>NC_136071.1:1028431910-1029631910 GCF_964261635.1 Lissotriton helveticus
GCGGGGAGGGCCCAGCCGGCGCAAGGGCCTTTTGCGGGGAGGGTTACGGTACCAGCCCGGGGATGCACTGCCATTTCGGTGTCCGTGCCGGGTGAACTTGGGTTCCGCCTCGCAGAGGGACAGGGGACGGGCGGACTGCACGGACCCCACCCGTTTACCTCTCGACGATTTAACGCCCTCTTGAACTCTCTCTTCAAAGTTCTTTTCAACTTTCCCTTATGGTACTTGTTGGCTATCGGTCTCGCGCCCGTATTTAGCCTTAGATGGAGTTTACCACCCGCTTTGGGCTGCATTCCCAAGCAACCCGACTCCGAGAAGACCCGATCCCGGCGCGCCGGGGGCCTCTACCGGCCTAACACCGTCCGCGGGGTGAGCCTCAATCAGAAGGACTTGGGCCCCCTGAGCGACGCCAGGGAGTCGGTCTTCTGTACGCCACATTTCCCGCGCCCGCCGCCGGGCGGGGATTCGGCGCTGGGCTCTTCCCTCTTCACTCACCGTTACTGGGGGAATCCTGGTTAGTTTCTTTTCCTCCGCTTAGTAATATGCTTAAATTCAGCGGGTCGCCACGTCTGATCTGAGGTCGTAGTCGGAAGCATGACGCCGGAGCGTCAAAGGGGGTTTGCCGGGGGGAGGCCGGGACCCTGCCGGAGCAGGGGGGCCCGGCGTAAACCCCGGCAGACCGCGCTCCCTTTTTCCCACGGATCGGATCGGGTTTCGCCCTCCCCGGGAAGCCGGCCGCGGAGGTGGGCGCCCAAGGCGCGCGCGCGCGCAGGCAGCCGGTGGGACACCACAGACAGCCTCGCGCGGCACGCAGCCAGGCGCCCCGGGACGGGTCCCGGGGTGGACCGGTCGCCTGGCCCCTTTCACGGGGGCCAGACGCGCCGGTGGCGTACCTCCGCGGCAGGACCCGGCGAGGGACCCTGCCACGAGCGATCGGGGGGTCTGAACTTGTGGGGGGACGAAGGGGAAGCGGAGCTAACCCTGCGACGGCCCCAGCCGCGTCCCGGGGAAGCCCCAGGGCGATTGACGATCGAGCGACCCTCAGACAGGCGTAGCCCCGGGAGGAACCCGGGGCCGCAAGGTGCGTTCGAAGTGTCAATGATCAATGTGTCCTGCAATTCACACTAATTCTCGCAGCTAGCTGCGTTCTTCATCGACGCGCGAGCCGAGTGATCCACCGCCAAGAGTCACAGGCAACTTTTCCAAAACGTTCACCCACCTGCCGGAGCAGGAGAGGCGGGAGGAAGGCGACGCCGTCCATCCTGCCGCCCGCGCAGCAAGACGGCCCGGGCGCCCCGTTCAAGGCTTCCCCTCTGGGAGTCAGACTGCACCGTTGGCTCTTAACAAAAGGGACCATCGGGAAGGGGCCGAGAGGCAGGTGCGTACCCGGGCCCATGGGGGCCCTGCGAGGCGGGCCCGGGTGCTGCCTGGCCCCGTCTCAGCATGGCCAGACCTCGCGGGGGGGCCTGCCTGAGCAAACTCAGAGAAAAAGGCCCATCAGCAACGGGGCTGAGAGGCAGGTGCGTACCCAGGCTCCTGGGGCCCCCGGCGGGCAGGCCCGGGTCCTGCCTTCCCCTGATTCAGAATAGCCAGACCACACGGAGGTCTGACTGACCCCCTCCCTAGTAATCCGGAGGAAAATTACCCCCCTTTCTTGTAATCCGTGCACACGAGGTGACAGAGGGGACCCATGGCGCGAAAGTACCCGACCTCCTGGAGCCCTCGCTGGGATCCGGGAGGCAAATGGCACCTCATAGGGACTTCCAGGGAAGTCCGGCCATCTGGTCGCCCCATTGGAAAGCATTGCGGGGGACCAGATGGCCGAAGCGATCAGGGCGACCAGATGGCCGAGGGGATCCGGGCGACCAGATGCCCGAGGGGGACCGGGCGACCAGATGCCCGAGGGGGCCCGGGCGACCAGATGGCCGAGGGGGACCAGACCACCAGATGCCCAGACAGGGCTCCTGAACCCAGCCGAGCAAGGGAGGCTCCCCAGGCCTTGGGCAGTGCGGCAGGCTGGGAGACAGGCCCCAGGGCCGGGGCACCTCGACCCGGGGCCCGGACTGGACCCAGCCGGGGCTCCCGAGCCCAGAGGCGCAGGGGGAGCCTCCCCGGGCACACTGCCCCGCGGCAGGACCCAGGACGGAGCCCGGGGTGGGGAGGCCGCCCTCCCCGGGGTCCTCAGGCAAGGGGGAGGCCGGGGGACGGGGCCCAGAGCCGGGGCCCCTGGCCGGGCCCCTGGCCCCAGCCGGGAGCCCGGAGGTGCAGGGGACGCCTCCCTGGGCCCTCCCGCACCACATCCAGGGCTTCCTGCCACGCGGCAGGCCCAGGGATGGAACCGGGGCCAGGGCAGCATCCTGGCCCGTCCAGCTGCCAGCTTACCACTAGGCCGTGAGGGGTCCCAGAGGACCTTGTCCATAGTAATCCGGAGGAAGGCTACCCCTCTTTCTGGGAACAAGTGCGCACCGCGAGGCTCAGGGGACCCTAGGCGCGAACGTGCCCGACTTCCTGGAGCCCTGGCTGGGATCCGGGGGGGGGGCGAATGGCACCTCATCGGGACTTCCAGGGAAAGCATTGCGGGCGACCAGATGGCCGAGGGGAGAGGGTCGACCAGATGCCCGGGACCGAAAGGACTCCCCATCTGCCCGTCCCGAGGCCTTCCCTTGCGGTCGTGCTCCTGCCTGCCCACGCAGGGCTCCAGGCCACAGCCCATCTGGTCCCCGGCAGGGGACCGCAGCCCTGGGAGGGTATCCGGGCATACCCTTTCCGCTAGTAATCCAGAGAAAAACAACCATCGGCAAGGGCCCGAGAGGCAGAAGCGTCCCCGGGCCCCTGGGGGCCCCTGGCGGTCGGGGCCCCAGGACGCCTTCCCCCTCTCAGCATGGCCGGACCTCACGGAGGTCTGTGCCTGATCAAACTCGGAGAAAAAGGACCATCAGAAAAGGGGCTGAGAGGCAGGAGCATCCCCGGGCCCCTGGGGGCCCCTGGCGGTCGGGCCCCGGGATGCCTTCCCCCTCTCAGCATGGCCGGACCTCACGGAGGTCTGTGCCTGATCAAACTCGGAGAAAAAGGACCATCAGCAAAGGGGCTGAGAGGCAGGAGCGTCCCCGGGCCCCTGGGGGCCCCTGGCGGTCAGGCCCCGGGATGCCTTTCCCCTCTCAGCATGGCCAGACCTTTAGAAGTCTGCCTGATCAAACTCGGAGAAAAACGACCCTCGAACTCGGAGAAAAACAACCATCGGCAAGAGGCCGAGAGGCAGAAGCGTCACCGGGCCCCTGGGGGCCCCTGGCGGGCGGGCCCCGGGACGCCTTCCCCCTCTCAGCATGGCCGGACCTCACGGAGGTCTGTGCCTGATCAAACTCTGAGGTCTGTGCCTGATCAAACTCGGAGAAAAAGGACCATCAGCAAGGGGCTGAGAGGCAGGAGCATCCCCGGGCCCCTGGGGGCCCCTGGCAGTCGGGCCCTGGGATGCCTTCCCCCTCTCAGCATGGCCAGACCTTATGGAAGTCTGCCTGATCAAACTCGGAGAAAAACGACCATCGAACTCGGAGAAAAACAACCATCGGCAAGGGGCCGAGAGGCAGAAGCGTCCCCGGGCCCCTGGGAGCCCCTGGCGGGCGGGCCCCGGGACACCTTCCCCCTCTCAGCATGGCCGGACCTCACGGAGGTCTGTGCCTGATCAAACTCGGAGAAAAAGGACCATCGGCAAGGGGCTGAGAGGCAGGAGCATCCCCGGGCCCCTGGGGGCCCCTGGCGGGCGGGCCCCGGGACACCTTCCCCCTCTCAGCATGGCCGGACCTCACGGAGGTCTGTGCCTGATCAAACTCGGAGAAAAAGGACCATCAGCAAGGGGCTGAGAGGCAGGAGCATCCCCGGGCCCCTGGGGGCCCCTGGCGGGCGGGCCCCGGGATGCCTTCCCCCACTCAGCATGGCCGGACCTCACGGAGGTCTGTGCCTGATCAAACTCGGAGTCCTGTGCCTGATCAAACTCGGAGAAAAAGGACCATCAGCAAGGGGCTGAGAGGCAGGAGCATCCCCGGGCCCCTGGGGGCCCCTGGCGGTCGGGCCCGGGATGCCTTCCCCCTCTCAGCATGGCCAGACCTTATGGAAGTCTGCCTGATCAAACTCGGAGAAAAACGACCATCGAACTCGGAGAAAAACAACCATCGGCAAGGGGCCGAGAGGCAGAAGCGTCCCGGGCCCCTGGGGGACCCTGGCGGGCGGGCCCCGGGACACCTTCCCCCTCTCAGCATGGCCGGACCTCACGGAGGTCTGTGCCTGATCAAACTCGGAGAAAAAGGACCATCAGCAAGGGGCTGAGAGGCAGGAGCATCCCCGGGCCCCTGGGGGCCCCTGGCGGTCGGGCCCCGGGATGCCTTCCCCCTCTCAGCATGGCCAGACCTTATGGAAGTATGCCTGATCAAACTCGGAGAAAAACGACCATCGAACTCGGAGAAAAACAACCATCGGCAAGGGGCCGAGAGGCAGAAGCGTCCCCGGGCCCCTGGGGGACCCTGGCGGGCGGGCCCCGGGACACCTTCCCCCTCTCAGCATGGCCGGACCTCACGGAGGTCTGTGCCTGATCAAACTCGGAGAAAAAGGACCATCAGCAAGGGGCTGAGAGGCAGGAGCATCCCCGGGCCCCTGGGGGCCCCTGGCGGTCGGGCCCCGGGATGCCTTCCCCTCTCAGCATGGCCAGACCTTATGGAAGTCTGCCTGATCAAACTCGGAGAAAAACGACCATCGAACTCGGAGAAAAACAACCATCGGCAAGGGGCCGAGAGGCAGAAGCGTCCCCGGGCCCCTGGGGGCCCCTGGCGGGCGGGCCCCGGGACGCCTTCCCCCTCTCAGCATGGCCGGACCTCACGGAGGTCTGTGCCTGATCAAACTCGGAGGTCTGTGCCTGATCAAACTCGGAGAAAGAGGACCATCAGCAAGGGGCTGAGAGGCAGGAGCATCCCCGGGCCCCTGGGGGCCCCTGGCGGTCGGGCCCCGGGATGCCTTCCCCCTCTCAGCATGGCCAGACCTTATGGAAGTCTGCCTGATCAAACTCGGAGAAAAAACAACCATCGAACTCGGAGAAAAACAACCATCGGCAAGGGGCTGAGAGGCAGAAGCGTCCCCGGGCCCCTGGGGGCCCCTGGCGGGCGGGCCCCGGGACGCCTCCCCCCTCTCAGCATGGCCGGACCTCATGGAGGTCTGTGCCTGATCAAACTCGGAGCTCTGTGCCTGATCAAACTCGGAGAAAAAGGACCATCAGCAAGGGGCTGAGAGGCAGGAGCGTCCCCGGGCCCCTGGGGGCCACTGGCAGGCGGGCCCCGGGACACCATCCACCTCAAACTCGGAGGAAAAGGACCATCGGCAAGGGGCTGAAAGGCAGGAGTGTCCCCAGGACCCTGGGGGCCCCAGCGGGCAGGCCCCAGGGCTGCCTTCCCCTGATTCAGAATCTCTGGAGGTCTGACTAACCCTCTCCCTAGTAATCCGGAGGAACATTACCCCCCTTTCTTTTAATCCGTGCACCCGAGGGGACATAGGGGACCCAAGGCACGAACAAGCCCGACCTCCTGGAGCCCTGGCTGGGATCCGGGAGGCGAATGGCACCTCATCGGGACTTCCAGGGAAGTTCGGTCATCTGGTCGCCCTATAGGAAAGCATAGCAGGCGACCAGATGGCCGAAGGGATCCGATGGCCGGGCACGAAAGAGGACACCCTGTGCCCCAACGAAGGAGTCAGCGTGCTCCGCGGCATGGCCGACCGGAGGCCCAGGGCCCCAGCTGGGCCCCAGCCATGGAGGCTCCCAGGGGCCCCGACAGGCCCTCCGACCCGGGGCCCCCAGGCACTTTGACAAGCAGGGGGAGGGGAGGCCTGCCCGGGCACAACGGAACCCCGACCCGGGCCCGGGCCCTTGGCAGTGCAGCAGGCCGGGGGACAGGGCCCAGGGCCCGAGCACCCGACTCGGGGCCCGCCGTGGCCCTTGGATCCAGCCGGGGCTCCCAGGCCTGGAGGCGCAGGGGAAGCCTTCCCCGGGCCTGCCGGACACCGTCCCGGGCACCCTGCCACGCGGCAGGACCCAGGACAGAGCCCCGGGTGGGGAGGCCACAGTCCCCGGGGCCCTCAGGGGCCCCGGACGGAGCTCCTGAACCCGGTCAAGCACGGGGAGGCTCCCCGGGCACCACGGAACCCCGTCCCGGGCTTTTGGCAGTGTGGCAAGCCGGGGGACAGGGCCAAGGGCCCTAGCACCCGACCCGGGGCCCGGCGCGGCCACTGGACCCAGCCGTGGCTCCCAGGGCCCGGGGGCGCAGGGGAAGCCTTCCCCGGGCCCTCTGCACCCCGTCCCAGGCACCCGGGCCACGCTGCAGTCCCAGGGACGGACCCAGGTCTGGGGCGGCATCCTGGCCCGCCTATCTGCCGGCTGATGACCGCTAGGCCGACAAGGGTCCCAGAGGACCTTGTCCCTAGTAATCCGGAGGAAGGCTACCCCTCTTTCTGGGAACAAGTGCGCACCGCAAGGCTCGGGGGACCCTAGGCGCGAACGTGCCCGACCTCCTGGAGCCCTGGCTGGGATCTGGGAGGCGAAAGGCACCTCATCGGGACTTCCAGGGGAACCTGTCCATCTGGTCGCCCCATAGGAAAGCATTGGGCGAGACCAGATGGCCGAGGCGAGAGGGGCAACCAGATGACCGGGACCGAAATGACACCAGTCTGCCTGCCTGCCCCGAGCCTCCGCGGGAGGGTTCCCGTCTGCCCTTCCAGGGCTGCAGGGCTGCAGGGCTCCAGGGCTCCAGGGCTCCAGGGCTCCAGGGCTCCAGGGCTCCAGGGCTCCAGGGCTCCAGGGCTGCAGGGCACCAGGACTTCAGGGCTCGGGAGCTGCGGGGCTCCGGGGTTGCAGGGTTGCTGGGCCCAGTACCCATGGAGCCCTTCCCGGGTACTTTCCCACGCCGCTGGCCGGAGGAGGGAGCCCTGGACGCCTGGGAGGTGTTGCCCGGGAACACAGCCCATCTGGTCCCCGGCAGGGATCCGCCAGCCCAAGAGGGGTCACAGAGTACCTTGTCCCTAGTAATCCGGAGGAAGGCTACCCCTCTTTCTGGGAACAAGTGCGCACCGCAAGGCTCGGGGGACCCTAGGCGCGAACGTGCCCGACCTCCTGGAGCCCTGGCTGGGATCTGGGAGGCGAATGGCACCTCATCGGGACTTCCAGGGAAGCCCGGCCATCTGGTTGCCCCGTAGGAAAGCATGGCGGATGACCAGATGGCCGAGGGGAGAGAGGCGACCAGATGTCCGGGACCAAAATGATGCCAATCTGCCTGCCCCGAGCCTCCGCGGGAGGGCTCCGGGGGCTGCAGGGCTCCAGGGCTCCAGGGCTCCAGGGCTCCAGGGAACCAGGGCTCGGGGCTCGGGGGCTGCAGGACTCCAGGGCTCGGGGGCTGCAGGGCTCCGGGGTTGCAGGGCCCAGGACCCATGGAGCCCTTCCGGGGTACTTTCCCACGCCGCGGGCCGGAGGAGGGAGCCCCGGACGCCTGGGAGGTGTTGCCCGGGAACACAGCCCATCTGGTCCCTGGCAGTGCACCGCTATCCTGGGAGGGTGTCCGGGCATACCATTGTCCCTAGTAATCCGGAGGAAAATTACCCCCCTTTCTTGTAATCTGTGCACTAAAGGTGACAGAGGGGACCCAGGGCGCAAACGTGCCCTACCTCCTGGAGCCCTGCCTGGGATCCGGGAGGCAAATGGCACCTCATCGGGACTTCCAGGGAAGCCCGGCCATCTGGTCGCCCTATAGGAAAGCATTGGTCGCGACCAGATGGCCGAGGCGAGAGGGGCGACCAGATGGCCGGGACCGAAATGACGCCAATCTGCCGGCTCCGAGCCTCTGCGGGGGGGGCTTCGGGCATGCGGGGCTTCGGGACTGCAGGGCTCCGGGGCTCCAGGGCTCGGGGACTGCAGGGCTCGGGCTGCAGGGCTCCGGGGCTCTGGGGCTCCGGGGCTCCAGGGCTCGGGGACTGCAGGGCTCGGGGACTGCAGGGCTCGGGCTGCAGGGCTCCGTGGCTGCAGGGCTCCCGGGCTCCAACCAGGCCGGGGAGATCAGGGAGTCTGCCCAGGCACGAGGGACCCCTGTCCAGGGCACACGGACCCCCAGGACGCGCCCCCGTTTTCCACATTTTTTCACTACGCATAGTGTGCGTAGTGGCACTACGCCCAGCCCTACGTTTTGAAGCAAAGCCTGCAAATGGCTAAAGGTGGGTGCATGTCCCACCTCTTCTGAAAGGTTCACCCCCACTGCATTTTGCCGCAGGAGTGAGCAGCGGCGCGCAGGGCGGCAGCTGCAGTGCCTCCTTGTCTTCCCTGCACCACTCCCCCTTGTCTCCCTGTGACCGCCGCACAACTCCTCTTGAGTGCTTGTTATTACAATACACGGACCTCTCGCAAACACATGCAGAGTGATCCCTCGTGTTACACAATTAAAACAAGCTTAAGTGACAGCAGAAGCGCCCCTTGTGTTACATTAGAGTCATGGACTCGGACCTCAGACAGCAGTGTGATCCCTCGTGTTACACAATTGAAACAAGCTTAAGTGATAGCGGAAGCGCCCCTCGTGCGGTGTTACATTAGAGACACGGACTCGGGATTCAAACAGCAGAGTGATCCCTCGTGTTACACAATTGAAACAAGCTTAAGTGACAGCAGAAGCGCACCTCGTGTTACATTAGTGACATGGACTTCGGCTTCAGACAGCAGAGTGAACCCTCGTGTTACACAACTGAAACAAGCTAAAGTCGCAGAGAACCAAAGTGCCCCTCGTGTTACACAACTGAAACAAGCTTAAGTCGCAGAGAACAGAAGGGATCCTCGTGTTACACAACTGAAACAAGCTTAAGTCGCAGAGAACAGAAGTGCCCCTCGTGTTACACAAGTGAAACAAGCTAAAGTCGCAGAGATCAGAAGTGCCCATCGTGTTACACAACTGAAACAAGCTAAACTCGTAGAGAACAGAAGTGACCCTCGTGTTACACAACTGAAACAAGCTTATGTGGCAGAGAACAGAAGTGCTCCTCATGTTACCTAAGTGAAACGGGCTCGGGTCTCAGACAGCATAACTGCCCCTCATGTTGCACAGATATGGGTACCAGACTTCCGAGATTTGCCAGGACGGTCCCGGTTTTACAAGCACTGTCCCAGAGTCCCGACACTTTTACTGAACATCAGCACATGTCCCGGTTTTTAGAAGGGGCCGGCTGAGAGCCACCGTAATAACATTTTAGTGCGTTCTCCTCGGGGACAAGATGGGTTCTTTAAAGAGTCCCGTGCTCTGCCGTCTCACACAGGTGCCAGTGCTTCCTGTGCTGAAAGAAAGGGTTAACCCACCGTGCCCTCCGCACCCTCGCCTTCCGATGCGTCGGTACATTGTTTTCCTCATCCATGACTTTTTCACAGCCCTTCCTTACTTGAAGAGCTGTTACTGCGTTTTAAAAATGTATTTGTGAAAGTTGACTGTTTTTCTGTGCGTATTTGTTGTTGAGAAGGCAGCTTGGCTTTCTATTCAATTTCTTATTTAGGTTTGAAGGGTTTCTTTGTTTTCAATAGGGTGCACACATCACTTAAACTCCACATGCAAACAACCTCCATGTATTCCAGTCACAGCAATGATAGAGATCTTTATGGAAATGTTAATTCTCTCTTTGGTCAGGCATGGTTGTCTCCTTTCTTAACACAGTTACAGACTATTTAACCCTTTCTCACCACTCCAGATTCCCTTACTCTAATTTGGTGTTCCTTGGGTGGAAAAAACAACGTTACTGCAGATGGCTTGAAAGGTAAAATGTTCATTTTTAAGCCTTTAGGCTACTTTAGCATGTAAGCTGATTCAAAGTCTCTTACACCTTTGTTTTTTTTTAAAGCAAGATGGGTCCGACAAGAAGTTTGGAGTGACAAACGATTGATTACTTCGTAGTTGTGTTTAGAAAGATAGCTATGCCATATTAAAGAGAATGTTAGCATAGCTGTAAAGATTGCTCTCCCCGCCACGACCTGCATATGTGTGTTTTTTTGGTATGTAAACATTGTCTGGACTGCTGTAAAGCACTTGTTGTGAAGCTTCCCACCAGGACTAAAATCTTCCTAAATTGATTAGTTATTGGTTGGGAATAGAAAGCCACATTTGCTGATCTTTATTGTTACTCGATAAAGAAAGAATTACTTGGTTATTTTTGCCAAGATGTAAAGGATCAAACAAAAACGTTGCGTTTCCTTACAAAATAAGCAATGGCATAGCCAATAGGTCTCTCCTTTGGGACCTTATAAGGGAGAAGGACGTGTCCAAAAGAAAGGCTATTCACTTTGACTGACAAGAGGACAGCTGTGTGTGCCTGTCCTCAAGGCGCCTTGTCCTGCTTTGGGAACCTGTGGAGAGTGTGGTTCTGAAGGAACAAAGGCTGGGCTGACTGGCCGCTCTGCAGGCTCGTCGGCAGGGCCGGATTGGCCATAGCGGGCACCGGGTATTTCCCCGGTAGGCCGCTATCGGCCCCCTGTAACGAAATCGGCCCTCGCAAACTGCTCGACTGCACTCCCCCCTCACCGAGGGGAGGGAGGGGCAGCTGAGCAGTTTGCCAGGGCTGGTTTCTGTTCCCAGTCCGGTCCTGCTCGTCGCCGGCCGGGAGCATGACTGGCTTCAAAGGGTCTCTGCTGCCAGTGGACTGCGAAGGGGCCTTTGAAGATGCTGCTCGAAAGTTCAAGAGGGAGGGCGGGGTGTGCAGGAGTTTCAGCGAGATTAGCCCAGAAACAAGGGAAGCTTGTCTGCGCTCGATGCAAAGTATGTCTGTCTAACTCTGTATCTCTTTTACCTCTGTAAATGTAAGGTGGCCTGATGCCTCAGAGTAACCACGGACGTGAAGCTCCGGGACTGGTCTTTTCTTTTTACAAGTTACCGTATTCGGGTGTGGTAATCCAAAGGAAGCAACCAGGACAACAACTCCCAGAGTTCAGTAGGTTCTTAAACAGCCTGCATTTACATGCTTACAACTTCCTGGTGGTTTGTGGCTTGTCAAAATTTAAGTATGTTTACTACACCTACAGTGTTGCATACTCATGGTGTCTCAGGAGTTTGTTAATGCTGCCCTTTGTTGTCTTTTAAACAGTTTTTCCTTCCTGGTTATAGTTTGTCTTTGTAATGTTCAGCATAATAGCTAATAAACGTTTTTGAATCAAAACCAAACCCATATTTCCTTGATGCAATGGGAGGGAGGGGGCCTAATACGACAAGTGGCAATGTGGTGTTAACCCGAGAACTTGTGTGGTGCAAATAATAGTTGAAAAGCAGCAAGAATGTTTTTCAAAGTAATTATTGTAACATATTACCACGATAAAAGCGGGAGCGAAAGGCACACGTCATTTCCTGAAAGTTGCCCTTGCGTGAGTGAATCAGCTAGGCGCGACCAGAGAATTGCGGCGGTAGGTGGTGCTGTTACACAACTAGTTGTCCAAAGAAGAATAAATAACAAGCGCGCCCAGGTGGCTGGGGAAGCTTTGTAATATTACCCGGAACAGATGGCACCCTGCTCGCTCCCCACAGCTGTAAGCCGTAGGAGGAAACATTTACTGAGAAAGGTGGGACATGCACCGGCCTTTGGCCAATTGCGTGTTGAGGGCCACACGCAATGGGCAATACAATGTGTGCAAAAAAAAGCCACATGTACGGGTTTGCTGAGAAGCTGGAGTGATTTCAAGAGGTCATCTCCTAGTCCAGCGCATGCGCGCTGCACTGGGTGAGACCTAAAAAGGTTAATTTTAAACACACCCAAAGCAACATTTATGATGGTGTAGAAAGTTGTAGCAATTGTTTGGGTAACCCATGATGCACTAGGACCCTACTCAATGACATACAGATCAAAATGCTTATACTTTATGCATGAACCAAATGTAATCTGCATATATAAAATGACAGAGGTAGACATGTCTAATAAGATCTCCCTTCTCAAACAAATTAACTGTTCTCTGCCATTTGCTGAGTTTCACACTTTCCCTTTTAATAGTGCAAGGTAAGAGAGCAGCGTAGCTGTGATGCAGGATAGCCATAAAAGGGAGAAAATGCATATTTAAGTATGTGGGGAGTGCTCCAAAGGCAAAACATTTTATGACTTTGAAAAATGAAACACTTTGCATGGTGCATTGCAATTATGTAAAGGCCTTTTTCACTTTTCTGTTAAGCTTGTGATGGTATATCATGGAAGAAAATAACTTCTTTGCATAGCTCCACAGTTTTTATGAGTTGCCTTCAAGCCAGTCATCTATGCAAAGCCACTGCATGCAACTGCACTCTAACATTGCCAACAGAAGCACAGCACCACCTCAGTATCACTCAGACCAAGCGCAGCACCAGCACAGACCACCTCCCCACCAGCACACCACCTCAACACCACCTCTGCACCAGTGCAGCACCACTGCAGTACCTCAGCAGTGGTGCAGCACCACCACCTCAGCATCTGTACAGTACAGCATCGCTCAGTGCCACCACAGCATCACTCAGCACCACCTCAGGACCAGCGCAGCACTACCTAAGCATCACTCAACACTAACACCCCAGCAGAGCACTACCTCCACATTAGTGCACCACCTCCGCAGCAGCACCAACTCAGCACCAGCGCAGCCCCACCACAGCATCAGCACAGCCTTACCTCAGCCACAACAGAGCCCCAAAGCATCACCAGCACAGCATCACCTGAATATCCCCAAAGCAGTGCTCAGCACCCCCTCAGCATCACCACAGCATCACTCTGCACCACCCCAGCATCACTCTGCACCACCCCACCATCACTCTGCACCACCCCAGCAGCCTCAAGCGGCACCACCTCAGCATCACTCGGCACCACCTTGGTATCACCTTGCACAAGCACACCACCACCCCAGTATCACTCAGCAACACTTCAGCACCACCCCAGCATCAGCATAGCATCGATGTTGCACCAACTCAGTCCACCACGGACTTAAAACACCACCAACTCAGCACCAGCACAGCACCACCTCAGCATCACTCGGCACCATCCCAGCATGATTCTGCACCACCCCAGCATCACGCGGCACCACCCCAGCATCACGCGGCACCACCTCGGTATCACCTTCCACAAGCACACCACCACCTCAGTATCATTCGGCACCACTTCAGCACCACCCCAGCATCAGCATAGCATCAATGTTGCACTAACTCAGATCACCACGGAATTAACACAGCACCAACTCAGCACCAGCGCAGCACCACCTCAGCATCACTCGCACCACCCCATAACCACTCGGCACCATCCCAGCATCAGTCGGCACCACCCCAGCATCAATCGGCACCACCCCAGCATCACTCGGCACCACCCCAGCATCCCTCGGCATCACCTCAGCATCCTTCGGCACCACCTCAGCATCACTCGTCACCACCTCAGCATTACTCGGCACCACCTCAGCATCACTCGGCACCACCTCAGCATTACTCAGCACCACCTCAGCATTACTCAGCACCACCTCAGCATTACTCTGCACCACCTAGGTATCACTCTGATCCACCTCAGTATCCCTCGGCACCACCTTAGTATCACTCGGCAGCACCTCAGCATCACTCGGCACCACCGCAGCATTACTCGGCACCACCTCAGTATCACTCGACACCACCTCAGTATCCCTCAGCACCATCTGAGCACCACGTTGCACAAGCACACCACCACCACAGTATCACTTGGCAGCACTTCAGCAACAGTGCAGCACCACCCCAGCATCAGCATAGCATCAATGCAGCACCAGCTCAGCCCCACCACGGAATTAGCACAGCACCACTCAGCACCCATGCAGCACCACCTCAGCAGCAACTAATCACCAATGCAGCACCACTTCAGCATTAACACAGCACCACCTTAGCACCATCTCCATATTACTTAGCACCACTTGAAAACCAGCACTGCACCACCAAAGTGTCACTCAGCACCACCTCAGCATCACTCAGCACCACCTGAGCACCACCACAGCACCACCTGAGCATCACATTAGCACAGCAGCATCTTAGCATCAGCACAGTACCACCTCCTCATCAGTGCACCACCACCACCAGTGCAGCACTAACTTAGCATCAGCACAGCACTACCTCAGCTGCAGTGCAGCACCACCTCATTATCAGCACAGCATCATCTCTGCATTAATGCAGCACCACCCCCACATCAGCGCAGCTGAGCACCTGCGTAGCCCCACCTCAGCACCTTCACAGCCCCACCTCAGCAGCAATTCAGAACCAATGCAGCACCACTTCAGCATCAGTGCAGCACCACCTCGGCGCATAACCAATTCAGCATCACTTAGCACCACCTTAGCACCAGTTCAGCGCAACCACCTCAACATGACTCATCACCATAGCATCACTCAGCACCACCTCAGCATCACTCAGTACCACCTGAGTATCAGTTCAGTTCAGTTCAGTTTTTATTGCATGATTAATAAAAATCGTTGCAATCTTCATTCAGATAAAAAGTAAAAAATTAGATGCTGTAAAAATATTCATTCATTGTTAAATTTCCCTATACAGTTTTTAAAGCCTTTCTTAGTTTCCCCCGGTACTGTACGTTTTTAAGTTCAAGTTCTTGGTCAAAGATTTAATGGAATTATATGTGCCTCAATGTTCTTCCAGCCACGGACAGACCCTTGTGCTCAGCATTGACTATGTTTTTTCCGTTAAGTTTCTTGTAGCCGTTTTTTTACCTCAATCTTGAATTTAAGTCCACGGAAGGCCAGGATGGAAGAAGTACCTTCCAGCCAGCTTATTACTGCTTGCCGACATGAATATATGTTCAGAGTAATAAAGATCTCTCGTAAGAGCTGTCTTCTTAAAGCCATGAGTGCCGGGCATACCCATAACAGGTGCATTACAGTTTCGTTATGGTATCCACACAGTCTGCAGTGGGGACTTTCTTTTTGATATTTCCAAGATGGTCTTAAGTCCTTAGAGTAGTGCTGACCCATTCGGTAGTCAATATAAATCTTTTTTAAATGTTGACTAAAATGGGTAACTAAATATTCCTGTGGTTTTTGTTGATTGTAGGAGGAGATTACTGTCCATGCATGTCGTCTTTTAGTTAGTGTTTTTTCATCCTCTAGCAATGATTTCCTTTTTCCTGCACCTTTAGCTACTTTACTAAAATATCCTTGGTCTGTTTCTTTTTTCCATTCTTCTAATAGTTCCAGTTCGGAGAGACAGGTACTCAAATAACTTCCCCATGAGTTTGTGGGAGGCTGGCTTTCCTGATATTTTATTTCTTTCCAGCAGATATTGTCCATTGACTCAGTTGGGGCTGAGTGGAGTTTGTGACATAGTTTAACAAAGCTTGTAATTGACCAAAATTTCTGATTTTGTAGGCCAAATTCAAGGCGGACTTGTGCTGGAGAGGCTGATTGTGGCAGTTTAAACACTGCCTTGTATATTTTATTTTGTAATTCGTTTAGTATTTTCGCCTCCCTTCAAAGCCACGTAACTAGGCCATATGACAGTGTTGGTAAGATTTGAGCGGCCATTACATTTAGGAGATGAGTGTAATTCGGGCCGGCCATTTTTAGTTGTAATTGCCTATACGCGTAAATTAGTGTTTGTGACTTCGCTTTTATTGCCAAGGTGTGCTCCTTGTTTGAGTGACCTTGTCCGAGAATTACGCCTAGGTACTTGTAAGATTCCTGTTCTTCTAGCACTGACTCGTTAATTGCCCATTTAAATTTGATTTTCTTTTGCTCCACTAACCGGAGCACTTTTGTTTTTTCTTTGTTCAATTCCAGATTTTCATGGGCTAAATAGTATAGTAGCGTATATTTATTAAGCGTTGTAAGCCTATTGGCGTTTTACTTAATAGGACAATGTCGTCTACATACTGCAGAATTGGAAATGAGACGTTTCCCAGTTTCGGGCGTGACTCTCGATTTTTTCTAAATTTCTACCCATGTCTGCCAGATATAAGTTGAATAGACTGGGGGCTAAAACACAACGTTGTTTTAGGCCTTCCTGGGTTTCGATTTTAGATGTTAAACTGGACCCTTGTCCTTGTTTTACCCTTGCCCATGTGTCACTGTGCAAACCGATTATTGCGTTTAACAGACTGTGGGGCAACCACCACTCTTTTAGCTTTCCCCATAGTCTGGACCGGCTCACTCGGTCGAAAGCTGCTTTCATGTCGACAAAGCACCTGTATAATCGTTGGTACTTTTTTTCAGCGTTCTCTGTTAATAGTGGCAGGATGGTCAGATTTGTTATTGTCCCCATCCCTTGTCTGAATCCAATTTGAAAACTGGGAATTAAGTTGTTATTTTCTGCCCATTCTTGCATCTGCTCTAAGAGACATGAGGCATAAAGTTTTGCTTCCACATCTATTAAAGAGATCAACCTGTAATTCCCCGGGTTTCTTCAGTCTCCTTTTTTGTAAATCGGGTGGATGGTGTTTCCTTTCCAAGATGCCGGCATTTGACCTTGTGTGAAAACTTGGTTAAACAGCGCTGTTAGGTGTTCGGCCCAAAAGTCCTCATTGAACTTAAATACTGCAGTCGGGAGACCGTTTGGTCCTGGGGCGCCCTTTGATTTGAGCTTTTGAATTCGTTTTTTTAAGTGGATGCGACTAATCAGAGTGGGTTGTTCGTTAACCCCTTTTTCGCTTTCCAAATCTTTGGGTTTTGTTTCACTAACTTGGGAAGCTTTTAGGTTGCTTAGTTCCGTATCCATTGTTGCTCCTTGGTTCTTTTCGTTTGTCTGTGGTTCCTTCCTTAAATAAAGGTTCCTGGTGCAGTACTTCACCTTTGTTTAAGTTGCTAATGATACTCCAAAAGTCCAGAGAATTTGGCCTTTTGCTTGCGAGTAGGAGTTTCACCCAAATAGATTCTTTGTACACGTCCTTTGCCGTCCACAACTTTTTCCGATTATTTTTTCTCAAACTCCTAATGATGTTACAGTTTGGTTTGGTTCCCTGTGTTTTCTTTCTCAATTGGATCCGTTACTCCCGGGCTATTTTTCTCTTTTAGTGTCTTAAGTCGCTGTTATACCAAGGTTCTCTCTGCACTTTTGCTCCTCTTTGTGTCGCTGGTGGAGCGGAGTGCTTTTGGATCAGGTCCTCTACCAGGTTTTCCCAGTTTTTTACATGTTCTCCGTCTTTTTGGTGACCGAGTTTTGTCATAAAGTTACTTGCTGTGGCCTGGATGTCTTTCGTTTCCCCTCCCCTCCATCTTATTTTTCGGAGGTTAAATTTCTCAGGTTGTTGCATTATGGAGGTTATTTTTTCAGCCCGAGTTACTGCAATGTTCATCCGTATAGTTTGAGGAAAATGGTCACTTTCTATGCGCTGGACTATGGAATAGTCCTCAATGGCATATTTTAAGTATCATTCAGCATCACCTCCGAACCAGCACAACACCACTTCAGCATCACCTCAGTATCATTCAGGATCACCTGAGTATCACCTCCGCCCCAGCTCACTGCCACCTCAGCACCACTTTGCATCACCTCATTCTGCCCTTGGAATCTGGTATCTGTTGATTCTCTGAAGAAAAAGAGGTAGGGGAGGGTCTAAGGGTTTGTTTAATAACCTGGATATCTCATAACCCATTAGTAACCACAAAAAATACTAACAGGAGATACCAAGTCAGAACACTGGTGTGATGTACTGATCCTAAAGTTACACGGAAGAGTGGGACACAACAGAAATTACAAATGGCTGAAAAACTCCCATCAGGCCACCAAGATGGCGGGGTATCGTCATTTGGGATACGGATGGTAGATCCCATCTTGCCCAACCCATCAGGTGATGGTGTAAAGATGGATTCAAAGGTAACCGTCTAGCCAAATGTATTTAATGTGGTGATGGTGATGTGCAACGTGAAAGTGTGAAATAAAAATAACTACTGTAACAGAAAATATGTTTAATGAGCACTGCTACAGTGTTAAGATTAAAAATGACGCTACATAGTGTGAAAATATCACTATGTAAAGGAGTAGTGCAGAATGGTCGACATGTTTCAGCTGAGGATAAATTGTATCCAGCTTTCTTCAGGACCGTGATGTTAAATACACTGCAAAAATCAGTGAAAACTAAACAGGAAACAAGCCAAATATCAAGACTGGAATAATCCTACCAGAACCTTGGATCCCCAATGTTGTCTGGTGGAAAAACGAGTAGATTATCCTCCCTGTGGAAGAAGTAATACACCAAATCTATGATATACACATGTGTTTACCAATCGTCACAATATAGCAAGTAGAACAAGTACAAAAAACACCACACAACAAATCAGAGCTATTAAGTCTCATTCTGTTCGTTTAGAGGCAAAAAAGTCCTCTTCAAATTACTAAGAAGTAGTTTATGGGTCAAGAAATGGTAAGTCAAACGTGTTGATTGTCTTTGGCAGCGAATCGTGCTCTTGTGCTCGCCGATCCTCAGTTTGATTTTACGGGTAGTGTACCCAATATACCTTAAGGAACAAGGACTGACTACCATGTATATAACTCGTTCCGAATTACAATTTGTATGTTTCCTTAAGAGCCAGGGTTTGTCCATACCTAGGTCAATTTTGTCAGTTTTCATGGTCTGTGGGCAAACACTACAGGAGCCACATGGGTAGTGACCCTGCACTGGCGGAAGGTCCCATAGAGTGGCAGGTCTCTCTCTCTCTGATATTCTGGGTCTGGTGTGAACCAGACTGTCCCGCAGACTGGGCGCTCTCTTGAAGGAGAATAGCGGTAAAGGTAGGATGGTATCTGGGATATTCAGAATGTTCCAATGTCTGCGTATTGTCTTCTGGACATTGTTAGAATGGACATTGAACGTACTCACAAAAGTTAATCTCTCTAATACAGGTTTGGTCGGTCTCCTTTCCAGGAGTGCCTCCCGGTTGTTGTTAGACGCGCATTTCCAGGCCCTTCTGACCGTGTGTTTGGGATATTGTCTATCCTGTAGTTGTTTGGACAAAGTCCTAGCATGCTTGTCAAAAAGTTCCTTCGAAGAGCAGTTTCTTCGTACAAGGAGAAATTGGCCCCCCGGTAAATTAGCTTGTAATGACCGGGGGTGATGGCTATTGTAATCAAGAAGAGAATTCCTAGCCATAGGTTTGGTGTAAAGCTCGCTATGGAGCCTCCCTGATTCTGGAAAGATTGACAAATCCAGAAAGGAGAGCTTTTCCTTGCTGCACTCAAACGTGAATTTAAGATATTGGTTTTGGGTGTTAAGCCATTGATGGAATGACTGCACCTCACTTATAGAGCCTCGCCATATCACAAAAATATCATCAATGTATCTCTTCCATAGCAACACCTGATGTAAAAATGGGTTGCTATGGTTGAGAACATGCTCTTGTTCAAATTGATGAACATAGAGATTGGCGAGGCTCGGGGCAAAAATACTCCCCATAGATGTTCCGGAGATCTGTAAGTAGAGCTGTTCCTCAAACTTGAAGAAATTCTCCGTCATGGCAATTCTGGCACATTCAAGGATGAAGCTCACAGGAGTAATACTGTCAAGGTCTCGTGACGATAGTAGTTGTCTGACAGTCTCTAAAGTCTCCTCCTGTGGTATACTCGTGTAAAGGGACTCAACGTCGAAGCTGACCAGAAGGTCAGTCTCGACGTCGAATTCCAATTCGGGTAGCAATCTCAGGACATCAGCTGTGTCCTGTAGATATGTCGGCATTTCTCTTACCAAAGGTCTGAGAAAGAAATCCACAAACGTGGAGAGAGGCTCCAATAGTGACCCGATCCCTGAGATAATAGGGCGTCCTGGCGGTGGTCTAGTGGCTTTGTGGATTTTGGGAAGGCAGTAGAAACCAGGTTTCACCGGATGGTCTGCCACCAGGAACCTAGCCTCCTGAGGTGTTATCCAACCTTCCGTGTTGCCTTCATCCACCAAAGTCCTAATGATTGTCAGTAACCGTCCTGTCGGATCTTCTGACAGACGTCGGTAGTTCTGGATATTACCCAAGTGTCTGAGACACTCTTGTCGGTACTGTTCAATGTCCATTACAACCGTTGCGCCGCCCTTGTCAGCTGGTTTAATTATTATGGATGCATCCTTAGACAAGTTCGTAAGGGCAATCTTTTCTCGATTAGAGAGATTATGAAAACAGTGAGGGACTGTCTCATGCAGCCTCATGATGTCATGTGTGACAGCAGTCTCAAAAGTGATAACCTGTGATGGAACTTGATGAACCAAGGGAGTAAAAGTGGATTTGGGGCGTAACCCCGTATTGACGGGTCCATCATCAGCAGACGTATCAGGGACAGTTTTATCTTTGAAAAAGAAGTGAAGGCGTACTTTCCTGAAAATTTTTTCAAGTTCAATCCGCATTTGGAATGGATCGCCTTTATTCGTTGGAACAAAACCAAGCCCTCTCTCTAGGAC
The DNA here is from genome assembly GCF_964261635.1 of Lissotriton helveticus. Taxonomy (NCBI): domain Eukaryota; kingdom Metazoa; phylum Chordata; class Amphibia; order Caudata; family Salamandridae; genus Lissotriton; species Lissotriton helveticus. Next base: position 1,028,452,290 of record NC_136071.1, read on the forward strand.
AAAATGCTCAGTGGGAGTCAGAACACGCGAACTAAGGTTCACCGTTAGGTTCCGCTCGCCTCTGTTCTGGTACTCTGTAGCGCAGCCTTCCTGCTCCGCGTGTTGGGAAACGTGGGATCTGTCTGCCACTGGACAGTTTGTTGTCCTCTTCTCTTGCCGCGGTTCTGTCCGCGGCCACGCCCTAAAAAAGACGGGTCAGGAAAGAACTGAGGATGTTGAGAGTATGGGTTCATATGCTGTGGGAATGGAGGTGGTTGAAAACCCCAAGGACCAGGAGGCCACCATGGAGTAGAATTATGAAAATGATCTGGGTAATTACCTGCAAGCCCCCTCTCTGTCGGCCGCCTCTCTTTAAGAACCGTTGGCCCCCTCCTCGAGGAGGACCACAGGTAGTGTCTGTGTTATCCGAGGATGCGCAATATGACATTGGCAATTTGCCGATTCAATTGTGCCAATTACGCACAGCTGATAACAATCATTGTCCATATAAATAGACGTGCTTGCTCCAGTTCGGTACCTCCACTCCCACTTGGAAGCAGGCGCGAGGTACCGACGGAGAGGTAAGCACTGAAGGGCTCTTCTGCTACTTTGAGAGGTTTCTTTTGACTCCTGCCTTTTTCTAGTACTCCTCTTGTCAGTATAATTGTGAGAGTGACCCCTATCTTTAACTAGAGCTTTCACAGCCTAAAGCCCCCTTTCTTTTTAGGCATCTGGGTGTGCTGAATTACTATCTTTCATCTGGAGCAGGTTTCTCTGGCCAGTTGGCCTGAGGGAGAGGGGTGTCGTTGTTAGGAACAACTGAGTTTTGTTTAAAATGTTCTGGAAGTTGTGAAAAACAACGTAATTAATTCTTATTGCGACGGGATATATTCTACTCTTCTTCCATATTTTTAACAGAGCGGGGCCTCATTTTTCCCGAGCGGGTGCCGGGTGAGGTGGGGTTACTTCCCACACAAAGCTGGGTGAGTACCAAATTGTACATTGTAATATGATAATAAACTACTTCTTAGTAATTTGAAGAGGACTTTTTTGCCTCTAAACGAACAGAATGAGACTTAATAGCTCTGATTTGTTGTGTGGTGTTTTTTGTACTTGTTCTACTTGCTATATTGTGACGATTGGTAAACACATGTGTATATCATAGATTTGGTGTATTACTTCTTCCACAGGGAGGATAATCTACTTGTTTTTCCACCAGACAACATTGGGGATCCAAGGTTCTGGTAGGATTATTCCAGTCTTGATATTTGGCTTGTTTCCTGTTTAGTTTTCACTGATTTTTGCAGTGTATTTAACATCACGGTCCTGAAGAAAGCTGGATACAATTTATCCTCAGCTGAAACATGTCGCCCACTCTGCACTACGCCTTTACATAGTGATATTTTCACACTATGTAGCGTCATTTTTAATCTTAACACTGTAACAGTGCTCATTAAACATATTTTCTGTTACAGTAGTTATTTTTATTTCACACTTTCATGTTGCACATCACCATCACCACATTAAATACATTTGGCTAGAGGGTTACCTTTGAATCCATCTTTACACCATCACCTGATGGGTTGGGCAAGATTGGATCTACCATCCGTATCCCAAATGACGATACCCCGCCATCTTGGTGGCCTGATGAGAGTTTTTCAGCCATTTGTAATGTCTGTTGTGTCCCACTCTTCCGTGTAACTTTAGGATCAGTACATCACACCAGTGTTCTGACTTGGTATCTCCTGTTAGTATCTGTTGATTCTCCCCTAGTGTCCCTCCACTGCTCCTATTGTAATTGAGGTACTGTTTCCCAACCTCCACCCTTCCATTGTTTATGTGTGTACCCTCCCCCCATAACAGAAAAAAACTATAACAAATAAGCATTAGAACAGGCATGGAAAAGTTGCTAGCATTGCATGGACAAAAAAAAGAGAACCCATTTTTTGTATTAATTCTTTTTTTATTCAGGTCGTTCAGTTGTATATAATGTTTTCTCGGTTATATATAGGGGGACAAAAATGGTTAAAACACTTTTTTTATTATAACTTTTCAACATGCTGCACAACATTCATAATGCTCTACAACACAGCTTATAGACATTAACTAAGCCAATAGCTCTGTCTAAACACGTATAATGTCCCAAAGGCGATGCCAATGCTTGTTTGGTATGGCAAGATCTTATGAAAAGAGCTAAAGCCAGATCTACAAATAATGATATATCTAGAATAAGTAGCAAGTATGCCCCTTTGTGATCCACACCTGGCACCCAGCAACAAGGTATTGCCACCCTTATACTATACCCTGATCATTTATCAGGACCTCCCCAAACTATATATCCCTGGACACAGAAGTTGTAGGTGGGTCACCACTTCATCTACCTGAAATGAATTTCCCTGTATAATAATTGTATGCGTTGTTGGATCGCAAAGCATTTTGGCTTGTGTTATGTGTGCGCGCATGTACACGCGCCTGTAGCTTTTTTACTCACTTGCTTACTCTGGAAATGCTCTGTTTGGGGACTGTCCAAAATAAACCACATTTTGAGAAAAAGTAGCATTTAGCATATAAGGAGGGGAGAGAACCCTCAATGGATGGAAAACTCTTGAGACATGCCTTGCAGTGCCAGCACATTGAAGTGGACTTGAGAAGGAAAACTTTAACTCCCGAGTCACGCCTTGCATTGCCAGCGCTTTGAGATGAACTTGTGGAGGAAAGCTCCCGAGTCACGCCTTGCATTGCCAGCACTTTGAGATGAACTTGTGGAGGAAAGCTCCCGAGTCACGCCTTGCATTGCCAGCACTTTGAGGTGAACATGTGGAGGAAAACTCCTGAGTCCCGCCTTGCATTGCCAGCACTTTGAGCTGAACATGTGGAGGAAAACTCGAGTCACGCCTTGCATTGCCAGCACTTTGGGGTGAACTTGGGAAGGAAAACTCGAGTTACGCCTTGCATTGCCAGCACTTTGAGGTGAACTTGTAAAGGAAAACTTCAGTCACGCCTTGCATTGCCAATGCCAGCACTTTGAGGTGAACTTGTAAAGGAAAACTCCCGAGCCACGCCTTGCATTGCCAGCACTTTGAGGTGAACTTGGGAAGGAAAACTCGAGTCATGCCTTGCATTGCCAGCACTTTGGGGTGAACTTGGGAAGGAAAACTCGAGTCACGCCTTGCATTGCCAGCACTTTGAGGTGAACTTGTAAAGGAAAACTCCCGAGCCACGCCTTGCATTGCCAGCACTTGTGAAGGAAAACTACCGTGTCACGCCTTGCATTGCCAGCACTTCGAGTTGAATTTGCAGGCAGTCTGTCCCGCCCCTGGATTTATCTCCCGTTAGCTGGATTAGGAGTGGAAAGAAACGAAAACAAACAACTCGAATTTCCTGAGTCATTGCGTGCCTCATTGTTAGTGCTTCACAGGGCACAACGTTCATGTATATTTGGCAAGGTAATCTGATCTAAGATTAATACATATATTGTCTTTCTTATTGTTCTGAAGATATTTGGTATGCAGAATGCAAGCTTTTCCATTAGACGGCTCTGTTCCAGAAAATTATATTGCTTACCTTCCGTGGGATCAGAGTTGTTTTGAACACACTTTGATAATGCCATTGTGCAACTAGTGCCAAGTGCCAGACTCTCAGCACTGTACTAAGGAGTTATTTCTTAGAAATGCGAATGAGGTGTTTCAAATTATAAGAGTGGTAGATGAATTATTCGTGGTTAATATCTTGTGTAACATAACAGTAGATTGTTGGAAGGAGCGCTTAACTCATGTCTGCAGTTTCAAAGTACTGTAAATTACAAATGATATTATAATCCAATGTAATGGTGTTAAGTGCCCTACCTCCAAAGAATGAAAGGATGAGCTGTTGGCTTTCCCAGGACTCGAATTTGTTGCATGAGGTCGCACACAAATGTTTGCTGCAAGTGCTTGATTTATCTAGGCAATGGCCCGTGAGATGTCAGTACAGCTGAGCTCTACTTTTCTTTTTTTGTTTTCTACATCACAGGCACACTTCTTACTACATTAGATTAATGAGCATTCTTATTATATTGGTGGCGCACCTGTGCAAAAGTCAACACATAATACTCTCTGGGCAGGCTTTAGTTTGACAACTTATTTCCCTTTTGCAGTCTGGCCATTTTAACTCCTGTTTTAACATCTACATCATTTCACCTCCACTTTGTAAAAAACAAAACGTCCACAAGGTAAATTCATCATTGATTTATTTTTATCTCTACCCAACTTACAGGGTATAGCATCAGTGGCAGCTCCTCCCCTGAGGCGCCCACTGCTTCAGCTGCAAGCTGAATACAAAAAAAAAATCATAATAACGTTCGCTATTATCCTGTTATTTTTTGTTTTCAGCTGTCAGCTAAAGCCAGGTAGGTGGGACTTGGCTCCCCTAGTCACAGAGGGACATGTGATGTCTGCACTTAAAGTGCACATGGCGCTTTGGCCAGGCGTCTCGGGCCGGCCAAAGCGCCATGCACACTCTGCATGTTCTCCACCCAGGCTGTATTACAGCCTTACAGCCTGGGTGGAGAACATGACAGCCTGCCAGCCTCTGTCTACGAACTACGGCGCTCAGAACAATCACAACGCTGCTAAGACTGGAGAGATGAGGACAGAGAAAGAAGAGGCGGCGGCCGGAGGTAAAGAGGTAAGTGCAGTTAATTTTAATATCCCCCACTCTCGTTCCCCCTCTCACCCCCCACCCCACCATCCCTGATCAGTAGCAGCCATTACTGGTATAGCTATCAGACCATTACCACACGTTGTTAACTGCTTCCGTGCGTTGGTCGACATTCGTCCGTCTGACGTCATGGTGGGTGTGTGCGGAGGACGGCCCCCGGCCGTCCGAACTGTCCACGCGTAGAATTCTCCCGCACAGCAGGGGAATTCCGGCCGCAGTGAAGCGGTTAATATTTTACAATGCTTACATAATGAATTTTGTTTATCAAAATGCGCTACTATGAGATCTAGAGTTGTACCACTGAAACAAACAATTCATGGCAGTTCTTCCAATTTTTAGGTCTGGCGCTAGCCAAGACCACGTGTTTTTTCCAAACAAATTTAAAAAATAAAAATATTTACATATACATGCATGCATACATATATAAATAGGACCTTTCAAGCAGCCTTTTTTTTATTATTATCACTTTGATCTGTTGTAGAGTCATTCACATTAGATTTTCACCCACCACTCCAAACAGCAAGGGAAATTGTCCTGCCCACTAAAGACATTGGCTCCCCTAACTCTGAGTCACATTTTTCCTGGGCACAATGTGCACATCTTCCACAAAAGCAGTACTCCTCAGTGTCAGGGACTGGTGAGCCAATGTGCCTCTTTTCTTACAAGCAACCACATTCCAACTACCTCCACTGAATTCGATGATACTGTGAAGCGGCAGTTTTGTATTAAATATTTCTGAGAATGGAGTCTCCAAGCTCTGAACGCTTAGGATCCACCATGGTATCCTTTTTTGTATGAATATGTGATTTATGTGCACATCTCCATGACATCTCAGGCACACTGTAACACGGAGAACAGAAGTAGAAGAGACCAGTTAATGAAAGTGATTAATGAGATTGTGTATTATTTAGAAAGATTCCTACTGTGTAATTAGGAGCACTCAAGTACTCATAATATAGAAGAGCTAAAGTGTGAAATGAGCAAGATGGATACGCTTCTGAATAATGACATTCCTGCGCACCAGGTAAGTTGTGACAGAACAGTAGTTCTTGTTTACTGTCTGCCTGGATGTCAAGGATCCAGACGCTTCCTTCTTGTTTGAGATAGGGACAATCCATTGGTGCACTACAGAAAGATGCGGCTGAGGCCAAAACCAAAATCAGGGGTTACTATGACAATTTAAGGAAGTTACCCAGAAATTAGAAAGACTGCAGTTGATCACGATTCCAAAGATTGAGGTAAAGCCTTGCCACTCTTATCTCTATGTTACACAAGTAAATCAACAGGCATCCACACAGATTACAGGTGGGTTTCAAGTTCCACTATCGACAACTACGACCACAGGGATGATGGTTCCGCCTCGTATTCAGTGGTGTCTCCAGATAGAACCATGTATTAATTAGTTCAGTCTGCATTTCTTGTGTAGGTCTTCAATCTTCTCTACTCCAGAAGCAAAGGTAGCTTTGAAGTTGTATTTGGCAGCAGAAGCGGAATCCCTGCCTTTAATACCTCAGAATAGTCCTCTTCTTTATGAAGTCAAACTACTTAAGAATGATCTGCATCTTTCCATTGATGCGGTCAGTGCCATGGCAACCGTGAGATGCTGTGTTTTCTGTTGCAGAGACCATGTAAGATCATGATGTACTCATCTTGACTAGTTTCTTTATCAATGAAGGAAATATGTGTATTTGTAATTCATTACTTTTGCTCAATAAACATTGTTAATCAAAAAAAGGAATGATCTGCACCATTTATTCATCATAGATCAGTTTCATCATCATCATCATCATCATTTTTTATTGTTTGATTAATAAAAATCTTTACAATATTCGAATAGGATAAAACAAATGAAAAAGACAGAGAAGAAGGTAAAAGTAAAATGACCTGTGTTCAGGACAAGATAAAGTCTAAAAGTACTGTCCCAGGAAAGGACCTTGTTATAATGAAGAAAAAAGCGATGTCCAGACGTGTAGAATAGGATCACAGCTTTATTAGATGTTAGTCAGATCCATTGTAAAGTCCCACCAGGAGCAGGCTCTCCACAGCTCAGCCCTTCCACACCAACTGACATACTCTTCTCAACCAAACACTATCAACATTCCATTTGACATCATCAGTGGTTGAGCAGCAGGGAGAGAACTTCTGCAGGGAGGGTGTATTAAGTAAAAGTACATTATAACAGACCTCTCTGCACATATTTCTTTCATTAAAACACAATGTTTATGTCCATTGTGGAGTATTCGCTAAATGTCAAGTCTGCCACCACGTTCTTCCTTCCATTGACCAGTAAGTGTACTAGGTGACGGGTGACTTTGACTGTTCAGTTTCTTGTAACAGTTTTGTTACCTTGGCCATGAATTTAACTCCCCGACATGACAGAATAGATGAGCACCTCCTAGCCAGCTTATCACCGCTTGCCTGCAGGTGCGAATCTTTAGTGTGATGAAGATCGCCCGTAGATGCCTTCTTCTTAAGGCCAGTAGGGCCGGACATGCACATAGCAAGTGCATCAGTGTTTCCTTTTGGTGTCCGCATAGTCTACAATTGGCATTTTCGGTTTGCGATTTCCAAGAGGGCCTTAGATCTTTTGAGTGGTGCATCCCCATTCGATACGCTATCAAAGCTTTTTTTAGATGTTGGCTATAATGCGAAGCTAGGTATCCTTGTGGTTTTTGGTTGGTGTATGAATTAACTACTGTCCAAGCATGTCGCCGTTTGGTTAAGGTTGTTTTATCTTTTAACAAGGAAATCCTTTTTGCTAGACCGATTGTTACTTTACAAAATTGCGCATGGTCGATATTTTTTTTCCATACTTCATGTAGGGCCAGTGTGGTCAAACTCACACTAAGGTATTTTCCCCATTGAGTAGTGTTGGTCTGGACTTCCTGATAGTTTATTTCCTTCCAGCAGATGTTGTCCATTGTCTCACTTTGGGTGGAGCGGAGCTTGTGACACAATTTTGCAAACGTAGACATAGACCAGATTTCTTGGTTTTGTAAGCCAAATTCTAAGCGAACTTGGGCAGGAGCGGCTGAATGTGGCAGATTAAACACTCGAAGGGAGGGAGGGAGTGGACCTCCTTCTCACACTAGATGTTGAAGCACTATATACAAACATCCCTCAGCAGGCCACCCTCGAGTCTGTTGAAGCTACCCTCCTCCAAGAAGACTGGTCCTCACCAACCCCAATCTCATTCATAATGGCCTGTGCAACAATAGCCTTAACTGAGAACTTCTTCCAGTATGGGACACAGCTTTACCATCAAATATGGGGGACTTCAATGGCCTCTGCCTTTGCTCCTAGTCTGGCCTGTATTTACATGGCTACTTTTGAAGAAAACACAATTAGGGCTGCCCAAAACCCCTTCTTTGGCAACATAACACTATGGCGCAGGTTTATTGACGATATCCTTATCCTATGGAGAGGAGACCGCGAGACCTGTGAAGCATTTTGCACATGGATCAACCTACAGAACCCATTTCTAAAATTTACCGGTACTATCTCAGAGACAGCCATCCCCTTTTTGGACTTGAGAATCTGTCTAAACCAAGAGGGGTTGAGCACGACCTTATATCGCAAAGACACAGACAGGAATAGCCTATTGCTGTATGAGAGCTACCACCCCAGAGCCCTGAGAGACAACCTCCCGTTCGGGCAGTTCCTCAGGGTTCGCAGGAACTGCACAGCAAAGGCCGATTTCAAACAGGAGGCTAGACTCCTCCAACACAAATTACAAGACAGGGGGTACCCTACGAGGCTTATCCACAACTCCTGTAAACGAGCCTTGAATAACCCTAGGGAAGCGTTGCTAGAAACACACCCAAAAGAGCCCGAGGAAGTTATCACCTGTGTGACCTGCTTCACCAAAAACTCGGCCTATATCAAGAAAACAATAAACAAACATTGGAACATCATTAATACGGGCATTCTAGATATCCCACGACCCAGGTTCGCATTCAAGCGCACGTCTAATCTGAAAGACGCGTTGATCCACACGAGGCCAAGAAAACAGAACACCAGTACCCAGAGTACACTGTGGGATCTCCCACCCGTAGTGGGCCATTTCCCATGTGGGGGCTGCTCCGTATGCCCACAAACTCTTCAATGTAAAGACATCAGCCTCACTGAAACTTTTGTCTGGCATCTTAAAAGACACACTAAATGCAACAGCACTAGATGCATCTACATGCTCACTTGCCCCTGTGACAAACACTACATCGGGATGACGATGAGGCAAGTGAAGTTGGAAATTACAGAACATAAGAGCAACATTAGATGCCTTAAAACACACACCAGACTGTACGAACATTACACACAACAGGGACATACAGCAGATAGTGTGCGTTGGCTTGTACTGGAATCCCATCCTACCATCACCTCCCAGGCGCTGTTTAGGATTGAACAGAGATGGGTCCACCGGTTAAGATTGGATACGGTGGGTTTGAATGACTCCGTCCCATGGTCTACGTTAGCTCGCTAGTCATGTGGGCTATACCTGCTTACCCCCCGTCCACAATGCCATGGGGCCAACCTTATGTTGATATTAGGGACGCGGGTCCTACTGACACCATATCTATCCTCATAGAGATCATAGCCCCGACCTACCCACTCCAACATCGTGATATCTTGGACCTGTAACCAAGAAACTGAATATCCACCTACTCATGCACTGTGGCAATCTTGGTACCCACCCCCTTCCACACTATGGCTTTTGATGTACATAACCATGATACTGGACAACCATGCCTTATGCCACCATTACTAATGAGCTGGGTGGGGTTCTCAGTCAGTCGCACCATCCATCTCCACTCTCGTGGTATCTAGCCAACTTATGACTAATGAGATAATAACTCCTGTTTTTCAGGGTCCCATTACGCCTTAGTTTGGGAATGGCCCCCTCTTATACTTGTACTTACTGACCACTTCAGTCCTTTGACACACCTAACATGGCCGCCACCTCCACTCACCCGTGCTGGTAGTCTTGCCTAGGTCTATGCGTCCCTCCCACTACGCGCATGCGTAGTTCCAGTCCCGTTAGGCACCGCCTCCCCGCGGATTAGCGAGACAGGAACAACATGGCCATAAGAGACTCGGGGGGGAGCCTGAGCCTACTACCAGTCGCTCCTAGTCCTAACCAGACGCTGTGGGGGTAGGTGTTGACGGCTGAGACCGCGCGCCATTTTGGGTAAGTTTGCACCAATACCTCAAACGGACGCCGTGATCTGGATCATCCAGGTAACCTGCACCCGTTCTTGTGGGTGTCCCTTGACTGTTGACACATGGGTGGATGCGGGGCTCGGTTAGTGACTCACAGTCCCCGGTCGACGCTCATACCCCATCCGGTGGTGCCAGCGATCACGGGCCCAGATCCGCTGCTCTGCCTCCCTCCACGGGGCTCTCCCCCAGGTACTAGCGGGACGGTAGCGGCTCCGTGTGCTCTAAGTGGAATCTGTGTTTCTACAGACGGGAGGGTTTTGCAGCTAGATCCGCTTCTGTGTGGCCCTCGCCCTTCATGCATACCATGGGCAGTAGACACGGGGCTACATACGAGAGCGATCGCTCTGCCCCGAGTATACACTTGGTGGGCCCTATGCACTTTGGTACAGATGCCTTCCTGTCCCCTCTAAGGTTTCTCCTTTACTTTGCGCCCCTTCTCCCCTAGGGACCTTACTCAAAGGTGCTGGTTCCACAGGAGCTGACTGCGGTGGCACCTTAGGGAAATCCTTAGGGTAAGCATCATACTGTATCACCCTGTCCTAATTACTTGAAGAGCTGTATATCCTCGTCCTTTATATGATTGGAGATTTTAAACTACCACTGTGGGTGTTCCTCTGAACGCGCACCCACATTTTTAAATTCACAGTATGAGAGTGTTTTTAGCGTAGAGAACAGAGTACCTAGACAGGAATGGAGCGTAATGTTCATTGCTCTTCTCTGTTGTTTACTTTCCTTTCTAGGTTGCATCATTAAGGGCAGGAGCAATCGACCTGCACAATCATTGATCTCAAGATATAAGGTTGTATTCCTTTATTCACTGTGTAGTACATTGCACTTAGGTCCTGACGAATTGCTTAGAATGCAAGAAACATGTTGACCTGAACAGAGGGTAGTAGATTTTTACTGTGAACCTTACACCAGTACATATCTCCCCTCCCACCTTTTAACCAAGGGAGTCAACCACACCAATAAAGTCCCCATTGTATTGACTAACCTTTTTTAATTCACACTCACTTCACGACTACACATTCACCCGCGATTACCCTTCCCCTCTTACACGCATGCAAAATATGGCAGGAACAAAAGATCTCCGGTAAAGAGCCCCTTCGCGGGTGCCCGTCAAACATTGCAGCGCCAGTCTGACGAGGAGCAGAACCCATATGATGAAGCATGACACCTAGCTTGCTGGGTGTGTGAGGGTTTTAGTTCCAAAAAGGGAAATTCCCCGCCCTTTTACCTGTCTCTCTTTCTACGCTGGACTTACACTCCTACTCACATTGGGGAACTTTGTACCCTTCTTGTGCCACTGTTCTCTCGGACATGCACACTGGACCCCGTTAAATATAGTCCGTCTATGGTTCCTCCTTTTGTTGATAGATTAAACACTGCCTTATATATTTTATTTTGTAACTTGTTTAAGATTGTTGATTCCCCTCCTAGCCAAGCAGGTAACCCGTATGACAAAGTAGGTATTATTTGTGCGGCCATTACTTTAAGTAAGTGCGTGTAATTTGGGCCGCCCACTGTTTTCTGCAATTGCCTGTATGCGTAAATTAGAGATTGCGCCTTCCCTGTTAGAACCAAAATGTGCCTTTTTTGTGTTGCCCTGCTCAACGGTCATCCCCAGGTATTTGTATGAGACCTGCTCTTCAAGGGCTGAGTTGTTAATTAACCATCTGAAGTTCAGTTTCTTCCCCTCGCCAAGCCGGAGCACTTTAGTTTTTTCTTTGTTGAGTTCCAATTTTTCTTGTGCAAGATAGGACGATAACGTGTTTACTAAGCGTTGCAGACCAATTGGGGTTTTACTTAGTAGTACTATGTCATCGGCGTACTGCATAGTTGGAACAATAGTGTTGCCGAGTTTCGGGGCGTGGCTCTCCGTTCCGTCCAAGTTGTGTCCGATGTCTGCTAAATATAGGTTAAAAAGACTGGGGGCAAGGACACAGCCTTGTTTTAAGCCGTTCTGTGTCTCGATTTTTTTTGTAAGGCTGGTCCCGTTCCCTTGTTTAACCTTTGCCCATGTTTCGCTGTGTAAGCTGGATATTGCATTTATTACATTTTCTGGCATCCCCCACTTTCTTAACTCGCTCCAGAGCCTTGACCTGCTTACATGGTCAAAGGCTGATTTTATGTCGACGAAACATCCATATAGTTGTTGATTCTTTTTTTTGGCGTTTTCCATTAGCAGACCCAGAGTGGTCAGGTTTGTGGCTGTCCCCATCCCTGGTCTGAAACCGGTTTGGAATCTAGGGATTAGATTGGTTGATTTTTCCCAGTCCTGCAGCTCTTCCAGTAGGCACGAAGCGTATAGCTTGGCTTCGACGTCAATTAGGGAGATTAATCGATAATTCCCTGGATTTTTTTCGATCTCCTTTCTTGTGGATTGGATGGATAATATTTCCTTTCCAAGTGGCCGGAAGGTTTCCCTTTGTGAAAATATAATTAAATAGCACTGATAAATGTTCGGCCCAAAAATCTTCGTTTGTTTTTTAGACTGCTGTTGGGAGAGCATTTGGTCCTGGTGCCCCCTCTGGCTTTAACTTTTGAATTAACGTTTTTATTTGGGCGTGGGTGGTCAAAACATCTTGGTAAGTGGAATTTATTTCTAAGTTTGCGTTGTCATGCAACCGTGAACTAATGAGTGTACGTTTAAAACAGTCGTCTTCAATATTATTGGATGAACCTTGTTTATTTTTGTTTTTATGTGGTTCCTTTTTTAGGTAGAGATTTTCAAGTGATTCCCCCAGGCCTCATCACTGATCCCAGGGTCCTGTTGTAGTGTTGCTCCTGAGTTTAATTCGTTAATGAAAGCCCAGAACTCTCTAGAGGATGCTTTTTTGCTTGTGATCAATAATTTCTCCCAGGTCCGTACTTTGTATTGTTCCTTCGCCGTCCATAGTTTGTTTTTCCGATATTTTTTTCTCATGTTTCTGATGTCTGTGTTATTTGAGATGTGACCCTTGGCGGCCGATCTTTGTGCCCTGGCTATTTTTCTCTTTTCTAGTTTTAGTTCCGCGTTGAACCATGGTGCTGGCTTTCCTTTTCTATCTCTGAACACCCTCGACTGAACTGAGTGTTTAGCTTTAAGTTCCTCCATTAAGTTTTCCCAGTTATTTACGGGATCTCCATTTTCGCGGCTTCCTGGTTTTGCCACAAAATTGCTAGCTGTAATCATGATTTTCTTTGTTTCTCCTCCCCTCCATTTTATTTTCAGGAGGTTGAATTTTTCTGGATGTTGCTTTAGTCAACATAAGGTTTCTGCTCTTGGAACTGCAATAGCCATCCGTAAAATGTGTGGGAAGTGGTCACTTTCCAAGCGCGGAACTATTGAATATTCTACTATAGATTTTGAAGAGATTGTGAAGTCTATGGTCGATTTAACCTTGCCGCTCATGTAAGTGGGGCATGGCAGAGAGTGAACTTTTTTCTTGCTGTTTAAAATTGTTAGGCCCATTGGGATTAAGTTGCCCCATTGTGCGTGGTAGGACCCTTGTACTGGCCTTTTTTCCCTATTTGGTCTACCCTTGTCGGGGCTGAGTAAGTTACAATTGAAATCACCCGAGATAATTATTGAGCTCAGTTTGTTGGTTTTTTGAAGGGTTTTAATGAGTTGGATTAGTGTTCCCAATTTTTCCTTTTTTGCTTTTCGTTCTGGGTGTATGTAAATATTTAATAGTAGCAATTGATGCTGGGGCTTTATTGTAATTTTTATAGCTTGGACCCAATTTAACCCAGCATCCAGTTCTTCTTGGTCGCAGTTATATTTTTATGAAATCAAGGTTGTCAGGCCTCCTCGTGGGTGCCCGTATTTTGACTGCCTCTCTGCGAGTATGTGATAGTCTGTGAAGCCAGGAGTTCCTAGATGGGACGAGTTCCAGGTCTCTTGTAAAAGTATTATGTCTTGTCCCTCAAAGAATAATTGGGTTTCATGTTCCTGCTCCATGCTGCTAAACCTGTGCATGTTCCAAGAGCATAGTTTAATTATTTCCGGGTTTATTTCTTCCGTGTGCTGGCCTTTTGTTTGTTCTCTAACTATGATGTTTGTGTCTTTTCTAGGAGCTCTTTTTGCTTAGTGCTGAGGGGATCCAAGGCCAGTCTTGATTGCTACAGTGAAGCCGATAATTGACAGTATGGCTTTTTGGGTTGGTTTTTGTGTCTGTTCTTATGTCCAGAGATGTTGCTCGGGCTGCATGTAGGCACGTTTTTACCTTGGGACATTGCGGCTCTAAATCATTGTGATGGTCTGAGTTGTTGTAGAGGGGGTAGGGGTATCTCAGTTGCTTGTGTTGCAGCAAAGTGATTTCCCAACTCTCGAATGTTGCTCTGTGAGAAAAGATTTTTACTGCTAGCTCTTTTGATTTCCAGGTAGTGACCGAGTTTTCAGTATCTGGCCTGGCTATGTTTTGCTTGAACTCTACCGCTTCCATGTCTTGAGAGACTATTCCGTTTAGTTCCGGAATTTCCTTAACTAGTTTTAGGATGTTTCCTCTGGTAAGGGTATCCTGTCTTCCCTGTGTTGCGTATTCCGGGATGAAAGTCACAACTGGTTCAATCTCATCCAGTTCTGGTGTTTGATTTCCTTCCCACTTCGTTGAAGAGTCTTTTGTACGTATGGACCCTCTGTTTGTATTAGTGTCTTTTGCTTGGTCTTTGGTTGGCACAATACTCTTTTCTGATTTCTTCACGAATCTAGGTGCTATGTGTTGCAGTTGTTGTTCGTGTTCTTGGGAACCACTCTTTATAATCACACTCCTACATGGACCAATTGTGGTGATCTTTAGTGCCATCTGGTCTTTCCCTAAATGAGAGGTTTTTGGTTCCCTATTTTGATTTATTGTTTTTTCGCTCGCGGGCCCATTGGTTCTTTTTTGTACTTTCTCTCTTTCATTTGTTTGTAGTGAGGGCAGGCTAACCTCAGTGTGGCCGGATACGTCTTGAAGAGCCAGTGCCTTTATGCATTCGTTTGGATGCTTGTCCACAGGGTTTTTTGACTGTACTGTTTGTTTAGTTGTCCGACTGAGTTTATGTGGGCCTACTGTTGGTTGTTTGGTCGGCCTTGGCCCGTCGGGGGATATTGATTCTAATTTGTGTATAGATTCCACCGTTGTTAAGTTCTCGAACGAGAAGCTCACCCTTTCCGAGAGCCGATGATCCTGTCTGCTGTTGGGCGATTTCAACGTGTCTTGTTTCGTGTCCTTGACTTACGTTCTTTATAAAGATTGGAAAGAGGTGTTCAGTGGGTACGTTGTGATTTTTTTTTGTTTTGGCCTACCCTTCCTGGCTCTCTTCCTTTGCCGTTTTGTTAGGTTGTCCTGGTGTACGGATGGAGGGGTTGGCAAACCTTCGTTTATTTGTTCCTCTTGGATTTCCATTGCCCCTTCTTCGGACTCTGTGGTTATAACCTTCCAAGCCCCTTTTTTGGGTGAGTTCCGTTTTGGTCGACCATTAGGAGCCTTTGAAATTTCTTTGTTCAAGGAGTTATCAGTATAATCCCGATTTCCATTTAGTTCACATGAAGATTTCACTACTCCTAGGATGTCGTTTAGAATGTCTGGGAGGGACGCCCGTTTTTCAATTATGCACCCGCAGTTACAGATGTTTTGTTTTGCATTGTTTTGGATTGGAAGTCTGTTTCCTTGGCTTAACTGGTCTGTGTTTGTAGATTTTTTTTTGTCCGCGTTTTTCTTTTTGACCAGTAGGGTCATTATTGTGTCTGTCTTGAGACTTATTTTTGATATATGCTCTGCGATGATGTTTATTAGGTCTTTTTGAACCACCATTTTGTCGAATTGGAAGTTTAATGCTCTTATTGCCTGGTCCAACATGCTAATTAAGGCCTTCCCCCAGTTTGTGTTGGATTGTAAACTCCCTCCGTTCACTAGGTAATCGCCCGGCTGTTCAGTCTTGCTTGTTGATGAAATTGAAATTGGTTCCAAGTGGAGGTTCTCCTTTACATCGCTACTGTTGCTAGCAGTGTCGTCAATTAAGATTCTGTGGCTACTGCTGCGAACCTCTAAAATTCGCGGAGTTGACGCCAGTGGCTCTTGCCTGTGCTCCTTTGTAGTGGACTGTTCCGTTGTAGATTGCCCAAGTAGTAATGCTCTCCTTGTTTTTGTGTTAGTTATTGATGTCTGTTTTGAGGGTAATGGGGGGTCTGCATTTTCTTCCTCCCCTTTGTGTATGTGGATTAGCGTACCACCTAGATCTTTCCCTTGGATAGTTTTGTTAAACTTAGGGTGGTCAATGTTGCTAGTGTTTTGGAACCCTGTGTTAGCAAAGATATTTTCAAGCGACTCCTGGCCCTGTGATGTCATAAAATGTGATGCAAATGTGTGCATACCCTTTATGTCTTGTCTGCTTGATGGGCTTGGTGTTTTAGTAGCCGTGTCCGTTTTGGGATCAATGTTCTCGAGGTGTCCAGTTGTTTTATGAACTTGGGCCTGCACAATTTCCGTTTGTTTATTCGAGATGTTGGTTTTTTCTATCTGACCCTTTAGGCCTGGCGGATTAGTTGAACTCCCGTTGGAAGGGGAGTCCTTTTGCTTTTTGTCTTTGTAAAGTATCCCTAGGGGGAGTGACGATTTGGTCTTGTCCGGCTGAATTGGGCTCGGGAGGTATTGCACCTCCTTTGTCGGTGCAAAAATCACCGAAACCGGGTCTTTTAAGAAAAATAATTTGTTTATTTTTTGCTGCTGTTGTTTACCTGTCGCTGGTCCGGGATTCTCGGTTAGTGGAACCAAGCTTCCTGTGTCCGCCCCCTCTGTTTCTCCCTGTACCACAGAACCACCATCTGTTGAAGAGTTGGAGGCGTCTTTGGGAGGTCGCCCAGGTTTTGAAATAGGTTTTTTCTGCTTTTTGCTTAGAGCAGTTTGCCGCTTTGTTCCAGATCTCATTCTGTTATATTTTGTAGTGGTTATGTGGTTATGGCTGTTTGCGTATGTTTGTTTTCCCCCTCCTCCTTTTGTTCCTTGATCAGAGCCAGAGGCAATGTGAGCTACACGGCAAAAGAGGCCCTTGTCTTCAGGTTTTGTTAAGCTTTGGGAGGGATAATTGCCCGTGCACCCGCGGAGCAGATGTTGACTGGATGTCGCTGCTTGTGAAGCTCCTTGGGCTTTACACTCAGGGGGGTTAATCGCGGCCCCCCCTCTCCCCTCTTCCCTGCAGCTGCTAATAAGATGGACTTTGTAGGGGCTAGAGGGGGGGAGGGGACTGTTGCAGTTTATGGCTTGTGGTGGGGGCTCGCACCCTCTCCTTCCAGGCCACCTATTGAACCACTCTCTTTACCTCCTGCGCTTGTATTATTTGCACGCCGCCTGCTGCACCCTGCAGCCAACGCCGGTCCACCTGGGCTCCTGGGCTTACGGTGAGGTCGCAGCTCACGGTTCTCAGTCGCGGCCGATAGATGATGGCCGCGAACAGTGATTCAAACGAACTGCTCCGCGAGGTGCTCAGCGGGGCTTCGGGGGGGGTCAACAGGGCCTCATGCGGTTTCGAGTGGCCCCCGGGTATGGCTCCCCACGGCCAAGGCAAAGAGTGAGCTGATGGCCGGTCAGACTGTTCTTCCGCAGCTGCAATCAGCACGGCCCGCTCGAAGTGGCGTTCTGGAGATTCTGACAATACCCATAGATCAGTTGTACACTCTAATCACAAAGAATTGCTACATTTGACTCCTTAGCTACTGATTCTTTTCCTGCCAAAGTACTGAGCCTTTTTAAATGTTTGGCTCACGTCGCACTTAAGCCTTCAGAAGTTTTTTTGCACACAAGGTACCATGGCTAGATTTACATTCTTTTGTCCCACACGTTTACGATTTTAAAGGTACACAGAGTTTGAGAATTCTCCTGCAGGGAACTGGGAGAATACCCAAAAGGGGGCATTATTTTCTGTTTTTGGAAAAAGCGGTGTGCAAGAAAGCTTATTTTTTTTCTAAAACTTCCATCAAGAAGTGGTTTTCTAGATCTAAGATCACCATCTTTCCAGATTTCAGGAACAAGCTGAGTTTCTAAAAAAAAAATTCAGACAGTTTTTGCATTTGTCTAAGTGGTGGTCCACTTTTACTATTTTATGTGGTTTCTAGTTACTTACAGTTTGTGGTGGAAACAAGTGGGAAGCCAATGGGTTTAACTTTCTGAAAACTACCTCAAATTCAGAAAGGGCTTATTTGTCTAGATCACTCATAGTTTATTCAAATAAACTAATCATTGAAATAAAAATAATATTAAAAATAGAGAGAAAAATAAAAATAGCTACCTATGTTTGTCGTCAGGTCGCAGGGATATACATGTTTGTCAATTGTCCAAAAACGTGCGATACCAAGAGTGAAGAACTGAGCTACATTCTGTAAAAAATATGTCATATGGTAAAATCTAATTATGAAAAATGCATATAAAGTAAACCTATACAATTTTTAAATGTACCCAAGATACTGAGTTTAGGAATATTGGTGATGTGTACAATTATTTGACGTTACTCATACTATCATGTGATGCATAGGGTATTTTGCTAAATATATAATTTCCTGCACACTGGCTTGCACTTGGAAGCCAAAAACTGAGAAAAATTCAATTTATATTAGCAAATTTTCTACTATTCTATGTTCCGGTACTTCTTTAGATAAAAATAGTACATTACTTTTGTGGGTGTACGTAGTGTCCTAGATAGAAAAGGCCCCAAAACGCAAAATCAATATATCAAATTTTAACCATGAAAATATACCTATGCTGATGATAGAGGGAACAGTGGCATTTAGTTCAGGCTCAGCTGTCACCCAGGAAACCTAATCCCAAACATTTCTGAAACCAGACAACAAGGGTAGTTCAGGGTGGTGTGAAATGCGAGATCCCACTAAATGTTCTTCACCAGAATGTCCTGCATTTTCAACCTTTGGCAAAAAACACACATTTTCCTCACAGGTTTGTGAGGGGAAGTTCAACAGTCTGTGGGGATCCGCAAAATGTCTACATCCTAGGGTTTCCAAACCTCTCGTGATAAAAAGGATACACCACTTGTGTTGCTGTACCTAGCACCCATGACAAGAAAGAAAGCAAAACGCATTGTGGAGGCATAACATTTTCACCATGAAAATCAACATATTTCGCGAAGGAGAGTATTGCGGTACTTGGACCTGCACTTGGCCACATGCAGGGAACCCTACTAAACCCAGACATTTCTGAAAACTGGACTCCCAGGGGGAAAGCGGGGTGATATGCTGTGTGTGGATTCCCCTACATTTTCATCTACAGAATGTCCTGCAAAGCTCAAACATTGGTTAAAAACAAATATTTTTCTCACATTGCTCTGAGAGAAAGTTCTGGAATCAGCTGGTAGCCACAATAATCCTACAACATTCATACCAGTCTCCAAGGGTATGCAACTTATGTAGATCCCATCATGTTTTCTTACCCAGAATGCCCTGCAAATCTCAAACTTTGGAAAAATACACACATTGTTCTCACATTTCTGTGAGGGAATGTTCCAGATTCTGTGGGGACCCATAAAATTCCTAGCACCCAGCATTTCCACCATCTCGTTATAAAAACTGTACCCTATTTGTGTGATAGGGCTAGCTGCCTTGACAGGAATGGACCAAACCAGAGACCAGACCACATAAAGCCTATATTGACTTTGTATGCTCACAGTTTTCATTCAATGCTAGGCCGCCCACACACTTGTTTCTTTATGGCAACGAATCCCTGGTGGCTAATGAATTTTCTGCTCCCTCCCAAAGAAAGCAGATTATGGATAAACTTCCAGATCTACTAACCAGGAGCTTAAACACTTTCCCAGGCACAAGTAGGCTGCTTTTCCAGAAGGTGTCCCTGGTGCCTGTATGCTCTCCAAGCAGGGAGCCACTTGAGAGATGTACTGCTGCAAAGGGTATATTGTCTACATTGTTCTCTTTCCAGCAGTACCTCTCTGCACAAATTGGTGCTCAAGGGGCAAAGTTATCATAGTGAAAGCTTTTACTTTCTTTTGTTTACTGTGATGTCAGCATACTGTGTGCACTGTGTGTCATATTAAACCGAAAAAAGACATTTGGGACACAACAGAAGTTCTTTCCTTGTTTCCACACTTTCAGTTTAAAAAAAGATAATGTTTGTGTTTCTTACATCACAGAAGACTTTTCTTCTTAAATGTGGTGGATGGCCTGTTGCTGTCCACCGCAATATAAAGGAGAGGCGGTGGATGTTACAGGTCATTCATTGCATTAAAGCAGCTAAAGCAAGTTAAGGAAGATCGCTTTTTTTATAAGACTCAGTTTCAGTATTTGGTATTAGTGATAGAAGCAAGCATTGGCAAACCCAAAAGGGTGCGTCTTTGGAAACTATGGGCTTTGCCAATACCTTTGTGTGATCCTGAACAGGATCTCTAAAAAGCACAATGCTTCTTCCAATGCTGTTTAGCATCATCAAAACAAGTCACAATGTCACAGCATATGTTGGTATTCATGTCATTCTGTAGGCGCACACATCATCCTGTGCCAACAAAATGATGATGGCCCCATTTTCTTTTACTTTTTATTGACCACCGAAGAAGGCGGGCACCACTTAGATTGGTCCATTAAAAAAAGAAAATTTAAATGAGCTAAAGTGCTTTTTTAGATGGCTGGCAGAAATTTGTTGTCTGGTCCTCCGCCCCCAAAAAATACACGTTTATTATGGTAGGGGGCACGATAACGGACAAGCAGGTGAGTGGGGAGCAAACAGAGGGGGAATCACAGGAAGTGGCAGGCGGAAAAATTTAAATGAAGCCAAGAAATAAAAGAGCAACACGGTGGAGAAAGCAAAAAGCAACACCAAGCACAGGTGGTGAGAAAGAAGCATACATGGAGGAGCAGAGAGAGCATAGCATGAATCATTCATGGAGGGAAGCAGGAAAAAAGAGAGCACTGGAAAACATATTCACTCTTTTGGCGTGCCAAACTAAAAAGAAGTTTCCCAAAAGTGAATAGTGGATGGACATAATTCAGCAAAGGAAAAGAGGCCATGGTCCAGAGGAGAGTTAAAATTAGGATGGAACAAAATGAACAAAAAAATCCACTGCAAAAGAAGGAAGACAATGAGAGTGGCAAAAAGCCTACTTAAAGTAAGCAGTGGGTGACCTCTAAGTCTCTGTAAGTTATTGGTAAGCTCACAATAGGGCTTTTCCAACCTGGAAGGCTAAATGATGAATTGAAGGGCACATTGGCTCCTGTTCCAAATAGATCGAACAACTCTGATATATTAATTTATTTCATGCTACAAATGAATTGGCAGTGAACAGTAGAAAGGGTGAAAATAAGTATAAAGAAATTACTTATAATACATGGGAAAGATTGCCTCCGGAATCCACATCAGTGACACCAAAGCATTCTTGACAGGGAAATTAGGAAACTCAGAGGAAGTGAGTTTGTGCCGCTAAGTTTCACTCTTACCGTCACACCAGAAATTACCATATATAAAACAATTCAGTCCGGAGCAGCTTATATAATAGACATATCCTTGCTCAAGAAAGGAAAGGTACACCATCATTTATTTGCCTTCACATATTGAGGGGCTGCAGGTAATTTCACGGAGGGGACTTATGCAAAACCACTAGCATTGTTCATAGTTAAAAAAAGATAGACAGAAACAAGTTAGATAGGTGTATAGTTCTTTATTAACTTTAAGTCCCATCATAAATCACACTAAACCAATCAATCAATCATAAAACTTTATTTGATCATGGAAGATACAGATAATAAAAGCACAATGCATCAATGATAAAAGCATAACATTTAAATAAATTTACAGCATCAAATCTAAGAAACTTCAGGTAAATAGTAATATTGCTACAAATGGCCAGTAATTTTCCGTTTCTTTATACAGGCCCAAAGGAAGTTAGCTACTACAAAACCAATAAAAGGATTGCTAAGTTTTTTTAAGAAATCCAAGAGCCACTCTACATTGTCTAAAATTATAATGTCTCAGAGGCGGTAGAATGAATCGTTCTCTTTCCACTTTACACAAATCGCAAAATAGAGTTATATGAAGGTCTGATTGTTCCGACACTCCATCACATGGGCAAACAGTCAAATCACAGTGCTTAAATTTTCCTGCCGGGTAACCCACCATCAGAGGAAACATATTCATACGGAATCTTACCAAGATATATCTGTGCTGTAGATTCTGGATGTCCTCTTGGTAGCAATAATCACCCTATGCTAAAACCATGACTCTTAGATGTATTCTAACTGATGGTTTGTCTTTGTTTGACTCCATTCTTTCTCGTGCCACCTTAGCCAGGAATCTTTCCTTTAAATCCTTCTTAGATATTTGAAGGCAATCAATAGAGTTTCTAAACAGATCCTCCAGACCCAAAGTGCTCAGAGTAGACCTTATGTAATGCAACCATCCTATTTTTTGACCATTGTCTAATTTGAGGCAATCCTTTATAATGTGTTTTGTTAGAAATAGTGCTTTCTTCCTGCAGGTTGAGTGCCACAAAGCTAAAGGGCCAAACCTTACTAGGTCGCTAATATAGGGGAAATCCTATTCCACGTGACAAATAAAATTGGAGCATGACACCGCAAGAATCTGTAACTGCTCAGTTGAAGACATCCCCCAGACCCCTGCTCCATAAATTGTTGCTGAGACTGTCTTAGCTTTATGTATATTTTTTATGGCTTTAATGGATTTGTTCCCAAATTCTTAACAAATTTAGTGATGGCTGCCATACTGCTCTCCATCACTACCGCCCTGTTTTTAATCATGTTAGCCCAGGTGTGGTCCTTGGCAAAAATGACTCCCAGATAAGGGAAATAATCTACTATCTCTATTTTGCAGTCGTTAGGTGGAGAAATTGTACTTTCCTGCACCCTGTAGGGCCTGCTATTTAAGATAAAAGATTTAGATTCATTAACCCTTAAATCAAGGGAAGTCATAAAGGAAGTATAGGCCGTTATCATACGTTGTTAAGCCCTACCTGTTCTGACAAGTAGGACAGTATCATCAGCATAGGCAAGCAGTTGGAGAGTTAGGGCGCCCAATTTCGGGACGTCCGCTTTCATGCCCGCCAGTGCTAGCTCAACCCCATTCGTATATAATGAGAAAAAGAATGGGGCGAGGACACAACCTTGCCTGACCCCCGTAAAATGCTAAATGAGCTGGTGCATTCCGCTTCCTTGCCATACCCCACTGAAGATGTAGTCTGGGAATAAAACTGTGGAATAAATGTAAGAATTGGAGGATCAACCGCCATGGACTCCATTATCTCCCATAGTTTGCTGTGGTTCACACAATTGAATGTGGCTGAGAGATCCATGAAGGCCATGTAGATTTTTTCTCCTTTTGTCCTGGTATATTTCTCTATGATAAGGCTCAAATTCAAACATTGATGGACCGTACCTCTCCCTGCTGCAAAACGTATTGGGCCGGAATTAATATTTCTATTGCAGGCCTATTCCACCAGCCTATGTGATATTAGTCATCCCATTAGTTTTAAGGTGCTGTCTAACAAGGATATGTGCTGATAGTGAGATCAACGCCCTACTCAAGAAACCCAAAGCTGACCCCTAGGACCGCAAGAACTTCCGGCCCATCTTCCTCTTCCCTTTCCCGCAAAAGTCATAGAGAAGATTGTCAATAGGCAACTGACCTCCTTCCTTGAAAAGAACAACATCTTGGACCCGTCCCAATCCGGCTTCCACAGCAACCACAGCACCAAGACAGCCCTCATCGCACCGACGACATCAGGGCTATGATGGACAATGGAGAAACCGCGGCCTGCATCCTCCTGGACCTCTCAGCCGCCTTCAACACCATCTGCCACCACTCCCTCCGCACACGCCTCCACAACGCAGGGATCCACCACAAAGCACTGGACTGGACCACTTCCGTCCTCACCGGCAGAACCCAGAGTGTCAGCCTCCCCCATTCCGCTCTCAAGACTCCAAGATCATCTGTGGCGTACCCCAAGGATCGTACCTCAGCCCAACACTCTTCAACATCTACATGGCACCGCTCGCCAACTTCGCCAGATCATACGACCTCAACATCGTCTCATATGCCGACGGCACCCAGCTGATACTCTCCCTCACTAAGGCCCCCACCACCTCCAAATCCAACCTCCACGAAGGAATGAAGGCCATCGCCGAATGGATGATGATCAGCCACCTGAAACTGAACTCAGACAAGAAGGTGATCCTCATCATCGGATCCAGCCCCTCCGCCTGGGACGACTCATGGTGGCCGACCACACTGGGAGCTGCACCAACGCCAACTAACCACGCATGCAACCTGGGAGTAATCCTGGACACCGCTCTGTCAATGACCCAGCAGGTGAACGCCGTCTCCTCCTCCTGCTTCAACACCCTCCGTATGCTCCGCAAGATCTACAGATGAATCCCCACCGTAACAGAAGGACAGTCACCCAGGCCCTTGTCACCAGCAGACTGGACCACGGTAACGCTCTCTACGCTGGAACATCAGCTAAACTCCAGAAAGGACTACTACGCACACAGAACACCTCTGCACGCCTCATCCTCGACATCCCCTGCCACAGCCACATCACAGGCCACCTGAAAGACCTTCACTGGCTCCCCATCAACAAGCGGATCACCTTCAAGCTCCTCACCCACGCCCACAAAGCTCTCCACAACACCGGACCGGCGTACCTCAACAAACGACTCACCTTCTACACCCTGAACTGCCAGCTTCACTCCGCTTACCTCGCCCTCGCCACCGTCCGCTGCATCCGTTGAGCGACTGCTGGTGGCAGATCGTTCTTCCATCTCGCCGATAAAACCTGGAACACCCTTCCCATCCGCCTTCGACAGACCCAGGACCTGCTGGCCTTTAGGAGTTGTTCAAGCAGTAGCAGCACCTCCGCCCCACCCTCCCCCAGTGCCTTGAGACCCTTACTGGTGAGTTGTGCGCTCTACAAATGTTCTGATTGATTGATTGATAGTTGCCTGGGTCGTTTTTGTGCCCCTTTTTATAAATCAGAATGATGACGCTTGTGCTCCATGAAGTTAGGGGGCCCGCCTTAGCTAAAGCATTTAATACATTCTGCAATAAGGGGCCCATAGGACATCCAGAAAAAGGTCTATTGGGACCCCATCTGGGCCTGGGGCCTTTGCCTTACTGCACCTTTCCAACCCCCTTGTTATTTCCTCGACAGTAAATACAAGCGGGTCTGAATGAACCAAAAGGGCAAGGGACTTCTCAATCAAATAAGTTTCTCCAGACCCAAAAATGTTCTCAAAATGAGCCACCCAGGAGTCCTCTCCCACATGAGGTTCCAATGTTGGGTCCTTAGCATCTTTAAAATACGACTTGTTTACCACCTTCCAAAAATCCCTACTATTATTAGTAAGGGCTGCCCCTTCTAGTTGTTCCCAGGCCTCGGCTTTCAGGGCCTTTTCTCTTTGTTTCCTGGATTCTGTATATGCCTTACACAGTAATTTTATCTTCCCTTGATCTCTGGGGGCTTCTTTCAGGGCTTCGTGAAGAGCTTTTAGCGATTGAGAACAGGCATGATCAAACCATCGCCTTACCTGAACCCTGTTTGAAGTTCTATTACAGAACAATGCCTTTTTTACTGCCTCTAATAGTTTAGTAAAACCGAAAATAAGGTGCTTATCAGGTACGTTTATATATAGACAGTTTTGTAAGCAATCCATGTTCTTAGATACTATTTCATGGATTGTATTTTCCTTATCTAAGCTGTCCCTTTTTAGTTGATATCTGTTCTTTCTCCCTAAAACCGGTGTCTCCATGACTTTGTTTTGCCTCTCTCTCTCTTTCTCTCTCTCTCGGCAAACCATATGCCATGGAATGGAAAAGAATAGCGTGGTCACTAAAAGTGGTAAATTTTGACTCAACTTGTGTCAATTTCCACCAAAGGGGTTCAGAAGTAATTACAAAGTCAATAGTTAACTCATAATCTTTGCGTATGAAGGTCTTTATAAACTTCCCAGAAGGTACTGACAGACAGTTTCTTATCTCTAGGTTTCTGATAGACAATATTCTAGTCAAGCTCTGGCCATATTTGTGATGAGCAAAATGTATTGCCGGAGCCCCTTCCATATCTATAATACCACAGACAGGTTTGGTGGAGTGTTTACACAAATGTGTATTAAAATCGCCCACCCACACAATGTTAAAATTCTTCCTGATTCCAGCCCCCATTTTGTGAAGCTCATTTTCCAATTGTGTCACCACCAAGTGTATATTAGCTCAAAAGTGTTATTATAAAAATGTATCAATACACAATCCTGCCCCCCTGAAACTCCTAATAGCCGAAAATGGAAAGACAGGGACGCCTGCTGGAATTTCTTTAATCTTATTGGGAGAGTGTTGGATATTAACGTTAATAGGCCCCTTCTGGCTCAACGTGCGTGTGCAGTGACTGCCTCTGTTTGAAAAGAACAAGACCCATATATGGCAATTTAGTCAATAGCCCAGGTCTCCTGTAAGCAAATTATATCTTATTTTTGCCAAACGTCCAACCAGTTTGCATTGCCCACCTTTCCCTTAATGCCTGCAACATTTCAGGAGGCTAGTTTAATCCAGCTCCCATTGTTTCCTTCTATGGCCCCTGGAGCTATTACTTCCTCATGTATTATTCCCTATGTGTATGATGCAGCTTGTCGGGGTACATCCACTATGGGTAGTCAGTTGCAACTATCAAGCCCCGCTAAAGGAGCAAATCTATTTTCTGTTTCCCAGATGTAGTTTCCTGAGTTACCCAGGGTATTTGAGGTTATTTGTTGGGGTCTTTACCTCCCATATGCTTGGCTATAGAGGCCTAGATTGCCCAAAGGGACAGGGGCATAGAAAAAATCCAAAGACAAAGCAAGGATACGTGTGCCTAGGAGTGATATATCACAAAGTTGACGTTGCAAAAAGGCTCACCACCTGCCGATTGTTAAAGTTAACCACTATACAATCTCCTTTTAAATGTTTATGTAAAGTACATACCCAGCCCACTCTTCTTACCATTATAATATTACGAGTTATGCCCCTGTTACTTTTCAGTCCCTAACCCTCCATATGTATTTATCCAGAACACTTAGTTGTCCATCAACTGCTCTGTAGATTATTTCTGGCCCTTCCTCAGTTCTGGCACGTTTGCCAAAACCAGCATCAGAGATAAGGCAGTGGGGGGAGATCTAATGTAGGGTATGGCTGGTGCCCCTTCATCACTCCCTTGTCTGCCACCCGAGGTATTGCCCTCGCCCCATGTATTCCTCCCTCTCATCCATGTAAGAAGATATTCTATCTGGCTGCAATGCCCCCCCCCCCTAAAATCAGGTCCCTTAGCAGACCCGCTGGGAACTTGCTCGAAACCAGCGGGACGAAAAGTGGGTACTGAGGGTACGGTTAGAGAGGTCGGCTCTAGCTCCGTAAGGACAATTCCCTCTCCTTGTACTCTCCCGCTGATTTGGCCTTTAAGATTTCCCAATCTTACTACTGCTGTCCCTTCCCCTGGAGCACCCGCTTACCCAAGTGAACCTAAATGCTCTTATATCTTTGTAAGTCTGTATGTTAACAGCTGTAAAAGAAGAGACATCATATTATCCAGTCTATTCCATTCCGCTTTGTCGATCATTGCAGAGCTTGCTTTAGCGGGGTATGTTTGTGAGATACTTGGTTCTCCTTCCCTTGTTTACTTGGGTCTTTTTGATTTTAGGTTTTTGTTGGATTTGGTTTTGCTCTTTCCCCACATTTTTTTCTCTTAGCAGCAGGTTCAGTATTGGGCTCTTCAATGGGGGCTTGATTATCTACAAAGTCCGAAGCCAGATGCAGTTTGTTGCAAGTTTGGGATTAAGAGGGGGCTATTTTGCACAGTTCCGAGCCAGTCTCAGTTAATAATGAAATTGGTGCTGAATGACTTCTATTTTCTTCAAGGGACAGTCAACGCTCTGTCCCCCACACGAAGATCCTGATGTCAGGGGGAACCAAGAGCAGGCAAATACACCTTGATGGTCGTGGTGCTCGCTTATATGCGCGAGTGCTGCAGGAGTTTGTGGGAGTGGTAGTCTCCCCAGTGGCTTCTGGCGGCTTTCCCCCACACAAAGATCCTGATTTCAGCAGGAGTCAAGAGCAGGCGAATACGCTGTGATGGTTGCGGTGCGCGCTTAAATGCGCGAGTGCTGCGGTGGGTTGTGGGAGTGGTAATCTCCCCAGCGGCTTCTGAAGGTTGTCCCCCACTTGAAGATCCTGTTGTCAGCGGGAGTCAAGAGCAGGAGAATGGTAATGACTTGGTGCAATCAGAGAGGATCTGTTTTGATTTAATCGATGCACCAGTTTCAGTTTGTTTTTGGAATCCCTTCATTGGAACATAACCCAGTAATACAGTGGAAGCTATGGACAACACAATTATCCTGCCCTAGATTTTGTCTTGCACTCAGAATGATGATAATTCACAAGATACATCAAGACGGTGTTTAGCCTTAGCTTTCACAGGATACAGCTGCTGATCTGTCATTGGTAACACAACTTACATAATATTATTTTTGTTGATATATTTAGCAAAAAGAAAAATAAACTTTGCCACTACATCGTTCTTTTAATTGTTGCATTGATCTGGAATTGGGTGCTTATTGTACAATGTAGCAGAATCGATGGTAAACATTTAAATGAATATCTGGTAAATGGATTTATCAGACCTTTGTAGTCTCTAGCAGCACCCCCTTTATTCTGTGTGCCTGAAAAGGGTGGAAAGTAATATACCGCTATCACAATATTACTCCTGAAGCCCGATAATGGATGCAAAAAAGTGACAGCTATCTGTCTTGGGCTGGCCTATACATCAATCATTGTGCAACATTCCATGTTTTTTATGCTTTGCTAATTGTTATCAACGTTTTATACTTTTATTTCTGAAACAATATATATAAGAACACGTTTGTTAAAAATGGTGTTCTTTCCAATGGTCAAAAGAAAATATTGAAGCCTTCAGCATTTGAATTTTATTTACTTGCGGCACCTATATTATGACATCCCAATCCTTTTTAAGCTTACCTGGTGGACATAGATGCTGCAGACTTTGCCACTGAAGCATTGGGGCCAAACGGGGGAGAAGGAGGGGGGGAGGAAAACAGCACCGACCAGAGACACAACATTAGGTGTGATAAAGGCCGCTTTATTGGAAGCAGGTGCACCTTGAACAATGAAAACCCTTGGCCTGCGCCGTACAAAACTATACCTCACTAAATATGCAATTTCCTGACATACCCCCACCCCCTCCCCTAACTGGTTCCCCCAATCCAAATACTGTAAACAATTAGCAGAAACGTCAATTTGCCTCTCCACCTGGCTAAATCCTTTATTATGCTTGACCTACCCCCCGATAATCCAACAACAGATCTCCTACACTTCCCCCATATATTAGGAAGAACCGCCCCAAAGGCAGAACATCACCCCACACCTGCTCCAACGACACAACCAAACCCACAACCATCGAGCAAAAAAACAGATGCACCGGCCCCCAAGAAAACTCCTTCCAAAACCACCGCACACCACAAAACCCCTCCTACACCCTGAAGAAAAACAATCACCCCTCTCCCCGCCCCCCCAGACCCCACACTTGAAACCCCCCCCATCAACTGATCGAAAACACAGTGAGGGAGGGTGGGAAAATAATTACCTCCGCCAAACCCTCGCCCGGCTGCTGTCTCACCAGCCACCAAAATGGTGACCTATAACACAAAATGTCCGGTTTTAAAGGGGGCCAGCCCAAAAGCAGCCCAAAACTAGCCCAACCCCAGCCCAAGGCTACTAACTAGCCCAAAACCAGCCCACGTACGGTGCTGGCTCTATCCCCCCCTCCCCCGGCCCCAAAACCCCCCGGGGGTGGCAGGCCTCCCGCTGGTCGGCCGCCCCCCCCAAATCCCTAATATGGTCACAATGAGATCCAGATATTTGTCAGCTTCATCCTGTGGCCTAAACATCTAGTCACAGTTGTCATATCGTGACTGCCTGATCTCTGTCTGTGACAGGACAGGCAGCACAGGAAGGGGCGTGGGCAGGAAGAGGAAGGGAGGAGGAAAGGAAGTTAGTTAGGGAGTAGATACGATCGCATAAAGACGTGTGTAACTAGCTCCACGGCTCCTGTCATCATTGGGGGTAAGGCACGACACTGGTGACGAGGGTGGGATGTGTATCGAAATCCCCACGTTGCCTAGACCCCTGCCGTCCATGAACGGCCAACGACTGTGAGCCGGCAGCCCGTGCCAGAGCGGCATGAGCAGAGCGGAAAAATAAGCAAACCCACTCGCACGCTGTACCTGAATGCTGCCCTGCACACCGATCGGCAGATCTGCAAGTTATCTGCCCGGCGGAGGAACGCCTAGCATGCGGCACTGAAAGCGGCCAAAAACACCGAAAGGAAACGGAAAAAACGGCGCGAAAACGGCTCGACAGCCGAGACATGCCTGGCGATTGACAGACCTGATCAGCAGCGTAAGGGTGAGTCCTGAAAGCCCTTTTGCCAGATTGCACACCTCGGCAGGCACGGGGAATGATCCCATGAGGCAGTGGAAGTCACGAGGACAAACCTGCCTGAGGCCACGTGTCTTAGGCGGCGGCCATCTTGAGGTCAGGCATCGCCCATAGACATTCACTAACAATTTTGGTGTCGGCCATTTTGAGGTCAGGCGTCACCACACAACATATACATGCTCACGCTGTAAATCCTGAAGAAGCCAAAAATTAAGTGAGTAGAAGCCTGCAGAGCAACCAACTAGCAGAGATGTCGGTTACCACCTCTACAGGCGCCTCTGGAGGTGCACCGGCGGGCCCAAGCAATCCACCACTACCGGTGCCAGCGCAACCAACGCTCATGGGAGTGCCATACTTGAGACCGCCGGAATCCCTGGAACTGACATCCGGTAATAGTATGGGACCCAAGTGGAAGAGCTGGGCCGAGGATTTCGAAGATTACATGACTGGGTCCCAAGTACAAGACCCCAAGCAGAAGTTGATAGCCCTGCGGAACCTGGTAGGAAAAGACATTGCGCAGATCATCAAAGACCTGCCTAATGTGGCCACCGCCTCATATGACGACGTCAAAGAAGCCCTAGACCGAAGATTCCTACACAAACGCAACCTACACTACGAACGTTATACATTCAATCTAGCCACACAAGAGAGAGACGAGCACATGTGTGACTTCATCATGCGCATCAGACGACTTGCTCGCCATTGTGATTTTGATAACTTCAATACCGAGGATGCACTGCGACTCCGCATAATTGAAGGCTGTCACTCCGAGTCACTACGTCGGCGCCTACTGAAGAAGCACTATAGCCTTGAAGACATTGAAGAATTAACGGGCATCAACGACCAGGCAGAAGACCATGCAAAGAAGATGGAAATGAATAAATCAGATAGAAAGGAGCAAGCATTCAGAATGCAAGGACACAAGGACAAGAAACACCGGATCGACCAACGCACAACGAACAAACCAACGCGCTTCAAATCCTCTCGAAGAACATCGTCAAGATATGAATCACGACATACTAAATCTAACAAGTCTGCACCCGCGTGCTACCGATGTGGCCAGGATTATCCTCATTCAGGACAATGCCCAGCCATGGGCCAAAGATGTCACCGCTGTGGCAGAGACAACCACTTCGAAAGTGTCTGTCAGGCCCAACGCTCAGGGCGAAAGTCATCAAAATCCCGATCAACCACCCAACATCATGCCCGTGCGGTGCAAGGGAGAGGAGAAAGATCTGCCAGCTCTTCTCGATCGAGTGGTCGATCTGTGAGCTCAAATCGCTCACGAAGGTCAACGTCCAGTGAGTCATCCCGCACGCCTGTGTCACAGGACAGTGACAAGTATGTCTGTATGGTATCGGACCCAGATCGTTTAAAAAAATACCCGAAGCTAGATATCCGAATAGGAGGACACCCTGCAAAATTTGTCTTGGATTCGGGAGCATCACTCAACTACATCTGTGCACTAGAATATCAGAGCATGAAGCCACGACCCAAACTAGAACCTGCAGCTGTCCGGATACTCACGTGGATGTCCAGGAAACCCTTGCCATGCCTTGGCCATTTTCACACGACACAGATCGACAGATCCCAGCTTACATCCACGTTGTCGAAGGCCCAGACGTGGCTGACTGTCTACTCAGCTTACCAACAGCTGAACGATTGAAGCTTGTAGAACTGCTCTACATGACGGAGGATGGCCCGGACATTGTTGCAAAGTTTCCAAATTTATTCAAGGGGCTGGGAAAACTAAACCAGTTCAAGGTGAAGCTACACATTGATGAACAAGTGACTCCAGTGGCACAACACCACAGAAAAGTACCATTCCACCTTCAGCAGGCTGTCGATGATGAACTCCAGGACCTGCTGCAGTCCGACATCATTGAACGCACCTCGGGACCGACTCCATGGGTGTCGCCCGTGGTGGTTGTACCGAAGAAAGGACAGGACAACAAGGTGCGCCTATGCATAGACATGCGGGCACCTAATGTAGCCATTGAGAGAGAACGACACCCTGGGCCGCACATCAGCGATATGATCGCTCGCCTCAACGGTGCCACGGTATTCTCGAAACTTGACCTCAACAAGGGGTATCACCAGCTAGAGCTGCACGACAGGTCACGCTACATTACCACCTTCACGACACATCAAGGGCTCTTCCGTTACAAGCGCCTGAACTTCGGCATCTCGTCAGCTGCTGAAATATTTCAGGAGGCCATCAGGCGCGTGATCCAAGGAATCCCTACCGCATTCAACTACAGCGTTGATTTGTTGGTGTTCGGGAAAGACCAGCCCGAACATGACACGGCTCTGGACAGAGTATGCCACGCATTACTGAATGCAAATCTGACTCTGAATGCAGCAAAATGCGAGTTTCACAGGTCCACCCTGAAATTCTATGGCCATATCTTCTCCAAAGACGGCATGAAGCCAGACCCGGACAAAGTATCTGCCCTTGAAGACACACCAACACCACGCGACGTCAGTGACCTCCGCTCTTTCCTCGGAATGGTGAGTTACTGTGCCCGCTATATTACGGACTTCGCCACCATCAGCCACCCCCTGAGAGAGCTCACCCGTCAAGGTCAACCTTTTCAATGGACTGCTGCGTGTGACCATTCTTTTCACAAAATCAAACATGCTGTTGGCTCTGCCATCAACTTAGCTTACTTTGATGCGAAGAAACGAACTAAAGTCACTGTCGACGCCAGTCCGGTAGGTCTTGGCGCCATCCTGGCGCAGTATCAGGAGGACTCGGAACAACGTCACATCATCGCTTATGCCAGCCGCAGTCTCACTGACACCGAGAAACGATACTCTCAACCGGAGAAGGAGAGTCTAGCAGTGGTCTGGGCCTGCGAACATTTCCACCTTTTCGTCTACGGCAAACATTTTACCATCATCACGGACCACCAGGCTCTTGTCACCATATTTGGCAATCCGACCGCAAAGATGGCTCCACGTATCGAACGCTGGGGCCTGCGACTCCAAGACTACATATATACCATTGTCCACAAGCCAGGGAAGTCGGAGAATCCAGCGGACTACATGTCCCGCCACCCCAGAGCGTCGACCAGTGAGAAGCACTCCTTGGCTGAGGAGTACATCCATTTTGTGATTGACTCGGCTTGCCCACCTACAGTTCCCCTAACGGCGATACAAGAGGCTTCCGCCCAGGATCACATTTTCCAAGACGTCATAGACCGCATACGTACCAACTCCTGGCGGCATGTGAAAGACACGTCCCTAGACTCTGACCGGAAGTCCTTGGAACTGTCCGCGTTCAAACACATCCACGAGGAGCTGTCTGTCAGCGAAGATGGTCTGATCTTGAGAGGGGGGAGGATCGTCATTCCCCAACGACTAAGGCAAGGAGTAATCAACCTCGCCCACGAGGGCCACAGAGGGATCAGTGCCATGAAGAAGGCTCTACGAGAACGCGTCTGGTTTCCGACACTTGACCAGATGGTAGAATCTACACTTAAAGACTGTGTCCCATGCCAGCTGGTAAGCCGCGATGAACCACCGGCTCCGCTACAGATGTCAGAACTTCCCGAAGGAGTATGGCAACAAGTCGCAGTCGACTTCTTTGGCCCTCTGAAATCCAGCCAATACATCATCGTCATCATGGACGAGTACTCCCGGTTTCCGTTTGCACATCTAATATCATCTACCAAAGCATCCGCAGTGATACCAGTCCTCGACGACATATTCGCAGCATGGGGCATCCCACTGAGAGTCAAATCGGATAACGGACAACCGTTCAATGGACATGAATTCGCAGAGTTCTCAACACACCTTAACTTCAAGCATCAAAAGATCACACCCCTCTGGCCCCAGGCCAACGGCATGGTGGAACGCTTCATGGGGACCTTGAAGAAGGCAGTACAACAAGCGGAATTGAACCACCGGGACCTCCAACAAGCCCTCAACGAAGTGCTAAGAGCATACCGCACTACGCCCCACAACACAACCAATCGATGTCCAGCCACCTTGATGCTGGGAAGGGCCCCACGCACTCGACTGCCCACCCTGGACAGTGCACTCCGGCCAAAGGTTACAAACACTGATCATGAGCCACTGGTCAAACTAGACTGTGACAAGAAGCTACAAATGAAGACATATGCTGACCAGCGCCGACATGCAAGACACACCGACATCCAAGAAGGCGACTGGGTGATGGTTCGACGTGACCGGAAGACAAAAGCGGACAGCCGTTACTTCAACAATCCCCTGAAAGTCAGTCGCCGGAAAGGAACCATGATCACAGCAGGAGGTGATCACAAACGAATCACCCGAAACATCTCACACTTTAAGAAATGCACTCCGCCGGGACAATATGAAATTCAACACTGGGAGTCCACCACTGACTCAGAAAGCCAAAGCAGGAGCAGTGATCGCAGCCACTCCAGCCCGACAAGACAAGATAACATAGAGCGCCGCCGGACCAAGACACCAGAGCAGGCTGACCGCCCCAGGCGACAGACCAGACGGCCGGAGCGTCTCATCGAAGCGATCTAAGAAGCAGTAAGACTCTGTACAAAAGGGGGAGATGTCATATAAATTCAATTCAAAGATCTTTATTCGGAATAAATCATCCATAAAAGTGCATAACAAATACAATGACAATGACAATGAGTACAAAAATAAACAAACGAACGAAGTTTAGTCTATCCAGCTCTACAACAATGCAAGTACATATTAAAAAACAGTATATGTGATTTATAAAAATCCGATCATTTAAAAATAGCAACGACGTTATTAATTTTTAATGCAAAAGCAAAAACTAAAATCAAGGCAAATATATATGCAAATAACAGACGTGCAAATTGTTTAGCGATATAAAGTGCGAAAGTGCAATGTGCAAATTTTATCGATCAATGTGCAAAGTAGCTCGTGAGCGAACAGCAGCTTTGAGGAAACAGCTCACTCTTAATATTATTTCATCTGATTCTAACATTAATAAATTCCTCAACGCTATCTTAAAATCCGAGCAGTCATGTTTCCGACAGTATGGCATTAAGTAATGAACAGTAAACATTTTATAAAAACCACAAAAAAACATAAAATGCATTAGACTTTGTTTCATAGTCGGGTTACATGGACAACTTAATGTTTCCAGATGTCTATTATAACCCAAGGGAAAGTTTAACAAATTTACGATGCTCCCGTCCCGAAAACGGAACAGTAAACTCCTGTTCCATCTACCAAGATTTAAACAAAGGTATTTCTGGGGCGGGGCAGGGTAACAAGCAGAATGCTCCAAATAGCCCATATACTTTACAACTGTACATTTTTTAACTTCATTCCTTTCTCGCTCTTCTCTATAGATGTTATACAGAGCCCTTTGAATCAGGATCTTATGTGAGCGGTCTATAAGATTGGGAGATGTAAACAAGTGACCATGCCCTACACTTATTAAACATTCATTCACCGCTTTCAACCATGGTATACAATGTGCCCTGTCACACTTTAGACAATCTAAGATTATGTCAGTGTCAGTGAGGCTGCAGGGTTCTGCCATATCTTTAGCCAAAAAAGGGCCGGTCTTGATCTGACAAAGTCCTCAATAAAAGGGATATTTAGTTCACTGTGGCATATGTAGTTTGGGGCACCAATGACTCCACCCAGCACCTTCCGACAGAATCTATTTTCTTCTGTCTGGATATGGAGACAATTTGTGTATCCCCATACCTCTGCGCCGTAGGTACCTGTCGGGATGCATTGGGTTTGATAAATCTTAAGTAAAGGCGAGATCACATCAGCGTGATTCGGTTGGCGCAGAGAAATTATTGAGTTAATCGCTTTACCCAATTTATTCCTCGCGTAGGAGACATGTGGTTGCCAAGAACCAGTGTTAGAGAACAACAACCCCAAATATGGGAAAGTGCAAGTGCTTTTTAAAACATTTTCCCCTGACATGATCTCAATAATTTTATACTTTTTTGGACCACAGGACATAATAAGTGACTTTTTAAAATTTGTGGTTAAACCTAAATCAGCCATAAAAATAACAAAACCTGAGATTAAAATACGCAGTGCCTTCGGGGTGCGGCCCATTAGGACCGCATCATCCGCGTAAAAGAGAGTAGGTATGGGAATGCCGTTTACATATGGTACATCTTTTGTTAAGGTGCTCAAGGTGCTGCTCAGCTCATTAATGTATAAAATAAAAAGCAGAGGGGCCAGAACACAACCCTGTCTGACCCCCCTGCCAATTAAAATATCACTAGAAACTTCGCCCGTGTGATTTATACGCACGCGGGCTCTTAAGTCACTATGAAGGTAGGATAAAAAATAAACTAAATAATCATCTAAACCATAATTGAGTAAAACAGACCATAAACGGGAGCGATTTACAAAATCAAAAGCAGAACTCAGGTCCATGAAACCAAAATATAAGGGGGACTTTTTTGCAATAGTATATTTGGCCATTATTAAGTTCAAGTTCAAACATTGTTCTACTGTGCCCACGTTGCTTCGGAAACCAAGCTGGCTTGGGTGTAAAATAGAGCTTTCCTCCGCCCAAGTTCTAATTCTTTTAAAAATAACCCTACCTAAAACCTTCAATGTATTATCAATTAATGATATTGGGCGGTAACACCAGGGTCCTGCCTATCGCCTTTTTTGAAAATAGGTACGATGGTGCTGCAAGACCATGTTTCAGGGATAGATCCATGGGTTAGGTTATTAAAAACATTACACAGCAACGGGGCCCAAAAGTCAATTTCACTTTTTAGTTGATCAATAGAAAGGCCGTCAGGGCCAAGGGCTTTGTTACCGGCACTTTCTATGATAGCATCCTCTACCTCCAGCAATGTAATATTCAATGGTTTTGGGGGGGAACAGTTTCTGTGGGGTTGCCAGATTCAGCATAGATCTTCGAAAAATGAGCAACCCACACAGGCCCTGTGATGTTACAGTTAATTGGTGTTATGTTTGAACCGAGAGATCTTAGGTTCTTAACCTCCCTCCAAAAACCTGGGGTATCCTTTAGGGCAGCCGTTCGGGCAAGGGATTCCCAATGATCTTTAACTAATTCATTGGATCTAGTGCGTAGGTTAAATTTGTACCTTGCTCTCAATAACCTCACCCGGGAGGTATCCCGCGGTTTGGCCACGAGAGCAGCCCTTAAATCCCGATTTGCTTTTGAACAAGCGGTGTCAAACCATCTTGGAGTTTCATCGATGTTCCTGGATGCTGGTTTAGAGATCTCACTTTTTATTGCGGAGCAAAGTTCACAGAATGATTTAATCATATTGCCCCCGCAACTGTCAATAGCAAGACAGTCCGAGATCAGTGCTGGATGTTTCTTAATCACACTGGCCAATACACCCTTGTTATCTACCCCCCTCCAGACAACCCTTAATCTGTCCGTCGAGGCTTCCAAATTAGTTGCCCCGATTTCACTATGTGGTATATTACCCCCTAATGATTTCAAGTAAATCACAATTGGGTAGTGATCACTGTGTACGTTACACACTACCTCTGCCTTTAATAAAACATCCGCAAGGGAGGGAGACACAAATATATAATCGATTGTTGTTGCGCTCCCATGGCCGATGTAAGTGGGGACCGGGGCAGAACTTGTACAGGTACCGGCAAACTCCATGGTGTTCACGAGTTCTCTGGTTGCAAGGAGGTTGGATAGTTCTACACCTCTCTTACATGGGGGATTTCTAGAGTGAATATGTGCGTTGAAATCCCCTCCTATGCAAATACCATCATACTTCCCATATTTCCCTCCCTCCACTATTTCGTCAATAAAATTGAACAGATTTAAGAAATTACTATTAGGATGGGAAATAAAATCATTGTTGTAGAAGTTGATTAGACACAGTTTTACCTTTCTTGTGTATGTCAGTGCCATAAAACTTGGATCGTTAGTTTGTATTACTTCTGTTTGTACATCTGCAGTTATCTTTACCCAGATCGATAATCCCCCACTAGGGCGGCCAAGAGAAGGGGCCAATACAATCCTATTGTGACAATTATACCCTTTAAGTAACAGATGGGTTGTGCACCAAGTTTCCTGAAACATCAAGACATCATAATGGTTTACCCAATCTTTCCAGGCTTTGGTTACCATTTTAGCCTTCAGCCCAGCGATGTTCAAGCTTGTAATAGACAAGTCCTCGGTGGGTATTGGACGAACATCCTGGACGGAGGCCTGGGCAGTAGCTGTTAATTTGGCTAATGGATCACATTGTGCATTGGATGACAGGGGAACGTCAGATGGTATCAAAAACCCCACAGACTCTGCTCTCTGCGAAAGTTCGGAGTCGGACACCACTACTGCTGAATCTTCCTTAGAGTCTGACAGTCAATCCAAAGTACCCTGGTCAGATAGTGCCGAGAATCTATTATATAAAGGAAACAAGGGTGGTGGTTGCAACATTCTATGTGGGGGTCTGTAAAAGTAACTCAAAGGTAAGGGGGTCACCACAGTAGTTGGGCCGTGCTGGTTATGATTCTTATTTAGTAAAAATTTTATTATGCCCGGGTTCCTGAAGTTGATTGTAATACAGTCTCCGTTGATGTTTTTGAACAGGGGTCCAACCCAGGTCACCCGGCGTGCAGAAAGAATTTCGTTAGATATATCATAGCCGACCCCCTTATGTTTAGTTAACCAGTCAATGCATTTGTTATGTAACTGAACACAGGATTCTCCTTGACCCTCCCTAAGCAGTGGTATGCCAGCCAAAACCAAGAAGTAGGGGCAAGCCTCGGGAGCAAGATGTAAAGCAGGACCTTGATGTTTTATCGGTCTGTTGTCCTCCGGTTGTCCCCTGTCCCGGCCGAGGTTGGAAGATACCTTCTGCTTCGTTGTGCCTCTGGGGAGATTACTCTTCTGGGTATTACTGATGGGATTTGTGGTGCAAGATAGACCGGAAGGTAGCAAAGGGGTAGATGGCGAAGTTGAGGCAGAGTTGTTTTGCCTTTTATTTGCTTCCTTCGGCAGTGGAGTAGGTATAAGAGGGGTACTGATGTTAGATGCCCCTTTGGCTAAAGCTGTATTATAGTTTGTGATGGAGCCTGCACTAGATAGGGTACTGGTAATACTCTCTAGATCTTTTAACAGGCGTTCGCCTCTAATTTGGTCTAGGCAAGCCGTGCCTTTTCTCTTTGCTTCTTCGTTTTTCACGATGGTTTCCAGTCTATCAAGTCTCTTAAAGATAAAGTTGGATTGTTTGATTATTCGATCTTCCAATTGTTTAAAAATTGCATCAGCAATGGTTTCTATGAGATTTCCATTTGGTTTAGATCGGTGAGTATTTTCATTAGGGAGGTCAGTCTGTGTACAGATTGAATTTTTATCCTCGTTTGGTATAACAATACCAGAGTTTCCCCCAGAATCAGAACATACTGTTTGGACCCCTGATGGTTGTTTCTTCCCCCTAGTCCACATACTCTGTGGAGTTGGCTGGTTATTACTCCTTGGGGGCTGCTTCCTTTTGTTTATTGTTATTTTTGGTGGTCCCCTTTTGCGTTTTGCACCAGCGGTCTTGGTGCTCCTGGTTGTGGGGGGTGACGCGGGGTCTGGATAAATATCAATAGGTATGTCGGGAGTACTTCCCTCTTGTGGTGGGTCAGATGAACTGATCGTGATGGTAGGTTTCACCACAATGACTTCTGGGAGCAGAGGCATAATATGTTTGGGGCTGACTATAATAGTAGAATGGTTTTTGTTAAAGGAGCCCAATGACAGCCTCCTCTCTGTCTCTGCGATCTCATTAAAAGCATTGTCTAGCAGGCTCTCGAAGGAGAGTTCGGACGATGCAAGGTCCGCGGTGGCCTGAGTATGTGTACTGGTGGCAGTACTGTTATTACGTTTCCCCATATTTAGAATAACAGGCTCACCTTTAGATGGACGTTAGATGGGTGGCCCGCCCGACCACTGTTGACCTCTGAGGGCCTCAGAGGGCCCGCCCTTTGCCCGGGCTTAGCTCCGGGCGCGACTCGCTGGGC
The DNA here is from genome assembly GCF_964261635.1 of Lissotriton helveticus. NCBI lineage: Eukaryota > Metazoa > Chordata > Amphibia > Caudata > Salamandridae > Lissotriton > Lissotriton helveticus. Next base: position 1,028,492,618 of record NC_136071.1, read on the forward strand.
GCGAGGCGTTCTGGGCTTTACACGCGCCTCCTGGCGCAGCGCTGGTGTCACTGACGCGCCACAGCCGCCGGGGCACCTGGGGATTGTGGTCCCTGCCCTCGCGGTACTGGCGCTCAAGCCTGCTCTCCCCTCAGCGCTCTGGATGTTGCGTCGGCCGTTCCCCTCACAACAATGGCTCTCGGCCGGTCAGCAAAAGCCCCATATCATATCGTGACTGCCCGATCTCTGTCTGTGACAGGACAGGCAGCACAGGAAGGGGCGTGGGCAGGAAGAGGAAGGGAGGAGGAAAGGAAGTTAGTTAGGGAGTAGACACGATCGAATAAAGACGTGTGTAACTAGCTCCACGGCTCCTGTCATCATTGGGGGTAAGGCACGACACACTGATAAACAAAATCTCACATGACATCGGCCATGACACTATCTGCACGCCATATGGGATGTTCTCTTATTTTCCAACTACAATTTTGTCATCACATATAGACAACTACAGCATACCACAATAACATATGTTTTATCCAGAAACAAACTCAGTCAGCAGATGCATATGTTTACATTTGTAACCAGTGATTTAAATGGGCCGGTACTGAGTAGCGGCACTTCTGAATTTTCTGGCCCTCAGTACCGGCACTTCTCATTGGCCAGGGAGAGAACCGGTACCCTAATAGATGGCACTGCAGGCTCTGGTTATTTATCTCCTCTTGCGGATTCCAGCAGCGCCTATGTGAATGGCCTGCGACAGGAGGGGTCTAAGAGTGCTTGCCTTGCGTCACACTGTGATTAAGAGGACAGGGTCTAGACAGACCCTTCACTGTCGATCAGGAGCCCGATGACTATTCGGCTGAAAATGCTTTAGCCTCACCCCGCCCCTCTCCATCAGGTGTGTAAATGGGTTGGGACGGGCAGTCAGTCAGTAACCTAGTCTTATATAGGATATTGATTGCACTGGCCGTTCTAAAGCGAGTGACAACCCAACAAAATCCTCTGCCTTCACCATAGCCGGATTTCTTTTCATCTATTTGTTCAGGACAGGAGCTGCTTCTCTTTGTGGAAGGAAGGAGTAGGGATGAATATAAAGAAGTGAGGTGGCAGGTTAAGTTAGGATTGCCACTTATTTTCAGATAGAAATACCAGATATTTGAGTTTTGAAATCATGAATCATCTTAGAAATTGTAGTTTAACACACATTTCTGTAAAGTCATAAATCTGGTGCATTTCTTAACTTTAATTTTCCAGACGGCAAATTTAGGAGATGAGTTCAGCATGGTGGGGAGAACAGGAGACAAGTACGGAAAAACCAGGGAGAAAATGTAAGACTTGTGGAGAGTAAGCAAAAGGTGAGAGGAAGAGGAGCAGAGCTAGTGAGAGAAGCTTAGAGGCTGGGTAAAGATTAGAGGCAAGTGGAGAGGACATGTGAATGTAAAGATATGGAACCAGCAAGAGACAGGAAGAGCCTGGTCGTAGGGAAAAGGGCAGTGGCATTGTTTTAAGTGGGCCGGTACTTACAGATACTGAGTCCCGGCACTTCTTATTTTTATCCCTGTTAGTACCGGCACTTCTCTACTGCTGAGGAGAGTACCAATACTCATGATTCTCTCCTCACTGGCTCCTAGTACTGGTGAGCACTAGGCTGTCATGGTTGGAACCTATCTGACAGCCAATGCGCTTCTATAGTTCTGAGCAGAGCAGCTGTTGCACTATTCAGCGTGGGATCATTTGCATGATGATGTCCCTGTGTCCATCACACTGTGTTTGACAGTGAAGGGTCAATTTAGGCCCTGTGCTGTTAATCACATTCACGCTATGGTCTGAATTTGTGCAAACAGGTATGGATGCAGCACATGGATGGTGGAAATTTAGAAACTCAGGCAAGGTAAGGAGTTTAAAATTGTTTTAATCCCACCTGAGACTTTTTGTGAGTGTTTGCTAATGTCTGTGCACTTGTCTACTTGTGTGTGTGCCTGTTTTTCTGTGAGAGAAAAGGGAGAGAATCAGGACACTCAGTAGATTTTAGAGCGAATGTGTAGAGAGTGTGAGACTGTGTGAGTGTGAGTGTGTGTGTGTGTGTGTGTGTGTGTGTGTACACGATTGAGTGTATATAGTATTGTGCCAAATAACAGTATGGCATTAAGAAGCAGCAAATATTACAAAACGAGGAACTGTTCACATATCATTCTTTTTGGGTTTCTTTTTCTATAATGAGTTATACTGTTCCGTATACATAAACACTTTTCTCATGTGTTTTTCATAGTTGCTGCAATTGATATAGAAGTCATTATGTATCATCATATGTTGCCCTAAACCATGCCCCTAGCCCCACCCACTCGCCATGCCTCTAGTTCATATTAATGAGAACCTGCACTTATTTCTTCCCATTTAAAGCACTGTTTGTAACATAGATAAGAGTTGCAGCAGGGAAGTCTCAGGGTCGCTGATGTAAATCATATATCACCGGCAAATAAAACAGCACTCTGCCCTTGTGGCCATCAGGCCATCGGAACACACAGAGCTGAGCATCCCACCGAATCCACTCCACCAGTGGCTGAATGTCAAGAGCGAATAGAAGAGGTGATAGGGGGCAGCCCTTTCTTGTCCCTCGTTCAATATTAAAGTTCAGGGAGAGTTACCCATTCACTTCGACCGTCACCACAGCTTTGAATATAGTACTTGTATGTAGCGGCGAAAGAGAGGGCCAAAATTCATACGTTCAAGTAGGTGGAACATAAATTGCCAACAGGCTGAACTAAATGCCTTTTCAAAATCTATTGATATATGGGCCATGCGTTCTGTTGTTGCTCCGATCAAGGCAATTGCGGTGTTCAGGCGCCTAAGACAGTGGCGGGTGCCACGCCCGGCAATGAAGCTGTTTTGGTCTGAGTGTATCAGGGATTTGATCCTGTTTACCAGGTGGTTCACCAGCACTTTGGCTATGATTGTGGTCTCCATGTTGATAAAGGACATTGGGCTGTGATTCAAGCACATTAAATTACTTCTGTGGTTTCTGGATCACTGAGATTGTGGTTTCCCTTAAATCGTTTAGGAGCTCCCTTGATTCTAGGGCATCAGTACACTTGTCAAGCAATGGGAGAACCAGCCGGGATGCGTGTCTCATATACATTTCTAATGGGAAACAGTTTGGTCTGAGTGTTTTTCCATTAAGAAGGTCATGGATGGCTTACAGTACCTCTTTGGGGGTGAGTAGTTCATCTGGTTCATGTCTATCCACCTCCATGAGTTTGGGGACAATCAGGCCCTCAATGATCGGGTTGCTATGCTCAGCCGTGGGTGTAGGGCATTCTGTGTGTAGTAATTTGTGAATTCTCAGGCAATGCAAATTAATGGCTGAGAGTGTTTAGCCCGGGAACTAGTCAGATGTCTTGTTGATGTGTCCTAGCCAGTGTACATGTTTACCTGCCTTATCTCCCACCTCGTACAGCTTATATTGCGTAGTTAGGTGTGCTAAGGGTGCTGTGCGTAGCAACTTCAGTCGAAGTGCCAGCTTCCTTAGTTCTAGGGTATGCCTAGATCAGTCATTGAGGGTTTCCACGAGGTACCACTCCACAGTGCGTATTTTGTATTCTATCACAGCTATACCCCTATGTTTGTGAACTTGGACTGCTGTGTGGTGTGATATCTGTCCCCTCAGGAACGACTTTAAAGCCTCCTACAGTATGGTGGGCAAATCGTCTGTATCTTTGCTAGTGGCGAAGTAGTCAGATATTTTTTGTCGGAGGAAGTCATTAAATGTAGCATCCAAGAGGCACTCAACATCCATTGCTCTATTTGCCTCCTTCTGGGCAATCTGAGTGTGAGAGCTATTGGTGTGTGATCGGTCAGCACAAGCAGTAGGATCTGAGCCTCCACTCGTCCAGCTGTGCACACCGGCGGCAGGAGAAAATAATCTGTTCAAGAAGAGAATCTTTGTGAGTGGAAATAAAAAGTGTACTCCCTAATTCAAGGGTGGAGCAAATGGCAAGTGTCCATCAGGGCAAGGGACATCGCCCATGCTGGCAGGTCAATCAATTTATGTGCCAAAAGGTTGCTAGAGTCCAGATGGGGGTCTATAACTGAGTTGAAGTCACCACCCAATGATGTTGGGCTGGGGGGATTGTAATGGCACCACTGTGAGTGCCTGCAGTGTGTTCATCACGTGTGGGTAGGCGTATACTGACACAATCGTCCAATGTGTGCCCTCCATGTCCTCTTTAATTAATGACAAAGCCCCCTAAGGTGTGTAGGAGAATGGCTGTCAAACAAAATGTAGTAGTATTGCCAGCGTGATACACCCTGGGGTATCTGCCGTATTGTAGGAAGGGGCAATTATTACTGAGCAGGTGTGTTTCCTACAGTAGCACCAATGGTAGGGAGTGGTGTTTAAGGTACTGGAACACTGCACCTCTCTTAACACTATTATTGTTCCATGAGAGTACAGTGGTCTTTTCAAGTATTATTGTCATGGTGGTTTGATAAGAAGATCATGGGTCGTAGTGCAGACAAGCTGTGCAGCATGGGTAATACACAAAAGCGAAAGCAAACTAAACAAAATTCACAATACAAACATTGTAACATCTCAAGACCCCAACAGTAACAACATTCCTCCACTCCACACCACTTCCACCCTAGAAGCATCTGTGGCCCTCCCTCAACCAAGAACTAGGTGGTAGTTCAGTTACTGGAGCCCTAGCCTGTCCGAGCTGGAACAATCAGAAAAGGATATAGTGGTGCTGACACTGAAGTTAGAAATAAGAGGTCGACTCAGTAATTTAGTGGTGGGGAGTCTGGTGTAGCGAGCATCCAGTGGTGACGAGGGTGGCTTGCGTCACAGTGGGTTGAGGGAGGATGAAAAAGCATCACTTGGACAGTCCTTTTCAGAGCCCAACAGCTTCTGTAGTGGAGAATCCCATTGTTTTCATCTCGTTGATCGTGGGCAGCCCCTCAGTTGTCAGCCCTAGGCATCGCCTCTCTGCAAGGAAGTAGCCCATCATGCTGGTGGCGGATTACTCACAAGGAACTGTTGTTCACTTGCCCAGGTCCAAGCCTTCTCAGGGTGTCAAAGAAATTGGATTTAGAGCTGTGAATTTATTTCTTAGCTAGGAACAGAAGCATATATTGGATTCCTGGGCCCTTAGGTGTTGTTTGAATTTGTAGGACCTGTACCATTGTTCGACAATGTGCCTATAGTTTTGGTTTCAGAGGTCCCCTACCTTGTGAACCTCACTGATTATTGCGTCCCTGACCCTATAGTTCAGGAATTTAGCACTCATCCAGTGAGGGCAGAAACTGGAGGGACTTCTACGCCAGGGAGCAGTGAAGCCTCCCTACAAAAAAGCAAACAGACAATAGCAAAGTAAAGTCCAGGTAGCCTCTGGGTTTCCAAAACGTGCTCAGGTGTGTTGCTTTCCACTCCTTCAGGGAACCCAAAAATGCAAAGGCTACACCTACGAGCTCTGCCCTCATTGTCCTCCATTCAAGCTTCATGAAGGTTAGACAAGTGGGCGTGTCACAAGACCGTTGTTTTAAGCTCCTTCACTTTGCCTTCAAGATCCAATACACAACCCCCTAACTCAGTTGCTCCATTTGCCACCCTGGGTGGATTCTGTCGCAGGAAAGTGACCTCAACACCTAAGTCACTGATTTTGGACTCAAGTGCTGCATGAGAAGCTTAATGGCTCATAAAATAGTATCTGTGATGTCAGGATTCACAGGCATTGCTGATTGGCTTGCTGTTTCTGCTGCCCCATGGGCTACAGAGGTTGGGGCGTATATTTTTTGATCTTGGCCTGGGTCTGGGAGGTCGAGGGTTTGATGGTGCCCTGGGTAGTGCTAAATTCTGGCCCCCTTGCCCAAAGTGTGGCCCGTGCAAGGCAGCATAAACAGCCAGTGCCCCCAGAGATTGGGAGTGTGAGTCTGTTATGGCAGCAGGGAGATGGGGAGGTCCCAGATGGGATAGGTGCAAGGGGAATAAAGTGGAGGGAGTCCCATCTGTCTCTCTCCTCTCTCATGGGGTCATACCCAGGGCTGGTTCAGCAATGGCCCCCATTGCCCCAGGCAGCAGGCTTGCCCCGCCCCCAAAGACAGTCACCACGATGATCCAGGAGCTGCCCCCTAGTGCTTGGAGGAACCTGGTCGTCATCCGGGGAGTCCCCTGAATCATTTTTGAAATCCAGGTATCCTGGCTTAAGGAATTTCAAAGATTTGCACTGCAAAACCATACACAAACATACAGATGCATGCATTCATCAAAAAAAATACAAATGCTGTAATATTTCATTTAATTTACAAACAAATATGAAACAAAAAATCACATTTTAATTTTAATGCGAAGGTTGAGGCTTTTCGGAATTCAATCACGACCACCCATTGTCCACACAATATTCTGTTTGATGCACATGCACTGCTCCCACTAATCAATTTCTCGATACCAACTTAATTTTTACCCTCAATTTCAAAGTCCTTCACATTTACTGATTGTTAGCTTCTTTATTTGTCTACACTTTATTAATTTGTTAATGTTATTTTACTTTTTAAGCAGTTGTAGACCCACTGAGTATGTGTTGCGGACCTCCAAGTGTCTCTGGACCGCAGATTTAGAACCACTGCTCTAGATGGTGAGACAGTGATGCTTCATTATGTTGATATCTGAAACTGATTATCTTTCTGGTGTAGCTGCAAGTGGCTCTTTAGCTCTTCCCATCAGTATTGCTGATCCCTGGGACAGCAATGCGGTATTTTATGTACTGAAATGTAACCACTCGATGGGGGAGTTTGTATTAAAGTTTTTAACAATTAGGATTTTGCAATCTATATTGACACCTCCAACACTAATAATTACACTCTACCGACAAGTCAATTATACACAACTCATTAAGTAAGTACTACTTCTTTAACACTCACCTATGGTGTTCCACGGATATTCCTTATATAGGTGAGTCACACAGTATATGGGATATTCCTATAGGAAAACTTTCATGCAACACCCATGGATCTCTCATTTTTGAAGGTTCCTCCAATACAGCAGATTCAAGCATATAGCAACTCTAATAATGTAAGGCAGATGTCTTCAACCAGTTGATCACAAGCAACCAGTACCTCTCCGAAACCTTCATAGTAGCTCACAACCTTGAGTCCATTTTTAAATAAGCACAGGGTCACATTTTCCTTTTAAAGTTAAGGGAAGGGTGTGTTTATTTTACATTGTTTGCTTCCGGTTGCAGATGGCAGGGCCTAATAATGAGCAGTCCTGGAGTCAGATTTATGACCCAGAGCACAGAGATGTAGAAATGAAGCAATAAGACATTTAAATCTTAAGTGAAAGTCCTGTTAAGTCAATAGTGGCGCATAAGAACAAAATGATGTTTCTGAATACTTTTAAATGGGAGAAAATTAGAATGAAGAGTTAACTAAATGGTTGAGTTAACTCTTCATTTAATTTTTTCCCATTACAAAATGTCATATTTACAAACAGCAGGCCTCTTGCTCCCAGTGGGTAGTAGACACTGTGACATATTTATAACTGAAAAAAATAGATTTTTTTTTTAATGGGAGAAATTTACAGTGAAGCAAAGTATTTCTATGAAACACTGAGTCAATGTTTTTCTCAAGCCAATTATGTCTTAATATTATATAAAGCATGTTTCTTCAGTTCAAATTCCTCTCATTTAAACAAATGACTGTATTTTACTGTTATAAACATGAAACAGTGTCTACAGGCCACTGAGTGCAAGAGGCCTACTGTTTGTAAATGCAACACTTTGAAATAGGAGTACATTTAAATGACGAGTTTTATGGAATCCATATAAACATAAAGTTAACTCCTCAGTTCAACTTTCTTCCATTTCAAAGTGTCACTTTTATACACAGCAGGCATCTTGCTCCCAGTGTCTGGTAGACCTGGTGTCATATTTATAACTGAAGAATACAGCCTTTTTTATGTGGGAAAAATGTAAAGTGCTGAAAATTTTTCCATATTAGGAACATGTTTGCAGAACATGGTTGTATATTTGAATTATATATATATAACGGTGCTAAAATAGTGAAAGGTATATCCTGTGCCACAAACACAGGCTCTCATTCACCCATACACGTAGATCCCATTCATAGGTACCCATGTTCGTACATCTCCAAAGACCACACTCTCACTGACACATATGGCAGCCCTGTCATAGTGTCCCTGGTTAAAGTATTCTGTTTGAACCATAGTATCTGGTTCAATGGGCATTAGGCTTAAAGTCAATGAAGCTGGGCGTGGGGGTGTCTGGTAACACTTTGCGAGTGGCTTAGCCTTCAGTAGCTTCCAATGATTTTCACTGATCAGGAGTAGATCTCACTACAGAAAAGGTTGGAGACCACTGGCTTAAAATGATTATTGTTTGGCAGCAAAACAGATGATCCATGATCATGTAGAGAAGGGGGGTCAACATAGGTCTATTATTTGCATGATTAGCACTGATTAACTACAGATAGATCTGAAAATATGGCATGACTTCACCTGTCCATTAAATGCCTATACATTCATACAGTATCGTTAAAATTTTAGAAGCATTGCGATTAAGTTATTTGCTCAGAATCACACAATTGTAGTCAAGTGCTAGAGCAGCTATTAGGCCATTGCAATGCTGAGAGCTCCGTTGAAGACAATGGAGTGGCAGACGGGTAATAATTGCCACTCGAGGTAGGAAGTAACTGGGGTGGAGTCAGAAGGTTCCGAGACGAAGTCGAGGGCTCTTCTCCACTTCCAGCTGGGAGTGTCCTCCCTCTTGGATAATATTGCTAATGTTAATCAGACCCTTAAAGTTTGGGGTGACATTCACAAAAGTGTTCGTTAGATGGAGTGTTTTTCATGAGTCTATTTAGGTGGAACTTTACAAGAAGTGCAGCTGTTGTATTTAATTTTGTTGGTGGTAATGCTACACATTTTTAGTTCCATCGAGATGCTTAGTAGAAAAAGGTTTTAAGGCTTACAAAAAGGTTAATATAGAAAAGGGAATAACAAAATTTAGTCACAATATTAATCATTTTTTGGTGGTATCATACACCTTTTTAGAACTGTGGTAAGTTCTGAGGCGATTTCACCATGTAAAATATACTGATCCTCTTTTGGGGTTTGGTGAACCATGTTTAAGAGAAAATGGTTTTTACACATGTTGCTCCCACGAAAATGAAGGCATGTGATCCAGAAGCTTAAGTGAGGATGTATTTTCTGTAAATTCATTAATATCTACATCAGTCATGAGAGGAAAAATCCTCTATATGCTGAGTAAAACATTTACTTCCCAAAGGATCAGCAGGCTGTCAGTTGATTCTATGGATTACCAGATTATACAAATTCTTCTCTGCTTTTATCAACAGCCATGTTACAGTAACACCATGAAAACATATAAAACATTGTAGATCCAAAGGACGCCAATACCCATAACATTTAAGAAAAACTATAAATCCCATGAGACCCAGCAATTCATGAGCCAACTGCCACTTCAATGTGCATATAGACATCACTGACAACATAAGAACTGTCTCTTCTTTGATGCTCTGCAGACATGTTAACTACCCCTTTCATGAATACTTTACTATTATAACATTATATATATATATATGAACCTAAGGCACTTTGTAAACTGTTGGAAAAAGGTGCAAAGCCGAAACGCGTCCTGTGTTCTAATCTCGGGAAAATAAAATAACCGAGTATAACCTTGAAAGAGTGCGGTCCCTTCATTTGCGCTGTGAGATGAAGTTTTGAGCTATATATATATAGCAGAGGTTTTAAAAGGTGTCCTTTCTGCAAGGCTTGCCGGCAAGGTATCAGTAAAACTCACTATTCCATTCCCTTCGATGACAAGCCTATCGCTATAAAGCATAGACTCACGTGCAAAACTGAGTACGTAGTCTACGTGCTGCAATGTCCATGTGGGCTATGTTATGTGGGCAGTACCCGACTGCCCGCCCACAAACGGATCTTGCAACATCTTCGAGCCATCTCAGGTAAAGATCCAGCTTACCCTGTAGCGCGACATTTTGAGCAGATCCATAATAGTAATCCAGATGGATTGGTCTACTTTTTAGTGGACACGATCCCGCCCCTCAAAAGAGGGGGCAATAGAGATGCTCTATTGCGGCTATTGGAGACAAGATACATTCTGGAGTTCAATAGCAAGGCCCCGGGAGGCCTCAATGCCAGTGAGGATATGTATACTTGTCTATAATGAGAATGGCTTAAATTTATGTACATCAGTATACATGAATGGTTGGGTACTAACTCTTTTTGGTTAAAATATCTGGGATCAGATAAAGCCAAGACCAATAAGCTGAGTGCTCAAATCCCAGATTGAAACTAAAAAACTATTTTCAAGTTTTTAAATAATATTCACACTTATTCACTTTGGGTAATTTTTCCCAGTATGCTTATGAAGGGTATCTATATATCCAACAGCTATGCAGTTTAATATTAACTTGGACATCTCAGATTTATGGTAGACCAAAGGTGGGGGACTAGGGATTGCGAGGCGGGAGAGTAATTGATCTTGAACCTTCCACTCCTCCCTATTTCTTCACCAGGTCTTATACCAGTGCAGCAAGACCAGTGCAAATATTGAGGTTATATGAAATACTTGTTTACATGTAAATATGACTTTCTTTTAATTGGTTTTTTAACAATATGTAAATATGAATGTTAATAGATTGTCTATTTTTCTACATATTTATTCATTTTGTATATAGTATATATTTTTCTTAACATTTGGAAAGTATATTTCTATATGATGTTGGGCACTATGCCCTTTAATTTTGCTGCTTGCTGCTAAGTATTTCCTCTTTGGCAGTATTTCCATTATGTCTATGGTTTTAATAATGCACACAGCTGTAATTGGTTTGAATTAATCACTACACTATATATACCCTCATCTATGTCTGTGACACATCATGTGATCAAGCCTGTGCGGGAGGCGAAACGCGTCATGGCAGTTGCTGGCTTTAATTTTATGCACGAAATAAAGCACTGAAAAGATTTGCACATACTTGTGGTTTCGTTCCGACGTTATTTGCCCCTGAGGTAAAGGAGTGTGATGGATGGCGTCTTTTGAACATATATATATTCACTGAAAAAACCATAGGTTATAGACCATATATAGTTAGGAATTAGCATTTACAAAACCTTATTTTACTCACACAAAACCATTGAAATTCCATATATAGTTAGTTGCACTAACTATATATCGCGCACCCGCAATCCACTGCTGATGATGTCACATATTACATCATTCATGACATGGTCAGTGACATCACTGATGACATCACTGATGACATCTCAAATGACATCACTGATGACATGACTGATAACAACATCCAGTGATTTTTTGTTTCTGTAAAGTTTAAATATGTCTTACATATTGAAGATTGAGTGGATGTGTAAGTGTCTGGACGAAGGATTTAGTAGGTGCATGACTAACTGTATGAGTGAGTGATTAAATGTGTCTCACTGAGTGCATGGGTTAGTGACTAAACTGTCTTAATTTGTGCATCATTATGTCTGTTGTTCTGTAAACTGCTGCATGTGTTGATCAGTAGCTGTATGAGTAACTATATGGGTTATTGATTGATTGCCCAAGTATTTGTATGGGAGACTGAGTGTGTGTGTGGCTGGCTGGGAGGTGTGTGACTCTGTGCAGATCAATGTGTACTTGTATCAATGATTGTATAAGAAGGTAAGTATGTGTTAGTATATGTTTGAAAATGTAAGGTGCTCTATGTTTAACTGTATAGACAAGAAAATGGAAGTGTCATTGATTCTTTACATGACTGACTAGGTGAGTGAGTAACTCCATGGATGAGTGGCAGACTGTGACTGTCTGTATAGGTGTATGAGTGCATATGATAGTGTTGTAAAGATGAGTGATTGTATGTATGAATGATTGTATGGGTGAATGAGTGAAGGTGTGTGTAGACGTAGGAATCAGTGAGTGCGTATGTAGTAACTAGTATTGGTGTGTCAATGGTTTCAAAAATTATACTCTGTATTTAACACTGGGTGAAACAGAGGTTATATTAAAATGTGAGGAGATGCATTGTATTGTCACATGAATGATATCATCAGTGATGTGGTCATTGATGTCAAATGAGATGTCATCAGTGATGTCATCAGTGATGTCATTTGAGATGTCATCAGTGATGTCATCAGTGATGTCACTGACCATGTCATGAATGATGTAATATGTGACATCATCAGCAGTGGATTGCGGGTGCGCGATATATAGTTAGTGCAACTAACTATATATGGAATTTCAATGGTTTTGTGTGAGTAAAATAAGGTTTTGTAAATGCTAATTCCTAACTATATATGGTCTATAACCTATGGTTTTTTCAGTGAATTTTCAAGGTTTTGTAAATGCTAATTCCTAACTATATATGGTCTATAACCTATGGTTTTTTCAGTGAATTTCATTGGTTTTTTAACAGCTAATATCTGTAGCTGTAAAATGTATTCTTCTTTAAATCCAAAAATATATTTTATATGTTTATGAATAATTTTTTTTTTAAATACTTTTTTTTCTTCGTTCCCGCTTCGCGAATCGGGAAGCTTCCCGTTAGCTGACCTTGATGCCGCGAAATAGACCGCGAGCCGGTAAACGTTTCTTTACCGCAACTGCCGCGTTAGAAAACAACATCGTGACGCCTCCCGTCCGCATGACGTTTCGCGTTGTCGCGTGATACGTCATATGACGTGCTACGTTAGCGAACTGGTACGCGAAGCGAGTCGCAAAGCGCAGGTTTCTGGAAGCAAACCGGGAGGCCCTGCAAAGCGCTTAACGTAAACACAGCAGGTCATGTGACTTGGTAATAACACTTTTCATTGGTTCATTTCACTTTTGGTTTCCTAATGATGTAAGACTAGGTCATATAATCTAAAATGAACACTTTTCATTGGTTGAGAACTCTTGTTTTTCCCAAATGATGAAAATCCCTCCTTCTTTCCTCACTCTGACTTTCATCATTGTGAGAGAAAGACCCTTTGTGATCACTGAGCAATGGCTTCTTTAGTAGCTTCAGCTGGTGCTTCCCCACCACCTCCACCACATCCAAGGAAGAGTGGACCACCTGCTCAAGTTATAATTCAACAAGAAGAGGAAGAAGAGGAACAGGATGACGAGCACGAAGAGAGGCAGTTTTTGCCTGAGCAGCCCAGGACGTCTCACCGGAAAGAAAACTTCATTTGGCAATTTTTTAAAATTCCCAAAGGTCAGAAAAAAGTAAATGCAAGATACGTAACTTGCCTTATATGTCAAGATAGACTGTCCAGAGGAACTGAGAAAAAATACAGTTTCGGAAACTACACAATGCATCGCCATATGACTAGGTGGCATCCTAACAACTACAGTGCTGCACAGTTTCGGAACGACCTAGATAATCTCCCTATTAACGGGACCAGAGGGCAGGGAGATGGTGCCAAATATACAAATGAAATTTGGTGAAGTAAAACACATCTGCGTATTTTGCGATGGATTCATTTCCTACGGAGAAAGAAGCATCACTCTGATCAACAGAGCTATTGACTATCATATGCAAGTTTGTACGAAACACCCAAAATAATAAATACTTCTTTTTTGTTTTGTTGCTCCTGTTGAGCCCTTTACAATGAATCGTTTTCATTGCCCCCTCCAAGAAAAACCCCAAAAAATATAAAACTGTTCAGAAAAATTCAAAAAAAGTAAAAAAAGTTCCGAAAAATAATAAAAAAAATATAAAACAACAAAAACAATTAAAAAAAAGTTCTTTTCAGAACTACCTCCCCGTTATTAAAAAATTGGTACAATATTTGGAACTGTGCCAACCTCTATTTCTCTTAGTTCGCTTCCCAGTTCGCTCGCCGGTACGCGAACCGGAAGCGAACCAAAAAGAGTAAGTATAAGGGAAGGAAACAGACACTTATGTTAAAAGAAAGACAGCTATAGGGGAGTAAACTAGAGATACTATTACCCGTAATCCACTGCTGATGATGTCACATATTACATCATTCATGACATGCTCAGTGACATCATCAGCAGAGGATTGCGGGTTTTTTGGCAACGTGCCTTATCCACGGTTTAATAACGCTGCCTTTTGCTTTATATAAGTTTTCAAATTGTATGAAATATATACCAATAGGTCGTTATGAACCTTTAGGTAGTGCTTTTCTTCATGAGGTCTGGTCGCTTCCATACACATACAGATGTTTCAAAGATGATCAAGAAGTTTATCTGAATGGAGAGGAATGCACTGAGACGCCAGATCATTCACTAATGTGTAGGCACATACAGTTACACGGTTCATGCAACAAACACCGACCAAATATGGCTTGCGTGTTGCAAGGCACGCCAGTTCCTGCTATCATCCCCACGTTCAAGTTGTTGGAAAATGGTAGTTATTTGATGCTCAATAATGAAGATTGTTCTGGGTTAATTAAAAGTATTCCTTTTATCGTAACAGTAAGTGAACGGGTTATTTGCTGCAGAAATGTTCTATTTCCTCCCACACATGAACATAGGGAGTTTTCAATCTCGCCACAAATACCAACCTTGGGAGCAGATTTCAACGGCATGGCAAGAATAAGAGCTCTTTTGTCTCAGAGAGAGGTGGCCTTGAGTTCGGCCCGTGAAACTTTCGTGCTTCACATAGCGAACACCCGTACAGAGGTGCAGACCCTTTTCAATTCAGATTTGCCTTTCCATTTCAGCAAGATGGTTCGGACTATCTCTAACGCATCCTCCACAAAGGCCCTGGCTCACTTTTTTAAAGTTGTTACCAGTGGTCTCGTGACTTCATTTGAGAAAATCTTTGGAGTCATCCCTGCTTTCTTTCATTGTATTTTTTCCACTCTGCTTCGTGGATTGCCATTTTTACTTGCATTACCAGCGGACGCTCTTGTGCTTTTTTACATTTTTAAATATGGATGTCCCTCCTATGCAACCTCCCGCCCTGCAGCTGCTGACACTGTTCCGCAATCGCATGCTAGAATATTATGGCACAATGCCGTTGGCGATATTAAGCACGGCATATGGATTATCTTTTCGATTCTCCTACTTCACCTGTGTCCAGCCTGTATTTCACTGCCTGACCTGTGATTTCGATTGGGCCATTGATTTGTGTCTCTGCGGACCGGTTTCTCCTGACGTTGACTTTAATCAGCTGATGACTCCTATCATTACTCACGAGTTGGTTTGTCCTGGCGAAAGGATTATGGCTGTGGCATTGATGCATGGACTAATTGGTCCCTGGAATTTACTGGCGGCAACACAGTCTTTCTTGGAACAGAGCTTTCTTGAAAACCCACCGAGCTGTCCTCTGATGGTGATAGAGGATCCGGTGCTGGGAGAGCACGTATGTTCTTTTCCGCTTTTAAATTGGATGGCTGAACTGTTTTCGGAAGAAGACGGTGACTTCCTATTGGAGGCTGTTGCAGCTTATTTTGCATACACAGTTATGTCATAGACCTTTTTCATGTTTGATATGCTGAGTACTAGCATTTCATTGACAATTCATTGACTTATTTGTCAAGTTTTTATTATTTACCTTGCCTATTGGCTTAAGACTCGATAAAGTACTTGGCTGTTTTATTTTTCTTTAGCATTAAATTTTCCTAGTTTTTAATGCTTTACCTTGCGGACCGTCCACATATAAACTTGCAATCTGCTCTCATGAGATGGCACTTCTATTATCTTATTCAGTTCGTTTCCGGATCATGGGGAGGTGTCATCTACGTCCTGGATATCTTTACACCGTGTTAAGTTAGCATGGGCTCATTACCGGTTTAAACGCCATTTTTCCTTTTTTGCAACTTCTGCACACGACACTTAGTTGTTGCTTTAGCTTTCAACCTAGTAGTTCATCGTGGTTTACATGAGAATAATATGTTATTGCTCTACTATCTGCTTTGCTTGTTAAACTATATCTGTACAGCGAGTGCTAAAGTTTCAAGAACAACACGATACAGAATTGTTATGAGGTCTGAGCTCCACGACTTCATACTCATAACATAAGTGCAACTTCTGCCAATTCTGGGCATGAGGCGGGTTTTATATTGCTTTGCCGAACACACATACACAACACTTGATGCGGTTCACATGAAGAGAGAGCTGGTGTATGCTGATGTGATTCCTTCAAATCTAAGACACTAAAGTATGGGCACGCCCTAAACCAACACAAAGAGACCTTCTTAGCAAATAATATAATATGTGTATTAGGGAGGGTGAGATATAAGCAGCCGCGGGCCGTGGAGGGAGTTACGGTGAGGCAGGGAGGCGGGGAGGGGGAGAAGCAGGGTGGAGCCCTCTCCACCCTGCCCCTCCCCCTCCCCGCCTCCCTGCCCCACCGTAACTCCCTCCACGGCCCGCGGCTGCTTATAAGTGTTGCTAACTCTTATTCATTTACAGCATGTTAACATACTGTCACCATTCGCTTTTTATGTACTAGTAACTATGCTGGTAATTTTGCTACTGATAATATGTGTACTTGTATTATCTAAGATACTACGCCTGAGAAGACGGCATTAGTAAATAAACATTTCAAATACACATGCGTTCTTCTTAACTCCATGTTCTGGTTTCTAAGAAATATATAACGACCGACTGTTCATGAGTTCCACGTATCCTGAGGTACTATAAGTTCATATTCTGGATTGTCTAAACATTGAGAGTTTGTTATATCCAATGTGACACTGTACCTAGCTTGCTAAGGGGTTTTTGATTACTAAGGTGAGTTTTGGGACACCCTAATTCGCCGAGGTTCCAATCCTCTGTCCACAGTTCTGTGTGAGAACAGAAACCCTGCGACAGGGGCACCCCCGACCCTTGCTGGAGCTTCATCACACTTGCGATACAACTCCAGCAATGCGCCACCTTTACGGCACAGATACATCACGCATCTGTGCTGTTTTTGCCCCATGATGCGCCGCATTGTAAATGCAGCACACCATAGGTGACGGAACAGCGGCACAGAATGACTAACACATCCCTGGTGATGCGCCAGTCATCATAAATCTATCCCTATGCTTCTTATCTTGTTAGAGATGAACCGCCATATGTATCATCAAAGTTTTTTGCATTTCCTAAATAGCGAACTTTAAGGAATAAATAGCGATTCTTTACCATTCCTAGTTTGCGATGAGCTATTTGCTAATTACAAATTACCCATTCATTTCCTTCATTTCCATAGGGCGGTTGGACTCACTTTTAGCTCGAACGGCTGAATGGATTTGCACGAAACTTGGCAAAATTGTAGGGACTGGTAGCCCGATGTGCCTTTGCTATGTCTCAAGATATATGCTCCAGTGGTTTTTACGAAAATTAACTTTGAAAAATATATATTGGGCTACATTGGCCTATATATATGTTGGAACCCAAATGTAGCCCAATGTAGCCCAATGAAGCCCAATGAAGCCCAATGTAGCCCAATGTAGCCCAAAGATGGCCGCCAGAGACGAAAAAAAACAAATGTAGCCCAAATATCAGCCAGATGTAGCCCAACTATAGCCCAGTGACAGAATGACCAATCAGCGTCGCAAACCTCCGTTACGCGAAGCGGAGCGCTGTTACAGATATATATCTTTTTTTGAACGTTAATTTCTCAAAATCCACTGGAGCACATATATTGAGACCTAGCAAAGGCACATCGGGCTACCAGTCCCTAATATTTTACCAAGTTTCGTGCAAATCCATTCAGCCGTTCGATTATTATTATTTTTTTTTTTTTTTGCCCCGCGGGGCCCTTTTAAAACCTCCACATCAAACCTAGGGGGTCAGCGAGGATCTACTATTCCCCCTTATGGTCATTTGCCCCTTCGCTTTCGCCTCCTCTTGTCTCTCGATCCTACCGAGAGACAAGATGGCGGCCGCTACGGACTGTTTGGAATGTTGACAGACGCCGGAGAACCAATCAGCTTCGCTTCACAAAGCTCCGTTGCGCGAAAAGTACGCGTCCTGGAGCGCTGCCCGGTCCGCTGTTACAGATATATATCTTTTTTTAAACGTTAATTTCTCAAAATCCACTGTAGCACATATATTGAGACCTACAAAAGGCACATCGGGCTACCAGTCCCTACAATTTTGCCAAGTTTCATGCAAATCCATTCAGCCGTTCGGGCTAAAAGTGAGGCCAACCGCCCTATGGAAAACTCAATGTTAAAAACACGTTTTGGGACCCCCCTTTTTCTCGGCCCCCCCTTGACGAACCCCCCCCAAATTTTTAAAGGCTGCTCAGAAACAAAATGTGCCATTTTCCTGAAAATTTCAGCCAATTCCGTCCACAAACGCCAAAGTTATTAGACATAGAATTTTCAAAAATCCCATAGAGAAAAAATCCTAACTATATATACCTACTGGCGACCGCCAGTAGGTAATATATATATATATATATATATATATATATATATATATATATATATATATATATATATATATATATGAAGTATCACCAATTACCACAAGCGCTCAATTTCTTCCCAGCGCCACCTGCAGCAGAGTTGGACACGGACCCAGTTTAGTGCTTTAAAGTGGTTTATTCATCTGGCAACGTCAAGACACGTTTCGCAGCCTCAGCCGCTTGTTCACTCGACAAGTTACACAGAGACGTGAGTTGCATTTAAAGTGACAGACACTGTAGTGCATTGAATCATGTGACTGCCCAATACAATGAAGCTAGAGGAAATACTATCGTGTTAATCACACTTCGACAGATAAATGTAAAATACACTTTTGTTAACACTGAGGTGAGTAACATCTTGTTGCATATATAAATATTGTTTTTGTCAAAAAAAAACATTTTAAAATTTATGTTTGAAATTATTGTTCATGCAACGTGATCTGTAAAATACAAATCTCCGAGCAAGTGCTATCGGAAGGTATATGCCTAGCACTTTTAGTTAGCTGCCTCCATAGTCTCATTTAATTGATTTTGGGCTTGTGTTACGTGTAGAGAGCCTCATTCTCTCTGGTTTGATTAACTCCTTAAAGTGCAAATGTGCAGTGATATGTGTATCTTAATGAAATTTAGAATTTAGAAACACCTATTAAATCCATAGCTGTCAGAGGTACCAAACCAATTATGGGTCACGGTGGGGTATGTCGACATTGCCAATTCATGTTGCCCTTGCATGCGTCTAAAGTCCTCTCGGACTGCATATATCGACAACACATCTAATGTGATGCACTGCTCCAAATGTTAGGTAGATTAATGCATGTAAAATACATGTATAGAAAGAGTATATATATATGTATGTATATATATATAAATATATATAGATATGTTTATATATATATATATATATATATATATATATATATATATATATATATATATATATATGCAAAAAAGAGAAAGAGAGAACTCTGGGTAGTTCCCAAGTTTAGGTGGGAGGCAGCTCCTGTATAGAGCACCCTCAACACTAGCGACACTCTAAATTTGCTCACCTCGAATGTCTCCCTTGTGTCTGGACAAAGCTAAACCTCTCTGAAGAGCTGTAACGACAGTAAACACGTGTCAGGGGTTGCTTTTATTCATTTCAGGTTGGCTTGGATGGTATTTTACCAATTCAAAGCTGTAATATTGTGCCTGGAGTGATAAATGGCTTTTGTCATGTTACAGCTCGGCGTGGATAGCACTTTGCTAATCCTATGCTTAAAGAATTTGCTGTACAAATGGCAAAAGACTTTGTCTATTTCTATCTCGGCGTGGATAGCACTGTGCAAATCCTATGCTTAAAAACTTTGATAGAAAAGCAGACATTTGAGGTGAGCAAATTTAGAGTGTCGCTGGTGTTGAGGGTGCTCTATACAGGAGCTGCCTTCCACCTAAACTTGGGAACTACCCAGAGTTCTCTCCTTCTCTTTTTGCATAATTTATGCGTCACTCTATGCCTGCAAGGGTATTGTTTTGACTTATACTGGGTGCTCCCTTGTGTCTGGACAAAGCTAAACCTGTCTGAAGAGCTGTAATGACATCGAAACACGTGTCAGGGGTTGCTTTTATTCCTTTCAGGTTGGCTTGGATGGTATTTTACCAATTCAAAGCTGTAATATTGTGCCTGGAGTGATAAATGGCTTTTGTCATTTTACAGCTCGGCGTGAATAGCACTTTGCTAATCCTATGCTTAAAGACTTTGCTGTACAAATGGCAAAAGACTTTGTCCATTTCTATCTCTGCGTGGATAGCACTGTGCTAATCCTATGCTGAAAAACTTTGATAGAAAAGCAGACGTTTAAGGTGAGCAAATTTAGAGTGTCGCTGTTGTTGAGAGCTCTCTATACAGGAGCTGCCTTCGACCTAAACTTGGGAACTACCCAGAGTTCTCTCCTTCTCTTTTTTGCATAATTTATGCGTCACTCTATGCCTGCAAGGGTATTGTTTTGACTTATACTGGGTGCTCCCTTGTGTCTGGACAAAGCTAAACCTGTCTGAAGAGCTGTAATGACAGCGAAACACGTGTCAGGGGTTGCTTTTATTCCTTTCAGGTTGGCTTGGATGGTATTTTACCAATGCAAAGCTGTTATATTGTGCCTGGAGTGATATATGGCTTTTGTCATTTTACAGCTCGGCGTGGATAGCACTTTGCTAATCCTATGCTTAAAGACTTTGCTGTACAAATGGCAAAAGACTTTGTCCATTTCTATCTCGGCGTGGATAGCACTGTGCTAATCCTATGCTTAAAAACTTTGATGGAAAAGCAGACATTTGAGGTGAGCAAATTTAGAGTGTCGCTGGTGTTGAGAGCTTTCTATACAGGAGCTGCCTTCCACCTAAACTTGGGACCTACCCAGAGTTCTCTCCTTCTCTTTTTTGCATGATCTATGCGCCACTCTATGCCTGCAAGGGTATTGTTTTGATATAGATATATATACATATATATATATATATATATAATTCCTTTCCAGGATTAAAATATGCTTAGTGGGAGCCGCACCAACTTTGTTTGATATAGACACAACATGGGTAAAATCCTTTAATACATCAAAGCAGTTTGACTAAAAACAAAACAAAAGTAATGATAATAAGAGTTTTACGGAGGAGCCGCCACTGTTTGAGAAGCAACCAGACTCACCTCTACTTCACTCAGGAGATTGATTAGGGGCTTGCATCGAGTTTGGACAACACCATAACCACTGCAGGCTAGCGTACATGTGATTTTCTTTTATAAACCATTGGTTTGTGTGTATGCAAGCTGAAACATAAAAGGGCATTATCGCTTGGCATATCAAACTACTCTCTCAAGTTGCTTACCATTTAAATGAAAGGGACACTTATAAACTCAGTCATTATAAACTCAGTCATTTGTTGTGGTTCATGGCACTTTTTTGAACATTTAGAACCATGTGAAACTGTCTTGTATATATCTGAGGAATGTTGTAAATCTGAGGAATGTTGTAAAACCTTCTTGTTTGTAACTGATGACATGCGATCAGTGTTAACAATGGGACATAATGCTTTAATTCTGACAGCATGAGTTGCTGTTTTGGGCACATTAAGGTAGAGTGTGAAACCAACAATGAGCCCACAATATTCTATGCAGTAACATGCAGTGTTTGCAGGTGCATTCGGTGTGGCAAAGATATCAGTCACCCCAAGACCTATCACAGACCTTATTCAGGTGAGTAACCACCTACTATTAAGGACCTCATTGTGGGTGGGCAACAATGACTATTCCTAGGAAATAATACAATGTTGTCTTGCTGTTTCATGCTAAGCTGGCCCTGAAAGTAACATTAGACAAATCTAGAAACAAGTGTACAAGAATGTTTGCATGATTCAAGTGAGAACAATAATTATTGTGAGTAGTGGTAAACGTATTTAACATAATAAAGAATGCAACCAACTAATGATCAGGAGTATTCAAAGACAAGACTGGAGACCTCGCTGGATGCATATCTGGATTCTCTTTTGTTTTTTTAGTTTGTTATATTAGTTCATGTTTTGTTCCCAAATCCCTTCCCTTGGGGCCATCAGTTGCCCACTGTATGTCTTATTTCCGGTGACCGTCAAGTGTTCACGGGGGATTGTAAGGATCATGCTGCATTCTTGATCGCTGCAGGAAGAACATTTTCCACCGTTGTACACCTGACAAAGATTTGTGTTCCTATGGCCAGTAAGACCCTTCAAAAGAGTTGCTATCTGAACAGTTAGGACCACATGTAAAAAGCTTTTTGCCCGTCGCAAGCGGCCAATTCACAGAATCGGGCCATTTACGACCACAAAAAAGCATTTTCACATGCACCAAATACTATTTTGCGATTTGGTAACCTATTACCGATTTGCAAAAAAGGTTAGCGAATCAGAATTAGGAAGGGGTGTATTAAGGGCATCCTTCTTAATATCGACTGGCTAGGGCGCTCGACCTCGGACCTGGGGATCTGGGTTCAAGTCTCGGTAACGACGCCAAAAACCTCCTGTGATTCTGGGCAAATCACTTAATCTCCCCGTGCCTAAAATGAATGCGTGTCCTCATGTAACGTAACTGGTGCTATGTAAAGCGCTCTGATACCCGATTCAGTTCGGGTCTAGTTCGCGCTATATAAAACTCTGCAAAAAAAAAGGGTATGTATCAATGTTTTGTGACCTGAATGTGGTCTCAAAATGTTCAAATTTAACTACCAACTTCATATTAGTGGTAACCTATTCACAAATGGAAGCGGGCTCTCAAGGGACCCTCTCCCCTTCATGGATGTATGCAAAAACGTTTTTTAAGAGCAAGCAGGGGTCCCACGTACCACTGCCTACTCTTAAAAAATAAAAATATATTTTCTTAATTTTTGTTTTTGAAGCCCATATCATTTTCTTTTAAGACACACAGGTTGCATTTTTTTTTAAAGTTGCTTTATTTAAAGCAAACACAGACATGGTCATCTGCTTTCCCTAGCAAGCCATCATCCCTGCGTTTTTTAGCGATTTGCAATGGGTCGCAAATTGCGACCCACCTTATCAATATAAATGGGGTAAATCAATTGCAAACCACTGGGAATCGCAAACAGTGTTAAACAAACTGTATTACATAGATTTTTGTTATTTCCTAATAGTGAACCGCAAAAATTTGCTGTTAGGAAAGTGCAAACGGGAATCTATGTAGATGTGGCCCTTAATTTTGTTTTGTTGCTTTTCCCCCACTTCCTTTTGTCAGTAGTTGCATCTACATGCATGAGTGTGCGCTTATTCTATTGAGTTATATGTAAGTAAAAGGTTTAAGACAATTACAAATACATATTTATCATCTACAAAAATGTTGCACTGTATTCCCTATAAATGATTACTGTTAACCCGGTTTTCAGTTTGAAGTCTGCAACAGTCTGTAGCAAGCATTGGTACAAACAAGTGACAGTGCAAACAGTAAGCACTGGCAAAATCAATAACACAAGCACTGGTAAAGCAATAGAAAAATACAACAGTCTGTAACAAGCATTGGTACAAACAAGTGACAGTGTAAACAATAAGCACTGGCAAAACCAATAAATGAGCACTGGTAAAAGCAATAGAAAATACTAAAGGACACGTGATTGGCAGAATCATGACACGTGATTGGCAGAATCATGACAGTCCACCCCATTAAAAATGCTTACACTCCCGTTTACGTAGGAGCCTCTGGATGTTGGATGTGAAATTTACGTAACAAACGTGGTGCATGAATAGCGTCACTTGGTTCCTCTCTGGACCACAGCCTTTCCAGGAAATAAGGACCATAGTTTTCCTTTTATGCACTTACTACCTTTTATACTGTTTACCTCGTAATTTTCCTGATCTCCGACAAGGAGAGGCGGTGGACGTGCTCATTGTTTGTTCTTTGTGTGGTTTCAATAGTGAAGTATGAAATACAGGATAGATTTTTATGGCACTTGGCCATTTCAATTTAAAAGCTACTGGGTTAACACATTTTTCAATTTCAAATGGCCCAATAAATCGTGGATGAAATGTATATTTCCTTTTAAATTGAACATTTCTTGTAGAAAGCCAGACAAAATCTCCTGACTTGTATTTTGAATCTAGTTTTCTCTTTCTATCAGCAAATCTTTTGTAGTCTGTATTTGCTTTCTGTACATTACATTGTGAATGTTTCATGATAGTAACCATTCCTTGTAACCTTTCATTCAAAGAGGGTATATTAGTCTGAGTTTGTGCTAACAGTAGTGGAGCATTATGTGGGTTACAGCCAACATTTGCGAAGAATGGTGACATGTTTGTTAAAGCATGTTTTAGATTATTATAAGCGAATTCTGCTTCCTAAAGAAGGTTCACCAATAAGCCTTGTTGTTTAAATAAATAGCATCGTAAATATTGCTTTAGTATCTGATTTCCCCGCTCTGTTTGGCCATCCGATTCGGGATGAAAGCTCGTGGACATGTTTCTTCTTATTTGTAATGTTTGCACCAAGCTTTCCATACCTTTGATGTGAATTGTGCCTCTCAATCGGAGTTTATAGTTCTAGGCAAACTATGTAATCTTACTACATTTTGAATCAATAAAGTCACTAACTGAGTTGCAGTTGGCATTTTCTCAAAGGGAATAAAATGAGCCATCTTTGAAAGTCTATCAACCACTACTAAAATGGTAGTTTTGCCTGGATCTTTAGGTAAGTCAGTAATAAAATCCATGGAAATATCTTCCTAAAGATGCATTGGCATAGTAACCCTTTTTTAGCACCATGTTCTCCTTTAGCTTGAGCACAAACATCACATTGTTTTACATATTGAAGAACATCTTGTCTCTATGTATGCCACCATAAATGTCTTTGGACAAGCTCGAGTCTGTACTATCCCAGGATGCCCAGCTAATGGTTTTGTGTGACACCATTGTAGAACTAGTCTTTGTAATGGTTTTGATGGAATGTATAATAATGTTTTTTGAAACAGCAATCCTTGAATTATAGTTCTATCCTTGTCTTTTGTTGCCACAATAGAACCTGGTTTAACAACATACTTTTTCGTATGGCTTGAAAAAATTGTTCAGAGATTGTAACTTCAATATTTTGTCCTTCAGGAATGATGGATGATGGAGTACTTATTTTTTATGTCTCGCCTTAGCAGCGCGCATGCGCTGCAAAGGCAAAAAGACCATTTGCGATCGCTTTGGCTTTGCCGCCAAGCACATGCACGCGTTCCATTGCCTTCAATGGCAAAGCGTTCACGTCTGGGATTCACTTGCGGGAGCGAGCGCCACCATATGGTAGCAATTATCTCTCCCGCAAGTGTATGGCGCACGCCACCCCACCCACCCTCCTGCTGCCGTGCGAGCGCTTGGTTGTTTGGCTTGGTGTCAAGCTTCGTCTCAGGCATCAATGGACTTTAACTGAAAGTAGCAATTTCAAAGAAGTTCTAGTATGCAAAATGTGAAAATGTTTCTTAGCAGAGGCATTTTTGAGTCATGTAAGGGTGAAGAAAGTGGGATCGTAGATACAATTACCTCTGTGGCTAGGTAATCCGCGAATGTAAGCCTGGGACTGCAATGTTCACTTTCGCAGCACAATGTTGATGTCTTCAGACTGAATACAGAAATACCTCAAGCACATGTTTTCAGCCAAAAGCAGATATGATTCTCCTGCAGTTAAATCCACACAAAATATTTTACAGTCTCGAAGCATTGTCTCCGACTCCGCCGTTCAGCTGCTGCTGTCCCCTAGCTCGATCTGTGCTCTTGAGGCACCATCACGTGAGCCGATGTATGCACACAGCACACGCTCGGCTCGGGTCCCAGCTGCTCCTTGGAAAGGGCTTCCCGACAATATTGAAAGCAGAGCATATTGAGGGTGCAGTACGAGGAAAACTGGCAATTAGATGGTGTGCGGGAATGAACCTATGTTTAGGATACGGTAATAAGAGACAATATTGTCTCTTCACACACACTGAGAGGGGGGATGGAGAGGGAGACGTGTCATATGAAGAGATTTTGTATTTCTTACTAAATAAATATCTTCCGACCTTTTTGCTGTGAACGCGGTAAGAAATTCGTAGCCCGGAGAAAATATTTCAGTCGTGACAGGCGGAGACCTCAAAGAAAGGCAGTGTCTGACGCAGGTGTATTACTCGCGAAGAGATAGTAAGATATTTTTAAACCAAGGGTGAGATTGCTTGGTTTGTCTGCCTTGAGATTTGACTCCGGCTTCTCTCCCCGATCGCCTCGTCCTCTGCCACATCGAAGTGTTCTATATTTAAAAAACAGTTACTTAAAAAGGAAGGTATTTTCCTAAGTTTGGCGTTAGTGTGCTGGTGTAGTGCCCTCTGAGCTTTAGCTATGCTTAATGGATAGTTTGTAAGGCTGCTTGTTTGAATTTGCAGTGTGCCATGTGCGCTTGCACTTTAACAATATCTGCCTATCCCACTCACTGTGTGGGACGGAAGCTGTTCTTTAAAGTTAAAGTGTGCATGGCGTGCTGCAAATACAAACAAGCAAACAAGGGGGAAATGGAGAAATCTCGCAGCTGTTAATAAGATGCGGAGTCAAGCGCCCAAGTACACAGATGAATGGGCTTCCAGAATGATGACAACACCTCTAGGCTAGCTTCCTGGCCAATCAACACTCCGCCAGACAATGGAAGCGGCGTGGTCTCTGAAAGGGGAGCGGACAATGGAGCACAGGCTCTGCAAATAATTTTAAATCAGCTCAGACCGATAATTAATACCACAAAAAAACCCACCCACCCTGCAAACAGCCTCCTCTAGCAGGCGCTTTCCATTTGTTTGATAATTAAAACAACATTTAATGCACCCGTGTTTGTGTGTTTCCCTCTCTTTTTTTCATAATAATACCAAATGCGATTCCTTTTCAATTAAACTTGGGAGAGCAGTGTATTTGTCTCGTGGCTCGGGGTGTCAAGTTTAATAAATAATATAATTCTTTTGACGGCTTGTGTCTGCTTCAGATGGATAATCAACAGATTGTGCATTTCTGTACCCCAAAACAAAATATAATTATGATGCCCTCTTCTATTAGGGCAAGAAATACAAATACCAAAATAAACACAGTAGGATTTCGTTTAGTTTGAAAGCTATGTGACTCTGCAGTCCAGATGTGTGAACAATGCGAGCTAGAAAAAAACACTGCTCTGCTATTTTTAGGGCTCTCTCTAGGTTTGGAGAATGTACGTTTCTGTGGCCTCAATCACATTTCATCAATCGGTATTACTTTTAATTTTTTTTAAATAATCATGTGCCAAGTGACCATCTGCCCCTTCCCGAATTATTGACTCCCAAGTAAAGGATAAAAATAAAATCCCAAGATGAGAGGAATAATTCTCTTCAGCTCCAATTTGTACCAGATTCCACAGGAAATATGCATCTTGCCTCAACTCTGTAAACACTGTATTGATCAACGACCCCCTCCCTCATTTTCCACGCAGCCCTAAAAACAGCAGCGAAGGCAGATTTTCATCATGGGATAAACAAGCATTTGCAATGCAATAGGTCTCAGATTTGCAAGAGTTTGATCTATTGGCATTGTAAATGACTGCCCACGCACTTTGTACTTATAGTAGTTGCTCACCAGAAGCAATACTGGCAGTAACTGCACCTTTTCTTTACTGCCAACCTTTGTTCTGGGAAGGAAGGACTATAGTAAAATGTACGTGTTTACACACCGCTTGCAGGATTTCAAAACACATAAATAAAACGCATTGTCATTTACAATGCCAATAGCTCAAACTTTGGCAAATGCGAGACCTATTGCATTGCAAATGCTTGTTTATTTTTTCCTCTGATGTTTCGCATTGAGATAAGGCATGTGCTTTATTATTTATTTTGTCTGGTCTGAAAGTTATAACAAAGTTGAATTCTGAAAATAATAAGGTCCAACTGTTGTGGTGTCAAACCTCTAGCACATGGTAAAAATTGGAGTTTACGATGGTCTGTGTTAACAGTTACAATATGTTTTGCACCTAAGAGATAATAGCGCCATTCTTTAAAGGCGAGACGAATAACCAATAACTCTCTCTGCCACTGTGTAGGTAATTTCAGCAGGTAATTTTTTTATAGGAATGCAATGGGGTGTAATTGGTTATCTCGTTCATCCTTTTGAGAACGAATTGCCCCAATTGCAGTATCAGAAGCGTCCACTTCAATAATGGAAGGCTGATTGATGTCTGAATGACTTAGAACAGGGGCTGTCGTGAATGGTGTTTTCAGCGTTTGAAAGGCGGATTTTGTTTCTGCAGTCCATTGAAATGGAACATGTTTCCTTAACAATTTTGTTAAAGGACTTGCTTTGGTTAAAAACTGGTTGATAAAGCGATAATAATAATTCGCGAATCCTAAGAATCGTTGGATATCCTTAAGTGAAGTTGGTTCTGGCCAATCTAAATATTGCTTGCAATTTTCTGGGTGCCATTGTGATTCCGTGAGGTGACAATATAAAACCTAAAAATTTCACTTGGTAAGTATGGAATTCGCAGTTTTGATAATTTGCAAAAAAGACCATGTTGGCGCAGGGTTGTTAAAACAAGTTTGACATGTTTTTCATGTTCTGAGATAGATTGGGAATAGATTAACAAGTCATCTATGTAGGCAATACAAACCTGTCAAGAAAGTCTCGTAAGCCATCATTAATAAAAAATTGAAACGCCGCAGGGGCGTTGCATAGACCGAAGGGCATCACGCAATATTCAAACAAGCCAAAGCGAGTACGAAAAATGGTCTTCCATTCATCCCTGGCTCCAACATGTACAGGATGGTATGCTCCTTTCAGATCCAACTTGGTGTAAATAGTTGCAGATCCTACTTGGTCCAAAAGAACGGGAGTAAGTGGCAAAGGATATCGGTTTTTAATGGTGATATTTTTCAACGTGCGATAATCTATGCACGCACGTAATTCCCCATTACTTTTGGGCACAAAGAAGAGAGGAGAAGCTGCCGGAGACTTGGGGCCATATGTAGGTATTTTGTGTTTTGCGATTGTTAAATTGCGATTTTTAGGGAATCGCAATTAGAGAATCGCAAAACGCAATGTAGGATTAGCAAACTTTTTGGGGAATCCCACTTATTTCTTATTTGCAAATCGCAAATAGAGATTCGCAAATAAGGAATACCTTCTCATTCATTCCTATGGGCTAGAAGGCCCATAGGAATGAATGGGAAGACATTCTCAATTTGCGATTCTCAATTAGAGAATCCAAATTGAGAATGCAATTTCAGGGTTGCAAGTGTGTCAATAGGACACCCTTTTGCACCCCTGAAATTAACATGTGTGCATATGTGGCCCACGTGACCCACATGGCACTTTGAAAAACGCCAAAAAGTGCATTTTTCAAAGAAATTGCAAATTACCACCAACCTAAAGTTTGTGGTATTTTGCGATTCCTTAAGCCAAAATTCACACAACTTGGGTGCTTCCTACATTGCATTTAAGGAATCGCAATTTGCTATTCCTTAAATTCAATTGCAAATTAAGGAATCGCAAATTTTGTGATTCCTTATTTTGCCTGTGGGTTTTTGTGTGCTACATAGCACACTGCCCTAATTGCGATCGCAAATGCTGAAATTCTGGGAATTTCAGCATTTGCGAGCACAATTAGGCTTCCTATATATGGCCCTTGGAGTGTTGGAGGAAACCATTCTTTAAAAATGTGTCTAAATATTCCCCGAGATGTTGGTTCTCCTGCTTGGTAAGTGCGTAGATCCTACTACAACAAATTTTAGCACCAGGTACAAGATCTATTACACAGTCATATGTTCTGTGAGGTGGAAGGGTCTCAGCACTTAGTTTGCAGAATACATCCAAAAATGTTCATATATCATGGGTAATTCTATGTTTTGCTCTGCAGCCATAGCGATATAATGAACAGTTATTTTACCATGGTTTTGGACATGGATTTTTGTGAATGTAAACATTCCTGTTGACACTAATCTGATTGAAAAGTAACACTTCTCTTAGCCCAGACTATAGTGGGATTATGACCTGTCAACCAAGGCATCCAGAGGATGACACCAAATTGAGGTGCATCAATGATATCAAAGAATATTTCTTCCACATGAATTTGGCCTTGAGTAAAGCATGTCATGGTTATCTTAATGGTGGAATGTGTAATTAATCCAGATGTTAATTGTTTGCCATCTAACGCATGAACCATATCTGGTTTCTGCTTTGCTAAGGTTGGGATTTCTAGTTTTGTTGCAAAAGTCACGTCAATAAAAGTGCGAGTGGCTCCAGAATCTACCATGACCACCGGGCTTTAGGTTCTTGCTGAAAAATTCCGAAGTGTGCATTCAATACTAAATGTGGGACCGAAATTTGTATTGTGTTAGCAACCGATTGTTCAGGAGATAAAGATGTGTTACTCGAGGAAGTCTCTTCGCTATTCCTTGAGTATACTAGTTTCCCACCTTGGTCATGGATGTGTTTGATTTTACTAAACAGTCTTCACAAAATGTCCTTTTTTCAGACGGAAATCTTTTTCTTCAGTTGTCAAAGGTTTTCGTATTCCTCCGATTTCAATTGGTTCACTAGTATACGGGCTACAACAGACAGTTTGACTTTTGGTCAAAATGAAGTCCTAACCTCTAGACGCTTCCTTCCCCTCTACGATCTGATACTCTATGATCCAATCGAAGACTTAGAGCTATTAAGGCTTTGCATGTTATGGCTGTGGATCTATTGGAGCTATTAAGTTCTTTAATTCGTCTCGTAGACCTTGATAATATAGAGCGGCTCTTTTATCTTCCGGCCAATTAGTTTCTGCTAATAAATGATTGAATGGAGTTAAATAATGGACCAAATCCTTATTTCCTTGTTTTAACTCTAATAATTCACGGTCAGCTGATCCTGTAATTGTTCGTCGGTCAAAAACATTTTCAAATTCTGATTTGAAACGAGACCAACTGTAGAGCAATGGGTCATCCAATTGTACAAGAGGAACTGCCCACGTAGTAGCGTCTCCGCTGAAATAAGAAATCAGAAAGGCAATTCTAGATTGAGCGTCAGGGAAAGATGAGGTTTTACCATAAAGTGTAGCTGTACTTGAGTTAAGAATGTTTGAAATTTGTGTGGTTCACCTGCAAATTTTTCTGGAGGTGCCAAAGGAACTCTCATTGACACCGTCACTGATACTGTAGCGGCATTAGAACTACTAGCAGCACCCACATCTGTGTTTGTAACTGAATGACCTTATTAGCTAAAGCCGCTGTCTCTTGTCTAGCCGCTGACAATTCTTTTTGCATGTTTCCCAATATGGAATACAAGTCCTCCAAGGTGGCCATCCTAAAGATACTGCTCAGGAGGAACCAAATTCGTGGGCTCATTATTCTGTCAGAACTGGTAAATATCGTTGGGTTCCTCATGAGCAGTACCCTTGAGAAGCCCACCTTCCAGCAGCTTCGACTCAAGCTTAATTACACTGAGGATCAAAGGGGCTAAACGGGGGGAAGGGATTTGGGAAGGGTACTGCGGGGAGGGAGACCTGGAACGAGACGTTGTCCTCAGTTAGCTTTCCTGATATACCATGTGAACTCTTGAACTAAACTAGCATGATTAAATAACAACAACATACCTGTAAAGAAAAACAGGTTACCTATAAAACAGTTGTCACTCTAATACCTTGTTCACAAGGAATGGAATTGCTGTTCCTATAATTGTCAAACAAAATATAACAATATGGATTATGATTAATCTAGTGTTTGCATAAACACTATGCTCCAGAACGAGTCACACTTTCATATAAGAGGGTATATTAGCTTTTGTTACACTGTCTCTTTATTAAATTATGATTTGCATGTAACACTGTTACAGCGCTACTTCCAACAAGCATTTTTATAATGCACAACAGGTTTCAAATTCAAGGTTCGTTTCAACTTGTAATGGGAATATTATCTATGTACATGCCCAAGAAAGCGTTATGCACGAGGTGCCACGTTTAATATACTAATGTTCAAGAAAGCGTGTCAGTGCCTTGTGCCAAAGTCAATAAACAAATGCCCAAGATGAGCTTCAGCGTGTCACATTCAAAGATGCAAATGGGCAAAAAACGCTGCAGCGCGATGTGCCAATGTTCACTATGCAAATGCCCATAGAAGCGCTCCATCGCGATGTGCCAAAGTTATTAAACAAATGCCCAAGGAATCGCTTCGACAAAGAGAGCTCGAGTCAACATGCAAATATCAACATGTTGCTCCTCTAAACAAAATGGAACAATCCTACCTGATGGTGATCAAAGGAAGGATCTACAACCTGCATTAAGTCGTCAAAGATCTTCCATTTGAAACCGGTGATCTGCTGTTGCTGCTCATGCTCAGAGTTCTCAATAACCAGCAACGAGAACAGGGTGTGGCTCCTATTTAAAGGCTTTCTCAAGAAGTTTCCAGAAGACAGCTCTCAGGTAAACTACTGGAGCTGAGAAGGGCCAATAGACTTTGGGCAGCAGACTAGGAGTTTGAAGTCTGCAACAGTCGGTAACAAGCAGTGGTAGAAACAAGTGACTGTGCAAACAATATAAACTGGCAAAACCAATAAACAAACACTGGTAAAAGCAATAGAAAAATACAACAGTCTGTAACAAGCATTGGTACAAACAAGTGACAGTGCAAACAATACACACTGGCAAAACCAATAAACAAGTACTGGTAAAAGCAATAGAAAATACTAAAGGACACATGATTGGCAGAATCATGACAAGGCCAGACCTCATGAAGCCAAAGACACTAGGGGTTTCCCTTTGACGTTTTAGTGGGAGGAAGGGATTAGGCAGCTGTGTCAGGTGCAGACAGAGCCGAGGCTCCAACAGAAGATCATTTCTTTGACCACTTAAAGTCTTACTCTTTAAATGTAAAAGACTACTAAGCAGGAGGGGTTGGGTGGAGTAATGATGTGGCACCCTAGGATTGAGTAGAAAACCTGCAGTACAGAACTTTCCACCCCACTTAAAAAAAACCTAAACAAAGAAGAGAGACGTATAAAGACTCTGGACCTGGGGCTGCCAATCCAGAATAAAGCATTCCTGGAAGGAAGAAGTTCCTTGAGCCTCTGCAAGGATGGACTAAAGGACTTTCACTCTGTCTGGCACCCAAAACTAGGATGGGTCTTTCCAGCGCCTTTGGCGCTGGCCACTTATGACCCTGGGGAACAGTTAAGGACGAATAGACCTGCTGTGGGACCGGGGCAGTTTGCCTGGAACCTATGTGACTGGTACTTGACTCAGCTGACAGGCAGGTAGTCATCAAGTAGCCAGGAGGCTGTGGCACTTGGGGAGTGTAGCAGGAAAGTGTTCAGCTTAATGGCTGTGGAGTGACTGTGGAAGACAGCCCCTAATCAGGCGAGAGCATCAGAAGCCTAGGCAGAGGACTGGTATGGAAAGGGAGTAGCAAAGTCAAACTCCCTAAAATATGCCCTGTGTAGGCCAGGAGGCCAGGGAAAATGTTGCTGGTGGCTATAACTCACCACCAGGGATTATGCCCTATGTGCCTGGCAGAGTGTGAAAATAAGCAAACAGCTCTCCACTTCAAAAATCCAAACTTCTCATGGGCAGAGCAGTTCCTATTCTCCTTAAAATATTCCATAACCTCGGGGACCCCATCTGCCTGGCACACGACGCAAAAAGCACCTGTACCGGAGGACACATCTCCCCAGGCCAGGTAATCAACATATGAGTGCTGCCACACTTGTGGACATATGGTGTTATGCCACCCCCACTCCCTGTGCCCATACATGGAGAAAGCGGGGAGCACCCTGCCGATATCTTCCCACCCGCGTGGACCACAGGCAGGAGACAGAATTGTAGCACCAGCTTTGGT
The DNA here is from genome assembly GCF_964261635.1 of Lissotriton helveticus. Lineage (NCBI taxonomy): Eukaryota > Metazoa > Chordata > Amphibia > Caudata > Salamandridae > Lissotriton > Lissotriton helveticus. Next base: position 1,028,526,322 of record NC_136071.1, read on the forward strand.
GCGCTGCACCGGGAGTGCAGCGTGTGGGAGGTGACACTGCAATGACCGCAGGAGCATTGAGGCACCCACCTTTGGTCCACACTGAAAAAAAAGCATGTGAGTGCCACAAGTGGGGCCAGGTCACCTAGAAAGAAAACTTGTTGCATGAGGTAAAGTTGTGAAAAAAAGTATTTTTGAAAGTGTCAAGGTTGCACATTACATATTCATGGGGCCATTCAGCTGGGCCTTAGAAGCACCCTGGAAGCCGCTGGGAGTGCCCTGGCAAGTATTGGCTATTGTGGTGCCCCAGGGCACCACAAACATTCTATAAAGGGTTCAGAGGGCTGCCATGAGAACAGTCTCCTCCCAAAGCCCCACACAATTTCCTCCAACAGTCACCCCAAATCTCCCGAGTGATTAAATCCCTGACCCCGGGCCGATTTTCTATGTTTTAAGCACCTCAGGTGCTGGAGCTTATGCTCATCAGCACTCAGTGGTGGCCACTACTTAACGGGGTGGCAGGCAGAGGGGAATATGGAGGGTAAATAAGAAACAAAATTAAAAAAATTCTTACCTGCAGGCCAGCTGGACACCGCCTCTTGGTCCTCTTAGACTCCTTGGTCAACAGCAGGAACCAGGTAGCACACAGGCTCCTAGACTCGCCTAGCCAATCAAGATGCTGCCTTATAGCAGCGTTGTGATTGGTCTGAGCCAGGGTCGGACTGGGAACTGAAAGCAGCCGTGGCAAATTTTGCCAGACCAGCCCCCTTCCGGCGCTTAGCGAGTGAGTGCAGCGAGGCCGACTACTCTTAGTGGGTTTTGGGGGGGTTCTCCCCCAAGAAAATTTTGGAAAAAGACAGACAAAAATGGTGCATTTTACAGCGTATTTTTCATTACATATTAAATTGTATCAACTTTCAAAGCACAGTAAATAGTAGATGATGACCTTAAAGAGCACCAGGTTACCGAGTCATATCTACCCATAGACATTCTTACAGAGAGCAACAAAAATAGACACAAGAGTAGTGATTCAGAGAGAACAAAGTATCAGTGAGACCAGCCCCCATATGGTGTGTAGAGAGCAAGCGCAGTGAGCAACCACAACCAAGGGGTGTTTGGGGGGGTTCTCCCCCAAGAAAAGTGCCAAAACATTGCATTTTTCAACACATTTTACATTACATATTAGATGCATTAACTTTTAAAGCATAGTAAATGATTACCTTATGGAGCACCTGGATACCCAGTCATAAATCACAGACATTCCTACAGAGTAGATTTTGAACATCCGTGAACACCCCCAGTCCTTTCAGCGGGGATAAATTCTGAAGTTTAAGTGTGGGGATTTGGTTTTCTCTTGATTGCTGATTTGCCGAGCTAGGCCCAGAATCATGGCCGTGCCTGCGTTTGCCACTGGAGTAGTCGCCACGGCCATGAAGTTGCCCGCACAAATTGCCGCTCCCGTCCCCACACCAAGCAAACCAAGTGATTCCTTCACTTAAAATGTGCCAACCATAGAGCCACAGCGAGCAGCAAGCTGCGGTGGGCCCACTGGGGCAGACACCACTCAGCAGTGCTAATTTTATGAGGGTTGAATATGCTGTAGTAGAGTCAAGACTTATACAGCATCCTAGTTGGCTGTAATGTTTGCCTCGCTCTCCTAATTTCTTGTGTTTTCCAGCAGTTTTAAGATCTTATCATTTCTTATGGCGCAAATGGGTTCTGATATTTATGTTTCCCTCATCCTCATTACTTGATTTTGCTCCTAAGTGTTACTCATAGCCGCTAAAATGTCCCTCATAATTACAGTGAAATTATGAAAATGTCGCACATGGCAATCTGAAACCTTGGCAGCTATGTCATCAGGATACACGAGGATACATAACAAGAGCAGCCCCCGGGCCTTTTGTTTTTGTGTTGGCAGAAGTATGGTGGATAGGATGAGGTGGAAAGGGCCCTTTAAGTTTGGAGTTTTGGGAGTCTTCACTCAATCAAGCTGTGATAAACTACTAAATAGGTTTTATTCATATGTAGACAAAATGAAAATGGCGGTTTTTGTTGTTGTTTTTTTTTCTTTTTCTATAGTCTTCCAGAAGCTGAATTCGATGGAAGACACCCTTTGCCCTTTACTCTTTGACAAGGCCAGGTCAACGGTACTACTATCAATAACGACAGTAGCATCATTTTGTGTGCACCAAATGCCCAAACCTAAAGTTAGTACTTTATAAAGGGTTACGCATAATTACTGTGCATGTAATGGCAGAGAGCTACCTATCCAGTACTGTGACACAAAAACATGTCCCTCAGTCGCTGTGTAACTTTATTGTCTTTGCTGTGTACCCCATGCTACCGTCATAAGACGCTTTTGCATCCAAATGTATTTTGTATTTAAACACAAGGTTACACTTTTTAGGTTCACTAGTTAACAGCTTTGTAAGAATAAATATGCTAGTGTTATGTCAGAAGTGAAAGTATTCACTCGTTTGCAGAATAGATAGCAACATTCATACTAAATAAACCCCCTTTTTTGTTCACAGACATACACAAGTAATGGTGGCATAGATGTGTTTTTCCGTGCATTTTTGACATACGAAATCATTCTGTGAACTTTAACCCCATTTAATCCGGGTTTCTTACAACCTCTCAATGTCTTCAATGTTCAGAGTAAAAGCATTTGTTGTATACATCATCATCATGCGAGGCCGCAACGGGATAGGGACTGCTACAATTTTAACTTAAGCCAGCCCGGTGAGATGACAGTCGCGGGGTCACTTACTTTATACAATGGTGGCGGGTGGCGGCCTTTGCACTCAGCACTGTCTCTACTATGTGTGCAGCCGGTCTGCTGTGCCTGCGACGTGTCCATGTATCAGGCAGAAGTTGAACGTACACAGTTGCGCACTACTATTCTATGCATAATGAAAGTGGGCGAACTTTGGGAGGGGGTACAGATCATTGGTCAGACTTGCGCGTCATGCTGAGTCAGACCAATGATCTGCGCCCCATCCTCAAGTTCACCCGCCTGTCTCGCGCGGCCACACCTTAGGGGATGATTAGATCTTTCTCTGGTGATGACGCTGACACACCTGACGTCATCAATCACTCCCGGCCTGACTGTGTGAACCGGACATGTTAATTACAATAAATCAGCCCCAGCAGGAAAACCGGCCCCCTCTGAAAAAACAGCCCCCACCCCATGCAGCCTACCGTGGGATTGCCTGGTGCCCGGAATCACCAGTCCGGCCCTGGTCTGAGCGCCGTGGTTTGGTGCTCAGAGAGGGAGTTGGAGCTGTGACGTCGCGGGTGGTGCTCGTGCTAATTATAGCGGCGCCGCGACGTTAATAATGCTCAGGAGCCTGTAGTGTGGTTTGCGCGTGGCTCCGACTAACTAGCCGGCCACGCCTCTTTATTTTATACTGCGGGTGCGTGACGACACGCGCCCATGCTAACGTGACCTCGGGACGCGGGTAGGCTGCAACGCTACCCTGCGCCCAAGGATACTACATTCCTTCTAACCTTTATTCAACAATAACACAACTCGGACACAATAGAAATTATGAGGGTCTGTTACCAGTCACTAGATTCCAGTCTCTGGGTGATCACACCATGAAGTCCGCCAGCCTGGAGGATGGTGCCGGGTTTTGGCGTAGCGCATACCTGGACTGCTCTACCCTCGATAATGGCACCGCCTGTGTCATTCTTGTTGGGGTTCTGTTTTCCGGAGATCTTACCGGGGAGCTCTGCAAGCTCTCTCCTGGGGTTGCCGGCAGCAGCTGAGTGTCTGAGTCCATCCGGCTATCTTCTTCGGTGGGGGACGGTCCTGGCAGTTCTAGGCCGCCGTCCTCCGCTCGTTGACTCAGCTAGGTCCTCGGATGGTCGGGTTCAGGTCGATCAGGGTTCCCAGCATGGACTTTCTTAAAGAAAGAGATGTTGCGAGTGACAACTTCGGCTCCCCTCTGGACAGTCACCATGGTGCCAGTTCGGCGAAGGACAGTCGAAGGCTTGTTTTCAAACGGGAGTCAGAACTTGCTCCCGGGATATCGGTCCTTGATGTATACACTGTCTCTTTCTTGGATATCGGATTCTTTGGCTCGTCTCCGGGCGCTGGCCTGGTCATTGGACCATGTCCGGTTAGCTAGGGTCTTTTCCGCGTCGACTTGGGCTGGGACCCAGTTTGGATGGCTCGGAATAGTGTCTTTTACTACTCGGCCCATGGTAGCCGGCCCAGGAGCTGCCTCGGTTGTGAGATGAGGCGTTAGCCGATACTTCCGTAGAAAACTGTAGATGGCCCTTTCCACCAGTGATCCATCAGCATGTGCAATGCGTATCGTCTTGTTGAGCGTGCGCACAAATCTCTCTACTTCCCCATTGGCTTGGGGGCAGCGTAGAGTCACTTTCCTGTGATGGATTCCCCAGCTCCTTAGGTAGTCCGCGAACTCTTGGCTCTGGAAGGGTGGGCCATTGTCCGTCTTGACAACCTCGAATATTCCGTGCGTGGCGATGATTTTCTCAAATTTGGTGATTACTTCCGTCTTTGTCTGACTCCCTACGATCTCTACCTCCGGATGTTTCGGGAAGTCGTCGATGATCACTAGGGCATAGCGCCCATCGGGGAGACCGCCGAAATCTGCATTCACGCACTCCCATGGCCTTTGGGGGTTGTCTTCGGTGATGATTGGATGGGGCCGATCTGGTTGTTCCGCTGCTTGGCACCAGGTGCAGGTACTGACCGTCTGCTCGACCATTGCGTCCATGCCTGGGAACCACACCTTGGCTCTTAGTCGGTTCTTGATTTTCACCATGCCTTGGTGTCCTCGGTGTGCCAGATCTACGGCTTGCTGAGCCAAGTCGGAGGGCATCACCAATCTTGGTCCTCGTAAGAGGCAGCCTTGGCTGTCGATGGACAGTTCGTCTTTGACCCGCATCATTGCTTCTAGTGCCGCTTTGGCTTGCAGCGTTCTCCTGCTCAAGGTGGCTTGGATCGGGCACCAGTCGTTCGACTGGATGGCTGCTGCGGCCAGTTGCAGACATTCATCTCTTTGGGTGGCTTCAATAATTGGCTCGAGACTCATGGGCAGAGGCCAGGCCCTTTCCAGTACGAGCCGAACATATACTTCGGTCTCCTCTGCCCCCTCACTTTCCGCTTGCGTGGCTTTTAGGGGATGTCTTGAAAGGTAATCTGCTGGGTTCGATGAGCCTGGTTTGTACTCGACCCTGTAGTCGTATCCTTGCAGTTGGAGTATCCATTTTTCAATCCTTGGTGGCGGCTTGGATGCTGAACCTTGGAACAGGGGTATGAGCGGTTTGTGATCCGTAGACACAGAGAAGGGATGACCATATTCATAGACGTGAAAGTGCCAGCAGGCCCAGTGGATTGCGATTGCCTCTCGCTCTATTTGCGAGTATCTCTGTTCAGTGTCCGTTAGGGACCGGCTGGCATATGCGATTGGTGCCCATTCTCCATTACTTTGCAGTTGGGTGAGGACTGCCCCTAGCCCGTAAGGGCTGGCGTCTACTGCTACATTGGTGGATCTGGTAGGGTCAAAATAGGATAGAGTCGTGTCCGCTGACAGGGCCGCTTTCGTTGCATTGATTGCTTGTTCCTGCTCCAGGCCCCACTGCCAGGTGGTTGTGGACTTAGTCAGCTCACTGAGGGGTTTAGTGAGGTTGGAGAGGTCGGGGATGAACCGTCCGCAAAAGTTCACCATGCCTAGGAAGCTCCTGATTTCTGAGATGTTGGAGGGAGCTGGAGCCTCTTTTACGTCTCTCACCTTGTCGGGGTCTGGGGCTATTCCCTGGTCTGAGAATGCATATCCAAAAAAGCTGATTCCGTTCTTCAGAAACTGACACTTTTCTCCGTGGAGGGTCAGACCGCATTCTTTGATCCTTTGGAGGACTCCCCTCAACCTCTGGTGATGATCTTCTACTGACGACGCGTAGATAAGTAGATCATCGCTCACGTTCAAGACACCTGGGAGCCCGCTGAGAACTTCCCCGATGGTGTTTTAGAACACCTCAGCGGCACTCGAGATCCCAAAATTGAGGCGTCTGTATCTTCTGAGGCCTACATGCGTGGAGAAGGTGGTTATGTACCGAGAGTCCGGGTATAGTGGTAGCTGGTGATAGCCGGACCGGAGAACCATCTTTGAGAACCACCTCACGCCGTTCAACTCTCCCAAAATGTCATCGACGGTTGGGGTTAGGTGACGTTCCCTTTTCACTGCCGCATTTGGGAGGCGCATGTCCACACAGATGCAGACTTGCCCTGGCTGCTTCGGCTTTCGGGCCACTACGATTGGGGACACCCATGGAGTGTGCCCACTGACTTTCTCGATGATACCTTGTTTCTCCAGCGCCTCCAGCTCTTCTTCGACCTTCTTCCTCAAGTGAAACGCGATGCGCCTATGTCTCAGGGCCACTGGTTGGACCGACGGGTCAATGTGGAGGGAGCCTTTCTTCCCTTTCAGGCATCCAATGCCTCCGAATTCTTCTAGGATGGCTTCTAGTTCATCTTCTAGCACTGCCATGGCAAAAGATATGAGTCTCAGCTCTTCCGCTGATTGACCGCTTATCAGCATGCCGCTGCCTTCTTTCGTGACATATACAGTAGTGGGTACTTTGAGGCTCTGGTGTTGCAGTTCGGTTTTGAAACAGCCTATGAGCGGAATAGGGGTCTTCTGGCCATATGCGAACACTCTGATCTTTGCCTCATGCAGAGGGGGCCAGCTACAGTAGCTGGTTGTACACGTTGGCTGCCATCAACTCTATGGATGCTCCCGTGTCAATGGTGTCTCTCACCTCTTGCTGGTGAATCTTGATTCAACATTTTGGCAGACGTCGCTTCTACCGTCGTGGCTGGTCAATTGCGAATACATAGTGGACTGGGTACTCACTCGTGTCATCGTCCATGTCCTCACTGTCACGTTCCTCCACTACAGCTTAAGCGGCTTCCTTCTTTGACTTTGTTGATCGGCATACTACTGCAAAGTGGTTCATCCATCCGCACGCACTGCACTTCTTCCCTTTCGCCGGGCAGTCCTGCATGCGTTGGGGGTTGCCTCTGCTATATCCGCACTCCTTCCGCTTGTCTTGCTGCTTCTTCCCGGCATTTTGGCACACTTTTGGTCTTACTACATTCACTTTCTCCGCCACGTTGACTTGTTCTGTCTTGATTGGTCGGTGAAGTGCTGCTTCCATGTGGGAGGCTCTGGCCTGCGATAATTCTTTAGAGCGGCCTAAGGTAAGGATGCCCGCTAATTGCTTGCCGTCCTCCTGAAGGATGGTGACTCTGAGTTTTGAGGAGTAGCACCCTTGTATTATTTGACCTCGGATCTCCTCCTGTTCATCCCGGAATCCGCACGTGCTGGCCAGCTCTTTCAGGCGTCCATGGAAACTTCTGCGTCCTGCTTGGCCTGGCGAAATATGAACCTTTCATAGTCTCTGTTCGCCATGGGTTCAAAGTGCACGTTTAGGGTGTTAAGGAGTGTGTGATATGTCTTGGGAGTGGCTTCCACTATCGTCTTGTAAATACGGTGGATATCCTTGCCCCCTAGGTGGAGCAGTAGAGCTCTGCGCCTCTCACGGGCTGTGCCTGCCCCCTCAAAGTAGATTTGAAGACGATCGGTCCAATCCCTCCGGCGTGGGGCCAGGGACGATGGAGCTCCATCCACAATAAATGGTTCAATGGCGGGAATCGACGCGTGCGCAGTCCGTGTGACGCTCACCTCCTGGGTGCACTGGTGATCGCCTGGCCGATGTCGGTGGTTACTTGTATGGCCTGCTTTCCCTCTTTTCCTTTATAGTGGTCGTCTGCTTGATGCACAGCCCTGACCTCAATGGTGGGCTCACATGGCACTCGGGCTTGGGCTAGTTCCAGGGCGTGGTGGGGGCTCTCTTTCCTGCAGCTCTTTTCAACAGTGCTCACCTTCCTGCAGCTCCCAGCAACAGTGGGCACAAGATAGGGCGTCCAGGGCACTGTGGCAGCAACACTCACTACGATGAGCCAGCAGCATGCACCTACAAGGCCCTCGTGGTCTTTCAGGGGCCTGGGCACCACAGCACATGAAAAACGGCCCAAATCACAGCAGAGGGGGGGCATTCAGCACAGTGTGGGGTCGAAAAAGCCCCTCGTCGCCAGTGTGATGTCGCGGGTGGCGCTTGCGCTAATTATAGCGGCGCCGCAACGTTAATAATGCTCAGGAGCCTATAGTGTGGTTTGCGCGTGGCTCCGACTAACTAGCCGGCCACGCCTCTTTATTTTATAATGCGGGCGCGTGACGACACGTGCCCACGCTAATGTGACCTCGGGACGCGGGTAGGCTGCAACGCTACCCTACGCCCGAGGATACTACAGGAGCCATGCATGTTCTCCACCCAGGCTGCGCAATAAACCTGGTGAAGAACATGCAAAGTGCGCACAACGGTTTGGCCGGCTCACCACTGCTCCCCCTGGCCCTTGCTTTGGCCAGCCCGCCCCTCACATAAGCAGGCTCAGAAAAATAAAATGATAATTACATTAGTTATTATCATTTTAGTTTTGCTTTTTAAACTGCTCGCAGAGCAGTGGGGTGATGCTCCACTGCCTTAGCGGAGGAGCCGCCGCTGTAAGCACTGCAGTTTGGAGACGCCTGTTGGTTAGTCCTTAAGTTGCAGTGGCAGCAGGACTAAAGTACAATTAAGACTCTGGGACATGTTATTTACACAATGCTTAATTGGCAACGTTGATAGTTGACAATGAATTGTTTTTCTTTATAATAAATTGTATTGAATGTTGGTACTATCCCTATTGATTATAATGTTGTTTTCCTCTTATTTTTGTGGAGAAATGCTGACAAAGGCAATATGTCTGCCTTATTGATAATGACACCCTTTTATATTGTGATATTGCATCTAGTAAATGCAGAGGGATTGTGGTTCTAGAGTTCGAGGCTTGCTGGGGTGTGTACTGTTTAATGGTGTCACCAAAGGTGTTTCCATCCACCTGATTGTATACATTTGTAATTAAAAAGTCATAGTCAGTGATGTGTGTGTAATAAATAACTTTTCCTTGTTAAAAAAAAAGCACTGACTGAACATTAATTTATTGAGTATTGTTCTGGCATACCAGTGAGCTGGGGGTAAAACCCCATAATTGCACCACCTCCCCTGTGCAGGCCTTGGTCTGCCCCATTCGCTACACTGAGAGAGCCAAGTGCCTCAATGGGGTAATTGGTTCCCAGTAAAAAGAAAGTTCCAGACATATTATTTTTGAAAGACTCACATCCTTCACAACTAATAACTCTAATTTCTTACGCATACACTTTATAAGCACAATACTACACACTACAGTAAGCAGGTACTACGAGTCTCTGACACAGGGCCTCAGTACCTCAGCAAAAGTACCAATGGTCACTCCTTGTCCTTCTCTCTCTCTTCTAAAAGAGAGGCCACACCTGGGGTTGGTATCAGGCACAGGTGCAGTGCTTTCCACTCCCAAGCTAAATGTGCACTCAGCCTTAGCTTACCAGCCCTTGTGGCAGGCATTGGGTATGCATCAGCATGCTAATCCATTACCTCTTTCTGCTTGGGGAAGTTGCCCCAGTCGTATATACATAGTCGTCAGCTCCCGTCCCAGAAGCAGATGTAGGGAGGCCATGCAGCAAAGTGAGGAGTCAGCCGTTGCCAGGATTGCAAGCTATCTCAAGAGCGACTATCACGGTCGGAGAGGAGAGCGATCTTGGCTTTAGCCTCCATGTCTGGAACAGGTCCAGGACATCAAATACGTCAAGGGACAGGTGCAGGCCTCCATACACACACAAGATTAGCATAAGGCATCGGCAAAATTCAAGAACCCGGGACACTAGATATCACCCGCGTAGCTAGGGGGGTGGGAGGCGGGGTGGGGGGGGGCGGTCCGCCCCAGGCGGCACCTTTTTTGAGGCGGCTGAGGCGGCCGCGGCCGCGGCCGCGCCGGCGGTCGGCACTCACTCCTGGACTGAGGAGGCCCGGCCGAGGCCCGTTGCGGCCGCGGATGTAGGACAACACTCACTGACAGTCTGACACCTGTTTCAGTGCTGAGTAAGTTTGACCCGGCGTCACCCTTCCGTCAGTGACTGTGACAGTGACAGCGACAGCCATCTTCTATAGCAGCAGCGCACAATTGAATAAATCAGGTTGGTGGGTTCCAAACTTCCGAATCAATCACGTACGTCATAACTGTGTTGGGGGGCTCCCACCTCCCAGCCTCGCTCGCTCACAGGGCCGTCAATCAGTGGTAGCGTGCGCGGTGCGCACAGCCGCAACCAATGACGGCCCTGTAACATTTTGGGCCAGCCCTCCCGCCGCCGCGTAAGCCAGCCAGCCAGTGTGACGCGTTACGCGCTGCGGCTGCGCGCTCACCTCACTGCCAGTGCCCCTTCCATTGTGTCGAGGAGTGTGGAGACCACCACCATTCTTTATGCCTGGCCTGACCCTGCTCAGCTGCCCTGTACTCAGTACTGTCTCTCTTTGGGCTGTGGCTGCGGGCGGCCGGCACTCTGCGCGACCGCGACGACCAGGCGACGACAGATTGAGACATATAAAATAATTCATTGAGGTGAGACTGGAGAGAGTCGGGTTGGAGTCGAGTCCAGCCAGATGGGGGCCCGGGGCAGAAATACCAGGGTGGTGGGGCTATGATGCATAGGCTGCCAAGGTTTCAAAAATCGCTATGTGTGATGGCATCAATTTCAGTCAGTGTAATTATGATGAGTGACTTGGATCTTACATCGGCTTTTCTTTTTACTGACTTAATAGAAATAAACTATGGCCAATCCTATTTAACATGGGAGTTGACAGAGACACAGGTTTTTACGTGAATTACATAAAGATCTAACAGCCTTGGTAAGATATGATCATTGATCTTGATGGGAGTTGCACCACACCTTTTAAAGTTCAGCGGGGGAGAGACAAGGGTGTATATTATCTTCACTCCTCTTTACCCTGTATGTCAATGGCCTGAGTCAAATATTATGTGCACAATGCAAAGACATCCCACGGGTGGAAACAGGCCCATCTCATTCCGGCACTATTGCAAGCCAACGATGCAGTGTTAATAGCGAGAACTGCAGTCGGCTTGCAGCAGCTTCTCAAGTCCTTTGTTACTTTTATGAATAGTTAGGATTTAAGTATCAACTAAATAAATCACATAGATTGGTTATGGGATTTAGGGGCATTAGAGTGACATTTCAACTACTATGAGTGACACTGTCTTGCAAGCAGAATATCATACATGAAGACGAGCGAGGGAAACTTAAAAATATTTGAAATTAGACTCACTTGAGCATAGAGAAACCCTGAGAACATCTTAAAACTGCTGCAAATGCCCGAGATGGCTGACTCACAATTACGAACTAAATTATCAAAATCATGTCACACCTAGCAATCTGAAACCTTGGCAGCTATGAAAGAGGGTGGGCATCACTTCACATGACAAAGCTTTGAAGACCATGTCCATACTTACTTATTTCATAAAAATGTCGATAGGAAGTTGCATAGCTGCCAAGGTTTCAGATTGCTTATGTGTTCGCGCTATATAAAACTTTATAAATTACTAAATGTAACTTTCGTGATCGAGGTAACTGTTAGCAGCAATACTACGTGTCTCTCCTCGGAGACTCGGACATCTTTCAAGTGCTCACTGTCCTTTTTCCCCAGCACAGCCCCCCCCCCCCCCCCCCCCCCCCCCCCCCCCGGCGCCACAAGCTCTAGCTACGCCCCTGCTAGATATTCAAAGTTAAGCATTCAGAGAAGGGACACAAGTGTACACCATGCAGGGGACATTTCCATTCCAAGTAGTACATTAAAAGGTCATTAACTAATGCAATAAGTATCATTGTAAATTAGGCGCAGCTTCGAGTCTTTTAAAAAAATCGTCAAAATTGCCATGAACTACACAAGCTTTGGAGCACTTAAAAAATATAATACATGCAAAGCAAAAGGAATGTTTGCATGGAATGATTTATTTCAGGAACTTGTGGTAATCACCATTTTTGCGTAAATATATTCAGCCTTCTGTGCAGGAAAATGAATGACTCTAAAGCTGTTTTTGCAGCAGCATGCCTCCAAGCGAGGACACAATCTGTGAGTTAAGTGAGCATTCTAGGAGCCAGATTTACGTTGCCTGACGCATCTCTGCAAATCGGCAGAGATGCGCCAGGAAAGATACGGCACGCAAGTTCATCCTTGCGCCACCCATGATGCGCCGCATTTACAATGCGGCGCACCATGGTGCAGGAATGAACAGATGCGTGTCGCATCTTGGGCGTAAAGTTGGAGCAGTGCTGAAGTTGTGTTGCGTGCGGCACGCAACTCCAGCACTTTTCCAACTTGCCCTATCTTTAACGTGGTGCGTCAAGCCTTACGCCTGCTTCAAGCAGGCGCAGGGTTTTGACGCATCAGCGTTGGGAAAGTGACTCAGTGAAATCTTGTAGATTTCACTGAGTCACTTTTCAGGCGCGTTCCTGCGACGGAACGCCCCCCCCTGCACCGGAACGCCTACATGAAACCTGACACAGGTGTCATGTGGCGCAGGGCCTTACACCGTGACGCATCTCCATAGATGCGTCACGCTGTAAATGCCTCGTAGGAATGCGCCACGTTTACGCCGCCTTGCGTGACGCAACAGCGGCGTAAACGTGGCGCAAGGGGCTTGTAAATCTGCCCCTAGATCTTTATTAGAATTCTGTGATCTTCACTGGCACAGTGATTATATGGTTTGAAACGGCAATGGGGCTTATCTCAGGTACTAGCTATGAATCCCCTGGGTAGATAGCGATCAGCGAGGACACTCGCCCAATCAAAATGCAGCATTTATGGCAGTGTACAGCTTTCTGAATTACAGTGACTAGTACAGACCGTCTGAACCAACAGTCCAATGTTTATTTTTCTGTTTCCCCCTTTGTAATTGACAGCATTCCACCTTTTTGGGTGGAATGTTCTTTTCTTTTGACTATGTTTTATACACATTCATTTTTGTTAGGCACGGGGAGATTAACTGACTTGCCCAGAATCACAGGATGTTTAGTGTCATTGCTGAGACTAGAACCTAGTTTCCCAGATTCAAGGTTGACTACCCTAGCCGTTAGGCCAACTCCTCTCGCTAATACCATTATAGCCCTTCTACTATGGGCTACAGCGTTTCTAGAGGCCTCTCCCTCCTTATAGGCCCTCGAGTGCGGTTCTGACCTATAGACTGGTTGAGGTCCTTTAACAACTGGTATAGCCCTCAGCAGCAGGCTGTAATACCATTTTGTCATCCAGGTTCCAAGGCCGGCAGCCGGCACCTCAGCAATACGATCAGAGCTCCGCCCTAAAACATAATCTAAGGTTGGACGAAAATCCGTGGGAGCAGTTGCTGTTTATCAGTGACCAGTGAGAATGTTTACTTTCAACAATGTTTTTTGTGAACTACTATTGACACTGAAGCATTGCCATCAAAGAAACCCCTGTGTCAGTGCAAGTTCAAGAACAGCAAACAAAGCGATGGAAGTCACCCAAGGTTACCGGAGAACTGCAGCAGTTACTTCATGATGTTCAAGGTTGTGGTGAGAAGAAAGTGGATGGAAATTTACAAATCACGAACGATCCTTACACTTCATGTTGAATTCAACACATTATATTGTAAAATCAGCTTCTGTAACAATAACATTACATTGTGCATGATAATGTACTGTGTTTACAGTTGAGAAGTCAGGAAAATACCACTTAAAATGGTTAAATTAGGGGAAAACCAAATGTTATTAGTAATTATATTCTTTCAAGTGCTTTATAAATGTCTTATTTTATTTGGTCGGACTTATTATCATATCAGTCATAATAGTGTGCATATTTTGTGGTGTGTAGTAGTTTTTACCTGCGTTTAATAAAGGTTGCAAAAATGCATCATGATTTGTTTGGCAATGGCGCCTTATTTTCCTTGTTATTTTGCACGACTCAGTAATGTTCTGCAGTGTATCAACAGATTCTGAAGGGAAATTTTAGCCTGCTGTGCAAAGCATTTAGGAAATGTTTACTCAGATAACTTCTGATAAAGAAAACGGCTGTTTGCTAGAAAAAAGCCCTGATGTCCTCTTCTGACCTGTCAGCAGAGGTTAAGGTCAACACAAACTTGATCAGTAATTGGTTTAATACCCACCCTTCCAGAATGCTGCTCAAGTTACCCCTTTCATTTTAAATGTCAGTGTACCTGACGATTTGTTACAGTGTTTTGTCTCACTATTACCACGGCAAAGAAAAGGGTTGTCCATGTCTACCTCTTGTTTCACCAGTAAAGACCCAGCCCTGCTCCAGTCCAAGCAGTCGGTCCCACCCTTTGACTCATCTTTTTGTCCATGTGCTCCGTATACACTGGAGACAAGCATTGCATTGGCGCCCCTCTAAGAAATAGAAGGAACTCGTCCGCAATGTGTAGACTAGAATAAGACACCCTTTTACCTTTAATTAAATAGAATGTGGCCACTCGGGCATTAAGGTAGCCAGTGCCTTCCTCTTTTATGTTCAAGAGCAACACATCAACACTGGAAGTTAAGCTTTTGCTTGGTGTCTACATACAATGTGCATAATACAGATATAAAGACGCTCAAGGTAGCTGTATCTCCGCAAGTCCCTAGCAGTGAGTACATTTGTCAAAACGCTCCTGATGTTATCGTTCTGGTAGGCCCCGGTATGTTATCTTGCACAAAAGGCATGTTTCACAAGTCTCCTAATCATGTTAGTGCTACACAAACTGCAACAGCAAGATATCATTTTGAAGGGTGGGGGGTCCACCTAAAGTGACACTGCTTTTATGAGTAAGGAGATCTTTTTACTTAAATCTCAGTAGGGAGACTGCCTTTAGGCTCGCCCTGTTAAATCAATGTAGAATGTCATAGAAGGGCCTTCTCATCCACCCTGACTGTGTCTGAAGTGTGCATTAATGTGCTTCATAACATGTAGTTGAGATTTCTATATGCCCTCTACCCCTGTATAGGTGGTATGCCAATATGCCTTCTATCCCTGTATGTGTGTGTGTCTTTTAAAGTTGAAAAGTGCTCCATAGGGTTGGTCAACCAATCAATCAGAGTTTTGTAGAGTGCACTACTCACCTGTTAGGGTCTCAAGGCGCCAATGGGTGGATGTGAGCAGCTCTGTTGTGGTCATTCGAAGAGCCAGGTCTTGAGGTCTTTCCTGAATTGGTGTAGTGTGGGGCTTCGACGGAGGTGAAGGGGGAGATCATTCCAGGTCTTATCTGCGACGTAGGAGAAGGACCTTCGACCTGCTCTGGTCCTGTAGAAGCATGGGGCAGTGGCTAGGGAGGGGTCGGCTGAGCTGAGGTTTCTCTTGGGGGCATGGAAGGAGATTCGGTCATTGGGGGGGGTATTGGAGTCCGGTGTTGTGGAGGGCCTTGTAGGTGTGCGTGAGTAGCTTGAAAGTTATTCTTCTTTTGACGGGGAGCCAGTGGAGGACGCGGAGGTATTAGGTGATGTGGTTGTCGAAGTAGGGCGTGGATGTCGTCTGTGGCGGTGAGGAGGGTGGTCTCAGTGCTGTGGTTGCTGCGGAATCCGGATTGAGAGGTGTTAGAAATGGGGTTTCTGGTTGGCTAGGGTATGCCCCTAAGCCAGGCAGAACCCACCACTCTAGTCAGGGCAAGGGGGTAATGAACTGAAGATAACCCCTGCTCACCCCCTTGGTAGCTTTGCAGAGCAGTCAAGCCTATCCCGGAGGCAATGTGTAAAGTGTTTGCACAACACACTCACACAGCAGTGACACACTAGGCACACCACAAAAGAAACTCCAAATAAGGTTATATAAATATATCCTTTGTACTATCCCAAAAAACACATTAGAACATAATCATATATATATATATATATATATATATATATATATATATATATATATATATATATATATATATATATATTCACTGAAAAAACCATAGGTTATAGACCATATATAGTTAGGAATTAGCATTTACAAAACCTTGAAAATTCACTGAAAAAACCATAGGTTATAGACCATATATAGTTAGGAATTAGCATTTAAAAAACCTTATTTTACTCACACAAAACCATTGAAATTCCATATATAGTTAGTTGCACTAACTATATATCGCGCACCCGCAATCCACTGCTGATCATGTCACATATTACATCATTCATGACATGGTCAGTGACATCACTGATGACATCACTGATGACATCTCAAATGACATCACTGATGACATCACTGATGACAACATCCAGTGACTGTATGTTTCTGTAAAGTTAAAATATGTCTTACATATTGAAGAATGAGTGGATGTATAAGTGTCTGGATGAAGGATTTAGTAGGTGCGTGACTGACTGTATGAGTGAGTGATTAAATGTGTCTCACTGAATGCATGGGTTAGTTGGAACAACAGGAAGGTTTTTAAACAGTTGAAGTTGGGTGCACTGCCAGTTTATACGCATTTATTTCTGCTCCTTAAAAGTCTATGGTGCTTCACGGCGAGTGGACAAACCTAAACCACTCTCTGGAGTAGAGCAAACTACTGCTAATTGCTTTGTGGATTGCCGAAGCACTCACATATGAGTAATCAATGTCCAGTTACAATTTAACAAATTTACAAACACCAAGTATGACAGAAGTGACAAGATATCCAAAAGATGAGTGAATCTTGGAGTCTTTAATGAAGATTACAGCCAGCCGACACGTGTTTCATCGCCTTCGCGATTCATCAGGGCTGAAACAAACAAATGAGTAGCGTCTAGCATATTCTGTGAGCAAGAAACATTTATATACAGGGCCATAATGTCTGGCCATTATGTTACATGCACTAAAGCTTCCTCCTGCAGTGGACATATAGTGAGTGCAACATTTCACAAGTATTGACTCACTCGTGCTACCACAACATATCCGTGTCGAAATTTTAGTGTATACTACCGACTATACATAATGACGTGCCTATATGTGATGGTGATCACCATTGTTTCTCTAAGAAACACGCAATGACACATGCTCTATATTGATGGCTATGGTGTCCTAATCGTGAACGGCTCTTGCATCATGACACTTGTCTCTCACGACTTTCACTCAAGAACCAGCATGGATGATGCAAGAGCCGTTCACGATTAGGACACCATAGCCATCAATATAGAGCATGTGTCATTGCGTGTTTCTTAGAGAAACAATGGTGATCTCGTCACCGCACATGTCCAAATACCATCACCATCACATATAGGCACGTCATTATGTATAGTCGGTAGTATACACTAAAATTTCGACACGGATATGTTGTGGTAGCACGAGTGAGTCAATACTTGTGAAATGTTGCACTCACTATATGTCCACTGCAGGAGGAAGCTTTAGTGCATGTAACATAATGGCCAGACATTATGGCCCTGTATATAAATGTTTCTTGCTCACAGAATATGCTAGACGCTACTCATTTGTTTGTTTCAGCCCTGATGAATCGCGAAGGCGATGAAACACGTGTCGGCTGGCTGTAATCTTCATTAAAGACTCCAAGATTCACTCATCTTTTGGATATCTTGTCACTTCTGTCATACTTGGTGTTTGTAAATTTGTTAAATTGTAACTGGACATTGATTACTCATATGTGAGTGCTTCGGCAATCCACAATGCATGGGTTAGTGACTAAACTGTCTTAATTTGTGCATCATTATGTCTGTTGTTCTGTAAACTGGTGCATGTGTTGATCATTAGCTATACGAGAGGCTATATGTGTTATTAATTGGTTGCCCAAGTATTTCTATGGGAGATTGAGTTTGTGTGGGGGTGGCTGGAAGGTGTGTGACTCTATGCATAGATGTGTGAGCAGTTTATTCACTAGGTGTATGAGTTCAAGAGTGCATGTGGAAACAGCTACATGGGCAGTTGACTGTGTGCATGAGTGTATTGATGAGTGAATGGATATCTCAATGCTACATGTCATAGTAAGTACATATGTAAAACACAGTACATGTGAGAGTTGGCATATATAAATAACTGTGCATGAGAGCCACTGAATGAGTGAGTGGTTGTATCGATCATTGTGAACTTGTATCAGGGATTGTATAAGAGAGTAAATATGTGTTAGTATATGTTTCAATAAGTAAGGTGTGTTTAACTGTATAGTTGAAGAAATGGAGGTGAGATTGTTTCTTTGCATGACTGACTGGGTGTGTGAGTAACTCCATGGATGAGTGGCAGTGTGTGAGTGTCTGTATACACTGAGTGTATCTAAGGTTATATTAGAGTCTGAAGAGGTTTATCGTATTAGCACAAGAATGATGTCAAATGAGATGTCATCAGTGATGTCATCAGTGATGTCATTTGAGATGTCATCAGTGATGTCATCAGTGATGTCACTGACCATGTCATGAATGATGTAATATGTGACATGATCAGCAGTGGATTGCGGGTGCGCGATATATAGTTAGTGCAACTAACTATATATGGAATTTCAATGGTTTTGTGTGAGTAAAATAAGGTTTTTTAAATGCTAATTCCTAACTATATATGGTCTATAACCTATGGTTTTTTCAGTGAATTTTCAAGGTTTTGTAAATGCTAATTCCTAACTATATATGGTCTATAACCTATGGTTTTTTCAGTGAATTTCAATGGTTTTTTAATAGCAAATATCATAAGCTGTCGAATGTCAAGTACGTGGTAAGTGAAAACATTTTCGTGTTTATGCACACTGATCTGCTTTGAATGGTGCCCCCCCCCTCATTTCTATTAGGAGTACTCTCTCTTTGCAGATAGTGAAAGGTAGTTAACGCAGGCCTTTGCCCCCGTTGTAATCCGTCGTGCCTGCTTCTCTCTCCATTTGATTGATTGTTATCCAAGTATTTACTGTTTTAGAATTAGTTCTCTTTGGTTCATTCTCTATTTACAAACAAACACAGAGTCGCAATACTCTGTTTAGTCTTTGCAGATAACGAAAAATCGTGTAAAAAAAAAGAAAAGGAATCGAGCAAAATCAGTAGGCCACTAATGGGATCTCTTTTTGACCTCGCTAAAATAGAAACATTAAGAACAACCCCTCATGACAAATACAAAACTAGTGAGATGAACTGAACTCCACACAATGATGGCTGCAAAACAGCTCGGCTCCGCCACCCACCCCGCCCAAAATAACGATAAAGAACGGCTGCCATGATTGGTTGCGGAATGACCACGACGGAGCTACGAAATGGTGCTGCTCTCATGCTAACCCCAGCTTCAGTCTGAAACATCCAGAAACACTGTAGACTACCAATTCGATCAGTTCCGGTAGCGCCCCAATGTAACCCGGTCATATGACCTAAAAATTACGCTTTTCATTACTTCCGAACATTATTTTTTCTTAAATATATGTTATAATGTTCCAGGCTAATGTACTTTCCCGGAAATTTTACAACTGTCCTGCAAGTAAAATATATTCTTTTTTCGAGAAAAAGAGCGTTTCTTCGTCCCATGACGGAGCCGTTGAGCAAAAGAGGGTCGACCTGCTGTCTTAGTCGCCGATACGCCTGAATATGAGATTCTTATCGATCACTTTATGTTGCAGGAATAGAAAACACAACAGCCCTTGACCATTTATCTTTACTGCGTTCCTTCGTATTATACCTTTTACCCTTCATGTAATTGGTCTGCTTTATTTCACTTGCCTTTTAATGATTCTAAAACAGTCACTATTATTAAAAACTTTACCAATGTATATACTACTACCATGTTTTCTTTTAAAAACCTTTATTGTGAAAATTTCATTATACAAATACGAGCCTATAACCACGTGGGCCTGCCACGGAGCAAACTGTAATCGTATATGATGAATAGACATTTACACTGTAGAGGAACGTAACGGGCGGGCCATTAGGTTGCAAGAACTAAGGTGTCTAACAGTTACGGAATCGGTGGACGTACATTTTATAATTAAAATACGACAGGGCCAGTTACAATAAAATTATCTAGATATACATTTGCGGGCAAGTACCATGGGTGACGTTAATTCGAACTTTCAACAGTACAGTAATCAATAACACATCAGAACTTAATATCAATAGGGATGTCGAAATATTCAATCAATTCTCGTCCCCGCCCGCCATGTGCTTCAAAACTGCATACGTATCTCGTGATTTCAAGGTTCTGCAACCAGTACACAACAAGGAGTTACGAGTCCCATTTATTCCGGCGCCATTTTGGGCGAGGACGGGCAGGTCCAGGATATAGTCAAAATGTCTCTACCAACCATCGACTATGATGATGTTCATATGCTGTATTTATTAGAGTAACACTCATCTGTCCACATGAAATTAATTTGCCACAATCTAAACATGTCATTTTAATCTTTCCAAAGTTCTTCTAAATATTTGGGACCGTTTCCCTTGCCTCTGAAGCTCTCAGTGCCACTTCTTTGATGAATGTACTAGCAGGTCAGGGGTTCTCCTCCAAATCTCTCTTTTATGCAGCACTATAATTAATTGGTGCCACCTCTCCATATGACGATGCATGGTATAGTTACCACAACTATATTTTTTTTCGGTTCCTCTGGAGAGTTCATCGTGGCAGATGAAGCGTGTAACGTACCGGGCATTTACCTTTTTTTGCATGTACAGGAAAGGAAAAAAAATCGAGCGTCCGAGTTCTAAGGTGTCCCCAGGGCCATTTTAGTGGACCAGGCCCAAATCCAAAGAACAGGCCGCCATTTTGAGAGTCCTCTTGCAGCCGCCTGTCGCTGTAGCATCAAGAGCAGCCGAAACTCAGCTGAATGGCAACTGAAACGGTAAAGGGGCGCCCCACTACAGCAGACGAGCCTCCACCTAGGAAGGCCCATTCACGCCGGCTCCCCCCCCTTCGGGCACCCCACGCCGTTATTCGGAGCAGTATTGTAGGATGGCCACACCAGTGCGGCAACTTGCTAGACATCACCTCGGTGGTAACCGAATCTCAACGCCTTGTGGTGTCTTCTATTCAAAAAACATTGTTATGCTGCCTTCGACCTATTCGCCGCAAGTGCGCACACAACTCAACTGCATAGCTTGCTAGACACCACCTCGGTGCCATCCGGATCTTGGAATGTCAGCACCTTTTGGTGTCTTCTCTTCAGAAAATATTGTTGCGCTGCCTTTGGCCCCATTCGCACATCAGTCCGCTACTGACGCCATCTCACAGGCTAATGGGGCGCCCCACGCCGACTTTCAGCATTGTAGAATGACCACACCAGTACAGCAACTTGCTAGACATCACCTCGGTGCCATCCGGATCTCGGCGCCCCACTGCAGATGAAGTGCCTCTCAACTATGAAACCACCACGGTGACATCCGGATCTTGGCGCGTTGTGCTGCCTTCGGCCTATTCGCACATCGGTCCGCTACTGACGCCATCTCACAGGCTAATGGGGCGACCCACGCCGAGTTTCAGCATTGTAGGATGACCACACCAGTACAGCAACTTGCTAGACATCACCTCGGTGCCATCCGAATCTTGGCATCTCAACGCCTAGTGGTATCTTCCATACAAAAAATATTGTTACGCTGCCTTTGGCCCCATTCGCACATCAGTCCGCAACTTAGACATCACCTCGGTGCCATCCGGATCTTGGCATCTCAGCGCCTTGTGGTGTCAGTCAGAAAATATTGTTGCGCTGCCTTTGGCCCCATTTGCACATCGGTCCGCTACTGACGCCATCTCACAGGCCAACGGGGCGCCCCACGCCGACTTTCAACATTGTAGGATGGCCACAGAAGTGCGACAACTTACTAGACACCACCTCGGTGCCATCCGGATCTTGGCGCGTTGTGCTGCCTTCGGCCTATTCGCACATCGGTCCGCTACTGACGCAAACTCACAGGCCAACGGGGCGCCCCACGCCGACTTTCAGCATTGTAGGATGGCCACACCAGTGCACCTTACTAGACACCACCTCGGTGCCATCCGGATCTTGGCGCGTTGTGCTGCCTTCGGCCTATTCGCACATCGGTCCGCTACTGACGCCATCTCACAGGCCAACGGGGCGCCCCACGCCGACTTTCAACATTGTAGGATGGCCACAGAAGTGCGACAACTTACTAGACACCACCTCGGTGCCATCCGGATCTTGGCGCGTTGTGCTGCCTTCGGCCTATTCGCACATCGGTCCGCTACTGACGCAAACTCACAGGCCAACGGGGCGCCCCACGCCGACTTTCAGCATTGTAGGATGGCCACACCAGTGCACCTTACTAGACACCACCTCGGTGCCATCCGGATCTTGGCGCGTTGTGCTGCCTTCGGCCTATTCGCACATCGGTCCGCTACTGACGCCATCTCACAGGCCAACGGGGCGCCCCACGCCGACTTTCAGCATTGTTGGATGGCCACACCAGTGCGGCAACTTACTAGACACCACCTCGGTGCCATCCGGATCTTGGCGCGTTGTGCTGCCTTCGGCCTATTCGCACATCGGTCCGCTACTGACGCAAACTCACAGGCCAACGGGGCGCCCCACGCCGACTTTTAGCATTGTAGGATGGCCACACCAGTGCGACAACTTACTAGACACCACCTCGGTGCCATCCGGATCTTGGCGCGTTGTGCTGCCTTCGGCCTATTCGCACATCGGTCCGCTACTGACGCAAACTCACAGGCCAACGGGGCGCCCCACGCCGACTTTCAGCATTGTAGGATGGCCACACCAGTGCACCTTACTAGACACCACCTCGGTGCCATCCGGATCTTGGCGCGTTGTGCTGCCTTCGGCCTATTCGCACATCGGTCCGCTACTGACGCCATCTCACAGGCCAACGGGGCGCCCCACGCCGACTTTCAGCATTGTTGGATGGCCACACCAGTGCGGCAACTTACTAGACACCACCTCGGTGCCATCCGGATCTTGGCGCGTTGTGCTGCCTTCGGCCTATTCGCACATCGGTCCGCTACTGACGCAAACTCACAGGCCAACGGGGCGCCCCACGCCGACTTTTAGCATTGTAGGATGGCCACACCAGTGCTGCAACTTGCTGGACACCACCTCGGTGCCATCCGGATCTTGGCGCGTTGTATTGCCTTCGGCCTATTCGCACATCGGTCCGCTACTGACGCCGCCTCACGTGCCAACGTATTTTCTCCGCATTTTATACCCTATGCCGCATAACAGGTCATGTGACTTGTTTATAAAACTTTTCATTGGTTCATTTTACTTTTGGTTTCCTAATGATGGAAGGCTTGATCATATGACCTAAAAACAACACTTTTCATTGGATGAAAACTTTTTTTTTTTCCCAAACGATGAAAGCCCCACCTTGTTTCTGGATGTTTCAGACTAAACTGGCGTCAGCATGAGAGCACCACCATCTCGTAGCTCCGTCGTGGTCATTCCGCGAGCAATCATGGCAGCCGCTCCCCACCAGAAGCCTGCAGGAGTCGGGGCCCCCAAAACTTTTGATGAATTCTCAAGGCGGAGGGGACGCTTTCGAGAATGGGGTCCAAGACCTAGCAGACAAGCGTCCGATTTCCAAGGTGTCCCAGGGCCATTTCAGTGGACCAGGCCCAAAAAGGAAAGAGCCTGCCGCCATTTTGAGAGTCCTGTGACAGCCGCCTATCGCTGCACCGCAAGAGTGGGCGCAACTCAGCTGAATTGCGGCTTTTGACACAGTGGACCAAAAACGGACGGAATGGCAACTGAAACGGTAAAGGGGCGCCCCACTACAACAGATGACACTCCACCTGGAGAGGCCCGTTCACGCCGCCTCCCCCGGGGCGCCCCACGCCGTTATTCGGAGCAGCATTGTAGGATACCAAAACCAGTGCGGCAACTTACTGGACATCACCTTGGTGCCATCGTTCTGCTGCCTTGGAACTATTCGCACAACAGTTTGCTACTGATGACCCACCCCCCGCGATGCCCCACGCCGTTATTTGCTGGGTGGGAACTTACTAGACATCACTTTCGTGTCATCTAGATTTTGGCGCGTTCTGCTGCCTTGGAACTATTCGCACAACAGTTTGCTACTGAAGACCCACCCCCCGCGACGCCCCACGCCGGAAATCTGGACGTTGTGCTGCGTTGGGACTATTCGCACAGCCGACCGCTACTTCGTTGTTTTTCCCTAAAAATGTTTATATGTTATTACTATTTTTGTTTTCTTGTATATATTTATAAATTATTAAAGTTTTATAATCTTACTACTTTGTCGGAGTGCTATATATTTTTAATGTGACACATAATTGTAAAAACTTTGATGTACAAAGAGTCATCCCTGGAATCTTCCGCTTCACGCTCGGTCCCCTCCCCAATCACAATACAGGATGGTTTTCAGATAATAGCAACGCTTCTGCTGTGACGGATCTCATCGAGTGTGGGCCTTGATCTACTATAACTCCTTTGAAGAGGGGTGATTCTTTACAGCTGTGGCCATAAACTACATCTGCAGGGCTAGCTGATAGCCTAGGACCGGCCTGGACAATCGGACACAGAGGAAAAGGAGTGTCAGAGGGTGCGGTAGTGAATAGGGCGAAAGGGAGGTGTCGGGCGGGCACAGGGTGTGATTCTCAGGGAAGAGCAGCGCAGATGGGGGGAGGTTTATTACCCATGCATTAGACAGAGAGCGGGGGTGACCACTGCCTGGGTGAGATGCTTGCGAGGGTGGGGAGCCATGCTAAGGATCGACAGCGTGCACAGAGTGGGTCTGGTCAAGGCATCTAAAATGGCTGCCGTGCACGACAAAAGTGTGGCATTTGAAAAAAGACAAGATGGCGCAGACAATGTTTTTCAACACTTCCTGATTTCCTTCGAATCGAACGTTAACAGACGTTGGGGCATATTACCAAAGTTAAGCGATATTTATCCCTAACGATGCATTGCAAAGATTTTTTTACCGTCAGAAATTATCGCAGATAAACCTTGCTATTATCAAGGTTTATCGCAAATACGATAAAAAACGACCGCAATGCATTAATATCGCTGAAAACTCAGCGATATTCATGCATTACCGAGCTAATGCCCTTAGCCATGTTATCCACCTCCCATTGGATAACATGGCTAAGAACTGCTCAGGGCAGCTGTTACTTTTTGGAGATATTCGCGCTTATCTCGAATATTTCCAAAAGTTGATAATAGGAGATAGCGATGTTAGCGACTGTTTCCAGTCGCTAACATCTTGGCATGCCCACTTTGCATGTCATTAGTGATAAATATCACTCACATGCAAAGTGGGGCCCAAGATGGTCGCTATCTCCTACTAGCCGTCGCTAACTGGTGTTAGCAACAGCTAGGTAATACAGATATAATTTTATCTCCGCGAAGCGGAGCGCTGTTACAGATATATATCTTGTTTTTGAACGTTAATTTCTCAAAATGCACTGAAGCACATATATTGAGACCTAGCAAAGGCACATCGGGCTACCAGTCCCTAATATTTTACCAAGTTTCGTGCAAATCCATTCAGCCGTTCGATTATTATTATTATTATTTTTTTTTGCCCCGCGGGGCCCTTTTAAAACCTCCACATCAAACCTAGGGGGTCAGCGAGGATCTACTATGCCCCCTTATGGTCATTTGCCCCTTCGCTTTGGCCTCCTCTTGTCTCTCGATCCTACCGAGAGACAAAAATCCTAACTATATATACCTACTGGCGACCGCCAGTAGGTAATATATATATATATATATATATATATATATATATATATATATATATATATATATATATATATATATATATATATATATATATTACCTACTGGCGGTCGCCAGTAGGTATATATAGTTAGGATTTTTTCCCTATGGGATTTTTGAAAATTCTATTTCTAATAACTTTGGCGTTTGTGGACGGAATTGGCTGAAATGTTCTGGAAAATGGAACATTTTGTTTCTGAGCAGCCCCTGGAAATTTGGGGGGGGTTCATCAAGGGGGGGCCGAGAAAAAAGGGGGGTCCCAAAACGTGTTTTTAACATTGAGTTTTCCATAGGGCGGTTGGCCTCACTTTTAGCCCGAACGGCTGAATGGATTTCCACGAAACTTGGCAAAATTGTAGGGACTGGTAGCCCGATGTGCCTTTGCTAGGTCTCAATATATGTGCTTCAGTGGATTTTGAGAAATTAATGTTCAAAAAAAGATATATATCTGTAACAGCGGACCGGGCAGCGCTCCGGTTCGCGGACTTTACGCGTACCGGAACTTCGCGTAGCGAAGCTGATTGGGTCTCCGGTGTCTGTCAACATTCTAAACAGTCCGGAGCGGCCGCCATCTTGTCTCTCGGTAGGATTGAGAGACAAGAGGAGGCCAAAACAAAGGGGCAAATGACCATAAGGGGGCATAGTGTATCCTCCCTGACCCCCTAGGTTTAATGTGGAGGCTTTTTTTTGTTTTTTTGCGTGGGTAGCGCCCGGTCCGCGAACCGGGAAGCGTTCTGGGCAGCGTACTATAATGAAAAATGAATGATAGACTTTTCAAATACTGTATGTTAATTGATTGTTGGTTTTGTTGATTATTTTTTAACTTTTTTTATTTTTTAAGCAATTATTTATTATTGTGATTGTGTTTCAAAATTTAATAACATTTCTAACATTTAACTAGTTTATGAATTACATATAAAAATGATTAAAGACTCAAACAATTTTTTTATTTTACATACAATTTTATTTTTCAGATTGTTTTTCAAAATTTAATAGAACGTCTAGCATTTGACTGTCCGATATGTCCTCTTGTTGAGTGAACATAAGTTCCCACATTTGACCGTCATCATAATGGAGTAAATGATCAACAGATTCTACACATTGAAGTAATTCATAGTCCCGTGACTCATCCATGAATTCTAAGTCATCAATGGGTTCCATAACTTGTTCATTGTTGCTGTCCAGAACAATTTCGAAGGAAACATTCTGCTCACCTTCCATTTTATTGCTGTAATTTGCATAAAAAATAAATATATCAGTAGTGATAGGACACTGTTGGGTTTAAGTTCAGACAGGTATTTGTGAGTTTATAACAGAGAAGTAATCTATGGGCACTGTATGGTTTCAGGCGTGAAGTAGTACTATTAAAAAGTGCCTGTGAAGAAGCCTAAGTAAATTCATAATTATACCACAGAAACCTAAATCAATCCATAATTATAATAAAGAAGCCTTTCTCAATGTCTAACTCTTACAGAGGGATAGTAGATAACTATCTGAAAATGTTTTCAAATTTATAAAATAATATCTCACCTTCTAAAAACAAGTTTAAGTTGTGAGTGAAAATGATCTTGCAATGTAATTCAGGAAGTAGTAGTCAAAATGGCTGTGTTTCTCTCTCTTTCTTTATATATATTCAGGTACATAACCAATCAAATGTCAGGTAAAAAAAGTAGAAAATGAAAGTAACATTTTCATTGGTTGTCAATTCCAACACTTCAGATGTGTTTTGAGAAGTAATTTACCTCAGGGTATTTAGAGAGGTCTACAGGCTAAATGGTTAAATGGAATTCCAATCAAATTTGTGAAAATGGTAGGGATTGGTATGTAGTATGAGCTAATCTATATTTGGTGAAATTGTCTCCAGTGGCTTTTCTGTAAATTACTTTCCCACCTTTTTTGATGGTGCGCTTCCCAGGGAGCGACCCGGTACGCGAACTGTTGAGCGCCCCGGTTCGCGAACCTTAAGCGTTACGGGAGTCCACCATTTTGTGTTTCGGTCAAATTAATCTACAAGATGGAGGGCAAATAATGTACAGAATGGGTAGAAGGGGGCACGGTAGACTTATCTTGACCCCCTAGGTTTTCTGAGGGTGGCTGAGGAGGCACATATGTGCGAATTTTTATTTTTTTTTTTAAATTTATCGAGGTTAGCTCCCGGTTCGCGTACCGGGTAGCGCCCCAGGGAGCGTACTTTTTTGAAAATTAGTGAAAAATGTTAGAGTAAAATAATAATTGTGAGTGATCAGATGTAGGGTAGCTCTGAGAAGAGCTTTTGGGTTTATGGTACATTTAGGTACTTATAAGTAGGTACCAATGCACAGTCTTAAATTCAGAATGAAAATTCTGTTGCCCTCATCTGAGAAGTGAACTCCATCTCCTCTGTAGATATCTTGCATGTAGTAACGCAAGTTATTGTTGTACATGGAGCCCATTCCATGGTCTCTCATGTAAGCTGAAACAGATTTGTTTACATGCTTCCTCGACTTCTCAATTTGTGGACAAAATTGGTTTGACCACCTCCATTTCTGTCTTTGGCATATATTTGAATATACCAAGGCAGTTTGAGGAAAAAGTGCCATCAATTGCTCAAAGGTGTCCTTTAAAAGCATTTCCAGACCTACCCCAGTCAAAGTGCCCAAATCATTACCTCCACAGTGCACAATTAACAGGTCAGGTTTTGGCAAATGCATAAAGGTTTTCACCAATGGTATCAATTGGTGACATTTTAATCCTCTGTGGCCAAACCACTTAATTTCCACATCTTGTAAATTGAGGTTAGGTAAATTTCTGTTCTTAGCATACCTGTGAGCCCAGTGGATATAACTATGTCCAACAATCCAGACAGAAAACATGGTGAGAGAAGGTTCTGCTGCAGTCAGATGAAGTGTGGCAATGAAATGGCAGTTGAAAAAATGAGAGTTTAAAATGAAAAAAACTGTGGAGTTTCTGTGTTAATGAAGCAGTAACAGTGATTGGTGGATTTTGATTGCTGAAAACAGAAAGTTAGGGTGCATGGATGAGTTCTTTGAAAGATGTATTTTGAATGGTCAATAAAAAATCATTAAATGAAAGATTGCAGTGGATACGCAGGTGCACTGAGAGTTCAGAGTTCAATTGCAACATTGTTGTGTGAACTTGCAAACACCAGAGGTCTTCCAAGAGGTGGTTGCCATGCAGAAAAGGCATGAAATGGCAGAGGGGGGAAGGGTTTTCATTTGAAAAAAAGTGAGGGAAGAGTTTTGATTGGGTGACATGAGAGATATGTGTGAAGAATTACAGCATTTCTGTGCTTTTGATAGCTGCAGACTCTGGAGTGCATACCTTTTGCTCTGCTGAAGACAAATTGGTGTGTTTCTGAGACTGTTTTCAAACTCAAAGTATTTGCTAAGGTGAGAAAATATTTCTTTAATTTAGATAGAAAATGTTTTTACTTACCACGTACTTGACATTCGACAGCTTATGATATTTGCTATTAAAAAACCATTGAAATTCACTGAAAAAACCATAGGTTAGAGACCATATATAGTTAGGAATTAGCATTTAAAAAACCTTGAAAATTCACTGAAAAAACCATAGGTTATAGACCATATATAGTTAGGAATTAGCATTTAAAAAACCTTATTTTACTCACACAAAACCATTGAAATTCCATATATAGTTAGTTGCACTAACTATATATCGCGCACCCGCAATCCACTGCAGGTGAGATTGTTTCTTTGCATGACTGACTAGGTGTGTGAGTAACTCCATGGATGAGTGACAGTGTGTGAGTGTCTGTATACACTGAGTGTATCTAAGGTTATATTAGAGTCTGAAGAGGTTTATCGTATTAGCACAAGAATGATGTCAAATGAGATGTCATCAGTGATGTCATCAGTGATGTCATTTGAGATGTCATCAGTGATGTCATCAGTGATGTCACTGACCATGTCATGAATGATGTAATATGTGACATCATCAGAAGTGGATTGCGGGTGCGCGATATATAGTTAGTGCAACTAACTATATATGGAATTTCAATGGTTTTGTGTGAGTAAAATAAGGTTTTTTAAATGCTAATTCCTAACTATATATGGTCTATAACCTGTGGTTTTTTCAGTGAATTTTCAAGGTTTTTTAAATGCTAATTCCTAACTATATATGGTCTCTAACCTATGGTTTTTTCAGTGAATATATATATATATATATATATCACTGTGCCACTAGGCACTTGTCATGACTTCACAGGGATTGCACAAATCACTTAGGCCAATCGGGCTACTGTCAAACATTACAGTTAGGGTGACCAGCAACTACTGGTAGGGACTGTTCTGAGCATAACACATTTTTCATACACATTATGCACAGTGCACCATAGGATCCACCTTTAGTGGGCACATATTAGAATTAACCTTCAACATCAGCTGTGCACTATAGGACACCACATACATGTACGCTCCAAGGCATAAACTGCACAGTATGACAAAATTACTTCAGGCAGTAGGCGTAAACATCATAACTGTGTGTAATAGGTGGATCTGGCAACAATACCCATTACCCTGTCACCACAAGGCATAAATGACTTTTAACCAAACATCAGGGTCTATTACAGGTAACGCCGTACCTTATGGTTTGTCCTTACGACACAGGAGCCTCAGCGCTCTATATAGTGGAAATTATGGTAGCTCCTTGGCAGCCATTCCACCTATGGCCCCTCGGGACCAGCCAGGCAGCAGGAAATGCCGCCATTATGCGCTCACCCCGGGTAAGTGTGCCAGGAAGGGGGAGTGGGGACCACCTCCTTCCCTCAACGGGGCGACCTCAAAAGGTCCCCTGAGTAAGGCCTGATTTGCTCTGTTATCCAGGCAGCTGCCCACTACTACCCGGGGCAGCTGCTTTGTCTGGCAAGTTGAGTGATGCCAGCTCGGCTCCTCACCTGGCCTCCTGCTGGTTCAGCCGTCATCAACAAGACTGCCCTGCACTCCGGGTGACTTCCTGGGCCCCCAAGGGGTCAACTAGCCCAGCCGCTGCACTCTTCCCGGCTGCCGGGATGATTCTGGGCCTGGAGCTCTCTGGGGGCTCCTGCCGTTACCATGCTGCTGGCAGACTCTGGCCCCTCCCACTTTGGGCCAGAGCTCCTCTACTTACTCTACCAGTGCAGGGCCTCACTCAAAGGGGAGGCGGGGCTGACTTCTCCTGCGGCTTCCCCGTTGCTATGGCAACCGACTGGGAGGGGAAAGGGAGCCGCGTTCACAGGGACTTCACCAAGCATTTTTTTCACCCCCATGGAGGAAAGAGACACTGCACTCTTCCAGCGCTTCTTGTCGAGTACTCACAGCACGGGCAACCTTAGCAGAGATCGCTGCTGTATTTCAATCGGCCCACACAACACAGTGCTGGGCAGGCAACCAGCATGGCTCCTCCTACAAGATCACGACAACAGCACTCCCCATCTGCGCTGATCAGGGAGCAGAGCCAAAAGCGCTCCTCTGAGGTTTCTGCAGTAAAGCGCCCACCACACGCTTGGTGTAAAAAGATAAAGCGCTCACCCGGCGTTAAATTCTCCGACCCACAGGGCAGGCCACCAAGCCTTAAGAGATCACTGGGGGGGCAGAGAACAGGGCCCAGGCAGGTCAGCACACGGGGTCCCTAGGCAGAGTGGCAGTCCCTTCAGCTGCCCAGCAGGCAGCAGGATCAGTCCCACAAGTAGGTATTCCAGATGGCCGTTCCTCCTGGCACACAGCAGTCCTCCGGTCCTACGCAGTGTCTTCTCTTTTCAGTTCATTTACATTCCCAGTCCAACCAACATGGGGTCACAGACCCAGTACTTATAGTCACAATGTCTTTGTTATACCCTGGCACAGGGCTCTGAGCCCAGTCCAAACCAGTTCTGAAGGCACTTTAAAATACCTTTACAAGTGCAAAACACCCCCCATTTACAGTGTAAGGCTTGGCTTCAGACATACCACAGGGGGGCGGAGCCATCATTGTGGAAGGTAGGTATAACCCTATTCAGGTGTAGGTCGTCTCCTCCCACCACTCCAAATGCAGACCAGGCCTATTCAACCTAGCGCTAAGTCACCCAGGCAGGGCAGGACACAGCTCAACCCCTCCAGGGACCTGCTGGAATGGATGCACATCCCCTATCCCAGTGGTTCCCAAACTTTTTTGACCCCCGGCTCCCTTGACCTGTTGGCCGTTGGCCACGGCTCCCCTTCATGTTACTTTTTTGGGGCGGGTGGGGAGGATGTAAGCCCAGCCTCGGGAGTACTTTTATTTTTCTCCCTGTCCAGTGCAGTGTGCTACTCACTGTTAGAACCGGGGTCTCTAGTTGGCCAGGGTATGTACCCTAGTCCAAGTAGGGACCACCGCTTCCGACCTGGTAGCTTGGCGCAGAGCAGCAAAGGCGTAACTTCAGAGGCAATGTGTAAAGTATTTGTGCAACACACAACGGCGATGACACAGTAAAACACTCACAAAAGGAACACCACACCACTTTTGTATAAGAATAAGAATTTCTTTATCTAAAAATTACGCGAGAACCAAAAGCAGGTAAATCCAGCTCCAGGCAAGATCAATAATAAAAAGGATTCCAGTTTCCAAGCAAGATCAATAATCAATAAGAATGAATCCAGTTCCCAGGCCTGATAAATAATAAAAAGGATTCCAGTTTCCAAGCAAGATCAATAACCAATAAGAATTAATCCAGTTCCCAGACCTGATCAATAATAAAAAGGATTCCAGTTTCCTAGCAAGATCAATAATCAATAAGAATGAATCCAGTTCCCAGGCCTGATCAATAATAAAAAGGATTCCAGTTTCTAAGCAAGATCAATAATCAATAAGAATGAATCCAGTTCCCAGGCCTGATCAAATCACCAAAAGCTCATGTGTCCCAAGGGCTCCTGCTGGTAATGTCTTTCTCACAGTGTCAATGAATGGCAAAAGTTCACTTGAGGTAGGTTCTTATTGTCAAAATTCACTGTGGGAAGGTTCTTAGGCCAAAGTTCCCTTGTAGCGTAATAAGTGTGCCTCTCATAGAAATGATGTTCCCAGCCAAGCACAAAGCTCACACTCGAGATACCCGGCCAACCCGCACCCCGCCCCCTCACAGCAGCCTGGTTGCACCGAGGCGTTACCTGTGGTGGTGGTTGCGGGCGCAGGTGCGAGGCTCCTCTCCCCCTGGGGCCTTGGGCTCAGCAGGCGCTGCACGGGTGGGGGTCACAGCCACACAGCGCTCCTTTAGCACAGCGCTTAACAGTGCCTCCATGTCCTGGGCAACGACGGAGCCTCCTGCCACACAGCGCTTCGCTTCTCAGCGCTACACAGCGCGCTCCGGTCCCAGTGGCGGTGACCTCAGGGCCAGTTTCAGTGGGCTTGCGCCAGAAGCAGAGGCAATCACAGAGCCCTGGGAGGATCACGGGGCAAGCAGTGCTGAGGGCAGGCACAGCGTTGCAGGGCAAATCTTGAGAGTGTTGTTGCTGTTCCAAAGGGCAGTCTTTAAAACGCTGTGGTCCAAGGACAGGTAGTTTCCTTTAGCTTAAAAGGGTGCAGTCCCAAAAAGGCAATCTTTAAAAGGTTGAAGACTCTTTAAAATGCTGTTCAAAGAAAAGTAGTTCCTTTGGGATGTTGTGGAGACACTCTGGTGGTGATGTTGCAGTCTCCCATGCAGGGCAGGATCAGCAGACAGTAGGGCAGCTCAGCAGGTTGTGGGGCAGCAGTTCCTTGGAGCAGTCAGCCTCCTTCCCAGTGGCAATCCTCTTGCGCAGCAGTCCTCACTCCAGCAGGGATTCTTCCAGGTCCAGCAGTGTAACAAGAATGTGAGGCCAGGACCCTCCCTTATATATCTTTTTAGTCTAGGGGCTAGAAAGTGGTGGAAGTCTCTGGAAGGGTCTGGGGGCAGGGGCTTCTGGAAGAGTCCAGGGAGTTCTGGTATGTTCCCTGCCTTCCCTGACCTAGCTGTCACAGTGACGAGAGACAGGCCGTTAAGGCTACAGTGGACAGCCCATCACAGCTCATCCCAGGGAAGAAGGTGTGAATCACCACTCCCATCTCCCAACCCAGGCATGCTATCAGTATGCAGAGGGGAGGGTGGAGTCTGCAGCCTAATCTAAGTGTAGACAGGAAAAGGTCCCCTTTATAAAAGAGGGATCCCTAGCGAAGGAATGCCCAAACCCTATATATCATTGGAAAGGGTTCCCCGCCCCGAGACCAACAAGACCAAACATGATAGACTTATTAGGTCCGGTATACAACCTTTACCACGCAACTTTTACAACGACCTACCATTACCACGCATTTTTTACAACGCAGGATCCATTACAACGAAGTACCATTACCACGCATGTATTTACAACGCAGGTACCTTTACAACACATACCATTACAACGTAAGTATTGGTAAGTATATCATTTTATTAAAAATATTATAAGTTTGCGTTTTTGGGTAAAGGGGTATTTTTAGGGTTCAGGGTTAGTTTTGGGTTTTTGGGTAAAGGGTTATTTTTAGGGTTCAGGGTCAGTTTTGGGTTTTTGGGTAAAGGGGTATTTTTAGAGTTCAGGGTCAGTTTTGGGTTTTTGGGTAAAGGGGTATTTTTGGGGTTCAGGGTCAGTTTTGGGGTTTTGGGTAAAGGGGTATTTTTAGGGTTCAGGCTCAGTTTTGGGTTTTTGGGTAAAGGGGTATTTTTAGGGTTCAGGGTCAGTTTTCAGTTTTTGGGTAAATGGGTATTTTTAGGGTTTAGGGTCAGTTTTCAGTTTTTGGGTAAAGGGGTATTTTTAGGGTTCAGGGTCAGTTTTCAGTTTTTGGGTAAAGGGTATTTTTAGGGTTCAGGGTCAGTTTTCAGTTTTTGGGTAAAGGAGTATTTTTAGGGTTTAGGGTCAGTTTTCAGTTTTTGGGTAAAGGGGTATTTTTAGGGTTTAGGGTCAGTTTTCAGTTTTTGGGTAAAGGGGTATTTTTACGGTTCAGGGTCAGTTTTCAGTTTTTGGGTAAAGGGTATTTTTAGGGTTCAGGGTCAGTTTTCAGTTTTTGGGTAAAGGGGTATTTTTAGGGTTCAGGGTCAGTTTTGGGTTTTTGGGTAAAGGGGTATTTTTAGGGTTCAGGGTCAGTTTTGAGTTTTTGGGTAAAGGGGTATTTTTAGGGTTTAGGATCAGTTTTGAGTTTTTGGGTAAAGGGGTATTTTTAGGGTTCAGGGTCAGTTTTGGATTTTTGGGTAAAGGGGTATTTTTAGGGTTCAGGGTCAGTTTTGGGTTTTTGGGTAAAAGGGTACAGGGTAAAAATTAAATATAATTAAATTTAAATTACATTAAATTAAATTGATTAAATTAAATTAAAATAAATTAAATTAATTAAATTAAATTAAATTAAATTAAATTAAATTAATTACATTAAATTAAATTACATTATATTAATTTTAATTAAATTACATTTTAAAAAATATTATATACTTACCAATACTTACGTTGTAATTGTATGCGTTGTAAAGGTATATGCGTTGTAAATACATGCGTGGTAATGGTACTTCGTTGTAATGGATCCTGCGTTGTAAAAATTGCGTGGTAATGGTAGGCGTGGTAAAAGTATGCGTTGTAACGTCATACATCCATTAGGTCCCTGTCAGAAGTTAGTCCATAAGGGGAGGTTCCCAATGTAAGCCTATGGAGGATTAAGCCTTACTGCGTTAGCAGTGGCTTGTGGCAGATATGCCAGCCTCACAAGGTTTTAGGGGAGAGCACCTGCACCTCAGCACGGTTTAGCAGTGGTGAGGCGCCCAGAGTCCTAAGTCCAACAAAATATAGGATAAAAATGGGAGGCAAAAAGGGCAAAAATGTAGGGGAGACCACCCAAAGGCTGACAGGTCTAACACGTGTCCCCCCCAGCTGAAAGTGGGGAGAACTACCCAACCTCCAGGGAGTTCTCATCACTAAGGCGGAAAAACCGAGAGAGACCGTCAGCATTGGCGTGGTCTACTCCGGGTCTGTGTTCCACCCTGAAGTCCATCCCCTGTAGGGAAATGGACCACCTCAGCAATTTGGGATTCTCGCCCCTCATTTGCATGAGCCATCTGAGGGGCTGGTGGTCAGTCTGGATCAGGAAGTGGGAGCCAAACAAATATGGCCTCAGCTTCTTTACAGCCCAGACCACCGCGAAGGCTTCTCTCTCTATCGCACTCCACCGCTGTTCTCGGGGGAGCAGCCACCTGGAGATGAAGGCTACTGGTTGGTCCCTTCCCTCCTCATTGAGTTGCAAAAGTACCGCCCCTATGCCATGCTCGGAGGCTTCCGTTTGGATAATGAACTCTTTGGAGAAGTCAGGGGCCCTGAGCACAGGAGCTGTGCACATGGCCTGCTTTAGAGAGTCAAAGGCTTTTTGGCAAGCCTCTGTCCAAATTACTTTTCTAGGGTATTTCTTAGAGGTTAGCTCAGTCAAGGGGGCCACAATGGCGCCATAGCCCTTGACAAATCTGCGGTAGTAACCTGTGAGGCCCAGCAATGCCCTGACCTCAGTCTGTGTTTTGGGAGGCTCCCAGGCCAGGATGGTTTCTATCTTGGCCTGTAGGGGCTGCACCTTGCCCCCGCCTACCAAGTGTCCTAGATAGACTACCGACCCCTGCCCTATCTGGCATTTGCTAGCTTTGATAGTCAGGCCTGCTTGCTGCAGAGCCTGAAGCACTTCCTGGAGGTGACCCAAATGGTACTCCCAGCTGCTACTGAAGACAGCTATGTCGTCCAGGTAGGCAGCAGAGAAGGCCTCTAAACCGGAGAGGACCCGGTTCACCAGCCGCTGGAAGGTGGCAGGAGCGTTTTTCAGCCCAAAGGGCATCACTCTAAACTGGTAGTGGCCCTCTGGGGTGGAAAAGGCGGACCTCTCTTTAGCTCCATCTGTTAGGGCGATCTGCCAGTACCCTGATGTGAGGTCAAAAGTACTCCGGTATCGGGCAGCCCCTAGTCGGTCAATGAGCTCATCTGCCCTAGGGATAGGATGAGCATCAGTCTTGGTCACAGAGTTCAGTCCCCTGTAATCCACACAGAACCTAAATTCAGGTGTGGTGCCCGGTGGGGCAGCTTTTGGTACCAGAACCACCGGACTGGACCAAGGGCTGTTGGAAGGCTCTATCACCCCCAACTCCAGCATCTTAGTGACTTCACTCTGGATGCTGGCCTTCACCTTATCTGACAGCCTGTAAGATTTGGACTTGATAGGGGGGCTGTCCCCTGTGTCCACATCATGGGTACACAGGTGGGTAATCCCAGGGATAAGGGAGAACACTGAGGAGAACTGCCCCAGGACCTGGAGGCAGTCCCTCTGTTGCTCAGGAGTCAAGGATGGTGAGAGGACCACTCCCTCCACCGATCCATCCTTCTCTTTGGAAGCAAAGAGGTCCGGGAGAGGTTCACTTTCCTCTTCCTCTGCCCCATCAGTCACCATCAGTAAGGTGAGCTCGGACCTCTCATGGTGGGGTTTGAGGCGGTTGCCGTGTAGTACCCTGTGGGGTTGCCTGGGGGTCTTAAGGTCCACCAGGTAAGTGGCCTTACCCTTCTTCTCCAATATCTCATAAGGGCCTGTCCAGCGATCCTGGAGGGCACTAAGCTCTCCAGGCTCCATGACCCACACCTTCTGTCCAGGTTCTAGCTCCACAGGGTGAGAGTTCTGGTCGTACCATTCCTTCATTACTGCCTGGCTGGCCTCTAAGTTGTCAGAAGCTTGTTTCCACAACTTAGCCATTTATTTTTTTTAATTTTTTTTTTCATCTTTATTTCGATCATTTGATCCTTAAAGATATACAACAATTCATCATCGTTAAAAGTTTAAAAAAGTATTTAAAACAGAATTAGCATATATAAGAACAACGAATTATCAATGCTCATCTGCCATCTTTGTAAGTCGGGTTCTGGCGTACCACATTGCTGTTAAAAATTTAGCCAGGGCAAACACCGTTGACGGGGACAAGTCTGTTTTTAAGACTCTGAATGCAGGAATGAGTGTCCTGAAACCCAGGTTTCTAAGTATTGGAATCAGCCAGTAACGCCTACTTTTGCGGTATGCAGGGCAGAAGAAGATGACATGAACTTCACTTTCTCTGGATTTGGCACAAGAAGGACACAACTCATTCGACAAATGTCCTGTCCATGCTTTAGTGAAGGTCTTTAGGGGAAGAGTCCCATATCTCCACTGCAAATAGAGTTTCCTTGTAAGAGCAGGAGCCATGCCATCCAACACGCTTTCAAAGTTGTATGAATCCTTGATTAACATAAAGGCGTGCGTCAGGGAACCCTGCCGAGTAGTTGCCAGGACTCTGGTGAGCCTATTTTCATAGTATATTCCAGAGAGTGTTTTTCTTGAAATCCTGGTGCTTGACCTTTGAGGATCTAGCCACAGCTCTGTAAGACCAAGGGTCTCGCATGTTGTCTTTATGTAATTTATCCAAGGTATTTTTGCGGCGTTAGGTAGGGTTAAAAATTCCTGCAACTCAGATCGATATGGAGCGAGATCCTGACTGCTCCATATGCGGCGCCAAAATGTTAGGGGCTTGAGCCCTAGTTCTTCGGTAATGGGCCTCAAAGCCAAGTCCAGTCTCAGAGGCATGAGTGGGGTGCTTGTTGGTAGAGTTGTAAGTTGTCTTATTAATTTGTTTTCCGTCACCTGTAGATTGGAAGGTGACGTGTGACCTCATATCTCTCCCCCATAGGTAGCACCACCCCGAGCCTGCATTTTGTATATTTGAATGGCCGGGGACAGAGGGCGGAAAGTTGATTTGGACGCGATTCTCATAATTCCCCCCGCCCTCTGAGCTAGCCTCATATTGGCTTTTATCCGGTGGGCCCCCCATGTTAGGTTTTCGTTTAGGGTTAGCCCCAAGTACTCAATAATGTGTACCCTTTCCAGCCGCACAGAGCCGAGTAATGGGTTTGGGCGCTTTTGGGACTTAGGATTCATAATCATGAATTTGGTTTTTTGGGGATTTATTTCCAGGCCCCTTTCAGTGCAAAAGTCCTGGAAGCCATCAATTACCCTCTGGATGCCCATGGGTGTTTTTGATAGCAGCAGGGTGTCGTCCGCGAACATTATGGCGGGCACCCTACTTCCAGTCAATTTTGGGGCGTCGGTGTTAGCTATCCCGGTCAGATGTGAGATTACCCCGTTCACAAAGAGGCAGAACAGGGTCGGTGCGAGCACGCATCCCTGTCTCACCCCTCTGCGAACGGGAAATCTTTCAGTCAGCGTCCCACTTTTCCCACATCTGACCCTTGCAAAGTTGTTGTGATGTAATTTGAGCAAGATCGCGAGAATGTCTTTTGGGACGCCCAGTTCTATCATTACCTGCCACCATTTTTCTCTTGGCACTAGATCGAAGGCAGCACGCAGGTCCACAAAGACCGTGTATAGGGTGCCGCCCTCGATAAGCGCCCTTCTCCAATATATCAGATTTAATCTGAATACTTGGTCTATTGTGGATACACCCCTCCTGAATCCAGCCTGGTATGGGCTGAGGGTGTCTGTTTCCTCCAGCCAGTTCTGCAGGCGATTCAGGATTAGTCTGCCAAAGAGCTTTTGCGAAACATCAATGAGGCTTATGGGGCGATAATTGGCTGGGAGCAGTGGGGATCCCTTTTTGAATATGGGGACCACCTCTGCACCCAGCCAAGTATCTGGAACCCCCATGCCCCCCATAATCGCATTAAATATCAACAATAGATATGGTGCCCAGATCCCTGGTTCCTGCTTATACAGGTCTCCAGGGACCCCATCCAGTCCCGGTGCTTTGCCTCCTGTGAGTCCCGCAATTGCGACTTGGACTTCTTTTAACACGAATGGTTCGCCCATCTGGTCTATCATAGCACTACTGTTAAGATTGGTATCGGGTATATCCTCATTTGAATATAAAGATTGGTAGTGTTCCTGCCATAAGGCGGGGGCTATGTTAGGTTCAATAGCTGAGGGGAGATCCCCTGACCCGTGGTTTACCACTCGCCAAAATGTGCGTGAATCTTTCTTGGCTAGTGCCTCAGATAGGTCCTCCCAATGCTTTTGATCCCATTCGGCTTTGGCATTAGCCGTCAGTGTCTTGTATGCCCGTCTATTGCCTTGTATTATCTCGCGGGATTCATGAGTCTTGATTGCGAGTAAAAGTTCCCGCTTCGATTCCCGACATGTGGTATTATACCAAGATTTTTTATTTGGCCTGGTGGTTTTTGTTGGCGCTTCTGAGAATAGATCTGACTGTAGAGTATTTATTAGGTCTTTATGGGTTAGGGCCAGTAGTTCTACATTCCTTCTGTCTGCTAATTTGTCAGAAAGACCAAATGCCCTTTCAAGAACCGGGGTAATTCTGGCGTAGAGGCTGGATAATTTTGCCTCATTAGTTGCTAGTTTCCCCCACTTCACTCTCCTCCTATTGTTCGCTAGGAGTAACCCAGTAGTCCCAGTTTCATTATCCATTCCAGTATCGTCTATGCCAGGAATGGCATAATCAAGTATGAGTGCGTTATGATCGCTATCCTCTCTAGATTGTACCCTAAAATCGATTATATGTGTCCAATGTGATACTTGGGCGAGGATATAGTCTAATCTAGATTCGCTACCGGGTCTATTGAATGTGCATTTGCAGGGGTTGTCTGATTTCGTGCGCCCATTTATGCGCGTAGACCGTGATTAAGGGTCATGGCTGTAATTTGTAGTGCAAGGGGTGTCCAGGCTCTTGGTGGAGGAGCCACCGTGTCTGGTATCATGCAGCTAGCGTCCTCTTCTAGGAGAGGACCTTCCAGCAGTCCAGGCAATGGCTCATAGTGAGAATTGAGGTCTACTGCTACCAACTTGGGTAGATCCCGCTGAATGTTACTCAGCAGGGTTGAGAGATCCTCAATTGTTTTTGATTCCCCCGAAAAAGACACGGGTCTCGAATAAACGTTTACGATCAGTAATTTAACCAGATTCGGCCATTCCAGGAGAACTGGTAGAATATCTTCAGAGTCTATGGCTAAACAACTAGCCTTACAACCCAAATGGGAGGCAATCATGGTTGCCAGCCCTCCAGACGGACGCCCCTTGCCCCCTCACTTTGCCTTTTTAAAGAAGACTTCAAAGCCTGGGCATGTGAACTCCTCTCGTGCCCAGGTTTCCTGTAGAAGACAAATTCCTTTTGAGCTAATAAATGACAACCAGTCGGGACAGCCGATTTTGTTGCCGATGCCTGCCACGTTCCAAGAAATTAAATTGAGCGTGGCAGGCCTTGGAGGTGGTTGCTCGATGTTAGGCCTGATGTTCTCTATGGGGACAGGAATATTGTTTGCCATTTGGGTTTGTAGGATTTCTCTTTGTTCGAGCTCTGGGTTGATGATTTTATCCTTATTAGCAGGTGTAGAGCTTGCCATTTCTTGGGAAGGATTTGGAGTGTCAGTGGTAGTTCTAGATATGGGTTGTGACCCAGATTGGCCTCCATCGGTGGGGCCATCCACTGCAGTATGGACTGCGGCAGGTTGATCAACCACCTTTGTATTGGAATCAGTCAGTCAATCTATCATTTCCAAAGTACTATACCTATTTGAAGTTGGAAAATAGGCTGGGTGGTGCAGTCTATGTGGGCCAGAGACTCCTCTCGGTCTGCCACCCCATCCTCCTCTCCTTCTGGTGACATGCTCCCACCCCTCCCCTTCGTCATATAGCGGTAGATATTCCATTTGCATATTCCTATCGTAGTGTAGTTCCCTTCTTCCTACTCTATTGTTTTCCCACTCTCCCAGTAGCTCCTGGTGATGGCCCCATCTTGGGTCTTCTACTTGATAAATGCTTGATGGATAGAAGAACGAAAGGGGAAGAGCCTGGATAGAGTTCCCTAGGTCGTCAGATACCCAACTGCAGATATAGGAGGCTGTCCTGGAATCCCTAAAGCTAACCACAATACAGTCGCCCCTGATTGTCTTCCTCAGGTTGCCCACCCAGGTTGCGCGTCTCGCCATTGATACATCACTCGTTGTTCCTTGAGGTAGGGGTCTATATGTCGACAACCAGTTGATGACTTTATTTTTGAGCGAGGCTGGCGACTCAATAGAATTGGGAGATAGTTCGGGTGCTCCCGCCAAAATCACTGTATAGGGGGAGGCTTCTGGTGGAAGATTTACGGATTTAAATTTCCGAGTGCTAGACTGGTTATTGTCTAAGGGCCGCGTGTCATTCTTGACTTTGTTTAGTGGTTCATGTTTTTGTGTAGGTTTACTGGTTATATTTGGAGTCATGGAAGTTGAGGTTTGAGTTTGTGTGGGTACTGTGATTTTGGTTGTACTGGCGGGAGTTAGTGTCATCTTATCTGGTTTAGCAATCGATGTTATAATTTGCGGGGTTAGGGACTCATTTTCCTTTGTCGGGATTGTCGGGATTATGTGCACTCGGCTCTTTTTGGGCAGA
This sequence comes from Lissotriton helveticus, assembly GCF_964261635.1. Taxonomy (NCBI): domain Eukaryota; kingdom Metazoa; phylum Chordata; class Amphibia; order Caudata; family Salamandridae; genus Lissotriton; species Lissotriton helveticus. The sequence goes on from NC_136071.1 coordinate 1,028,568,293, forward strand.
TTATTATTATTATGTGACCCTAATTTAGTACCCCTAGATTCCGACTTTAGACTGTCTGCAAGTTGGACTGTGGATTTCTCAATGTTGACCAATCTTGCTTCGATCTTTATTAGTCGAGCTTCCAGGGGACTTAGTAATGACCTAATAAGTGAGCCAATGTCTGCAAGGGTTATATCCTCATTTGCAGAGTCTGTGGAGATATCTCCTTGTGAGACAAGTTGTTCCCTAAGTCGAGAGGCTGTTTTCTGACCATTCCCAGTACTCTTAGATGGTTGTCTCTGAGTGTTGCCCCCCGGGGTCCCAGTATTGCTATCAGATTTGGGCTCCGATGGTTTTGGCTTGCTGATGCCTATAGATTGCCCCCCTTTCTTCTTTTTTTGTATTGCTCCTTCCCTGTCCCCCCTCTGTAGTTCTGAGGTGGGCGTAATAATATAAGGAACAGTCAGGTCCTTGCTAGAGGCCAGGGGTGAGGCAGACGTTGTGCGGGTCGTGGGTAGGATCATAAGACTTGTGTCCTCTAGGCCCGCCGGGACCTCCCCAGTGAGGTCAGAGTTTGAGGCAGAAAGGATTGACTGTGAGCCCATCTGAATAATGCTATTCGGTTCTATCCTTCCTTCTGGTGTTTTCGCCAGAGCCAATGGTCCCATGGACGATCTCCTCACCCAGTCGATCTCTTGAGAGATACGACGTTCTAACACAGAAATTTCGTCTATCAACAGTGAGCCTGCTTTCACAAAGTAGTTGTCGATAGTACCTTTAGGGACTCCAGCAGCGGCCAGTGCAGATTTGCTTCGGGTTTCCCTGGTAGTCATCGTGGGTTCCCTATGGCCGGAAGCCGATGAAGGGCAGTAATTTTTACTATACAGGCCAAGGGGGGTGGCCCGGTCCCGGTCTCTCCGGTCCTCGAACGGCCTCAAACGGCCCGCGCTTTGCCCGGGCTTCGCTCCGTGCTTTGCCCCGCGCGCGTCCCGCTTGCGCGTTGGCTGCTTCCTGTTGATAACGGGAGGAGGGCGGGAAGAGGACCAGCTGTGGCGAATCAGCAAGCGCAACGCCCGCTGGTCCTCGCAGTCCCGCAAGGGCAGAAGCAACACCGGCAGCTCCTCTCGGCGTCGATGGTGAATTCCAGGTGTTGTGATCCTCGAGCGGCGCCCGCGGAGCGGGGGCCGCGAGGCGTGGTGGAGGAAACAGGGAAAATGCTTTGGAGGCAGAGGCAGCAATGAAGCACGTCGACCCTCTCTCAGCGCAAGCACTGAGGTCCCCACCCGCAGTCCTTTAACACCAGGCGGGAGGGGGGCGGGAAGAGGACCAGCTGCGGCGAATCAGCAAGCGCAACGCCCGCTGGTCCTCGCAGTCCCGCAAGGGCAGAAGCAACACCGGCAGCTCCTCTCGGCGTCGATGGTGAATTCCAGGTGTTGTGATCCTCGAGCGGCGCCCGCGGAGCGGGGGCCGCGAGGCGTGGTGGAGGAAACAGGGAAAATGCTTTGGAGGCAGAGGCAGCAATGAAGCACGTCGACCCTCTCTTAGCCATTTGGCTACGGAAGGCCAGCATGTAGCTCATTACATCTTGGGGAAGCCTCCTTGGAGTCTTCTCCCACCCATCCTTCACTAAACTGAGAGGTCCCCTAACAGGGTGACCGTACAAGAGCTCGAAGGGGCTGAAACCCACCCCTTTCTGCGGTACCTCCCTCTAGGAAAACAGCAAACAGGGCAAGAGTATTTCCCACTTTTCCCTCAGGCCCTCAGGCAGACTCCTGATCATGCCCATTAGGGTCTTGTTAAATCTCTCCACGAGACCATTGGTCTGTGGTTGGTAAGGGGTGGAGAACTTATAAGTAACCCCACACTCCTTCCACATGGCTTGCATGTAGGCAGACATAAAATTGGTACCCCTGTCGGACACCACCTCTTTGGGGAAACCCACTCTGGTAAAAATCCCCATCAGGGCCCGGGCCACTGCAGGTGCAGTGATGGTTCTCAGAGGAATAGCCTCTGGTACCGGGTGGCGTGGTCCCCCAGAACCAGGATAAACCTGTGACCAGAAGAAGCCGGTGGATCCATAGTACCAACAATGTCGATGCCCACCCTCTCAAAGGGGGTGCTAACGACAGGTAGTGGTTCCAGGGGAGCCTTCAGCTTAGCCCGTTTTCCCACTAACTTGGCAGGTCAGACAGGTCCTGCAGAATGTATCTGAGGCGATCCTCATCTGCGGCCAATAAAAATGTGGGACAAGCCTAGCAAAGGTCTTGTCTTGGCCCAAGTGTCCTGCCAATGAGATCTCATGAGCCAATTCCAAAAGAAAGGCCCTGTAGCACTGGGGGACCACTAAGGCCCTTGATGACCCATGCACAGGAGCCTTGGGCTCACTGTAAAGGAGCCCATCCTCCCAGTAAATATGATACTTCGCGGAGGCATTGCCTGCTGCTTGGGCTTTGGCCTGTCGCCACATGCCCTCAAGGGTGGGACACTCCTTCTGTGCCCGGCAAAACTCCTCCCTGGTGGGCCCTCCTTCCACCTGCCACCCTGCAGGGGTAGGTAGGTCCCCCTAGGGAGCAACGTACCCCTCCGTGGACTCCGGTGCAACCTCCTCAGGTGCCCCATCCATCTCACGGGGTGACTGACCCGGGGCGGGCTTCCCAAGGCCTCAGGCTCCTCCCTTCTTAGCAGCTGGCTGGGCCATTTTTCCAGGCTCTAGCCCTGGCTGACTCCCTTTCCGGGCCGCCATAGACCGTGTGGTAGCACAAATCCACTCCGGTAACCCCAGCATCTCCACATGCGCTTTGAGCTCTACCTCCTTCCAGGCAGTATGCTCTAGGTCATTCCACTGGCATGGCAGGGCTCACAGCAACTCTTAAAAGGCCTGAAACCCCTCCCCAATCAAATGGAACCTGTGCTATGGGATAGTGACCCCCCCTGTTGTCAGCCATCACAACTGGATGGACTGCATCGGGAATTATTTGCTCTGGGGACACCAGCTGACTCCTTACCATAGTCATGCTGGCACCTGTGTCCCTCAGGGCCTCCACCCCCTGACCATTGAGGGTGACCCACTGCCTATACTTAGTAGTATTGGAGGGCACATGGACCTTAGGAACCATCTCACTGTCTCCCAGAGACACTAGGACAAGCCCTGCCCCCTCACTCCCATTATCTAGGGACAGCTCCTCCCCAAGCGCTACACTAGCCACCCCGGGGTTTTTACCGCCAGTGGGCTGTGGTGCTCTCTTGCGACACTTGGGATCCCCCTTGTAGTGTCCAAGTTCACCACACTCGTAGCACCGGACAATTCTGGGCTGCTGACCTTTGTCAGGATAAGTGGGCTTCTGGTGGCCAGATTGGGGCTGGGACCCAGACCCTTTCCCTTGTGCATTATTTTGGGGGCCTTTGGAGAACTCTTTCTTTTTGTCTCCCCCCTCTTTCCTCTGGTGGGAACCCTGACCACCCCTTTGGGAGTCCCCCCCCAGAACCCTTGTTGGACACCCTGGTACTGACCCAGGTGTCCGCCTCCTCCGCAAGCTTCCTAGGATTGGTCAACTTGCGGTCAACCAGGTGTTGGTGCAGCTCTGGAAAACATTTCTCTAGAAGGTGCTCTCTTAAAAACAAGTTATACAACCCTTCATAGTCATGCACATTGCTGCCCCGCACCCAACCATCTAAAGCTTTACTAGCGTAGTCCAGGAAGTCTACCCAGTTCTGTGTGGGAAGTTTGTGGCTATTCCTAAACCTCTGCCTATACCTCTCAGGGGTAAGACCGAACCTCTTAAGCAATGCGGCTTTCATGACAGAATAGTTAGTCTGGTCTTCCTTCTCTAGGTAAAGGAGGGTGTCCCTAACATCTGGAGGTAGGTACTTATACAAACCACCCCCCCAATAACTCTCTGGGACCCCATAGGCTTTTAAAGATACCTCATAGGCGGCTAACCACTTATCAATATTATCCCCCACCTTAAAACTGGCCATCACATCTTTAGGCATAAAGACCCTGGACTCACGTGAAGCTTCCATAGGTACGCTGCCACCATTCTTGTTGCTGTTGGCCCCTACTTCTAGGGCCCGGATTTCCAGTTCCTTCAGGCTGAGCTCATGGGCAAGTTCTTTTTCTCGCATAGCCAGTCGCTTGTTCTCGCGATCCTGCTCCATGGCCCATCTTTCTCTTTCCCGCTCTTTCTCCAGCTTGGCAAGCTCCAACCTGAGCTGTCTCTCCTCCCTCCTGTCCTCCAGGTCCTCTGAGGACAGGCTCTTCACTGACACACTACTGCCTGCCCTGGAAGGTACCCTTGTACCTGGTAACAAATTACCATTTCCCTCCAAGTGCAGTAGGTCAAGGTTTCCTGTGGCGTCGTGCTCTGGTCCTTGCCCGTCCCCATCTCCTTCTGGGTGGGCTGTTACCCATGCTCTCAAGACTTTCTGAAGCTCTGCCTTCTTGGCGCTTCGCTTGAAGGGCACCCCTTTCTCCTCGCAGAATTCTTTGAGTTGCGCCACTGTGTAAATTTCCAGGTTGGCCAGCTCGAATTCCATCTTGCTAGGTAGGGCCTCAGACGTTTGTAGAGAAAATCAAATGGGATTTAGGCAAAAGGACTTTTTTTTTTTTTTTGAAGACCTTTATTTGCATCATTAGGATAAACATGTACGGGCCTACAACCAATCCGGCCGGCCACAAATCAGAGACAATCAGGAGGCAAAATAGGCAACACAAGGCCAGGTGGCAGGCAAGCAAACATAATCGAGCAATGCTAGAAATGGGATAAGCAGCAATAACGGCCCAACATCATAATCATTGAGGTCTATTTTATAATAAGGGGACAAGGCTCATGGCTGACTCACAAATACGGAAAAACCCAAAAACAGGATTACACCCATGCCAAAACGAGAGGAGGAGGGGGGGGTGGGGGGGAGGAGGATGTAAGGGCATGATACGACCGTAGCACAAAACAGACGCAAAATGTAGTGGAGAAGCATACAAGTGCTACCAAGATCTAATGACCCACACCCAATAACACGCTAACGGAGGCAAGGGGAACGAAAAAATGTACGAATCAGCCTACTTCCCACAATACGAGCCTGGGAAAAAGGGGGAAGGGGGGGGGGAAAGCGGGGGAGAGAGAAGGGAAGGGGGGGAAAGTAGGAAGGAAACAAGGGAGAAGAAACCAAAAAAGGACAAAAAAAGGGGGGGGAAAGGAAGGGAGAAGAACAAAATAAAGAAAAATAAAAGAGAAACACAACCGTGCGAAATGGGCGCCACCCCGGGCCAAGCAACCCGCGGCTAATAGTACAGAAGAAAGTGGTAGCTGGCGAAAAGAAGGGTATGGCAGTCGCAACAAAGCATCGAAACCGGAAAAAGTGGCATAGCAATAGACCCCAACCCACCCAAGCCTGAGAAGCGAGGACAGAAGCGGCACCGATATAAAGGAATAGAAAAGGGCCATAGAACCAAGAGAAAACATCTGAAAGACCCCACCCACCCGTCCCACCCCGCACCCCTGCAGAAGGCTACGGCCTACCCTCCAAACAGCGTGCCTGTCGCCCTAATCCGAAACCCGAAATATAGTGAAAGAAAAGTAGAGGAAGAAGACAAAAATAGAAGGAGAGGGAATACAAAACAAAAATACATCGTGAGGGAGGAGCCAGAGGATATGACACATTCGGCCACGACCCTCCCCCGACCAACAAATGAATAAGTATCAAATCAGTACTACACCTTCACATACAGCAAGAACCACAGGGAGGGGGGGGGGGAGAGATCGTAACGTTTCACCGTGTCGGGAATACAAACATCAATTCGACGGGCAGGTAGACCAGCAAACTATCATGTCGTGCAACTCACCCCCAACCCTTCCTGATCACGAAACCAACCCAATAAAGGATAATGTGGAGCGGACCACCCAGCAAAAAATAATCATAACGTAGTCCAGAGTCACGGCAATGATATAAATCAGGTAGAGCTTTCGGACGGAGGGAATACAAAAAGTCAATTAAGCAAGTCAATTGTAGCAGTAACGACAGGGCAAGCAAAGGCAAGCCGGAGTCCAGGTGCGCAGTTCGACAGTACAAAGGTATCCCTCCAGAATAAAAGTTTGAATCCCACGAAGCGGAAGCAAACAGCGGCCCACCATGAGTCCCGGGTACCCGGGAAGGAGCAGATCTCCGCGGCGTGTGGAAGTCCTCGAAATCCAGGCGACGAGGAAGCAGAGGGTCAATAATCACCGGCCCATCAAGCGGCCGAAGAACAACAACAGCAACTCCTGGCGCAGCCGAAGGGGGCGAAGCAATGGCGACATCAGGACGACAGGGGTGCATGAAAGAGCGGCGGCCCAAAATGGCGGCGAGCCGCACGGGGTCAGCAGAGGCACCGGGTGCCAAGACAGCGTACAATGACATCAAGGCGTCCAGGACATCTCCGGGCGTGGGCGCTCGAGTACACACCCAGGCCTCTGCACAGTCCGGCCGGCAAGGAGCATCGGTGCAGAGCAGAGGACCCCCCACGATGTCGGCAGCCATCTTGTGAGTTTCGCCGCCCCACACTCCACCGTGGGCCCCCAAACAGTTCCCAAATGTAGGACTTTACAGACCCCCGGAGGTTCCCAACAACGGCCTCACCGGCACAGGATGGGAAAGCGCCCGATGGGGGGGATCCCCTCCGAACAGCGGCAGGCCCCACAGGCGAGAGCCAGGCACGGGGTCCAGGACCGCCGGACAGGACAAAGGCGAAGGGACCCCTTCACACGGTCAGCCCCCAGCACAGCTCGTCCCCCTCCAGCCGCACGGCCCAGTCATCGGGCCGGTTCAGGATCTCCGGGGCACACGCACAACGGTTCCCATCAGTGGCTCACTTTCGCGGCCGGGGCCGGCAATCTCTTCTCCGCCGGTCGGGTCCCGCAGGAATCTCTTCTCTGCCGGTCGGGTCCCGCAGGCAAGGTCCCGGTCTCGAGCGCCCGGAGGCCCCAATCTCACCGAGGGCACAGCTGCGGATCCACAGCACCCAGGGACCTCCGGATCAGACGGTGAGTAAGAGTGGGTTTTTAAAGTTCGAATTCTGTATGGAAGTAGCGTCGCAGTGCAGGATATATGGCAGGATAGTCGGAGTTAGCCGGAGGGCCGACGGAGCCGAGCTAAAAGGCGGCCATTACGTCCGCGAGCTAGGCTCCTCCGGCAAAAGGACTTTTAAAAAGAGCAGCCAGTCAGGGAGAATTTGGAGAAAAATTAAAAATGCCAATTGGAGAGGGTAGACAAAAATTGAGTAGAGTCAGGTGTAGGGTTGCGGTGTACACTGTGTCGCTGCGTGGTGTTACACAAGCACAAGTCCTATCCCACCGCTGCCACCAATGTTAGAACTGGGGTCTCTAGTTGGCCAGGGTATGTACCCTAGTCCAAGTAGGGACCACCGCTTCCGACCTGGTAGCTTGGCGCAGAGCAGCAAAGGCGTAACTTCAGAGGCAATGTGTAAAGTATTTGTGCAACACACAACGGCGATGACACAGTAAAACACTCACAAAAGGAACACCACACCACTTTTGTATAAGAATAAGAATTTCTTTATCTAAAAATTATGCGAGAACCAAAAGCAGGTAAATCCAGCTCCAGGCAAGATCAATAATAAAAAGGATTCCAGTTTCCAAGCAAGATCAATAATCAATAAGAATGAATCCAGTTACCAGGCCTGATCAATAATAAAAAGGATTCCAGTTTCCAAGCAAGATCAATAACCCGTTTTTACATTTGCACTTATTTCCGCGTTCTCGGGTGCAAGGCTATATTGCACCGAGACACTCATTTTTCACCTTGCTCCTCCCGGTGTGGCAGACTAGGGGCTACAACGCGGGGATAGGCGCCATCTTGAAGGGAGGAAGGGTTGGCGGTCCAGTGGCAGGACGCCTCCCGCCCTCCAGGGTATTTAAACCAAGCTGACTTCAACTCTGTGTACGACTGTTACTCTCCCCTGAGGCGGAAAGCCGGGGGTTCTATTTCTTTTCTTTGTGCGTGAAAAAGCGGCAATTTTCAGGTGACAAAAGCGGCAATTTTAAAAAGTGTAAATATTTTAATAGTCCCGTTTTTACATTTGCACTTATTTCCGCGTTCTCGGGTGCAAGGCTATATTGCACCGAGACACTCATTTTTCACCTTGCTCCTCCCGGTGTGGCAGACTAGGGGCTACAACGCGGGGATAGGCGCCATCTTGAAGGGAGGAAGGGTTGGCGGTCCAGTGGCAGGACGCCTCCCGCCCTCCAGGGTATTTAAACCAAGCTGACTTCAACTCTGTGTACGACTGTTACTCTCCCCTGAGGCGGAAAGCCGGGGGTTCTATTTCTTTTCTTTGTGCGTGAAAAAGCGGCAATTTTCAGGTGACAAAAGCGGCAATTTTAAAAAGTGTAAATATTTTAATAGTCCCGTTTTTACATTTGCACTTATTTCCGCGTTCTCGGGTGCAAGGCTATATTGCACCGAGACACTCATTTTTCACCTTGCTCCTCCCGGTGTGGCAGACTAGGGGCTACAACGCGGGGATAGGCGCCATCTTGAAGGGAGGAAGGGTTGGCGGTCCAGTGGCAGGACGCCTCCCGCCCTCCAGGGTATTTAAACCAAGCTGACTTCAACTCTGTGTACGACTGTTACTCTCCCCTGAGGCGGAAAGCCGGGGGTTCTATTTCTTTTCTTTGTGCGTGAAAAAGCGGCAATTTTCAGGTGACAAAAGCGGCAATTTTAAAAAGTGTAAATATTTTAATAGTCCCGTTTTTACATTTGCACTTATTTCCGCGTTCTCGGGTGCAAGGCTATATTGCACCGAGACACTCATTTTTCACCTTGCTCCTCCCGGTGTGGCAGACTAGGGGCTACAACGCGGGGATAGGCGCCATCTTGAAGGGAGGAAGGGTTGGCGGTCCAGTGGCAGGACGCCTCCCGCCCTCCAGGGTATTTAAACCAAGCTGACTTCAACTCTGTGTACGACTGTTACTCTCCCCTGAGGCGGAAAGCCGGGGGTTCTATTTCTTTTCTTTGTGCGTGAAAAAGCGGCAATTTTCAGGTGACAAAAGCGGCAATTTTAAAAAGTGTAAATATTTTAATAGTCCCGTTTTTACATTTGCACTTATTTCCGCGTTCTCGGGTGCAAGGCTATATTGCACCGAGACACTCATTTTTCACCTTGCTCCTCCCGGTGTGGCAGACTAGGGGCTACAACGCGGGGATAGGCGCCATCTTGAAGGGAGGAAGGGTTGGCGGTCCAGTGGCAGGACGCCTCCCCACCCTCCTCTACAGAGTATAAATGTCAAGGCCACTTCGTCCGCGCAGCGGGCGGGCGTAGCGGGCGCGCCGGCGGCGCGCCGAAGGCGCGCCAAAGGCAAGCCCGTCTGCGCCCGTCCGCGCCGGACACGGGCCTAGGGCCCCCCCCCCTGGTTCTAATGTACCTCAACGCCTCCAATACTCGCACTCTATGTTAATTGACCTTCGAGCCCAAACTACGGAAGAATGTATCAGGAATAATCCTGATAATATATCATCTTTACCCACACTAAACTGCAAGCACTGTCAGACCTCCATCCCCCTGCTAAATAAAGCGGTCGGTTGGGACAACGCTAAACAGATTACGCAAAAGTTCACCATAGCCCTTATCAACGTTCGCTCATTGGTGAAACACAGGCAAGAAATAGCGGATTTACTTATTGACAGGAACATCGACATAATGTTCCTCACAGAGACCTGGTTGGACAAGGCATCAGACCCAGACCTTGTGATAGCCGTTCCAACAGGTTTCAAATCGTATAGGCTAGATAGAACTGGTAAGAGAGGAGGGGGGATCGCTATAATTGCTCGTGATACACTAAAAATCCGTACCACAGCAATTCCTTCCACTACTTGCGAGGCCTTCCAATTTGATATATACCTATCACCCTCCCACAACTTCAAAGGTATACTACTATACAGGCGACCAGAAACCCGCCTAGGATTTCTTGAAGAAATCGCCACTTTTCTGGAATCTTTTGCTACTGATAAATCCATAACCCTGCTAGGAGACTTTAATTTCCATCTAGACTGTAGTGAAAATAAGGATACTATTGCCCTGCAGTCTCAAATGGAGGTCTTCGGTCTAACCCAATTGGTGAAGGGACCCACTCATAACGCAGGACACACACTAGATGGAATATTCACCAATCATGAGAATTTGGGGGTGTCTGATGTCCTGCCAATGACCTGGACCGACCACCACCTGGTCTTAGCCACGATACAAACTAACAAAACAGCTACCGGAACAATACCAGTACCAAAACAAGAAACATTCAAAGTATGGAGAGACATCAACATCCCCAGCTTTAAAGACGCGCTGGACAATTCAAAGCCCACGCTGTCCAATAACCCAGAAATCGCCACCAAACAATATCAAGCATGGCTGGACCAGGCCGTCAATGAATTAGTCCCTAAAAAAAGGATGTCTAGAAATAGAAAGTCTCCCTCAGCCCCATGGTATACAATGGAACTTAAAAAACTTAAACAACAATGTAGAAATCGAGAGAGACAATGGAGGAAAAACTATGACAACGGAAACAAAAAGATATACAAAGAGCTTCTAGCCCAATATAAGCTATTGATTATCGAAACTAAGAAAAAATATTATACTGAGCAAATTGAAAGTGCGAAAAACTCAAACCAGAAGCTTTTTGAAATAACTAAACAGTTGGCCGGATGCGTCCCAGATTTGACCCCCCCATGCTCACAAAACTTCTGTGATTCACTGGCCACTTTCTTTTTCAATAAAGTGAATGACATCTTCTCAGTATTCAATCTCGGCGATAATCAAAATATTGAAAAAATAAATACCCCTCCCCCAAGCAATAACTTATCCTGCTTTGCTGAAGTCACTGAAGATCAAATCCAGGACTCTGTCAAAACCATTAAATCAGGATCGGCTTTAGACCCCTGTCCTCTGAACACTCTTCGCCTATTTATGGACACGGTGACGCCAGTTATAACCCAAATATGCAATATAATGTTCCGTACAGGCATTTTCCCCACCCAATTAAAAAAGACCTTATTAAAACCTCTCTTGAAAAAGCCCGGCCTCGATAAAGCCGACCTGACAAATTACAGGCCTATAGCCAATCTACCGCTTCTCGCGAAAATAGTGGAGAAGGCCATGAACACCCAACTTACGGAATTCATCGAGCAATACAGCTTGCTTGATGAAACACAATTTGGATTCCGCAAGTTTCATGGGACTGAATCCGCACTTATAAAAGCGGCAGACGATATCAGACTTATTAGAGACCAAGGTGGTACAGCACTACTGGTGCTTCTAGACCTATCAGCCGCCTTCGACACGGTTGACCATAAGATTCTTGTCAACCGTGTCGAAAAAATAGGCGTGCGAGGCCAGGCAAAAAATCTTCTGGCATCCTTTCTGACGGAGAGATCCCAGGCGGTGACCTTGGGTCAATTTGAATCGGCTGAACTATCTCTGCCATGTGGGGTACCTCAAGGTTCATCCCTTAGTCCGACACTTTTTAATATCTATGTGTCGGACCTCGCAAAGACCATCAAAGAGCACGGGATGAACCTTACCTCCTACGCAGATGATACTCAGCTAATTCTGGGTATCAGAAATGATGGAGAAACAGTAGCGGAGAGTTTCAAAGCAGGTATGCTGGCCATAGGACAGTGGATGGCGGCAAACTGCTTGAAACTTAACTCCGATAAAACTGAGGTGGTCACTTTTGGCCGTCTCAGTCCTAGCTGGTCCCCAGTATGGTGGCCGCCATCTTTTGGAGCCGTGCCTGAACCTGCCACAAAAGTACGGAATCTGGGCGTCATCTTTGATGACAACCTAAATTTTATGGCACATGCCAATCAGACGGCCGCCACGGCATTCTACAAACTACGCCTAGTCAGGAAGATTCTCCCTTTTTTACCTAAAAATGTTGGCAAGACACTTGTCAGCGCCCTTGTTTTGTCAGCATTGGATTACTGTAATGGCTTGTTTGCCAGTGCCCAAGCAAGGGTCATCAAGAAACTGCAGGGAATCCAAAATGCGGCAGCCAGACTACTTTTAAACATCCCTAAATTCAAGCCCGTAACTGAGACCCTGAGAAGTCTTCACTGGCTCCCAGTGAGGAACAGAATTAAATTTAAGACACTGTGTATTGTCTATAAGTCACTTCACCACCAAGCGCCGCAATTTTTGAAAGACCACCTTGTCCCATATACTCCCTCCCGGACACTACGTTCAGCAAAACAAAATGACCTGGTTGTGCCACGGACCAGGCTGGTCAATTGGGGAGACAGACGTTTCTTAGTGGTAGGCCCCAAACTGTGGAACACTGTCCCGCAATCTATACGATCTAGTCCAACTCTGATGTCATTTAGGAAAAAACTGAAAACCTGGTTATTTAATCTTTAAAAATTCTCACTTATCCATGATACCTTATAGGAGAGCATACATCAGTACAGCGCCGAGACGCCTGCGGGCAATTGTTCGCGCTTAACAAATGCTAAAAATAAATAAATAAATAAATAACCAATAAGAATTAATCCAGTTCCCAGACCTGATCAATAATAAAAAAGGATTCCAGTTTCCTAGCAAGATCAATAATCAATAAGAATGAATCCAGTTCCCAGGCCTGATCAATAATAAAAAGGATTCCAGTTTCCAAGCAAGATCAATAATCAATAAGAATGAATCCAGTTCCCAGGCCTGATCAAATCACCAAAAGCTCATGTGTCCCAAGGGCTCCTGCTGGTAATGTCTTTCTCACAGTGTCAATGAATGGCAAAAGTTCACTTGAGGTAGGTTCTTATTGTCAAAATTCACTGTGGGAAGGTTCTTAGGCCAAAGTTCCCTTGTAGCGTAATAAGTGTGCCTCTCATAGAAATGATGTTCCCAGCCAAGCACAAAGCTCACACTCCAGGTACCCGGCCAACCAGCACCCCGCCCCCTCACAGCGGCCTGGTTGCACCGAGGCGTTACCTGTGGTGGTGGTTGCGGGCGCAGGTGCGAGGCTCCTCTCCCCCTGGGGCCTTGGGCTCAGCAGGCGCTGCACGGGTGGGGGTCAAAGCCACACAGCGCTCCTTTAGCACAGCGCTTAACAGTGCCTCCAAGTCGAGGGCAACGACGGAGCCTCCTGCCACACAGCGCTTCGCTTCTCAGCGCTACACAGCGCGCTCCGGTCCCAGTGGCGGTGACCTCAGGGCCAGTTTCAGTGGGCTTGCGCCAGAAGCAGAGGCAATCACAGAGCCCTGGGAGGATCACGGGGCAAGCAGTGCTGAGGGCAGGCACAGCGTTGCAGGGCAAATCTTGAGAGTGTTGTTGCTGTTCCAAAGGGCAGTCTTTAAAACGCTGTGGTCCAAGGACAGGTAGTTTCCTTTAGCTTAAAAAGGGTGCAGTCCCAAAAAGGCAATCTTTAAAAGGTTGAAGACTCTTTAAAATGCTGTTCAAAGAAAAGTAGTTCCTTTGGGATGTTGTGGAGACACTCTGGTGGTGATGTTGCAGTCTCCCATGCAGGGCAGGATCAGCAGACAGTAGGGCAGCTCAGCAGGTTGTGGGGCAGCAGTTCCTTGGAGCAGTCAGCCTCCTTCCCAGTGGCAATCCTCTTGCGCAGCAGTCCTCACTCCAGCAGGGATTCTTCCAGGTCCAGCAGTGTAACAAGAATGTGAGGCCAGGACCCTCCCTTATATATCTTTTTAGTCTAGGGGCTAGAAAGTGGTGGAAGTCTCTGGAAGGGTCTGGGGGCAGGGGCTTCTGGAAGAGTCCAGGGAGTTCTGGTATGTTCCCTGCCTTCCCTGACCTAGCTTTTTAAGTAACAAGGGAGACCCAACAGATAGCTAAGTACCATGGGTATAACAACGTTATAGTGAACAAACGGTTCTTAGCTTATTTCGAAATCAACACACAAATGCTGTATAGAAACACAATGGAAAACTATACGTGTTATAAAATTTCCAAACCCAGCCGGGAAAGGATTTTATTTTATAAAGAAGCAATGTTCAATTCAGTAATACATTCGTAATCACAAGACACAAGCCTGTGTCGTACATGAAAAGAAGGAAACAGAAAGATAGCATAAGGGTGAAAGGGGTGTCTATCAGGCAAAGAGCGAGAGCAAAGACAGGGTACTGTTTTTAGGTAAAAGATCAATCACAGTATCGCCTGGAGTGGAACATAAACAATCTTATTGCTCAATGTTATAAATATGAAACCACTCATGGGTGTCGACGTTTCGATCCCTATTGCTCGAAAAGATACATGGGATCATCATCAGGACATTTTATAATGAACAAAACATGCCTGATTGTAAAAGAAGCCTGTTCAGGAGAGACGAAGAGAAAAGATATATTTTTTAAAAAAACTCAAGAGTAGTTTGCAGACACATGTCACATATGTATCGAAATCGCAGTGTGTGACCAAGTGCATGGTGAATGTGACTTCTTCAAAAATAAAGTTACAGCATTTTCAAGTTCCTCGGAATCGCAGTGGCGTGCGTGAAATGACGTGATTGTGTACCATTTAGGCAATGGGCTACTTGGTATGGGGATTGTGACTGGGAAGTGTCAATGATAGGACACTGGCGTGGAGTGAGGTCAAGGGTGGCCTTAACTTCGAGTGTGGTGGGCCGTGTGATAACCTCGGAGCCAGCCTGCTAGTGACAATTTTAAATTGGAATGCCCACGATTTTAAAAAAAGGTAGTAGCGCAGATCATGATTACATAAATAATGAGGCTAACCGCCGATAACGTACCAAGAAGAGAAATGACTAGGCGGTTTCTTCGGGGGTCCGGACGCAATAGGTGAGGCAGGATACTTACACCGTATCGGTCGTTTCTAAACGCGAGGGTGGCGCTGAAACCAGAAAGGCGCATTTAGTAAACGAAAAGCGCATTTAATAACGGGCTGCGGGGGAGGCTCTGTGACTAGGAGCAGCGACGGTAAAGCTTACCTCAAGACGGCGAATCAGCCGGAGTTTATTTTGAACAAAATAAATTAAAATTTATGTGTAGGTATCATGGACCGTACACATGGGATCCCAACAATGGGGATTTGGGCGCTGCAAGGTAAAGAGTAAGGAGTGCATCAGTAGCGGCCAACGGGCGGGTCATAGCACAGCAATTCAGGCGCTCAACTATTACTTACTCAGTCCCGATGAGGACTCGTCTTCCCGTGGCTCCTCGGTCGATGCCGAATGCAAGTCAGTGGACTGCAGGAGCACGCCGAGATCATAGCACGCCGCGCAGGTCACATGACCTTCAACACGGGTGCCAAGCCTTAAGGGTGGTGCTGTCTAATGTGGGGGCCATTTTGTAATGGCTAAATAAGGGGCAGGGGTGCCAGTGAAAACAAAGTGATGGTGCCAAGGTGAAAGGTGAAATTTAGAAACGGTGACTAAGTAATAAATAAAAACACATTACCACACAACCAGTCAGTAAATTCACTTCCAGGAGATCATATTTATATTTACAGTTCGCCATGGTGTCATGGAGTATCCATTGTGCAGCGTTAAACCGAGGGGTTTAGGTCATTACTGTGTTATCTCATGAATTCTTTGTTCATTGTTCAATCAGAGTAGCGTAGTCCAGTCCTCACTTCGATTGAGCCCAGTCCGAATAGTATTGAATTGAATGATGGATTTCAATTCTTCACGGTTTAGCAACTGCTGTAGATTGCCGCCCCTCTGTGGTAGTTTGACAGATTTCAGGACTGTCCATTGGAGGTCATCCGCTGTATGCTTCATACTGGCATAGTGTTCAACAAGGGGTGCATTTGGAGTGCCACACCTAATGCGGCTTCGATGCTGACTTATTCTGGTCCTTATTTTTTGGGTTGTTTGGCCCACATACATTCGCGGGCACGGACAAAGAATCGCATAAATCAAATTGTGACTATTACAATTTGTGAAGTCTTTTAAATCAACTGTGATGTTATTGTGACTAAATGTGCATCCCTCAAGTGTCAGATTACAAACAATACAATTCCCACATTTCACATGACCCCTAATTGGTGGCAGGCCCCAGCTAGACTCAATTGTACCTGTCGGGGATTGTGCAGGCAAGGCTGCTCGTACCAAATGATCTTTTATATTTCTGCTTTTCTTGAAGGCAAATAGGGGTTTATCAAAGGCCAGTTGCCCTGCATTCAAGGTTGGCCAGTGACGTAGAATTGTTTTACGAATTTTATCAGAGATTGGGGAAAAGGTTGTGACACAGGCAATCCTGCCTGTACTAGGCCTGGTTTTTGGCTGGAGAAGGACCTCTCTGGGGCAATACCATGCACGTTTGGAGGCATTACGCACTAACCTGCTTGGATACCCTCTTGCTTTGAGTTTTGAGCACAGGATCGCTGCCTCTTTAAAGTAATCAGTTTTAGCAGAGCAATTCCTTCTAATCCGAAGGAACTGTGAGTACGGAAGTGAGTCTTTCAGGGCTTTAGGGTGATTACTATTGTACCTGAGTAATGTGTTCCGCTCAGTCGGTTTCCTATAAAGTCGAGTGAGTAGCTCACCTGCCTCATGATAAATCAAAAGATCCAGGAATGGTATCTCTGTTTTATGGCTTGAGAGAGTAAACTGCAAACTGTCACAATTGTTGTTTAGCCAGTGCAAAAACGAGTTAAGGCCTTCTCCCTCTGAGTTCCAAATCAGAAAAATATCGTCTATGTACCGACGCCAAATACCAATGCTGGTTCTGAATGGATTTGTGTCGGCTAGGATTGAGCTTGTCTCAAGCGCATCCATGTAAAGAATGGCCAGATGGGGAGCAAAAATCGCTCCCATCGAGCATCCCTTAATCTGTTGGTAGAATGTCCCGTCAAAAATAAAGAAGTTTCTGGTAAGACAGAGTTCTAGCAATTGCAAGACAAACAACGTAGGTACCCTGTGTGGTCTGGGTCTGGAATCTAGTATTCGTTCTATGACAAGTAGAGCCGCTCCCTGCGGGATATTAGTGTAGAGCGACTCTACGTCTAGCGTGCAAAGTGTTTGGTTGTTGGGGTCATAGGGAAGATGTTCCACGAGATTAATCATTTCCATGCTGTCACGGACGTAACAGCATGTTTCAGGCACAAAGTCTTTAATAAAAAAGTCCACGTAGGACCCTAATGGTTCCAAAATAGAGCCACAGGCCGATACTATCGGTCGGCCCGGTGGGTTCACACTGTTTTTATGAACCTTAGGGAGTGTGTAGATGACTGGGAGTCTGGGACACTTGACATTCAGGAAATTGAATTCCTTCTTGCTAAGAAACCCCTCGTCCCTGCCAGCCACTGTGATTTGTTTTATCAGGCCTTGAATTTCAGCCGTTGGGTTCCGGCCTAGTCTCAAGTAATGTTCCCTATTATTCAATTGTCGAATAATCTCGTTTTTATAGGCATCAATATTTTGCAGGACAATGCCTCCGCCCTTATCAGCGCTCTTAATGATTAGGTCCGTATTGCCTTTGAGTGAGTCTATTGCCTCCTTCTCGTTCTTTGAAATGTTGTAGGGAATGTATATCTTCCTCCTTCCCAAGAGCTCGAGCTCTTTGAGAATGAGTTTCTCAAACGTGATGATCTCAGGTGGAATCATACTCGCCGTGGGAAGGAAAGTAGAGGGGGGGGCAAACGGGGTGTTACGGTTTGCCTCAGGAGTGGGGTGCAATTGGAAGAATGCTTTCAGCCGTACCAGTCTAAAAAAGCGTAGTAACTCCGTTTGCAACTCCATGAAGTTAGGGCGAACAGTAGGGACAAAGGAGAGTCCTTTTTTCAGAACTTCCAATTCTGAGTGCTGCAGAACATGGCTAGATAAATTAAAAATAGGCAATGTTTCAGTCACATTCTCTGTTGTGGGTATCACCACTGATAAAAATTGTTGCGTGTCCTCCGCTCCCCAGGGGCGTTGAACCATGTTCTGGGTTTCCCTGACCTAGCTGTCACAGTGACGAGAGACAGGCCGTTAAGGCTACAGTGGGCAGCCCATCACAGCTCATCCCAGGGAAGAAGGTGTGAATCACTACTCCCACCTCCCAACCCAGGCAGGCTATCAGTATGCAGAGGGGAGGGGGGAGTCTGCAGCCTAATCTAAGTGTAGACAGGAAAAGGTCCCCTTTATAAAAGAGGGATCCCTAGCGAAGGAATGCCCAAACCCTATATATCATTGGAAAGGGTTCCCGCCCCGAGACCAACAAGACCAAACATGATAGACTTATTAGGTCCCTGTCAGAAGTTAGTCCATAAGGGGAGGTTCCCAATGTAAGCCTATGGAGGATTAAGCCTTACTGCGTTAGCAGCGGCTTGTGGCAGATATGCCAGCCTCACAAGGTTTTAGGGGAGAGCACCTGCACCTCAGCACGGTTTAGCAGTGGTGAGGCGCCCAGAGTCCTAAGTCCAACAAAATATAGGATAAAAATGGGAGGCAAAAAGGGCAAAAATGTAGGGGAGACCACCCTAAGGCTGACAGGTCTAACACTCACTTTACCAAGATGTTGCCAGAACATATTCTCTGTAGTTTTCTTTATCTGGGTCAGGTACTCACTGCCCTGTGGTGTTACTACAAGAGGATTGGTAGGACCAATACACGGGCACTGTCGCCCCTACAGCAGAGAGAAGCAAAAGCTGTGACCCAGAGACACACAAAGTGATCCCCTGCAGAAACTGCTCAGGTGATAACGCTGAGCTCCAGCTCTAAGTAGGTTGAGCACAGTACTGGCACAAGTTTGGACCACAAATGAATGTGCATGTAATTAGCAAATATAACAGTAAGCAGTACTGTTTTTAAACTATATGATTTTGAACATATTCGTTTTAAAGGGAAAACACTTGTTTAAAGTGCCTTTTTTGTTAAATAGTGGGCATTTGCAGGATCTATATACAACTGCTGCAACTCAATTTGCAAAAAGAACAAATGCGGTAGTCCATATGTTCTTGCATGTTCAAATGTTGCAAATGTGCTGCAATTTAAAATAACATGAGTTCTGTGCACATGAAGTACTTTAGTCAGTGTGTTAATCCAGTTTTTATTTAATGGTGAAGCTTCATAGAATTCTTACCTCACAAAAACACAGGTCAAGAGTGAGCAGCTGTACACTGAAGGCTTCTTTAAAGACAGGGTTTATTCGCCAGACACACTATCCAGTCTCCAGCTCTACCATAGCTGCCATCACTGTGTTCAGAACATGTAATAACACTTTAGTAAAGGCTTCCTCCACTGGTGACGTCTGTGCCTCCCTGCTCCCCTTGTAAAGCCTCTCCTGTCAGCCCCTCTCTCCACCCAGGGTTCTTTCTCCTTCGACTCAGCCTGCTCTTTTAACCCCAGTTTGCAAGATTCAGCCCTGTCAGCCCCTCTCTCCACCCAGGCTTGTTTCTCCTTCGACTCAGCCTGCTCTTTTAACCCCAGTTTGCAAGATTCAGCCCTGTCAGCCCCTCTCTCCACCCAGGCTTCTTTCTCCTTCGACTCAGCCTACTCTTTTAACCCCAGTTTGCGAGGTTCAGCCCAGGTCTCCCCGCAGCAGCTGCCACCGGAAATTTATATACAAACACTAGGAGTGACTATGGCCCAACCCCGGCGGCCCCTGTAGGTACTGCGCCCCTCGGCAGTATTTCCATGTTTGTGTACAGGCGTGCATTGCTACTGTGGATCACAGACTTTCTCAACATGTACATTTGTATTATTTTTAATAGATTTTTGTTATTAATGGCATTTGCACACCTTTCATACCGCATACTCTCTTGAACTATTAAGAGGACAGGATTAACAAATGAATTTGGTTCCCTAACTGTGCGTTTGGTGTGCGGCGCCCCTGGGTAGTTTTTACGGCGCACTGGGGTGTCGCGGCGCACAGATTGGGAACCACTGCCCTATCCCCTTGTCTGTCAGAACACAATGGTCAATACACACCAGGCAGGCACAAAGACACATAACACACAGAAATGCCCACTTCTAAAAGTGGCGGTCCTCAAATAGGAATATTAAATCTGATTTCACCAATAAGCAGGATTTATTACTACTATTCGAAACATATCAACCTTGATCACGCTACCCCTCTCAGGTCAGGAATTACCACTGAAGCACATATCAGGGAATCCCAAAAGCATGCCTATGAGAGGGCAGCCTCACAGCAGTGAGAAACAAAATAGGCTGTTTGTTACTACTAGAACATGCCACACAGTTAAGGCACATGTCCTATCTTTTACCTACACCGCACCATGCCCATAGGGCTAGCTAGGGCCCACCTTAGGGGTGACTGATATGTAGTAAAAGGGGAGTTGCAGATTTGGCAACCACTTTATGTGCCACATCACAGCGGCAGTAAACTGCGCGCACAGGCCCTGCAGTGGCAGAGGCCGGAGCCAGGTTTGAAAGGCTACTTTGGTGGGTGGTGCAAGCAGCGCTGAAAGCCCACCAGTAGCATTAATTTACTGGCCCTGGGTATATGGGATACCTCTGTACAAGGGACTGATAGGTAAATTAAATATGCCAATCAGGTGTAGACCAATTGTAGCAAGTTTACCATAGAGAGCACATGCACTTTATCACTGATCAACAGTAATAAAATGCACAAAGTCATAAAACCACGAACAACAGGTCAGAAGAAATACAGGAGGAAGGCAAAAAGTTCTGGTATGACCCAGCAAAAAGGGCCAAGTCAAATAAGAGGTGTCTAGGATGTTAATGGTTTCGATGAAGTGTGCTAGCTGGATGTTGATGGCCTTTTCGATGACCTTGGCTGTGAAAGGGAGCAGTGAAATGGGCTTGAAGTTCTTGAGGGCCGTCGGGTCTGTGGAGGGCTTCTTTAGAAGGGGATTGACTTTGGTATGCTTCCAGTTGTCTGGGAATGTGGCGGTCTCAAGTGAGAAGTTAATGGTTCGACGTAGCTCAGGTGTGATGGCTGTGGTGGCCCTCTGGAAGATCTGCGCAGGGCAGGGGTCAGAAGGTACTCAGAAGTGGATGCCCTTCATGGTCTTTAGGGTTTCTCCTGTCGTGAGTGGGGTCCAGGTAGGAAAGGTCTGTTGGGTGGTGTCGCTGGGGGTGTGGGTTTTGGCAGTGCAGAGGTCTTGGTCATCTAAGTTGTCAGAGCATCTTGATCTTGAGGTGAAAGAAGGAGCTGACTCTGTTGCAGAGGTCTTGGGAGAGAGGGACGTCAGTGGTTTCGCTGATGGGTTTGGAAAATTCCTGTATGATGGCGAAAATGTCATGATAACTCCTGTGATTATTGTTCCTGCTAGAGAGAGATCGCAGTTTTGTCTAGTGGCAGTTTTGACTAGCCATAAAGTAGCACAGAGGGTTAGGATTAGATCTCTATTTTATGTGGATAGCTGAGTGGCTTAGTAAAACCAGCCTTTACAAGTGCTTTAAAACAAATGACATTTATCTGAGAGAGGGGCTATGGGGAGATGAGGGGCACTGTTGCCAGCTGGTGGTGAGGGAATCCGAGGAGGAGGTCATATGTGGGGAAGGCACCAAAAAAGATTTGTTGCACTGGGCGCCACCAGCGCTAAAGTCAGCCCTGGCTACCAGTGTTCTGGAACCTTTGCTTCATTAGTTTGTCTATGTCTTAGACTTTTGTTTTAATACACAGTGACAGGCACACCTTTTTTCATTAAGCTTAAAAAGTGCCTTAACATTCCTGGTGTCAAGCAGCGGTGACAGAAACGTAAGTGGTGTTTGTGATTCTGTTGCTGCGGCACCTGACACTGTCTGTCAATTAGTTTCTGAAGAACCTTGGGCCGCTTGAACACGGACTTGGTGCTGTGCTAAAGCCATGACAATTCTAATCTGTTGAAGGTCACCTTTGGGCTGTTGCATTGAGTCCTGAGCTTGTTACAACACAGAAGGATTTGAGCCTAAGACCAATATGGACGTTTTGTATAAGATGATATTGTCTTTTATATTATTAACATATATGCACTTAACCTCACATATTTTTGTCCAACCATTGACTCTTTCCATCATTCACCCAAGCCCTCATCCACATCACCACCACACCAATCAATGAAGATGCCCTTTCAGTAATAAGCCAGACCTATTAGCTTTGGTGCTATTTTTGAGGGGTATGGAGGGCTGCTAGCTTTTGAGTGGAGGGACAGTGGTATCAGTAATATGAACTTACTAGTTGGTGAGGAGTGTGAGCGCTGCCAGGAGTGAGTGGCTGCTATTCTATGAGTGGTTTGCACGTGCCGTCAGTAAAGCTAATTGGTCTGGTTAGTTAAGTGGTTCTTTACTGAATGAAAGTGTATGTGTCCTTGGATTAATGACACATGGGTATCTGGTGGCATGCTTGTGTTCCTGAAGGCACAGGTAAGTGTTTTATTGGCTGCATGGGTGGTTTGCATTGGTGTCTGGCGGCATCCATCTGCTGACGTGCATAGGTGTCTGATCTTGTATGTGGTTGCCTGATCATATGTGGGTATGTATATAATGTATCAGTGAGTAGCTGATAGAAGGTTTGGGTGCTTGATGGTATGGTTGGGTGTTTTGTGGCATGCATGTTTGAATGTGTGATGAAATGCAATGAAATACTTCGATGCTGTTTCAAAGACAATGTAATTCCACACTGTTGATGCTTCAGAAATGCCAATGCAGGCCTTATTCTAGAGCACGTCAGAAATCACATGACATCTTTAGAACCCGGGCATATGTGTACCCAATGCCTTTCCGGCGAATAAGCCCTTAGTCAGGTGTCTGAAATGTAAACGAAGCCCATCATTTGGCAAAATTCATCATTCATATATGCAAATACAGCATTTCGTTAGCTTAACGTACTTTTATATCCCATTATTCGATCTGCTCTAGATTTAAAACTCATCCTTACACAAAAAACATTTCCTTTGACTTCCCCATTAAGAAATTATAATAGTATGTGCCCACTTGCTACAAAAATGATTTATCCCATGTGTGAACTCCTCCAAAAACGAATTGTGTGCCTACTCATTCAAACAATCACAGTCAACTCACCTTGTTCTTCATGTACCATTGAAATCTCTAATGATCCGGGCCTCAACCGGCAGAGTGACTGCTTATGACTTGCTCCCACACAAGTTGGATTGGAAATACACTCATCTAGAAATAAGCTGTTGAGCTCCCCAGGTGAAACCAATAGTAACTGTAAGATTTGAGCTTCCCAAGTGACCGCAGGGGCCGATTCAGCCCATGAAAACTGAAGAAATACATGCCTACTACAACCCTTATAATCCGTAAAAGTAATTTGATACATTTGTACATCTAATGTGCTACATAAAAAACAAAAATGAGAATAACCCCAACAATATTTGATAATGAAATGTCCGATGTTTAGTGATGAAGTGTCCAATATTTTTAATTCCGATGTGCTTGATGTAATTGCACGATTCCCAAATAACCTCTGTCTTTTCCATCATTTTCTTTTCACTTTTTAAGTCTCGCGACCTGCGTTGCACTGCGCAGTAGTGCCCGCGCAGGCGAGAGTCATTTTGTCCGGGGTTCAAAAATGGACCCTGGAAATGAACACGCTTGTGCGTGTGTTTTTACTTCTGCGGCCTGCTATTGGCCTTTGTCTGCGTGTTTGTTTTAAAGATAGCACACAATAGGCCAGAGGCAGGCGCATAGCTCCGCCCCTGGCCTATTGGTGTCTATTATGCGCATTTCTGCCATATGGTTTCAATTATCGTGCCCAGACACGGGCGCAATAATTGAAAGCATATGGCTTGCTGTGGTGCGCGCGCCCGCGCACCACTCGCGGCTTTATCTGTTTCGTGAAAGTGAAAGCGATCGCTTTCCTTGTTTCTTGTTGTTCATTCCTCTGGTTCTGCTTAATTTCAGCATTCCGAAGGTTTGGTTGACTTTGGGTGGCACATCTTTACATTTAGAAGAATCTTTGGTGACTGCTGTGCCCATAGTTGATGACATTTCTCACAGTGCATGAAAATTATTTTGAAAGAAAACATTCTTCAGGAAGTTTCGGGATCCCAGCCCCGCTCAGAGCGTTTGTTGGTGCCTGGTATTCTGTTCACAGTTTAGCAAATTTAGGCATTTAATTGGTCTCCAGTCCTGATGGGGGTAACAATACTGGGTGGGTGCAACTGCACCATCTAAACACTGTGCGTCCTTTAATCTGCTGTGAGGAGCAGTGAAGAATTTCGGGTTCCAGAACGTAATATCTGGTGTTTGTACAGTGAAATGGTAGGTGAAAGTGATATTGCTCCAGAGTGAGCTAACGTTCACCAGAGTTTCGACAGCTCCGGGTTTCCTCACATATACTTTCCCAGAATTCATCACGCCGCACTGTGCACAGTGCCAGAGGCGTGGGTGCAGTGTTCGTTTGACTGCTGCCTCCGCTCGGAACACCTTCACGTTGTTCTCGGGAGCTGGCGTGTAACTCTGCAGGGTTAGTTAGATAGGTGAAAGCCCGCCATGTGCACGTGACCCCATGGAGACCTGGAATGCCGCATACCTGCAGAAGTTTAGCAAAGACTACTGAACAGCAGGTGTTGGGGATTACATATTAATTTAGTGTGAGCAGGAGACGGCTCTGAAGAGATGCCTGTACGCTATTGTTAACCCGTCCCCCCCATGGAAACCGTTATAAAAGTGTTTTGGGAAGCGCACCAATAAAGAGCGAACTTTCGAAAGTGTATTGTGCTCATTATGTGCAGTAAGTTTTTTACCCCTGCAAATCTTCCACTTGGTTGTATAGTTAGGTGATATTTATCGGCATTCTCCAAAACTGAGTGGCACCTAGCTGTATTTTACCGTCTCGAACAGTATTTTTCTAGCCTAGATAAGTAACAAATATTGGGGAAATCCCTCAAAAGTCGGTATTTTCTCATTTGAAACCTAAATTGAAATAACTTAATTAGGAAATCACTTCAAATGTATTTTAACCCCTTGCCTGCGGGGCTAATTCCCCCGCTGTACTGGGGGTGGGGGGGGGCGCGCAAAGCACCCCGGTGCTCATGACAAGCTGAGCTCGTCATGAGCCACGGTGGCCGTGTGCTCATGACGAGCTGAGCTCGTCACAGCCACACCCGTTTCTGTAGAACGCTCAGCACAGCGGGGAAATAAGCCCCGCGTGCGAGCGTTGAGGCCGTTATGATGAGCTCAGCTCGTCATGAGCACACGGCCACCGTGGCTCATGACGAGCTGAGCTCGTTATGAGCATGGGAGGGGTTAAATCTATCCAAACTATTCCTATATTTTTTTTCAAAGCTAACAAGGTTATTATTGCCTTATTCGCAAAAAATACAGATCATTTTAGTCTAAATAGTTTTAAAGTATCGGCTGCTCATCCTTCCAGAATCCCTGAACACAACCAAATGGCGATGATTATTCATGAGAACAGACCAGCATTCCATCTCATTCACAAAAATCACTCTTGTACTGCTTGTTTATCATGGGTCTGAACACTGATCCCTGCTCCCTCCCCATCCGTCAATCTTTACCCTCACCTAGCTAGAAGCTATATTTTTTCGTCACCACACATTTTTCTGACATTAGTTTTAGGTTGTGGGTCAGTTTTGCATTCAATTCCAGCCCACCCTTGGTTCATAAGCCACGTTTGTATCATTTGCATTATCTGTGAGTTCACTGGGATTCTCTCACCAGCACCCTACTTTTGCACTCGCGCTAGGCGCCAGTTGAGTTTATTGAGGGTGATCAAGATTCGCACACTGTGTGCTTGTAGTGTATTGATTTGTAGTTAGGTCCTCGCGCTGTACCACAGTGCGAGGACACATGTGATGTTGTATGCCTTTGAACTGTGTTCTGTGTTCAAATGCCGCCTTCCTGCTCTAGGATTCTAGCAACGTTACTCAGTTGCTCGATATCCTGGAGCGGAGCGGGAGCGGAGCGGGAGCGTCCGGTCGTGGGTGCTTCAACTAAGAAGAATAAATACCTTTTAAAAGATGTTCACCTTGTCTCCTGGAAGTCATTACTACAATAGACGACGAGCGGGTCAAGAATTCATTTTCAACAAGCACCCACCAACGATATTTGCCTGCCTCAGCACCTCTACTTATATTTCCAGCGTTGCCACTTCTGCAGAGCTGTTTTGCTCACCGGAGAAGCATTCTTTCTACTTGGAATTTGAATTTTCTGCATTTTTCTCGTCTTCGATGCTTCTCGACTTCAGTGGCTTGGCGGCAGGGTTGCACGTCACGATGGCTGCAGCGTCATAGCGTGTTTACTCCCCTTCGCTTACTAACACGAACGTGAGTCATACGCTCTCACTCACCACGTCACCGCGCAGCGTCAGGCGGCCATTTTACCCGTGTGGTTACTTGGCAACATCATTAAACGCTAGCGCTACGCTGACGCTGCAGGAAAAGGCTGCAAATTGGATTCTTTTTAAGGTATTGGATTCGTTTTAAGGTACTATCTTCCAAATTTGTACATCGGTGACAGGCACACCATTCTTACTTTAAGACTTTCTTGCCTGCACGAATATTTAAGTTTACAGACTCACATTCAGCTTATATCTCGTCACGGTGACAAGCACACCTTGCCTTACTTTGTTATAATTTTACACTTATAAAGAGACAAGACTGTTATTTTAATTTAAAAGCATTTTCACACGTTTTCTTGATTTTTCTTCATGATTTTTGTACAATAATTATTTATTTACAGCTTTATTGGCTATTTTAACTGTATAGCTTTCTCACAAGGTCTTCTCACTCATTTATCTCTTTTGTCATGGCCTCCTCTCAACAATTTGCCCAACCTCCTCCTTTTCTACAAAATCCGGTTAAGCCAGCCATTCCATGGCGTCAATGGGTCAAAGCTTTTGCTAATCACATTATTGCTATTGATGCTGTTAAGTTTAGCCCAGAAAGGAAAGTGGCGATCCTATATGGTTATTTGGGCGTCGCAGTTCAAAATGTTTTTGAAAATCTGCTAAAATTTCCAGCTCCTGCTGGAGAGGCTGGTGATGCAGATCATTGGGATGTTTATAAGGAAGCCTTATCTCGTCTTGCAAAACAGTATGATGAGGAGTCAAATGAAATGCTTGAGAGACATAATTTCTTTAAAAGGAGACAACGCGAGGATGAGTCAGTAGAAGAGTATATTGCACAATTGAGAGTTTTGGCCTCAACATGTGAGTTTGAAGCAAATCCAGATATATATATTCGGGATCAATTTGTTTTTGCCTGCTACTCAAAAAAAATTCAAGAACGTTTATTGAGTTGTAGAAAACTGACACTTCAAGAAACTATTGATATCGCGTAGAGTATTGAGAGGTCTGTTGCCACATCCAGAGTTCTGCAGAATGATCAACCTCGCACTCCTAGTCAAAGTGTTTCATTTGAAAATTCAAGTTCTGTTAATGTTCAATCAATCAATCAATCATAACACTTGTATAGCGCGCTACTCACCCGGAAGGGTCTCAAGGCGCTTGGGGGAAGGGGGCCGCTACTGCTCGAACAGCCAGGTCTTGAGTTGTCTCCTGAAGGCGAGGTGGTCCTGGGTCATCCAAAGGTGGATGGGGAGGGAGTTCCATGTCTTGGCCGCCAGGTAGGAGAAGGATCTGCCTCCGGCGGTAACTCTTCGGATGCATGGTACGGCGGCGAGGGCGAGGCTGGCGGACCGTAGCTGGCAGGTGGGCGTGTGGAAGGTCAGGCGGTCGTTGAGGTACTTGGGGCCCAGGTCGTGGAGAGACTTGTGTGCGTGGGTGAGGATCCTGAACGTGATCCTCTTGTTGACGGGGAGCCAGTGCAGGTTCCTCAGGTGGCCGGAGATGTGGCTGCATCGAGGGATGTCCAGGATGAGTCGGGGGGAGGCGTTCTGGATGCGTTGTAGTCTTTTAAGTAGCTTGGCTGTGGTTCCGGCATAGAGGGTGTTTCCGTAGTCCATCCGGCTGGTGACGAGGGCCTGGGGGACCGTCTTCCTGGTTTCGATCGGGATCCATCGGAAGATCTTGCGGAGCATGCGGAGGGTGTGAAAGCATGAGGAGGAGACGGTGTTGACTTGTCTGGTCATCGAGAGGGAGGAGTCCAGGATGAAGCCCAGGTTGCGTGCGTGGTCTGTCGGCTTGGGGGCGGTGCCCAGGGCTGGGGGCCACCAGGAGTCGTCCCAGGCGGAGGGTGATGGTCCAAGGATGAGGACTTCCGTCTTGTCTGAGTTCAGTTTCAAGCGGCTGTTCTTCATCCACTCGGCGACGTTTTTCATCCCTTCGTGGAGGCTGGCTCTGGCGGTGTCGGGGTCTCTGGTGAGGGAGAGGATCAGCTGGGTGTCGTCGGCGTAGGAGATGATGTTGAGGTTGTGTTGGTGTGCGATGGCTGCGAGAGGTCTCATGTAGACGTTGAAGAGGGTGGGGCTGAGTGATGATCCTTGCGGGACGCCGCAGATGACTTCGGTGGCCTCGGAACGAAACGGGGGGAGGAGGACTCTTTGTGTTCTTCCAGCAAGGAACGAGATGATCCACTTCAATGCCTTCTCTTGGATGCCGGTGTTGCTGAGGCGTTGGACTAGGGTGCGGTGGCAGACCGTGTCAAACGCGGCGGAGAGGTCCAGGAGGATGAGTGCCGCTGTTTCCCCATTGTCGAGAAGGGCTCGGATGTCGTCGGTGGCTGCGATGAGGGCGGTCTCGGTGCTGTGGTTGGCTCTGAAGCAGGACTGCGAGGGGTCGAGGGATCCATTTGTCTCGAGGAAGGCGGCAAGCTGTCTGTTGGCGATCTTCTCAATGACTTTGGCAGGAAAAGGGAGGAGGAGCGAGATGGGGCGGAAGTTTTTGAGGTCGGTGGGGTCCGCTGTGGGTTTCTTCAGCAGGGCGCTGAGTTCGGCATGCTTCCAGTTCTCCGGGAAGGTGGCGGTGTCGAAGGAGGTGTTGATGACGTCTCGGAGTTGGGGTGCGATGGTGGAGTCGGCCTTGTTGAAGACGTGGTGGGGGCAGGGGGCAGTCGGAGATCCGGAGTGGATGGTGTTCATCGTGCGGGCTGTGTCTTCGGTGGTCACTGTGGTCCAGGTGCAGAGGATGGCGGTGGGGTGCGTTGGTTCAACGATTGGGTGCAAGGGAGGTGCGCCGAAGCTGTTGTGGATGTCGGCAATCTTGCGGTGGAAAAATGAGGCGAGGGAGTTGCAGAGATCTTGTGACGGGGTGATGTCGTTGTTGCCGGTGCTGGGGTTGGAGAACTCCTTGACGATGCTGAAGAGTTCCTTGCTGTCGTGGGCGTTGTTGTCCAGTTGATCCTTCAGTGATTTCTTCTTGGTGGTGCGGATGAGCTGGTGGTGCTTGCGGGTCGCGTGTTTGAGGGCGGTTATGTTGTCAGTGGTCCGGTCGAGGAGCCAGGCTTTCTCGAGGGTGCGGCAGGTCTTCTTGGAGTCCTTGAGTTCGTCGGTGAACCAGGGGGCCTTCTTGCTTCTGGGTTTGCTGGGAGGGTTCTTCAGTGGTGCGAGGTCGTCGGCGCAGGCGGTCAGGACTGTGTGAAGTTGCGGGCTGCTTCGTTGGGGTCCGGTGTGCTGGCAGGTGGCTTCCGGCTGAAGGAGGTGGTGAGATGGTCGGCGGTGATCTTGCTCCAACTTCTGTGAGGAACCTGTTGCGGTTGGTGGTGAGTAGTGGTTTTTCTGAAGCTGAAGTGGACGCAGCTGTGGTCGGTCCAGTGAAGTCCGGTGGAGTGGCTGAAGGCGATGTGCTTGCTGGCTGAGAAGATGGGGTCAAGCGTGTGGCTGGCGTAGTGGGTGGAGGTGTTGACCAGTTGCTTGAGTCCGAGGTTGGCGAGGTTGTCCAGCAGGGCGGCGGTGTTGCGGTCCTTGATGTTCTCCAGGTGGAAGTTGAGGTCCCCTAGGAGGATGTAGTCGGCGGAGGGGAGGGCAGGTGGGCTGATGAAGTCCGTGATGTCTTCGCTGAATTGTGTGCGTGGTCCCGTGGGTCTGTAGATGAGGGTGCCTCTGAGGGTCATCTTTGGGTCGGTGTGAATCTGGAAGTGGAGGTGTTCGGCGGCGGTGAAGGTGTCGTCGGCTTCGCTCGTGATGCGGATGGTGTTCTTGTGGACGATGGCGATGCCTCCTCCGGTCTGGTTGACGCGGTCCCTCCTGATGATCTTGTATCCATCCGGGATGGCGATGTCGGGGGCTGAGGAGGCGTTCATCCATGTTTCCGTGAGGAACGCGACGTCTGGTGATGTGGTGTCCAGCAGGTTCCAAAGTCTGACGGCGTGTCTGTGGACGGAGCGGGTGTTGAGCAGGATGCACTTGAGGTGGTTGCTGGGGTTCGGCTTGGCGGGCGCGGTGCATGTTCGGAGGCAGGTGAACTTGCAGGTTGAGCAGGCGAAGGGTCCGTGGAAGCGTTTCGGGGCGGCAGGCGGGGTTCCGGCCGGCATTGAGTGCGTTGAGGGCGGCGGCGTCGTAGGTCTGTCGGGTCGTCTTGCGTCGGTGGGGTCCAGGGGTCCTGGCGCTGGGCGCGATCCAGGCGCGGACTGTTGTGAATGTTAACAAGCCTTTTAAGCAAATGTATAGGAAAACTAATGCTGTTTGTTACAGATGCGGGTCGAAGTCACATCTTGGTAATAACCCCACTTGTCCTGCCCTTGGGAAAAGATGAGTATTATGTAAGAAGTTAGGTCATTTCCAAGGCTCTTGCAGGTCTGTGAAGAGACCTACCAGAGTCAACAGTATTGAATATCCTGAGAATGTAGAAGATTGTGTTGACCAGTTCCAAAACATGGTGGTTTCCATTGAATGCAACTCAATTGTCTCTTCAAAATCAGTCAAAGGCCCTGTAGGTACTGCACTTTTTAGTGATGTTGAGATTCCTATAATGGCTGATTCGGGATCTCCTATCACCATTTTGTCAGATGTTGTATTTGATGAGAAGTGGAATAATTCTATTTGCTTATCTAAAACTGATGTCAACCCGAAAGCATTCGGTGAGTTTGACATTGACATGCTGGGCTATTTTAACTCTAGATTAGAATGTCTAGGAAGGTCTATCATTACAAAAATATATGTTGCTGTCAAGGGACGCAACCTAATTGGATGGCAAGACCTTGCGAAAATGGGTTTATACTTAATTCCTGGTTCTGAAAATCCAATTGTAGTAGGTGAACCTCCCCAAGATTATATCCCCATTCCACCGGTGAAATCCGTATGTCTAGCTCTCACTGATCATCATTCTGATATAAAACAAATTTTAGATAGGTTTCCCAATGTGTTTTCAGACAAACCAGGTACTGTAAAGGGGTTTCAACATCAAATCAGACTGACGTCTCAGGCAAATCCAGTGGTTCATAAGGTTCGATCTGTACCCATTAGTGCTAAGGATGAACTCAAAGCTGTTCTTCAATCTTTATGTGATAATGGTGTTATTGCACCTTCAAACTCTTCAGAATGGGTTTCTCCCATTGTTAAAGTTAGGGAAAAAAATGGCGAGGTGAGATTATGTGCTGATTTGCGCACATTAAATAAGAATATCCTAGTTGACTGCCACCCTCTCCCCAAAATTCATGATCTTCTTGCTAATTTAGGGGGTGCCAAATATTTTTCAATCATTGACTTGCGGTCAGCTTACCACCAGGTACCACTAACCAAGGATAGCCAAGAACTTACCACATTTGTCACTCCGTTTGGAGTTTACAAGTATTTAAAACTTCCTTTTGGCTTGGCCTCCGCGGCCAGTGTTTTTCAGAAAATTATGGACAATCTTTTCCAAAACATGTCCGGAGTCCAAGCCTACCAGGATGACATTTTGATTTTTTCTAACGATTGGGAGTCCCATTTGTTGAATTTAAATGCAGTCTTACGCAAGCTTGACGAATCAGGTATGTCAGTCAGAGCTGATAAGTGCAAGTTTGGTACCCAGTCTTTAGAATACTTAGGTCATACCTTGTCACCAGAGGGTATCAAACCAAAAACTTCTCTTATCAAAGCCATCACTCATGCCACCCCTCCCAAGGACAAAGGTGCACTTCGATCTTTTCTGGGCCTAGCAGAATATTATGCTCGATTTGTCAAAGGGTATGCTCAATTAGTGGAGCCATTACGTGCTCTTTTCTGTAAGGGGTCAACGTTTGAATGGTCAGAGGATATTGCTGCCTCTTTTAACCAAGTCAAAAACATGATTGTTGAAGCTCCAGCTTTACATCCTTTTTGTGACTCTTCCAGATGTTTCTTAATGGTAGATGCCAGTTTGACAGGTTTGGGAGCTGTCCTAGGTCAGTGGGTGTCAGGAAAAGAGCACACAATAGCTTTTTCATCAAGGAAACTTAAAGTTTCGGAAACACACTATGGCACCATAGAACGCAAGTCACTCGCTTGTGTGTGGGCTATAGAGACGTGAGTTCGATTTATTTACTGATCACAAACGCCTCACCCAACTTCTCAATGGCGATGGTCTTGGTAAAGCTTCTTCAAGGCTTGTCAGATTTTTGTCTAAATTGCATGAATTCAATTTTTGCATTAAACATATATCTGGGGGAAAAAACTTCAGAGCTGACTGTTTGTCACGCATGGCCCTTCAAGATGTTTCTGGAGCTGAAGAAGCTGGGGATATCGAATGTGTGGTTGCTGCCCTTGATGCCATCAAATTGTGTCCTAGTATTACTGAGCAGTCTTGGTTTGAGGCGTATAATAGGGATGAAAATTTGAAATTCGTTGCTGAGTACATTTCCAAGGGTTGGCCAGAGAGTGGAAAGCTTTCTAATGAATTGAAGGCTTTCGCTATGGTTGCCTTTGAGTTATCCCTGGTTAATGATTTGGTAATGAGACATGAGGTTTTTCTTCCTCCCTCTAGTATCAGAAACGATATCATTCAATTTGCACACCAAGGTCATCTTGGAATATCAAAAACGTCTCAACTCATTAAATCTCATTATTGGTGGCCGTCCATTGAATCTCAAGTTAAGTTTTTCATTGACTTCTGTCATGAGTGTTTGCTTTCTGACAAAAAATGGAAAGTCATGAATACTCCTCTTCATCCTGTTCCCTTCCCAGAGAAACCTTGGGAAAAGGTTGCTTTAGAATTTTCAGGTCCGTATGAGTTACTTTCTCATGATATGAAGTACCTTATTCTATTGATTGATTACCATTCTAAATGGGTGTATCACATGTTCTGTGACTCAGCTAATTCCACCAATGTTGTAACATTTTTTTTTTTTTTAAATCTTTTTATTAAAAGTTTTTTGCTTTTACGTACAGGGCACGGCATATTACTACAAACAAGAGAAATATCAGAGAGAGAAAAAAAACAACAAAAAACAACAACCCAATAAGAAAAGTAAATATAGCAGTCCAGGCTCTGAAAACGTAGATCTTGTCAAGGGATTAAAAAACAATCTTCATCATATATCGTTATCACAAAACACATTCCATAATATTACATAAATTCTCTTATGTACAATTAAACCATAATCAGTTGTCTAATTTTTATTTCTCTCCCAATATTTCAGAGGTAGCGTCTAGTACCTTATAGGTTATCATAAGTCACACGATTTTGCTCGTACCTAGTTTTCAATCTGTTCCACCCTCTTTCCATCGCGTAATGGGGTCCCATATTAGCTTACCCAGCTTCCTTCCCCTTTTCCCCTTCCTTGCGTAGATCTCTCTCTCCATATTATATATTCTTATTAATTTGGCCAACCAATGATGGAAGGTAGGAGGAGTAGGGTCAATCCATGCAGACGCTATACATAATCTCATGACTGATGATGCTACGAATAAAAATTCCCCCCCGCTTGGTGGTTGTTCATCCTCCACATTCACTCCTAATAATATTGTTCCGGGAGTTAACACAATTTCAGTTCCTAAAATATTATTTATAAAGCCTTCAATATCTTTTTTGAGTGAATATAAATGAGGACACGTTGCAAATACATGTATCAAATCAGCTTCCAAGCTTCCACACCTATAACAATTAATTCCCACAGTGCCTCCCCATTGAGCTATTTTTGCAGGGGTGTAATATAGATGGTATAACGTTTTATAATGTTGCGCCTGCAATGGTGCCGAGCATAACAGCGAATATCCCTTTTCTAAAGAAATACCAAAGCTTTCCCCACTAATATTGAGATTGTTTTTCCATTTATCTGTCCATTTTTCAAGATCATCCTGTTTTGATTTAATCAATTCAGCATAAAACCTCTTGATAGTACAATCTTCCCCTGATTGAATCACTTCCATAATCGGATCATGTCTAAACCCCAATGGTCCTCCCTTTTTACTCAACAAAAAGCTCCTAATTTGCAAATATTTAAAAAAAATGCCTGGTATCTAGCTTAAATCTTGCCTGTAGTTCTGAAAATTGACAAACCCCTTGTTCTCCCATTACATCCCCTATTCTTCTAATTCCCTTACTTTCCCATTCTATAAATGTGAGACCCGAAAAAATCTCTTGTGGAAGATTTAGATTATCTATAAATCTAGTGTATAAATTATATTTCCCCAAGCCCGCTCTTTTAATGAAGCTTTTCCAAATTGTACATGCTGCTATAAGCGTCTTAAACCTTGTCCTTTTATAGTAACTAGCCTCTGTATACTTCAAGACCACATTCTCCACTTCTTATCCCAAGGTTAGGCCATAAATTGCCAGTGTTCGCTCCAGCCTTCTGACTCTGCCCCCCCCAGTAAACCTACCATATTTTGAAGAGCTGCCGCCCAATAATAAAGCTTTAATTCTGGTACTCCCCAACCTCCCCTCTCTCTTGGGAGTGTCATGAATCTGAGGGCCCTTCTAGTTTTCCCCTTTGCGCAAATGAATCTATTGATTATACACTCTAATTTTTTTAATAATTTGACATCAAATAACAAAGGTATTGCTCTAAATAGATATAAAAATTTTGGGAGAACCAGCATTTTTATTATGTTCGTCCGCCCCACAATTGACATGTGCAAGTTATCCCACCTATCCAGGTCTTTCTGTACTTTCTTGATTAAAGGAGAAATATTCATCTCTACTAGGGAATCCAAATCTGTCGAGATAGTTACCCCTAAGTATATACCTGCCTGCGTCACTCGGTTATCTGTACAAATAGTATAAGAGTTTTTGATTATCTGCGTTTTGGATGTGTTTAATTTATAACCCGATATCTTTCCAAATCTCATCGCCTCAATTTCTACGTACTCTATGGATTCAGTAGGGTTTGGAGTGATTACGGCAACATCGTCCGCATAGGCTAAGATTTTACAGTGACCGATGAGTGTTATTAGAGGTGTAATCATCCCGGACGCCTCTATTCTGCTAATAAGTGGGTCCATGTATATAGCAAATAAAAGCGGTGAGCAGGGGCACCCCTGTCTTGTACCCCTTTTTATTCGAAATTGCCGCGTATTCCCAGCATTCACACGTAAAGTCGCTACCGGGTTTAAATATAGTGCCTGTATAGCTTTGAGGAATCCCTGTTTAACACCTGTTCTTTCTAATGCATACCAAAGATAGTCCCAGAAGACCCGATCAAATGCTTTTTCTGCATCAAGTAACATTACTGCCATCGGGTCTCCTGTGACTGTTGTAACATCAAATAGGGTTATTACTTTGCGTATGTGGTGGGTGGTCCCTCTTACCGGTATAAATCCATGTTGGGCACTACTAACTATTTTATCAATTACTCTGGCAAGTCTTGATGCTAGTGCTTTGGAGAATACTTTAGCGTCTGAGTTCATTAAGGTGATGGTGAGGAAAAAGGGTCAGGCAGATCAGGTCGATTACCCCTTTTCAAGGTTTGCCCGGCGTTAGCCGCCTCTCACCCAACTCACGGTTACCAAATAAAGAGGCAGGCGCTGGAGACTGGAAGGCAGGAAACAGAAGTTTTATTCCGACGGAGCAGAACACGTCAAATCAGACAACAGGGTATCTTCTCGAGGTGCTCTAACCGCATCTCTGAGGCCTGGCCTCTTATATACAGGTTTATGGCTTTATTACATTTATGACATCCGTGGTATTGCTTTGAAGTTCAAAAAGGCATCTTTGGAATCCCCGGTTCAGGCCCGTTCTCACACATATCTACAGTAGAGGTCCCCACCCAAATCACAGCATGATGGCTATCGCTCAGCTGGACATTCCGCTGGGAATAGGAATGTGGGTGATCGGTCGGATCTAGGGGGGTGAAGGCATTGATTAATCCCCGCTCCTTTGATGTGGGGCGAGGTCCTACTGTAGGGGGCAATAAACTGCATCTGCTGAGCTAAGTGATGGCCTGGGGTCAGGCCGGACAATCGGGCAGGGAGGAAGAGGTTATCAAAAGGGCCTGTTCTATGAATGAGATGAAAGAGTGAGGGGGGTTCAGCACGGGATGTGGCTCGGAGGCAGGGTCGCGCTGGAGGTGCGTTTATGACCCGAGCAGGAGAGACCGGGGGCTGTCGGGATGCTTGCGAGGCTGGGGAGTGAGGGGGAGAGAGAGACGCTGGTTATCGGGAATGGGCAGAGGGGCCATGGCAATCAAAATGGCTGCTGCTTACGCGCACGTATGGATCTGAAAAGGACAAGATGGCGCCGATAATGTTTACGCCACAATCCAGATTTTAACTGTCCTCCCTTTTCAACATATCTAGCCAGCTTGTCAATTTATGTCTATCCCCATTATATTACGTATTTCGATATCATACAAAGCTTTCATACGTTCAGCTTCGAAATTCGGAGTCCTAGGGCACATGCAGTTAGCAATGAGTGAACACAAAGGTGGCAAGCATTGAATACCTAAGCAACACCCACACAGTACCACGACCGGTATCAATATAAATGTAAACAACCTCCATCCCCAGTCCTTCAAAGTACCCCAAAACCAGCTCCCAAGCGACCATCCTTCTTGCTCCTGGTGAACCTCTGAGGAAAGTCTGTGGAGGTGCTCGATTGCTTTGTAGACTGAGGGCGAGTTATCTGGCACGTAGGTGCAACAGCTGGATCCGATGATGCGGCATGCTCCTCCACGGTCAGCTAGAACCACATCTAGAACAAGGCGGTTCTGAAGAGCCACTAGGCGGACTGCTTGAAGCTCGGCCGTACTGTTAGTGAGGATGCCAGCCGTGATGTTCATGGTCGTTTCTACTGCCTGGGTCAGGTGTCGGATGGCGCGGCTGTTTGCCATTGGGCCCCACAGAGGAACAAATCCCTTCACTGCATCCAGGAACTGTGCTCCGGTGGAGTCGGCTTGTTCAATATCTCTTGCACGCTTCTGCCGGTGATGGTTTGCTGGGGCCACGTACGTTGGAGGGAGAACGAAGGCGATGTAGCAAGTACCCCCCCAACTTTTTGGAAGCCAAGTGTAAGCTTTGGTGCCACAAACAAAGTACATATTCGGAGAAGCAACAAAGGAGGGGGGATCAATTGAGTCCAATGTACTGGTGATGTGGCAGGAACTGCGACCCACCAGCTGTGTTCCCAGGCCTTCGAGGCACACGAGGCCCGTGACATTAATAACAGTCAGAGCCACAGTCAGAGTGGCAGCAGTTCGTTTCCGTAGGTAGGAGAAGGTGGGTCTGGCTGGATTATAGAACACCTGCATTTCAACTCGTTCCTTGGCAGGGATGTCCATATGGAAGGAGGAACCAGAGGTCAAAGGACTAAAGGGAGCAGATGTCCTCCCGGTTTTGTTCAGCCAGAACCCATGGTAGAAGTGTGACACTGTTTGACCAGAAGTGGCGTTGTCTTTGTAGCTCTCTTGCAAGAGGATCAACCAGGCAAGGCAGGAGCCATGAACTGAGAAAGGGGAAGGGATGAAAGGGATAGAGTGTCCGGTCGCATGCGGGAGCAACCCGCAGATCCAGCAGTTTGTGGCGTTGGCGGCAAGGTTGTGTTGGTGCAACAGTTGCATGAAGGAATTGTTCCAGAACTCCTTACGCCTTTCTTGGAGCTGAGGCAAAAGGGAGATCAGGTGATGCTCTTTTATAGTGGTTGGCTGTGCAGTGGTCAGCAATATCTGATGAGCGGGTGCGCTCTCTTCCACGATCCAGAAGGAAGTCATGAGGAGGAGGCAAAAGAGGAGGACAATGAAAAGGGCAATTGTCTTTGATTTGTGCATACTGTCAGTCTTTGGGTTCCTGTAGTGGGTATTTCCGGTTGTTCCCATCATCTTCTTATCTGGCGCTTCCATCATCTTCTTATCTGGCGCTTCCATCATCTTCGAGGTGCTCGGTAGTGGGCAGAACCGCAGACTTCGTTTAGTGTCTCTCCGGGTAACCCTTGGTTGTGTTTAGGCTACCGTTCTGAGATTCAACTTAGTCCGTGGTCTACTTAGCCGAAGCTCCCTCCTTTCGACGCAGGAAATACCCTTCCCTGGATGGCACAGTGGGATCAGAGAATTTTGCAAGTTCGAGTGCCTCGGTATCAGGATAACAGTTCAGTGATGGCCGGTCTTTGTTCAGGAGCTCTTCTTGGGTGCTGATGTTTTCTGTCGTGGCCAGGGTCGAGGAGACCTTCTTACAGTGGTGTGCGTGCAGCCAGTGTTGTTTCCCCTCCACTCGAAGAGCCGTCCGGGTGGTGATCAGTACTTGCCAGGGGCCCGTCCACCGGGGTTCCAGACTCTTTGCCCGTTGGAAATTTCGGATCAGCACATAATCCCCCGGTTGGATATCGTGACCCGGACCCCTGGAAGCATCGGGGATGGCCTGCTGCACCTGCTGATGAATGACAGACAACGTTTTAGTCAATTTGCACAAGTAATCAGACAGTAGGACATCCGGGACGTCGTGAATGGAGGTCGGTTTAGGGGCAGTCCAGAGGTTCATCGGTCGCCCAAATACAACCTCGTAGGGGGTCAAATGGTGCTTAGTGGGAGTGGAGCGCATCGATAGCAATGCCAGTGGGAGGGCATCTGGCCATTTAAGTCCTGTGGTGGCCACTATCTTCGACAGTTTTAGTTTCAATGTGGCGTTGTGTCGCTCAACTAAGCCAGCAGATTGGGGGTGAAAGACTGCATGAAACCTTTGTTTTACACCCAACCCTTTCAAGATTAGTTGGATAACTTCAGCTATGAAGTGGGGGCCGTTGTCGCTCCATAGAATTCGACAAAGACCGTAGCGAGGGAAAAACTCTTTCAGTAGTACCTTGGCAGTGGTCATGGCAGTGTTATCACGGGTTGGATAGGCTTCTACCCATTTGCTGAAGGCACACACAATGACTAATACATACTTCAGGCTTTGGCATCTTTCTAGTTGGATGTAGTCCATCTGGAGGACCTCAAAGGGGTGGTCGGGGACCCCAAACCCTCCCCGTGGTACCACAGTTCCTTTCCCAGGGTTGTGTTGCAGGCAGATGAGGCATTGCTGGACCAGGCGTCTGGCTGAGTCGGGAATTTTGTCGTTGTGCCAGACCCTGGAGATGAGTTTGATCATGGGGGCAGATCCTATGTGTGCGGGGGAGTGTGCCATAGTCAGTATGGGGATCAGGTACGAGTCAGGCAGCAACCATTTGTTTGTGTCTTTTGTCCGCCAGCAGCCTTCATCGTCTTTCAATCCCACCCGTGCCCATTCAGTCAATTCGTGTGGTGAGCTGGCCATCTGGATGTCCCTAATCGTTTCCCTAGCGTCAGTCCATTTTTCTGCTTGTGACCTGGTCACATACATGCGTGTCGTCGTCCTATTCTCAGCTGTGGTTCGGGCAGTGATGTCGGCCAGTGCGTTTCCCTGTCCGACTAAGTCTGTCACCTTCCTGTGTGCCTGGCATTTGATTACGGCTAATCGTTTGGGGAGGAGAACTGCTTCAATCAGGGCGGAGACTAGATCTCCGTGTAGGATGGGCGTGCCGTGGGACGTCAGGAATCCCCTTTCTCTCCACAAGAGTCCAAAATGGTGAACCACTCCGTAGGCGTACTGGCTGTCCGTGTAAATGTTTGCCGTGGTCCCTGTCGCTATAATACATGCTCGTGTGAGGGCAATCAGTTCTGCCGCCTGTGCGGATCGTTGTGTGATGCGGGCTGTCTCAATTACTGTTCGGGCTGTCGTTACTGCATAGGCAGCTGGGGTGGTGCCGTCGGAGAGTTTGATGCAAGAGCCGTCTACCCATAGCTCTCCGTCAGGGTCTGTGAAGGCGGTGTCTCGGAGGTCAACTCTACTCCTAGTCTGTTCGTCTGTGAGGGTCACACAGTCATGTATAGGGGGGACATTTGGGTCGTTTTCGGGCAGAGGCAACAAGGTGGCTGGGTTCAGTGTGGTGCATCTTTTCAGCGTGATGTGGGGTGCAAGCAGAGTCAGTTCGTATCCAGTCAGTCGTGCGCTAGTCAGGTGTTGCGTCTTAGTCTGGTTCAGGAGGGTGTCAACAGCATGGGGCACTAATACCGTGAGGGAATTCGATAGCACGATCCCCTCACTTTGTCGGATAGAGACAGCAGCGGCAGCTACGGCTCGAAGGCAGGCAGGCAAGGCTCTCGCTACGGGGTCAAGGGTGGCAGAGAAATAGGCACATGGTCGTTGCTTGGGGCCAATAGTTTGAGTCAGGACAGACAAAGCGCACCCCTCCCTTTCGTGAGTGTAGAGGGAGAAGGGCTTGGCGTAATTGGGGGTTCCTAGGACTGGTGCAGAACAAAGTGCGTCTCGAAGTTCTTTGAAGGAAGATTGGCATTCGGGGGTCCAAGGGAGTGGGAGGGGGACATCTTTGGCTAGTAGGGAAAGTAGAGGCTTTACAATGAGGCTGAAATTTGGCAACCACTGCCGGCAGAAGGAGGTGAGGCCTACCAGGGAGCGGACTTGTTTCTGGGTCTTTGGGACAGGGGTTTCTAGAATGGCCTGAATTCGATCGGGTGTAAGCTTTCTCCCGTCTTTGGACAAGAGGTGGCCTAGGTAGGTGACCTGGGGTTGGCAGAATTGCAACTTTCTCTTGGAGACCTTGTGGCCATTTTCCGCAAGGAAGTGCAAGAGTTGGATGGTGGCTGTGACTACAAGTGGAGTGGTGTCGGCCGCCAAAAGGATGTCATCGACGTACTGTATCAACACCACT
The DNA here is from genome assembly GCF_964261635.1 of Lissotriton helveticus. Lineage (NCBI taxonomy): Eukaryota > Metazoa > Chordata > Amphibia > Caudata > Salamandridae > Lissotriton > Lissotriton helveticus. The sequence goes on from NC_136071.1 coordinate 1,028,609,063, forward strand.
CCCTCCGGTAGCTGAACGGCGTCCAGCTGTCTCTTGAGGGCCTGGCTATAGATGCTGGGACTTTCTGTGTAACCTTGGGGAGCTCTACAAAATCTATATGAGCGGGATTTTAAAGTGAAGCCAAAAAGGTAGCTGCTGTCTGGGTGGATGGGGATGGAGAAGAAAGCGTTCTTGAGGTCTATTACAGTGAAGGTGGTGGCTGTGGAAGGAATCAGGGTCAGAATGGTGGCGATATCTGAGACTACGGGGTACTGAGGTATAACTACCTTGTTGACCTCTCGAAGGTCGATGATGAAGCGGTACGCTTTCTCATCTCCCTCGCCCTGCTTCTTTACAATGGGTAGGATAGGGCTGTTGCAAATATTGCTGACTACTTCCTCTGCCACTCCTGCCTCTACCAGGGACTGGATTATCATTACCAATGCCTTCTCACCTTCGGGCGATATCCGATACTGTGGGAGTTTTGGGAGTATCGCATCTTGGCGAACAGTTATGTGCACGGGGTCGATCATCATTCGTCCTACATCAGCGTCAGTTTTAGCCCACAGATACAGAGGTAGAGAGTCAAGTAAGGATGCGTCAGCGTCAGAGATGGAGAACATGTGTCGTGCGGGATGAGGTCTGAGCAAAGTCGGGTTATCGTACAGAATGACTCGAACTCCGTCCTGTGAACACCTGATAGTAGCTCGGAAATGCTTCAGTAAGTCAAGTCCCATAATGGCATCGGGGGTGTTGGAGGAAAGCAGAAACGTCGTGTCAGTGGGGTTACTGTCCAAGTCGAAGGAAACCGGTGCGGATAAGGGGTTAGTGGAGGGCGTTCCATCAAAGCCTATTGATGTTATGCGTGAGCCAGACAAGGGTGCCCTTGGAATCAGTCGTTTAGATAACGCACTACGTGTCGCGCCAGTGTCTACCAGAAATGGAGACTTCGTACCTAGGACCTTAGCGGTGACATAAGGACCTTGCTGGTCAACATAGAGCTCGACTGGATCCCTCCCTTGTCCTAGGCAGTCCTATGCAAAGTCGCGGGCATCGTCACAGTCAGTCTGCTGGCATTGGTTCTGTCGGGGGTGGTCAAAAGTGTTCGGTCTGCCTGATCTGTCATTTCTGGCGTCGTTTGTGTGCCCTCGTCCCTGTCCTCTATTTTTCGGCCCACCCGCTACGTATTTTGCGTCTCTATTTTTGTACATTTCTAGCAGGACCGGGCACTGGGACTTCCAATGCCCATATCCTTTGCAAAACGCACACTGGTCTGTTCGTGGAGCGCCGGGTGCGGGTATGTGGTCTCTAGGGGGTGGATTTCTAGGAGCATTCGACTGGTAGTTTCCTCTATACTGTTCCCTTCCTGTCGTCACTCCTTGCAATTGAGCAATCATCACTCGTTCTTTCAAGTCCTTTTTCTTTTTCTCAGTCGCCCTATCGTTCTCGTTCTTTTGCCGTTCGTAGTATTGAGCCATCTGAAGGATAGCCGCGGGTTTGGAGGCAGCCCAACTACTTTCACTAGTCTGCAGTTTTTGCGAGACTTCTGGTGACAGGCCTTTTACAAAGTTCTGGACGAACAAGTGATGTCCGGTCGCAGAGGTCATGTCCTGGCCACTGTAATCGGAGAACACCGTTTCGAACCGGGAGAAATATTCGGAGGCGTCTTCCTGTGGTTTCTGACAGCAGGCCGTTACTACCGACCAGTCCACCTTCTTTTCTGGTACTATGGTTTTCAGTTTTAGTACTATTTTGTCTGGCAGGTCTAGAATCGATTTCAAGGGTTTCTGTCCGGGCTCTCGCTGTTTGTCTATGCCATCGAGTTGTGACCAGGTATGTCCTAACAGCTCAAGGTGGTCGACTTTCCGGATTTGCTTCCACACATCAGCTGGCAGACATAGCCCGAAAAACAAGTCGATGTCCGCTAGGGTCATAATCGTCGAACCCAAGGCGGTACCTAATTCTGTGTAGAAGGCAGTGGGGTTCTTTCGTAAATCGGGCAAGGACTTTCGGAAAGTCAGGATGTCTTGCCGATCCCAGGGTTGGTAGACCCAGTTGTACACTACCCTCCCTTTCGCATCATTCGTGGTTAATATCGTCGTGTGTTCCCTGTCCTCGTGAGGGGACCCAATAAGGTGCCGCTTCTCTTATTGGCATCATGGTGTCAGTTCTCTCGGTTTGAGGTTCAGTTGCTACAGGGGTCGTGGTGTCGGCCTCTAATCTCTGTTCAGTGAGGTGGCGGAAGACTTCAAGCGTGCGCGAGAAGAGGTCCGTCACATCACCCTCGCCTTGCTCTCCAATGTCGACTTTTCTATACAGAGTCGTTAGGCTTTCAGGACCTTTGTTACGATACCGGTCTTCATAGGCGTTAAGGGTGTGGTAACAGAAACGTGCAACAAAGTGTCGTTTGTGGTTATCAGCATATGTATTGCATATATCTGTCACGTAATCTTCGTTTTCTTTCCGTTCTACTAGCGTCTTTGCGATCTTATCAATCCCTGCTCGTTCATCCTTACTCAATCGATGGAGCCTAGCAGAGTCTTTCTTCTTAGTTTCGGGCTCATCTAATGTTGCTGCTTGCGCTGTGCTGAGTACAAGGGGCTCGGCCGGCGCGGAGGCCGTGAGGACCGAGGCTCTGGCACTGCTCTCATCTGTGCTAGGGGGCTGCGCGCGTTGCACTAGAGGTTGGGAAGGGGCGTATGTAGATGATCGGGGGACCTAGCAGTAGATCATCGTTCGCTCGCTGCTTCGAAGGTAGCTCAGGGTAAAGCGTAGAGGGTGTTCTAACGGGACATTGGCTCGATGTCTCGGATTCTTGCTTCAGTCTAGCTCCCTCTCTTTCCTTTATCTCTTCTTTCAACTTGCTCGCGGCTAAATGAGCTGCTTTTCGCAATTCTTTCTCTAGTCTGACTTCGTTTCTTTTCTTTCGTTGTTCCGTCTCCTTGCGCCACATGCCGAAACTATCAAGCATAGTGGGCGTTGTTTTATTGTTACAAAGGGCTGTTTCCAGCACGCTTATTTTTGCATCATCGAAGGATCCTATCAGTGGCCACTGACTTTCCTGATCCCTTTTAGTATATTTATGCCATAACTTACTATAAGCTACGGCGACTAGTCCATACTTTAAAAACATATCCTTATTAGGGGTGCCCTCCAGAGGAGCCGGATGATCCACCTCTAATAAGCGGTCCGGGCTGAACCAACTACTGAACAGTGGGGAGAAGATAGGCATGACGGGTTACAATGGGGACAAAGTCTGCACTACCTATCCTTTCACTGCTTACAAAGACTAGACAGAATATCTCTATTCCACGTTATTTGTAAGCAGAGAATACCTCCAAAGAACCAATATCGAACAATTAATGTCCGTTCAATCAAACAATCAGTGGCGAGAAAAAAATAGGCACGACGGGTTACAACGGGGGCAAAGGCCTGCGTTACCTATTCTTCACTATCTGCAAAGGAGGACAGAATACCTTTATCCTTCCCCGTTTGTAGACAGAGAATTCTCGAGAAAACAATCCTCGAACAAACAATGTTCGGGCAAACAATCAATCAGTGGGGGAGAAAGATAGGCACGACGGATTACAACGGGGGCAAAAGCCTGCGTTACCTACCCTTCACTACCTGCAAAGGAAGAGAGAATACTTTCTATTCCTCTCCGTTTGCTTACAGAGAATCTCCAAGAGAACCAACAATTCGGAGAGTAATACTAGTATTTTCCAATCAATCAATCAAATATTTCACAGTTTGTCGTGTTACACGACCTTACCCGGACCGCATGGACAGTTTCCTGTCTTCCGATTCCAGCGCCCGATCGTCCTCTATCTTCTGTCGTGGCACTCCTGATGGTTCCCAGTCAGGACCGTAGATCACTCGAGAGAGGTCTGCTCGGAACTAGTGAAGTTCGGATGATCGGCTGCCAGACGAGGGTCTATCGGGCAGGTGCACTTCCCGATCGTTGCAGTTGTTCACTCCGTCGTCAGGACCTCTCCCACTGGATCCACGTGTCGCTGATGGGCCCCACATTTGGGACGCCAATTGAGGTAAAAGGGTCAGGCAGATCAGGTCGATTACCCCTTTTCAAGGTTTGCCCGGCGTTAGCCGCCTCTCACCCAACTCACGGTTACCAAATAAAGAGGCAGGCGCTGGAGACTGGAAGGCAGGAAACAGAAGTTTTATTCCGACGGAGCAGAACACGTCAAATCAGACAACAGGGTATCTTCTCGAGGTGCTCTAACCGCATCTCTGAGGCCTGGCCTCTTATATACAGGTTTATGGCTTTATTACATTTATGACATCCGTGGTATTGCTTTGAAGTTCAAAAAGGCATCTTTGGAATCCCAGGTTCAGGCCCGTTCTCACACCTATCTACAGTAGAGGTCCCCACCCAAATCACAGCATGATGGCTATCGCGCAGCTGGACATTCCGCTGGGAATAGGAATGTGGGCGATCGGTCAGATCTAGGGGGGTGAAGGCATTGATTAATCCCCGCTCCTTTGATGTGGGGCGAGGTCCTACTGTAGGGGGCAATAAACTGCATCTGCTGAGCTAAGTGATGGCCTGGGGTCAGTCCGGACAATCGGGCAGGGAGGAAGAGGTTATCAAAAGGGCCTGTTCTATGAATGAGATGAAAGAGTGAGGGGGGTTCAGCACAGGATGTGGCTCGGAGGCAGGGTCGCGCTGGAGGTGCGTTTATGACCCGAGCAGGAGAGACCGGGGGCTGTCGGGGATGCTTGCGAGGCTGGGGAGTGAGGGGGAGACAGAGACGCTGGTTATCGGGAGTGGGCAGAGGGGCCATGGCAATCAAAATGGCTGCTGCTTACGCGCACGTATGGATCTGAAAAGGACAAGATGGCGCTGATAATGTTTACGCCACAATCCAGATTTTAACAATGGGCCTATAAGATCCTGGTTCCTCCGGATTTTTCCCTTTTTTTTCAGTATTACTACCACCTCTGCACCCCCCGATGATTTGGGTGCAAGTTCACCCAACTGTGCCAGCTGCATTATCTTTATTATCTCCTCTTCCAGAATAACCCAAAACACCTTGTAGAACTCAATAGGTATTTGGTCAGGGCCCGCTGCTTTCCCTGAGGGAAGTTTCCATACCGCCTCCTTAATTTCTTCTGTCTGCAAGATCCCCTCTAGGCCCTCTGCGTCCTCCTCCTCCAATATATCTACCGGGATCTCCTGAAGGTACTCCTGCATGTCCTCTTTAACTCTCTGGGTGTCTCCCCCCGCTAGTTCGTCATCATATAGCTTCTCATAAAAAGTCCTAAATACTTCCCTTATTTCATTCGAGTCTGTGTACCCCCTACCTGATGTATCCCTAATCTCTCTTACTGTTCCCGACGCTTCTTGCTGCCTTGTCCGGGTAGCCAAAGTTCTCCCTACTGACTCACTGAATTCATAACACTTCTCCCTTTTAGTAGTGTATATTTTAGCTGCCTTACTAGCTATATCACTCTCTGCTTCGCCTTTTGCTTTCAAAAGTTCTATCAAGGCATTATCCAATCGAGTCCCAATCAAAACGCATTTTTCTAGATCCTCCTCAGCCTTGAGCACCTTTTCCAATAACTCTAAATTCCTCAGCTGTTCCTGCTTCCGTTTATAACAATTAAAACTCTTTGTTTTCCCCCGGACCCCAGCCTTAAAGGCATCCCAAACCACCCCTAATTCTGCGCTACCCCTATTAACGAAAAAAAAATCGCTAATCCATTTATTCATGTGTTCTATATATTTATCCTCTTTTAACAGCCCTCTTTCAAAGGTCCAGTTTGTGTATTGTCTAACATTTGTTTTTGTTGCTATTGTAAGCACTAAGGGATTATGATCGCTAAGAATCCGTGGCAACCTGTCAATACTTGAATTTGATATGTTAGTACTTGAGACAAAAAAATAATCCAATCTTGCACAAGTTCGGTGTGGGGCTGAGTAATATGTAAAACCTTTGTTATCCAATCTCTTTTTCCCCCATACATCTGAAAGAGCATTATTTAAAACTAAGCTATGTAATGCCTGATTTACTCTCCTCTTCCGACCTTGGTATTTTCCAAAAGAGCCCAGTCCTAATCCATCTGCCCCATTTATATTAATATCACCTGCCAAAATAATTTTCGGTGCCCAGGTAGCTAACTCCACATCTAAAAATTGAAAGATCTCCGGGTCATCCTCCGTTGAACCGTAAACAGTTACAAGCGTTGTCCACTCCCCATCTATCAAACATTCGATCATGGCCCATCTTCCCCATTTGTCCTGTGCTTTCTTCCTAGTCAAGGTATTTTTATTCCTAGCTAGAATAGCTACCCCTCTTTTTTTTACCCCTTGACTAGAATCTACTAATAGATGAAATCCTAGCTGACTAAGGAGATATGCTTGTGTTACCATAACATGTGTTTCTTGGATAAAGACAAAGTCCACATTCATTTGCTTTAAGGCTACTAATATTTTTAATCTCTTTTGAGCATCATTTAGCCCACATACATTCCATGTTACACACCTAATACCCATAACTAAACTTATAAAATAACCCCTCCACCACCTGATCTCATATACACCCTAGCCACTTTTGGCATCTGATATCTTATAGATTCTCTTACATCAATATTTTTTATCTTTCTTCCTTCAGATTTTTGCCTCCCTACCCATTCTTCCTTTTCTCCTGCTGCTCCCTCTAAGATATATCTCCCTCTTACGTGTCGTGCCGTGTCCTGTGCCCCCCCTAGCTCCCCCCCCACCCTCCCCTTCCCCCCCTCCCTTACTGGCAAATAGGTCAATCCTGACCTATATGTGACAGCCGAGCCCCCCCCCCAGGGGACTTTCCCTCAGCCACCCTCCCATAATCCATCTTCTTAAACCCTTAATTCAAGGTGTAGAGAACTCATCCTTTTTTATTTATTTCTTTGTCATGTGTACTGTTTGTCTTATGGCTACAATCTGATCGGATTGCGTATTCCCTTCCCTTTGTGCTCTCTCTTCTCGAAGAAAGGTCAAGTATTCCTGCGCTACTATTTCAGAAAAAAATACTCTGAAATGACCATTACGTCCTGGTATACACCCGTTACAACGGATCTTTTACTCCGCACTACCATTACAACGCGACCATTACTCCGCATACCATTACAACGCATTGCGCTGGGGGGCGCTCTAGGATAGGTAATAAGTATAATTTACTATCCAACACCTTCCCTAGGGTCCACGGGGACTGGAGTTAGAATAGTAAATTATACTTACCACTATCCAGCGCCCCAAGGCGCTATGCGTTGTAACGGTATGCGGAGTAAAAGTCGCGTTGTAATGGTCTGCGGAGTAATAGTATGCGTTATAACGTCATACATCCATTACGTCCTACTTTAAGGCGAGAGGGAAACAACAAGTACACTTCACACCCTACATTCTGAAATTGTATTATAAGTTGCCTCATACGCCATCTTCTCTCCACTGTTGTGTGGCAAAAGTCTGGACGAGCGAAAAAAGTGATGTCCTTATAAGTTTGTTTCTTCATTGGTTTAGCCTTCATAATTTCTTCCTCTCTTAATAAATAGTTTCCCACATATACAAGAATAGCTCTTGCTCTTGAGCCCACATTGCCCTTTTTCTGTATAAGGGGAAACCGATGCGCTCGCTGCACCTCCTTGTCCCAGTCCCAGTTATCCATCTCTGGAAAGGCACCTTTCAGCAGCTCCACCACAAAGGCTCTTGCATCTCCACCCTCTTTCCCTTCCTCCATTCCAAGCAATCTTATGTTGTTACGTCTCTGCCTGTTTTCAAAATCTTCAAGTTTCCAGAGTATATCAGACTCTGTTTTCTCCTGCCCCTGCCTAAATTCTTGCAACTTTACCACCTCATCTTCCATTTTGCCAGTCCTCTGTTCAACCTCCGTCAATCTGCCAGTAACTTCAGCATACATTTCATGGACTTTGTGGAGAGATCTCTGAATTTTCTTATTAGCGCGCTTGGCTCTTTGACTCTCCAATCGAGCTTCCCCTTGTATTTGCTTCAATGTAGAGAGTAGAAGATCGAATCTGTCTGTATGCGTATCTGAAAGACCTTGGTTTTGGTCCTGAATCTGTTCCCGTTCCTGCACCCCCTGATGACCAGCACTAATATTTCCATCCTGTTGTACCTGCGAAGTAACTGTCTTATCCCAATCCAATCTTTTAGCTACCCCTCTTTGTAGCGTACTCCCTGCTCTACTGATTCTCATGCGAGGCCTCCCTCTGGGTTTATAATTTTTGATTTTCAGGTTTCTTTTTAAGGCAGTATTATGTTCCGTCTCTAATTCCGAGGAGTCAATATCTGATTCTTCAGAACCACTCGACAAGGGATGATCAGACTCTGTAGGTGAGGTGGTACTTAAGTCCGTTTCATCATCCTCCTCCTCCTCCTTATCATCATCATTGCCTGTAAAAAAGCATTCGTCACTAGGTGAACCTGTGACAGATAATTGTCCAAAAATATTTGTATTTCTTTCATGGTTCAATCTCCTAGAGTCCCGTAATGAATCATTATTAGATCTAACAGATCTAGCGGGTCTGACAGACTTCATCTTAATATTAATATTTTCCTTAGGAATAGCACCACTGCTTGCGTTTACTGCAGCGTTTACTGCTGTGCCAGTGACTCCTCTTTGCTCCATAAGTATATCTCTTTGCTGACCATTCTGTTCGGTTATATATAAGAATCCTCCTTGCCTAGAGGGTACTTTCTCCCTCCCCTCTGCAAAGATTGCCTGGGTGCTTAAGTGATCAACATGTTCTACTGTTACAGCCAGCCCTTCCCCTTGTGGCTCACCTTGCTGTTCGATACCGGGCTTGATCACCATTGTGTCGAGATTACTCGTTTTCTGTAATGATTCCTCTTCTTTAACCAAACAATCCTCTCCACTGCGCGTCTGTGCACTTAACTGCACACTTAACTGTACATCAGCCTTCAACGCCGGCTGTGATTCCAGTAGCTCCTGTGACGCGTTGATCCCGTCATTCTCATCACCGTCTCCGGTCCCACCTACAAAAGGAGCTCCAGTCATGTGCTCTGTAACTTCCATTAGTGCGGGACGCGCTGCAACCTCTGCTGTCTCTGCCTCTGCTGTCGCCGGTCCTGGCTCCATGGCAGTCTCATTGTGTACAGATATCGAATGTACTGCGGTCGATGCCGAGCACTCTGTCAGCTCAGATACCGCTGTCACTACTGCTGCATCAATCTTCACTGTTTCAGCGGCCGCAGTTTCTGCCTCCATCGCTATCACCGGCAGGGCTGTCAGCGCTTGCTCCCCACGGGGGGGGGAAAGACTCAAAAATCGTTGGCTGCCGCAGGATCACTTCTCTTTGGGGGTCAGCGCCGGGGTCCACGGAGGCCCCCCTTCCAGGTAACTCCTTTCTCCTTCGGTCGGTCTCCCGATCTTGTCTCCTTCTCTCACTCGCTATAAAACGCTCTTCCTCTCGCTTCTTTACGGCCTCCTTCCGGGCCTGTGCTCTCTGTCGAGCCTTGGCTCTTAGGTTCGCCGCAGGGATGTCGGAGTTACTTAGCAGTCCAGATTCTTCCTCTCTCTCCAGAATCTCCTTCACTGCCCTCTGTGCTTTCGGGCCATGACCCGTTTAACAGCTTCCCAGCCCTCAAGAAAATGGGTAATCGTCTCTTTAATTATAGAAACCGCTGAATGCCAAGCGTCGCTCTGCTTTCTCCTAGGCTGGACCCCCGCTCGCACAGCCAGCCACACAGCAGTAGTCGCCAGTCTGTGGAAATCCTCAAGCATCTCTTCTATGCCTGATTTATTGCAGCTCACTTCTTCTGATTTCTTCGCATAGGATTTTGAAGATTAGATGCGGACAAGATCAGTACACCATTGCATCAGTATATCAGCATAGGGAGAGTGGCTAAAGGGCTGCTACCCCCTACGGACTGCCGGCGGCCATCTTGCCATCGAGGTGTCAGTGTGTTGTAACATTTTTAAGGAAATAATTTTTAATAGAAGGATCCCCTTCTATTGTTGTAACAGACAATGGTTCTCACTTTACTTCTGAAAAGTTTACTTCATTTTTAAATGAACATGCTGTTGTTCATTATAAAGTGGCTCTTTATTCCCCTACATCTAATGGCTTGGTGGAAAGAGCCAACAGATTGGTTAAAGATGCTATACAAACAGCCATTTCCTCTCACCAAGATGTTAGGAATTTTCTTGAAACCAAGTTGTGGTCCTACAATATTTCCCCACATTGTACAACAGGTGTTTCCCCATTTTCACTTTTGAGAAATAGACTTGTTCACACTAAATTGTGTCCCAATTGGTTAACTCAGAAAAATGGTAATCTCAATCTTGGCAATGAAAACCTGTCTAACAAGGTATTTAACAAAAAGGTTAACATCGAAAACTTTTCTGACAGAGTTTTGAAAAAACAAAATCTCATGAAATCTAAACATGATTTTGGTAAAAATTTTGTTTCACTTGATTTGAAAGTTGGTGATTGGGTTCTTATTAAAAATCCCAAGAAGGTCACCAAAGGTTCTTCGAAATGTTCATTTCCTGTTCAGGTCACATCGGTCAATAAAGCTTCTGCTTTACTTGGCAGTAGGGGTTGGTGGAACAAAAGAGCTCTGGTACATTTATCTACCTCACAGGCACGCTCTTTACTAAATTTAACTAGAGAAGAATTTGAACACTGTGATTGGTCTTTTTGGCTCAAAACTCCAATGACAAGTAGTATCAGTGCAACTGCATCTAATGGTTCTGTTAATCATTCTACTGTTTCTGGCCTGCCTACTTCAAGTTCTAAGCCCATAAATAATAATATTCAATTGGGAATTCGTTGCAGGCGATTGCCTGCAAGGTTAAATGATTATGTGTTATCATAAACATTTTCATATTTTTCTTTATTTTGTTCACTTATTATTTTTTTTTATTTTGAAATATTGAATTTTGCCTTCCTTGTAAAGGGGGAGAAGTTGTAGTGTATTGATTTGTAGTTAGGTCCTTGCGTTGTACCACAGTGCGAGTGATGGAGCGAGATAGAAAACAAAATTTTGTTTAAACTCGCAAAGTCATATTTCCATAACATGAATAAAATTATTAATGATTTGTGATATGTCGTGCTAATACAACTTAGATTAAACTTTACACGTGGGGGGACTAACATGTGTGCTCATAAACGTGCATATTTGTTGCATCTTTTTGTTCGTGCAAAATAATAAAATAATTTATTGTTTTTGTTTTTGTCATTACTAACTGCTGCAAACTTAAAATAAGCATGTGCTTGTTTTGCTATTCCTTGTCTGTGTGATGTCATTTCTACTATTCTAGGTGCTTATGGGTCTCATAGAAAAACGGAGACTGGTAAATATAAACGCTGCTTTATTTGTTTGCAATGGCTAGGTAACATTTTGATTAATCGGGTGGGTTAATTAATTAGTAAACATGGGGTGGATACAGAATATACTTTATTTCTTACATTAATACTTTTCTTGTGTTTGTTTTATACTAGAAAACATAAGTTGCCTGCTTTTGGGCCTAGCTTTTTGAGCCGCAGAAAAAGAGCTGATCTATAATTCTGCAGAAAGTCACGAGACGCCCATTCTGAATTAAAACGTTTATTGAAGCTGCATTCACAAAGCAAAAACTGATGAGCTGACATCATTCTGTCGGACATGGCCAAGGTCGAAAGTGAACTTTTTGTCAGTCCTTAACTTGGCATCCGCGGAAGTCGTGCTGAAAGACTATGGAAGCTGCGAGGATGACTTAATACAAAGTTGCAATCGCAGGAAGCCTCTGGCTTCACGTGGAAGAGACAATGGTCTTTGTAAGACATGATTTTGTGGAACTTTTTAAGAATCGGGTGACATGTCACTTGTCACTCTCAGCCAATGGGACGTCGAGTATTTCTGAAAACTTTCCTTTGCTAGTTTAGTTAGCGTAGAAAGGTATAAAAAGTCATGCCCTTAGGGTTGGGCTGGCTGCTGCTTTCTGACTTTCCGATGAGGGTGATGTGCTGCTGGACTTTGCGTGGAGCACGTAAGAATCCTCAAAGATCTTTACTTTAATTTCTGTCTATTTAGCTCAGTTAGGGAAATAGGTTTTAGAAATGTTAAACTTTATATAATTTCTTTAAATTGATTCAATTGCTTAAATTGTATTTTTCTCATATTTCTTACCATCATGCTTGCTATATTGCTAATAAATTTCATTTATAAACTTACAACATATATACTATAACTTAGAAAATAAAATCTTACTTTTGACAAACAAGCTGGTCTTGATTATTTAGAAGTATAGGTTACCATTAGCTAGATCACGTCGCCTATGGTGGTCGTTTAAATGGTTGGGTTTTATTCTAAAGACAATATTCTTTCTGCAAATGTATAAATATGTATATAGTGTGTAGATAATGTGTATATAGATTTATTCTGACCACCTGATTCAGTAGGCCCAAAATATATCAGGTTCATAAATGGGTCCGTATTTAGTATAGAATTTTGATTATAGGTTATGAAGTTGGGTAGCGTTGTTTATGATATATTTTCTATAGCCCGCTGGATCAATTCTCTGGTAGCAGAAATTGATGGTTGCTAAGAGGTAACCAAGGTAATATGTTGGTTGCTAAGGGTTACGTCATGGTATGGAAATAGGATCGATGTTTTAACACATGTTAAGTTCGTTTTTCGTGCCTATCTGTAAGCTATACCGGTATAGATTGTGTGGCGAGAAATTAGTCACGCAAGCCATCTGTTCTGTTTGTAGTGATATCGCCGAGTATCACAAGAGGTATCGCCGTGTACCATAGTGTTGTCGCCGAGCAGCACAGTTTTAGGGCTAGGTCTGAATCTTGTATAGTGAAGAATTTCTAAGAAATCAAAGCAGCATGAGAATAGGGACAAAGCGCCTTCCATAAAACTCACTGTGATGAGAGTATTAGTTATATCCAAGCTTGAGTGAAGGGTAAAATTAACGTCGGTGCATGATTATCTATAAACAGGTTAGAGTCCTGTACGGGTACATGTTTCATATCTATAAACAGGTGAGAGCCCTGTACGGATAACGTCGTTATTTTGCTAACGGTGCATGAATTCTATAAACAGGTGAGAGTCCTGTACGGATTTCATGTGTGTTTGAATTTAGGAAATTTTCCGTGTAAAAGTGCGAGTTTGAATTGTATTTTATGTTCAAGTGGAACTCTTAGAACTTTCACTTCGCGGTGGGTTCAGAGCAAAGCGAGTTCATAATTATACGTGTTAGAAGGGTGGGGTAAGGTTACTCTACTGACAATTGAATATTATCCTTAGTGTGAATAGCGCCGTCTATTCCGAAGTGTGGATACTTGAATGTATGTAAACTATCCTAAATAGTGAAACGAACAGATGTTGTCTTTATAGTCATTGTTAAGAATTAATTAACACTGAAAAGTGTTCTTAAAATGGCGCTGTGAAAAGATTTTTGTGAAGGAGGGGTAAGCGCCAGGAGTGAGAAGCGAGAAACCGCAGCTGCTGTGTACGTCACAGAGCCGCGCTGGGATTGGGTGACCTACGTCACAAGCTGTATTCTGATTGGCTCCTGAGTCTCTGACGGCCTGTGAGCTGATTGGTCCTTCGGAAATTCTCCAAATGTATTGGTCGAGCTGAAAAGTGACGTAGCTCAACTGCCATTGGCTTGTTGGTGTGTTTCGCGCACGGATTGGTTGTTTTGTGGAACATCCCGGAAATATTTTACGAACGATTTTGTGAATTAAATTTAACTCTTAAAAATGAGTTATCATTTTAAACATGTTGAGAAAAAGACAACATTATTTCAGAAATTCAAAAATTTATTTTCACCTGACAAGAAAATCGAAACGCGAGGTGGTAAACTACTTCATAAGTATAAAACACCTGCAGCGTACATGGAAGGTGAATACGGATATCATACTGTCTTATGGTTCGACAGTTGGAAACGTTATACTAAAAACGATGGTGTTTTAGCTTGGCCTGATGATGGTTCATTTAATGTAAGAGTTTTAAGAAATTTACGAGAGAAAATGAATGCTCTTGTTCCAAAACCGAGACCAACTCAATTTGAAGCTTTAGTTGAGTGGGAAGATGAGATGTATCAATTACAAAGAGAAGCTAGTGGAATTAAAAGACCTTCTAAAAATCCATCATGGAAAAGAGAAACTCATGAAGATAGATTGCGAATGTGGAGACAGGGAAACATGAGTGAAGGATTGTACTTAATTCATGAAATGGTAATGGGTTCTCCTACAGGGAAATCTATGGAAAGTGAATCTGAGGATGCAGTTATGGAAGAAATATATACAACTGCTAGAAAGAAACAGCCTAATCAGCCTTTGAGACCTCCTAGATCTTGGTCTACTCCGGTGGTTTCTACTGAAACTTCACCGAGTGCACCTCCAATTAATGAAGCTCCTAAACTTTATCCAAATAATAGTGAAATCACTGAAACACCTAGAAGATCAGAATTCGAGAATGCTCGAAATGAAGGTAGACATTTTTCAATGACTCCAAGAGCAAGGGAACCTCCAAAAGATTATGCAAGAGAGACAAGAAATGTTGAGGATGATGATTATAATGAATATTTAAGGTCTAAAGAAGAATTAATTAAAAGAATGACAAAAGGCATGGAAGCTGTCACAGTTCCAGTAACAATAGGTCCTGTTCAGCCTGTATTTGATCAAAGAGATACAAACAAAACTGGATTAACTATTCCTTTAAATACAGAAATTCAAAAGCCTACTGAAAAATTTTATTCAGACTTGACTGAATTAAACACTTCTAGATCGAGAATGCCTGATTTAACCTTTAATGAGGATTTATCTCCAAAAACACCAATGGGTGCTATGTCAGATGTAGGAAGTCCTGAAGTCAGGGTAACCACACCAAAACTTGATGTGGCCAAATTAAAAGCGAATATTGAGGAATTAATAATTGGAACAATTGGCCCAGATAGTTTAAATTACTATCGGGATGATGAACTACTATTCATTTGCAAAAGTATTCAGTGGAAAACGAAAAATAAATATGATCAATTAGAGGATCTAGCTGCAGAACTTGAAATCGATGTAAGTAAACAAAAGAATTTTGCAAAGCATTACAGATTAGACTTTTCAGAAAGTGACATTGAGAGTTTGAACTCAATGGGAAGAATAGTTCACATTAAAGATTTGATTGTCTATATCAAAAAGCTAGGAGAACTGAACAAATGGAGAGTGAAATGGACCAAAAGAAAGGAAGATGAAAGATTGGAAAAATTGTCAAAACAATTTCCAATGAGTGAAGTTGCAGGTGGAGGATATGTTCATGTCCCATGGTCAAGACAAGACATTCTGTTATTCACAAATGACTTTCCAAAATTAAGAGAGAAACCTGTTGAGTGGTACAGGCAAGTCGATAGATTTATCAAAGTGTCAAAAGTTCTGTGGATTGATTTAGATGGATTTTTTGACATTGTAGTTCCATCTGATCTTTGGACAGAATGTAAAATATCTATTAGTTGGCCAAAAGCAGAACCTGAGCGAATTAAAGAAACAGGTGCCCCAAATCCACTTGTAATGGATTTCTATGAGAAAGTAATTGTTTGGATGAAAAACAAAATTCCACCCAAAGAAGTTGATTGGGTTAAGATAGAGAGAACAGAACAGGAAACAAAAGAATCAGTTCATTCTTTTTATGAAAGACTATTGTTAATCTTTAAACAATACAGTGGTTATGAAAAATTAGATGAAAAAGACATGAGTCATTTTATCTATAGATTTGTTTATGGATTAAAACCTGAGATTGGAGAAATGATCAGAACTAGTATTGTCGGATGGCAAGCACTATCTGTAGATGATATTCTAAGAAAAGCAAAATATTGTAGCGATGAATTAGAAGTAAAACAGAAG
The DNA here is from genome assembly GCF_964261635.1 of Lissotriton helveticus. Lineage (NCBI taxonomy): Eukaryota > Metazoa > Chordata > Amphibia > Caudata > Salamandridae > Lissotriton > Lissotriton helveticus. The sequence goes on from NC_136071.1 coordinate 1,028,624,909, forward strand.
AAGCTGAAGGAGAAAGCCATGTGGGCTCAGGTAAAGGTGGCTGAGCAACAGATTGCCAGCATGGGAAATAAGAACACTAATTTTGTTCAAACTGGAAATACGAACCAGATACAAGGAAAATTTAAAGGTAATAATTTCCAAAAGAAATTTAGCCCAAAGATAGAAGAACTGAAACAAAGATTACCTTGTTTTAATTGTGGCGAAATTGGACATTGGAGGGACGAGTGTCCTCATCCTCCTAGAAACTCAAAGAATCCCTTATTGAATCCACAGATGCAGAATGGTGTTAACCTGCAGCAACAGCTACAGATGCAACAGGGGTTAAATGAATTTAATATTCAGCGACAATTACAACAACAGCAACAACAACAGGTGAATAATCGTCAAGACCAATTGCCACAACCACCTTTTCCGAATTGTGGGGGAGTTCAAAAATATAATCCAAACGTGGGATTTCAGGGATGTGAACAGGTAATAAAACCACAAAAACAGCAAAAGCAGCAAAAGGTTCAAATGCAAAATGCTTCACAACAATTTTTATTAACAGAAAGTCAAGACAGTGATTCTGATGATTATTGCTGACGGTGCCCGAGAGAGGAGGAAGAGTGTGTTGTTGGAGCCACTCTTGAGGTTGACCAGTCTGGTCCTTATGTAAACGGGAAAGTTAATGATGTAGACATCACTTTTCTAGTGGACACTGGTGCTACCCGTTCTACTGTTAGATCAGTGGAAATTGAAAACCTACCTCTCTCTGGGGATACCATCCAAGTTGTGGGAGTAAGTAATCAGCAAATTAAAACAGACTTAACTGATCCAGTACCAGTTGAAATTGGAAATTACAGAGACAAACACAGATTTGTGGTTTGTAATAGTAGTCCAGTAAATCTATTAGGTAGAGACATCCTATGTAAAATGAATTGCAGAATATATTGTTCTCCTGAAGGAGTTGAGTTACAAACAATGGAGGAAGATGGTTTGTACAGAATGACAATGATGATGATGGAAGCAGAAGAAACAAAATTGTTTCCTGCATTTGAAGAAAAGGATTTACCTGAAGAGCTAAAGGAAACAGTGAAATCTGAAATATGGGATTTTACTGGGAATGAGATGGGTCTGATGAAAAACGTAGATCCTGTTAAAATTGCATTGAAGCAGGGAATAGAATTTCCAAACACTCCACAGTATAAAATGAAGACAGAGACAATTGAAGGTATTACACCTGTAATTGAAAAGTTAATCAAGCAAGGTGTATTAGAGGAAATGAAGAGTAGCTCTTGTAATTCACCAATTATGGGAGTTAAAAAGGCTAACGGAACATTTAGGATCGTACAAGATTTGAGAAAGGTTAATCAAATTGTCATTCCATGTTGTCCTGTGGTTCCAAATCCAGCAGTAATTCTATTTCAGATTCCATATGATGCTGAATGGTACACAGTCATTGACCTTTGCAATGCATTCTTTACTGTTCCCTTACATCCAGACAGTTATGAAATTTTTGCTTTCAGATTCCAAGGTAAGACCCTTGGATGGACAAGAATCCCTCAGGGCTATACAGAAAGTCCTTCAATCTTTAACGAACTGTTAAAAAGATCATTAGAAGATTTAGACTTACCAGGTAGGTCTACGCTGGTGCAGTATATTGATGATTTGTTAATAGCTGCAAAGACAAGAGAAAATTGTGTAACAGACACAATAATTCTGTTAAATCGCCTTGCAGAAGAAGGACATAAAGTGTCCCCAGCAAAACTACAGTTTTGCAAACAAGAAGTAAAATATCTTGGTCACAGAATTGCAAAGGGAAAAAGACAAGTAACAATAGAGAGAATAAAAATGATTCAAGCAATGTTACCGCCAAGAACACAAAGACAGGTCAGAATGTTCTTGGGAATGGTAGGTTACTGTCGACAATGGATAAGTGGATTTTCAGTAATTGCAAAACCACTACAAAGATTGACCAAATCAGATGTAAAAGATCGAATTATTCTCAATGATGCTGAGATGGAATCTTTTGAGAACCTGAAAAAGAGCTTATGCCAAGCTCCTGCTTTGGGTATGCCAAATTATGAGAAAGATTTTGAACTGTATTGCAGTGAGAGAGAAGGATGTGCATTATCTGTGTTAATTCAGAGACATGGAAATTTAAAGAAACCTATTGCATACTTCTCTGCAGTTCTTGATCCAATTGCAAAAGCATTACCAGGTTGTTTGAAAGCAGTTGCAGCTACAAGTATCAGCCTCGAACAAAGTGAAGGAATCATCATGGGATTTCCTGTGAAAGTTTTTGTGCCTCATTCAGTTGAAATATTACTGACAAGAGGTAAGACTCAACATTTAACAAGTAGCAGATTGACAAAGTATGAGAAAATCATACTAGGAGCAGATAATGTTTCGATTTCAAGATGTTTGAATCTGAATCCTTCTACATTACTGCCTGATTCCGAAATTGTTGATGACATTGAGACAGAACATGAATGTTTAGATGTCATGGAATTCTGCACTAAACCCAGAAAAGACATCAAAGACAGACCTTTGTCTGAATCGGATTTTGTCTACTTTGTAGATGGCTCATGCTTAAGATCCGAAGGTGGTGTCTTGAAAGCTTCATACTCAGTTTGTACAGTTGTAGATATCGAAGAAGCATCATGTCTTGAAGGAGTTCGTTCAGCACAAGTGGCTGAATTGATTGCTTTAATTCGTGCATGTGAAATATCAAAAGATATAAGAGTTACCATCATTACTGATAGCCAGTATGGGTACGGAGTTGTGCATGATTATGGACAACTCTGGTCACAAAGAGGATACATGACATCAACAGGATCACCAATTAAAAATGCAGTTTTCATTAGAAGATTAATTGAAGCAATACAATTGCCAAAAGAAATTGCCATAGTCAAGTGTGCAGCGCACACTAGAGGAACTGATTATATTTCCAAGGGAAATGCCTTCGCAGACGAAACAGCAAAGTACTGCGCAAGGAAAAATTATTCTTACAATCGGAATAGAAGTAAAGAAACTGATTCAAATTCATTAATGCTAACAACTGTTGTAGAAACTTGGAATGAGATTAGAGATTTACAAAACGAAGCAGATGATGAAGAAAAAGACCTATGGTTAAGATCAGATTGTAGACCACGTGATGAAGATGGAGTGTGGGTTTACAAAGATGACAGAGTAGTTTTACCAAATTGTTTGATTTCTGACATGGCCAGATTATATCATGGTCCTGCACATTTAGGAAGAGATTCTATGGTCAGACTTTTTAGAGAAACATGGTTCAATACAAAATTTAGAACCATTGCAGAATCTTTTTGTCAAAGGTGTTTGTCATGCCAACAAATGAATCCAAACAGAAAATCAGTGGTGGGGACAGGAATAATTGGTCGAGAGGGTGGTCCCTTTACCAGGTTACAAATAGATTTCATTGAAATGCCCTTACACAACTGTTTGAAATATGTACTTGTAATTGTATGCTTATTCTCAAGATGGGTAGAGGCTTTCCCTACACGACATTGTGATTCAATTACAGTAGCAAAACTAATGCTCAGAGAAATCATCCCAAGGTACGGTTTTCCAGTCACTATTGAGAGTGATGGAGGAAGCCATTTTGATAACAAACTGTTGAAATTAATTTGTGAAGCTATGAGCATTGAGCAGAAAATACACTGTGCATACAGACCAGAGGCATCAGGTGTAGTTGAACAAATAAATGGAACTATCAAGAACAGAATTGGAAAAATGTGTCTAGAGACAGGAGTTAAGTGGACTGATGCTCTTCCACTTGTTTTGATGTCATTAAGAAGTACACCAGATAAAAAGACAGGTCTGAGTCCTCATGAAATTTTAATGGGAAGAGTTATGAGGCAAGCTTTTGTACCTGTAGGTAAACTGTTGAGCATAAATGACAGTGCAATTTTGGATTACTGTAAAAGGTTATCTGATATGGTAACTTCTGTGTCTAATCAGGTGGGAACTGAAGCTCAATCAAATGACAAAGTTTTGACACATGATCTGAGACCTGGAGACTGGGTCAGAACGAAAGTACATCGGAGGAGGAATTGTCTATCTCCTAGATGGCAGAAACCTAGGCAGGTAATATTGATCACTACTAATGCTGTAAAGTGCAGAGGATTGAAGCGCTGGATTCATCCAAGTCATACTATTCCAATACCAACTCCTGAAAATTCTGATGTTGAAAGTGATACCACAGATGACTCTGATTCTGAAGCAGAAGACAGAACAGGAGGTGAAGTAATTCCAGATTCTGAAGATCGACAAGAAAGTCGACATCTGGAAACTGTGCCAGTGAATGGAAATCTGACAAGAAAAGACTTAGAAATAATTGAAATAGATTCTGAAGGTGAAGAGAATCTGTTAAAAGGAAAGATAACTGAGGATTCGGTTGTCTATATTGAAGACAAAGAAGCTGAACCGAAGGAAGTTTCAGACCAGGAGAGTACCGAAAGGCAGAGAACAAGCTCTGAAGTAAGGAACAAAAATCCGAAATCTGGGAAGCTAGAGGTAATTGAGGAAGAGGAGGAGAACGAATTACCGAGTACCAGTGATGGAAGACAAAGTGAAGTTCCTGAAGGAGTGAAATTGCCGAATAGAGAAGTTCCTGAGTCAATTGAAATTTCAGACTACGAAACTGAAGAAAGTGACGTGGAAGGTGGAAGTGAAAACGGAAAGAAAAGGACTTGGAAGTCAGAATCAAATAATTCTGAACCAAAGAAGAAGTACGTGAGAAAAGCAGACTACTGGCCTGGTGGAAGATTGAGAGTCAGATTGATTAAAAAGCCAATAGAACAAGTTGAAGAAATCAGTAGTCAAAAGAGTCCAGGAAAAGAAATTGGAGTTGGAAGAAAGATTGAAGTAATATCGAGAAAAGGGAAGAGAATAATTAGACCAAACCAAAAATACAAGTCTCCTGAGTGGACTTACTTAGTAATTCCACCTGTTATAGACATATATGATAGTAGTGAAGAAGAAAACGAAATCCAAGAAATTAGTGACAATGATTGAAATACAAAATTATTAAATTGGCAAAAGGCTGAAGAAATCCTGTTAGTTGACACAAGGTCGAAGAAAAACTGTTTAAGTACAAGAAAACTTATGTATGACATAAGGTCGAAGAAATCTTGTTTAGGGTTATAAAAGAAAAATATATTTTAAAAGGGGGGTGTATATAAATTTTAAAATTTATTTTTATTTTTGAGGCTAAAACTAACCTAAAAATGCCTTACGTTAAGGAGTTATTTACAACAAGGGGTGGTGATGGACAGAGTCTCTGAATTAAGCAGAGTACTCTCACCCAGTCAAGAGATCAGGGCTAGATCCAACACCGTTTTTTAGCTCATTGCACCATCCCAGTTTCAGAACCTGGCTGTATGCAAATTAGTCTGTCCCTGGCCCAGTGCATCATGGGAACAGGGCAGACCAGACTACAAAAGCCAATTCTTACACTGGGAAGGAAACAAGCTTCCGGGGACCGGTTTCTGCCATTTCAGGCGTCTTCGGCCCGGCTTGCTTGAATCCTGATGGTGCAATGAGCAAGGGACTCACATCTGAGTATGCCCTTCCACGCTTAGGGTGGACAAAATTATTTACAACAAGGGGTGGTGATGGACAGAGTCTCTGAATTAAGCAGAGTACTCTCACCCAGTCAAGAGATCAGGGCTAGATCCAACACCGTTTTTTAGCTCATTGCACCATCCCAGTTTCAGAACCTGGCTGTATGCAAATTAGTCTGTCCCTGGCCCAGTGCATCATGGGAACAGGGCAGACCAGACTACAAAAGCCAATTCTTACACTGGGAAGGAAACAAGCTTCCGGGGACCGGTTTCTGCCATTTCAGGCGTCTTCGGCCCGGCTTGCTTGAATCCTGATGGTGCAATGAGCAAGGGACTCACATCTGAGTATGCCCTTCCACGCTTAGGGTGGACAAAATTATTTACAACAAGGGGTGGTGATGGACAGAGTCTCTGAATTAAGCAGAGTACTCTCACCCAGTCAAGAGATCAGGGCTAGATCTAGCCCTGATCTCTTGACTGGGTGAGAGTTTTCTGCTTAATTCAGAGACTCTGTCCATCACCACCCCTTGTTGTTAATTATTTTGTCCACCCTAAGCGTGGAAGGGTATGCTCAGACATGAGTCCCTTGCTCACTGCACCATCAGGATTCAAGCAAGCCGGGCCGAAGAGGCTGAAATGCCAGAAACCGGTCCCCGGTAGCTTGTTTCCTTTCCAGTGTAAGAATTGGCTTTGTAGTTTGGTTTGCCCTGTTCCCATCATGCACTGGGACAGGAACAGACTAATTTGCATACAGCCAGGTTCTGAAACTGGGATGATGCAGTGAGCTAAAAAACGGTGTTGGATCTAGCCCTGATCTCTTGACTGGGTGAGAGTTTTCTGCTTAATTCAGAGACTCTGTCCATCACCACCCCTTGTTGTTAATTATTTTGTCCACCCTAAGCGTGGAAGGGTATGCTCAGACATGAGTCCCTTGCTCACTGCACCATCAGGATTCAAGCAAGCCGGGCCGAAGAGGCTGAAATGCCAGAAACCGGTCCCCGGTAGCTTGTTTCCTTTCCAGTGTAAGAATTGGCTTTGTAGTTTGGTTTGCCCTGTTCCCATCATGCACTGGGACAGGAACAGACTAATTTGCATACAGCCAGGTTCTGAAACTGGGATGATGCAGTGAGCTAAAAAACGGTGTTGGATCTAGCCCTGATCTCTTGACTGGGTGAGAGTTTTCTGCTTAATTCAGAGACTCTGTCCATCACCACCCCTTGTTGTTAATTATTTTGTCCACCCTAAGCGTGGAAGGGTATGCTCAGACATGAGTCCCTTGCTCACTGCACCATCAGGATTCAAGCAAGCCGGGCCGAAGAGGCTGAAATGCCAGAAACCGGTCCCCGGTAGCTTGTTTCCTTTCCAGTGTAAGAATTGGCTTTGTAGTTTGGTTTGCCCTGTTCCCATCATGCACTGGGACAGGAACAGACTAATTTGCATACAGCCAGGTTCTGAAACTGGGATGATGCAGTGAGCTAAAAAACGGTGTTGGATCTAGCCCTGATCTCTTGACTGGGTGAGAGTTTTCTGCTTAATTCAGAGACTCTGTCCATCACCACCCCTTGTTGTTAATTATTTTGTCCACCCTAAGCGTGGAAGGGTATGCTCAGACATGAGTCCCTTGCTCACTGCACCATCAGGATTCAAGCAAGCCGGGCCGAAGAGGCTGAAATGCCAGAAACCGGTCCCCGGTAGCTTGTTTCCTTTCCAGTGTAAGAATTGGCTTTGTAGTTTGGTTTGCCCTGTTCCCATCATGCACTGGGACAGGAACAGACTAATTTGCATACAGCCAGGTTCTGAAACTGGGATGATGCAGTGAGCTAAAAAACGGTGTTGGATCTAGCCCTGATCTCTTGACTGGGTGAGAGTTTTCTGCTTAATTCAGAGACTCTGTCCATCACCACCCCTTGTTGTTAATTATTTTGTCCACCCTAAGCGTGGAAGGGTATGCTCAGACATGAGTCCCTTGCTCACTGCACCATCAGGATTCAAGCAAGCCGGGCCGAAGAGGCTGAAATGCCAGAAACCGGTCCCCGGTAGCTTGTTTCCTTTCCAGTGTAAGAATTGGCTTTGTAGTTTGGTTTGCCCTGTTCCCATCATGCACTGGGACAGGAACAGACTAATTTGCATACAGCCAGGTTCTGAAACTGGGATGATGCAGTGAGCTAAAAAACGGTGTTGGATCTAGCCCTGATCTCTTGACTGGGTGAGAGTTTTCTGCTTAATTCAGAGACTCTGTCCATCACCACCCCTTGTTGTTAATTATTTTGTCCACCCTAAGCGTGGAAGGGTATGCTCAGACATGAGTCCCTTGCTCACTGCACCATCAGGATTCAAGCAAGCCGGGCCGAAGAGGCTGAAATGCCAGAAACCGGTCCCCGGTAGCTTGTTTCCTTTCCAGTGTAAGAATTGGCTTTGTAGTTTGGTTTGCCCTGTTCCCATCATGCACTGGGACAGGAACAGACTAATTTGCATACAGCCAGGTTCTGAAACTGGGATGATGCAGTGAGCTAAAAAACGGTGTTGGATCTAGCCCTGATCTCTTGACTGGGTGAGAGTTTTCTGCTTAATTCAGAGACTCTGTCCATCACCACCCCTTGTTGTTAATTATTTTGTCCACCCTAAGCGTGGAAGGGTATGCTCAGACATGAGTCCCTTGCTCACTGCACCATCAGGATTCAAGCAAGCCGGGCCGAAGAGGCTGAAATGCCAGAAACCGGTCCCCGGTAGCTTGTTTCCTTTCCAGTGTAAGAATTGGCTTTGTAGTTTGGTTTGCCCTGTTCCCATCATGCACTGGGACAGGAACAGACTAATTTGCATACAGCCAGGTTCTGAAACTGGGATGATGCAGTGAGCTAAAAAACGGTGTTGGATCTAGCCCTGATCTCTTGACTGGGTGAGAGTTTTCTGCTTAATTCAGAGACTCGGTCCATCACCACCCCTTGTTGTTAATTATTTTGTCCACCCTAAGCGTGGAAGGGTATGCTCAGACATGAGTCCCTTGCTCACTGCACCATCAGGATTCAAGCAAGCCGGGCCGAAGAGGCTGAAATGCCAGAAACCGGTCCCCGGTAGCTTGTTTCCTTTCCAGTGTAAGAATTGGCTTTGTAGTTTGGTTTGCCCTGTTCCCATCATGCACTGGGACAGGAACAGACTAATTTGCATACAGCCAGGTTCTGAAACTGGGATGATGCAGTGAGCTAAAAAACGGTGTTGGATCTAGCCCTGATCTCTTGACTGGGTGAGAGTTTTCTGCTTAATTCAGAGACTCTGTCCATCACCACCCCTTGTTGTTAATTATTTTGTCCACCCTAAGCGTGGAAGGGTATGCTCAGACATGAGTCCCTTGCTCACTGCACCATCAGGATTCAAGCAAGCCGGGCCGAAGAGGCTGAAATGCCAGAAACCGGTCCCCGGTAGCTTGTTTCCTTTCCAGTGTAAGAATTGGCTTTGTAGTTTGGTTTGCCCTGTTCCCATCATGCACTGGGACAGGAACAGACTAATTTGCATACAGCCAGGTTCTGAAACTGGGATGATGCAGTGAGCTAAAAAACGGTGTTGGATCTAGCCCTGATCTCTTGACTGGGTGAGAGTTTTCTGCTTAATTCAGAGACTCTGTCCATCACCACCCCTTGTTGTTAATTATTTTGTCCACCCTAAGCGTGGAAGGGTATGCTCAGACATGAGTCCCTTGCTCACTGCACCATCAGGATTCAAGCAAGCCGGGCCGAAGAGGCTGAAATGCCAGAAACCGGTCCCCGGTAGCTTGTTTCCTTTCCAGTGTAAGAATTGGCTTTGTAGTTTGGTTTGCCCTGTTCCCATCATGCACTGGGACAGGAACAGACTAATTTGCATACAGCCAGGTTCTGAAACTGGGATGATGCAGTGAGCTAAAAAACGGTGTTGGATCTAGCCCTGATCTCTTGACTGGGTGAGAGTTTTCTGCTTAATTCAGAGACTCTGTCCATCACCACCCCTTGTTGTTAATTATTTTGTCCACCCTAAGCGTGGAAGGGTATGCTCAGACATGAGTCCCTTGCTCACTGCACCATCAGGATTCAAGCAAGCCGGGCCGAAGAGGCTGAAATGCCAGAAACCGGTCCCCGGTAGCTTGTTTCCTTTCCAGTGTAAGAATTGGCTTTGTAGTTTGGTTTGCCCTGTTCCCATCATGCACTGGGACAGGAACAGACTAATTTGCATACAGCCAGGTTCTGAAACTGGGATGATGCAGTGAGCTAAAAAACGGTGTTGGATCTAGCCCTGATCTCTTGACTGGGTGAGAGTTTTCTGCTTAATTCAGAGACTCTGTCCATCACCACCCCTTGTTGTTAATTATTTTGTCCACCCTAAGCGTGGAAGGGTATGCTCAGACATGAGTCCCTTGCTCACTGCACCATCAGGATTCAAGCAAGCCGGGCCGAAGAGGCTGAAATGCCAGAAACCGGTCCCCGGTAGCTTGTTTCCTTTCCAGTGTAAGAATTGGCTTTGTAGTTTGGTTTGCCCTGTTCCCATCATGCACTGGGACAGGAACAGACTAATTTGCATACAGCCAGGTTCTGAAACTGGGATGATGCAGTGAGCTAAAAAACGGTGTTGGATCTAGCCCTGATCTCTTGACTGGGTGAGAGTTTTCTGCTTAATTCAGAGACTCTGTCCATCACCACCCCTTGTTGTTAATTACGTTAAGGAGAGCACTTCAAAATGTTCTGTTTTTAAAAGATGCTGTAAGATGACTCTGGTGTGTCTGCTCATTTTAGTTCTGCTCTGGTTGGTACTAGCTGTGATTATACCTTTAGAAATGAATAGAGAATTACACAAAGTTAACATAACAAGCAAAGCTCTGGTTAGCCAAACTAAACATAGTACATCTGCAAAAGTAATTGATCATCAGCCTAACATTCATCAAGATAAATCAATAGGTGATTTTTCAAGCAATACTTTCACAAAGCTTTTGAGTGAATATGTAAAGGTAATGGATGCAAAGGACTGTTACGTCTGTGTTAAGTTACCTGCTTCTGTTTCTGAGGGAGTAACATATAATATGCTTCCTCTCACTTATGCTGTTACATGTAGTGTATTAACTAGTTTATTTTACCAAACTGGTCGTTTAGAATATTACTATTCAAATTATGATGAGATTTTTGCTAATGTCAAGATTGATAATGTTTTAAATAAGCATAAGAAAGCAAAACAAATGAGAGAATATTTCCTTGTTACTAACGAACTCACTTATGAGTATGCTTATAAGAATAATCTAACATGTAAATTAAGTGCTGAAGGAAAGAAATTTTTGAATATGGTTGAGGAGAGAAGAGCAATTTATAAGAGAAATGAATTAGTCAAGCAGACTAAGTCATCCTTCTGGCAAAAAGAGGATGAGAAATTAAATGGCAAAATGCTTGAAAATATTGCAATTCACATAGACAAACCTGTTAGTGGAAAGCTTTGCATTAGAAGAGATAATACACTTTTTGATAATTATTTTGTAGGTGCAAGCAACTGTGAAGATACTTATCAGATTATGGGAGGTTGGGGATTTAAAGGTGGAAAAGATCCTATCTTTCCTGGAATTTATTTTGTTTGTGGTGACAAAGCCTACTACAACCTTCCAGACCATTGGTATGGAACTTGTTATGTGGGAATTGTTTTTCCTAAAGTGTTTCATGTTGACAGAGATTCAGAAGGATTGTTTAAAATTCATAATTATGTAAATAGAGCTAAAAGAGAAACTTTTACTGAAGTTCTGGGAGATATTTTCCAAGCTGTAATACCTTTTGTTGGTATAACCCTAAATGCAGGGAGAATCAGAAAATTGTCCACTATAGTTGATAGATTATCAACTGACACTGCTGATGGATTTCAATTAGTGAATGTTGAAGTTATTGCAATTAGATCCATGGTAATTCAAGATCGTCTTGCTTTAGACATACTCCTAGCAAAAGAGGGAGGAGTCTGTGGCATTTTACACGTCCAACATTGCTGTACATATATTCCTGATGAAAGTAAGAATATTGAAATGTATATTAAGAATATCACACAAATGCATTCAGAAATAATTCCTTTAGAAGAAGAAGATTTTACTGGGAAACTTTCAAAAAGGTTTCAAGCAATTAAAAACTGGTTTCATAATATCGGAAGTTCAATTCTTGGCAAGATTGTGGCACCTTTGATTATAATAGTATTCATTTTTATTTTGACTAAAGTAGGTTGTTTGTTGCATAAAAGAAAGAAACATTTGAGAGAAAAGAAAAGAATCTATAAACTCAGAAAAGAAGAGGAAAGGGAGATCGAGTTGCAGGAGTTACATAGAGAGCGTCATGTTAATTGCAAAGATTATGCTGAAACAGACTTTTAGGTTTACTAATACAATTGAATTTGAATCGATTTCTTAAAAATTTAATTTACCAAAATTTTGAGTGCTGGTGTGGTGATTTGTTAATCACCAGATGAGGGAGTTGATGGAGCGAGATAGAAAACAAAATTTTGTTTAAACTCGCAAAGTCATATTTCCATAACATGAATAAAATTATTAATGATTTGTGATATGTCGTGCTAATACAACTTAGATTAAACTTTACACGTGGGGGGACTAACATGTGTGCTCATAAACGTGCATATTTGTTGCATCTTTTTGTTCGTGCAAAATAATAAAATAATTTATTGTTTTTGTTTTTGTCATTACTAACTGCTGCAAACTTAAAATAAGCATGTGCTTGTTTTGCTATTCCTTGTCTGTGTGATGTCATTTCTACTATTCTAGGTGCTTATGGGTCTCATAGAAAAACGGAGACTGGTAAATATAAACGCTGCTTTATTTGTTTGCAATGGCTAGGTAACATTTTGATTAATCGGGTGGGTTAATTAATTAGTAAACATGGGGTGGATACAGAATATACTTTATTTCTTACATTAATACTTTTCTTGTGTTTGTTTTATACTAGAAAACATAAGTTGCCTGCTTTTGGGCCTAGCTTTTTGAGCCGCAGAAAAAGAGCTGATCTATAATTCTGCAGAAAGTCACGAGACGCCCATTCTGAATTAAAACGTTTATTGAAGCTGCATTCACAAAGCAAAAACTGATGAGCTGACATCATTCTGTCGGACATGGCCAAGGTCGAAAGTGAACTTTTTGTCAGTCCTTAACTTGGCATCCGCGGAAGTCGTGCTGAAAGACTATGGAAGCTGCGAGGATGACTTAATACAAAGTTGCAATCGCAGGAAGCCTCTGGCTTCACGTGGAAGAGACAATGGTCTTTGTAAGACATGATTTTGTGGAACTTTTTAAGAATCGGGTGACATGTCACTTGTCACTCTCAGCCAATGGGACGTCGAGTATTTCTGAAAACTTTCCTTTGCTAGTTTAGTTAGCGTAGAAAGGTATAAAAAGTCATGCCCTTAGGGTTGGGCTGGCTGCTGCTTTCTGACTTTCCGATGAGGGTGATGTGCTGCTGGACTTTGCGTGGAGCACGTAAGAATCCTCAAAGATCTTTACTTTAATTTCTGTCTATTTAGCTCAGTTAGGGAAATAGGTTTTAGAAATGTTAAACTTTATATAATTTCTTTAAATTGATTCAATTGCTTAAATTGTATTTTTCTCATATTTCTTACCATCATGCTTGCTATATTGCTAATAAATTTCATTTATAAACTTACAACATATATACTATAACTTAGAAAATAAAATCTTACTTTTGACAAACAAGCTGGTCTTGATTATTTAGAAGTATAGGTTACCATTAGCTAGATCACGTCGCCTATGGTGGTCGTTTAAATGGTTGGGTTTTATTCTAAAGACAATATTCTTTCTGCAAATGTATAAATATGTATATAGTGTGTAGATAATGTGTATATAGATTTATTCTGACCACCTGATTCAGTAGGCCCAAAATATATCAGGTTCATAAATGGGTCCGTATTTAGTATAGAATTTTGATTATAGGTTATGAAGTTGGGTAGCGTTGTTTATGATATATTTTCTATAGCCCGCTGGATCACGAGGACACATGTGATGTTGTATGCCTTTGAACTGTGTTCTATGTTCGGATGCCGCCGTCCTGCTCTAGGATTCTAGCAACGTTACTCAGTTGCTCGATGTCCTGGAGCGGAGCGGGAGCGTCAGGTCGTGGGTGCTTCAACTAAGAAGAATAAATACCTTTTAAAAGATGTTCACCTTGTCTCCTGGAAGTCATTACTACAGTGCTCGCAGCATCACCATGTTCCAGTCTTGGGGTGCATACATTTCAGTTGTCCGTTCCAGTATGGTACTTCTTTTTATCAGTCGCACTGAGTCCTTTTTTTTTATGTTTATGATCGTTCCACATTCAAACCAGACCGCCGGGCTTCACGTCTGCTCCTGAATTTTTGGGTTCGCGTCACTGGATGTAAAACACGGATCCTTCGTACATTGGTGAGTAGCTGGTTCACGCTCTATCATTTTTTCAATAGTTTAGGCATTTCGGCACACTGCTTATGTTGCATTCTGTGTCTCGTTTTAGTGTGTCGCAAACTTGGCGTCAGTTGCTAAGGAGATCTTGCTATCTGGGTTGAAAGTTCGATTCGTTTTCACTCAGGCTCCACACACATGTTGCCAGGTAATATATTGGCCATTCTCATAGTCTTTAGCCTGCCTCACTCTTGTTCAGTCAGTTCATATGTTTGAATTTAAAACTTTAATTATCTTGTTCTCAGATGGTGCTACTGGCTGCATATTGTCCATTGAAGATCATTCACGACCCACTTTATGTAAGCGACTATTCAAAATAATTAGGACACGTGAGGTTGCTTTCTCAAGTGTGGCACTATCGCATTAAATCACTTGTTCTTTCAATTGGTGGGCGATTTGTTTGTTGCTGTTTCCTGCGCCTGTCACGACTCATGTGGGGTTTTACCTAGGTGTGCACATTTTTTCCTGCATGGAACTTTTGGGTTCACGATTCTTCATATTGCTTGGTTTGCGCAACTTTTATTGCCAGGCGTTAGCACATTATGGGTACATTTCACCCCTATACGTTGTACATTTGTTCAATGCTTGCTACCATCATTATCAGTTTTTCATGTAAGCTTATATTTTTTACAGTGGCCCCTAAAGAAGGGATGCTTTTATTCCGAAATGCATTGGGCTTACCTTGAAACAAAGTCTTCATATTTGTTGACCTCAATATAAATTGTTATGTCTCTATGTTTTGTTTGTATATATTGATTATGTGTCACATCCTTACCTGTATTAGCCCAATAAGCCAAATAAAGGCCATACCTTTAGTGGTGTAATCTACAGATTCTTGGATTTTCCATTTGAAGATGTGAAAAATTGCATTTGACCCTGTGCATCCAGAATTCGAGTGAACAGTCACTTGGTACATTCTTGTTCTTTGAGCGGTGTTTGAGCGGTTGGCAACCCCTGTCTGGTATGCACGCATACGAGTTTAACTTTTTGATTTCAGTGTTTAATGAGCTTATAAACTGGTGTGCGCTAACTCTACCAATTTACTTAACTACATTACAACATAGGCAATGCAATAGGTCTCACATTATTAAAGTTTGAGCTATTGGTGTAGCATTATTTAGCAATGCCAATAGCTCAAACTTTAATAATGCGAGAGCTATTGCATTGCAAATGCTTTTTCATTGTGGGATGCAACCCTTCAGTTAGGACAGTCAATTAATATGTGTTAAGTGATAGGATGCACTCCGTTTTATTCTTTTTAGTCTCACTTTCGGCTACTCGTCAATGGCAAAGATTTAGCGTGCTTGCTTGACATGCTCTGTCCTCACAGCACTGGCGAGAAGTGAACAATCCAAGCTGGTGGGTAGCTACCTCCCAGACTCAAGCCGCTACAGCTATACGAACATTCAATTTAAAGAATCCAACATTCAGAAACCACATTTAACCATGTTAATCATTGGAACCCATATTTATTCCGAAAAATACTTCAATGTTGTTGCGAAGACAATGTAATTCCATACTTTTAATGCTTCAGAAATGTAAATCCAGGCCTTATTCATACAGAGAAAAGGCACCAAATGTGCAGAGGCAACACCAAGGCAACTACACAAAAGGAATCAAAAACACATAGAAACATGCAAACACACAACTCAGACAAGCCATAAGTCCTATTATTTGCTTAGAACAACAAAAAAGATACACTACAAACCTGACTCAATGAAATTAACCTTGATGGTTTTGAACCCTAATTATCAACGAATGCTAAACCACTTGGATTTACCCTAGACACCAACTCCTTCTTCAAGGAACACATTGCCAAAAAACAGACAGCCTGGTACTCACTCTCTCTTCTAAAGAAAGTCAAACTGTTTCTTCCAGAAAGAGACTACAGAACTGCTTTTCACGCGCTTGTACTCTTGCATCTGGATAGTGGGAATGCCCTACTCCATGGCCTCCAAGACTGCACACTGCCACCCCTTAGAGGCACCCCACATGCCAAAGCACATCTCATTCAGGGCCTGAAGAATGATGATCACATCACCCCCACCCTGATGAAAAGTCATTGCTCCCCTTGCCAGCTTGCACCATCTTCAAAACTGGCTGCATCTTTTTAAAAGTGATCACAACCAACACCTCCACTTATTTTGCAGACAAGTTGGTTGCAGACTCTCTGGTGGTTCTTTGCATACCCTCTGCTAGGACTTACTGGTTCCACGAGCCGTCTCCATTGAATGCCATGAGAACCTTTGTATGCAGGAACAATTTGTTTGCTAAGACCACGATGCAATGATAGCGGTCCCTACCTGCGACCCCAGATTAATAACGAGATGATCCCGACTCAACTGGATGGCTATCGTATCGGTCCCCTTTCCTTAAGGAGGTTTGCCCACCGCCCCTCTGTCCTGATGAAGACCCGTTTTGTAAGGGCGAAATACCCTACACTTGTATAGGGTCGAAACGTAGACTGCCCCCTTGGTCTTACTCCTATGGTGAATAAGGATTCGTACAGCCCAATCAAAGGAGATACTGTTCTTTGTGATTAAAACATCGAATGAATTTCGCTAAGTGGCTCCTAAATTACGGAGACCAACTCAATTTGTATATATTATTAATTGTTTATTGTTTAAAATACGTCACTCTTGTGCACTCAACTTCATCACATCACTTCCCTCCCTTCCCTATGTGGGCACTTGAAATTTTGATAAAGCAAAAGAAAAAATTCCTCTAAAAATTGCATAATCATGTATGGTTGACATAGGTACTTTGTGAATTAAAACATCGTAACCTCATTTGTTTGTTCCTTTCTCAACCTTTCTATTCTACTTTCTATTGTATATTAAATTAATCCTTTCAGTCCGGGACCCCTCTTTCCATGACAGGACACCATCAGGCTGCAGACTAAAAAGCATGAACACAACTAGATAACAGGCCTTTTGCATGCACTCAAAAACTTGGTCTGGAACAACTTCCCCATATCCATCAGGGCCACCCCAATGTTCCTCTAATTTAGGAAAGAGTTGAAAACTGACCCTTTTTAAAGAACACTACATAACAAGACATTAACCATCCACATCTTAGCTTCCTTTTCTATTACTCGCCAACGATAAACTTGCCTTTGACCATATACAGTCCTCTGCTACATTTTGGCTAGGTTTGTGTTACATAAATACTGTTAGACCTGTCATCCTTAGGGTGGTCTTCCCGCCAACATTTTGCCTGCTTACCTCCCCTTTTTGCTGTATCTTTTTGTTGGCATTTGGCCTCTGAGCACTTTACCATGGCTAACCAGTGCTAAAGTGCATGCGCTTCTCCCTTAAAACATGGTGACATTGGTGTATACCTGATAGGCATATTTACTTTACTTGTAGGTCCCTTGTTAAGTGGTATACCATATACCAAGGACCTGCAGTAATAATACCTTATCCGGTATCCATGCACCATCAAAGTATGCATACACAATTTAATAACAATATATAACATTAAAAATACAGTTTAAAACAAAGCAACAAGTAGCTTATTCATACAATAAAATCAATACTACTTCAAATCCATTCATTTATACAAGTAGTGCAAAAATAGACATGAGCTGTGTGCAAACAAATAAAAGAAGAACCACAATTTGTTTATCACAGATCTCATAGATAAAATTGAAGATAATCCCTAGGTTACCCTTAATACAGTTTTGCTACGCTTAAACCAAACTGCCTGTAAAAATTTACTAATAGCAAAGACAATTACAGTGGAGGTATCACTCTTAAAAATTCTATAATTTATCTAGTCCCAAGATATCTAGTCAAACCCAAGTTCCGACATAATATGCCTATCCATTTCCAGCAAGACTCAAGATACCCTGGACAAAATAACAATATTTGTATCTTGTCATCGCTTTGTATGCCATAGGCCGGGCAAATGCTAGAGACTGGGTCTATATTCCATTTAATGGTAAAAGACCTAAAAGGGAGAATACCAAAGTGAAAACAGATATACAGGTTTTTGAAAAAGAGAATCTAAAAATTCCTTAAAACAAGGAAAAGGTTTAATATCTAAAATCCTATTGGCCAGGGAACTATTTGACTTATTAGCTTAACCCTCCTGGATGTATGACCAATAGCAGGATTTCAGGACATTAAGGTCAGCTTTGCAGATAATCAACGGGCCAGCCCATAGCCTTTGCAGTCCCAACCTACACATCCAATCAGAACCAAATTGTACTCACGGTACTGACTTGGCATCTGCTACATTTAGTAAATGTACAAGGGAGTCTCTATACTCACTTAACTCAGGTGTAAGCCCTAAACTGACCCAATAAACGAGTGGTCTAAGTGCTGACAAATCTGCAATTCTTTTTATTCCCAAGTCAAAGTATAGAGGAATAAGAGGTGAACTGGTTGAAACCGAGACGAACTGCCTTGCAAATTTGTTTTCAGCAATGGATAATAAAGAAGCATCAGTGAAACCCCAGGTCTCAGCGCCATAAAGTGCAGTGCCTTGTACCTTAGCACAATATACTCCAAGGTGCGGTGAGATTGAATCTGAGCTTGCTTACCTATGCAATCTGATGATGACGTTTGACCTATGCTCGATTAATAATGAGCTTTTACTAAGTTGTCCTATCCACTTTAAATTCTCCATTAATTTTACCCCCAGATAATCAAAACTCTGCACCCTCTTTAAAGCTTCTCCACCTATTTGGATGATAGAGTGTTTAGCCACTCCCTTCCCAAGCACCATATATTTTGTCTTGTTACCATTGAGGTCTAAGCCCCTAGAATTTACCAACCAGGAGCTGGAGCCCCATGGGTGTCTTGGAAATAAGGAGGGAATCACCTGTGATAAAAGAATAGGTACCTTTTTATTGCTCTGAGCAGTGGAATCATTTCTACATTTAACCAAGATGTCTACTACGTCATTCATATAAAGGATGAATAGCGTAGGAATAGGAATGTATTCATTTAGTTCACCCATATGACCACAGCGAACCTGGGCAAAATTGTTTTTGTGTAGTTGAGACATAAGGTGAATCAGATTCCCAGGGACCCCATTGTTGATAAAACATGCCACAAGTTGATGAATGGAAAAAGATCAAAAACAGCTCTGAGATCCATAAACGCCATGTAAAGCTTTTGGTGACGTAATAAAACATATTTCCAATACAATGTGGTGAATCTAAAAAATTGGTCAGAGAAACAAATCTTTGATCAAAAACCAGCTTTTAGGGCAAACTTGATATTATTAGAATCCATACAGTTTGACAGTTTCTCAAGAACTTGTTTAGCAAAGATCTTCTGTGAATGATCTATTTGACTGATTGGTCTGTAGTTTGAGGGGGCAAATACGTCACCTTTTTTGTATATTGTAATAATCTTGGCTCCTCTCCATGAGTCCGGTATCTCACCTCCTACTGCTATGGCATTTAAAAGTAAGTTTAAATAAACTGTCCAGATCTGGGGCTCTGATTTATAGAGATCTCCTGGGATTTTGTCCGGGCCAGGTGCCTTAGCAGATGTTAATGAGGCAATGGCTCTAGCTGTATCCTCCAAGCTAAAAACAACCGGGTCAGCAGCTTCCGTGGCATCAGGATGAGATGTGTTTAGAATATTCACCTGATAGCTGCTCAGCCACAAATTATTGTGATATTTTACCTCATAACGATCAGAAAAATGGGACACCCATTTTTCCGCTTTTCACTTTTTCTGTTCTGGATTGGGCTACTGTTTGTCATTTGTTTTAACAGCAGACAAAATATCTTACCAAAGTTTTTCAGCCCAATTCTTTTTTGTTAGATTTAAAGAAGCTTTGTAAATAAATCTAACTTTGGCTATTAGAGTCCTATCCCCACCTAAAACAGCCAACCTTAAGGAGCACTTAGCCTGTCTGCAGGCGAGATCATACCATTTTAACTCTTCACCCAAGGCTGGTTGAACCACATCTTTATAAAATACCTTTTGAAGCTCTTTGAATAACAAACTACATATGTTTAGAATTGGGATTTCTGTTTCACTTAACCCAACATAGTTTGTTAGGAAGATAACAAATGACCCATATATCTGTGTCAGCAGTTTTTGATTGGATAAAACATTTGAACATGAGACATAATGCCAACTACTAGCTAATATGGGTTCTGGCACTAATGTGTAACATATATTTGTTTTCCATTCCAGGGATGCCCCAGTTAGTATTAAATTCAGGGAGTCATGGTCACTATTTGGTCGCCGATCCACTTTCATATCTACCAGGAGTGGCCACAATCTCACATCTAAGATAATGAAATCAATAACACTTGTATGGGAACCTCTCCTGAAAGTAGGGGCTCAATCTGAGTCATAGGTGGTACGTCTGTTTCATTCCCTCAGCCCTCTGCCAACCGTTAGAGAGGCTAATTCGAGTGCTGTGGCTGAAAAATTAACCGTGGGTTTCCCTGTTAACGATAGACTGCCCCACATTTCATCTTCCTCTTCTATGATTTCATTCATTGTTATATGAGGAAGGATCATAGGCTGTATTAAAATCATCAGTCAATACTATTTTTGTATTTGAATGTAAAAAGTCTAAAAGTTCTTCCAATATAGATAAAGTGAGAGATTCATTACTCGCCAAGGTCGTTCTTACATATATGTTAATAAAAAACAAAATAAACCCTGTGGGGAGAGTAACACTAAACCTCATCAAGTCAGGACATTTTGATAAAGTGTATGAGCTAAATACATTATTCCTGATTAGAATCAGAAGACCCCCAATTTCCCTCCCATAGCTCTCGGGGGGTTTTGCTTCGACACTAAAAGTGATGAATCCATTGACAAACACTTTTTCAGTACCCCAGGTCTCTTGGAACATGCAAACATCATGACCACCAATATACGAAACCCAATAAGGATCAACCAATTTTGATGAAATTCCTACCAGATTCCAAGATAGTAGGCTAATACTAGATTGTGAATATTGGCCCAACTACCTCAGAGTTCAAATTGCTAAGTGGGCATAGAGTTGCCTCTGCTTGCATGGTAATTTTGCCATCCAGCAGTCTCCATGAATCAGACCTGTGTCTGGCTCTAGCAGAAGATTTAACTAAACTACCCGTGCATGACAGGTCAGCTGTAATTTCTTTTTCACAGCTTTTAGCCTCGCTTCAATCCAAGAACTCAATGCAACCAGATAAAGACAAAGTAGGTCCTCTGTTATCATTATTAAAAGAGTTGACCGTGACACCAATTTAATTAGGTAATACACTCTTGGGGGGTAAACAAGAAGACACTATAGCCTGGACATTCGGTCAATCAAATGTATTCAGATTTGACACATCAGTATGCAATGAAGTGGCATTACCCTGAATGTATTCATAAAGCGATGTATCGAATGAGCATACATAATATCAGATCTGATCACAGAGTGAAAATTCCGCTTTACCCTAAGCTAATAAATCACTTTGTTGATTAAAGCATCAGTGTCCTCCAAAGTTCCAGGCTTTAGTTTGGGTACCAGTGTCATATAAATCGTATTTCTAGAGTTAAGTCCTAAGCTCCCTTGAGCTAGATGAAGTGGAGCTTCCGAAAGATAAAGATGGGAAGGATGAGGAGTAGGTGCAGCAGAAATCACTGGTATTCAAAGAGTTCTCCTATTGGCACGGTCCCTTAAACCCATGTTGAGTTCAGCGTGTAATGGTCTAGTGATCTTGCTGTTTGGTGTATATTGTGTATGAGGCCTTATGGGCCTTATAGGAAAAATTGGACAAGAGACACTTTAAGATAGACTCTTTACCACCTCTGGTTTAGCCGAATGGGCATGACATAAATTTGTTGCAGCGACCAGAGTCTGGCTTATTTTTTTTAGTGTCTGCTGCTGGAGTAATAAAATTTCTGCCTTGTTGATCCATCATGTGGGGCCCAGAGGTGCCTGTACTACACACATGGTTATAACAGCAACAAGGCCTTTTAGTCTGTAAAATAGTTACCTGACCAAGTAAGTAAGAAATCTACTAAGATGTTCCAATTTAGAGTTCAATACTTGCAAAGTGATTTCATCTCCTGATTCCCCTGAGTGTTGATGTCTCGCTTTATCAATTTGGCCAATGTTGTTTTTATGGAATAACTCTTCGGAAACAGAGGTCCCTCTGGTATCGTCAATGGTTGATAAAGGAGCAAATCAATTGTGACAAGGAACATAAGGATCAATGTTGATTTCAGGAAATAGCGAACACAGAACCGGAGGAAGCGGCTCAGTGAATAGTGATTCTTTCGATTTAGGTAAAGCAGACTATAGTCTCTAGGTGATGATAATCTGGGGCAGAGATGCTTGTGGCATGAGCCGTAGCGCCCACATCCGTACCCGAGGCAGATGATTGTTTGATTTATCTGAACATATCGGGAACCCTTGATGGTATACCTTTCCCTTTGTTGGTTCTAGGGCTCAAAAGGAATTCCACCAATTAAAGAGTCAATATCTGCCGGTGTATTAGTATTAGAGTGTGAGGGAGCCTCTGAGTTTTTATTCTCTGACTGCTGGTGGTTCTTGGCATTAATCTGGGGGTTAACAGGGTCTCCTACTTTCCGTTTGCCCATGGTATGATGGGACCAAGCACCCTCAAAGCAGAAAACAGGGGATAGAAGGTAATATTTACAGTACACAACTTATTTGGTCCTGATGCAGAGATGAAAGAGAATATACCAAGCCCGGCCTCTTCTGGATGATGATGGGCAGTCTTGGCCTGGTTATGGGATGGAAGAGAAAAAGCAGCCTGCGCTGAGGAACTGCTTCTGTGATTTTGTGCCTGTGCGTCCTCCTGGCTCCTCCTTCAACCCTGTGGAATGCTGAGGGACTGAGTCCCAATCCAGAAGCAATGAACAACACCAACCACGGCAAACACTGGAAGAGGAAGAGCAGCCCGCGCTGCGGGACCGCTTCAGTGATTTTGTAGCTGCATTGCCTACTGGCTGCTCTTTCAACCCTGTGGAAGACCGAGTCCCACCCCAGCAGCCGGGAACAACACCAACCGTGGCGAACACTGGAAGAGGAAGAGCAGCCTGTGCTGCAGGAGTGGCTCAGTGATTTAATAGTTGCAGGGCCTCCTGGCTCCTCTTTCAACCCTGTGAAATGCTGGGGGACCAAGTCCCACTCCAGCAGCAGGGAACAACACCAACCGCGGCAAACACTGGAAGATGAAGAGCAGCCTGCACGGCAGGACTGCTTTGGTGATTTTGTAGGTGCGCGGCCTCCTGGCTCCTCTTTCAACCCTATGGAATGCTGAGGGACCAAGTACCACCCCAGCAGCAGGGAACAACACCAACAGCAACAAACACTGGAAGAAGAAGAGCAGCCCTGTAATCTAATTGCTATTGGTGGGACTGTGGCACTGGTTGTGCCACCCAAACATGTAGCCTCTCAAACCTGTCTCAGGCCTGCCATTGCAGGGCCTGTGTGTGCAGTTCTGTTGTACAGTGCTTTGCTCCTTCCTTGGGCTAACATTCTAGATCTCCCCTTGTGTTCTGTATTCTGGAGCGCTCCTTCGCCTGGTTGGCAGTTGGAGCTCTGGTTGGACGAGGAGCTGACCTACTATCTCTGTGCTGCAATAAAGCTTATCTAAAGCTTACCTGTACCTGTAGTCTTCTCATCATTTACATCATTTGGCGACTTGAGTTGGCGAGAAGTCCGACCACTGTTTCCTGTGTATGCTGCAGCCTGAAGTTGTTTTCCAGAGAAGTAGCGTTTCAACCCTCTCAAGAATCCACGCGTGAGACACAGCGTGAATGCGGAGTATCGTCTCCGTCTTCTCAGTGACAGCGACTTGATCAAATTTCTGACAATTACGCCGATTTTCTGTTCGTGGTGCAGCATTGACGTCATCTCGATCAACGTCTACTCCCCTGCAACGCGTCTCTTAGCAACTCGATCATCACAAGCAGCAACGTCACCTGAGTCAACTTTCTTTGTCGGTGAGTTACTTGGCAACGCTACGTCACTGAGCGCGTCTTTGAAAGCCGTACAAATTCACGTTGTGGATGAAGACTCGGAACGTCTGACGCCTGACGTTTACGCACGTCGTCACGACGTTGTCGGCCATTTTGACGCCATTGCAATTACCCTGGTTACACGCCGGAGAACAGAAGACATTCGCGCTCACGCTTAAAAACACGAAATCTTCACACAAGTGTAAGTGTTACCGGAGTGCGTATAAACGCACACAACGTTTATAAAACTTGTTTTGGTACAGTTCCTCACTTTGGGCATTGTTAGGAACGTGTGTGATGAAGCATTATCAGAAACGAGTGTGATAGAGCAGTAAACACTAGAAACGACTGTGATGAAACAGTAAGCATCAGCCATTCTTCACAGATCATCAACTGCAATAACAGTAAGCGTTTACCTTCTACTCTTTTTACTCTACTGTTTGGTGTACTTAATTCTCTTTACCTACTAACAACCTTTAAAGGTCATGACTCAATCAATCAATGTTGCTCTCCCTCCTCAATTTTTGTCAGAGCCAGGCAATCCCCCTATAGCATGGGAAGACTGGATAGTTATGTTCCATAACTATATTGAGGCTCTGGATGGAGAAGATTATTCGCCTAAACGGAAAAAAGCACTGCTAATGACCACGTTAGGTAAAGAGGGGCAGCGTTTGTTCAGATACTTACCTCAAGTACTACCTGCAGGATCACAAGCCGATTTTGACGAGTTTAAAGAGGCTGTCACAAGATTAGAAACTCGCTTTGGTAAAGAAGAGAATCTCATCCTTCAGAGATTTAAGTTTTACAAAAATAGACAACTGGCTGAAGAGAGTATTGACGAGTTTGTAGCAAGACTACGCGAATTATCAATTAAATGTAACTTTGGCCAGATGGCGGATGAGTTAATCAGAGACCAATTAGTTGTTCAAGCCAACAATAGGAAAGTGCAAGAACGCTTGTGGGCGGCTAAGAACCCAACATTGAAAGATGCCATAGAGCTGGCCAAAGTCGTAGAAGAAAGTGAAAAATGCATGCGAGAACTGCAAAAAAGTGACTTAGAATCCAAAGTGACTGAAATCTCTCATAAGAGTACCTTTAGTGAAAATAGTGACGAAGAATCTGCCGCCATTGCAATTGTCAGGAAGAAAGGCTACATTCTTCAGAAAAAGAATGTACAACCAACATCTCTTAACAGGAATAATCAGAAAATGTGTTTGAGATGTGGTAGCTTTTCTCATCCTTCAGATGGGAAATTTTGTTTTGCAAACAACAAAGAGTGTCTACGGTGTGGTAAAACGGGACACTTTGCTAAGATGTGTAGGAATAAGAATAACTCAAAAGTTACAGTTGTTGATGAATGCGATGTTTTGAGACGTGATGTTAACAAAATTCTAGTCCTGACTGACACAGTGTGTGCATGTGATAACCAGAGGGGTAATCCTTTCAAAGATGATTTTGTAATTGATGGGAAAACTGTTACACTCATGGTTGATACCGGTTCAAAGTGGACCATAATTCCCACTTCCTTGATGGAAAATGTTTGGGGGAAAAGAGCATTGAGAACGTGCGACATTTTCCCGTCTGGTTACCAGGGTGAGAAAATTGACATGCTGGGTTTCTTTGAAGCGGAAATTGCTTTCAAGGGCAGATCTGCCTATGGGAAAATATACATTTCAGCTGATGGACCAGCAATCCTAGGCCGTCACCACCAATACGACCTCCACATTATAGTTGATCCCAGGTCTGATAACCCGGTTTCCATAATTGAGACCTCGTCTGTGGAGAATATTTTGGCCAGATTTAAAAATGTGTTTAGGGACCAATTGGGTGAACTTATCGGATACTCTCATCGCATAATCCTTAAGGAAGGCAGTTCGCCTGTACAACACAAAGTAAGAAGGGTGCCCTTTGCTTTACGGGATGAAGTTAAGGCTACTCTTGAGGAAATGCTCCAAGGGGGTATCATCGAGCCCATTGAAGCGTCTCCTTGGATTTCGCCTGTCGTGATCTCGCAGAAACCGGACAACAAGATCAGGTTCTGTGTGGATCTTCGTTCTCTTAATAAGTGTGTGGTAGCTGACGTGTTTCCCCTCCCCAACATTGGCGAATTGGTATCAACCCTTAGAGGAGCAAGATTCTTTAGTAAGTTGGACCTCAAACACGCCTACCACCAAATTTGTCTTGATGATAACTCAAAGCACTTAACTGCATTTATCACCAGTGAAGGCACATTCCAATTCACTAGACTACCTTTTGGGCTAGTCTCAGCTGCTAGTGTATTCCAGAGACTTGTCTCTGAAGTTTTTAAGGGTCTTGATAAGGTGCTATTTTTTCAAGACGATATCTTAATTTATGGTGGTTCATTACAGGAACACAACAAAATTTTACATGATGTGTTACGTAGAGTAGATGAGTCTGGGTTAACCTTGCGAAAAGAGAAGTGTGCCTTCCTATTGAAAGAGATAGAATACTTAGGTTTTTGTTTGTCAGAGGATGGCATTAAACCCAAAAATAATTTAATTGAAGCTATTGAGCTAGCACCCTCCCCAGTTGATAAGGATCAACTTCGGTCCTTTATGGGCTTAGTCGAGTTCTACTCGAAATTCGTAAGAGATTTTGCTTCCAAGACAGCTTCTCTTCGATCCTTACTTAAAAAGGGTGTCAAGTTTAGTTGGACTACTGAACACGAATCCTGTTTTAATTTGATAAAAAGGGAGCTCAAATCTGCTAACGTCCTCACCCCTTCTGACACTACCCGGTCCTCCATCTTGATGGTGGACGCAAGTGCCATAGGTCTGGGCGCTGTCCTTTTACAGAAACATGGTGGCGTTGAAAAAAACAATTGCATTCGCATCTAGACCTTTATCCTCTTCTGAGTCTAACTATTCGGTAATAGAGCGCGAAGCTCTTGCCGCGGTCTGGGGTACAAGTTACTTTCGAACCTACTTGTGGGGTTACAAGTTTGTTTTACGTACCGACCACAAACCCCTTGTCAACGTCCTAGCTCCTGGTGGAGCTGGTAAGGGTTCTCCCAGGTTGGCGAGACTAGCTTCTCGTTTGCAAGACTCTCAGTGCGAGATTGAGTTTATTCATGGGTGGAAAAACATCCAAGCAGATTGTCTGTCTAGGCTGCCTATGCCTTCCACTGATTGCAGTTCTGAAGTCAAGTCTGATGACCTTGCAGTTGCTGTTATGGAGGATGTCTTGTCAGTAGGTGGTGGCACATTTACCCGTGATGAGTGGTCAAGGGGAATGGAGGAGGATCTGACTTTGAAGGCCGTTATCAGTCTCATTTCTAATGGTGCTAGGAGAAAAAGCACTGTTAGTCCTTCCGTCAGACCCTTTCTAAAAATTTTGGATGAACTTTCTTTAGAAGGAAAAGATGTTCTAATGCGAGGCGATCGCTTCGTTCCCCCTGTTCTGTTAAGAAAGAGAATTCTGGACTTGGCCCATGAGGGACACTTGGGTCAAAGCCTCACGCAACGTCGTGTCAAACTGAACTTTTGGTGGCCCTCTATTGATAATGACGCAGTGGATTGCGTGTTGAGGTAAGGAGGGTGAGAAGCGCCTCAAAGTTTTAGGCTCCCACTCCACGCACAAGATTACCTTTGAGAATTCTCCTTGGCATAGTGTATGCATAGATTTTATAGGCCCCATGTGTGAGCTTCCTACTGATCACCGGTTTGCAATCGTTCTTATTGACTGTTTTTCAAAATGGCTATATGTTCAGTTTGTAAAAGAAATCACTACAGATGCTACCATTAAGTTTTTGAGGGGCATTTTTAACAATGAAGGATACCCTTCTGTTCTTATTTCAGATAATGGGACTCAACTCACGTCCTCAAAAATGACTTCTTTTGTTAATGGTTGTGGTATCAGGCATCAGAAGACGAGTCTTTACAACCCACAGGGTAACGGCCTTTGTGAAAGGGTGAATCGCCTCATTAAGGGTGTGATTCAGATGTTTGTGGAGTCTGGCTGTTTTTCTGATGAGCGTGTCCAAGAACTGGTCTGGGCGTATCGCTCCACACCCCATAGGTCTGGTGAAAAGTCTCCTTTTGAGCTAATGCGTGGTCGCACACCCGTGAGCAAATTAACCCCTTCTTGGCTGAGTTCTAGCAGTGAAATTCCCTTAATCCATGACAGTGCCTCCTTGCCCATTTCCGTGGGTGATTTGGTCAAAGTTAAGCCGGGCAGACTTAGCAAGGGTCTTAGCAAGTTTAGAGGCCCCTACAAAGTCAGGAAAGTTTTTCCCAACTTCATTGTACTTGCCAATGGTGAGAGTTGGAATTACCGAAGGGTAGCTCTCTACCAGAAACGTAAAGATTCTTCTTCTGATGACCTGTTTCCTGCCAAAGTGGATGGCTGTAATGGTTACTTATTGTCCTCTGGTAGTCCTTCTTCCCCCATTCCCTTGTCTGCTGGTCGGGGGGAGGTGGGTGGTGGTGATGCCTCCACTTCCTTGTGTACTTATCACAATAGTTCTGTGCTTGATTTCGATTCTGCTTCTCTTGTTTCTCCTTCTTTACCTCGTACTCCTGCTCCTCCTTCCTCTTCCTTAGCTGATGTCTGCCTGAGGAGCCCTCGCTCCCGCCGTCCACCAATGTATTTGAATGACTATGTGCATTAGTGTTTCTTTTCCCTTTTTGTTCCTGTGTTTCTTTTCATTGCAAGGAGGGGAGATATGTTGTACAGTGCTTTGCTCCTTCCTTGGGCTAACATTCTAGATCTCCCCTTGTGTTCTGTATTCTGGAGCGCTCCTTCGCCTGGTTGGCAGTTGGAGCTCTGGTTGGACGAGGAGCTGACCTACTATCTCTGTGCTGCAATAAAGCTTATCTAAAGCTTACCTGTACCTGTAGTCTTCTCATCATTTACATCAAGTTCACTGCCACTTCGACTTGGCATTTAAAACCACTTCCCATGCCTTACCCTTTGATTAAACATAAGTAACCCTTAATGTAGCTCTTTGGGCAGGTTGTTGTGTAACTAAAAGGTAGGGCATATACTTTTAGGTTTTACATCCTGGTAGTGATAAAACAGCTACATTCGTTTTTCACTACTATGATGCCTACTCCTCTAATAGGCAAGCATTGGGAATTCCCTAAAATACTTATAAGCTGTAATTCCTGATTAGAAAGGAGTGGCCATATTATGTTTCATATCTTTGGAATGGTAATGGTAAATCTTCTATAGTGGTAAAGTTGGACTTAGCATTATTATTTTAGGAAATGCTACTTTTTTTGAAAGTGGATATTTTTTTCTGCTCTTAACTTAGCTCTGTGTGCCTGCAGCCTGTTTCCAAAACACCTCTGGGCTGGGTGGCAGCTACACTTTGTGCATTCACTCCAAATAGCCACAAACACAGGAAGGGGTGGTGTGATGGAGGACTCATCGCCTTGAGTCCTTGATGTCGATGCTTTGCTCCACGCAAGATACTTGGTCAGGGGGACCTGTCTGAGTCCTGTAGCCAGCCTGCCCTCCATCTCAGTCGACCGTAACTTTGGATTTACCCCGGTCTAGCGAGACCTCTAATAACCTTTAAGCACTATTGACTTCTAAGCACTATTTTTGGTTTAGTCTTTAAAATTCATAACTTTGGTTATATTTTTGGGATTTTGTAGTTTTGGTCTTGATTTTCTCATACAAATATTCTCTAATTTTCTAAACCTGTGTGGAGTAGTTTTTATGATTTTTTTTCATTGTGTTACTGTGTGTGTGTGTTGCATGAATATTTTACACATTGCCTCTTTAAATAAGCCTGAATGATCTGTGCCAAGCTACAAGAGGGTTAACACAGGTTCATTTAAAGTGTGTACCTAGCTTACCCTGACTAGAGTGGTGGTTCCTTCTTGGACAGGGTGCTTACCTCTGCCAACCAGAAACCCCATTTCTAACATTGGTGATCAATGGTGAGGTTAGGACTTACAATAACAATATTGTAATTCAGTGTTCACTACCACTCTATACCTAAGACTATTTCAATCCTTTTTCAATTCTCCCTGATTGGCCTTTTGATTTTTCTACTAAATTATGTCTCTCTCTGGAGAAGCGACTCCTGCACCTGCAGGAATTGAGTTTGAGCTGGTCAGGTTAGAATGCTACACTGTGCAGCAACTGAAGGAGTTCTGCAAGGTCTTTCAAGTTTTTACAAGGGTCTTTACCAGGAAGGTAGAGGTGCAGAAAGCTTTAAGGGCCTGGACAGAGATGTAGGTTGCAGGGTGGGACATCCAGGAGGAGGAACAGGAGATTCTTTAGGAGGAGGGTGACTTGATTTAGAAGTCTGAAATGGCTATTGCAATGCCTGTGTAGGGGGCCAACAACTTTCCAGGAGCAGTAATGATTGCCAGAGAAGTGAGCAAATGTCTCTTCAAATAACCTATACCCAGAGGAGCTGGCAGGCAGGAGGGAGGAAGAAAACGTAAACTAGAGCTTATCAAGTTAGAGCAGCAGGAAAAGCTTGGCAAACTAAAATTGGAGAAAGAACAAGCTCTGGAGTAAAGGAGATTGGCTCTGGAGGAGAGGAGATATTCCATAAGCTAAACCTCAGAGAGTTGGATATAAAAGCCCTACAAGTGGGGGCCAGAAACAGCAATGGTGGCAGGATTACCAGTGGGCACTGGTGAGTTCAGAGTCAGGATCCCAAAGGATTTGCTGCTGGGTTATGTGGTGAGGGATGAAGTATACAAATGGTTTCCACCTATGGAGTGGCTCTGAGAGTGAACAATGAACCAGAGGAGCTCTGGGGTGGTAGTTTGTGGTGGTACATGCCCACGGTGGGCAGGGACACACTCCTACACTAGAGGTAGAGGACCAGACATGCTACACTGCAATGAAGGCCATCCTATTCAGTAAGTTTGGCCTGACCGCTGAGAGATATAGTCTCATTTTCAGGGCAGCCACAAGACATCATCACAAACATGGGTGGATTTCTTGGATTATGCCAGCAAGGCATCGAAGGGCTGGGTGAGGGGCAGCAAGGTTGATGATTATTCAGGGCTGTACAACTTGATTCTGAAGGAGTACATGCTTAATATTTGTTTTCCAGAGCTGCGCCAATACTTATGGATAGCAAGTTAACTGACCCCAGGAAACTTGCTGAGGAGGCAAACATCTGGGTCAGCACCAGAGTATTCAGCCCCGGGACACCTCCGTCGGAGGTAGCTGCGCGCTCTACAAAATACTAAATAAATAAATAAATAAATAAGGCATTTGGGGGACTCCCTAAAGGGTGGCCGGGGTACCCAACTGAAGAAAGATGGAGAAGATAAAAAGACAGAGTTCTCTAAAGGCCCCCAAAACAACCTGCAGGGGAAAGGATCTGGCTCTCCTTCTCAATCTGGCCACCAGCAGAAAAGCTACCATGACAAAGGTCAGCAGCCCAGGCCCATTAAGTGCTATGAGTGCTACAAGTATGGACACTACAAGGGGGATCCCAAGTGTGCAAAAGAGCCCCACCTCCCACTACAGGAAAGACTTCAGGGGTGGCTAGTATAGTGCTGGGGAGGAGTTTGTCCCAGTTAATGTTCTGGAATTTAGTTGGGTTACCCTAGTGAACCTGGGTGACAGTGAGATGGTTCCTAAGATCCATGTGCCCTCAAATACAATTATGTGTAGGCAATAGGTCACCATCAATGGGCAAGGTGTTGGGGCTCTGAGGGGTACAGGTGCCAACATGACTATGGAAAGAGTCAGCTGGTGTCCCCAAAGCAGGTAATTCCAAATGCATTCCATCAAGTTGTAGTGGCTGACAACAGAGAAGGTCACTGTCCAGTAGTCCTTGTTATCTTTGAGTGGGAGGGGGGCTTCTGTGAGCCTTGTCATGCCTGTGGTTCTGTTTGTTGGGTAATGACCTTGAGAACACTATCTGGAAAGAAGTGGAGCTCAAGGCTCATGTGGAGATGTTGGGATTACCTGGTCGGATCTGTGCAATGGCAAGATATATGGCTACCCAGCAAGGGAGTCAAAAAAGGCTGGAGCCTGGAAGAATGGCCTAGCCCGCTGCTAAAAAGGGGCAAGGTAGAGGGCATTATAGCCAACCCTGGACTGTGTTCCCAGTGATGTGAATAGGGCACCTGCTGTGGATGTCCCAGAGCCCACTGAGGAGGGTACTGCTTCCCTTGGTGACCTGCTGACACTTACTGGATGGCATGTAGAAGGAGGACCCACTGAGGAGGAGTTTTATAGGGCATGGGGGGTGTCCAACCCTCCAGGCATGAGGAAACAGGCTGAAGCCCAACCAACCAGCAGGTGATGTCTCTGGGAGTTATCGCATTTACTAGGAGGATAACCTCCTTTATAATGAGCCTGAGGCTCCGGTGCATGGGACAGAAAGGGCCCTGGCCGGCCCCCAATGTATTCCTACTGAAGCTGGCTCACGAAATTCCACTTGCAGGACACCTGGGCCAAGACAAGACCTTTGCAAGGCTTCTTCCACATATCTTTTGGCCCGAGATCAGGACATCCTCAGATGTATTCTGCAGGACCTGTGTAACCTGCCAGGCTAGTCGGAAGACAAGGCAAGGGCTAAAATCCCTCCTTAACCCAATGCCAGTTGTTGTCATACCCTTTGAGAGGATGGGCATCAACATTGCAGAGCCAATGGATCCCCAGACTGCTTCAGGAAACAGGTGTATCCCGGTTCTGGTAGATCATGTCAGTAGGTACCCAGAGGTAATCCCTCTGAGGACCATGACTGCACCTGCAATGGCAAATGCCCTGATGGGGATAAGTACCCGATGAGGTTTCCTTAAGGAATTTGTGTCTGACAGGGGCACAAACTTCATATCTGCCTATATGCAGTCAGTGTGGAATAAATGTGGAGAAACGTATAAGTTCTCCACTCCTTACCATCCACAAACTAATGGGTTTGTTGAAAGATTCAACAAGACCCTTAAAAGTATGATTAGAGGCCTATCTGAGGCCCTGAGGAATAAGTGGGACATCCTCTTACCATGCTTGTTGTTTTCCTAAAGGGAGGTGCCACAGAAGGGAGTGATACTCAGCCCCTTTGAGCTTCTGTACAAGCATTCTGCTAGAAGACCTCTGTGTCTGGTGAAGGAAGGGTGGGAGCAAGCTCCCAGGATGACTCCCCACCATGCAGTGATCTACATGCTGGCATTCATAAGCCAGGTTGCTATGGTGTGGAAGCAAGCGTATGACAACCTGTGGAACCCAGGTCCCTCCCGGACCATTAGATTGGGTACTTTGAGGTGATGGAAAAGAAGGGTAAGGCTACCTACCTGCTAGATATTAAGATGCCCAGGCAACCCCAAAGGGTGCTCCACATTAATCGCCTAAAACCCAACTTTCAGACGTCTGAGATCACCATGCTGTTGGTGACTAATGGAGAAGAGGAAGAGGACAGTGAACCTTTCCTTGATTTCTTGGACACCAGGAATAAAGGTGCGCCTGTGGAAGGAGTGATCCTTTCCCTGCTCTAACTACTGAGCAGCAGAGGGACTGTCGCCAAGTGTTGGAACAGTACTACTCTCTTTTCTCCCTTGCTCCTGGGACTATCCACCTGTCTACCCATGGTGTGGACACAAGGGACCTCCTCTGTTAAGAATAGGTCTTACAGGGTGTTGGATAAGGTGAGGGCCAGCATCAATGGTGAAGTCTCTAGGATGTTGGAGTTGGGGGTGATAGAAACCTCCAATAGCACCTGAACCAATCTTGTGGTTCTGGTACCAAAAGCTGCCCATCAGGCACCATGCCAGAACTGTGGTTCTGTGTGGATTATAGAAGGCTAAATTCAGGGAAAAAGACTGATGCTCATCCCACCCCAGGACGGATAAGCAGATTGACCAGTTAGGGGCTGCAAAGTACTCAAGTACCTTTAATCTTGCATCAGGGTACTGGCAGATCACCCTAACTGAAGGTACCAAGGAGAGATCAGCCTTTTCTACTCCAGAGGGACACTACCATTTCTGTATGATGCCCTTTGGACTCAAGAATGCCCTATCCACCCTCCAGAGGTTGGTGAACCAGGTACTTGCTGGTATGGGGGCCTTCTCAGCGCCCTATCTGGATGACATAGCTGTCATCCAGACAAGGCTTGTGGTCCCTACATGGTCAGGGTACTTACCTCTGCTAAGTAGAGACCCCATTTCCAACATCTTTCCATGGAGGAATAATTGGAAATGATTGCAGACTCACATAAGAGTGAGGCTCTCTTTCTCAGCTGGTGAATTCTCCCTTCCAGGTTTCGTCAGGCTCCTGCTGGTATGGACAATGAGGCACTGTCCGGAGTCAGGGCCAGATTCATGTTATTGTGATGTAATGGCTCCCAACCAAACCGACTCAGTATCCAGGACAATTTTAATCTGCAAACAATCACTTACATTGATGTGGTGGTAATTACTGTAGTGCGTAAATTATTTAACACTGGGAGATAAGTAAATAAGGAACGTTTCTTATGCAAGTTGTCTTAAACTGTCAAAGTATATATATAAAGAAATGTTTCTAACTTCCTTGTTTCATATGGCAAAAACCTAGATTGCTTGGAACCATACAATTATCACACTGTCAAAGTGTGCAACAGTTTTTGCATCCTCAAAGCAGAACTTATTACTTGGTAGTCTTGAGACCATTGGAATTGCTAACCTATTGTGGGAGTTAGCTAAAGGATGCACTAATTGTATGTTATTTTTTTTCTTGCAAGAATCAAGTTCCATTTGTTATCTGTCCAAGCAGAGAAGGGAGCTCTACCTGTTTTTTAATACAGTAAAGTGAAGTATTATCATAAAAGGCACCAGCCAAGAAAAAGGCTTGCTGGGCTACAGATGTGATGTTCTTGAAGATTAGTCCGATTCCATGTACTGCCAAGTATGTTGTGCACACTACTTTGAAGGAGGTGCATCTAGCTAGCAGTATCCAGTGTAGTCATCTTACTGCAGGTAGAATGTGAGTATGAATCGGAAGATTAATGAAGTCCTGTATGTGCACAGTAATGTGCGAAGTCTATGATAAAGGGAGGTGGAATAATATTTGATGGGATTGATCCAGACGTGCAAATCTCCACCTTTCAGTATATAGCTCATATCTTTTTCTTACAAGATGTGGCTGTAATCTTTCGGGGACAGTCTGTAGCAGTCACAGTCCTGTTCAGTGTCAGGTTTTTCTCTTCCAGAGCACTGCACACCTGCTTAAGAGTCTCATTTTGTTCCTGTTTGTCTTCTTGTAGACCAGATTAGCATTGAAGTAATTCAGGCCATCTGGAATGCTGCAGATGACTTTTCTGATATCTTCCTGAAACACAACTGTGACAGGGATACACAGAAGGTCTGGGGGCCAATGAGGATGTGGAGTAGTAGGACTTATCTTGGCACCAAAGCAGTCTCCAGTCCAGATCCAGGCTCTATGGGTGAACCACAACAGACTTCAATGGAGTGGTCCTGATGCAAGGAATATAGGATGCTGAAGATGCCTCGGATGGTGTGTGGTTGACTAGGGTCTCCCTGTGGCACCTCCTCAGCCCACGGTCCAGATAGGGCAATTTTGGCCACCGAGGTTCGAAATCCCTCAAAGTTCTCTTTGTTCCAGCAAACATCCATTTGCCACTGGACTACTGGTTTCTGGTCACATTGAAACCAAGGGTTCCCTTTGGTGAAGGCTAGTGTCTGTTTTGGCGCACAAACTGCACTCCAACTCTCCCTTGTTCGACTGACTCAGGTGCAACTTTTCAACATCCGGACTTGGTCGTCCGGGCTGCACGTTGGTTGTCAGTGGCAATCAGGCGATTGTGGGTCCTAACTGATCAGAATGGACTTCATCCACTTTCGTGGCCCTGGAATTGTAAAAGGAAGTCAGCCAAAGGAATCTTGGAGTTCACTCCTTCTGTCTGGGACTTCGAAGCAACTTTTCCATGAGTCAGGCACCACAGCCACAGTACTCTCTTAGATAGTCCAAGGATAAGCAGGTACTGTCCAGTTTTCGGTGCAGCCTCTCTTTGCCAGGTCAAAGATCAGTAGGGCAGTCCTTCGGTCATCGCTCCAGTCTAGATGTGATCTGAAGTCTGGGTGTCATGTTTATGTCCTGAAAATGCCCTCGGGTGAGGAGATTACTAGCAAATGGGCTAATAGGACCCTCTCCTCTTGATGATGACTTTCTGCAATGTGTGGCATCTACCTATCCCAGATTGCACTATTCTGCCCACTCCTCTCTTGGTGTATGGAGCTACTTGAGCACTACATGCCCACGGAAAAAAATGTTCTTCCATCTATTTCCCCGGTGCCAACCCATCAACCTAAAACAAAGCAGGGCGTCTCATGTGTGTTCACAATTTTCCCTTCAAAGGCAGCTTTTCTTTTGAAGACCGCCTTTTGGGCTCACACCCTGTGTGGCTTCCTGCCAGGGAGAGGTGGTCAGGAGTGCAGAAGGCTGTCTTGTGGTGAACATCTGCGAGTGGCCACAGTAAGACTAGGGCAAGAGAGTGCCAACTTGATAAAAGTGGACATTTATCTGCTCTTAACTTAGCTCTGTGTGCCTGCAGCCTGTCTCCAATACACATCTGGGGTGGGTGACAGCTACACTTTGTGCATTCCCTCTAAACAGCTACAAACACAGAAAGGGTGGGTGTGGCAGAGAACTCATCTGCATTCATCTGCATTCTGATAGCCATTCCTGGGAAGGAAGGAAGGGAGGGATACATTAAATTCGACTTGGGTAATGCATCTGGTTTAATGCAATGATCATTTTGATACCCCAAAGTATCAACTTTAGTAGTCCTGTTCAGAAGTTAGCATAGCTGAGTTGTCAGCATGTAACTTTGAACTCACCAATAGGGCTATCAGCGTTTCCGCAGTGAAAACAACAATTTGGGATTTTTGCTGTTAGTATATATCAAAATCCATGTTCTATTCCTTGACATACAGCACCCTAACTTAGGACTTGATAGGCCTGCTACAGGGATGAATTATATATAGTAACGATGGAGATTTAGGCTTTGCCATTAGTTTAAATGGCAAAGTTGAATTAGAATTTTAAAACAGCTCTGTGAGTACACAGTGGCAGGCTGGGAGACATGTTCAAACGTTGTAGCATCGAGGGTGGCACAATAGATGCAGCAGCCGTGGTGTCACACTTTAACTTATAGATCCTGGGTCCCACTGGAACAATATACAAGGAACTTATAAGTAAGTAATGTTATCTCAACTGGGTGGAAGTCAATTTGAGATTTACTTTGTGGGGTCAGAACACTGGCCCTGAGGTCAGACCTCAGTCCAGTGCTTAATCTGTAAAACAAATAAGTGCCAGGAGCCACCAGAGTTTGCACCGCCCATTGTCACTGCCAGCACTGCCAAGAACAGTACCTACACAGCTACTAACCATCATATTTGTTTTTGCAGAGTTTTATATAGCGCAAACTTGACCCGAATCGTGTATCAGAGCTCTTTACATAGCACCAGTTACGTTACACAAGGACATACATTCATTTTTATTAGGCACGGGGAGATTAAGTGATTTGCCCAGAACCACAGGATGTTTAGCGTTGTTACTGAGACTCGAACCCAGATCCCCAGGCCCGAGGCCGAGTGCCAAATGTGGCAATTCATACTGTTCGAGGCCCCAGAGCTATAAGGATGGGTTGGGCGACAGTTTTGTTTTATGTATATTGAATTAATAAACAACTGTTGTCCTGTTCATCTCTAAATTACAGAAACAGCACCACCATATGGCAGCTGTCATAAGGGCCAGAGTTGGAAAGTAATTGCCGGTGCCGAGCATCGGAAACCACCGGCTCAAATTAAGCACTGCCTCAGTCCACTCTCAGAGTCAAAAAAACAGCAGGCATCAGTTCAAAACTCGGGGGATCATTATGCAAAAAGAGGCATTTCCTTATATGCCGTGAATATGGGAAGGTTGGAGCAACATTGCCTTTCCATTTCGATTTCTTGATTTGTGCTGAGTTGTAGCTTTCTGCCCCAAAATTTCCCCAGGCCCTCAAAAAACCTTAGTGGACAGTTTTTCAAGATTTAATTCATAATATAGTATATGTAGAATGCAAAATATCTTGTTTCAAAATCACATTCAGAAGTTGCTGCTCTCAAGATAGGTTGACACAGCACTAAAAGCAAACAAGACCAGAGCTCAGAAGTCATCCAGTGACTATGGCTGACTGGATCACAAAGATGTCAATCCTATGACATGTTTTTCATGGACCAGGGTGGTTCGAAAATAGACCCTACATAGGGACACTGTAAGTGGGACATATTTAGGGTAAAGTATCTTCAGCCGTACATTATTAGGATATTGCGAACAAGGCGAAGTTCTGCGTTCATATAGAAAACAAGAACAATGACTGAGATTCTTTATATGGTCATGGAACTCTGAGGTCACTTGCAATATACTTATAATATATGGCCTTTTGGTATTTTATTCCTTATAATACAAGGTCACACCATCACCCTCTCGCAAACCACTTCAAGTTTGGAGTGGTGCTTTTTCATATGAAAGAAATAGGGAGTTTGCAAACAGAAAGGAAAAAACTAGAATTTCTATTGCAAAATTAAACACA
This sequence comes from Lissotriton helveticus, assembly GCF_964261635.1. Lineage (NCBI taxonomy): Eukaryota > Metazoa > Chordata > Amphibia > Caudata > Salamandridae > Lissotriton > Lissotriton helveticus. The sequence goes on from NC_136071.1 coordinate 1,028,663,375, forward strand.
CTAAAAAGCAGTTATATTTTTGCTGCAAAAAATATATTAGAATCAATTGAATAAAAGTCAGGTTTTATAAAATGCTTTAGCTCAGAATGTGTAGAAACATGTAGAAAGATTTTATCTATCCCATTATTACTAACCTCGGGCGGGTAACTCTGTTCCGCCAACAGAGTTTCCGGATTTTTGCCTATTCCGCGTTCCGTTGTGAACGCAGAGCTTAGGCAAAAGTCCAACTCTATGGTGGAGGGGAGTTAGCCAGCCACTCCACCCTCCCAAAGTAATTATAATGGTTAAAAAAGGCACTTACCTGCTGTGGCAGCATCCTCCTCGCCATGTCCGCTCTCCTTCCTTGTCCTCTCTGTCCTTCCTAAATAACCCCTACGTGGTATGCCTCACATGTGCGCATGCACACACGCAAGACATACAATGTAGTGGTTATCTAAGAAGAAGGACAGCGAGGACGAGGAAGGAGAAAGACTGTGGTGAGGAGGTGGCAGCCACGGCAGGTAAGTGCCTTTTTTTTTTAAACATTATAATTCATTTGGGAGGGGGGAGGGTGCATAGCGGAGCGAAGTTCCAAGGAGTTGTTTTCCAACTCCATGAGAACTTCGCGCAGAGGCACTAAGCGTGCTCCGCCCACACTAAATTATTACCTAAAAGACTGGAAAAAAATGTGTTCCTTCAATATTTCATTTCTGTTTATCTCTGTTGATATAGCAAAACAGAGTAGAAGAAGAAAACGCCACATTTGTTCTTTAAGCACAGCTTTAATTATCTTCTGTGACCTCCCTTTCTGCTCTGCTGCTGACTCTGGAAGCAGACGTGATGTCAAAACTCATCTGTAATAAGTTATTACAGTTGAGCGGTAACAACATGTTTTTATTACAGGTGAGTACAGCTGTCAGAAGTCACCTATAATAAGGAAACTAGAGACATGCTTTTTATACAGGGATTGCAGGCTCCGATATTTTATATAAATAGATCTTTAGATCTTTCCACGACACCTGCCAATAGTCTTTAACACCTCTTGACAGTATTTATTGATTTCTGAGGCCTCCCCTACCCCAGTGAGGCCCACGACAATCAAATCAATGGTCTCTGGCCAATGTGGGAGAAATACATAATGTTCACAGTCAACATTTTGGGTGGGAAGAAAAGGTTTTAACAGACTTAATCTGTGTATGTCATGTAAATGAATGTCTAAAGAACAATTGATGGACAGAATGCAGAACAACGTCATACATTCACCCCAGTACAGTGATCTGGGCGTAAATCCATTGTTTTTTTGCTCACCATTCCATTCCAGTTTGGACCCAGCCACATGCAAATCAGTCTTGACCCTGTGCCATATGGGAATAGTCCAGCCCGAACTGCCAGGCCAGGTCCTGCCTGTACTGGAAACATGGTGAACAAAAGAACAATGGATTTAACCCAGATCTCTTGTATGTCCAGATGTGGGTCCCTTGCTCACTGTGCCACTGGATTCAAGCTAGCCTGGCTGATGAAGGGTAATACCCAGAAACCGGTCCCAGGATGCTTGTTTCCGGTCCAGGGAGGACCTGGCTTGGCAGGTTGGTCTGTGCTGTTCCCATGAGGCACAGTATCAAGACTGATTTGCATATGGCTGGGTCTAAACTGGGGTGGCATGGTGAGCAAAGGAAGGATGGATCTAACCCAGATCTCTTGACTGGGGGTGAATGTATGATTTATTCAGCATTCCGTCCATCATTTGTTTATATAAATGAATGTCTTCCATTTAAAATTCAAATATGTTTTCATCCTTAACCCGTTGCAGTGCAGTCTTCGTCTTACGATGGCAGCGATGATGTTTATTACTCTCCTTTAGGCTTACCGACTCCATCTTCGTCCACAGTTCTCTGAAAACAGCCTTAGTCGAAATGGAGACGCGCCAAAAGCAATGACGTCACTGCAGGGGTTACCGATGAATCATTTGTGGATGGTGATGCAGTTTCTTTACCTTTTAGGTGAAACAACTCACCCCAGTAATCACTGGAGGAAGGTACACCTCAGGAGTGTGTTACACAGTGCACCAATGTGGCCTCACACACATGCATGGGAAAGACTGCCTTGCTGACAGTGTTAAGCTTTCGGAAACACATTTCGTATCACCCGAAGGCATGGAACCCGTCCTGGCTTTTCCCTGTGAGATAACCCCTACTGGGTATCCCCAGAGTGAAAGCCAGGCATCCTGCAGCGGGTGGGCCGCCATAGTGGAGATTAAGCAACTATTGCCCAGAGTTGCAGCGTGGGACCCCATGATTAGAATAGGCACCGAGGCGAGAATTATCGAGTCCGTGGACATTTTGGGCTCAGGACCCTGCCGCGTCAGGAATTGAACCCTGGTCCTGGGCCAGACCTCTACATCAGGGTCTGCCGCTCTAATCAGTGAGCCACACTCCTCCACATTTATTGTGTGTATTAGCAGAAGGGGTACTTCAGGAGTCTGGTATACGCTGCACCAATGGTTTCATCCATGGGCAAGACCACAACATTGCAGGTGGAAAAGTTGTCAGGAAACAAACCTAGTGGCTACAACAAGCAGATATAATTCAATTATCGTATAGTGGTGGAGCACATAACATTAGACATATTGCGAACCAGGTTGTCTCTGACAGGCTGCCCCGGGACACCAAAGGTGGCTACCTGCGAGGGCGGCCATCCTTAGTGCCATAGGATGGCACGGACCCTAAGCGGTCTAGTGGTTGGCTGACTCGGTGGTCAGCCAGTGGTCAACCTGGGATTCCCCACACGTGAGGTCATTTCCTGTCCTGGGGGAGAAGGGGGGAGGGCTATATAGCCCGGGGGGCGAGGGTCTGGCGTCCTCTTTTGTTCCTGTGCAGCGGCGGGTAGACCCTCACCCCCCCCCCCACCTCTGGAGAATCCCGCAGCGCGGACCAGGACTGCCCGGCGTTCTTTTGGTTGAAGGTGAGGGACTTGGGCGAGGCTCGTGGGATGAGAGGGGGATGGTTCTGGAGGGGCGCGGGGCTTGCCCGGTTGTGAGAGCTGGGCACGCTCGCCTGCCGCGCTCACAGCATTTCGCTTTGCTGAGGAAATGTTTTGTTTCAGATTGATTGCTTTGGATTTCACTTGCTGCACGTTTTCTCATATGAGCCAAGGACCGCTTATGGAGACTGTCATAGTTCCCCGAGGGACCCGTCGCCTCTGGTGGATGCATCCCTTTGACGAGGAGAGGACACAAGAACATATTGTTTTGGTTGATCACACGCAGCAGAGTTGGGCTGATGGTGTGCGGGGGGCAGTGGGGCATCACCACGAGCCATTGATCTGCGAGGCGCTGCTTTTGCTCCGGAGTTGTTGGGGGAGAAAAAAAGAAAGAAGGGATTTGGTCTCGTCAAGTGGGAATTCGATTGGTGCCCCCGCAGGGGCCTCGCACTCTCCTGGTTGTGGGGTGGCGGGCGGTGGTCCTGGCGTTCGGCCTGCTCTGCAGGGGGGGGGCACGTGGGGGGGGGGCTCCTTCGCTGCGCCCAGGATGGCGTGACATCCCTGTGAAGCGGACTCGACTGCAGCTCGGAGATCATTTTCACGGCTTGGGTTGTACAGCTGTGGGTTGCTTTTGTTCAATCCCGCGTTGTATGGGTTTCCAGGGCATAGCACTTATTTTTCGCGTGCTTTTGCTTTTGGGGGCTTTTGCTCTGGGGCGGCCCCCCGCTCCTCTCACCTTCGGGACGGAGCCGGGGCAGGCGGGCGGGTCTCGGAATGCGGCTTGCTGGAATGCGGTCTGTTGGGGGGGGGCGTCTGGGCGGCAGGAGGGCTGGCGGGGGTGTTGTTTTGGGCCCTCAGGGGGGGGGGCTCCCACGCGTCGGGTCAAGGATGGGCCTGCCGGGGGCACGTTGGGGGGGCCGCCCGCGCCTGGCACCTTCGGGCCGGAGCCGGGGCGGGTGGGCGGGTCTCGGAATGCGGCCTGCGTGGCGGGCGACGGGTTCTGCATTTTAAGAACTGGCACATATAGCCTGGGGCATGGCCGCGCGTTGGAATGGGGTTTCGCGCATGCGGGTTTCGCCGGCTGCTTGTTTGGAGGTTATAATCACCGGTGCCATGCGGGGAGGGGGGTAAGGGGGATTTAACGTTTTTCTTCTGTCTTACTGCAAGACGGCTGCACGAGAAGGTCGCCACCTGCGAGGATAACACACACTACATGTGGGGGGGGTAGGGGGGATTTGACTCTTTTCTTGTGTCTTACTGCAGGATAGCAGGCAAGCTAATGTGTGGAAGGCGGTCTGGACAAGGCATGGCCACGTTTAGGCTCACGTAGGGTAATCGGTTTGGAGGAGTGGGGGAACAACTGCATTAAGGACAGTGTATGTGTTGGTAGGCCCACTGGGCCTATTTAGTCTAAATTTTAAGGAGTTCAGAGGGAACTTTGAGGTTCGATGTTTAGCCACTGCCGCACTTCGCAGCGGGGTTTGATTTGATTAGCTCTGCATCCCGCCACAGGTGACAATCATGTACTCACTCTTATGTATCATTTTATGTATAATGTTATATAGCACGGCCTTTCCGCGATGGTTAAAGAGCCCTTCACAATTTTATTATTTAATGGAATTTTATATAGCACAAACTTTGCCTCGAAGGGTCAGACCGCTTTGCATAGGAACCGGTTACAGTACGTAAGGACTTAGGATCAAATGCGTTACATTAGGATACATACAAAGAATTACGACTGCTAACGAACAGGATGTAATGTCTCACAATATAGGGACTGGTGATAATAGTTATTCCGTATACATAGTGAAGAGAGATGTATGCCTTTTATATAGCACGGTCCTATACTAGTGATTCTGAGACATGAGAGCGCTATACGTGGCACACTACATAAGCAAATGCTAAGTTACATGTAGCAAAGGGACGAACGAGAGCTAACAATAGAAGAGGTAGCGTACAGTGCTTTACAGGAGGATAAGTGACATGTGTGCAAGTCACAAAGGCGAATAAGGGACAAGTAGATGTGCATACAGCAAGACGTGGCAGACACCCAAAAAAAAAAAAAAATAAATAACGGTATGCATGTTGGACATTCATGTTAAGGCACTAGGGGCCCGATGTAGGTCGGTCGGTAACGGCCGAAAATCGGTATTTTCGGCCGTTTCCGACCGGTATTCAGTAATCGGTATGTAGGGACACATTATTTTACAGATTCGGTAAATTTACCGATCGGTAAATTTACCGAATCTGTAAAATACCGATTCGGTATTTATACCTATTCGGTGATTTCGATATGTAGGTGGGACTCTTCTGAGTCCCACAACTCTTACCGATTCGGTATTTTACCATCAAATATATTTGATGGTAAAATACCGATTCCGGTGTGCATGCACATATGTGCATGCACACCTGTGCCATATGACAGGCAGACCTGTCCTGAGGGCAGGTATGCCTGCCACATGGCACCCGAGCCTCTTTTGGGGGTGCCAGAGGGTGTCAAAGTGACACCCCCTGCACCCTTGTGTGAATCTGTATTTACCGATTCGGTAAATACCGAATCGGTAATGCCCATTCATTCCTATGGGCTTCATAGCCCATAGGAATGAAAGGGCATTACCGATTTTTACCGAATCGGTGAAATGAACATCTGGATGTTCCTACATATCCAGCCCATAGATTTACCGATTTTTAATTACCGAATCGGTATGATTCGGTAATTTAAAATCGGTAAATCTATTTTACCTACATCTGGGCCTAGGATACTTATCCTTATGACGGCTAAGACCCCAGGAATGTAACCCCAATAGGGATGGCGAACTCTGCTTCCTGTTGGCCACAAGCATTGCCTGGGGAAGTTTTACATACACTCAGAGTGCCCACTTAAATTCTATTACTTTAACTATTGGAGGGTTGGATTGTACTATTGAAGGGTTTGTCAGTGGGCGGCGGTAATCGGGGATTTTTGCATCTACTAATGGGTACCCTTGTTTGACCTCTTGTCAAATCAAGTAGGGGATAATACTACATTAAATGGAAGGGACGCAAACAATAGAATACACGTTACGCAGGCATTGGTGGCTCTTGTGTAAGCACCGGAACGAAATTTCAAGTATGAGGTAGCTATCAGTGTGTAGAATAGAACCGTGACATGTGCTTGTCACTTTACCTGGGGATACACATTTCAGTAGAACAAACGTTATGTGGGCATGGTGGCACTGGTGCAAGTACCGGAACATACACTAGGTAAGAGGGAGATATCAGTGGGTTTCAGAGTATAGTGACGTGTACATGTTCCTTAAATGGAAGACACTCTAAACACAAGAACAAACGTTACGGAGGCATTGGTGGCACTTGTGCAAGTAACGGAACCAAACAACTAAAGAGGTAGCAAGCACTGGGTCACAAGAGTGTAGCTTGTTTGACATTTATGCTTTATATCCATGCAGGCAATCGGGCAGAGGAGGAAGTTGTGGCTCACTTCATGGCAAGTCACTGAATTGACCCATATTGTGGTTTGGTAAGGTGTCCAAGTAGATTGGATGGTGGTGCATGACTTTGTTTGCAATTAATTTAGCGGGAGGGTTCTCCATGGCGTTCAGGTCCACACAAACGCGGGTTAGGTGGTGTGTTATAGCATCATTTAGGAATTAGTGCGTTAATTGTGATGGTTATCATCATTGTGCGATTCAGAAGCATATTATTGAGGGTCGGAATTGACCTTCATTCATCTTTTTATTATGATGTGCTGGGGCCACGGTAACCATGCTAGGAATGAATCAAAGTTTAACTGGGACAGTGCAGGCCTACTAGGATGTAATTGCTTTGTGTGAGGTAATTAGTGCAAGAACTCATAACCGCTCAAGTCCGAATTATTTGGGGGCAAGCACAAATTAAACCTATCAGTAAGCGTCAAAGGACTGAAATAATCGATCAAGTCCAGAGGCCCGCCACAGATTTCTCAGTCTGGTTTAATATGCAGAGGTGAAAGGAACATTGTTGCAGGTATCTCTAGTTCAAGCTTCAGGCTTCTGATGGAGCGGACTTTGCCTATGGTGTCAGCGCGCCTCACAGGGGGACAGTACCGATACACGATAGTACGTTAGGTGCTCTCATTACAAGGCCAACGCTAGTTAGGTGAAGCAATGTGACAAAATGAGCAGACAAGGACAAGAGGTTTAATATGGACATTACAGGAGGAGAATGGGTCAAGTGTGAAAGTCAATAAGGTGTATATAGTACATGTGAGGTAATCAGTACAATCATGGCAGACAGTCAAACGTTATGTAGGTACTGGTGCAAGTCGACCAAGTACCGGAATGGAAAAGGGACGTAGGAGGTAGCGCCGTGTGCGGACAGAGATTGGTGACGGGTGCATGCTACTAAAGAGGACCAAAGCCAGTTAGAGGGCTAAAACTGCAATAAGGGGGAGACTCTCAGACAAATAGAACACCTTGGGAAGTCCCTTCCTGAGACAAGGAAATGGTATTTCTTAAATGAATGGTCTCCTTCAGATAATAGAGAGGACATCTATTAATTTTCAGAGGGTGCAGGTAATGCGAGCTAATTGGTTATTAACTCAGAACTGGCCTGGCCTGAATAGCGGGTGGGTCATTGAGGGCCCTCTCTCTTGGCAGAGATTACAGATTGGTAGATAAAGGGGGAAGAGCTTTTAATGTATGTCTTCTGTCTCTAATGCAGGAACAACGCTGGAGTACAGCCCTACCCCCTTGGGAGGCCACATGAACTAACAACAGGATAAGGATCTTGGCACACGGTGGGCAGTGTGCTAGGGTCTGGGTTTCCCTTGTTCTCCTCCTATGTCATTACTATCCCCGCGTGGGACTCGCGCTGGTTTCACTCATGGAAGATTGAGCTTTAGGGGACTTGTGGGGGACACCAAACATGGGAGACAGTCTCTGCCTGCCTTTTGCAAGTAGGGATCGCAACTGATTTGGTAGTTGGCATGGGGGTGACTATATCCCTTTCCACCACTTCAATATAACCTAGCAATACATTGGGTCACTTGGTACATGTTTTATGAACCTCCTCCGGGGGAGCAAATTTTATTGCCAGGGCCCGGCTGCGCCAGGGAACCTCTCTCTGTAGGGGAGATAGCTTAGCGCACTATGGTGATATGGGGAACCTCCTCCGGGGGAGCAAATTTTATTGCCAGGGCCCGGCTGCGCCAGGGAGCCTCTCTCTGTAGGGGAGATAGCTTAGCGCACTATGGTGATATGGGGCACGGTGCCCTTTGACAAATCCGAAGAATAGCGCACGTTGGGAGTGCATATTTATCTCCGACACAAGTGGGCAGGCACCCCTTGTATGCATCCTATTGATAGGGTTCGTGGGAGTGCTTACGTTCTATGCACAGCAAGAGAATTGTGTAAAAGGATTGGACTGGTTCGGGCAGCTAATTTTGAACTCCTCTAGCTAAATTTGAACTCCTCTGTTGCTGTCCAGTTCGGGCTTTTCGGCTACTTCTTTACCTAGCCGCTGTGGGGCGCTTTGCGTGCTCTCTCAAAGTGCAGCAGAGGCTTAGGGGCCTTTTGGTGCAACTTGTCGTTGGCACCTTGACTTCCTATTGTAGTAAGGTCTGTCTCTCACTTGGACACTCCAAGGGCAGGTATACCTCGTAGCATGCGGCCTGATTCCAGGGTCCTCTCAGAGCCTGGGGGTCGAACAGGCTGGTTATACTAGCAGCAAGTGTCATCACGGTCTGTTTAATCCACTCAGTATGTACATTAGGAAGACTGGCCACCCTTGGCGGTGGAAGTTGGCAGTCATCGGGGTGGCGGCCAGCTCTGCTGGGCTACACGAGATGCGATTTGGTAGCTCCTTTCTCTGATGTTACGAGGAAGGAGTGACTATGCCAGCCTTTTCATACCCTCATGGGACTCCGGTCATTGTTGGCCTGGAGGAGGGTGCATGCTCGTTGTCAGATTGCCCGCCAGACGTAGCATTGCATCTGGTCTGGTGGGCGGGCAGAGGGGCCTGGTTGGCCAATACAGACATTGATCAGCTTGCAGGTGATACCAGTCCACTCGAGCAGCCTTCTTCTGCTAGGTTTTCAAGCTAGTCGGCAAGTTATACTATGATAGATGCATGCCCATGGGTTGCGTTGTGTCCGGTGCTTGTTCAAGGCTTTCAGGGGTTCCTGCAAATGGGCACTCCAGGACACGTACGGTGTAGAAGGGGTGCCTCATTGCTGGGATGACTTTTGTTCATTTGGGAATGACGGGACACAGCCTTGTTCGCAGGCCTGGCAGACTTCGTTCTTCTTTCAGACGAACTGGGGGTACTCCTTGCACATGGTAGACAGGGGGCCAGCGTAAACTTTGCTTTCCTAGGTATAGAGAGCGGCACGTCTGCAGGGGGCCAGATTGCCGGTTGACTAGGTGCACGACTTGGCAAGGTAATTCCAGGCTATGGTAGGCTTTGACAAGGCCTCCCTGGGGTGCATCCAGGCCACCTGGGTCTCCTCAAAGTTCGCGGTGGCCTTTCAATTGTGGCCTGTTCCCCCCTGACCAAGTACCAGCTGCGGCGCGTCATGGACACTTGCTTACAATTAGCTGGCAGCAACAGACAGGGGTAAAGATTTTGTACTCATTCATTGAGGATAGGTGCTGCGACTACAGCTTTTCAGGCAGGGCTGCCAGTGGCAAATATAAAGCAGGTGGGGCGCTGGGAGTCTAGCTGTTACAAACGGTACATGCGCTCCTGAGCGTGTTCAAACAAGGGTGGTTGGCGGGCATTTTGGTTCATATGTATGTGACGTGGAGTCAATGTATGGTTTGCAGTGTATAATCTGGATATGTGATAAACGTGTTTTACACATCTGCATCTTTTAGTTGGTAGGTAACTCGGTCTGGGTGGCAGGAAATGTGAGAATCCAAAGGGTAGCCCGGTGGGCTGATAGCGGAAAATGGAAGCATGGTTTTGCAACAACAAAGATCAGGGGATAGTGTCGCCCGACCTGCATTGGAGTAGCGTGCAGCGCGTATTTCAACAACTATTGGACGGGGGTGAATATCCACCAGACTTGTTAATTGTGCATTTGGGAGGCGAGGAATTGGTCTCCTTGGAGCGCAGGGCCCTGCTACAGTTAATGAGGGCACGCTGAGCGATTTGAGCAATCTGTTGGGGCCGTGCGAAGTATGGGGGTCCGAGATCACTCCAAGACTGCATTGGAAGGACGCTAGATCAGGGGTGGCCATCGAAACTTCCCGCAGACGAGTTAACAGTGCCATGCGCAAATTCACAGAGCAGAGGGGATTCGGCTTCATAAGACACAGTTTGTTGCACACCAAATGAACAGGTTCTTTTGATGAGGACGGCGTCCATCTATCAGAAGTAGGGATAGCCATTTTTTTGCTGGACCTATCTGAAGCGAGGGGAACAGCGGGTTGTAAATAGAGGAAAGATAAGGGATGGGGGGACTCTCGGACGGCGGCTGCCGCACCGAGAGCCTTGGCGGAGTTACAGGGCATCCAATACAGGAAGGTACAGAAGGGTACCCTCTACAGGAGCACCGGAAGGGTGCGTGAGCGATATATCCCCCAGGGAGATCCACGGTAAAAAGGATCCTGGGGGACTGACGGCGCCCCGTTAGTCCTTCGGGCGGTTGTGTACCTGAGCAACCGGGGGTTGCCAATGCTCTGCCCCCCGAGGGGGGGGGGTTTGAGTAAATGGGCGAACGAGAGGTTCGCCGGGGGTAGGGGTTAGACCTTCCCCCCCAAACTGATAACACCCCCACGGTTTAACACTGTGGGGGGGTTATAGCTCGGTCAGGTGGGCGGGTCGCGAGGGGCGGCCCGCTCTTGGATCGCCCGTAAGATAACCCAACATGTTGCATAATGTATATGCTAATAAAACTGCAACCACTTTCTCCATCAACTTGTGTGGTGTCGGTTATTGTGGGATGGGGGTTGTATGTAAGCGGGTCTGGGCCGATATTGGCACTATGACAGGCTGCCCCGGGACACCAAAGGTGGCTACCTGCGAGGGCGGCCATCCTTAGTGCCATAGGATGGCACGGACCCTAAGCGGTCTAGTGGTTGGCTGACTCGGTGGTCAGCCAGTGGTCAACCTGGGATTCCCCACACGTGAGGTCATTTCCTGTCCTGGGGGAGAAGAGTGGAGGGCTATATAGCCCGGGGGGTGAGGGTCTGGCGTCCTCTTTTGTTCCTGTGCAGCGGCGGGTAGACCCTCACCCCCCCCCCCCCCCACCTCTGGAGAATCCCGCAGCGCGGACCAGGACTGCCCGGCGTTCTTTTCCCTCCCATCCGCTTACCCTGCTCTTGGGCAGATCGGGGTTGGGGGGGGCTAATACTAATGAATTGTTTTGTGTTGCAGGCGGAGTTACAGGGCATCCAATACAGGAAGGTACAGAAGGGTACCCTCTACAGGAGCACCGGAAGGGTGCGTGAGCGATATATCCCCCAGGGAGATCCACGGTAAAAAGGATCCTGGGGGACTGACGGCGCCCCGTTAGTCCTTCGGGCGGTTGTGTACCTGAGCAACCGGGGGTTGCCAACGCTCTGCCCCCCGAGGGGGGGGGTTTGAGTAAATGGGCGAACGAGAGGTTCACCGGGGGTAGGGGTTAGACCTTCCCCCCCAAACTGATAACACCCCCACGGTTTAACACTGTGGGGGGGTTATAGCTCGGTCAGGTGGGCGGGTCGCGAGGGGCGGCCCGCTCTTGGATCGCCCGTAAGATAACCCAACATGTTGCATAATGTATATGCTAATAAAACTGCAACCACTTTCTCCATCAACTTGTGTGGTGTCGGTTATTGTGGGATGGGGGTTGTATGTAAGCGGGTCTGGGCCGATATTGGCACTATGAGCTTCAAGCAGTGCTTTCCCGCTCCCTTACAGCTAGAGCTGGTTAATCTCCGCCTGTCTCCAGGCTTCTGTTTTGAGTGTTTACGTCATAAGTGGCTTGCAGTAGACACATGCGCATGTGGCAACACTGCAAATCTTGTAATGTCTTGGTTGTGTGATCAACTACGTATAAGCACCCAGGCAAGCAGACCCTCTGAATGCTCTGACCCTGCTCTTGTCTCTCACATCAATAAATGCCTTTCCCAAACCCAAGCTCATCACCTACCACACATTTCACCACCCCTGATGTACGTACAGTTTTCAATGCTTCTGAAAATTCGAAAACCTTTACTATGACTAAATCAGGGCAGTTGTATGAGGCGTGTGTTTGTTGGACTTCTCAACTTGAGCGGCCCTAGGACTGACTTCGGCGTTTCATTGGCAGCAACACTGAAATTCCAGCCGCAGTGACAGAGATTACTGTTCTAGCACACTAGCTGCATAATTTTCCTTTGACTTGCATCCAATTAGAGCAAAGTTCATGATGGAGAATGCAAAACATCTCGTGCTTATCCAGACTGCGCTGTGGGAAGTGCGCGTGCTGCACTTGAACGCCTCCGCCTTGTGACCTCTCACCTACTTCTGAACTGGGTTAGGTTGCAGAACATACCGCGCCAGGAAGTTATCACATATTTCGCACACAATCACATGCCATTTAAGAGCATGTGTTCTTTGAATTGCAGTAAACATGGTTTGTTGTGAGCAAAACATCACCGTGTAAGTAAGACCAGAGGCATTTTTTTACGGAGCATGTATTCTCAAGAGGAAGGTAAGGGAGTCTATCTAAATCGACAAAGAGGGTACAGTTAAATCAGCGTACCCAATAAACAATGAGCTTAACGAAGGAGACGAGTAACTTAGAGCTGACAATAAGATCAAAATAATGTTTCGGCGGCACTCAACATTATTTATACATCTGGCACGTTGTTTGCGAATTTTCCTACCCAAAAAACTGCCCTTAAAACAAAAGATTTCATGAACTATACCAGTCAGGCACATTGCAACCTTCTTGTAGTACTTAGTTTAAGGTGGAAGGAGCAAGCAGACAGCACAGCAATTCAGCACCAGTTCTCCCATTGCATTATGCTTGAAGCAGTTCCTAGAGTTCTTGGATTTCTCATGAGTCAAAAACTGTTTGGCACACAGAGGCGAAGCCAGTACTTGCATTTTTGGACATGTGTTTCTGACCATTTTAAAGTATGCTTTTGTAGTCCATGATTTGTTAACCAAATGACTCCGGAGGAGCATTAGAATCAGGGGAGGTGGACAGCACTATTTCTCCTGTTGCATTGTGGTACATGCAGTTCATTGTGTTTTTGAATTACAAGTAGAAAAGTGTTTGCTACCAGTGTGGTGCAATCAGAGCTTCCATTATTGGGCATGTGTTTCTGCGTTCTTGTCTGTCTTCAGCAGAAAGTAGCAGGTAGATTTTGAGATGCTTGAAATGCTTCTTGTAGTATAACAGGAAAGCAATGCTCCAAACTATGCAGGTGCATCCCTGGGGTGGCCAACCAGATGACTTCTGGAGGAGAGTGACACTCAAAGGAGTAGGGAGAACACTGCTACAAAGTCAGGACAATTTCTCCCATTGTTTTCTGGTACATGCAGTTCATAGTTTTTACGCCTACAGCATAAATTACAGTCTTGCGTGCGGGTGCTTGAAATGCTGCTTGTAACACATCAGATAAAGTACCACTCCAAAGCATGCAGGTGCCTCAAAGGACATTGGGGGAGCTTATAAAATCAATGGGGGAGGGAGCACACTGTCAGTAAGTCAGCACCAGTTCTTGCATGGCATTATGGTACATGCAGTTCATAGTGTTTTTCAATTACAAGTTCATAATGGTTTTTCATAACAAGTTCATAGTGTTTTTTTTTTTTACAAGTAGTGAAGTTTATGCCACCAGTGTGAGCACAGCCAGTGCTTGGATTTCTGGCCATGTGGTTCTGCGTTCTTGCCCATCATCAACAGAAAGCAACAGCTTGATTTGGAGGTGTTTGTACTGCAGTTTGTAGTATGTTAGGTGATGCACCATTCCAAAGCACCTAGGTGCATTCCAAGACTCGTCAGCCGAATAACCTTCGGGTTGCTTAACGATCAAGGGGATGGGAGCTCACTGCCAGCAAGGCAACACCAGTCCCCCCCATTGTTTTATGGTAGATGCACTTCCTAGTGTTTCCACATGACTCACAAATAGCAACGTTTTTAAACACCATTGTGTGCAGAGCCAGTAAACGCATTTCAGCACAGGTGTGTGTGGGTTCGAGGCCTCTTCGGGCGATATTAGCAGGTAGGTTTAGGGGTGCTTGAACTGCCACTTGCAGTATAGCAAGTAGAGTACCACTCCAAAGAATGCAGGCACACCCCAGGACTTGTCAACCAAATAACTCCCAGAGGAGCTTAACAATCACCCAAATGATGCTCTACCTCCTGTATGCTGAACCTTGACTCTGAGAGGCTAGTATCCTATGTGGGGCATGAAAGTGTCTGAAAGTTTTTGCTGTGATATTCTTCCTTGGCCATGTTTGTTCTTTGTGCTGCGTTTATGAAAGTCAAAGTATGTGTATCAAGTTTATTTTTGATTGAGTTCGCCTTCAGTTTCACCGTCACCCATTATACTTCATAACCACCATGTGGCACTCCTAAGTCTGCTTGGAAGAAGGGTCTCTCGCCCACCTTGGTTCAATGTAAACAAATTCAACTTTCAATCAAACATGTTATTAGGATGAGCAGCTAGCATCGTGACAGTACCGACACACATCAAGACACCATTGGCATAATGGCCATCATGATTACACATGTGGATATAATTGAGAGGCAGCACTGACTTTATGGACATCCCCTGGTACAGACAAAGCTGGGTGCAGAGAAATGCTTTATTTATCTTTAACAAGTATTGTGCATTTCTTCGGCAACAGCGGGCACAGTCAGGGTCACATATGCCAATAGACTTCCTCGGCTCTGACTTTGGCCACCTCCTAACTTCTGAAGCTTGCACTTTACAGAGTATGTATTGCAGCAGTATCAGAACAAGAGGTTTAAGAGCATGCCACCCTTCCCCTAGCATAATTGGGTAGCCTTCTGAAACAATGGGCATCCTCAAGCTTGATTTCCTGCTTTTGCGTGATTTAAGCAGCTGCTTGGCTTAACTGAGCATCGACACTAGAATCAGAAGCATCGCCCTGACACAGTGTGGCATCCGATCCCAAGGAGTAATGCACGGGACCTTGGCACACCAACAACATACTAGCAACAACTGTAGAAAGGTAAGTGAAAATATGTAATTCATTAAACAAAATTGCTTAGTGTTGATTAAATTAGATTGAACCTCACAAGTTTGAAATCATGTAAAATCATTATTTTTATGGAGAAGGATATTCCTATTTTCAACGCAGAAATGTCTCAGACTCAGAGCCCCTCCACGTAAGAGGTCCTCTGAGAATAACGTTTTGATAGTCACAGTGTTTAAGCCTATGCGGGCCTTTGAGTAACAGCCTCTCATATAAGGA
Source organism: Lissotriton helveticus (assembly GCF_964261635.1). Classification (NCBI taxonomy): domain Eukaryota; kingdom Metazoa; phylum Chordata; class Amphibia; order Caudata; family Salamandridae; genus Lissotriton; species Lissotriton helveticus. The sequence goes on from NC_136071.1 coordinate 1,028,678,729, forward strand.
GGACATCAGTCGAAGTCTTCAGACTAGGTCCCTCAAGGAGTCATTTGGAATTGTATGCTACCTGATACTCTATAACATAGCTGGCATAAATTCCCAAGTCCATGCGCAATGTGCTGCTCCAGGCCAGGATTTTTTCTTTGAATCATGGGACTAGTAGTCCTGTTTATTCCATCATAAAACCTCAGTGCAAGCATCTCTACTAGTCAGAACGTTTTAGTTCAGAGCATCTCAATGTGTGAGGATTTCAGACACTCTGTGACTAGAGTGCCAGTACCAACAGCCCCTGTGGAAAAGAGTGATGGTAAAGCCTCTCTTGAAAAAACCTATTCTTGATCCAGAGCTACTAAGTAATTTCCGCCTTATCTCTCTCCTCCCAGGGATTAGTAAAATAGCAGAGAATCATGTCAATGCAGAACTTTCGACATATCTGCTATCCCATAACCTCCTACATCCCTCCCAAACTGGCTTCCTGCTGCGCCAAGGAACAGAAACAGCGCTGATGGCAGTTGTTGAAGAATCTAAAAAGATTCTTGACGCTGGAGGTTCAACAGCAACTATCCTCTTGGACTTCAGCGCAGCCTTTGACACAGTCAACCACCAAATTCTGATCCATTGGCTCAGAAGTTTGGGGGTGACCGGAGTAGCTCTAACATGGCTGCAATCATTCTTGGAAGAGACCTCCTTCCAGGTTTTCGAGGGTGATATCACCTCAAAACCTATGCGTCTCCATTGCGGAGTTCCTCAGGGGTCGTCCCTTAGTCCGTCCGTTTTAATGTTTATATGACTCCTCTTGAAGAGATCGTGCTCCCATTCGGGGTTCATATAGTGACTTACGCTGATGACACCCAGCTGGTCATAGCTCTGAACCACTCTGATAATGCCCAGAGGTGTCTAGGGCGGTCTACTTTTGCGAGGTCTGAAACCACTTGCAGGGTACAGGATGGAGGAAGAGAAAGAGGGAGTGTTTTTTTTTAGTAACCTGCGAGGTGACCTGTGAGGCGGAGAGCGCAGGCTGCGCTGAGAGGAGGAGGGCTGCCTGCCGCCCGAGCAACGACTGCGACACCACCTACACCCGGGCTTTGGACTACAGCCCCCAGGGTGCATCACTGCCTACACACCTGCTGCGAGTCAGGGGGAGGCGCTGACACCGCGCCTAGAAGCGCTGCCTCTGCACCTGTGCCGCAGGAGTGTTTTTTTAGTAACCTGCGAGGTGACCTGTGAGGCGGAGAGTGCAGGCTGCGCTGAGAGGAGGAGGGCTGCCTGCTGCCCCGAGCAACGACTGCGACACCACCTACACCCAGGCTTTGGACTACAGCCCCCAGGGTGCATCACTGCCCACACACCTGCTGCGAGTCAGGGGGAGGCGCTGACACTGCTCCTAAAAGCCACTCGCCTTTCTCTGCGGCGCGGGACAAAGCCGGGATTAAGCCCGGGACCTAGGACGGGCCTGTCTGTGCCTGTCCGTGACTGGGAGAGACTGGACTGGGCCCCTCTATTTGACTTTGGTAACAGATTATACTTTCTGCTCACTTATTGTGGGATGTAGCGGTTACTTTTGGGGCCTGCAATATTTTAGTCAAGTGGTACCTCCCTTTATGTTGCTTATCTCATATGCCAGAGTATACTAGTTTTAATAGTAGCACAGCCTTCTGTTAACAATGGGTAAATCCTCACCTCTAAACGCTCGACCCATGACAAGGCAGAAATCCAAATTACCCTGCCTGGGCACCCATCCAACTGCGATAGACAAAATGCTCCAACAAGCTATTGGTGCCTTATCCAGAGCTATTGAAAGCACAGAGAGGCGCCTGTCGCTTACCCCCTTGACTGTATCTGATCCAGTGAACCAAGGGTTAGAGGTCTCTCTCATTTCTAATATCTGCACTACCGTGACTAAATCTTCTGCCGCAGGGATATCATGTGCGCAACCCCTACCATTGAAAACCTCAACATTAGCACCTGAACATGCTAAGGGCCCTGAAAACAACAAAAAAGCTAGCTTGAGACAAACAAAAGTGAGGAGAGGCAAGACAACTAAGAAAGCGCAAATAGCTACCACTGAGGAAAGTGGGGGAGCTCACAAGGGTATTGATCCAGCCCAGTACCCACAAATCCCCCCAGAATGGGCGCGTCATCTGCTGGCAGATTTACAAACGCAACTAGAGAATTTCATTAAATCACAGTTTAAAACTGTGCTAAGTACGATTGACAAAGTAGTTTCCATGTTAAACACCAAGGGATGTCCTGTGGGTGGGAACACCGGTGTAGCAGTAATGGAGAGTAATACCACTACTATAGGCACTGCTAATTGAGAGAATAGTTCGCCCTCAGCAGCCCATACACCTTCTACAAGTGCCCCTGCACCGAGGCTTCCCCTTGAATTGCCCATTACCCCCAAACCCAAAACAACGGCTAGCACCCATAAACAATGCACAAATGAGGCAAATGTCGTAAACCCCCATCTACCACCCAGGGTGAAAGACAAAGGCATGAACAACTGACACTAGCACCTACTGGTGCTAAAACAAAATCATACTACAATGACACCAACAGCCATCTACCCTGTCTGAATTTGCCACCAGCGGCATCTCCCTATGTAGTTGTTTTAGCCGGGGTCCCGAACCTAAAACCAGATCACTCAGAATCCTACCCTGAATTAAAAAATAAGATAATTTTCTGGTTGAACAGGAATAGACCATGTAATGGCCCGAGCAGGGAGAAATTTTGTTTGCTCGCAGGGTTAGTTGGGTCGGGTCAAGGTGCAAAGACATCTCGGGGGACTGTGTAGTAATTAACTTTAGGGCCCGAGGTGTGGTTAACTATATACTCGAGTGGGGGTGTGGGAACACAGCTGGCACTATACAGTCACTCCCACTAGGTTACTTTTACCGACCGGATGTGATGACCTCTATGGGAAGACCTGACTACATGACAAGGGAAACTGGTACATCCAGGGGTCACAGGGGCTACCAATCCTCATCTGGAGTGTTTGCTGGGAATTTTGGTGTCCCCGTTAATAATAGATTTAGTTCCCTGGAACTGGTGGATTGACTCCTACCTCCTCTAGTAACACACATAGAGACGCACTCAGACTCCCATGGCACTTGTCCAGAGATGAGTCGTAATGAGGATAGATACACTGGGAGGGAGGTATTGAGTCCTTCCCATGCTTTGCAACCACCCTCAGATAATACAGAAACCGATGATCACCCCTCTACCCGAGCTGAGCTAGATCGGAGTTTCACTTCTGCACCCAACCACATGGTAGTTGAGCGCCCCAATTTTAGGATTATATCCTGGAACATTGCAGGAATCAGCTAAAACCTGGATATCCCTGACTGGGGGGAATATATAGACACATTTGATCTGTGCCTATTCCAGGAAACCTGGGCACTGATAAACCCTCATAGAGCGGGATTCACCTCATTCGCAAACCCCGCTTCCCAGGGCTCTAGGGGGAGACCGTTTGGGGGGTCTTTGCATCTGCGAAACTGATTTACACCCAATCTCCAGACATTCTGTGTCTCCTTCTATCTTTTGTTGATGGTCCCAAGGTAGCCCTCATTAATGTGTATTCTCGCCCTACACCAACCACGCAGACTTCGCATACTTTGGCCTTGCTTGACACTTTACTTTTGTCCCTTTCCACTTCTGTACATAAAGTTATGGGGGGGGGTTTAATTCTCATTATGAACCATTGCCTGGCATCAACTCTATTACCCACGATGAAGATTTGGTATGGTCCATCCCAGAATGCAATATGTATCCTGCTCATGGTTGGACCCCCTTAGGGGTGCAACTCTATAAGCTTACAGTCTCCCATTCACTTAGAGCATGCAATGGTAGATTCCCTCTGGATATTCCTGGTAACATCACTTACAACAGACCTGGAAGCAGCTCCACCATAAATTATATTATGGTTAGTGTTGAATTTTGGAGCTGTATAAAAAACTTCTGGGTAAGCCCTAGGCCCGATAGTGACCATAATCCACTGGTTCTGGAACTGAAATCTATCGCGGGACATAGTAAAAAGCATCCCTCTGAGGAGCTTGTCCCCCATTCTGATTTAACTGTTGCCAATGGAGGGAGAAGGGTTAGATGGACCAAATTTGTACAGGCCGAGGACAAGGTTGCTGCACTATACAATCTCGCCATTCCCTTTCTAGAGAATGCTTTTAGCATACCACATGACAGTTTTAGCCAGGTCTATCTCTCCTCTTTTCAGAACATCCATCAAGAATTATGCGGAAAACTAGCGGGTTTCTTTTACACTACCGCTGACTCCAAGGCTCGATCTCATAGTAAAAATCAATGGCACAATAAATCATGTGACTTAGCCAAACGTGCCCTACTTGTGGAAATTAAAAAGGGAACTCCCTTGAGCATAAGAGCTGCTAGGGCCCATTATAAGAAAATTATTGCCGTGGCAAAGCGGGAATGGGAGGCGGACAGATGGGAGAATATTAAATCTGCCCTCGATAACCGTGACCTAAGAACTTTTTGGAACCTTGTCAAGTCTGGCAATACTGAAGGTGCACCAGCAATCGTGCCCAATGTTAGCGAAGCTGTTTGGAGTTGTCATTTTAAGAAATTATACTCCATAGACATCAAAGATACTATCCTAGACCCGCTAGTCGCTCTTGCGATCCTCAGTGCTACAACCGATCTCAGTAGGATAGATAATAACATCCCTCCATGTACTATGCAAGAAGTGGGGGTGGCTCTGGATTCTTTACTGCCAGCGAAGGCCCCTGGCCTGGATAAAATCCCTGGTGACTTGTACCGTAGCGAATGCAAGGTCTGGGCGCCTTACCTATGGGTATTTTTCAATGCCCTCCTTCAGAGCCTGAAGCTATCTCCAACCTGGCTGGGAGCAGAAATTGTGCCAATATTCAAAAAGGACTCTCCTTTAGACCCAGCGAATTACCGCCCAATTAGCCTAATTGATGTCTCCCAGAAACTATATGCACGCTTTTTATTGGCAAGATTGCAGTCTTGGATGGAGGAACATCAGATTCTTACACCATTACAAGCAGAATTCCGGTCGAAGGTTTCTACCATCGACCAGGTATTCAGACTGAAAATGATCCACTGGAAGACTGTCATTATGGAAGGGGGTAGTTTGTACCTTACTTTTGTCGATCTAAGATCTGCGTTCGACATGGTCAGGCATGACAAGCTCTGGGCCATAATGAGAGACATGGGTGTGCCACCATATCTATGCGACCATATCGAATGCCTGCACAAAGAAACATTTGCAAGGGTACGATTTGAGAAAAGAGGGGAACTAACAGCTCCCTTCCGGGTTGGAAAAGGGGGTCAGGCAGGGCTGTGTCCTGGCCCCAACACTTTTTTCTCTCTTCCTTAATGGCTTGATTGCTGATTTATTGGCCACAAAAGATTTGGATTCCCCCCGGCTGGGGACGGCGCGCTTTTATTATCCAAGTCCCCTATGTCATTGCAAAGGACTTTGACGGAGGTTTGTAATTTTTGTAAAAACAGAAATCTTGAGATTAATCTCTCTAAGACCAAATATATGGTCTTTCATGCAAAAACTCTCAATTGTCCTCATCCGCAAATGAATGGGATAGCTTAGGAGAGAACGTCCACTTTTGAATACCTGGGGGTCTGTATCAATGACCAAATGGATTGGGGCCTCAAGTAATAAAAGCAAACCTTAAATTGACACAATCTGCCGGTGGCATTCTTAAGGTCCACAGCAAATGCAGTTTGAAAATGGTGGCCCCCCGGTGGAAATCTATAAGACTCAAGCCAGGGGGGGAGCCCTTTATGGGGTCGAACTGTGGGGCCATCGCATCGAGAATTCACTGGTTCTGACAGAGAACAACTTTTTTAGACGTCTTCTGGGGCTCCCGAAGGGTACACCACTTATCCCCTTGAGGTTAGATCTGGGAGTTGACCCTATAAAGGATATAATTGCCAACTGCCCCCTCCTCTTTTGGCCACAACTCTGGAGCACCCCCGAACTTGTTACCTACAGGGAGGAATTAAAGAACGTCCTGTCCATCTTGGGTGCGGGGAAGTTACCATGGCTCCAGCAAATTAGACATCTTTGTATTAAAATCGGGAGACCTAATCTCTGGACTTCACCGGAGGATGCATGTTTTCTCATTTCCAAGAAATTACTCTCCATGGCACTAAAGAAATACAATTTGGCGTGTCTAACAGAGAACAGTCGATTGGGTGGCCTAACTAATAGTTTTCTGTAGGTCAAACATACTTATAAATTTGAACAGACTCTGGACAACATCCAGCCCCTCATGGCAAAGAAACTTTACCTGCAATTCAGGCCTGGAACACTCCCATTAAAGGCTCTAACAAACAAATGGAGAGGTATTTCTACCACTCCCTTGGGTTAACCAGGCTGCACTGAAAAGGAAGAATCGGACCTCCGTGTTGTGTTATTTTTCCCCCTTTATAAAAAAGTCAGAGTAAGGTGGATTTGGCAATTATGTAATAACTTGGGTCTCAGGAACTACCGAGCAGTATATAGGATCCTGAAAGATGACTCTACCCCATTGATAGCTTTTGCCACGTCAAGGTTTTTGTTTTCAATGTGGTGCACTCGCAGAGCTAGGATTAAGGGTATAGAAAGTCTCCCAAGCTAGGTTGCAGTAAATGAACTTTTAGGAATGATAAGCATCTTCTACTATTAAATATTCTTGTCATTTGGTGCTTGTCATATGCTTCCCTTCCTATTTTCACCTTCAATTTTAATATTTTGTAATATGTTATATTTGCATCTCGATTTTACTCACACTTTTAATCTGGTCGAATGTAAATCTTTATTCTATCCTTTGGATCAAAAGTCTAAAATTTTTGATTTTATATTGTGTTTTATATACTGCTTATGGTTGAAAACTGCCGAAATAAAGCTTTATTGGCTGTGACTGTGACTGTGATAATGCCTTTATTGGCCTTTGTCCCTGTCTAGAAGAGGTATTCAAATGGATGAATCAATCATACTTAAAACTAAATGGTAACAAGACCGAGTTGATGCTCCTTGGCAATCCATCCCTATTCAATGCAGATCTTCTATGGCCAGCCTGCATGGCACCGTCCCTGTCCCTAAGACCAGGATGAAGAGTCTGCTTTATGGTCCTGGCACGGAAGGTTGCAGCTTCCTGCTATGGAACACTCCCCCTCCACCTACACTTCCACGTACCTATAGCGATACTGAGCCTCACCCATAGTACTCCTTCTTGGAGCTACAGTTCTATCTCTCCCTGTCCTCATAAGAACCACCTAACAAACATACATAACATCAGCCTGATCACCCAGACTAGAAATTTTGAGGGCCCAAAAGACCACCCAAGGGGAGTAGGTGGGGGAGGACGCAACAGCATATAAAAAATAAGACCCGTCTAGAGGATAACAATAACCCTCACTACTCAAACCATTAAAAGACGTTTTAACAGGGGTTGACTTCCAATGCTTCACTAGATCGTGACTATTATGCTGCCGGGACCACACCCCAGTGGCAAAACACTGGGTCTCCTTAAACTATCAATAATGGAGCACGTTTGACTAGCTGAATATTAGCTGAATTAACAAACAACAAAGTTCTTTCAAAACAGGTCACCCACCAAACACCCAAGTGCACCAACACTAAGTTGCCTGATCAAGCCTGGACAAGAAGTGTATATTCTGTATTTTGTAAGAAAATGTATAAAGGCCAAGTTTGGGGGACCTACCGGGTAATTTCCACGACACTCATGACCCTCAAAGTGGAGGGAAAAAGTGTGTGGGTCCATCTCTCCAACGTGAGGTTAAAACCTTCCATGACAAAACCTTCATGAACTAAAAACCATGAATATTTTTTGGGGGGAACTGATCAGGAGGAACACCGCTATTGGAGGGGCACAGAAGACTCACAGGGGACTCAAAACGTAAACTAGAATATCACAACAAAAATATCTATATTTCTGTGTATATGTACCCTCTGTCTACTAAGGGTAGTCCCACATTTGAGGACTGTTGAGGAAACTGCTGGGTCAAAAGAGATTCACAAATGGGGAACTACAGTGCCTGCGTAGGGACTTCTCATATGTCAATTACAATTACACTAAACCGAAAACTAGCATCCTGCACGCACTATATAGCGCCCTCCTACATAACAATTGGTACCAACACATGCTCTCTGTTGGCTCCAAAGCATTAGCTAGGTCATGTTGTGTCTGTTCACTGATCTTACATGCGGTAGGCACAGATAGGCTTTACCTGTCCCAAGATGTAGCCCCTGAGAAAGAAAAGTGCCTCATTCACTTTTACTTATGTAGGATAAGGGCCAAGATCCAGCCTAGAAAGTTAGAACCACATAGGGTAGTTGTAAACCTGACCCAATACGTCACCAACCTTTCAACGTTGTACCTCTTCACTATGATATACAAACTGAGCTGGACAGAATGCGTAGGAAGGGCACCATGAGGGAAGATATTGTTTGATCCCGAGATTTCCCAGAGAAGAGATTCTTGGAGGTAGCAAAATCCCTGACTCATTGCACAAACATGTCTGTTCCAGCATCCATCTGTGAGCCGAGGGTGGGCCTTAGCCTATCCGGGGTAGTCTTCTTTAACAACAAGTGGTCTCACGAAATGATATTCCTGTATAGGGCCATCCAGCTTTGGGATTGAAAGGGGAATGGGTTGCATGGGAGAGGGTTCAATTAAAGTATGGCTAACCCATGTCAGGAAATATGGCACACCGTGGTGGGTGAATACATTTGAATAGAAGGGAAAGGTCAACACTTTATTGCATGGAAACCTACACTGTATTCCCTAAGTTTCAGAGGTAAAGGAACGCTTCCAATGGACACCGATGCTAACTGCAGAGTGATTCTGCACATTCTGGATATGCAATTAGGCACCTCCACACAGATGGATTTCTACCGGAAGAGCAGTGAACATGCCTATTCCTAACTGGTTCCTGGTTGGACTGTGCTCCCTTGGGACCTTGCACACCCTGACCCTGGTAGTTCACAGAGAAGAACTAACAGAGTTGTGCCAGAACCCAGTAAAGAAAAAGACCACCTTGCTGCACCAAGCTTGTGAGAAGAGTGGCGGACCATTCTTTGGCTGGGCTCAGTTTAAAGACATTCCCGTAGAATTCAGGTTGTTCACAGAAGCACGGCTGGGGTGGGGGTTGATACCCTTCTTCACCCTACAGACAAAAGTAAATGTCCTCTGGCTCCAGATTACCCAGTAGGAAAAGCTCAAGATGAGGAACAGCATTGAGCTCAGTCTCAATTCGATCAAGGAAGAAACGCACGCCTTCCTTCTCATGGTAGTGCATCACAGATATGTGCTGTACTTAATGAGTGAAATGAAGGGAGGGGTCTACGCCTAGATATGTGGTGCCTGTTGCACATTCATCCCAGGGAACGACATGGACAATGGAACATTGACACTTGCATCCAAGCACTGCTTAACGGATATGTGCTGTACTTAATGAGTGAAATGGAGGGAGGGGTCTACACCTAGATATGTGGTGCCTGCTGCACATTCATCCTAGGGAACGACATGGACAATGGAACATTGACACTTGACATCCAAGCACTGCATAACCTACAAAGAAGTATGTGTGAAGAAGGGGGTGCCCCTGAGCAAGCAGTGGTTCTCTAATTGGCTCTACTGGCACCCACAGTGGATGTGGGGTCTGTGTAAATCACTGATGCCAGTTATTGTTGTGTTTCTATTGGTTTGCAGGGTTATACAATTGGGGATCACTTGCTGTATACATGCAGTCGGAATTAATCAAAATCAGAAAACAGGACACTTGTAACAATTCTAAACCATTGGTTGAAAGAATAGTTGAAACACCCTCAAAAACTCAATGTTGTTTGGAAAAGCGTTATATATGTTTCATCCGCCCCACATTGACGTTGTGGCAGTTATCATTGGATGTTCCAATATGTGCTAAGTGCCAGCCTCATCCAGAGGCACCTCTGGTATAGAATGCAGTGTCCAGAGATTGAGGGTTGCCCCCACAAAAAAGTGTAAAACCAGAATTCGTGAAAAAAAGGAAAAAATGTTAAAAGGAGAAAGTCACCCTAATACTTTAATGTGAGGTGAGGTTCTGCTGTCATAAAATATACTGATACTTCAGGAAGATCGAGTTACTAGATCTGTGAGTATTATAATGGGCTTGTCGACATGTTTCAGCTCCCTTTGGCCCTATGGGTCTATGGAGCTTTCGTCAGGACTAACATACATGAATATTTCTACTCACACGACTTGTGTAGTATATTGAAGTGTTCGCTTTTTGACACTTGGTTATGAAAACATGCTCTCCATCATCTGTTTTTGAAGAGCCAAATTCTCCATCAGGGGAATGTCGCTTCTTAAGTGTTCGCTTTTTGATACTTGGTTATGAAAACATGCTCTCCATCATCTGTTTTTGAAGAGCCAAATTCTCCATCCGGGGAATGTCGCTTCTTTAAGCGACATTTCCCTGATGGAGAATTTGGCTCTTCAAAAACAGATGATGGAGAGCATGTTTTCATAACCAAGTGTCAAAAAGCGAACACTTCAATATACTACACAAGTCGTGTGAGTAGAAATATTCATGTATGTTAGTCCTGACGAAAGCTCCATAGACCCATAGGGCCAAAGGGAGCTGAAACATGTCGACAAGCCCATTATAATACTCACAGATCTAGTAACTCGATCTTCCTGAAGTATCAGTATATTTTATGACAGCAGAACCTCACCTCACATTAAAGTATTAGGGTGACTTTCTCCTTTTAACATTTTTTCCTTTTTTTCACGAATTCTGGTTTTACACTTTTTTGTGGGGGCAACCCTCAATCTCTGGACACTGCATTTTATACCAGAGGTGCCTCTGGATGAGGCTGGCACTTAGCACATATTGGAACATCCAATGATAACTGCCACAACGTCAATGTGGGGCGGATGAAACATATATACCGCTTTTCCAAACAACATTGAGTTTTTGAGGGTGTTTCAACTATTCTTTCAACCAATGGTTTAGAATTGTTACAAGTGTCCTGTTTTCTGATTTTATTAATTTCATACTCACCATGGGGAAATAAACGGACACATCTATTCCTCATCCCTACCTGCTGATTAATTAGTATACATGCAGTCCTCAAACTCGGTAAAAAGCAAGTAATTAGGAATGTTGTTCTTCTCAAAATTGAGCATAGGGAACAGCAGACCTCTTATAAAATAATGGTACAGACACATGAGTTAGATAGTTTAATTGAAGAATCAACTAGAGAGGAGAAATGCTAATATAGATATCGATGCATTTGAAATCACCTCCACATCTACCTCCACAAGTAAGTATGTGGTCAGGCAGGCCCAGCAATCTAGGCCCAGGGTTATTGATTGATGGGTCACAGGTGGGGGTGTATAGCTGGCAGGCAAACACTCAGGAAGGAAACCCTGATCAATTCCAGATAGGCACAAGGGGCCCGATTCACAGAACTAACTTAAGACAAAAGCCTAAACGTACTACTTTTGGTATTCACAGAATGCACTTACTACTTTTGGTATGCACAGAATGGATTTACGACTACTAACTTTACGTTCGCACTCGGGATGGAAATTCCAGCCCAGAGGTGGAGCTTCCGGCTTGGGGGCAGAGCTTGTGGCCCGAAGGCGGAGCATCCGGCTTGGGGGCAGAGCTTCCTGCCCAGAGGCGGAGCTTCCCGCCCAGAGGTGGAGATTTCAGCCATGGCTAAATCCCCATCTCCGAGCTGGAAGCTCTGCCTCCAAGCCGCAAGCTCTGCCTCCAGGCCGCAAGCTCATAAATCCATTCTGTGAATACCAAAAGTAGTAAGTGCATTCTGTGAATACCAAAAGTAGTAAGTGCATTCTGTGAATACCAAAAGTAGTAAGTTTAGGATTTTGTCTTAAGTTAATTCTGTGAATCGGGCCCAGCGACATTACTCTGTTTAGGGGAGATTGCCCTAATTAGGGGCACATGGCTGGTGGGGGTACGTGCTCCTAAAAACACCATAAAGTCAGATGCCACATGAGTTAGGAACACTTGGCCAATCAGGACCTAGCCCACTTTGGGGCCTATTACGATGGCACCGCAACAGAGCATGGGACCAACCGCCGAAGTTGCGATGGTTCCGCCATGCAAATTAGGATGCTACCGTCACACTGGCGGGCGCATCCTCGACATTAACATTGCGGCGGGCGGATCTGTAAGCAGTCGCTTTCTCATTTCTCCACACATTTTTCTTTGTGGTACACATACACCTAATTGCTGAGGGTATGTCGTATTACGAGTGATCTGATCTACGTTCTTCCCCCTTTTTTTATAAAATTATTAGAAAGATCGGAACAGGGGACTGGATCAGACTGTATAACTAATGTAGCAGTGTTTGGGTTGAGGTAGAAACCCCCTATACCAGTCTCACTTAGAATACATGGGTGTTGCCCAATGTTGCCAGATTTTTGTGTGTTTGAATATTTAATGATAGGAGGGTGATCTGGCGTATATTTTCCCTCTTTAGTTCCTTGTTGTTACAAAGAAAAGGTGCCATATTGAAGTGTAGGCGAATGAGCCAAAGACAGTCCGAATTTGGGTGATACTTACTCACTGATCTCAGTGGAGACAAGAAAGGGGAAGGAATGAAGTATAATACATGAGGCTGCCTAAGTGAAAACAACCAAAATAAATCTACAACAAAACATAGGATCATGTGAAAAATTGTTAAACGTGTGGCGAAAGGGCCACCAATATTAAAAAGTGAGAACACTCCCCACTGAATACGGTCACAACACAGTACAACACCATAAAAGATTACAGCTATACAGGGGACAAGAGCTTTCTACACTCATACCATCAAATTACATCTGCAACAGCAGTAAGATAGTCAGATAATAACCGGGCTGGTAAGAGGGGTGCGGCCATCTTGAAAGAGTGACCTCGAAAAGATGGGAATGAAGATATCAAAAACCAAAGAAAAAGTGGGCTGGTTAGTAGAGCCCCACACAGGCTACATGTCCCCTGAAAGGCGGGAAAAGAAAAAGCCTATCACAAAATATTAACTGTAGCAAAAAATACTGCGAAGTAAGGACCAGGGCAGAGAAGTCCCACATCCACTCAATAAGGTAGACAAAGGGCAATCAGATGTCTGGACCACAATCACAAAGGGGGGCAGAATCCTGACGGGGGGTAGGCTCCTCAACCCCAGCCCAGAGACTAAACTACTGAGATGGGATGACCACGGCATCTGGAGGACAGACAAGCAGGCTCAAACGGGGGCTTAAGGCAGTCGCCCCGGATCTGGGGGGGAAGACTACTAAGAGATCGTGATTTCCCATGGGATTTGTTAGTTTAATCCCTTTTCCTTGGTTTGCAATTTGAAAATCCAAAAGACTTCCCTTTTCCTATGGATGGCGGTGGTGTCCCTGTCCTGCTGAGGTATTATCTTCTCCAAAACAATCCACCTCAACTCGCCCTTTGTGTGGTTGTCTTCCTTCCAATGATGGACTAAAGGAGCCGAATGTTTAGCGATCCGGATGTTAGATTTATGTTCGCAATTCTCTTCCTGTATTTGCGGTCGGTTTCACCGACATATGCCAGGCCACATGGGCATAGGATAAGATATATGATATTAGAAGAACGGCAATTGGTCATGTCCTTAAGGAACATAGTTCTGTTGTTTATCCTGATGTTATCAGCCACAATGGCATTGAGGCAGGCTTGACAGGAACCACATTTGTGGTTACCTTTGATGGGATCACCCTCTGTAATGGATTTTTGGCAGAAGTTCTCTTTTTCGGGTTTTTTCACCCTGACAAGGAGGTTCCGTAAGTACTTATTGTGAGAAAGTGCCATCTTTCTTGCATTGGTATGTCCCCACCTTTTGCTGAACTGCTGATGTGCTTTGACTGAGTGTGCCCTGGGCCCCTGTCAACGAGGTACCCAGGGCCTGTGTTCCTTCCCTAAAGCTGTGTTGAAACAAAACCCAATTGGCATCTCTGGCCACCTATCAGCCCCTAGTAAATGGTACCCTAGGTACTCAGGCCATGGTGACCAGAGAAGACCCCTAAGGGCTGCAGCACTTATTGTGCCACCCTCAGGAGCCCTGTACCCTGACACCCACACACTGCCTTTGCAGGCTGAGTGTCTAAGTACAGAACTAAACAGAGAGTCGACATGGCACACATCCCTGTGTGCCATGCCCGCAAACCCTACTGCCCTGGCATTCATCATCAGTCACCCCTCTAGCGGGGTGCCCTATGCCAGTGGTGTGGGCACAGGTGCATGAGCCCTGTGCCCCTACAGTACCCAGGGCCATTCCTGGGAACTGTAAGTGCAGTGCGCACTTTAAGAGTATATGGAACTCCACAGCACCAGGATGGCTTCACTGAAGACTGAGAAGTTTGGTATCAAACTGCTCAGCACATTAAACCCGTACTGATGCCTGTGTGAGGTTTAATGTAAAATGCACCAGAGGGCATCTTAGAGATGCCCCCCCCTGAAACCTAACCTACAATCCATGTCTGGACTGAGTGGCTGCCCGGCTGCCACACTTCGGACATGTTGCTGGACCCCTGGGTGGAGAGCCCCTCGCTCTCCAGGGCCCGCAATAATGCACATCCTGGGGGAGGTGCTAGGTCTCCTTCTCCAGGATGGGCATGGGGAAGCTTCAAAGCCTCTGTGAGCTTCTCCAGACCATTTGCTGTACCCAGCAAATGGCCCCCACCAGTTCTGACCCCCACTCTGGGGGGAAGACTGGTGGGAAACCCTACGTCAGGAGGGGGGTGTGCCAGCCTGTGCCAACCCCATCCCTCAGGTGCGGGAGGCGAGGTGAAGCACGACCCGGGCTTCGGCCATCTTGAAGATGGGGAGCCCTGCCCAATCACAGCTAGGGTCCTGCCTCCCTCCCACCGGAAAGGAGCAGGACAGAGGGTGTACCCACCCCAGAACAGGGACCTGCTGCCTCAGAACCAGGGACCCCTCTAACCGCGACCAGCCGAGGGTAAGATTTCCCGACACCCAAAGACACCCCTGCACCCGGCGCCCTGCGGCTCCCTGCGCCTCCCTTTGGGGTACCTACCTCTTCTCCAGGATCCCAACTTACCTCTCGAAGTGGTGGTCGCACCTGAAGAATCACAGTCCCCGAGTCTGCAGCCTTTGTTCCCTTTTTACCTTTCCCATTGAATAACATTGAGCGCCCCACAACTCAAAAGCACCCTGCACCCAGCCGCCCGAGTGCCTCTGGCAGTGCAACCTTTGCCCTATCCTACTTCCCCATTTGACCAGGAGCCCAGCTCCCACAGCCACGTGGCCTGCTAGCCAGCAGCCATCAACCGAAGGCCCCCTGCCCCTCATTGGCTAACATTGGGCTTAACTACCTCTGCACCCGGCTGCCCCTGTGCCGCTGAGGGTGAACCAACTGTACCTACCTGACCCTGGGGGATCCCTGAGTCTATGCCCAGAACCTTAACTTCACCAGCCGAGTACTCACCTGGAAACTGGTAACTCACTTACCTGCCATTGGATAACATTTACTGGTTTGACTCGAAAAATCTTCTAAGTGTAAAGTTTTGAAAACTTAAAATATTCCTATAACATCAACCGAGTAACAAATTCCGAAGTACTCAACTGTGATCAGGAGAGAAGCCAGTACTGTACCTTGTAGCTCAGTATTGAACTACAAAAGTAATCCGAACCGGGTTTACCATTAACCTGTATTTTCTCCATAGGAATCCATTGTCTACTTTTCTACTTTAGAAAACTTGAAATATTCTTTAAAATTCACACATACTACTGAAATGTAATTACTCACCTGTCTTAAGTAGAGATCCCAGGGCTGGACCTAGGAGCCCAGTACTGAATTACAAAAGTAACAAGAACATACTTTACCTGTAACCTGAATTTTCTCCCATTGGATAACATTGTCAGATTTTCACTGAAAAGTTTCTACGTGTGAACTTTTGAAATACCTTTCTATTCCTTAAAAATCATTGCAATAACCAAAGCGTTTTTACTAAACTGTTTTCAGCTTAGACCCCAGGACTGAATCTAGGATCCAGTCTTGGACTTACAAAAGTAATCTGCAAAGTAATCAACTGTAATTGTGTAGAAAAATCCATTGAGCTCAGTGCTAACTTGTGTTTAGAACTGTGTTGCCTATTGCAACCTCTGTACCTATTGTGTTTACAAAGTCACTGCCTTTCTGCAAAGCAATAACCTGAGATTACTCATCACTGAGAAAAGTATATTTTGATACCTGTTGGTTCTAAAAATAAAACTATATCTTTTGATATAAAAACAATTGGCCTGGAGTTCAGACTTGAGTGTGTGAAACCTTTTGCTGACTGAGTGTGTACAACAAATGCTTTACACTGTCCTCAGGTACTGCCTTATTGCTCGACCAAGCTACCACTTTGAGGAGTAAGGTCAGCCCTGACTTTAACCTCTGTTATACCTCTGGGGTTGATGGCCTCTATACACACTGCACCTTACTTTGGTCCAGTACATATAGAGCCACTTTCTCACAATTATTTCTCTTGAAGGCAAAGAGAGGTCTGGGCAATTTATGGTCACTGTCATTGATGTTAAGTAGTTGCCATTGCGTATTGATAATTTGGCGAATTTTGCTGTTGATGTTAGAGTGTTTAGTGGCGCAAACCAATTTATCTTGCTGTTGTTTGCTATTGGGTCTAAACATGCTCTCACGGTCATAGTATCTCACTCTCTTCATGGAGTCTTTACTCAATCTGGCTGGGTATCCTCTGGCGATAAGTTTGTACTTGAGGATCTCTGCTTGGATCATGAAATCTGTGATGGTGGTACAATTTCTTCTCAATCAGAGAAATTGACTGAATGAGATTCCATCCTTCTGGCATTGGGGGTGAAAGCTGCTAAAATGTAGTGGCGTATTCCTGGCTGTGGGTTTGGTGTATAATGACACCACTAGATGGGAATTGTGGTGTTCCACCCACACGTCAAGGAATTCAGCTTTCAAATTGCTGGTATGTGCGGTGAATTTGAGGTTTGGATCACACACATTAACCCATAGTATGAATTCTGCCAGGGTTTCCTGGTCTCCCCTCCACATGAAAAAATGTCATCAATAAAGCGTGACCAATGAAGGACGTTTTCAAAAATCTGCGCCACTTCATTATATATATGATGGAATTCAAAGTCGCCCATATATAGGCACGCAACGCTAGGGGCCCAAGCGGCCCTCATGCTTACCCCCTGTATCTGTTGGAAAAGATCTCCGTTGAATTAAAAGAAATTCTCATTGAGAGACAAATTCAAACACTCCAGGATAAATGCTGAGTTGGTACAATCGGCCTCCTTTTCCAAGACTTTTCGTATGATCCTCATGACCTCTTTTTGCGGAATATTAGTATAGAGGGCCTCCAGGTCTATAGTGACTAGGAATTCTCTCTGATCATTGAAGGGGAGAAACTCTATTCTCGAGATGAAATGGAAGTTTGTGAACGATGGGCTTGAGGAATATATACGCTTATTTGGATAGGGGTTCGGTTGCCGCCTCAATAGTGGAAACAATAGGTCTCAAAGTAGGGTTCACCTCGTCCTTATGTGTCTTGGGGATGCCATATATAATGGGTATTCATGTGAACACCGGAGTGAGAAATTCCACTTCTTTTTGCACCACTAGCGACCGCATTTTCTACAATGTTGCCAATCCTTCGTTTCAGAGTGAGTTCCAGGTTGTTGATGATCCTCTTGTAATGCCTATGCGACCCCACTAGTTCAAGCTTTTTTTCACTGTATTGTGTCGTGTCAAAAATCACAATGCCTCCCCCCTTGTCACAAGGCTTAACAATGACCCTGTTGTTGTCTATAAGAGATTTCAGGGCCATGTTTTCCTCTTTAGACATATTAAAAAGGGGTTTGGGGACAAACCTGATGGCCTTTTGTACTTTACAAATGACTGACTTTTCAAAGATCTCCACCTCTGGACCAAGAAGAACTTAGCTGGAGATAAAGTTCGACGGAGGTTTCAGACCAGAGGAGTTTTCTTTATTGATAGTTTGTCTGGTCTGGAATAATATTTTGAATCTAATTCTCCGAAAAAATGAAAACAGATCTTTGTAAGTTCAAATCTGTTGATGATGGTGGTGGGAACAAATGACAGACCTCTAGTAAGGAGAGTTTCAGTATTAGTGTCAATATTATCTGAAGATGAATTGAATACTGGAATGGTGGTTAAGTTCTCCAATACTGTTGACTTCGGGTTTGAAGATATTTCTGTGGTTGTTCCTGGTCTTGGTAATATTCTCTCTGTTGTTGGTTCCGAAATCTTGGGCGGTAATTGCCTCGTCTGTTCCCTAAAGAACGTTTATTAGGGGGGCGTTGTTCATATTGGTCTTGTCTGTGTTGTGACCGTATTTGGGGGAGCGTTTCTTACTTTTTAATATTGGTGGCCCTTTGGCCACCCGTTTAACAATTTTTTACAGGATTCTGTGTTTTGTTCTAGATTCATTTTGGTTGTACAATTTTTTTTTTTTTTTTTATATATAGCATGAACTAGACCCAAGGCATCGGGCATCAGATCGCTCTACATGAGCACCAGTTTCTTTACAGATAAACACATTCATTTTTTTGTTGTTGTTAGGCACAGGGAGACTAAGGGCCCGATTCACAGAACTAATCTGAGTCAAAATCCTAAACTTTCTACTTTTGGTATTCACAGATTGCATTTAGTAGTAGTAAAGTTAGAATTCTTACATTTTAATACTACTAAACTGAGACAAAATCCTAACTTTACGACTTTCGGTATTGACAAAAGGCATTTAGTAGTACTAAAGTTAGGATTCCTAACTTTACTACTAGTAAACTGAGACAAAATCCTAGCTTTACAACTTTCGGTATTCAGAAAAGGAATTTAGTAGTAGTAAAGGTAGGAATCCTAACTTTACTACTACTAAATGCATTCTGTGAATACCAAAAGTAGTAAGTTTAGTGAATCGGCCCCTAAGTGATTTGCCCAGAATCACAGGATGTGTAGCGTCATTGCCGAGACTTGGACCCGGTTGCCCAGGTCCGAGGTCGACCACTCTAGCCGTAAGGCTACATCCTCTCTCTCTCCTCATCCTCTCTGGTTGTTTTCACATAGGCAGCCTCGTGTATTATACTTCATTCGTTCCCCTTTCTTGTCTCCACCGAGATCGGTGGGTTAGTATCTCCCAAATTCGGACTGTCTTTGGCTCGTTCGCCTTCAATTCAATATGGCCTTTTTCTTGTAGCCTTGACGGTGGATTCTCCTCTGTCCCAACATGCTCGGCACTTGATAGGGCGTGCATTCAGCACAACGTATGCACACTGAGGGAGGTCATCCAGCCGTCTCCCGGGTGTCTTCTGCTCTCACAACTACCAGTGTAGGAAACGGTGTCTACATCTCGCAAGCCTCATCCGAGGTAAGTGATGGGCCACGTTAATTATAGTTTCCTGCTCGGGAAGACCGTATTGCCCTTGGTTCTAGGTGGATGTCTTAGCCCATTTTGTGTAAGGCCCCCGGGACTTGCCAATTTAGCAGTTCTCGGTCTTGCATGTTTACTTTTGCACTGCCGATTCTTCCTTATATGGTTTAGTCCCTATGATTTAATTAAGCATTAGCAGGAACACCACTGTCCATCTTGTACATGCTGCCTGCGCCCAAGTCGGCATCGTAGGATGGTCGCTAGCTATTCCTGCTGGAGCTAATTACGGCTTACGGTAAGAGTTGCACATGTGGGAAGTGTTTGTGGAACTTTCCCGTCGGTTATATGCCATGTCTCTATCATTTTGGCGCACCCTGCTCCACCAATATTCAATTTACCTTGACTTGTCATGGAAGGCTTTTTATACCCTGTACTGAATCATGTCTGTTCTAAACCTTTCTGACTCCCTCATCGCCATCTACTTTCCCACCCTGCTTTTATTCTGGAAACATAGGAATTCGATCCCCTAGCTGGGCCACCTTTCTACCGACCCATTGATGTTCCCTCCTAGTTGCAATTGCACATGTTTTCTTTATTCTAGGATGTAGCCTTTCAAGACGTCCCTCGAGTATTCCTACCTCCACCCCAAAATGTCGGGTGTCTCGGACCAGGACACGGTCTTTTAACCTACCAGTTTGGCCTACATTGGCAGTCTTTCGATGCAGATCATCTTTTCTATCAGTACGAGTGGCTGCTATCCACTGTTGGGTAAGTGTGGGATAGTCGGTGAGAGGGTGTCCATGCCTGGCCATCTGTTGGTATGGTTTTTGTTACCTCTGTTTAGAACTAGTTTGCTTATATACATGTTTTGTGTTTCTTTTCTTGAAAGGACATCAGTTCATCTCGCTCTATATCTGGATGCCCCTGGATTCTTCCTGCGTTGGAATGTTTTTGTGTTAACTCAGGTAGAGCTGATTGTTTCCTAGGTTTTTACACACTCTTCGGTGAGGAGTTGTAAGGGCAAGTTTTCTTACGCACATTTTTCTTATTCCAATCACCTTGGATCAGGTGTAGGTTCACAGCTTTCTACGCTATAACTTATGGGTATTCCTGGTTCCTTTTCTTTTCTTCTTTCCTCTGATTCTTCTGTGTTCCATGCACGCTTCTGTTCCCTTCACTTCGCATCATTCCTTAATCCTTTAGCGTCCAACTCCCTCATTATTCATTTTGCCTTCAGTGTGGCTTCTTTTTACATTTCAGTCAAATTGGTGCTATACTTCAATAGTTGCTGTTTTTATATTTCCCAGGCTCTCTCCCCTGTCTCTACTTGCCATCACACCTCAATGCGCCCTGAAGAAGGTGAGACCCACAAATTGGGGTCGCACGCCGAAATGCGTGTTGGCGCTGGAGTCCTCTGTCTTCTACATCTCTCCCCCAAGATTGGTTATCTATTAGTGAAATGTTTAAATAAATTGTGTCAATATTTGGCTTCATGCAATGAAATTATATTATTGAATTACCATTCTACCACTTAGTTTATTGTGGTCTTAGATAGTCATCACAGTGTTATTTGCCTTTTGTGGGGAATGACCAACTGATGGAATTTGGAGACTGGAGTACATGTATGATTTTTTTTATGTATGTGTAAATGAATGAGTATGAATTGGTCTGAGAGAATGAGTGGTTCTTTAGTGTGAGTGATGCGCTTGGGGTTTTCTTATATTGTACTGTATATTATTCAATATTTATCAATTGTATGTATTATTGGCATTTTTGAGATTTTGTTATAATAAATTTGATATCACTATTTTCAACAAACATGTTTAAAGTGCGTTATTTTTTGACATATGTGTGGCCATTTTGGCCTCTAGCACACTGTATTGCCTTCTTGGGGGTATGTGACATTGCTGTTTTGATGTCGTATCAGTCACGGTCAGCATGTTTTCCTAATACGTTTCAGGCAGGGGGGTTTCTTGTTCGTTGATTATGTGTTCCCCTGCCTACGTATTTGCTCAGGGGCCCCCTTCTGTGTGATTTTTCTACTTCAGTTGTTGGTACATAGGCCAGGGCTATTCATTTTTTAATTTAGTAGACAAAGTTGATATTGGTGGCATGATCTATACTTACAGGCCGATTCCGATTTCGGTAGGAAGGGCTCCGAACCATGTTCGGAGCCCTTCCGACCGAATCGGTCAGTGCCGGCCGGATTCCTTTCCAACCGAGCCATTCCGATGGGCTCAGTCGGAATGGAATCCGACTCGGATTTCCGGATGGCCTACGACGGGCTCGGAGAGCCCGTCTGCCATCTGGAAATCCTTCAGTACTCCCCCGGTCGCCTCTTTACGACCAAGGGAGTACGATGGCAGTTTTCCACTCCCTTTTCGTGCCGGTGTTTCCGAAACTGTCTCTGGGGGCCCCCAGCAGGGCCCCCATGGATGCAAGGCTGCCGAATGGCGGCCAGGGGGCACCTATGGTGCCCCTCTGTGGATCCCTGCACCCTGTGGCAGGCCCCTTGGGGTGCCGGCCACAGGGTGCAGGGATGAACTCCACCACCCCTGCTTTTCTCAATGCAGGCATGCATTCCGCTCGAAATGCATGCCTGCATTGTGAAGTATACTAGTGCAACCGAACCCTGTTTGGTCGCATCGTATTAGCAGGGCCATAACCGACGACAGCAGGTCGGTCGATCACGGCTCCTGACCGATGTCGGATGGACCCGAGTCTGTCTGACATTGGAATAGGCCTCTTAGTGTAGATTTTCTGAGGTCTCTCTATATAGTTTGGTTAAAGTGGTAATAGCAACCTTGTATTGTAGTTTGTGGGTATATTTTTAAAATTGACTGAATCATTGCTTATTCAAAGTCAATGATTATTTTTTTAGGAAAATAGTGTATTGTCTTAGTATTGTGAGAAGCTCTATATAGATGTTGTTTTGTTTATTAGGGAGTAGTTCGCATATGAAGGGGATGTTAGTGTCTTCTTATTCGCGTGGATGGTATATAGTTGGTAAAAAGGCGTGGGGCAACTTTTAGTGTGCCATCCATCGTCCACATTTTGCAGTTTTTAAGTTTTTGTAAGTTGTTGGTGGCAAAGGTGATAATTTGTTTTTCATGACTGTTATTGTCATGAAGAAGGAAATTTTCATCTTTGTGGGTGATGGTGTATTCTAGTAAAATTTCTATTTCTGCAAAAGTTTGGGGGGTTGTAGTGTTTGAGCTAGCTGTAGCTCTTTTAACTCTGGCAATAAATCTTTTTAGAGTGGGGATGGACGGTAGTTGTCCTGTGACATGTTCGGGAACCCTAGTTAACACGTTTTTTAGTATTTGGGTACTGGTCTGTTGGGAGCTGGTATTTGCTTCTCTGACTGTTTCTAGAGTATCTCTAACCTCGATTTCAATCACATTGGGGGGATGGTTCTGTTCTTTGACATTAACTGCATTTGTTTCTACTGTAGTGGCTCTCCCAAAGCCAGAATTGGAATAATATTTACTGCATTTCCAATGGGTTTTGTTTCCAGTTACTTTTTCTTGTGTATTGGTGTAGCCCATGTAGCACAGAAGTAGTTTTCCTTTTTGTGAAATTATGAATTTTTGTCCCTCTGAAATTTGTTTTCTATCTGTGAATATATGTATATATATATTCACTGAAAAAACCATAGGTTATAGACCATATATAGTTAGGAATTAGCATTTACAAAACCTTGAAAATTCACTGAAAAAACCATAGGTTATAGACCATATATAGTTAGGAATTAGCATTTAAAAAACCTTATTTTACTCACACAAAACCATTGAAATTCCATATATAGTTAGTTGCACTAACTATATATCGCGCACCCGCAATCCACTGCTGATCATGTCACATATTACATCATTCATGACATGGTCAGTGACATCACTGATGACATCACTGATGACATCTCAAATGACATCACTGATGACATCACTGATGACAACATCCAGTGACTGTATTTTTCTGTAAAGTTAAAATATGTCTTGAGTGGATGTATAAGTGTCTGGATGAAGGATTTAGTAGGTGCATGACTGACTGTATGAGTGAGTGATTAAATGTGTCTCACTGAATGCATGGGTTAGTGACTAAACTGTCTTAATTTGTGCATCATTATGTCTGTTGTTCTGTAAACTGCTGCATGTGTTGATCATTAGCTATACGAGAGGCTATATGTGTTATTAATTGGTTGCCCAAGTATTTCTATGGGAGATTGAGTTTGTGTGGGGGTGGCTGGAAGGTGTGAGACTCTATGCATAGATGTGTGAGCAGTTTATTCACTAGGTGTATGAGTTCAAGAGTGCATGTGGAAACAGCTACATGGGCAGTTGACTGTGTGCATGAGTGTATTGATGAGTGAATGGATATCTCAATGCTACATGTCATAGTAAGTACATATGTAAAACACAGTACATGTGAGAGTTGGCATATATAAATAACTGTGCATGAGAGCCACTGAATGAGTGAGTGGTTGTATCGATCATTGTGAACTTGTATCAGGGATTGTATAAGAGAGTAAATATGTGTTAGTATATGTTTCAATAAGTAAGGTGTGTTTAACTGTATAGTTGAAGAAATGGAGGTGAGATTGTTTCTTTGCATGACTGACTGGGTGTGTGAGTAACTCCATGGATGAGTGGCAGTGTGTGAGTGTCTGTATACACTGAGTGTATCTAAGGTTATATTAGAGTCTGAAGAGGTTTATCGTATTAGCACAAGAATGATGTCAAATGAGATGTCATCAGTGATGTCATCAGTGATGTCATTTGAGATGTCATCAGTGATGTCATCAGTGATGTCACTGACCATGTCATGAATGATGTAATATGTGACATGATCAGCAGTGGATTGCGGGTGCGCGATATATAGTTAGTGCAACTAACTATATATGGAATTTCAATGGTTTTGTGTGAGTAAAATAAGGTTTTTTAAATGCTAATTCCTAACTATATATGGTCTATAACCTATGGTTTTTTCAGTGAATTTTCAAGGTTTTGTAAATGCTAATTCCTAACTATATATGGTCTATAACCTATGGTTTTTTCAGTGAATTTTCAAGGTTTTGTAAATGCTAATTCCTAACTATATATGGTCCATAACCTATGGTTTTTTCTGTGAATTTCATTGGTTTTTTAACAGCTAATATCTGTAGCTGTAAAATGTATTCTTCTTTAAATCCAAAAATATATTTTATATGTTTATGAATAATTTTTTTTTAAAATATTTTTTTTTCTTCGTTCCCGCTTCGCAAATCGGGAAGCTTCCCGTTAGCTGACCTTGATGCCGCGAAATAGACCGCGAGCCGGTAAACGTTTCTTTACCGCAAGTGCCGCGTTACAAAACAACATCGTGACGCCTCCCGTCCGCATGACGTTTCACGTTGTCGCGTGATACGTCATATGACGTACTACGTTAGCGAACTGGTACGCGAAGCGAGTCGCAAAGCGCAGGTTTCTGGAAGCAAACCGGGAGGCCCTGCAAAGCGCTTAACGTAAACACAGCAAGTCATGTGACTTGGTAATAACACTTTTCATTGGTTCATTTCACTTTTGGTTTCCTAATGATGTAAGACTAGGTCATATAATCTAAAATGAACACTTTTGATTGGTTGAGAACTCTTGTTTTTCCCAAATGATGAAAATCCCTCCTTCTTTCCTCACTCTGACTTTCATCATTGTGAGAGAAAGACCCTTTGTGATCACTGAGCAATGGCTTCTTTAGTAGCTTCAGCTGGTGCTTCCCCACCACCTCCACCACATCCAAGGAAGAGTGGACCACCTGCTCAAGTTATAATTCAACAAGAAGAAGAAGAAGAGGAACAGGAGGACGAGCACGAAGAGAGGCAGTTTTTGCCTGAGCAGCCCAGGACGTCTCACCGGAAAGAAAACTTCATTTGGCAATTTTTTTAAATTCCCAAAGGTCAGAAAAAAGTAAATGCAAGATACGTAACTTGCCTTATATGTCAAGATAGACTGTCCAGAGGGACCGACAAAAAATACAGTTTCGGAAACTACACAATGCATCGCCATATGACTAGGTGGCATCCTAACAACTACAGTGCTGCACAGTTTCGGAACGACCTAGATAATCTCCCTATTATGGCCAGAAGATCTGTTGTACCGGAAGTAACGGGACCAGAGGGCAGGGAGATGGTGCCAAATATACAAATGAGATTTGGTGAAGTAAAACACACCTGCGTATTTTGCGATGGATTCATTTCCTACGGAGAAAGAAGCATCACTCTGATCAACAGAGCTATTGACTATCATATGCAAGTTTGTCCGAAACGCCCAAAATAATAAATACTTCTTTTTTTTGTTTTGTTGCTCCTGTTGAGCCCTTTACAATGAATCGTTTTCATTGCCCCCTCCAAGAAAAACCCAAAAAAATATAAAACTGTTCCGAAAAATTCAAAAACAGTAAAAAAATGTTCAGAAAAAAAAAAAAAAGTTATTTTCAGAACTACCTCCCCGTTATTAAAAAATTGGTACAATATTTGGAACTGTGCCAACCTCTATTTCTCTTAGTTCGCTTCCTAGTTCGCTCGCCGGTACGCGAACTGGAAGCGAACCAAAAACAGTAAGTATAAGGGAGGGAAACACACACTTATGTTAAAATAAAGACAGCTATAGGGGAGTAAACTAGAGATACTATTACCCGTAATCCACTGCTGATGATGTCACATATTACATCATTCATGACATGCTCAGTGACATCATCAGCAGAGGATTGCGGGTTTTTTGACAACATGCCTTATCCACGGTTTAATAACGCTGCCTTTTGCTTTATATAAGTTTTCAAATTGTATGAAATATATACCAATAGGTCGTTATGAACCTTTAGGTAGTGCTTTTCTTCATGAGGTCTGGTCGCTTCCATACACATACAGATGTTTCAAAGATGATCAAGAAGTTTATCTGAATGGAGAGGAATGCACTGAGACGCCAGATCATTCACTAATGTGTAGGCACATACAGTTACACGGTTCATGCAACAAACACCGACCAAATATGGCTTGCGTGTTGCAAGGCACGCCAGTTCCTGCTATCATCCCCACGTTCAAGTTGTTGGAAAATGGTAGTTATTTGATGCTCAATAATGAAGATTGTTCTGAGTTAATTAAAAGTATTCCTTTTATCGTAACAGTAAGTGAACGGGTTATTTGCTGCAGAAATGTTCTATTTCCTCCCACACATGAACATAGGGAGTTTTCAATCTGGCCACAAATACCAACCTTGGGACACGTTTCAACGGCATGGCAAGAATAAGAG
Organism: Lissotriton helveticus; assembly: GCF_964261635.1. Classification (NCBI taxonomy): domain Eukaryota; kingdom Metazoa; phylum Chordata; class Amphibia; order Caudata; family Salamandridae; genus Lissotriton; species Lissotriton helveticus. The sequence continues at coordinate 1,028,705,418 of NC_136071.1, forward strand.
CTCTTTTGTCTCAGAGAGAGGTGGCCTTGAGTTCGGCCCGTGAAACTTTCGTACTTCACATAGCGAACACCCGTACAGAGGTGCACACCCTTTTCAATTAAGATTTGCCTTTCAATTTCAGCAACATGTTTCCGACTATCTTTAACGCATCCTCCACAAAGTCCCTGACACACTTTTTTAAAGTTGTTACCAGTGGTCTCGTGACTTCATTTGAGAAAATCTTTGGAGTCATCCCTGCTTCCTTTCATTGTATTTTCTGCACTCTGGTTCGTGGATTGGCATTTTTACTTGCATTACCAGCGGACGCTCTTGTGCTTTTTTACATTTTTAAATATGGATGTCCCTCCTATGCAACCTCCGACCCTGCAGCTGCTGACACTGTTCCGCAATCGCATGCTAGAATATTATGGCACAATGCCGTTGGCGATATTAAGCACGGCATATGGATTATCTTTTCGGTTCTCCTACTTCACCTGTGTCCAGCCTGTATTTCACTGCCTGACCTGTGATTTCGATTGGGCCATTGATTTGTGTCTCTGCGGACCGGTTTCTCCTGACGTCGACTTTAATCAGCTGATGACTCCTATCATTACTCACGAGTTGGTTTGTCCTGGCGAAAGGATTATGGCTGTGGCATTGATGCATGGACTACTTGGTCCCTGGAATTTACTGGCGGCAGCACAGTCTTTCTTGGAAGAGAGCTTTCTTGAAAACCCACCGAGCTGTCCTCTGATGGTGATAGAGGATCCGGTGCTGGGAGAGCACGTATGTTCTTTTCCGCTTTTAAATTGGATGGCTGAACTGTTTTCGGATGAAGACGGTGACTTCCTATTGGAGGCTGTTGCAGCTTATTTTGCATACACAGTTATGTCATAGACCTTTTTCATGTTTGATATGCTGAGTACTAGCATTTCATTGACAATTCATTGACTTATTTGTCAAGTTTTTATTATTTACCTTGCCTATTGGCTTAAGACTCGATAAAGTACTTGGCTGTTTTATTTTTCTTTAGCATTAAATTTTCCTAGTTTTTAATGCTTTACCTTGCGGACCGTCCACATATAAACTTGCAATCTGCTCTCATGAGATGGCACTTCTATTATCTTATTCAGTTCGTTTCCGGATCATGAGGAGGTGTCATCTAGGTCCTGGATATCTTTACTCCGTGTTAAGTTAGCATGGGCTCATTACCGGTTTAAACGCCATTTTTCCTTTTTTGCAACTTCTGCACACGACACTTAGTTGTTGCTTTAGCTTTCCACCTAGTAGTTCATCGTGGTTTACATGAGAATAATATGTTATTGGTCTACTATCTGCTTTACTTGTTAAACTATATCTGTACAGCGAGTGCTAAAGTTTCAAGAACAACACGATACAGAATTGTTATGAGGTCTGATCTCCACGACTTCATACTCATAACATAAGTGCAACTTCTGCCAATTCTGGGCATGAGGCGGGTTTTATATTGCTTTGCCGAACACACATACACAACAGTTGATGCGGTTCACATGAAGAGAGAGCTGGTGTATGGTGATGTGATTCCTTCAAATCTAAGACACTAAAGTATGGGCACGCCCTAAACCAACACAAAGAGACCTTCTTAGCAAATAATATAATATGTGTATTAGGGAGGGTGAGATATAAGCAGCCGCGGGCCGTGGAGGGAGTTACGATGGGGCAGGGAGGCGGGGAGGGGGAGAAGCAGGGTGGAGCCCTCTCTACCTTGCCCCTCCCCCTCCCCGCCTCCCTGCCCCACCGTAACTCCCTCCACGGCCCGCGGCTGCTTATAAGTGTTGCTAACTCTTATTCATTTACAGCATGTTAACATACTGTCACCATTCGCTTTTTATGTACTAGTAACTATGCTGGTAATTTTGCTACTGATAATATGTGTACTTGTATTCTCCACCCTGCTTCTCCCCCTCCCCGCCTCCCTGCCTCACCGTAACTCCCTCCACGGCCCGCGGCTGCTTATAAGTGTTGCTAACTCTTATTCATTTACAGCATGTTAACATACTATCACCATTCACTTTTTATGTACTAGTAACTATGCTGGTAATTTTGCTACTGATAATATGTGTACTTTTATTATCTAAGGTACTATGCCTGAGAAGACGGCATTAGTAAATAAACATTTCAAATACACATCTGTTCTTCTTAACTCCATGTTCTGGTTTCTAAGAAATCTATAACGACCGACTGTTCATGAGTTCCACGTATCCTGAGGTACTATAAGTTCATATTCTGGATTGTCTAAACATTGAGAGTTTGTTATATCCAATGTGACACTGTACCTAGCTTGCTAAGGAGTTTTTGATTACTAACGTGAGTTTTGGGACACCCTAATTCGCCGAGGTTCCAATCCTCTGTCCACAGTTCTGTGTGACAACAGAAACCCTGCGACAGGGGCACCCCCGACCCTTGCTGGAGCTTCATCACACTTGCGATACAACTCCAGCAATGCATTCGCCGAGGTTCCAATCCTCTGTCCACAGTTCTGTGTGAGAACAGAAACCCTGCGACAGGGGCACCCCCGACCCTTGCTGGAGCTTCATCACACTTGCGATACAACTCCAGCAATGCGCCACCTTTACGGCACAGATACATCACGCATCTGTGCTGTTTTTGCCCCATGATGCGCCGCATTGTAAATGCAGCACACCATAGGTGACGGAACAGCGGCACAGAATGACTAACACATCCCTGGTGATGCGCCAGTCATCATAAATGTATCCCTATGCTTCTTATCTTGTTAGAGATGAACCGCCATATATATCATCAAAGTTTTTTGCATTTCCTAAATAGCGAACTTTAAGGAATAAATAGCGATTCTTTACCATTCCTAGTTTGCGATGAGCTATTTGCTAATTAGCCGAATGTAGCCCAATGAAGCCCAATGTAGCCCAATGTAGCCCAAAGATGGCCGCCAGACACACAAAAAAACAAATGTAGCCCAAATATCAGCCAGATGTAGCCCAACTATAGCCCAGTGACAGAATGACCAATCAGCTTCGCAAACCTCCGTTACACGAAGCGGAGCGCTGTTACAGATATATATCTTTTTTTGAACGTTAATTTCTCAAAATCCACTGGAGCACATATATTGAGACCTAGCAAAGGCACATCGGGCTACCAGTCCCTAATATTTTGCCAAGTTTCGTGCAAATCCATTCAGCCGTTCAATTATTATTATTATTATTTTTTTTTGCCCCGCGGGGCCCTTTTAAAACCTCCACATCAAACCTAGGGGGTCAGCGAGGATCTACTATGCCCCCTTATAGTTATTTCCCCCTTTGTTTTGACCTCCTCTTGTCTCTCGATCCTACCGAGAGACAAGATGGCGGCCGCTACGGACTGTTTGGAATGTTGACAGACGCCGGAGAACCAATCAGCTTCGCTTCACAAAGCTCCGTTGCGCGAAAAGTCCGCGAACCAGAGCGCTGCCCGGTCCGCTGTTACAGATATATATCTTTTTTTAAACGTTAATTTCTCAAAATCCACTGGAGCACATATATTGAGACCTACAAAAGGCACATCGGGCTACCAGTCCCTACAATTTTGCCAAGTTCCGTGCAAATCCATTCAGCCGTTCGGGCTAAAAGTGAGGCCAACCGCCCTATGGAAAACTCAATGTTAAAAACACGTTTTGGGACCCCCCTTTTTTCTCGGCCCCCACTGGACGAACCCCCCCCAAATTTTCAAGGGCTGCTCAGAAACAAAATGTGCCATTTTCCTGAAAATTTCAGCCAATTCCGTCCACAAACGCCAAAGTTATTAGACATAGAATTTTCAAAAAACCCATAGAGAAAAAATCCTAACTATATATACCTACTGGCGACCGCCAGTAGGTAATATATATATATTTATCAATTATATGATTTTGAACAGTAAACATGTTTGTATAGTTGTTATATTTGAAAATAAACTTACATTTGACTTGCTTTGCTTAAATTTTCTTGATGGTTATTTTATCGATGGTCGTGATTTATTCACTGTTTGTTTTTCTGTTGGTTGAAAAGCAAACTTCTATTTTTATTAAAGTGTTAGATTACATTCTATTATTTCAATTTTTTTATCTCTATTTTTATTTAGTTGGAAATAAAAACAATACTTACAAATTGTAGTTTATGAAGTTTATTTCGTTGATGTTGTATTTTGAAGTGTGTAGATGCTGTGAAGAGAAAAGTATTTGTTAGTTATATTTGGTTTTTGATTTAATTTAGCGTTTTTTTAGTCTGCTGTATTTGTTGGTTGATTTATATACTTACTAAGTTTTATATTTTTCTTTAATATTGATTTTGTACTTGTTTTCAAAGTTAATGTTTGCTTTGAGACAACTTTATAGTTTTAGTTAATTTGATTATTTTGATTATTTAGTCTCTATTTTAATTTATTTGTGAAAAAAATATACTTACTCTTTTTAGTTGATGAAGTGTTTTTCGTTGATGTTTTGGTTTTGTTGAATTCTGTAGTAGCTGTTAAGAGAAAAGTATTTGTTAGTTATGTTTTGCATTTTTATTACATTTATTAATTTTAAATACTTTACTTTATTTGTTGGTTAAGTTATATACTTTGTGATATATTTTTTATAATGTTGATTTTATTGTTCTTGTTTACGTAAATCTTTATGTTGAATTTTCCAGGTGGATTTTTAGTGAAGTTTAATCTGATATGTAAAGGAAAACATGTTATAGTTTTAGTTATTTTTAAAAATAACGCAAATTTTAATTATTTAGTTATAAAGTTTTGTTCTTACCTTTATTGAGGGATTTTCTGAATAGTTGTTTGTGTAGTTGTTTTTCATTCTGGGTTCTCTTTCGCAAAGGTTCGCTCTTCCTCCGTGTTTGTCCGATATACAGTACATTTTGTGATAATTAATTGATTTTTTTATAGTGTTTATTTAATTAGTTAGAGTTTTCTTTTGGTTTGTGTTGGTGTAGTTTAAATTTATTGGTCGAGATAGCTTTTTTGAATTTTTGAGCTGTTACCTTTTAATTTGTTTAATATTTATTATGTTTATTTAATGTTTGTTTTTATTTTGTTTATTGTTGTTATTTAAATGTATATGTAGATAAATGTGATATATTATTTCATATATGATATATATTTATGTTTCGAATTCACTACCCAGCAAATGTCCATTATAGATAAGGTTTTCCAGTTTCGCTAAAAAAAACACAATTAACAATGTATAACAAATTGAGACACAAATATGATCCTCTCTTTTTTCCTTAGTATTTATTCACGTAGGCCTTCACAACAGCATCCAACAGCCAACATGTGTTTCGTCACGGATAGGGATGTTGTCCCGCGACTTCCTCAAGGCTAATTCTTCCTTGTAAAATCCTTTATTCTGTGTTGATACTTCTGGACCACAATGAGTTTCTGTACAGGCGGCGTCTTTCTCAAAAGCTCCTATTTTGTTCTCAAAGCTTCTCTGTCTGGCCAGTATTCACCATGCTCAGTATTCTGCCTCCACAGCTCCAGCCGCCGCCGCCACCATGTAAACCGAGTACGGCAAAAGGATAAGAAGAAAGAGAGGATCATATTTGTGTCTCAATTTGTTAATTGTGTTTATTAGCTAAACTGGGAAACCTTATCTATAATGGATGTGTGCTGGGGAGTGAATTCTATTTTCTGTTAGCTGAGGCTTTTTTCTGTGGAGGTTGGTGGTTCTCCACACCTTACAGCACCACATAGGAACTTGAGATAGTGGAATTTGCTGTGTGATTCTTCTTAGTGGCGCCATATCACCTTTACATAATACCTCTTTTCTGAGGTTTGCATATATTTATGTTTGTTTATTTTCTGTAGTTGTGATATATTTTTTATGTTGCATTGTTTATTTATTTATTTGTGTTTGGATTTTTTGTGTATTTGTTTTATTTAATGTTATTAATTATGTAATTATATTTATTATTTGTTTAAAATATTTGGTATATGTTATTTTATTTTATAATTGTAAATAGTATATTTTTATGTATAAATGTTATTTTCGATATAGTTTATATGTATTTCATCAATGTTTGTGTTGTCGATATTGTTTATATTGATGTTTTGATGTGTTTTATTTTATTTTAATGTTATAGATATTTTTGTGTTCTTCCTTTTTTGTTGTTGACATTTTTGTCATCGAGGTATTTTTCAACGATTTATTTTATTGATGTTTGTGCTTTTTCTTTTTTTGTGTATTGTGTCGATATTTTTGTATATGATATTGTTGACTTGATATTTTTGTAGTTCGATGTTATAAGAGTCGATGTTGTATCAGTGATCCCCGATGAACCTTCCCTGAATATGAGTACCATAGATGCTCCTAACTGATGTCATCCTTTGTTAAAACGTCATGCAATAATGAGACAGTGGTAAATATAAACCTGGATTTGAAGGCCAACAGCAGGTAAACAGACTGTTATTCTGGTAGAACTAAGCACCCATGTGGTCAGCTTCCTGCTGGGCAGTAGAGTTGCATGCAAAATCATATGTGCCTTAGTTGAGGCTGTACCCATCATCGATGGACTTGTTTTATTGGGATGCAAGTTCAAAATGTTGTTAATTAGGAGCAGCCAATAAGGTTTTTAGATACACATATATAGTGATTAGAGAAAATACTGACATCCTCAAAGTAAAACTCCAGATATATGCTTTACGGCTTAACATATGGGCCTTGTGATCAGTCAGTTTCCTGATTTTGTTGCCATCATATTACTGTGGAAGTCAAAATAAGGGGCTACCCAGTGTATCTAGGAACCTGGGAAGAAACAGCTAAAGAAATAAGCGGGTTCCCGCAGGGAAAGTTTATGCCTTAGCTTCCTAGGCTGAAGGAATGTGAGTGGTCATAAAGGTGTTGCATATTGACCAACTGATTAATGGATCCCTACACAGTCTCCCCTGCACAATCCTGTGCAGATGTAGGATATACACATTCATATATGATACAGATATCCACAGTAATAACAAATGACAAATAGTAGGAGCTCTTTGTGGGCAGTGCAATGTAGGTGGCCAGTGAAAAATTAACAATTTCGAGGTGTCTGGAGTCCTGTATGCTGGGTTCCACCGATGGCAATTTCTCAATAAAATCAACAAAAAGCATGTCGATGTTTTGACCGCAGTAATTCAATTTTTGAACGGAGTCTTCATCAGGACATATACAGGCAAACACTTACAACAAAGGACATATACATTGCTATATTCTTAAAAGACAATACAACATATATATAACTATAAAACCTCGTGTGAATTTGTTGAGAGTAGGTGGCCTTACCTCTTAGGCATCGAGATATGAGATAGTGATGATTTGTTTCAGATTAGATACACCTATCTTCAATGAGCAAGGTTACCATGAAGGGGTGCCAATGCTTGGGTGTGTACTGGAGTGAGGTGGCCACCTTATTATACATCTGCACTGATCAGGAGATGCCATTCGAGTGGCCTGCATACCTATTGCATAATTTCCACAGGACACCCGCCACGAAAGTCACGTTACGGTTCCTCGATCTGGGATTGATAGTGGTCAAGAGGCTGATTTTCTTTTTTTTTAATATATCTTTTATTAAATTCACAGGAGGAAAAACAAACATAAATGTTACATCATACATATTTCCACATCGCAGGGATGTCTGTCATGTTCGCAGGACGTATCACATTACATAGTAGTACATCGCTTCATGTAGCTTAACAGTGGTATATTACAAATGTTCCAGCCGTGTCGGCCCAGCGAGGAAGAGGATACCAGAAAATAAACAACAAGGAGAAAAAAAAATAAGGAAGTGTGAAATGGGGGTGATGGTCATCTAACTTGGATGCGTGGTGTGTGATTCGGGTCGGGGGTGTATCAATGCATTGGGGGCTCATGGGTGCTATTGAGTAGTGACTACGAATTCCTGTCTGGTGTCGGGGAGGGCTATGGGTAGGTAGCGGGTGGCGTGCGGCATGTGCAGGGTGCCGGGTGGGGTAGCACCGTGGCGGTCAGGGTGGGACGTCGCCGGTGGGCGCATCAGTGGCGTTTTGTGGGTGGTCATGTGTTTCCCCGTCGGGGTCGTCAGGGTTAAGGTCTATACTCTCTTGGCAGTCTCTATGTAAGGAGCTTAGCATCCCGTCCCACATTGTCGCAATCGGGAACTTTCTCAGTCCCGCCGTTTCCTCGCTGTGAAGGGTGATGCTTTCTGCCTTTGCCCAGTTGTCTAGGGAGGTGCGCCAGTGCTCCGCCAGGGGTGGGGTGGTTCGCTTCCAATGTTTTGTAATCAACCTTTTGGCCGTGAGGAGTCCGAGGTCCCAGAAACGGGAGGGGACTTTATTGTGTTTGGTCCGCTTGTATAGGCCCAGTATGCATGCTTCCCATGTGTGTGGTATCGGCATGGCCGTGCAGCGCTCTAGTGTCGGCAGCACCGCACGCCAGTATGTTTGAAGTTGTGGACATTGCCATAGCATGTGTAGCAAGTCTCCTTCCCCTATTGCGCATCTCGGGCAGCAAGCTGCGGCGCCCGGGAAGTACTGATTAATTTTGTCCGGTGTGAGGTACGCTCGATGTAGTATATAGAACTGGATCAACTTAAAGCGTGCATTTCGGGGGATGTTCTCCGTCCATTCCTTCCCCCTGTCAACTGCCCATTTGTCACGTAGCGGTTGCAAGGTGCACTGCGTGTGTGACAACAGTGCTCGTGTCAGCCAGTGTGCCACATGCGTACCGTTTCCCATGACATGTAGGCTCTGTATCAGTTGATGTGTGGGTGGCTCCTCAGTGATGCTCCCCCATCGCTGCGTGTAAGCCATAACTATGGAGGTGTGCTGTAGGAACTGCCCCGCTGGAAGACCCGTGTCACTGGCCAGTGTCACGAAGGGTATCAGGGTGCCATCAGTGTATAGGTCCTCCATGGTGTCCACTCCCACGCGTGTCCAGTGTTCCAGTGCCACCTCCGTGACAACGGATGTGGCCTTGGGTGTGCCCAGGAGAGGAAGCGCCGGGGCGTACGGTGTAGTGTGTTTTGTTCGTTTTAAGCACCTGGTGTAGCATTTTACAGCCACGTCTGCATGTAATTGTGACGTTCTCCTCGTGCGCGTCAGGGGGTGGAACAGGGAGTGTATCTGTTTGTGTGATAGAATATCTGTTGCCGTGGCTGTGTCCTCTAGATTTTTCCCTGCGAGCCAGGCCGTCACCCATTGTAGTTGTGCAGCTAGATAATAGAGTTCAAGGTTTGGCACTGCGAGGCCACCGTCACTGACCGGCGTATATAATTTTCGCAGGGCCACTCTGGGTCTCCCGGTGTTCCATATCAGGTCTCTGACCATGGTTTCTAGCTCTTTAAAAGTGCGAACCGGGACGTATGTTGGAATGTTAGCGAAGTAATATAGGAGTCTGGGCAGGACGATCATTTTTGTCAATGTCACCCTGCTTGGCACGTTGAGTGGGAAGGTCTTCCAGAAGGCTATCTGGGATCTTATGGACGTTATAGCTCGTGTCAGGTTGCCGTCAAGGATATCCGGAGGAGTTCTATATATATATATTTCCAGATACTTAAACGAAGTGTGGTGCCACGGCAGCCGTTCTCCATTGATCGTGACTTCAGGGTCTGGTGTGTCAGGAGCGAACGCATACGCCCCTGATTTGGCCCAGTTGACTTTAAGGCCTGACATGGTCTCGAAGGACTGGAAGATTTCCGACAGCTCAGGCGGTAACCGGGTGAGGTCCCTGACATACAAGAGCAGGTCGTCAGCATATAGCGAGACGATGTGTACGCTGTCTGCCATTGGAATGCCCCAGTGAGTGCCTTTGGCTCGTAATACCTCAGCGAGGGGTTCTATAGCCAGTGAGAAGAGCAGCGGGGACAGTGGGCAGCCCTGTCTGGTGCCGCGTCGGACCCTGATGGCGTTGGATATCAGCTTGCCCGTGCGGACTCGCACCTCAGGGTGTCTGTACAGTAATCCAACCAGTTCAATGTAGTCGTCCCCTAGCTCGAATTTGCGCAACACTGACAGCAAATAGGGCCATTCAACAGAATCAAAGGCCTTCTCAAGGTCCAATACTAGACAACCCGATCTCGGCCACTCTCGCACTGTGGTCAAGAGGCTGATTAGTAAGAAATGGAAGGCGTCTGTCCCTCCCCACATGCGCACCTGGCGTAACTCTATACTTGCATGGATCATAGCGGAGGGTTTTACAATTAAAAGGGAATAAACTCTGGGGCTCCGTAAGATCCCTCTCACCACGTACTGGGATGCCATATACACGGAGCTGCAGCATGCCGCAGACACGCCATCTGTCAACCTCTCTGAGGTTCCAGCTACAGACCATTAGGGCATATATCTTTAGTCGTAGCATATGCACCACGTCATGTTCTCCAAGGCAAGCACACACTGGTTCACATAGCACATATATGCATAGCGTGGAAGTGGGGGGGCAGCTCAGAGCTGTACATTGTCTAGACTACATAACTCACTGTCCGCGCAGCAGTGGGGGGATTACGTTTTTTTTATACGTTTCATATGTTCTGTTATTCACGTTTGCTACCTGAATATTTGTGAATATTTTCTCGGAATCCCATGGTACATACACGCCGATGCAATCAAGGACTCTATTGTGCGACGCGTACAGACGTACGCCCGGGCTAGCAACCACCAAGATTCACGTTCCCATGGACACTTAAGACTGCGATATACGTATGGACTATTATGCCCATGCAATCCCCTTCTCTCCTCCCCTCTCCCCCACCCCCTCTCTTTTGCACTGGGCATGCTTTGGAACTGCACATTTTGTCACCTGTCCTGTTAGGTTGCTTAAACTGATCTACGACATGGTTTGTCATTATGTAAGAAACTACATGAGGTGTGAATTGTGCGAACCTGAAATGCCCAACAATACAAAAGTATGTAATCGTTGAGATGTATTTCTGTGGAAAATCAATAAAAACAGATTGACACAAAAAAAGGTTACCCTTAATGGGGAATGAATAACAGTTGTGCATTAAACGTACATCAACATGTGCCGTGCATGAGGGATGGCATAAACATGTATGGGTATTAACGGATAATCAGGTGAGCAACGTGAAACACCTCAAGGGGTTCTCCAGCAACCCAAGGAACAGAAATCGAAAACATATGTGCTACCAAGAGATGCGCGCCAGTCACAAGAACTAATCGGGCTTGCATAAGTGTCTTGCAATCTAAATACCTCAGAGCTTCAAATATTAATTTGCAAAGCAGTGTATTCCATTAAGCAGGGGTAGATGACCCCAGTGACGTGTGCACATAAGAAAACAATCCCCCACTTTGTGCGGGGATAGGGACTGCCGTGCCTTCGTAGGACCGGAGTGCACGCGGTAACCAAGAAACTTACAGGATGCTATCCCACCATACAAAGAAATGCAGACCCGAACGCTCCGTGACGTCATGCTGGGGAAAGGAGGAAGCCCTACGGTGAGGGTGCAGAGGAGAAGCAAACTAACACTGCATGCGGGGACGGGACTGCCGTGATTTTGAGGCCCAGAGTGCACGAGGTAAACAAGAAACTTGTAGAGATGCTTGTCCTTTCTTCAACATAAGTGGCAAAAGTGCGCACTAAGATGTTCTCAGTTGAAAAAAGTTCACTTCAGAATTATTTTCTACACTAGTATAAATAAATGCGAGTTAGGGAACAAAGCCGCAGAACTTACAGCTGCTTTGGAGATGAACACTTGGTCTGGGAGATTGGCAGTCAGAGTGCGTTCATATGCATCTGCATTTATATACTCATGCACATAACATTCTTGTGTTGACAGTGCAGCTCAATATGAGTCTGTTGTACAAGAAAAAATAAAAGGGGGGAGGGGTTAAGCAATGGGCTTGCAGGCAGCCTATGCAAGGATTGAAAACTGAAATAAAATAAAGTCTGTTCACGGTCTTGCGCGACTATGTCTGAATGGAAAAGAAGAGCATCATCTGTAACCGCATAGGAGATCGTATGAGACTTTATGCATATTCTGTGGCAAAAGGATCTTGCGGGGTCCGTATGATCAATCAGGGGTCAAATAATAGGAAAGACCATGTGTAGTATGGGCTACAATGGTCCTAGACTCGCATGTGGTAACATGTTTTGTACAAGGGAAATAACAACATACAAAATGCAACATGGAAAGCCAATCACAAAACAAAAACTCTTCACAAAATATAGTGATTTGGTTAAACGCACAGTGTTAAATTAAGACATGAGAAATATCAGGGTGTCATTGTTACCCAAGTAAGAGCAAATGCATGTAGCATCAAGGTTATACACCGTAGGGTGCTGGTTAAAACCAAACCTTCTGTAAGATACAGTTCAAAGCAAGACGATAGTATGAGGTTAGAGTCAACCAATCCTCAAGGCTATTGCTTCCGTGAGCAACTTGAGCCCACTCAATCAATCCATCTCAATAGATTGGTCATCAGTTGACGTGTTAGATTTTTGCCCTTCAGGTTAGGTGTCAATTGCTCAATCACTTGCCATACGATCTCCTCAGTGGTGTGCTGTTATTGTTGGAAATGCTCAATCATCCGAGCACCTGTTACATTGCAGTTGCAGTGGCTTCTATGCAGTAGGATGTGGTTTTTGACCTTCCGTGTGGTATGCCCCATATAGACTTTGTTACAGGGACACCAGATGGCATGTATCACATTATTATCATTGCAATTTGCTTGTGATCCTAAAGTAAACACTAGTTCCTTGTAAATAAACTCGTTTGTTTCTTTACAGTATTTACAGGCAGTACATCAGCCACATTTCTAGTGACCTTTAAGAGGTGGGATGCCCGTTTTGATGTCATATTGGATAAAGGGGGCTTGGGAAAGGCTGCTCTAACTATCAGGTATTTAATGTTAGATCTCCTCTTAAATGCAAACATAGGCTTTTCTGGTTATGGTATTGTGAATTTAATCAAATCCCATTGTTTGTTAACAATAGCCTTGATAGCATTACTGGCTGTGCTGAAAGTATTTACACAGATCAAATGGTCAGTTTGTCCAGTTCTGGTACATAGTGTTAAGACCACACTCTATTCCTGGCTTGTTTGACTAATTTCTTGGGATACTCTCTTTCGATGAGTCTCGTAATCAGAGTTTCTGACTCTCTGAAGTAGTCTTCGTTTCTGAAAAAATCCGAAAAATCCTCTGAATATCCGAAAGGGAGTTTATCCCTGAGATTATGGGGATGGTTGTAGGAAGCTGGGTTTCTGTTGCAGTAACCCCTCACTTTTTACCAGACTACTGATGCACTTTGATCAGCCCTGGGTCCCTCCAATTAGGTTCATGGGGCCTGTGTTCTTTCCCAAAACTGTACCTTGTACCCCCAATCGGCAACTCTCTGGCCACATGTCAGTCCCTTGTAAAAGGTACCATGGGTACCAAGGGCAAAGTGGCCAGGGAATGATTCTAAGGGCTGCAGCACTTATTGTGCCACCATTAGAGGCCCTGTACCTTTACACACACACACTGCCATTGCAGGTTGCATGTTTTGGCGCAGAACAAAGTAAAGAGTTGACATGGCACACCTGTGTGCCATGCCTACAACCCACAGCCCTGGCATTGGTCCACCACCCCTATAGGTGGGTGCACTATACCAGTGGTGAGGGTACAGGTGCACAAGCCCTGTACCACTACAGTGTCTAGACCAATTCTTAGATATTATAAGTGCAGTAATGTCATTAAGAGTATATGGTACTGGTGATGAAAAAGGGTTCAGGCAGATCAGGTCGTTTTACCCCTTTTCTAGGTTTGCCCGGCGTTAGCCGCTTCTCACCCAACTCACGATTACCCAAATAAAGAGGCAGGCGCTGGAGACTGGAAGGCAGGAAACAGGAGTTTATTTCCGACGGAACAGAACACGTCAAATCAGACAACAGGGTATCTTCTCGAGGTGCTCTCTCTAGTTTCTCTACGGCTCCGTCTTTTATACACAGGTTTATGATGTACAAACATTCCTTATTGCAATAAAGACACTTTGAAGTACAAAAGGGCATGTTTGGGACCCCAGCTCCAGGCCCATTCCCATACCGACCGCTCTGATGTTGTTTTCCCCTCCCAAATGTGACATGTGATTGTAATCTGCAGCCGGACATTCCAACAGGACACGAGGGCAGGAGGGGGTGGTCAGATCTAAGGTTGGGCAGGCGATAAGATCATGTTTCGCTATGCGGGGCCGGAGGGGTACATCCACGAGACCTAGTTTTATGATGTGGGACTGGGTCGAGAGGCCAGGTGTAGCCGGGGGGGTCATCAGAAGAGAGGAAGGGTGTTCCTGGGAGGAATGGGGGGGGTGTCGGTCAGATCTAGGGGTGTGAAGGCCTTGATTAATCACCGTTCCTCTGATGTGAGGCGAGGTCCTACTGTAGGAAGCAATAAACTGCATCTGTTGAGCTAGGTGACGGCCTGGGATCAGGCCGGGCAATCGGGCAGGGAGGAAGAGGTTACCAAAAGGGCCCGTTCTATGAGTAGGATGAATGAGCGAGGGGGCAGGGGTCCAGCGCGGTGACAAGGTCGTGTTTAGCGGTGCGTTTATGGCCCGAACAGGAGAGAGAGAGAGAGAGAGAGATGATGGCTATTGGCAATGGGCAGAGAGGTCATGACACAAAGATGGCTACTATCTATGTTCGTGATGGAGCCTAAAAGGGAACAAGATGGCGGGGCCACTGTTTTGTGACTTTCTTTACCTTCAACAGTGGCGAGGGTGAACACAAATGAACGCCGCTTATGTACATATACATTGTCATTTTCCACAGTCGCCGCTTTTTACATAAGATAGATCATTTCCGTGTTTATCATAATTGACGGGGTGTACATATAGTCGTGTGTAGTCAATGAAATAGCGTTTGTCAATACTGGTAGACTTGCGTATAACTGTGTACAGTTGATGCGACATACGAGGTAGAATACTTATAAATTTACATTTGTCGTACTTAAAAAGTGACCGATGAAACATTTTACAGGCAAAAGTGGTTGCGGGAGGAATTTAGTCCAATACAAGCAATTAGTCAAGGGGTGTAGAAATTCCGAAAAAGGGGGGGGGGTCTTCGCCACAGTGTCTTTTTAGTAGCGAGTCATCACTGGTAGGCTCTGGTAGTTCGTTTTCTTCCGTTGGCGCTGTTGAGCACCGGCGGTGGAGCTATAGGTCCAGCTCGGGTCCTTCTTTACACGTCGCAGGGTGTGATCTGTCCTTTGCCGTTAGGCCACAGTCCTGTTTCCTAGCTAATCTCTCTTAAGGGTGCCTTATGCTGGGCACCTGCATTTCTTTCTCGGAGTCAGAATCCACGTGGAAAGGATAGAAGGGGTTTTGTCGGATAATCGAGGGAGGAGAGGGCGGAGTGGGACCGGATCTTTGAGACGGACCAAGGGAGCAAAAGGGTGATGCGCAGGCAGGTCCATCAATCGGGCTCAAAGGGCGGGGACTTCTGGCAAGCGTGGGTCAACAAGTAGAGGGCTTCAAGGCAGCCCTCCATTCCTTCATTTCCTGCGTTTGAGAGTGGTGCATCGTCCCGCGTCCTGTTGCTCTGCGGCTCCATCTTAGGTCGAGGTCACACGCGCCTCACGATCTGTGGCCAGGCTGTGCGTCACGTCCAGCCCCTCTCCTCCGGTGACTGTGTATCCTTGAATGGGTACAAAACAGGGTTTAGCGAACTGGCAAGAGAAGGCATTTATACATTTCAATTCCGTCCCAGATCTAGGTAGCTGGGGTTACGTTTCATCGGTCACGGTCAGAAGTTATCACTGTGGAGCATGTATACAGGCATGTGTACTGAGTTTGTACTAAGTCTATTTGGCGTTCATTCATGTCGCATGTGGCTTTCTGACCCTAGCCCTGGCAGTCTTTTATCATCAGCAACAGTTAAGCAGGGTCATCAGTTATACCTCGAGTTTACGGAGCTGGGGTCAAGCGGGAGGAACGGGGACGTTTTGGACATCCGTACTTGGGTGCGGAGGGGTGGGGCAATCTGGGCATAGGAGATTGTGTTTCTAACGAGATGAGAGCAGAAGGCCACTGAGGTATAGTCCTCCTATAAAAAGGGCCAGATTAGGGGAACATCAGTCGTCTTACCTGTCCTTTCCTTATAGCCAATTCGAGTTCTATCATTTTTACAGAAAGGAGAGGTAGTAACATGGCAAATTACAATTGTTTTAGTTTCTGGCAATTTGTCGATCACCTTTGTGTTCGAAAAACCAATTAGGCTCGTGCCGGTGGGGCACAACATTACCACTCAAAGGAGGAGGGAGCAGGGGTCGATCGCATTTTAAATGAACTATTCGGTACACGTACAACATGAAGGGAAAGGAAGAGAGAGAGAAACGTGTACAATAATAGGCCATTTTGGTGCGCACACAACACAAAACAGTAGTGGTCATATTATATAGAAACACAGACTGAGGGACAACGTAAATCCATATACTACGTACACATGAATTCAGGCGAGGGGGGTACATGTATTTACATACAGAACTCAAGACAAAACATAGAACAGTACGTGGCCAAAGACGTTTCCTCCTGCATGCTGCGCATCCGTAGTTTCCTATTTAATTCGCCTGGCTGTCTTTTGCTGTTGGTCTCTGTTGCAAATACTTATACTTTCGTCAATTGTTCGGGAACTATCCTGGTCGGGCTAGTACTTACGGTGGGATCTTTGAATAGTTTTTAGCGAACGGGTATCCAGGCTGAGGCAACGGAGGGTGTTAGTTGGGGGAACAACTTCGAGTTTCATGGCGTAAGAATCTACTCGTAGGTGCACGTCATTCTTGGTTGCATTATTCGGGGCCGGTTGGAGTCATATTTTTGTCATACTGCAATAACCCGCCAAGTTTCTGCTTCAGGCCACCCCTCCAGTCGTTAGGTTCATAGAGAGAGAGACGGTCGTTTCTAAGTAAGGGAGTGTTATATCTATGTCTGCTCGTCGTGTATAGGCACCATGTTCATACCCCCCTTTTTCCCCATTCCATCGGTCGTTCAATCATCACTCAAGTCGTACAAAAACATCTCTCTTATCAAGCCAACGCGTGCAACGTATATCCAGTCGAGTTACACACATCCGGTCATACACGCGTGCATTCATATCACCCAAAAATCGTCATGTCCTCAGGGGCAGTCCCCATGGATAATGTATCATTTGTCCCCGCGGAACCATGGCGCGTTGTTTAGGTCTTTTCCATACTTTAGCCGATGTTCCGATGTGACCTGCAGAAAGAAGGGGAAAAAAAAGAAGGGGTGGGGGCAGCGTTTTAAGACACATTCGCGTGCATAAACCCAAAAGGCTTTTACTTACCACGTATTCGACCTATCTCCGCGGGGTGCAGTCCCTTCCATCTCGGTGGTTTAAGCCCAGAGGGACTGGCGGTGCGGGAGGCATAATCATTTATGGACTGCACATTGCATAGATCGCCCGCGTGTGGTATTGCGGATCTTGTGTGGGGGGGTCGAAACAAAAGGGCAATCTGGGGAAAGTGGGATTAAACTTGTGTTCTTCTTCGAGGAGTCGGGGTGGTCCACAGTGGTAACGGGTCTGGTTTAGGGGCATCTGAAACAATTTCCCTGAGATATGTGGCATACAAAGTAAAACAGAACACCGGGACCTTTATCGATTGCCTTATGTTGCACAAAAGTAAAAAAACACACGCAACAAACTTGGATCATTCACATTTTCAATATTTCTGGGTACTTTGCTTTTTAACCTTTCAGTAATCGACTTGCTTTATTTCGCCTGTATTTTACGTAGATCGGAAACAAGGGCTATGTATTCGAACTTTCCAACCCAAAAGCTACGACTATATTTGTTTTTTTTCACAAAATCTTTATTTAAAAAATGATGACGTACAAATGCAGGCCTACAACCACGTGGGCCAGCCACGGAGCAGACTGGAACTGTACATGAGGACATATTTGTCTGCGGAAAACATAACTGAGTCGGTGGTTGTTTTATTTCATCAAGGTACGATAAGTGCAATAGAATCATATCGAAAATTCATTGTGGGTGAGTACCATCAGTGTCAAAAAGGTTCGAACTTTCAATAATACTGTAATCAATGATGCGTCAGAACTTAATATCAAATTCATTGTTCGAATGTTCAAGCAATACTCATCCCCTCCCGCCATGTGCTTCGAAACTGCATACATATCTCATGATATCAAGTCTGAGCATCCGGAACACAACGGGGAATTGCGAGTTTCGTTTGTACCGGCGCCATTTTGGGTGGGTTCAGGCGGGTCCAAGTATAGTCAAAATGTCTCCACCAACTCGTGGTCGGACCAGAGCCTCTTTCGGCAGTCTAGAAGTATCGTTAAGGGGCAACAGAAGGGACCGGTGACATGAACCATCAATCAAAGAAAAGGGAGGGGGCAACAATCTTTCCTACCGGGTCATACTGATGTACCACCGGAACTGATCAAATCGGTAGTCTGCAGTATCTTGGGTCATTCAAAACTGAGGCTGGCGTCAGCATGAGAGCGCCGACGTCTCGCGGCTACGTCTTGGTCGTTCTGCGGGCGATCATGGCAGTCATTTCCCATCGGGGGGCGGTTGGGGACCCGCGGAGGTCGAGGGCCCTCCGCAACTCTCGTAGAATCTTCAAAGCTGAGGAGAACGTTTCTGAACGGAGGACTCGTTTGTCTAGCTGGCCAGCGACCAGGCCATCCTTGCACGCCAGGTTCATTCCTGCAGAGTCGACCGCCATTCTTAGGAGTTCTGCAGCTACCGACAGTCACTGGGTCAAATGAGCAGACGGACTCCAGCCTGTTGGGCGAGGCGTCGTAGCACCGCCACAGTGGACGAGACCCTGCTGGGTGAGTGGAGCATCTCTATACTGCAAGAGTGGACGAACCCTTTGCCGTGTGTGTGGAGCGTCCCTATACTGCAAGAGTGGATGAACCCTTTGCCGGGTGCGTGGAGCGTCCCTGCACCGCAAGAGTGGACGAACCCTTTGCCGGGTGCGTGAAGCATTGGGGGTGCAGCTGAGGGGCCTCCACCTGGGGAGGCGGGAGAGGCTCGTCCGCGCCGCCTCTCCCTCCCAGTGCACCCCACGGCGTCTCGCTGACATTTGTTATGGCCGGACCAGGCGATGAAGAAGAGGGGGGAGTCGGAGGCATATGCAAGACATCCCCCCCCCCCCGTGGCCTGCAAGGCGCCGGGAGAAGAAGGGAATGGGAGGACCAGTACATCTCGGGTCGGGCCCATGCCTTCTCCGGCCGATGGCGGCCGGCCGCTCTTTGTCACGGCCCCAGTAACGGGTCCCTTGGTTCATCCTGGGGACAGGCCTTGGCGCGTGGTGTCACCTCCGGACTATTCGCGTAATGGTTCTCCACCCCAGGCCGCCGCCGACGGCTTTTGTAGACTTTCTGACGCCCAAAAACCTACTAGAAAGTAGCCCAAGGTAGCCCAACATTGCTACTTTGGGGAAGGATGGACAGGAACGGCGTCAAGCAGACGGCGAAATGCATTGTGGGTTTGTTGTTGCAGCCGTTTGCCGTGTAAATAGTTGTTTAATGTATTTTTGTTCAAATAAAAACGTTTTAACCTGTTACTTTGCTATTGCGTTGTTTATTTCTAATATTTGCCTAGGGTTTGTCGTTAATTGGGCGGGGTGGTCGGTGGAGCCGAGCTGTCTCGCAGTCATAATGGCGTTGAGTTCGACTTTCCTCACTAGTTTCATATTTCCTGAGGGGTTGTTCCTAATGTTTCCATTTCAGTGAGGTTGAAAAGAGATCTCATCAGTGGCCTACTGATTTTACTCGATTCCTTTTGTTTTTCCTAACGATTCTTATGTTCTTTTATTTGCTTGCACGATACAGCGGCTAATCCGCATTTTCTTTATATATGTCCCTTTTTATTAGGGGTGTCCTCCGGCGGAGCCAGATGGTCTACCTCTAATAAATGGTCCGGGCTGAACCAACTACTGAGCAATGGGGGGAAGATAGGCATGACGGGTTACAACGGGGACAAAAGTCAGCACTACCTATCCTTCACTACTTTGCGGAGACTAGGTAGAATATTTCTATTCTACAGTATTCGCAAATAGGGAATACCCAAAGAGAGAACCAGTTCCAAACAGTCAAGTTCGGACAAACAATCAATCAATCAAATGAGGAATACAATAGGCGCGACGGGTTACAACGGGGGCAAAAGCCTGCGCTACCTACCCTTCACTATCTGCAAAGAGAGAGATCTTCCTGTTCCTCTCTGTTTGTAGGCAGAGAAGATCCTTTCCGAGAACCAATTCCGAACGATCAATGTTCGGTCAAACAATCAGTCAGTGGGGGATAAAAATAGGCATGACGGATTACAACGGGGGCAAAGGCCTGCGTTACCTATCCTTCACTATCTGCAAAGACTAAACAGAGTATGGCGACTCTGTGCTTGTTTGCAAATAGAGAATGATCCAAAGAGAACCAATTCCAAAACAATAAATGCTTGGATAACAATCAATCAAGTGGAGAGGGAAGTAGGCGCGACGGGTTACAACGGGGGCAAAAGCCTGCGCTACCCACCCTTCACTATCTGCAAAGGGAGAATACTCCTATCCTTCCCCGTTTGTAGACAGAGAATCTCTCAGGACAAAACAATCAAATGCGTAATACTAGTATTTTCCAATGACAATCAAACAATCGATTCGCAATTTGTCGTGTTTACACGACCTTACCCGGACCGTATGGACAGTTTCTCGTCTTCCGCTTCCAGCGCCCGATCGTCCTCTATTCTCCATAATTGCTGTGGCACTCCTGATGGTTCCCAGTCAGGACCGTAGATCACTCGAGAGAGGTCTGTTCGGAACCAGTGAAGTTCCGATGATCGGCTGCCAGACAAGGGTCTATCGGGCAGGAGCTCTTCCCAATCGTTGCAGTCGTTCACTCTGTCGTTGGGACCTCTCTCACTGGATCCACGTGTCGCTGATGGGCCCCACGTTTGGGACACCAATTGATGAAAAAGGGTTCAGGCAGATCAGGTCGTTTTACCCCTTTTCTAGGTTTGCCCGGCGTTAGCCGCTTCTCACCCAACTCACGATTACCCAAATAAAGAGGCAGGCGCTGGAGACTGGAAGGCAGGAAACAGGAGTTTATTTCCGACGGAACAGAACACGTCAAATCAGACAACAGGCTATCTTCTCGAGGTGCTCTCTCTAGTTTCTCTACGGCTCCGTCTTTTATACACAGGTTTATGATGTACAAACATTCCTTATTGCAATAAAGACACTTTGAAGTACAAAAGGGCATGTTTGGGACCCCAGCTCCAGGCCCATTCCCATACCGACCGCTCTGATGTTGTTTTCCCCTCCCAAATGTGACATGTGATTGTAATCTGCAGCCGGACATTCCAACAGGACACGAGGGCAGGAGGGGGTGGTCAGATCTAAGGTTGGGCAGGCGATAAGATCATGTTTCGCTATGCGGGGCCGGAGGGGTACATCCACGAGACCTAGTTTTATGATGTGGGACTGGGTCGAGAGGCCAGGTGTAGCCGGGGGGGTCATCAGAAGAGAGGAAGGGTGTTCCTGGGAGGAATGGGGGGGTGTCGGTCAGATCTAGGGGTGTGAAGGCCTTGATTAATCACCGTTCCTCTGATGTGAGGCGAGGTCCTACTGTAGGAAGCAATAAACTGCATCTGTTGAGCTAGGTGACGGCCTGGGATCAGGCCGGGCAATCGGGCAGGGAGGAAGAGGTTACCAAAAGGGCCCGTTCTATGAGTAGGATGAAAGAGCGAGGGGGCAGGGGTCCAGGGCGGTGACAAGGTCGTGTATAGCGGTGCGTTTATGGCCCGAACAGGAGGGACCGGGGGCTGTCGGGGCGCGGGGCGCTTGCGAGGCTGGAGAGAGAGAGAGAGAGAGAGAGAAAGAGAGAGAGAGAGATGATGGCTATTGGCAATGGGCAGAGAGGTCATGACACAAAGATGGCTACTATCTATGTTCGTGATGGAGCCTAAAAGGGAACAAGATGGCGGGGCCACTGTTTCGTGACTTTCTTTACCTTCAACAGTGGCGAGGGTGAACACAAATGAACGCCGCTTATGTACATATACATTGTCATTTTCCACACTGGGAGTTTGTCTTTATGAACTCCACTGCACCATAATGGCTTTACTGAAAACTGGGAAGTTTGGTATCAAACTTCTCAGCACATTAAACCCACACTGATGCCAGTGTGGGATTTATTTAATGAAAAATTCACTCAGAGGGCATCTTAGAGAGGCCCCTTGAAAAATGACCAGCCTCTGGTGGGTTCCCTGACTGGTAAAAACCAGCCTGCCACCACAAGACATGTTACTGGACCCTGGGGTGGGAGCCATGGCTTCCTGAGTCCTGGAACAAAGCCTTTCCCGGGCAGAGATATTCACACCTCCCCCAGGTTAGAAAGAGCCATCTGTGGCAGGGGAGCTTCAAAGGCCTTATTGCCTTTGTAACGGAAACCCCAGCCTCTCATGTTATAGGGAGCAGGCCCCCTTCCTGTCTCCCCTCCTTTTCAGCGGGAAGACAGGCGGGAAAAATTCAAACAGCCTAGAAGGTGTGCCCATCTCTGCCAATCCCACCCCTGAAGTGGGGGAGACAAAGCGAAGCCCTCTCTTCAGTGCCCACCATCTTGCAGATGGCAGGCACTCTATAATCAGGATTATGCATTGTGCCCACTTCCCCCGTGTGGGGTGAGTACACCAAGGCTCTAGTCACCCGAAGGTCAGTAGCCCATTGGCTACTGACCTTGAGACCCCTAAAATACCCCCTAAATACAGTATTTAAGGGGCAGCACTGAACCAAGAAGACAGATTCCCGCAACCAACAAAGAAAAGGGACAAAAGAAGATGCCTAGCAGTGGAGACTGCAGAGAACAGCTGACTTGGCCCCAGCCCTATCGGCCCGTCTGCAGTTTCCAGAGATACTGCTCCAAAAGTCGCCTTGTCCTACAGCCAGCCACCTCCAGAACCTTGGGAGGACTGACTGCCTTCAACAAAGACCAGATCTCCTGTGAACAGCAGCTCTGTTCAAAAGAAACTCCCAAGACAGACTCTGAGCCTGCTGTGGACAAAGAAACCCGATGCCTGGAACCACCTCTGCACCCGTCGCCTACGGCCATGAGTTCCAGTGGCCCACTGGTCCCAGTGAGGTCCTCCAGCACTCCAGAGTCTGAGTCCACCGCCGGTTGACCCCTCCAGGAATCCCCAACGTCGCCTGCAGCCTCTTCACAGAGACCCCATCATCCACGAGTGGCTCTGTAAGGTGAAATCCGTCCTCAAAAGTCACACCTGCATCCAGTCGTTCTGCACCCTGGAGACGAGAACCCAAGGTGCACTTATGTCCCCAAGCCCTCCAACTTACCTGCCCAGCTGTTGGTTCCTCCCGGAAGTCTTCTTCGACTGAGCCTGCAGCCAAAATCCAAAACCAGCAACTCCCATTGAAAACAACAGGACAATCAATGATAAAAAAGCACCCTGCACCCAGCCGCCCCTGCGCTGCTGCGGGTGCAGATTTTGTGCTAACTTGGATCCCTATTTTACCTGAGCCTAATACCAGGCACTTTGCTCCCACAACCTTGTGACCTGCTCATTAGCAGCCACCAACCGGAGGCCCCCTATCCCTATTGGATAACATTGGACCTCAGCACTCTACACCCAGCCGCCCTAGTTCCGCTGAGGGTGTTCTGATAGTGCATCTTCGACCCTGGGAGAACCCTGGTTCTAAACCCAGAATACCAACTCCCACAAACAAGTACTTACCTGAAAACCGTTAATCGCACCAGATCACAGTAAGAAACCAGCGCATCACCTCCTCTCCTGTAAGGAACCAACGCATCACCTCTCCTGCGCTGCAGTAAGGAACCGATGCATCACCTCCCCCGAAGCAAGGAACCGATGCATCACCTTCCCTGCGACCCTTTTGTTTGTATTGCATGATACATTCAAGGTACTTTGAGAGTAAAGTGTTGCATTTACCATCTACATTGAACTAAGCTATTTCTACCATTTTAAAGCCTAATTTTGATTACAGTATTGTGGATTTTTGTTGTTTGGTCTTGTTTTAAGTCTAGTAAAGATTACTTATTTTTCTAAACTGGTGTGGTGTCCATTTGTAGTGTTTTCACTTTGTTACTGTATGTGTTCACAAATGCTTTACACACTGCCTCTGAGATCAGCCTGTCACAAGCTACCAAGGGGGTGGCAGGGGTTATATTAGCACTGTAGCCCCTTACCCTGACTAGAAGCAAGGGTCCCTATTTGTACAAAGGTACCTACCTCTGCCAACTAGAGACCCCCAGTTCTAACAGAGACAATATGCATATTCTGTGGCAAGAGGATCTTGCAGGGTGGGACCCATGTGGAGCCTCACTGTAAACATGAGGGGGGGAATAATTAGAAAGACTATGTGTAGTATAGGCTACAATGGTCCTAGCCTCGCATGTGGTAAAATGTGTTGTACAAGTGAAATAACAACCTACGAATTGCAACATGGAAAGTCAATCACAAAACTAGGAACACTCTAAAAGATAATAGAGTGAACTGATTAAAGGCACAGTGTTACATTAAGACATGAGAAATATCAGGCTGTTATCATTACCCATGCAAGAGTGAATGCATGTAGCAACAAGGTTATACAACATAGGGTGCTGGTTAAAATAAACCTGTAAACATCTGTAAGATACAGCTCAAAGCTAGAAGGTGGTATGTGGTTAGAGTCAAAGAGTAGTTGCTTGATGCCAGTCCTCAAGGATATTAAGTCCATGCCTGATGGAGTCCACTTGATCAATCCATCTCAATTCATTGGTCATCAGTTGACGTGTTAGATGTCCGTCCCTCGATTCAGGTGTCAATTGCTCAATCACTTGCCAAACCTTCTCCTTAGTGGTTGTTGTTCGAAATGCTCAACCATCGGAGCACTTGTAACATTGCAGCTGATGCAGTCTCTATGCTGTAGAATCCAGTATAGATCTTATTACATGAATACCAGATAACATATATCACATTATTAGCAATCCAAATAGTTAGTGATCCCAAAGTAAACCATATCTCATTGTAAGCAAAATCCTTTGTTTCTTTACAGTATTTATAGGCAGTACATCGGCCACATTTGTAGTGATCTTCAATAGGCTGGATGCGCCATTGTAATATCAAAGTGGGCATAGAGGGCTTAGGGGGGCTGCTCTAACCATCAAGTCTTTAATGTTAGATCCCTTTACAAATGAAAACATAGGCTTTGCTGGTTTGGGTATCGTGGACTTAATCAAATACCAGTGTTTGTTAACAATAGCCTTGATGGTATTACTGGCTGTGCTGAAAATATTTACACAGATCAGTTGGTTAGTTTGTTCTGTTCTCATGCATGGTGTTAAGAGTTCCTCCCTGGGGCAATACCATGCTCTCTTCCTGGATTGTTTGACTCATTTCTTGGAATACTCCCTTTGGATGAGTCTAGTAATTGGAATATCTGACCGTCTGAAGTAGCCTTCCTTTCTGAAATAATTGTGACGAATCCTCAGAAGTTGTATGAACAGGAGGTTATCCCTGAGATTAAGGGAATTGTGGCTCCCATATTGTAAGAGAGAATTTCTTTCAATTGATTTTCTGAAAATCTTCTAGCATGGCAGTGAGCTAGATCTAGGAAAACAATTCCTGTTCTATAGTAGCTAAAAATTATACTCAGGAGAGATTATGGTCATCTACTAAGGTGGCTTTAGGTTATGGTCCAGGGTAATTGCTATTTACACCATGTAGGGAGGCTGCAAAGTGTACTCAGGAGCAACATTTTAGGCCTGCAGTGGTCGTGGGCTATGCCCAATAGCAGCTATCCCCACACAGTAGGGAGGCCATAAAGATAAGATCCGAAATGTCCATTCCCAACCTTCAAGAGTGGCTATAAGCTTGACCCAAAGAATTCCCCCTAGGAACCCATGATCCCTGCCATGTCTGACTAATTTCACTCTGTACAGAGGCTATCATCTGCCCGCTGCCCTCTTGTCTGGGTGAGAAGGAATGGACCTACAACCTGAACCCAGGAACACCAGAGTTACTCAAAGGGCTAGTCTCTTGTAACCAACACCTGGGCTCAGGAACTGTGAGTTCTACCCTGCCAAGTGGAGCCACCCCAGTCCTGAACCCTCGGAAATTGGTCTGAAAGTGCTCTGACAGCCTATTTGTGGATCCAGCACACCGATGCTTCTTTTCTGCTGAGTGCAGCAACCCTGAGCAGAACTGACACTTCGCTTCTGCTATGACAATTCTCCTAGCGCAAGGACTCCGCATTGAACTCGCAGCCGCATCAGATTTGCAGCTGCACAATACATCCCACTGCAGGGTCTCATACCGCACACCTCATCCTAACCCTAAACCAAAAACAAGGTTGTACCCTCAGCCTAATCTTACCCTAGCTCTAGCACTAACACTAAGCCTAACCCTTAGTCTGGCAGGAACCCTAACAACAAACTTCACCCTAAACCTAAGCCTTAGCAATCCTAAAATACTAATGCAACTTCTAACCCTAGCCCTAATACCTAACACTATCTCTTACACAAACACTCCACCTGACATTAAGCCTATCCTAACTAGAAACATGATCCAAACCATAAACCTATCTCCCATGCAAATCCTAATCATAAACCTACCATTAGTCCTCATTCTAATCTTTACCTCTACGTTACTTATAGTATTGTATCCTACAAAACATTTGTATAGCAATTCATACCCCTGATAAGTCTAGGAGTGAATTTGGATTTGTGTGATTGGATGGGTTTTGGAAGTGGCATTTCTCATGCAGGAGATGTTTTTTGAGAAGCTTGAGCTACAAACACTTGCTCCAAAAATGTGGCACCATATGCTGCAATGTATTAACGTGAAATGTTGAGGAGAAAGCGTAAGCATAGTTGCAGCAGTGCATATCTATTTAGCAATTTGTATAAAACACACATTGTATGTTGTGTTTCTAATGATAGGAAGGGTCGTGTACTTAATACTTTCTGGAACAGAAGTGGACTTTCAATATTACTTATTCAAGTAGGCACTGAACTCGAGTGTTGGCTGTTAGGACAGAAAATAATGTTCCACCTATTCAAGTCCTTTTGCACATACCTCACATGATGCAGTGATATTCTCAAGGGACACAATTTCAATAAAGTAGCATTAGTGTAATGGTATATGTATATAGTGGATTGTCTGTAGAGACAGTACACTCTTTAAATAAAACACATGTAATACATTTTTATCAGAGGATTTGTGGTTGGGATTAATGCAGCTTTGAGCAAGAGTGGGCTGAAGAAACCTACCTATTCATCATACAGGATTTAGGAATAGACAAAATGGCATTGCCAATCTTTAGATGATCATCCTAATAACTCATAAGTACATAAAAACAAAGGCATTTTATTACTCAGACTGTCACATTTTATGGCGAAAAGTGGCTAATCTAAGAATCCCAAAAGGTTTATTGACTCTAATTATCACAATTCATACTCATACTTGGTCTAAAGTTCTCATGCTCTCAGATCGGAGCTTAACTCATAGAATACCAACTAAACATTGTTTATGCCAAGGTTGCATTCTGGCCCCAACATTGTTTTCAATCTACACACTTATCAGACCTGCTGGATGTTCGAGTAGCAGGCATCTGTTTCCCCTGAGGATATGGCTTACAATTCGGCCTCTCCTCGTGTTTGTGGATGCTATAGTACTCATTGACTGTTAATTGCAGTTGCCCCCCCCATGGTGCATGCCTCATGACATCCACCACCACTCTCAGTAGTGCTGCACAGCAGCTGTGATGCTCTACAACATGGTTATACAAAATATTGACACATCCAATATATCTTGTATAGGCAAGACCTAATGCCTTTACGAATGTTTTCTAGAAAATTAGTTCTTGGCAGAGACCCGCCCAGAAATCCCTCTGGGTAAAGCTTGCCTCCCTTGCTGCTCTCGGAACAATTCGGGGGCGGGGGCTGTTATTTATGTCCCACCACATTCAAACATCACTAGCCACTGATCCCTAACTGCTGCTCTTCAATCCACTCCAAGTAAAATTCCGACCACAGTGACAGAGCATGTCTTAATATAGCATGTGAGAAGTTGGCCTGGTAGGGGATGTTTCCAATTCTGGAACCACCTACTACCTGACCAAACAATCCCCTTATGGTGTCTGGTTGTAAGTCAACCTTATTAGACAAGCTATCCTAGGGGTAGCATGGACTAAGCAGCCTAAAGGCTTAACTTAAGAGGTCGTGTTAAGCGAGCTGTTTTACCACATACAATCCTGTAATACCAAATGAAAGGACACCACACAAGTATATATTATAAAAATATATGTGTTTATTACTAAAAACAATCCCCAGTATTCTTTATGAATAAAGGGGCACAAGCGTTAAATCAAAAGCACTGTTTAAACATACAAGTTGCACAATTATGGATGAGGGCGGGGGGCCACTCAAACCATATACTAAACAAGTGGTATAAGAGAGGCCACTCGAACAGTGGTTAGGCCTAGGGCCTAGGGAATCGCTGGGAGCAGTCAGGACAAGCAATGCTGAAGTCGGGAATGGCCCTCGGGATTCGGGAGATGTGCGGAAAGCGCACGCATGCACCAATGTTAACCAATGGTGCGTAAAAGTCAAATAGTTAAAGTTTAAGGACACTTCCGCTGAACCTAGAGGAACAAAACTTAACACACAGACCCTAGAGGTGTGCACCAGTGTGGGAACACCGGCGGAGCAAAGTTACCTCACCCACAGGAAGTGGGTGCACAGGGTCGAAGTGGCGTCGGGTTTTGACACGCAGGCTCTTGGTGCTTGAAGCTGAAAGGGCTGCAGGCAGGGTGAAGACGAAGTGTCCGGTGGAGTCCAAGGGTGGACTCAAGTTGTAGAGTACCTGAAAGCAGAGGGGACAGAGTCTGGGTCACTCAGCAGTGACCAGGGTGGAACCAGGACGGAACCAGGCAATGTCGGGCGCAATCAGGTGGTCGTCGAGGCGCTTCTCTTCGCTGTCACGTGGGCTCTGGGGCATCTGCGACGTCCAGGAGCAGGTCACGATCTGTCCCACGCAGGCTCTCACCGTCGGTGCAGTCGGCTTCCGGTTTGGAGCAAACAAGCCTTGGTAAGAGCAATCCACGCGGGATTGGAAGATGGCGTCTTACTCGGACCAGGAAGGTCAGAGTCGGGGCTCCCTTTCAGGGGAGCTGGTGTGGATCTGGAGCAACCAGAATCACGAGTCTTCTTTTGTAGTTCGTCGGCACAGGGACCACAAGCCAGCTGGCAAGTGACCGGGCCAACGCGTTGAGCCAAATCGTGCCAAAGGGCCCCACGCAGCACTCGTCGAGTGTGGAGGGCTGAACTTCGGCTCAGGAGTAGCTCAGGGTGGGGGCTTCTCAAACCCCGGTGTACAGCTTCGAGGGTCACTCGTGGGCTGCACGGTCAGCGTCTTGTGGTCACTTCAAGATGGCGTGCCCCACGCTTCCGGTCGCCTCCACGGGTCTCAGCTTTGCAGGGACTGTGGATCGGGCTGTTAGAAGCTGGGCAGGCTTGATCTCGTCGATCTCAGTCGCTCGAGTTCCGGCGGGAACTGCAACTAAGTAGACGTCGAGGGCTGGATGGTGCCTGCTGCTGCAGGGTGGTCACTCCTTGACCACAAGGGAGATTCTTCGGGCTTCCACGTGGAGATGGAGGGCGAAGGGTCCAGAATATCGTTTCAAATGTTTCTTCCAGGAAATCTGATGTGCATTGGCACTGCTCCCACTCTTATTCGAATCTGGTGGGCGTGATTACCTGCTAGGTCCCCTCCTATGGGTGGGACCCAGGAAGTGGGTGGATACACCCCCTTCCTTTGATCCAGGCCGCCCTGGCACGAGGGCTGGAGTGCCCCAGAACCGGTTTGGCCGGATTATGCAAGGGGCAGCCTTGTGCGCCCCAGGCAGTGTCTGGTTTCTTTCAAACCTCCCTGCTACAATACACTATCTCCTGTCTGGAGGGCGGTGACACCCTCCTGTGACAGGAAACCCTTTGTCCAGGACCCCCTTGACTGGGTTTCGGTCAGCTCCAGGGGTCCAGACATTTGTCTGTGGCAGAGGCATCCATTTTGTGGATCTTAAGGCCTTTGGAGAAATCAACCGCATTAAAGTGAAGTAACATGTCTTACCCCTCTAGAGGGGTGGAATGCCATCCCCGTCGCCAGAACTGGCGAGGGGATGGTATTCCAAAGCGTATGACACCTTACACGACATGTTTTGATAAAGCCAAACCAGAGTTGCTAAATAACCGCGAGGATTATAAGGCACTTAATAGTATATGGTATGGCATTATCCTGAAACAGCTTAGGGATTTGTTCCCGACGGCTGCAGACAGGCTCAGCTCATGCTAGAGCTCCATCTCACATAAAAACCATGCACCCAGCCTCCAGGATTGGTGAGGCCTGTCTATAGGAGTGGCTCACAGGTTTACATGTGTCCAGATATAGGTTTAGACATAGGTATACTATATCTAAGCAAGGGGTGTGTACACCACCTTACCCCAGCTGAGTGATCAGCCAGTTGTGTCAATTTAAGAACCAGCCAGGGGTGGCAAAAGATATGCTGCAGCCCCTGGTAGGCCTTAGTGGCTCCTGTGCCCTGTGCACCTATAGTGCATTCTACAGGGGCTGACAAGGAGTCCATTTCCAATTGGTATGTGCCTATAGCACATGTGTCATTAGTTTAGTGAGAGAACAGCAGGCTGGGGGTCTGATCAGCAGGCCCACAGCCTCAGTAGTCGAAAACCAGTGAAGCAAAAAGCAAAAATTTGGGGTGACCATAGGATAGCAGACCCTACTCTCCTACACAACCCCCCCCCAAACGCAGGGACATTAAACTAACCTTGACCAGATAAGTCTTCATGTTCTAAGTGGAAGTACCTGGAGAGACCATCTGCATTACCATGGTCAGTCCCTGGGCGGTGCTCCACTGTAAAGTCCATCCCCTGTAGGGAAATGGACCACCTGAGCAGTTTGGGATTTTCACCCTTCATCTGATTAAGCCATAAGAGGGGCTTATGGTCTGTTTGCACCAGGAAGTGAGTTCCAAACAAGTAGGACCTCAACTTCTTTAATGCCCAAACCACAGCAAAGGCCTCCCTCTCAATGGCTGACCAACGTTTTTCTCTTGGGGTTAGCCTCCTGCTAATGAAAGCAATTGGCTGGTCTTGACCATCTTGATTAAGTTGTGAGAGTACAGCTCCCACCCCCAACTCAGAAGCATCTGTCTGAACAATGAACTGTTTGGAGTAGTCAGGACTCTT
Source organism: Lissotriton helveticus (assembly GCF_964261635.1). Classification (NCBI taxonomy): domain Eukaryota; kingdom Metazoa; phylum Chordata; class Amphibia; order Caudata; family Salamandridae; genus Lissotriton; species Lissotriton helveticus. Next base: position 1,028,736,625 of record NC_136071.1, read on the forward strand.
TAGGATAGGTGCAGAGCACATGGCCTTCTTCAGGTCTTCAAATGCCTTCTGACAGCTAACTGTCCACTGAACCTTTTTTGGCATCTTCTTGGATGTCAAGTCATTTAATGGTGTCACTATAGACCCATAGTTTTTCACAAACTTTCTGTAATACCCAGTCAGGCCCAAGAAGGCTCTGACTTGTGTCTGGGTAACTGGAGGAGCCCAGTCCTGTATGGCCTGGATTTTGCTTTCCAGTGGCTGAACCTGGCCTCCACCTACTAGGTGGCCCAGGTATACAACCTTACTCTGCCCTATCTGGCACTTTGTGGCCTTGATAGTTAGGCCTGCCTTTTGCAGGGCCTCCAAAACTTTCTTCAGGTGGATCAGGTGATCCTCCCAGGTGGAGCTAAAGACAGCAATATCATCCAGATAAGCTGCACAAAAGTCATCCAACCCAGTAAGGACTTGGTTCACCAACCTTTGGAAAGTGGCAGGTGCATTCTTCAAACCAAAGGGCATTACCACAAACTGATAATGTCCACTAGGGGTAGAGAATGCTGTTTTGGCTTTTGACTCCTCAGCTAGTCTGATTTGCCAGTAGCCAGCTGTCAGATCAAATGTGCTCAGAAACTTGGCAGAAGCCAATCTGTCAATGAGCTCATCTGCTCTTGGAATGGGGTGAGCATCTGTCCTAGTGACAGCATTGAGACCCCTGTAATCCACGCAAAACCTCATTTCTCTCTTACCATCTTGGGTATGAGGTTTTGGCACCAGGACTACTGGGCTGGCCCATGGGCTCTCTGATGGCTCAATCACTCCAAGCTCCAACATCTTTTGCACCTCAGCCTTGATGCAATCCCTGACATGATCAGGTTGCCTGTAGATCTTATTCTTGACAGGCAGACTGTCACCAGTGTCCACAACATGGGTACACCAGTCAGTTTGGCTGGGTGTGAGTGAAAACATTTGCCTGTGAGCCTGCAAAACTTGTCTGCAGTCCCTCTGTTGCTGGTCAGTGAGGCTGCCTGCCAAGGCTACTCCATCAACTGAACCATCATCAGGGTTCTGGGAAAGCAGGTCTGGGAGAGGGTCACTCTCTTCCTCCTGTTCCCCATCTGTGGCCATGAGCAAGCTCATGTCCTCCCTGTCTACAAATGCTTTCAAGCGATTCACATGGATTACCCTGTGAGGGCTCCTGGGTGTTCCAAAGTCTACCAAGTAGGTGACTTCCCCTTTCTTCTCAATAATAGGATAGGGTCCACTCCATTTGTCTTGGAGTGCTGCTGGAGCCACTGGCTCCAGTACCCATACCTTCTGTCCTGGTTGGAACTCTACCAGTACAGCCTTTTGGTCATGCCAAGCTTTCTGCAATTCTTGGCTGGCCTCCAGGTTTTTGGATGCTCTTTCCATGTACTCAGCCATCCTGGAGCGGAGACCAAGTACATAGTCCACTATGTCTAGTTTGGGCTTTTTGAGAGGTAACTCCCATCCTTCCTTCACCAAACACAATGGACCTCTCACAGGGTGGCCAAACAAAAGTTCAAAAGGGCTGTAGCCAACCCCCTTCTGTGGGACCTCTCTGTAAGCAAAGAGCAGGCAGGGTAAAAGAATGTCCCATTTCCGCCTGAGCTTCTCTGGTAATCCTTTTATCATGCCTTTAAGGGTCTTGTTAAATCTCTCCACAAGCCCATTGCATTGTGGATGATATGGGGTGGTAAACTTATAGTTTACTCCACATTCCTTCCACATTGCTTTTAGATAGCTGGACATAAAATGTGTCCCTCTATCTGATAGTACCTCCTTAGGAAAGCCCACTCTTGAGAAAACTGCAATGAGGGCTTTTGCCACCACAGGTGCTGTGGTGGTCCTTAGGGGAATAGCCTCTGGGTACCTGGTGGCATGATCCACTACCACCAGTATGAATCTGTTCCCAGATGCTGTTTGGGGGTCCATTGGACCCACAATATCAATTCCAACTCTCTCAAAGGGGACCCCCACCACAGGTAGTGGTATTAGGGGGGCCTTTGTTGTGCCACCTGACTTACCACTGGCTTGGCAAGTGACACAGGAGCGACAAAACTCCTTGACATCCTCTGACATGTGAGGCCAGTGAAAGTGTGGAACAAGCCTGTCCCACGTCTTGTTCTGGCCTAAGTGTCCTGCAAGGGGAATATCATGGGCCAAGGTAAGGAGGAATCCCCTAAACTGCAGAGGTATCACCAACCTCCTGGTCATGCCAGGCTTGGGGGCTCTAGCCTCTGAGTAAAGGAGTCCCTCATCCCAATACACAGTATGGGTACCTTGGGCATCCCCAGCAGCCTCAGCAGCAGCCTGCTGTCTGAGGGGTTCAAGGGAAGGGCAATCTAATTGAGCCTGCCTCAGGTCTGCCCTTGAGGGTCCCCCTGTCCCCAGAAACTCAACCTGGTCAGGTTCAAGCTCCTCAGAGACAGTCTCCTCTTGGACTGCAGAATCAGTTTCCTCTGAAACCTGATCCTCAACCTGGGGCAAGGTGGAAGGCGAGGCCTTTCCTCTCTTGCTCCTTCTCTTGGGTTGTGGCTGGTCTATTGTCTCAAGATCCACCACTGGTTCAGGAAGGCACTTCTTAGCCTGAGCCCTTGTCATGGCAAGGACATGCTCTGAAATCCCTAGCATTTCTGCATGAGTCCTGTACTCCACTTCTGACCATGCTGAGCTTTCAAGGTCATTGCCTAACAGACAGTCTACTGGTAGGTCTGCACTCACCACAACTTTCTTTAGGCCATCAACCCCTCCCCAGGAGAAGTTCACAACTGCCACACTATGGGAGGTAGTGGAGTTGCTTGCATTGGTTACTAGGTAGCTCTCTCCTAGTACAATCTGTCCAGGGTCCACAAAGCCAGGGGTCACCATGGTGACACTAGCACATGTGTCCCTGTAAGCTTGAGCCAGTTTCTCATTTATTAAGGGAGTCTGCCTGTATTTGCCCAGGTTAGTGGGGCTTACTGCAGTGGGCAACTCAATGTCCACATCATACAGGAGAACTGCCTGTGTAGGGACTCTGACTAGGCCAGATCCTACTTCAATACCCAGGGTCAACCCAGCTACACCCTTGGACTGTGTTCCACCACTGCTTACTGTACTTGGGGTTGCAGTTGCTTTAGGAGCTGTAGTGGTGGGAACTGGATTTGCCTTGGTGCACTCACTGCCCCAGTGTGAAACTGATTTGCAGGTATTGCACCAAGGTGTCTTTGGACCTTTGTTCTTCTTCTTCTTGTTACCAGTTTGGGAACCACCCTCCTTACTATTAGTTTGGGGGCCTGAAGACTTCTGGTCTTTTTCTTTATCTTTCTGATTCTGATTACCACCCTTCTGGTCTGTTTTCTTCTGGTCACCACCTTGGTTCTGGGGTTTCTGCTTAATCCTTGTTCTGACCCATTTGTCTGCCTTCTTTCCCAATTCTTGGGGAGAGGTCAGATCAGAGTCAATAAGGTATTGATGCAACAGCTGGTTTGTACAGTTATTAAGGATCTGTTCTCTCATCATAAGATTGTACAATCCTGTATAGTCTGAAACTTTACTTCCCTGTAACCAACCCTCCAAAGCCTTAGTGGCACACTCCACAAAATCAGTCCAGTCTTGAGTCTGTGCTTTCTGGGTGTCTCTGAACAACAACCTGTATTGCTCAGTGGTTAGGCCATACCCTTCAATGAGAGCACTCTTCAAAACAGAGTAGTTTTTGGCATCCTCAGGTCTAACTGTGAGGAGCCTGTCCCTCCCTTTCTCAGAAAAGGAGTACCACAAAATTGCAGCCCACTGATTCTCAGGAACCTGCTGTACCATGCAGGCTCTCTCAAGAGCAGTCATCCATTTGTGGATGTCATCCCCTTCTTTAAAGGGGGGCACAATCTTGGTCAGGTTTCTATTGTCATAGGCCCTGTCTTTTTCTCTTGGAAAATTGCTGCCACCAGTGACATCTAAGCCACTTAATTTCTGCTCTCTTGCCAAGGCAAGTTTAGCTTGAGCTAAGGTAAGCTTAGCTTGACTCAGGGCTACCTCCTCTCTCTCTATCTGGAGTCTGACAGCCCTCATTCTAGCCCTATGCTCAGCTTTCTGAGAAGCACTCATGCCTCTCTCTGATTCTCTGGAGGCACTAGAAAGATGAGAGTCCCCTGAGGGAGATCTCACTCTTCTGTTGCCTGGGAGAATCACATGTTGGGTTCTGGGGAGGTGCTGGCCCTCTCCATTCCCCAGTAGGTCCAAGTTGGCCTGGCTAAGCCTACCAACTGGAACCTGGCTACCCTGATCCTGTACTTGTGAGTCCCCACCATCTGAGTCCTCATCCAAGTCATCATCATCCTCCTCTTCAGGGGGATCAACTACAGGGGGGTTCCCTCCAGTTCCTGTATCTAGGGAAGCTGCTTTTGCCTTCTCTAAGTCATCCTGTTCTAGGATTTCTACCAGGATTAGGCAGGTGGGGCTTCTGCCCCTTTTTAACCCTCTTGCTTTGCACAAGGCAATCAAGTCTCTGCGGGTTAGTTTGTCATATCCAAAAGTTGCCTGGGTAGGGTCAACTGTCACAGGAGCAGACCCTGAGGCTTTTCCTGTGTCAGACATGGTTACTAGTGAGGTGTAAGTGGTGCACTTACCTACACTAAGTGTTTTCCTACTGTACCTTGCTAGTTAGTTGTAGTCAGGGTGTGCTAATCCCTTCAACCTACAACTACTAAGTTCAGTAGAACTTAATATGCTAAGCTTTTGATTTTATATGTACCTAGAGGTACTTGATGTGATCTTTCAATTTGATATAAAGATTGCAATGGTAAAACAACAGCAAGCTCAAATCCGCACCGCTGCTCACCAATGTGAGAAGTTGGCCTGGTAGGGGATGTTTCCAATTCTGGAACCACCTACTACCTGACCAAACAATCCCCTTATGGTGTCTGGTTGTAAGTCAACCTTATTAGACAAGCTATCCTAGGGGTAGCATGGACTAAGCAGCCTAAAGGCTTAACTTAAGAGGTCGTGTTAAGCGAGCTGTTTTACCACATACAATCCTGTAATACCAAATGAAAGGACACCACACAAGTATATATTATAAAAATATATGTGTTTATTACTAAAAACAATCCCCAGTATTCTTTATGAATAAAGGGGCACAAGCGTTAAATCAAAAGCACTGTTTAAACATACAAGTTGCACAATTATGGATGAGGGCGGGGGGCCACTCAAACCATATACTAAACAAGTGGTATAAGAGAGGCCACTCGAACAGTGGTTAGGCCTAGGGCCTAGGGAATCGCTGGGAGCAGTCAGGACAAGCAATGCTGAAGTCGGGAATGGCCCTCGGGATTCGGGAGATGTGCGGAAAGCGCACGCATGCACCAATGTTAACCAATGGTGCGTAAAAGTCAAATAGTTAAAGTTTAAGGACACTTCCGCTGAACCTAGAGGAACAAAACTTAACACACAGACCCTAGAGGTGTGCACCAGTGTGGGAACACCGGCGGAGCAAAGTTACCTCACCCACAGGAAGTGGGTGCACAGGGTCGAAGTGGCGTCGGGTTTTGACACGCAGGCTCTTGGTGCTTGAAGCTGAAAGGGCTGCAGGCAGGGTGAAGACGAAGTGTCCGGTGGAGTCCAAGGATGGACTCAAGTTGTAGAGTACCTGAAAGCAGAGGGGACAGAGTCTGGGTCACTCAGCAGTGACCAGGGTGGAACCAGGACGGAACCAGGCAATGTCGGGCGCAATCAGGTGGTCGTCGAGGCGCTTCTCTTCGCTGTCACGTGGGCTCTGGGGCATCTGCGACGTCCAGGAGCAGGTCACGATCTGTCCCACGCAGGCTCTCACCGTCGGTGCAGTCGGCTTCCGGTTTGGAGCAAACAAGCCTTGGTAAGAGCAATCCACGCGGGATTGGAAGATGGCGTCTTACTCGGACCAGGAAGGTCAGAGTCGGGGCTCCCTTTCAGGGGAGCTGGTGTGGATCTGGAGCAACCAGAATCACGAGTCTTCTTTTGTAGTTCGTCGGCACAGGGACCACAAGCCAGCTGGCAAGTGACCGGGCCAACGCGTTGAGCCAAATCGTGCCAAAGGGCCCCACGCAGCACTCGTCGAGTGTGGAGGGCTGAACTTCGGCTCAGGAGTAGCTCAGGGTGGGGGCTTCTCAAACCCCGGTGTACAGCTTCGAGGGTCACTCGTGGGCTGCACGGTCAGCGTCTCGTGGTCACTTCAAGATGGCGTGCCCCACGCTTCCGGTCGCCTCCACGGGTCTCAGCTTTGCAGGGACTGTGGATCGGGCTGTTAGAAGCTGGGCAGGCTTGATCTCGTCGATCTCAGTCGCTCGAGTTCCGGCGGGAACTGCAACTAAGTAGACGTCGAGGGCTGGATGGTGCCTGCTGCTGCAGGGTGGTCACTCCTTGACCACAAGGGAGATTCTTCGGGCTTCCACGTGGAGATGGAGGGCGAAGGGTCCAGAATATCGTTTCAAATGTTTCTTCCAGGAAATCTGATGTGCATTGGCACTGCTCCCACTCTTATTCGAATCTGGTGGGCGTGATTACCTGCTAGGTCCCCTCCTATGGGTGGGACCCAGGAAGTGGGTGGATACACCCCCTTCCTTTGATCCAGGCCGCCCTGGCACGAGGGCTGGAGTGCCCCAGAACCGGTTTGGCCGGATTATGCAAGGGGCAGCCTTGTGCGCCCCAGGCAGTGTCTGGTTTCTTTCAAACCTCCCTGCTACAATACACTATCTCCTGTCTGGAGGGCGGTGACACCCTCCTGTGACAGGAAACCCTTTGTCCAGGACCCCCTTGACTGGGTTTCGGTCAGCTCCAGGGGTCCAGACATTTGTCTGTGGCAGAGGCATCCATTTTGTGGATCTTAAGGCCTTTGGAGAAATCAACCGCATTAAAGTGAAGTAACATGTCTTACCCCTCTAGAGGGGTGGAATGCCATCCCCGTCGCCAGAACTGGCGAGGGGATGGTATTCCAAAGCGTATGACACCTTACACGACATGTTTTGATAAAGCCAAACCAGAGTTGCTAAATAACCGCGAGGATTATAAGGCACTTAATAGTATATGGTATGGCATTATCCTGAAACAGCTTAGGGATTTGTTCCCGACGGCTGCAGACAGGCTCAGCTCATGCTAGAGCTCCATCTCACATAAAAACCATGCACCCAGCCTCCAGGATTGGTGAGGCCTGTCTATAGGAGTGGCTCACAGGTTTACATGTGTCCAGATATAGGTTTAGACATAGGTATACTATATCTAAGCAAGGGGTGTGTACACCACCTTACCCCAGCTGAGTGATCAGCCAGTTGTGTCAATTTAAGAACCAGCCAGGGGTGGCAAAAGATATGCTGCAGCCCCTGGTAGGCCTTAGTGGCTCCTGTGCCCTGTGCACCTATAGTGCATTCTACAGGGGCTGACAAGGAGTCCATTTCCAATTGGTATGTGCCTATAGCACATGTGTCATTAGTTTAGTGAGAGAACAGCAGGCTGGGGGTCTGATCAGCAGGCCCACAGCCTCAGTAGTCGAAAACCAGTGAAGCAAAAAGCAAAAATTTGGGGTGACCATAGGATAGCAGACCCTACTCTCCTACATAGCATAACACCGGCATGGTTTCCCTCTGACTTGCATCCAAATAGAGCAAGGTTCACAGTGTAGAATAAAAAATATCACGTGTACTTCTGTGGTTTCTGCTGAGGGAAGCAAGCACGTAGTACTGCAGCTACTCAGCATTGTCACAATCCACCTATTTTTCGGCTTTTAGAGCATGAAGTAGATACGGTGGAGTACGAAAGAAGTTGCTAATAGTGTGCTTGTGCGCTTGTGCGTATGTTTAAGAAGATTTCTCTACAATAATAATGTTTTTTTCTTTCAGCAGATTATTTAACAGGTGAAGGGGAAAAGTTTAGGATTGTAATTTGCATGAATGTACCTTTCTTTTTTGCAAACATTTACAATGGATGTTAAAAGTGTAAACCTAATAAAAACATAAAAGGGCCATGTAAATAGGTGGCGTCCATAAGTGTAAACAAGCATTGGCATATCCAATAGGTTGCACTTTTGGGACCTTATAAGTGTTTATCCATGCAACAAGTTATGTTGTTGCACCAAGGATATTATGGTGCATAACTAAATACTTATAAGGTTCCAAAAGCGAGCCCTATTGGCTATGCCAATGCTTGTTAATAAAATATCAAGGCACTGTGGAAGCCACACATGCCTATGGAGACTCAGATCTTGACTACTGCAACTCACTTTAAGAGTATGGACATCATTGTAGGGGTATTCCAAGCTCTCCGCCTAGTAGGGAGCTCTAAGGCAAAAAACATTCCTCATATAAGATCCTGGGAGCGCATTTCTCCTACATCAAGTGTACTGTCCCCTAAATAGTCAATTGAATGCAAATATCTGCACACTGCTCATAAAACAAACTGCTTGTGCAACCAACAAGTTGATTCCTCCCTGCAAAAATCGATCCTTAAGGAAAAGCATAACCATGGCTACAGCAATCCCTGAGCACAAGGGATCTTTTTCAAGTGATGTTATGCTTGTCCGTTATACAGCATGTTATGCTATTCTAGGTGTCTGTAAAAACAATGAGTGGAGACAGCGGAGCCTTTACAGTGACTATCCTTACCTGTGGAACTCAAAGGCTAAGGCCAGCTAAGCAAAACATCTATCTGTCTGTATTTTTTAAAAATCTTTAAGTCTACCTTTTTAAATAAGCTTTAAATCTACAACTCTTCAAGCCAGCGTACGAGATGCCAATCCAAGTGAGCCTGAAGCGCACCTTTATGACAGTTACAAAACTTATATGTAGCCTGAACTACCCACTGCATTAAATCTGAATAATCTAGCTTTAAGTAGGAAATGGGTCTGCATTTTATAGCCCAGACCACAGGTGTGGCCAATTCGTAAAGTAAGAATCTAGCATCAAAGAAAATAGTTTGTATTGCTCGGAGTGCTGCATTTAATGTGTTTGTCGTACATTGCCACATTCTAAGTTATGTAGTGCTTCCTAAGACTTAAATGCGCGCGGACAAATCGTCTTGGCCTTGCATTTAGACTACTTAGTTCTATACCTGCTGAATTCTCAGACCATGCAATCCGAAAGCTCTGAAAAAAAGGTACTTTGTATTCGAGATGTATGGTAAATTATCTCATCTGCCCAGCATCAAATTACACAGATTGCATGTACACCTATTTTAAAACATGAATATAGCAATACCTCATCACTGGTCCCAACATGCACTCGTTCTAAATTATATAGCGAGAGGTTAAAAGCGCTACAACTTTTATGTTAATTTTATTGAATATTTTTAATAAAAAATAATACCTTGCTTCATATAATGCATCATAATGCCCTTCTGTAGTCTCTAAACACTGTCAAATGCAGGTGTTACGATTACAAAGCTTCTTGCTACTCAGGTCGGATGGATGGCCATTTCCGAGATTCAAACCTGTGAATTTCAAAAAGCTACAGATATTGGTGGAAAGTATTTGCTCATAGAGCCATCTTGTCAGTATTCATAAACTACATGCCATAAATAATGTAATACATGTGTAATCAATTTGCATGTGTAAGAGTGGGCAAGAACAGATGCAGGGCATTCCAAAACAAAACGTTTCTCATTAGCTTTAGGAACAGCAGCGGTTTGGGGGTAAAATAAGGCATACAAATGAATCAGCCAAAGAGCCAGACAGAGGTCAAAATTGAAGAAGGCTCCTACATTACACAACCTCTCTATGGTGGGCACCAGATGAAGCGGGAAGAGGTAGTGAGGCTACAGGGCACATGAACATCATCCTCTTGGTTCATGTAAATTGCAGTCAACGTTTTGTTTTGGTACTCAGGCTTGTCCACTGACAGCCCAAAAGTTATTTTTGTACAAAACAGGCAGTGCAATGATGAGGCCATAGTGTTCCTCTTCAGCAGTTTAGAAGGCATCAGAAAATTATTTTGATAGGAAACACTCTCCACATACAGAATGAAAAAGCATCTAAAACCGCCTGTTTCGTTTGAATTTTTCCCTCATAGGAGGTTACAAGAAGAGACAAGACGGGTACTAAGGAGGGACTACTAAGCCTATTTCTGAACTGTAATCCCCCAACACTGCTCCATAAATCTGCACTAGCTTGAAACCCTGCTACACAATCCCCAAATCTATAAAAAACCAGCGGGTCGCTCGCTCCTCACTTACTGAAAACCGTGACTTGAAGAAACAGTTCACAACCTCTCTTTCCTTCTTTCATTTAGTTGCTTCCCTGTGAAATGGATCCAAAAAAGAATTAGTGTGCGCCTCGCACTGGCAGCAGTGGGAGGGGAGAGAAGAGGGGGCCTGTGGCTGTTTCCCTTGCGGGAGCGAGCAGGAACCATATGTTAAAGTTCGCTCCCGCAAGGGAATCACCAAACGTGCATGCATTGCATTCAAAGCAATGCAACTCGTGCAAGTTTTTGACTGAAAAACAGAATCGATTGCAAAAGGTATTTTTGCCTACGCAGCCCATGCGCGCTGCGTAGGCAAGACCTAAAAATGATTCATCCCCCTAACAAAAAAAAAAGAAACCTGAAATGGAAGCAAAAATGAAAGCGGAGATTGTCTTTTAGGCCTGGCACTGCGTGGATCACATTTGCTGAGGATGTGTAAGTGTGTTAGAGAAAAATGCAGCTACTCATGGTGAAGAGAGGCAATGGCAGAAGTGAGCTGACCCATTGGCCCAGTATGCAGGCTGTGGTGGGTGGAAGCACAATGTGAATGACACTTAAACAGGCCAATGGTTGAAGAGGGTTCATGAAATCCCTTCTATGTAGTTATTCATATTCATAATTTTATGATTTTATTTCTGAAAAAGGTCTTGTTTTGATTTTATCTATGAACATTTTTTTAAAGTTTACATTGATAAAAGTAATTTTTAAGAATGCACAAATGTACAGAGAGACAACGCTGCATTCAATGACATAGGGAGTGATATGAAATTACATGGTGACACATAACAGTGGTAAAGACTAAGAATTGACAGACAAGATTAGACCCATTTCAGGCTGTCTGCAACCTAATTTGAACGAAAGTAAATTCCCTGTTTCTCATGCAGAGAAATGTGTTGCTTAGAGAAAAACACTTGGCCTCTGTACCCCTTCTGGATTACGGCATGTGCACTGACACAAAGGGGCCCATTAGGATGTTGGGCGGATTGCCTCCGCCAGGGTGGCGGTGGCAACCGCCACCCTGGCGGAGGCAATCCGCCCGATATCCATGCCTGCATTCCCCCCGCCAGATTTGGATGGCGGTGGGGACAGTGGCGGACGGAAAGACCGTACGCCGCTTATCCGCCGCGGTCGCCTTGCGACCGCGGCGGTAATAGAATAATATGGTGGCGGTGTCCTATGGACACCGCCAGCCATATTACATTGTCCACATTAAGGGGCCTTTCCGCGGTGGCAATGCCGCCACGGAAAGGCAGGCGGTGTTTGCTGCGGGGCCCCCTGCGGGGCCCTCAGGTGACGCCAGCTTAGGGGGAGGACAGGGGGGGTACCTATGGTACCCCCCCACATTTGCATATGCAAAGCGACAGGCACCGCGCGGTGCCTTCCGCTTTGCATATCTCTCAACTCCCTCAAATGGCTTCCCATGGAAGGGAGATGTATTTACAAGCTGGCCTGCATCACACACAAAACCCTCCACTCTCAGACTCCCAACTACCTGAACAACAAACTGGTAAGAGCAGGTCAAACCAGAACACTGAGAAGCTCCAACTCACTCCTTCTCATTCCTCCAAAATTGAAAAAGAAAACCACCCAATACCGATCGTTTTCCGGCAACGCTCCCAGGATATGGAACGCTCTCCCGGGGTCCTCAGATGCAACCCCTCCTTCTCCTGTTTCAAAAGGGACCTCAAACTCCATCTCCTTAACAAATACTTTCCTGAACGTCAACTAACCTAGACCTCAATATTCCGAGTTGACTCCCATTCAAGGATTGTTGGTGAACGGACTATGCTAATCTCCCTGTTTTTCTTTTTTTCGTCCCCTCCCCCTCCGCTACACAGTTACTTATTGTTCATACTGTATTCTTTATCCGTGGTTTGCTTACTTACTTTACTGTCAGCCTTCTAGGTAATGTAAGGCCCTTCGGCTTTGCACAATATGTATGTGAAGCGCTCTGATACCTACGGGTCTAGCTAGCGCTATACAAAACTTTAAAAATTAAAATAAAAATAAAATATCTCTTCTTCCTCTTCAGCCTCTCCTTCATGCTTTCTCTGCCCTCGTTAAATTCTCTCTTCTTGTTCTCCCTCCTTGCCTCCTCCTTGGTAGTCCCAAAGATCTCTGCTGTGCTGCCCCGGCCTGGCCGGGGCAGCACAGCAGAGATCATGCATGTACAGAGGGCCTGACAGGGCAGAGATTGGGCAGTACAACGCCATCTCCTACAAGGAGATAAGCGTGTGAAATGGCCCACCTCAACCTGGTCTCCAGCGAGGCTCTCCACCCCCTCCTCTCTACCCCACTCCTCTCATGTACCTGTCGGGCAGGGAGGGGTCAGATTAAGGACACACTGGCTTCATACAGTGAGGAGAGGGGGTGAAAATGTCTCTCCTACTCATTCCACCCCCCCACCTCAATCTGCACACATTATGTATGTCCATAGATGGCCCAAGCCAGCCTCATACACTAATGGGTCAGACCAGCAGGGGACTGGCGTGGATGCTGCCAGTCCCCACTAAGAGGTGGCGAGGTCATAAGAATCCGTCAGTCCCTGGTGCATGCCACCAGAGGCGGCGATTGGGCCCCTTGGAGCCACTGATGGTGCAGACAACGCAGCTCAAAAGAAACATTTTCGAAACTGTCCCCACTGAACCAGAAAGGCACTGGCCCATCGCCCACTTCCTGAATGCCCGGTTCACCAATCTGACCCTGCACATGAAGAGTACCAGTACTCTCCTTGTCCGAGGAAGGGACTAAAATAAAAAAGTGCCTCTTTAAAGCACTGTCTGGTGTATAGTCTACACACCCCACCTCATTTCCTTCCAGAGTGGCATATGTGTGGAAAGTATTGGAACCCAAGGTACGCTCCCCACCCCCAAGGTATTCCAGTGTAAGCAGGCACAGTGACTCGGTTCACCTGCCTGCAGGGGGACATCTGTCTCTCTTTTTGAAATAAAGACTAGTTGGTGCCCGCACATTGGTCCACCATTCACTAATGCACTGTTCCCAGTGCAGGCATAGTTAACAACTGCATTAAGACTAGCTCCTTCAGTGAAGTGGGGCACACGGTCCTGATCTGTTCCCAGTACATCCAGTCAAAGATGTGCTATGGTGCAGACTAGTACCCTGAGCGTAATTTCATTCTCTGCACTTGTTATTTTTTAGCTTAAATGTATTTTTCTCATCTCAGATTTGTCCCTCCACTAGTGTTTGTACACTTTTATACAGTGACCTCCACGCAGTTCATACTATTGAACACGAATCTCCTCCATTAATTTATTAGAATTTTACTAATACATCAATTCCTGCTGATCGTGTGCCTGTGTGCAGGGAAATTATATGTCAAAACTCTGCCGTGGTTCTTTGGCACTCGGTATTACCAGGGATCACCATTTAAGAGTTGGCGAAAACGCATCGAGTATGTTTACCGCTATGATGCGGTTAGAATTCTTATTGCGCATACGCTACTCGTCAAAAAATAGCCATTAATATTGTATTTATGATTTTCAGAAAGGAAATCAGACACGGACTAGAACGAACGCCGTGAGTTTGTGACTTTTATCTGCACTCGTGGTACACACGGTATACACGTGGGATATGGGGCGCACATAGGTTAAAAACGTTGAACTGATGCACAATGGTTTAAACTTCACTAAACACGGCATTTCAGAGCCACACTGATATTAGGCATTGCAATGCCACATGGATGTACCCACTATACTTTTTTTAAAGTTTATTAATCCGCAGTATAACAGTTTGATAACATGATATGTTTAAAATATATATATTGTGTGTAAATATATGTGCTATGCTCTTCTTTATAGTGATGCTTCCTTAAGAAGGGCTCTCAGCCCGAAATGCATAGGAGCTTAAAGCAAGGCTATGTTAAAGAACATACAGCTAGATTCATCATAGTCCCGTTTTGCGAGTCCTTAATAGCGATTATTAAGGAATCGCTAATAAGGACTTGCAAAACGGGATTCATGTAGGAATGGCACAAAATATAGTGATTCCTACATCATCCTTTTTTGCGATTAGCAAATTGCTAATCGCAAATAAGGAATAACTCCCCATTCATTCCTCTGGCCCTTTGCGTGCCGATTTTTCGTTCATGAATCTAGCTGATAATGTATGAAGAACGATTTGAGTTAAAATGAAATGAAAATAATCTCAAGGAAAACAATATAGGAATAAAAGAACGTTTTTTGAAACAGGATAAACAGATTAGAGTCCTATTTTCATTAAAGGAACACAGGTGTGCCTAGGGGGATGCATTTAATTTAGGTTGGAAGCACGACATTTATGTTCAAAACTCTCAACGCATCAGCATCATTCTCTTTTTACTTTTCAGAAAAACACCTCACATTTGGGTGTCTGCTTTTTAACAATAAAAAAAACATCAACCTTGCACCATGAAATGTCAGCCTGGTCACTATAGTTTGCCAAAAGTGCTCCCACCATGTTAGCAGAAGCACAGTCCCCGAAAATCTGCACTGAGATGGTAAGAAACACTACATTTGGAAGGCAAGCCCTCAGGTTCCCCAGCTGTTTGATACCCCGTGAGCCAAACTTTAAATGAAGCCTTGAGTTTGGTGTTGGAGATGTAAAATTTTAGGAGATCTTTACAAAAATCTGATGAGAGCATGCATGGAACAGCAGGGTTTTGAGTGGTTTAGCTACAATATGAAATTTCAGATGCAGTTGTGAGACTGCTTAGTGCGGAAGTTTATTTTGTGATGCCTTGACTCCAAATTGCTTGCGGAACTGTGGCTGAAGGGGACGCCACATTACACAAAGTACAGGGATGTTGTATAGTGTGTAGAGCACTTATTACAGCATGCAGTGGTAATAGTTAAGTTCTGCGGTATGTAAAGGCTGGCAGTATGGGGTTCAGGTAATTATGTTTTTTTGTACTTCAAGATGTTTTTGGGGGTTGAAGGCACCTATAAATAACATTAGATTAAAAAAAAGGCCTTTTTGCCTACCTTATACCCAGTTTGTAAGATAATTGGAGACTGTTGGACCTAGAGTTGTCAGGTCTCCTAGGGTAGCCTGGCCTAGGGTAAGACAGTCACTACATAGAGGCACATGTGTAAAGGTTGCTCACCACCCAGCAGTAAATAAATGCACAGCCACACAAAAATGACGCTACACCAATCTTTTGTGGAAAAATACGAATTGTTTTATAAAAATTCTTTTCTCTTCTTGGTTTCCAATTCCCACTATCATATGTATCAAGTTCACAATATCTCCTTTCTTCTCTATATGTTACAGGTAAACCTTTACATTCTCCAACAGATCATGCGCAATAGTATAGTACTTCAATTAACACTGTTTAAACCTCCTTTTGAATTTAGGCTCTTGTCAGATAATTAAATCCTTCCCACAGACATTTCATTTCAGGGAAAACAGACTGGCATAACCATTCCCCAGTTCAGGTTACCGACTTTTTAGGCAATCCCCTTTCCAGTACTATCTGAGGATGGTTCCATACACCAGTGGCTGAGAGAGAAGGTGCAATTTAACTTACATAGGCTTCTGACACCTCCAACCCCCCCTAGCAGAAGGAGAATATAAGTTATCTCAGCTGGCTTATCAAGAAACTACTACCCAGCAGGCCCCCTATTCCCCTTTTGAATGCGGGAACCAGCCAGGGATGCACTGTTTCTTGGCTAATAGGCCCGGCAGGATGATGTGCTGCCCAGTCCTCCTTTACCGGCAGGCGTTGGGTATGTCCTGATTCTCCCTCCCCTCAGCCTTCCCAGCTTACTTGACGATGAAGTACTTAGTTCTTGGTTACCGGCCGGCCCCGTCCACTTCGGGTGAGTTCTCCGTTGAAGTAAGGGCTTCCCTGCTCCTTCTCCTGTCAGGAGAGCAGGCGCCCTCCTGGGTGTGGCGCACGGCGCTCTCGCAGACTGGCAGACGCTCTACAGAGCCGCTCCTCTGGGATCTCCCCTCAGGCTGTCTTCGACGATTTTCCCCGCGGTGGCGCTACCGCGCATGTGCGGGAGAGAAGCGGTCCAGGAGCGGAGTCTGCCCTGTACGTCTGACGCTGGCAGTGGCTCTCCACCGGGCCTGCTCGATCCTAGGCCCCTCCTGTCAGGGAGAACAGTACTGGCTTGACTTATGCGCAGTAGCGCACGACTTCAGGCTCCGCCAGCCCCTTCCTTCTCAGACCAGTCGCGCTGCCACAACAGCGCTATCGATTCCCCAGGTGTCCCGCCCCCGGCGGACTCAGAACGAACAACACAGCCACCAGAACCCCGACTCTCTTCTCCTCGTCCTCACGAGTGGGGAGGTGTATTCGCTGGCTGCACTTTCAGTCACAGGTGAGAGGCCACAGTTTCACGAGGGCAGTAGTCTGCTTCGCCACCCTAGAGAAGGGGGTTAGAGGTGAAGTCTCTCACTTTTGAGCCCCAATCCTCTATGCTCAGCAAGAACACGCTAACCCTCCATACTGGACAAGAGAAGGCGAAGGGGGAATTCTCACTTCCGTTCCCCACAGCAGGGATCTCCGCAGCTCCACCGTTAACTGGGATTAACCCCTTCACCTGACTCGAGTTAACTCCTTGTCCAGGGTCAGCAGGATGGGACTAACTTGGTTAGGTCAATAGGAATGGGGGGTGGTGATCCCAATCAGGAGGCAACCCTTGAAAAGTAGTCTACCCTGTGAGGATCCTACCCCTGCCAGACCTCAGCCTTCACTCTAGCTGTTCCTCTCTGACAAGACAAAATGGCTTCCTGACCTCTGCCCTTATATAGCCTGTCCTCACAGGGTCCAGTAGGGTCCAGAATGTTCCAGAAGGCTCTAATGTTAACCTATGGGGCATTCTAGGGAATGGCAGTTGTAACAGTTGAAAACCACCATTTTGTATATCTGGGTGAATTCTTGTGAGGAAAAGGCACCTAGGCCCAAGGTGAAAAACTATGAGGGCAAAAGAGCATCTATCCCCCAGGACAACACCTATAAAAATCTAGTGGACAAAAAAAGATAGAAAGGGAATGAGGGGCAGAAAGGGGACAAAATAAATAATAAATTGGAGGGACTACCCAAAGGCAGACAGGTCTAACACGCGTCCCCCCCAGCTGAAAGTGGGGAGAGCTACCCAACCCCTTGGGAGTCCTCATCACTAAGGCGGAAATACCTGGAGAGGCCGTCTGCATTGGCGTGGTCCACTCCAGGCCGATGTTCCACCCGGAAATCCATTCCCTGTAGGGAGATGGACCATCTCAACAACTTGAGGTTTTCCCCCTTCATTTGCATCAGCCAACGAAGGGGTCGGTGGTCAGTCTGAACCAGGAAGTGCGAGCCAAACAGGTATGGCCGCAACTTCTTCAGAGCCCACACCACCGCAAAAGCTTCCCTCTCAATTGCACTCCACTTCTGTTCCCGGGGAAGCAGTCTCCTAGATAGGAAAACTACAGGCTGATCCAGGCCCTCCTCATTAAGTTGCGATAACACTGCCCCAATGCCATGTTCTGATGGATCTGTCTGGACAATGAACTCCTTAGAGAAGTCTGGGGCCCTTAGGACCGGTGCTGCACACATTGCCTGCTTCAGTTTTTCAAAGGCTTGCTGACAATCCTCTGTCCAAACTACCCGTTGAGGTTGTTTCTTTGAGGTAAGCTCTGTGAGGGGCACTACCATAGTGCCATATCCCTTCACAAAGCGACGGTAGTAACCGGTGAGGCCCAGGAAAGCTCGGACCTCAGTCTGGGTCTTGAGGGGTTCCCAGGCCATGATTGCCTCAATCTTTGCCTGAAGGGGCTGCACTGTTCCCCTACCCACCAAGTGTCCAAGGTACACAACCGACCCCTGCCCAATCTGACATTTGCTGGCTTTGATTGTCAAGCCAGCTTGTTTCAGGGCCTGGAGAACTGCTTGCAAATGTTGCAAATGGTCCTCCCAACTGCTGCTGAAGACAGCAATGTCATCCAGGTAGGCAGCGGAGAAACCCTCCATTCCGGAGAGGACCTGGTTCACCAGCCGCTGAAATGTGGCAGGGGCGTTCTTGAGCCCAAAGGGCATCACACAAAATTGGAAGTGTCCCTCAGGCGTGGAGAAGGCTGACCTTTCCTTCGCTCCATCTGTCAGGGAGATCTGCCAGTACCCCGAAGTAAGGTCAAAGGTACTTAGATATTGGGCAGCTCCTAGCCGGTCAATTAATTCATCCGCCCTAGGGATTGGATGAGCATCAGTTTTTGTAACTGAGTTCAGTCCCCGGTAATCCACACAGAACCTCAGTTCTGGAGTGGTGCCTGGTGGAGCGGCTTTTGGCACTAGAACCACCGGACTGGACCAGGGGCTGCTGGAAGGTTCTATAACTCCTAGCTCCAGCATCTTGGTAACTTCTCCATGGATGCTAGCCTTCACCCTGTCGGACAGCCGGTAGGTCTTTGACTTCACTGGTGGGCTGTCCCCTGTGTCCACATCATGGGTACACCGGTGAGTCCTTCCCGGGACAAGGGAGAACAACGTAGAGTACTGCTCCAGTATCTGGCGGCAGTCCTCCCGCTGTTCAGGAGTTAGGGTTGGAGAGAGAATCACTCCCTCCACTGACCCATCCTTTTCTTGAGACAAGAACAAGTCTGGGAGAGGTTCGCTTTCCGCTTCCTCTCCTCCATCAGTCACCATCATTAAGATGACCTCGGGCCTCTCATGGTGGGGTTTGAGTCGGTTAGCATGTAGCACCCGTAGGGGCTGTCGAGGGGTCTTAAGGTCCACCAGGTATGTGGCCTTACCCTTCTTTTCTAACACCTCAAAGGGGCCTGTCCAGCGATCCTGGAGGGCACTTAGCTCTCCAGGCTCCATCACCCACACTTTCTGGCCAGGCTCCAACTCCACCGGGTGAGCGTTGTGGTCATACCACTCCTTCATTACTGCCTGGCTGGCCTCCAAGTTGTCAGAAGCTTGCTTCCACAACTTCGCCATTTGGCTCCTGAAGGCCAGCATGTAGCTCACAACATCCTGGGGGGGTTTCCTGGGAGACTTTTTCCATCCATCCTTCACTAGGCTGAGAGGACCGCATACAGGGTGCCCATACAGAAGCTCAAAGGGGCTGAAGCCCACTCCCTTCTGTGGCACTTCCCTGTAGGAAAATAGCAAACAGGGTAGGAGGACGTCCCATTTCCTCCGCAGGCTTTCAGGCAGACTTCTGATCATGCCCTTCAAGGTCTTGTTGAACCTTTCTACCAGTCCATTTGACTGGGGGTGATAGGGAGTGGTGAACCGGTAGGTCACCCCACACTCCTTCCACATTACCCGCATGTACGCTGACATAAAGTTGGTCCCCCTGTCGGACACAACTTCCTTGGGAAAACCCACTCGGGTAAAGATCCCCATCAGGGCCCTAGCCACCACAGGTGCAGTGACAGTCCTCAGAGGAATTGCCTCTGGGTACCGTGTGGCATGATCCACCAGAACCAGGATAAACCTGTGACCAGCTGTTGTTGGTGGATCCAATGGTCCTACAATGTCGATGCCCACCCTTTCAAAGAGGGTGTTAACGACAGGAAGTGGTTCCAGGGGAGCTTTCAGCTTCACCCCTGTTTTCCCACTGGCTTGGCAGGATACACATGTCCGACAGTAGGTGTTAGACGCCACTTTCATCTGAGGCCAGTAAAAGTGGGGGACAAGCCGAGCAAAGGTCTTGTCCTGACCTAAGTGTCCTGCCAAAGGTATTTCGCGAGCCAATTCCAGCAGAAAGGCTCGGTACCGTTGCGGGACTACCAAGGCCCTTGATGAACCAGGTAAGGGTAACTTGGGTTCACTGTAGAGGAGTCCATCCTCCCAGTAAATGTGGTAGTGTCCAGCAACGTCCCCTGCTGCCTGGGCTTCAGCCTGTCGCCTCAGTCCCTCAAGGGTAGGGCACTCCTTCTGGCCCTTACAGAACTCTTCTCTGGTAGGCCATCCCTCCACATGCCACTCAGCAGGGATGGGCAGGTCCTCCAGAGAAACTACTCCCCCCTCCACGAACTCCTGGTCCACCACCGCAGGTGGCCGATCTGTCACATGAGGTGTGGAAGCTGAAGCAGGCTTCTCCTGTCTTCGGGTCTGTCCCTTTTTGGCAGCGGGTTGGGACATTGTTCCAGGCTCCAACCCAGGCGAACTCCCTCTCCGGGCAGTCGCAGACCTTGTGCTTACACAGGCCCAGTCAGGTGTACCCAGCATCTCTGTATACGTCCGGTATTCCACCTCTCTCCAAGCATTGTGCTCCATGTCATTCCCCAGCAGACAATCAACTGGCACGGCAGGGCTTACGGCAACTCGAAGTGAACCTGCAACCCCTTTCCACTCAAAGGGAACCTCGGCCACGGGGTAGTGGCCCATTCTGCCGTCAGCCATCGCGGCAGGGTGGAGTACATTGGGAATCACCTGCTCTGGAGACACCAGTTGACTTCTCACCATAGTCATACTGGCTCCTTGTATCTCTCAGAGCCTCCCCTCTCTGGCCATTGATGGTGATCCACTGCCCATACTTGGTAGTATTTGGGGGCACCTGGATCTTAGGAACCATCTCCCGTTCTCCCAGGGACACTAAGGTGACACCCGCCCACTCACCCCCCTTATCTAAGGGCAACTCCTCCCCGAGCGCTACACTAGCTACTCCCGGGGCTTTGCCTCCGGTGGGAGGGGGTGGTCTCTTTGGGCATCTGACATCTCCCTTATAATGTCCAACACCACCACACTCAAAACAGTGGACAACCCTTGGCTGCTGGCTCTGGCCAGGATGAGGGTTTCTGGGTGGGTTAGCCTTAGGGGTGAAACCTGTTCCCTTTCCCTGGAAACTGTTTTGGGGACCTTTAGAGAACTCCCGCTTTTAATCTCCCCCCTCCTTCTTCTGAGGGGCGCCCTGTCCGGCCTTTTGGAAATCCCCTCCAGTCCCCTTTGAGGACACCCGGGTACTTGCCCAGATGTCCGCCTCCTCTGCAAGCTTCCGGGGGTTGGTCAGCTTGCTGTCCACCAGGTGTTGGCGCAGCTCGGGAAAGCATTTCTCGAGTAGATGCTCTTTAAGAAAAAGGTCATACAAACCCTCATAGTCCTTCACCTCGCTGCCCTGTACCCAGCCCTCCATTGCCTTCCTTGCATAGTCCAGGAAATCCACCCAGTTGTGGGTGCTTTATTTGTGGCTCCCCCTGAACCTTTGGCGATACTTTTCCGGGGTTAGCCCAAACTTTCTAATCAATGCTAACTTCATGGTGGGGTAGTTGGTCTGCTCCTCCGGTTCTAAGGCTAACAAGGTGTCCCGACCAGTAGGAGGCATATATTTGTACAACCCACCCCCCCAGTGCTTTTCCTGGATCCCATGGGCTCTTAGGGAGACCTCATAGGCGTCCCCCTGACTATAGCTGGCAACTATATCCTTAGGCAGGTAGGGTCTGGACTCCCTGGTTGGTTCTCTGGTTTCGCTGCCACCATTCGGAGTAGGAGAGGGTCTCCGTTGCAGGGCCTGGAGTTCTAACTCTTTTAGTTTAAATTCATGAGCCATCCTGCGCTCTTCCCTCTCCTGTTCTAGCTTGGCCAATTCTAACTTTAATTGTCTTTTCTCCCTCCTATCTGTGAGTTCTGCTTCGGTCAAGCTTCCCCCGGAGACACTACTGCCCCTCCTAGAGTAGGTCATTGGTCCTGGGAGTAGGTTTCCCACCTCTGGATGGAACAATCCCTCTACCCCTATGACCGTGTCCCGGTCCGTCCCCTCATCCTCCTCCTTCTCTTCTCTGTGTGCTTCCACCCAAGCCCTCAAACTGGTCTGGAGTTCCCCCTTCTTGGCACCACGCTTAAAAAACACTCCCATCTTTTGACAAAAGTCCCTAAGCTGGGCTGCAGAGTAAGTTTCCAGTTCTTCCAGTGCAAATTCCATTTTGCTAAAGGCAATTCAACGTCAAGCACACAAAAAGAATAGAGTTGCAAGGGCAATCTGAAGCTACCTCCACCTCACCACCAGGAATAAATTTGGAAAAAGCAAAAGTAAAAATTAGGAAGTCCGCCAGGAGAAAACTCCAGGTGTAGGTTAGTGGATTACACTTAGTTACTGCAGAGTAGTCGCAACCACAGTTTTCATCCCACCGCTAGACACCAATATGTTGGACCTAGAGTTGTCAGGTCTCCTAGGGTAGCCTGGCCTAGGGTAAGACAGTCACTACATAGAGGCACATGTGTAAAGGTTGCTCACCACCCAGCAGTAAATAAATGCACAGCCACACAAAAATGACGCTACACCAATCTTTTGTGGAAAAATACGAATTGTTTTATAAAAATTATTTTCTCTTCTTGGTTTCCAATTCCCACTATCATATGTATCAAGTTCACAATATCTCCTTTCTTCTCTATATGTTACAGGTAAACCTTTACATTCTCCAACAGATCATGCGCAATAGTATAGTACTTCAATTAACACTGTTTAAACCTCCTTTTGAATTTAGGCTTTTGTCAGATAATTAAATCCTTCCCACAGACATTTCATTTCAGGGAAAACAGACTGGCATAACCATTCCCCAGTTCAGGTTACAGACTTTTTAGGCAATCCCCTTTCCAGTACTATCTGAGGATGGTTCCATACACCAGTGGCTGAGAGAGAAGGTGCAATTTAACTTACATAGGCTTCTGACACCTCCAACCCCCCCTAGCAGAAGGAGAATATAAGTTATCTCAGCTGGCTTATCAAGAAACTACTACCCAGCAGGCCCCCTATTCCCCTTTTGAATGCGGGAACCAGCCAGGGATGCACTGTTTCTTGGCTAATAGGCCCGGCAGGATGATGTGCTGCCCAGTCCTCCTTTACCGGCAGGCGTTGGGTATGTCCTGATTCTCCCTCCCCTCAGCCTTCCCAGCTTACTTGGCGATGAAATACTTAATTCTTGGTTACCGGCCGGCCCCGTCCACTTCGGGTGAGTTCTCCGTTGAAGTAAGGGCTTCCCTGCTCCTTCTCCTGTCAGGATAGCAGGCGCCCTCCTGGGTGTGGCGCACGGCGCACGGCGCTCTCGCAGACTGGCAGACACTCTACAGAGCCGCTCCTCTGGGATCTCCCCTCAGGCTGTCTTCGACGATTTTCCCCGCGGTGGCGCTACCGCGCATGTGCGGGAGAGAAGCGGTCCAGGAGCGGAGTCTGCCCTGTACGTCTGACGCTGGCAGTGGCTCTCCACCGGGCCTGCTCGGTCCTAGGCCCCTCCTGTCAGGGAGAACAGTACTGGCTTGACCTATGCGCAGTAGCGCACGACTTCAGGCTCGGCCAGCCCCTTCCTTCTCAGACCAGTCGCGCTGCCACAACAGCGCTATCGATTCCCCAGGTGTCCCGCCCCCGGCGGACTGAGAACGAACAACACAGCCACCAGAACCCCGACTCTCTTCTCCTCGTCCTCACGAGTGGGGAGGTGTATTCGCTGGCTGCACTTTCAGTCACAGGTGAGAGGCCACAGTTTCACGAGGGCAGTAGTCTGCTTCGCCGCCCTAGAGAAGGGGGTTAGAGGTGAAGTCTCTCACTTTTGAGCCCCAATCCTCTATGCTCAGCAAGAACACGCTAACCCTCCATACTGGACAAGAGAAGGCGAAGGGGGAATTCTCACTTCCGTTCCCCACAGCAGGGATCTCCGCAGCTCCACCGTTAACTGGGATTAACCCCTTCACCTGACTCGAGGTAACTCCTTGTCCAGGGTCAGCAGGACGGGACTAACTTGGTTAGGTCAATAGGAATGGGGGGTGGTGATCCCAATCAGGAGGCAACCCTTGAAAAGTAGTCTACCCTGTGAGGATCCTACCCCTGCCAGACCTCAGCCTTCACTCTAGCTGTTCCTCTCTGACAAGACAAAATGGCTTCCTGACCTCTGCCCTTATATAGCCTGTCCTCACAGGGTCCAGTAGGGTCCAGAATGTCCCTATGGGGCATTCTAGGGAATGGCAGTTGTAACAGTTGAAAACCACCACTTTGTATATCTGGGTGAATTCTTGTCAGGAAAAGGCACCTAGGCCCAAGGTGAAAAACTATGAGGGCAAAAGAGCATCTATCCCCCAGGACAACACCTATAAAAATCTAGTGGACACCAAAAGATAGAAAGGGAATGAGGGGCAGAAAGGGGACAAAATAAATAATAAATTGGAGGGACTACCCAAAGGCAGACAGGTCTAACAGAGACATTGTGAAAGAATGGAGTGAATGATCTATTTGTGACCAGTGAACGAGTTGTCGCTATAGTTGTATACAGAAGTTATCATAACGCATCAGGTTGCGCATAGACCAATGGAGCTTAACAAATGTGTTGTGATGAATCAGTACCTGCGGAGCAAGGGGTAGCTGATTATCTTTTTAGGAGTTGAGGGGCTTAAATGTTTGCAGGGAAGACCACTAGAAAATGTTCTAGCAGATGAAGGGCAATTAGTGTCAGTCTTCAGCTTTGGAGATGTTTGATCTTCAGCTACGAAGTATCATTACCATCAAATCTCGTGATTAGGGCGTAAATGCCGTACTTACGCAATAAAAGGATGGCCATGAGGAAGCCAGTTAACATACTTTGCAAAAGGAAACACCTGCCATGGGCAAGGCAGTGTAGAGATTCAGCAAAGCTGTATGTGACCCACAATTCAAGTTAAGGACAGAGCATAAGTCTACAAAATGTGCTTTTCTCAAAATGGTCTAAATACAATTTCTTCTCAGATATGTAGGTGTGTGGCACAGGTACAAAAGCACATGTTTCATGTTGACTTTGTGCCATTTTTAGCTAAATAAACCACTGATTATCTTCCAGGGTAACATGTAGATGAATACATTGTTGAGGATGAAGTGGAGTTTAGAGAAAGGTGAAGCCAGTGGGACTGGTGCTGGATTAATAGCTGAAGGTATGTAATTTTTTTTGTCAGTGAGAGTTGCCTAACAAATGTTAGCCAGAGGAGGAGATTTCTGGATATTGAGAGACAAGCTGATCATTGTTGACATGTGTTGTGCGGGGTTCATATTATCTAAGTTGGTACAGAATCCACAATGCAGACTTTTAGGCATATCTAAGGCAAAGCTGAGTCTAGGAGCAGTTTTTGGTGGCCTAACATAGACAGGGAAATTGAACAGCTACAGGACCGTGTGAGATGTGTGAAAGTGATAACGTTATAAATGTTATCCTTCCAATAAGGTAACATTCCTAGGTTGCCCTAGGACTAAGGTTGCTTGACTCTGTATCTTTTCGGAGCAATGGGTTAAACTCATCATTATTTTATGGTACTTATGGTTCTCGGTGACTAATACTCAAAGTGGGCTTCATCTATTTGGACTGAGAAATTAACTTCTTCAGAAATGAAAGACTACTCTTGAAACTGAGGAATAACCTATAAAGAACACCAGTAAATGATCCTGAATTCAACAGTCAAGTAGAACATTTAAAATAACCATTAAAGTATGTGTGCAGTTAACATGGGTAGGTGGGAGTGATTTGAGGAACCTGTTAAAGGACTATGTTACAAGAGGGTGAAGGCGATTAATTTGACACGGCATGCCTTAACAGATCTAATAACACTTAAACTGTTGAGACCCCTTAGTGCCAGGACAGGTCACAATGGAGGCACAGATGTTTCCCTGGATCATCAACCCAAGGCTGCTGTGAGGAATGCCCCGTTTGTGCCCTCTGTACCACTGTTTTCCCCCTCTGTGTGCCCCGTTTTTGCTTCTGTGCAACTCGTTTTTCCCCTCTGTTGTGCCCCGTTTTTTTACCTCTGTGCCACTGTTTTGCCCCTCTGTGTGCCCCGTTTTCACTTTCTGTGCCACTGTTTCTCCCCCTCTGTGTGCCCCGTTTTTGCTTCTGTGCCACTCGTTTTTCCCCTCTGTTGTGCTCCGTTTTTGACCTCTGTGCCACTGTTTTCCCCCTCTTTGCGCCCCATTCTGCTTTCTGTCCCACTGTTTCCCCGCCCCCCTGCCCACTCGCTGCTCCCGCCACCCAGCTGCTCCTCCCTCCCAACCCCCTCACATATACCGGATGCTGCACGGCCACGCCGCTGGCGCACCAAAGGCGCGCCTAAGGCAAGCCCGTCTGCGCTGGTCCGCGCCTGGACCGTGCCCAGCGCCAGAACCCCTGGACCCCGTGAACGCCGCAACACCAGACTCCGCTACGATGCCAGCACCCTCCATGCACTCAACACCGGCCGAAACCACACCTGCTGCCAGGCCGCCCCGAAACGGACCCACGGACCCTTCTCCTGCCGCACCTGCAGTTTCACCTGCAACAGTGCCACCAAACCTCCAAGGACTGGACCCAACCACCTCCGCTGCATACTCCTCAACCCCCCTCAGCACACAAACACGCCGTCGAGCTCTGGGATCTGCTCGACACCTCCGCCCCAGATGTGGCCTTCCTAACCGAGACCTGGTGGAACGACTCCTCGGCGCCCGACATCGCCATAGCCATCCCAGACGGCTACAAGATCACCCGCAGGGATCCCGCCAACGGAATCGGAGGAGGAATAGCCATCGTCCACAAGTCCACCCTCAAGGTCGCCACCCACACAGACGACACCCTCAACACCGCCGAACACCTGCACTTCCGGATCCACACCGACCCCCAACACCACCCTCAGAGGAACACTCGTCTACAGACCCCTCGGACTCCGGGCTCAGTTCAGTGACTCCATCGCCGACCTCGCCAGCACCCACGCACTCGCCTCCACGGACTACATCCTCCTCGGGGACCTGAACCTCGAGAACAACGACGACACCAACTCCGCCACGCTGACCGCCAACCTCGACCTCAGACAATTCGTCACCGCACCCACCCACGCCGCCGGCCACACGCTGGACCCCATCTTCTCCACAAGCACCCATGTCGCCTTCGACCACACCACCGAACTCCACTGGACCGACCACCGCTACATCCATTTCACCTTCAAGAAACCAATCACGCACCACTGCACCCAACAGCTGCCTCGCCGCTGCTGGAGCAAGGTCACCGAAGACCAGCTGATCACCACCCTCGCCCAGACCCCACCAACCCATACGCCGCAGCCCGCAACCTCAGACAGTGGATCGACGACTGCGCCAACACCCTCGCCCCACTCAAGAAACCCTCCAACAGCCACGCCAGCAAGAGAGCCACCTGGTTCACCGACGAGCTCCAGACCTCCAAACGCGCATGCCGGAAACTGGAGAAGAAATGTCTCCATGGAAGCACACCGGACAACCACGCAGCCCACAAGGACGCCACCCGCAGACATCACCACCTCATCACAGATCAGATTAGCCAATAGATCCTCCTTCAAAGACCGCCTGGATAACAACGCACACAACAGCAAAGAGCTCTTCAGCATCGTAAAAGAACTCTCCAACCCCAGCACCAACGACATCCCGCCCTCACAAGAACTGTACGACTCACTGGACATCTTCTTCCACCGCAAGATCGCTGACATCCACGACAGCTTCAACACCACAACCACCCCGACTACGCTAGACTCCACCTCCCCTGCGAACACCACCAGCGCCAACCGCCTGACCTCCTGGTCCAACGTCAATGACGACGAGACACACAAGGTCATGAACTCCATCCACTCAGGATCTCCTTCAGATCCGTGCCCACACCACGTATTCAACAAAGCAGACGCAGCCATTGCACCCCAACTACGGAAGGTCATCAACATCTCCTTGGAAACAGCGTCATTCCCGGAAAGCTGGAAGCGCGCCAAAATCAGCGCCCTCCTCAAGAAGCCCCAGGCGGACCCCAAGGACCTCAAGAACTTCCGGCCCATCTATCTGCTCCCGTTCCTGGCGAAGGTCATTGAGAAAATCGTCAACATGCAATTGCCTGCCACCTCGAAGACAACAACATCCTGGACCCATCCCAGTCCGGATTCAGACGAAACCACAGAACCGAGACAGACCTCATCGCCGCCACAGGCGACATCAGGCACCAACTAGACAACGGTGAAACATCAGCCCTTATCCTCCTGGACCTGTCTGCCGCCTTCGACACGGTCTGCCATCACACTCTAAAGACACCCCTCCAAGAAGCCTTGAATCCAAGAAAAGGCCCTTGACTGGACCACGTCCTTCCTCTCCAGCAGAACCCAGAGCGTCCGCCTCCCACCCTTCCGATTAGAAGCCACCGACATCATCTGCGGCGTCCCCCAGGGCTCATCCCTCAGCTTCGACTGTTCAACGTCTACATGGCCCACCTTGCACAAGTGGCCCGCCATCTCGACCTCAACATCATCTCCTACGCCAACGACACCCAGCTCATCCTCTCCCTCACCAAGGACCCACACACCACCAAAACAAACCTCCACGAGGGAATGAAGGCCGTCGCCGACTGGATGAGGAGCAGCCGTCTGAAACTGAACTCGGGCAAGACGGAGGTCCTCATCCTCAGACCCACCCCCTCAGCCTGGGACGACTCCTGGTGGCCGACCACACTGGGAACAGCACCGACACCCACCGACCATGCACGCAACCTAGGATTCATCCTCCACTCTTCCCTCTCCATGTCTAAGCAGGTCAACGCCGTCTCCTCCCCCTGCTACAACACCCTCCGCATGCCCTGCAGGATCTACAAGTGGATCCCGACCGAAACAAGAAGAACGGTGACACAGGCCCTCGTCAGCAGCAGACTGGACTACGGCAACGCACTCTATGCAGGAATCCCAGCCTAACACCTATGACGACTAAAACGCATCCAAAATGCCTCCGCCCGACTGATCGTCAACGTCCCCCGCCGCAGCCACATCACCCCCTACCTGAGTGACCTACACTGGCTCCCCATCGACAAAAGGATCACCTTCAAGCTCCTCACCCACGCAAAGAAAGCCTACCTGAACGGCAGACTCAGCTTCTACAACCCCACCCGCCAGCTCCGCTCCGCCAGCCTCGCCCTCGCCGCTGTCCCCCGCATCCAACGAATGACCTCCGGCAGCAGATCCTTCTCCTACCTCGCCGCCAAGACCTGGAACACCCTCCCTACCCACCTACGGCAGACCCAAGACCTACTCGCCTTCAGAAGACTCCTCAAGACCTGGTTCTTCGAGCAGTAGCAGCACCCCCCTTCCCTCAGCACCTTGAGACCCTCACGGGTGAGTAGCGCACTTTGCAAGTACTCTGATTGATTACTGATTGACGAAGGAGCCGCAGCAAGGACATCTGATAATGAAAAGGGCCATCCAGAGACTGAGGAGGCCTGACGTGGCATTGGGGAACGAAAAGCCACAGACCCTTCAGAAAAGCAGAGCCCACGAAGGTACACCCTGGTGCTCCCACATTTTCCGGCTGCCATCTGGTCAGGTAAGACTCTTTGAGGCTGGCAGGCTTGTTGAGAACTTGCACAAATTTAGCACATATTGCTGCAGGAGTTGTCTCTTCAGTTCAAACTTAGACTTCGTTGTGTGGGGCCTAGCGTGGGCTGTATCTAAATGTCATATCCAGTGCTGAATAGGAAACAACCAGCCTTGCTAGAAGGACCTAGAATCGCTGGGATACCACCCAGGACTTTGCTAGTGCATGGGCCATTAGAGAGTGTAGATCTATTTAGTGTTGACTCTATGCTTTTGTGTTTGCAATCATATCTACTACCACCTCGAAGACCCCTGGAAGGCTCAAACTGTGCTACTACTGAGAGTCAAGTGCTGAAAGAGGTATTACTTGGTTCAGTTCCTCTGGCCCCACAGTAAGTCAAGCCCTCGGACAGCAGGAGTAAAAGGCCACAAGCCCCACAGTTGGACCCAGTAACCCTTGCTTGCCCATGGCCCTCTATAATGGGTGTTGACACTAAACATCACACATGAGACAGAGGGCCCATTGATACACACAAAATGTAACCGCCCCTTAAAACTTTGAACATATATCCATAAAATGACAACCAATGCAGATGTTGACCAATTTCTCCTTACACCATTACTTAACCGGGTACAGTGTATCGCAAAGTAATGTCTTCCCTAGGCACACACTAAAGGCACATTTTGTCCAGTACAACAACAATGTCTCTTAACAACCATAATTTGTCTGTGTGCAGACTACTGTTCCCTACCAGATGTTAAATGTCATGAAAACAACCCCACATAGATATAAACGCTTTCACCGCTGCAGACCATGGGTTGGCAGCCCCTATCCACCTGATACTACCTCCTCTGTGATTGCTCTGCCTATAGTGCCATACAGACTGCGCACGCAGTCCAGACACATTACAGAGCATGCTAAGTCTAACTACACACGGACAAGTAAAAATCCCTGCATGTCTGGATTTGCACACCAGTAACTATCTGAATACCTCAATGTTACTCACAAGTTAATGCAGAGGATGTGAGAAAGTATAGGTCATGGGTGTGTGAACATGTCTCATGTCTATATTGTCCACACACAAGACTCACCCTTGACATTACCACCATAGGTGTCATCAGATGTTCGGTCTGCCTTCAAGAAATATGGATGTCACATCATCGGTCCAATGCTTAACACACAACTTTGGCATTTAGAGCAATAATGCTTATGGTACATAGATGATGTTATCACTTTGACGCTTCATATTAAATTATTACATCACAGACCACAGATGTGTAATGAGCAAATGCAGTCACCTGCCAAACTGTCATTGCCTATGTTGTCACAGTAGATGTTGTTTTGTGTCATCAAAAATACTGGGCCATGACTGATAGTTACAACTTTTCATTGGCCCAACTGTGACCGTAACAGTCAGGCAGTAGCTTATAGTGTGAAGATACAACAACTAATATCCATTGAAATGTTCTTACTCCAACAGATCCATGCATTCTGTAATGGTTCTGGTCCCAAAACTAAAGCCTACCGTGAGCGGGCCTTCTCTACAAGAAGAACAGCAGCCAAAGATCATCGGTCGGTCAAGTGAGACTCTGGCCCCAGGGTCTAAATAGTACTATGTCACCATCAGCATGACTATCTCCCTCAATAATTAGTCATAAATGTGTCAAGGCGTTGGGATCTATTTTGGTTTCAACTATA
Source organism: Lissotriton helveticus (assembly GCF_964261635.1). NCBI lineage: Eukaryota > Metazoa > Chordata > Amphibia > Caudata > Salamandridae > Lissotriton > Lissotriton helveticus. The sequence goes on from NC_136071.1 coordinate 1,028,767,727, forward strand.
CTGATTTGTACTGAACAAACACCATCACTTCAATGTCAGTAGTCACCAGTCACACTGTACCCAATGACTCATATGCTGCTCCATCCATGAAATACAATACACCAACCCTCTGTCTTGGACACACTATTAGACAGCATCTCACAACTTGTAGTCTGCACACACGTACAGCACATGGCATTAGCAGAAAAGCCATGTCCATATCTGATATACTATTGCAAGCATAACGGACATAATAATTGATACTATGTTTACTTATTTGAAAAAAACAAAGAAGGGAAATGTGGAAGAGGATGCTAGGGTACGAACCTTTAAAGAAAACAACAAAACTCGGGTATGAACACTCGCTATTAAATAGGTCTTTGTGAACTGAATGAAAAAATCTTTTTTTTAAACGACGCTAGCCTTCACCCACCAATATTGTGGCATGCTTCATCATAGGGCTCCTCCTCACGCACAGCGGCATGGGCTACAGCCCTGTAGCAATGGGGAGCTCTTGGATTTTGAGTGGAGGGCTAGGATGGATGATGTTGTGGAGAGTTACCTAATAGATGGGTGTATTTATCCTAACGTAATGTATATAGAGGTATAGACTGTTTCAAATACCTCATGGTGGACTCTCCCTTTATGTTTGGCCCTATCTGGGTATAATAAAAAATGAAGGGGTAAATACACCCTTCTGTTAGGTAACTCTAAACAAGATCATGACTCGCCAGATCAACGCCGTCGCCTCCACCTGCTTCAACTCCCTCTGCATCCTCGGTCAGACCTTCAAATGGATCCCCCCCCCGAAGCCAGGAAGACCGTCACCCACACACTCATAACAAGCAGACTAGACTACGGAAATGCTCTCTACCCCGGAATCAACAAATCCCTGCTACACAGACTCCAGACCATCCATAACACCGCAGCCAGTTTTGTCCTCGGCACCTCACGACGCGAGCACATGACCCAATACCTGCAAGACCTCCACTGGCTCCCAGTCGAGAAGAGAGTAACCTTCAGGCTACTCACCCACGCCTACAACGGTGATGGATTAAACCCAGATCTGTTGACTTGGTGTGAGTGTTTGATTGGTTCAAATGCTCCGTCCATCACCACCCCCTTTTGTACCACTGTGTTCACCATAAGTTGGCAGGGTATGCTCAGACGTGAGTCCCTTGCTCACTTTGCCACTGGATTCAAGCAAGCCGGGCTGAAGACGGCTGAAATGCCAGAAACAGGTCCTCGGAAGCTTGTTTCCGGTCCTGGGAAGGCATGGCTTGGCAGTTCGGGCTGGACTGTTCCCATGAGGCACAGGGTCAGACTGATTTGCATATGGCCATGTCTGAACTGGGGTGGCAGAGTGGGCTAAAGAACGGTGATGGATTAAACCCAGATCTGTTGACTGGGTGTGAGTGTTTGATTGGTTTAGATGCTCCGTCCATCACCACCCCCTTTTGTACCACAAATCCCTCCACAATGTCAGACGCAAATATCTCATTGAAAGAGTCTCTTTCCATGTACCCAAAAGAAACCTCCGCTCTGCCGACCTGGCCCTAGCAGAAACCCTGTGCATACTCAGAACCAGAGCAGGTGGAAGAACCTTCTCCTACGTCACTGCCAAGGCCTGGAATGAGCTCCCACTCAACATCAGACGCTCCCCTACTCTGCAGACCTTCAGGAAGAGCCTCAATACCTGGCTCTTTGGCTGACCCGGAGTTGTACCTACCCCCCCCCCCCCCCCCCACCCAAAAGCGCCTTGAGAACTTCATGAGTGAGTAGCGCACTTTAAAATCCCCTGATTGATTGATCATCTATTTTAGACCTCTGATTAGCATGCAAGAGCTGCCCTGTTGTAACAGGGTTGTAGCCCACACCTTTGGGTGTTAGGAGGAGCACGTGTTTTGTAATTTTCAATTGGTCTACGTTGATGGGTTTTGTATACTGGTCAAGCTACATGATGTTTTTTTCTCCATATGAGTCAGACCTCATCCATCCTATAATATAGACTCATGGACTTAATCTCTTGTATAGCACACCAAGGCAACAAGCAAGATGATGAGGGCCAATCCACAAGTGTAGGATGACAGACAATTCCAAGATAGAAGCCCTTTTCCCGAACACCGCATGCTCAGCAGGACAACCCTTTTCAAAGAACATGGAAATTGCTTACCCTATGCAGGATGAACCAACTACCACCCCTTCACTGTCAGTCACTGGTCTCTCTTTTCGAGTAGCTTCGGGATTGCAGGTTCCCAGGCTCAGGAACCAAGGACATGTTTGCTTGTACCAATTATGCAGGACCTACATACCCCCATCAACCACTGAGCAGGTATCCTAGATTATTCCCCAGTTTCACCGTCCCATCCAGTTGTAACGCACATAGTTCTCTTCAGCATTATATGGACAGAGGAAAAGACTTCCCCAAGTGAGTAGTGGGTCTCTCCTGTATGTGACTGCCCACATCACATCCTCCAAATTGTAATTCTCCACTTCACTTTCAACAGTGTGGTCGAGTGAGAAAGCCATGCACTCATTGGACAACACTAAGGCTCCATCCAGTCCATCAACACCTAACTTGGGGCAATCACTTGCAAATAGTGTTACCACCTTTCGGACAGAAAAATACCAGCCATCTGCTCACGTAAGTAGAACTTTTTATGAAATCATCTGTATTCATTTTAACCTGGCATTTCTGTCGTTGTTTATTTTAATAATCAGTCAGAGGTTATTTAGGGAGATGTAGAACACATTTTAAAGTGGTTTCTTCTAAAATGTACTGTTTAAATTATGTACTTATATGGGAACAAATACAGACATTGGGTTATTTTCCTCATTTTTGCACTGCGAGGGACATTAAAATACCAGTCAGACCGGTATAAAACCATCCAGGTGGCAACACTACCTACAGGGTCAGACACATGGGGTAGAAAGACATGAGCAGCACCCGGAAGACCAGAACAACTCATCTTTAAGTTGAATTAGGAATGTCTCCTCTTGGTGATGGAGGAGAATCCCATGTGGCATGATGATATTCTGCATCACATTGAGGCCCTTTCTGACAGGAGCTCGATTCAGCCAGTAGGAGCAAATCATGTCCTTGGTTCATCCGCAGGGCCCCCCAACTTAAACTACACACCTGCCCTTGGTTCCCAAACTAACCCTGCCCCAACGTATGTCTTGTCTTGCATAGCCTGGTACGTCTTGTCTTGTCTTGCAAACCCTCGTCCCCAACACAACCCTACATTGGACTTGGATAGGAACCACCACCCCCATAAACACATCACACACAACTCATTGTCACCATCCTCACAGACCAGGCACCTTCATGAGTGCACACTAGAAAATGGGTGATGCTGCCTAGCTCACTCACAATCACAATAAATGAGATTGCAGTACTCATTACACTGTCCATCTTCACTTGCGAACTTGCATCTAAACAAGGGAATATGAATAACTTGACATGAAATGTGTACAAGGTCAGTCAGCATATTGAAACTATAATACGAATAATACGACTTCAACAGGACTGCTTATGCAGCACACACATACATGGAAGATATACACAAAGGTAAAAGTTACAACAGCAATGTGTTTCAAAACAATAGGAATAGTTTGGGGAAATGGATTGGTATCCATATTGCAGACTGAAGGTGGGCTAGGAAAAGAATTAAAGAATTCTGTATGAATGGTCTATATTCTGCAATCCGCGAACCTAAATATTATAATGGTACCTGGTTGTGCAGTGTTGTCAGTGATATGTGTTACATTCCATCATTGTGAAGTATCGTTTTCTATTGGTGTTAACATACTGCTTTCCAAGCCACTGGCGAGGCCTAAAGTGCTTGACATTTTCACAACACTGTCCCATCGATGTGATGCAAAAAGTAAACTTGTATCTGAGGAGAAGTGTGTTGCTACAAGTTGGCCATCTGCATGCAGACCTGGTCTCTGGCCATTGAATCAGCCCAGGGACCTGTGTGGAGCTCTGGCGTACAGTGCATAAGGTCCATCTCGTGGGAAAAGGAAAAGCATGCAGCAGAAATCTACCCACCAACTCTTCCTCACACCTACCAAAGAGAGAAGTTTTCTACTGTATATCCTCTCTCTCTTACTCCAGTAGGTGTTTCTCAAGACGAGGGGCAGAGCTACAAACACATTTCCCAAAATTCAGGGAGATATACTATTGCTGTGGCTCGCTTGCTTATGACGCGAGGTTGTCTGTGGTGTGTTTGTTTTTGTTTTTGGGAACGCCTAATAAACCCTCTTAGAATTGGCAGGTGTGTTTTAAACTAGATATGACTGTAATTCATTTCAGCATCTACTTTGGGTGTGTGTTTTTAATGTGCTGAATATGTGAGTGTGCATGAGTTGAGGACAGAAAGGGAATGTTTGCACTAGGAAATTCTTTATTTGGCTATAACGCTCAATTAGAATACAATAATAATGTCACAAATCAATATACAATAGAAAGAAATGACGATTAGGCTGAGGATTTGGTGGTTAAGTTATGTTATTCTTATTTTTTTCTGTAACAGAGGATCACAGACAACGCAAGCTTAGCTTCCGGACTCCAAATCAGAGTGGGTGGGGACATAGAACTAACAGGAGGAAGCCTTCCACACCATCATGGACTAAGTTGTGCCATACTAAATGCCGCCGGCCGTTGTTGGTATTTCCTGTGGATTGGTGATGGTGTCACTCCAAGATGTTGAATGACAACTACGAGTTATGATTGCGTATGTTAGGTTGGTGCTGTACCACAAGGAGCAGTGTTGCTATTAGATTAAAAGAGAGGTAATGCAGTCCTTTGGGTCATCTCAGATCACATGCCTATTGAGCCCTGATTGGGAGACATCGTTTACAACGAATGCGATACAAACGCATTCCATTACAACGCGGTCGTTCCAATGACCGCATTGTTACATTGCAAACCATTACAACGTAAGTCGTTGCAATGACTTGCTGGTGGGTTCGTTACAACTTCTTGCTGTAGGGGGTATAAGGTGTTTGATTTAAAATCCAACACCTTTCCCACTGTTGCACAGACTGGAGTTGGAATAGTAAATGATACTATTCCAACATCCAGCGCCCCTACAGCAAGTTGTTGTAACGACTTGCATTGCAATGGTATGCGATGTATAGGATGTGTTGTAACATCGCATATTCGCCCTAATTGTAAGGATTAACCAGTCTCCCTTTACCTTGAATTAAAACAAGTAATCACCAACAGAAATTGCAAGTGGAGGATCAACTGATATCAGATAACCCATCTCTTTGCCTTCGAAGCCACCCGCGGCCAGCAACAATGGCTTAGAAGGCTAAATATAATGAGAGGGAATACGTGATTCTAGTGATAGAAGGGGTCAACACAACAGTACTCAAGTTGGACAAAATAATCCACACCACAACTCACTCTGAATGCCTCCTAATTGTGATAACTGTCTACTGAGAAAAGAAATGAAGAATCATCTTGGAGAATAACTGCAATCTCTCAGCAAAGACCACCATTCACTTTCAGTGATAAAGTAACTCGAGCGGTAGGATTTCAGTCAAATGTTCTGTCAAAAGTCGTTCTGGATCTCTCACTTTTGGGACAGATTCAGCTATATCCTGAAGTATACTCTTGAAAGCTATGCCCAGGTGCATTAAACTGTTCTATTCCGTAAAGAGACCACAAACGCCCACTTTTAGTGTCTCAAAATAATCCTGTGAGCATTCATTAGAGCACCCAGCTAACACTTGTATCATTGATTCTGCACTGCCTGGCTCATCAGTGGAACGCCTAAGTGGATGTCATCATGAATTTGTCCATGTTAAGGTCCAGCATGGTGTCTGTATTAAGCAAACCGTGTTGCCAAAACTGCTGTTTTCTGGGACAGTCCCAAAATATGTGAAGACACATACATCGAGCTTCAAATCTCTCCTATTTATCTTGAGTAGTTTGACCAGTTATTAGGCTGTTTAATAAAGTACTAGGTAAGCAATCAAAATTGTGCTATTATCCCTCGGGCCTTATGCCCACCTCAAAAAGATATCAGCGCAAACATATTCTACAATGTGAACGCCCAGGTCTGCCTTCCACGTTTTTTTTAAATTCGAGGACTGGGCAATCAATCTGAAGTTAGTGGAAATGTAGACTAAGGAGATTGCATGACAGCAGATGCCAAACGACTGCAAACACTATTGAATGAGATTCCCCTCTGAACTGTTCCATGGGCGGCCTCATGACAGGTAGTGAGCAATGTTTTAGTTGAAAATACTCCCAAAAGTCCTCTCTCCACAGGCTAAATGTAGTGCTTAAATAGGCCTTCTTTCAAGCAATGTTTCAGACGTGACACTCCCTTGTCACACCAGTCTTTACAATAAATTTTGTCAGAATTCTGCAAGCAAGAATTCAGGTTATAGTGGGCAACAATCTACTTATAATTGACTCCTTCAAGCAACATTCAGACTTGGAATGCCTTGATCTGGTCAAGGCCAGCTGGCTTGACTTCAGACCCCTGCTTACATCAAACCTTCAAGAACATCCTGTTATCTATGGCTACTTCAGATGCTCCAGATGGCCACCTCTCTTGTCCCATTGTGTCATGGCCACCATGGAGCTTCGCTCTCTCCTTAAAGCAGTGGTTACAAGGAATCCGGAATGCCATGCTGGGACAGCTCCTACACGTACATTTGAGTGACTGCATCTCACCAGCTGTAGAAACTCTTCCACAGTTCAACTGTAGTAGAGCTTAGTATGTTAAAAGATAGTAAGTGTAGTAGAACAAAAACAAATAATCGAGTTGTTGAGTTTATACAAGCAATTCTGTTGCATGAGGAGGCATATTAACAAGAGCGACAATAAAAATGATCGCCAGTTTAGCGGCAGAAAACTGCCACTAAAGTGGCAATAGTGGGCTTGATAATATGCCCTTGAGAATTCCAATAGAAGTCCATGTTCTGGTGTGAACATGGGCTTCTATTGGAATTCTCCAGGGCATATTATCAAGCCCATTATCGCAGCTTTAGCAGCAGTTTGCTGCCACTAAACCGGCGATAATTTTAACGCCGTCCTTGTGAATATGCCCCTTAGTTGTTAGTGAGTCTTAACAGAATCCAATTAGTTGTGGTAGCTTAGTATATTATAATATTGACCTCTGGGTAAAGACCTGGAAGCACAGGGGTTATTATAATTTTTCCCGTGGCCAGGTTCTGCCATATACAGACAGTTCTGAATATGTTTGATTGAAATTGGTGTTACATGTCAAGGCATTTCCAAGACAGTTTAGTATACTTCTCCCAGTGACCAAGTTTCTACAGATTCCAAGAGATCAAAATACCTTTCAGTGAACATTTGTTCTGCACACAAAGGTGCATTTCCATAAATGGCATGTTTGTGTTGGACAGTTATGGCCAGCAGCTGGAGGGTAGCCAGTGTACCAGACGCCAGAGAGTGTTGACTTAATGATTGTAGTGCAGCCATCACTTAAGTGTTGCAAAGTCTAGCAAGTGCAGCAAAGGGGACTCTTATTATCCATCCTCGCTAGATTATAGTCTCTATGACTTGTTGATGATCCTTACACCTGATGGAAGTGAGTTCCATGGCTCATCTTGTCCGCAGAAGGACATTACCTTCTGTGCTTCTTCTTGTAAGCTGGAATGACTACTTACATTGCTATTCTAGGCAGTGTGCTCTCCAAAGTGAAAATCTTTTGCGCTTTACTTGCGAAAAGGCTGAACCTTTGCCACTGATTGATTTATGCATTCTGCAAACAATCTTGAACCATGGATGTCTAGTAAATTGCCTATGTCTAGTCCGAACTGCCTATGTTGCCAGCTGAACAGAGTTGCACTGATATTTCTAGAGTGCAATATCATGTGGTAGGTGTACGCATGCAAGAATGCTTGAATGAGAGCTCATATGATTGATTGCATGACTACTTGCATGTTGCTGGCATGACCGTTTACCTGACCAATTGCACAACCTTGTGATTTTGCTGGGGAGGAACATCACTCCCTGATTTAATTTCAAATTCATGCATAGGTACAGTAACAAACAAAAGATAAAATCACAACTCTGCTCTTCACGCGTAACATCTACACTACCACATAGGACCTATATCAGACGCAGTCTTTCGTCCATGGCACTCCAGGAGGAGCATGCCACCCAACTGGAAAGCACTCAGTGTCTCATAGGAAGCACTCTTTAAATGTAATGACAACGCAATACAAAATCAAGTAGGGTCTGTGCAACCCAATGCAATGTATTCAAGGGAACCAGGATAAAATCCTCATAGATTGCCCGCAGGGGTCTATCAGAACCCCTTGTTGAAAAGTAGTGAGAGCTGTACCCGACATACAGTTTGTGTCAACGAAGACAGTTTTTTTAAACTATCTGGGGATGTCTCGTAGAGGGGTCATGCCTAGGAAGTATTTTATCTGTGCCAGAGAAATAATGTGTAATAATAGCTTGTTTTTTCAATTTAGTTAGGGCTTCACAGCTTACGTCTGCCATTTCTACGCTTTGTGAGTAATAGGGTCGACTATTTCCCAATCTGTGGTACTTGGTTTACTAACTTTCTGGAGGATGAAAGGCTGTCGTGATTCTAAATCTTAAGCTGCAGATCACCACTTCGTTTCAGCAGTAAGTATTCACCTCATTGAGCTTGCCTGATCAGCATTACTGCAAGGATTTCCGAAAGTTGAGATTATCTTCTATCTTCCCCCACAGTGGGTCGAATTTCATCCTCACAACACTCGTCTGGAAGCATTCAAGATCAACCCCCAAGTATCCCAACAAAGTTGTCCCTCGCACTGGTATCTCTTTCAGGACTGCTGAGCCTGTTTACTGCTCATGTCTATTTGATCGTCGGAGATCGAGCAGAACTGTCTAGTGATCTCTGGGATGCAGGGCAGCTCTAAACATGAACAGGATGTCATCTGATTGCAAGAGACATGTGCTCAATTCTGTTCCCATAGAGATTCCATTGATAGTCTCATTTTCTCGCATGTGACATGCAAGAGGCTACAGAGCCAGGGCAAAAAACAAGGTCAAAGGAGGCAAGCTTTGTCTCCTGCCTCTTTCCTAAATGTAGGGGTTGTGCTAAATTCTGGCTAATAATGATTCTTCACTAAGGCATTGCACTGAAAGCTGGGATTCAACAGCCCAGTGTAGTAGCAAAGCCAAATATCTAGAGGGCACACAGCAGATCTGCTGATTCTACTCTATCAAATGCTTTCTCAGTGTTGATAGACACAAGACTGGGCATCTCCCATCCTAGGAGCTTTGTATGTGTCTCAGATGATCAGAAGATGGAATTTCAAGTAAAATTCCGATTATAACGCATAGGGCCTGGCGCATTCGCTTTTAAACACTTCATAGCTGCTTCCTATTTAAAAGTGCTTACAATAGGCTCTTCTCGTTCATACTGGCTTTAAGAAAATCAAAGTGGCTAAAGAAAGCTTTGAATTCAGTTACAAAGAGGTCAGAGTAAAAGGCGAAGAACTTGGCAACGTAGTTCGATTCTTTCACAAGGTCAGCATTGTTCATTTTTAATGGTCGAAGATACCTTGCAGATTGGTGCTGTTTGATGATCTGGGGGAACAGATGCATTGTTGCCCTGCTCGAAGGTGCAGCCGAATTTTTGGTGGAATGATAAAGCACTGGTAGTAAACGGTTTTCTGTATTCACTGTTTCTTTCATTATGTTGGGATGGGGGGGGGGGGGGGATGGGGCGGTTGACAGGTCCAACACAAAGAACTGTCCAGGGTCCTTAACCTTGGATTGCAGTGCCCTCTCCCCTTCACACCTCAAACATCATCCTTGATTCCATCCCACATAAAAAGAGTCTGTATCATTCAGATATATGTATTCTCGCAGGGCTTGTCTGAGTGTGAGTATCTGGAATAAAAGAGTTAAGAATCTATATTGTGGACAGGTGCAGCAAAACGGAAGCATGATCCGAGACCCCAAGCACCAGGCACCAGGATTGGATCTCCAAGGGAGCAGACAACAATTTACCGTCTACTGAAAAGAATATAGAGGAGCATATTTACTAGGCCCATTCGCTACCGGAGCGCCATTTTTTTTTATGCTTCAGTGGTGTAGCACCATATCCCATACTTAACATGGCCTAACTTTACCTTGTAAATATGCCCCTTTTCGCTGCAGTCCTCTGCAGCTAAGGGACATGCATTGGGTGTTGTCGTGGGTGTTCCTTCGCAACACCCATTGCTTCTTGACTCTGCCCCCTATTTAAAAGGGTGAGGCAGCGCCAAAAATGAATGCCAGGGAGTACCTGGTCTTAGTATGGCAATACAAGGAGAAAATATTAGGTTCTCCTCGTTTTTTGCTCTTTCTAAGTGTGCTGCACACATAGAAAGATTCAGAAAAGGGGGTGGTGATGAACAGAGTGCCTGAATTAAGCAGACCACTCTTACCCAGTCCAAAGATCAGGGCTTGATCCATCACCGTTTTTTAGCTCACTGCACCATCCCAGCTCAGAACTTGGCTATATGCAAATTAGTCTGTTCCTGTCCCAGTGCATGATGGGAACAGGGCAAACCAAACTACCAAGCCAATTCTTGTACTGGGAAGGAAACAAGCTTCCGGGGACCGGTTCCTGCCATTTCAGGCGTCGTCGGCCCGGCTTGCTTGAATCCTGATGGTGCAATGAGCAAGGGACTCACATCTGAGTATACCCTTCCACGCTTATGGTGGACAAAATGATTCAGAAAAGGGGGTGGTGATGAACAGAGTGCCTGAATTAAGCAGACCACTCTTACCCAGTCCAAAGATCAGGGCTTGATCCATCACCGTTTTTTAGCTCACTGCACCATCCCAGCTCAGAACTTGGCTATATGCAAATTAGTCTGTTTCTGTCCCAGTGCATGATGGGAACAGGGCAAACCAAACTACCAAGCCAATTCTTGTACTGGGAAGGAAACAAGCTTCCGGGGACCGGTTTCTGCCATTTCAGGCGTCGTCGGCCCGGCTTGCTTGAATCCTGATGGTGCAATGAGCAAGGGACTCACATCTGAGTATACCCTTCCACGCTTATGGTGGACAAAATGATTCAGAAAAGGGGGTGGTGATGAACAGAGTGCCTGAATTAAGCAGACCACTCTTACCCAGTCCAAAGATCAGGGCTTGATCCATCACCGTTTTTTAGCTCACTGCACCATCCCAGCTCAGAACTTGGCTATATGCAAATTAGTCTGTTCCTGTCCCAGTGCATGATGGGAACAGGGCAAACCAAACTACCAAGCCAATTCTTGTACTGGGAAGGAAACAAGCTTCCGGGGACCGGTTTCTGCCATTTCAGGCGTCGTCGGCCCGGCTTGCTTGAATCCTGATGGTGCAATGAGCAAGGGACTCACATCTGAGTATACCCTTCCACGCTTATGGTGGACAAAATGATTCAGAAAAGGGGGTGGTGATGAACAGAGTGCCTGAATTAAGCAGACCACTCTTACCCAGTCCAAAGATCAGGGCTTGATCCATCACCGTTTTTTAGCTCACTGCACCATCCCAGCTCAGAACTTGGCTATATGCAAATTAGTCTGTTCCTGTCCCAGTGCATGATGGGAACAGGGCAAACCAAACTACCAAGCCAATTCTTGTACTGGGAAGGAAACAAGCTTCCGGGGACCGGTTTCTGCCATTTCAGGCGTCGTCGGCCCGGCTTGCTTGAATCCTGATGGTGCAATGAGCAAGGGACTCACATCTGAGTATACCCTTCCACGCTTATGGTGGACAAAATGATTCAGAAAAGGGGGTGGTGATGAACAGAGTGCCTGAATTAAGCAGACCACTCTTACCCAGTCCAAAGATCAGGGCTTGATCCATCACCGTTTTTTAGCTCACTGCACCATCCCAGCTCAGAACTTGGCTATATGCAAATTAGTCTGTTCCTGTCCCAGTGCATGATGGGAACAGGGCAAACCAAACTACCAAGCCAATTCTTGTACTGGGAAGGAAACAAGCTTCCGGGGACCGGTTTCTGCCATTTCAGGCGTCGTCGGCCCGGCTTGCTTGAATCCTGATGGTGCAATGAGCAAGGGACTCACATCTGAGTATACCCTTCCACGCTTATGGTGGACAAAATGATTCAGAAAAGGGGGTGGTGATGAACAGAGTGCCTGAATTAAGCAGACCACTCTTACCCAGTCCAAAGATCAGGGCTTGATCCATCACCGTTTTTTAGCTCACTGCACCATCCCAGCTCAGAACTTGGCTATATGCAAATTAGTCTGTTCCTGTCCCAGTGCATGATGGGAACAGGGCAAACCAAACTACCAAGCCAATTCTTGTACTGGGAAGGAAACAAGCTTCCGGGGACCGGTTTCTGCCATTTCAGGCGTCGTCGGCCCGGCTTGCTTGAATCCTGATGGTGCAATGAGCAAGGGACTCACATCTGAGTATACCCTTCCACGCTTATGGTGGACAAAATGATTCAGAAAAGGGGGTGGTGATGAACAGAGTGCCTGAATTAAGCAGACCACTCTTACCCAGTCCAAAGATCAGGGCTTGATCCATCACCGTTTTTTAGCTCACTGCACCATCCCAGCTCAGAACTTGGCTATATGCAAATTAGTCTGTTCCTGTCCCAGTGCATGATGGGAACAGGGCAAACCAAACTACCAAGCCAATTCTTGTACTGGGAAGGAAACAAGCTTCCGGGGACCGGTTTCTGCCATTTCAGGCGTCGTCGGCCCGGCTTGCTTGAATCCTGATGGTGCAATGAGCAAGGGACTCACATCTGAGTATACCCTTCCACGCTTATGGTGGACAAAATGATTCAGAAAAGGGGGTGGTGATGAACAGAGTGCCTGAATTAAGCAGACCACTCTTACCCAGTCCAAAGATCAGGGCTTGATCCATCACCGTTTTTTAGCTCACTGCACCATCCCAGCTCAGAACTTGGCTATATGCAAATTAGTCTGTTCCTGTCCCAGTGCTTGATGGGAACAGGGCAAACCAAACTACCAAGCCAATTCTTGTACTGGGAAGGAAACAAGCTTCCGGGGACCGGTTTCTGCCATTTCAGGCGTCGTCGGCCCGGCTTGCTTGAATCCTGATGGTGCAATGAGCAAGGGACTCACATCTGAGTATACCCTTCCACGCTTATGGTGGACAAAATGATTCAGAAAAGGGGGTGGTGATGAACAGAGTGCCTGAATTAAGCAGACCACTCTTACCCAGTCCAAAGATCAGGGATTGATCCATCACCGTTTTTAGGGCTTGATCCATCAGGATTCAAGCAAGCCGGGCCGACGACGCCTGAAATGGCAGAAACCGGTCCCCGGAAGCTTGTCTCCTTTCTGGTGAAGAATTGGCTTGGTAGTTTGGTCTGCCCTGTTCCCATGATGCACTGGGCCAGGGACAGACTAATTTGCATATAGCCAGGTTCTGAGCTGGGATGGGGCAGTGAGCTAAATAACGTGATGGATCAAGCCCTGATCTTTGGACTGGGTAAGAGTGGTCTGCTTAATTCAGACACTCTGTTCATCACCACCCCCTTTTCTGAATCATATGCTCCAAGAACATTATTAAATCTGATCACAGATTTGTGTATTCTGCAACATACCTAGGAGTTAAGATCAATGCATCGGTAGAAAAAATAGATGAGGAGAATTATCTCCCTCTTATAAAGTCCATTGAAAAAGAATTAAAGAGAATTGATGTGCTGCATCTTTCCCTGATAGGAAGGGTAAATGCATTAAAAATGTCAATGTTTCCGAGAGTACTCTACCTGTTTAGGGCTATTCCATTATTAATAGATGATAAAATAATGAAAAATTTGGAGTCAATCTTCATTAGATTTGTTTGGCAATATGGCAGGGTCAGGCGCTCCACTAATCTTATGTCGCTTCCTCAGGAAAGGGGAGGGATGGCTCTCCCTAACTTAAGGCTATATCATTGGTCATGCCTCTTGTTGCAAATGTCTATTCTAGTTCAGCCTGATGCTGACTTAAGGATTAATCCTTTATACGAACAGAATCCACCTCCAATTTTTAGGATGTTGTTGGGTGGTAAGGCACCTGGATTGCTGCTGTGTGAGATAGAACGTAGGTTTTATAAAAAAGCACGCCTAAAGACATTGTCCGGTGCTTGGCAGGCCTGGAAATCTATTCTGAAATTCTATAATGTCCCAAGATTAAATCCTTATTTGCATTTATATAATTCTAGTATCTTTGCTGACATGGAAGAGAATGGGAATTATTACCCTGGGAGATATCTTGGATGGTGACAAGATTTTGGGGTTTGAGATACTGCAGGATAGATATGGCATCCCAGGGAGTCATTGGCTTTTATACGGCCAATTGGCTCGAACTATAGGGGCTATAAGACCTAGGATTTCCTCCACAGTGGATTTCCCTCTGGTCAAGATATTAGCAAGAGGTTGCAAGAAGATCAAGATTGTTTATAATTGTCTTGTGGAGAATATACAGGATGATATAGAGAAGATTGAATCTAACTGGGCTGCAAAACTGGGGGACCCTGAAGTGGATTTGGACCTCGCTCTTTTACTGAATAAACGGGTATTCAGGGCATCCAATCTCCGGGCGCAACATTACAAAACTATATTTAACCTGTACCATACACCAGCTAAGTTATATGCTTGGGGATTGAGTGAAAATGACAGCTCCCCCCGATGTAAAGATGGTCAAGCAGACTTACTACATATGTTTTTTCTTTGTAATCGGCTTGACTCCATCAAAAGCGAGATAATGACATTTTGGGAGGGGTTGTTAGGCCATGCTATAGACCTATCCCCGACATTGATGTTGTTTGGTACAGATTCAAAATTGAGCCTGGGGAAGGATGAAGAGGCTTTAGTGTTTATATCAGTTGCAGTACTTCGAATCCTGATTTCTGCAGGCTGGAGGGATGTGACTGCCCCGTCCTTTCAGATGTGGCTCTCCAGACTGTTGGGGATTCACAATATAGAGTCTTGCCTTTATGAATTGAAAGGAAGAAGGAAACGCGAGATGGGGGAACGATTATGGGCCCCGGTTACTAACTGGAGGGCGGCTAGAATATGATTTATTATGTAACTTTCTATCCCCCCAATGTGAATGGTTTGACTGCAGATTAAGTGTAAACTATATTAACTTTAATGAGAGAACCATGATCATGTTCATAATCTGTAACTTTGTATGAATTTTCTATGTCCTTCTTGTTCCACTATCCCAATAAAAATATTTTTTTTTAAAAAGAAACATAGCGCAATCAAAGGAAAATACAAACCCTAAACACAACACACCTTCTCCCCAAAATACAACAACAAAAAATCGAAATCAAGAAATATAATCAGACATCCATGAAGATTTCTTCTTGACTCTTTTCCCTAAGGAAGATGGTACATCACGTATTACCTCGGTAGAAGCAATGTTGGAGGATGAGGCTTCCACAGGGGAAGAACTAGAAGGAGAATTATCACCAGAAATGACCAGATCTCCACAAGAAGAATCCACATCATCCAAACAATTGCCCTTTACATGAGAAGTAGAGTCAAGATAAAGATCTTTGTTACCTTTGAGAACAGCAATACGTTTGAGGTTCCAAACCTTACCATCATTTAGCATAACAGTAGTTATCAACACTTTAGTGACTTCAAAGGTACCAAAAAACTGACTGATGCCCTTCTTCACAATACAGGGTTTCTTAACCTTTACCAATGTTCCAATGGCAATGCCGGTGTCATTTTTTTTTTTTCAAAACAAATTTTATTAGTTTTATTTCGGGTGTTGAAGCATAGCAAAAAAAAAACGGCACCACTCCCTGAACACCAGAGAAATAGTGTGTAAACAGTAATCATCAACATCAAGCTATGCAAGCAGTATTCAATAGGTCCACCCATCCCTAAACTCCCTTTCCCCTCAAACCCCCATCCTAAGAGTCTCCCGCCCGGATCCCACCCCTAACCCCTCACAGTGTCAGCGTGGTCCAATAGTTAATTCAATGCAGTAGCAAAGTTTGTGCGTGAGTCCGTTCACCCCAGATCCACAAGTGGGTGTCCATCATCACTATCCTGACTTGTCGGCGGTTCCAGCCACAACCCTCTATATTCCGCCCATCTCTTCCAGATTTTAAAATGCTTTTGGGGGCAACCCCTGGCTACAAACACCGGACGCTCCAGCCCCATACAGAAGTCTAATCCCCTTTTCCATACCCCTAACAGGGGAGATCTTGTGTCCTTCCAGGCTCGGGCGATATCACGTTTGGCCACTGTAAGGCCTAAAAGCAGTAAGTGTCGCTTATAAATGTTACCCCCCACTTGTTCCATAACATGCAAAAGGCCCAATTGCGGTGTGCGGGGAAGGTCCCACCCCAACACTTCAGACAGACAGTCCCAGACACCAGACCAGAACCTCGCCAGTTTAACACACTCCCACACCGTATGTACGAAGGTTCCAATCGCACTGCCACACCGCAAGCAATCAGGGGAGGCTATCAGGCCCGCCCTCCATAACCTCTCTCTAGTATAATAGGCCCTGTGCAAGTATTTGAACTGGATAAAGCGCAGGCGAACCGCTATCGCTGCCCCCCTCGGGGCTTCCAGGGCTTCCCTCCAGTCCTCTTCCTCCAGGTCTCCTATGTCCCCCTCCCAAGCAGATCGCAGAGTGTCTAGAGAAGAGGAGCAATGCGTAATTAACGTTTGGTATATGCTGGAGATTTTCTTCGTGCCCAACTCACCCATGAAGACCTTGGCCTCCAGCGGGCTGAATTCGGGCAGTGAGTCGAGACCGACCAGGGAGGGAGACAGGGCGTGTCGGAGTTGTAGATATCGAAAAAACTGTGTTGGGGGCATATCATATTCCTCTTGCAGGGCTTGGAACGTCTTAAGAACCGTGCCTTTCATTACATGACCCAGGGCCGATATACCTATTGCGTCCCAGCCACTAAAACCCTTCAGGGATGTCAACGCCGGCAGTCGCCCATTGTGCCAGAGGGGAGTTTCCCCCGTCAATTTGTTCCACCAGCCCATGCGGTGCAGCGCGCTGCGCCACACCCGAAAGACCACTTGTGTGACCACCGGAAGCTTCTTCCGTGTCGCCGCTGAATACAAGATGGTGTGAAGCGTGTCCGGGTCCATCAAGAATCGCTCAAGGGCATAGGCCGGATCACTCCGATCCCCATACCACCATTCGTTTAGTATCAATAGGTGGGATGCCTGGTAATAAGACAAAATGTCCGATGTGGCCAGCCCCCCGCAGTAAGTGGAAAGAAAACAGGTGCGAAGTGCCACTCTCGCCACCCCACCCGCCCAAAGGAACTGGCCGAGCGCCGAGTTCACTTGGCGAAACCACGCCAGTGGTATAGGGTACGGATGATTCTGCAACTGGTACAGTAGGCGCGGGAGAGCCACCATCTTAAATATGGCTGAGCGGCCGTAGATATTCAAGGGCATTCTGGACCACGTCATCATGTCCGAACGTACACGATCCCACACAGGCAGTACATTACGAGCCCATGAGACCCCCGGGATGTCCGTCAGGAATATCCCCAGGTATTTAATTCCTCCAGTAGCTCTCTGCAACCTCTCCGCCCAGGGCCCCAGACCCACACAGTCTCCCAGCGTCCACAGCGTAGACTTCCGCGGGTTCAGGCAGAGGCCCGACACCTCACCAAAGACACGCATAATTTCCAGGACTCTCGGCCCGGACCTATTCAAGTCTGTAAGAAAGAACAGGAGGTCGTCGGCGTAAAGTGCTATTCTGTCAGACGGACCCGCCACCCATTCCACACCTCTCAGTTGCGCGTCCACACGCACCCAGGCCGCAAGCGGTTCCATCGCCAGGGCGAAGAGGTAAGGCGAGAGGGGGCAGCCCTGGCGTGTGCCCCGGCCTATAGGGAACGGGCTGGACACCGCCCCAGCCACTCTCACGGACGCCGTCAAGTCTGTATATAACAGTTGTATGTAGGAAAGAAACCGGGGTCCCAAGTTCAGGCGAGACAGGAGGGCACGAAGGTAGACCCAACTTAGGGAGTCAAACGCCCTGTCGATGTCTGCTAGCAGAAGCGCCGCCGGGAACCCGGCCGCTCGAGCCGCCTCCACCACCACCTGGGCCCGTCTGATATTGTGACGCGTCGCCCTGCCGGGCATGAATCCGGCCTGGTCCGGATGGACCAGGTCTGCTATGTACGGGAGCAAACGATTAGCCAAGGCCTTTGCCAGAAGTTTCGCCTCCACATTCAGGAGCGAGATCGGCCTATAAGACTCATGTTGTGTAGGAGACCTTCCAGGTTTACAGAACACAACAACTTCAGCATGTCGCCAATCTGCCGGAAGGCGACCGCTATCCTTGGCCGCTTCTAACGCTTGCCTATAGTATGTTCCCAGCTGGAGATGAAACGTCTTCATGAACTCGCAGGGAAAGCCGTTGGGCCCAGGGGCCTTGCCGGTATTCAGTTCTCCCAGCGCCGTGCCCAGCTCCTCTGCCGATAGGGGAAGGTCGAGCTTGGTTCGCCCCTCATCCGACAGCGCCCGCGGTGGGAGATCTGCCAGGAATTTGTCAACGTCCTCCGCTGAGATAGATTCCCGAGGAGTATATTGGGACTCGTAATAGCGCGCGAAACTAGCCGCAATAGCAGACGGGGCCGTCACCGCTTCACCCGCCTCATCACAGAGGCCCGGCAGGGAGTGTGCCTGGAACGCAGTTTGGCAAAGCCTATAGAGCATAGCGCTGGATTTGTCCCCCCACTGATAGATCCTACTTTGTGTAGCCAACCAGAGTTGGCGAGCCTCATCCATCAACAAGGAGGTGTACGACTGTTGCTGCAGGAGCAGCTGTCCCACAGCAGCGGCATCATTCCCAAACGTACACATCTCCTCCAGTTCTCGGACCCTATCCGCTGCGTCAGTGATTGCCTCCCTACGGGCCACTCGGGCCCCGGCACACCAGGCAATGTCCACCCCTCGAAGCACAGGTTTTAAGGCTTCCCAGAGGGTCACAGCATCCGTTTCCGGCCTGTCATTTTCATCCCAGTAACGGGCTATCGCGGTCCTCATATGCGACTGATAGTCCACTTGCTGCAAGTGCCAGGTGGAGAGGCGCCATCTGAAAGGCTGTCGTCTCCTGTCTAGGTGGAGGTCCATCAGGACCGGAGAGTGATCGGACAATCCGCGGGGGAGAATGGAAGTGGAGGCCACCCGCCCAATCCAGCTCTGAGGGATGAATAGGTAGTCGAGTCTTGAGAACGACCCATGAACTGCAGAAACATAAGTGTATTCGCGGCTATGCGCATGTTGATACCTCCATGCATCAATCCAGCCCATCCCCTGCACCATGCCATTCAGTCTAGAAGGGGTATCGGCTAGGCGGCCCCCTCCCGGCCTATGGCGATCCAGCCTCCCATCCATCACGTCATTCCAGTCACCACCTACTATCGCCAACACGGTCGGGATTTCAGCCCACACATCAAACAGCTTTTCTACTAGAGCTCCCTGCAGTGGAGGTGGGGCATACACACTACCAAAGACCACAGTTTCGCTCCCCACCTTTCCTTTAATGAATACATATCTACCATGACTGTCTACCCATTGTGTTTCGTGAGAGTAGGACAGTCTTCGATGGACAAGGATCGCAACCCCCCGCGACCCTCGCACAAAGCCAGCATGATATACCTGCTGATACCCATAGCGCTGTAAGCTCAGAGTCTTGGACCCCAGGAGGTGCGTCTCCTGCAGGAGTAGCACATCTGCCCTTTCCTTCTTTCCCAGCCGCAAGACCGCACCTCTCTTGATTTTGTCCAGCATACCCCTTACATTCCAGCTCACAACTCGCAAGGACGCCAGCGGGGAGTCAATGTCGTGAGTGTCACCCGCCATCAGGGGGCAAGTACAGCAAGGCCCGGGATTCCACAGAACGCACGCACACGTATGATATTGAGCGGACACGATTAGACACTGTGACTGAACAAGTTACCCTAGTTTCCCCAACATCCCCTCCCGCCCCCCTGCCCACCAACCTTCCCCCCACAGCCCCCCCATCCCTCCAACTCCCCAACCCACAACTACCCGACCACCCCCCCACCCCATACCTCGCCAACATGGAAGTACCTGTCGCGGAATAGGGTATCACCAACCCCCAACGGGGGGCCAGGTACCTACTACCCCAATGGATCCCCACCAACTACCCACTTCAAACTTACCTACCCCTTACCCAACTAACCTAACAGCTCCGTGGGTACGTCCGCCTTCTCACAGGCATTACCCAACCCACTACCCCCATGTACACATGCTACACGGAAATGGAAATACACGAGCAATATCGTCTCGGCAAATGCAGCCATGTTCCATCGAGAAGTCAGCAGAGCCTCCCGGCCCGGTTATGCGGTGGAGCGCGGGACCTCAAGGCGCCGATGACGGTTTGTCTGCCTCCTCAGCCGCCCCGGTTTCTCCACGACGGGAAGGTTGAGTCTTCTGGGAGCGCGAGCGCCAGTTGCTTCTGCTGCGCGACCTCCGGGGAGCCCTCGAGGGTCCGCCTGTAGAGGAAGAATCAGAGTCTCTGCCCGGGGGAGTATGCACCCTAATGCTGACCGTCTCGTCCGTCCAAGCAAAGACCTCCTCTGGGGAATTAAAGAATAGTGTCCGAGATTGGAAGACCACCCGGAGGCGCGCCGGGTAAAGCAGGGCATACTGTATTTTCAGTTCTCGCAGGCGCGCCTTTGCCGCAGTGAAGGATTGTCTTTGTTGCTGCACAAGTCTAGTATAATCAGGAAAGACGAGGATCTTGTGGTTGTCAAACATCAGGGGCTCCTTCACTCGCGCCTGTCGCAGTATGACATCTCGGTCGTGATAATTGAGCAGCTTGGCGATCACAGGCCGAGGACGGGCACCCAGGGGTGGCTTCGGGAGCAGTGCCCGATGCGCCCTCTCAACCACAAAGCAGCGCGACAGGGAGTCCGGGGGAAGCCACCCCTCCAACCAACGGGTCAGGAAGTCCGCCATGTCGCCCTTCTCACTATCCTCCGGAAATCCTACAAAGCGAAGGTTGTTCCTCCGGGCCCGACCTTCTGCGTCCTCGACCCTGAGCGCGAGGCCTCTCTGTAAGCCCTCCATGGTAGCCACCTTCTTCTTAAGGATTACCACCTCATCTTCAACCTCAGTGATTCGAGATTCGGTTTCAGTAATACGGGCCACCGCGTTGCGTAGATCCTGTCTGAGCAGAGTGACATCGGCGCCCACGGCCCCAATTTTTGCGTCAAGCATGTCTCTGGACTGCGTAATAGCAGCCATGAGGGCCGCGTTGTCCGGGCCTGGTCCCTGTGAGCCCCCTGCGGCCCCGGCTCCGCCGCTCGGCCCCGTGAATTTGTCGATAGGGCCTTGTTTTGCAGTGTTGCCGCTGTTGCCTCCCCTCGTCATGGTGGGCCCCTGGCACAGGCACGCAGTCCAAGCCGGCCGCGTGGGCGTCGGGTGCACCTCTTCCTCACCTCGGGCGTGGGCCCCCGGACACAGTCCCCTGGTCTCCGCTGGCCTCTCAGAAGAATAGCCGAACCTCTCAGTAGGGTG
This sequence comes from Lissotriton helveticus, assembly GCF_964261635.1. Lineage (NCBI taxonomy): Eukaryota > Metazoa > Chordata > Amphibia > Caudata > Salamandridae > Lissotriton > Lissotriton helveticus. Next base: position 1,028,789,212 of record NC_136071.1, read on the forward strand.
TTGGCACTGTGGCGCCCACCGGCCCCAGGAATAGCGCCAGCGCGCAGGGTATAGCGTTCAGTATTCCAGGCACTGGGGGGCAGCCGCGTCCGATGAGTACCGCGCCGGAGCCCTCCGTCAGCAAGTCCCACAAGGGGGGGGGGCTCGAGCAGTGATGACTACAGCGGCAAGGACAAACGAGCCCCCACCACCTCTGGGTCGCCAGGCTCCCGCGGCCCGACTAGGTCGCCGAGTAAGAGCCGGCCCAGTCAGGGATATCACCCCCTCCCCGCAGTTTCTCACGCTAGATTCGGCGGCTTACCCAGCCCCCGATGGTAGGTCAGCCTCAGGAAGATGGCGGGCACCCCCACAGCAACCGCCGGCAGATCCTAGTGCAGCTCCGGGTCCGACCGCCTCCAGATGTGGGGTCCGGTGACTTCCGCCTCGCTGCACTCTGCGTCGGGCCACTTCCGGCCGGGCGCGGGCTGGCGTGAGGTCCCGGCGGCGCAGGCCCGCCAGCCGCGGGACCCGGATCTTCGGCTTGGACGCCGCTAGCGCTCCCGAGACCCCACCGGAGCGTTCTCCGCGCTACTAACGGCCAGGCATCACTTCAGGGCGGTAGTGAGGTAGGGCAATGCAGGATAAGGAACAGGATTTTGCACCGGCGGGACGGAGCTCTTGCGTCCGCCATGATCGCCGCCTTGGCCACGCCCCCCGCCGGTGTCATTTTTAGAACCTCTTTTGTAGTGGAAAGAATACTTGTACCTGTAGTGTGTCTTTTTGATATTTTGTTTAACAACTTCCAAATCTAAGATGGAAGAAGTGCTGGGAACTAACCATGCAGGTCTGATTTTAGTTCTGGCCAACCTGCCTCTCATAATTTCAAAAGGGGTACAACCAGTCATGTCATTAAAATTAGTGCGGTAAGTCCAAACAATTTTAAGGACACACAACTCCCACTTACTATCCTCAGTACCAACAGATTGAATAGCGCCCTTGAGCACTCTATTAAAATGCTCAATCATGCCATTGCCACTGGGGTTGTAAAGAGAAGTGGTGCAATGCTTGATGCCTAGTCATTAAAAAACAAAACTGAGATTTGTGAGAAATTAATTGCACACCATTATCAGTAATAACCTGAGTGGGAAGATCCTCCTCAGTAAACATGGTGTCCAAGAAAAATAATACAGCATCTGTGTCAATTTTGTCAACAACTTTGATGGTAGGCCACCTAGAAAATATGTCAATAACAGAAATAATGTTCTTAGACTTGTTCCCAATAGAACCCATGATGTCAACAGCAATGGTTTCCCAAGGACTACTGGGAATACAAGGTGTAGACATGTTAGGTTGCAAAGTTTTAAGAGACTTGTCAGCATTGGCACAATTCACACAATTTCTGACAATGCATTCCACAGAAATATCTAGACCTGGCCACTAAAAATCATTTTTGATCGTCTGTTTGGTTTTAACAATGCCACAATGTCCCTCATGACACAACTTGAGAATAGAGTCTCTGAGCTTGGAATGAGGAACAGCTTTATCCCCTCTCCAAAGAATGCCATCAGCAGAGAAAAGTTAATTGCGTACTTCCCAAAAACATCTTAAATTAGGATTTAAAAGACTCTTGCAAGGCCAACCATTGCTAATGAAAGACAAAACTTTTTGCACAACAGAATCTTCAGAATAAGAATCCAACCAAACTTGCGAATAAAAGGAATACCATCATCATGAACTAAAGCAATATGGAAATCATCCCGAGAATTAGAAATGATTTCTTTGATTTTTAAGGGCATCCTAGACAAAAAATATCAGCCGAGACATTGTCTTTACCAGGGACATAAAATATTTTGTAAATAAAATCTTGAAGATGCATAGACACCCTGGAAATGCGTGCAGATGCTTTGATCATGCCATCAGTGGTAAGAAGATTGACTAAAGGTTTGTAGTCACTTCTAATATGACATTATTTACCCCAAACAAAAGCTCTAAAATGTTCCAAAGCCCAAACAACAGCTAAAGTTTCCTTTCAATGAGAGAAAACATTTCCTCCGCAGAGGTAAGAGACCTTGAAGCATGTGCAATGATGGCCTCACCACCATCAGCTTGTTTATGAGATAAAACAGGGCCCAACCCCCTGGTGTAGTGTAGTTCCTATTTTCCCAATAGGCTCTGCGCATTGGAATAATATCTTCAATAGTATAGACGTAGGACTGTGGTTAACTAGGTCTAGTCAGTTCAGTACCTGGGATTTAGAAGGCTGGAGGGTTGGTATCTCTGTCTCAGGACTCGATATCCCAGTTACCCGCGAGGGCGGCTGGAAACGCCGGAGGCTGGATTTCTCGGCAGGAGAAAAGGCAGCGTCTCTCTCAGCGCGTCAAAAAGGGAGGGGCAGCGTCCGTGGGCTTTTCTGCATCAGCTGGGCTCTCCGGCAAGTAGCGCTGCTCCAAGCTCGTCACCACTGTGTCTTAGCTCAGGGCAACGTCGGTATATTTATACCTGAAAGGTGCCGTGTTTGACGTAAGGATGGACATAAGACGTCAGCAAGAATGTCATAAGGACTGGTCGTTCTTACATTCTTTGCAGGAGTTCTCGAGCGAAATCAAAACAATGGTCGCGGGGATTTCCCAGGTCTGTTGGAGGTTTGATTTGTTTTGAGAACTCGGTGTGCTTCTCTAGGGGGCTGAAGGGATAGTGCTTGCTTAATGTGACAGCATGCGCTATGACCTAATCTGAAGACGGGTTTCTGTGCCGTTGTATGGACATTAGTGAATTAATAACCGGACAAGGGTCAGAAATAGGAGTATCAATATAGGTACCTAGATAAACACACTACACCCACTCCACGAATTTATGTACATATTTACTAACCTAAGCAATAGTAAACATAACTAACAGTGCATGTGTATACCGAACCACCCCAAAAACATTTTCGTATTTGAAAAATGGTGTATGCGAAATGCACGAAATGAGTATAGGTACTGTATGCATTCAAGCAGTATAATCATTCAATGAGGAGATGCACATTTTATATCGGCATGAATGATTTGCGAAATTACACATGAAATGGCTCTTGATACAGAAAAAAAATTGCAAGACCATCTCATCACATATAAACACAATTAATTGCATATAAACTAGAGGTTGAGGTAATGTACTGTCTCTAGTATTCCTAAGAATAGAAGTTCTGTTCTCTAAGAATAGTTTTACTTTAACCAGAAGATAAGTGCCAAAAAGGTAAATATTTTGGAATTGGAAAAAGGTTTTCGCTATTCAGGGGAGAAGAGAAAAAATAGTTCACAGTCACTTTGTTTTCAAAAGACTGAAGGCCAAATTCAGAGTTCAGGGAACGCCGTGTGCAAGTTTGTTTAAAATCATTCTCTCTGTTCCGGTGAAAACATCATTTCAGACAGATTCTCGAAAAAACAGTCTACAGCTTCTGGTGAGAGTTCGACTAGGTTAGAAAATGTCGCTACCATGCAGTCACGCGCATGATTGCTTTCACTGATGGTTTGATCAGAACTGCTTACAGAAGGTCGTACCTGGTCGATGCTGCTTTCATCAGGTACTTCACTACCCTTCAATCGCAGTGGTGAAGTTTCCACGAATGCCGTCATCAGGATAGGTAGCCGCTGGGGACAGCACAATGTATGAGCCTTTACCGGACCCAACAAAGTATCTGCATCCAATGGTACGTCTGATTGTAGTGTAAGACAGGTGTCCAACACGCATTCTTCGCCGCATAGCATGCATCTTAATACAGGCATAACACAATTCTGCCAGATGGGTCTGAATGAAAGAAACCAGGTCATATTTAGATCTCGTAGCCGGGCTAAGCCAAGGACTTTAGTTATGCGGTCCCGGTAGCGGATAGCTAGGATTGTTTCTTCCATTGTAGCTGGAGTCTTGTCTGTGACATGGCTTGCCATAACGAAGCAATAGTAGCAAGAATAAAATGCCTGCTACGATTCCCAACAGGAGTGGAAGTCCGCCAAAGATGGAATGGACGAAATTTGGAAAAATACCCAGGATCGCTTTGAATGGGGTTAAAACGCCTGAAAAAACTGTCTTAAATACACTCGCGATACCACTTGTATCAGAAATATTTAAGATTTTGTTCAGCATTTCTGTGAAGTGTAGGGGGCAATTTGTTGATAACATTAATGAATCTCTGCCGTTGTCCTTGCAACTCGGAGATCATACGTTTCTTTTGATGACGTCAACTGGGTTGGCGTCTGTAGGAGCACAGTCTTCATTCTGCTTAAAGTATCAATTCGAATAGAAGAGATTTTTAAACTGGGCCATAACCTTCCCTCCCTGTCTGGAGCATCATTCGGGAACAATACTCTTTCACAGCACATGACCCTGGAAGTCACGCGTACGAGATAAGGTTTTCCTGGCAGCAAGCCACAACATCTGTGATCTACAATTAGAATGTAACTCCCGTTCGAAAGTCTTCTAAAGAATGGTTCTATTTGTGTTGCAGGTGTGCCTAACTGGTGACATGAAAGGTTATTTGAAGTCCCTTCACAGGCCCCATGCAAACTAATACCCTGACACAGAAGTATGCCACTTAGTGATTTTTCACAATTATTACCACTAAGGAATACACTCTGTCCGTTGTTACTGACATATGTGTGTGTATAGGACAAGTTCCATGTGGACTTAATGTATCCTTTACCCAACCTTTCATACTGGCCTGCCTGTATATATTTTTGGCAGTATTGAAACTGGAAAGTTGTTATCGGAATATTTATTATCCCATGTATTATCCATTCAATGACAGGTCGTTCTGACATTGTCAATACCCACACTATAAGTAGTTACAATCCCTGGATGTTGTCTCTGGGAGTATCTTGGGTCTGGCCTGGTCAATGTGAACCCCTGTATTTTGTTCAGGAATCTGTCTTGACAGTTATTTGTGTCTGTGGGCCAGATCAACCATTTCTTCCAATCAGGATGTGTTCTGTTTTGGTTTAAAATATGGGATACGTCTATCTCAACCTCCGTAGTGCTATTACTGTTAGGTGTTGGTTTTGGAATAGACGGTTTGTTTAAGTCTTTAATCTTGGCTAGGCCAAGACAGGATGTCTGTTGAATTGTATCATTCAAAAATATAATTTGTTCTGGGATCAAGCAGGCTCTAAATAATGATTCTATACCTTGCACTTGCCAATCTTTTGTGCCCCAGATCGTTTTCGTTTCAATGTTATTGTTCCAGAAATCAAAACCGAATGTATTAATTTTTTCAAAGAATGAGCATGAATATATCAATTTTGTGTTTGTAAGTATGGTTTTCACTCCTGTCTTATTTAACAATTTGAAATAAAATGATTCTGCATTACTAGTGTTGAACCCTGAAAAGTATGAATATTTGTCAAAAAATGTTTTTGAACTGCCTTTTGGTGGAGTTGCACAATGTTCCCATTGGTTAAATTTTAAAACATTTCTAGGTTGAGTAGATTTCTGCAGATAATGGTTACCATAATGGTTGTAACAAAACATTTGATCATAATTAGATGAACCTTGCAAATAATCATGTTCTGTAAATTTAGCTGACATTACTAGATCAGACATCATATCATTAAAACTTTCAAAGTCCCAATCATCAGCAAATGTGCTTGGTTTTACAAAGTCACTTAATGAAATCTTGAATTGATGAGGATACTTCAGGAGCTCAACCGGACCATATATTTCGTAATCAGTTTCGTCCTATGCTACCCCACCGGGTATAGGATTGGCTGTGAAATTTACTGAAGAAAGTTCTCTTTTCTCGATGTGTGAAGACTTGTGTGGTTTCAGGACCAAGTTGATGTTCTGACTTGCTGTGTCCATTATAGTATATTTTCCCTCAATGAAATGTCCCAAGCATAGTACCATGATGAGCCAAAGTATGAGGATGAATACTCCTAGTGCCACCCAAAGTTCAATCCATGGAGAAATCAGATAGGTTTCTTTTAGTTGATGAAAGAGTTCCTTTGCTTTATCTTTAAAAGTTTTTGTTGTCCGCTGTTCCTCTGGTTCACTCAGATCTTCAGAAAAATCATCGAAGTTGATGAAGTAGCCTGATGCTGTTCTGTCAATTGTTTCAATTGCTTCTGGATTCCTTTTCGTTTTTGGAATTTTCTTTGTTTCATTAGCATAGTCTGTGGTTACATCATTATAGACTGGTGTTTCTTGATTTAATATTTTTTAATTTGGGTTTCAAGAGGTTTAAGTTCCATGGCTTTGTTGCATAGTCCTTGTTGTTTTACTGTAGGTTTATCAATTGTGATTAGTCTTTCAGTTTGAACCTCTGTGTTTGTAGCAAACTTTGGTGTTCTGCTACTTCTTGGGAGTCCACTTGGCCTACTACTTGTTATCGGCCACATGATTGTGGTTTAACCAGGTCGATGGATACAACTCGGTTCTCCTTTTTACCAGCAAGGGGCGGTAGTACTACTGATCTTGTCCCGTTGACAGACAAGACAGGAACTGCTTTTCTGTAAGAAGGCCCAAATTCATTCTTCACCGCGATCTTTTCTCTGACCAGATCCCCGATTTTTGGAATCCAGACAGGCCTTGCTGGGACAGGTGGTTTCTCTTCAGTGGTTATTGGCTGCTGTTTCAACTTTATGTTGCTCAGGTCTTTTCTTGTTTCGTTTAAGTCCTGTAAAATAGCCAAACGATCTTTGATATCAAAGCATTTTTCTTTAACCACTGAAGTTTGACTATCAAGGTCCTGGATTAACATTCTAGTCCCAAACAATAGTTCGTACGGACTGAGACCTCTCAGAGAATTTCTTGGCAGATTATTAAGACTACGTTGGACACTTATTAAATGTTTGACCCACCCAGCTCCTGAACCTAATACCTTTGCTGTTATAGATTGGTCTATGCCCTGGTTTTTTCTTTACACCATCCCGTTTCCCTCAGGAAAGAGGTGACAAGAGTACCGCAAACTATGCCCATGCTGGTCATGTCCGTCTCATAAGCTCTAGAGCTAAAAAGCAGGACCCTGGTCAGGATGTAGCATGCAAATTGCGTATATGCCATTCTAGACTCGCAAATCTTTGTATAACAGTTCAGACGTCAGCCAAGAGCTGGGGTCTACATTTTAAGTGAAAATAGTCTCTACATGTTAATATGACGCATTATTCATACTGGGTATTTTATGTCGATAGCCTAATCTTTTATTTAGCGAAAAGCCATGGGAATACACCGTTTCGTTCACCACTGCGATCTCTGTTGCAGTCTGGGCATTTTTTTGCAAATATATGATGTTGCAGGCTCATTCCTGGCCACCAGTATGTTGATTGTAATTCTTCTAGAGAATCCCTAAGTGTAAGGTGTCTAAGACCCTCACCCATATGTGCGTCTGCTATTAACAAGCCTCTCCTGTCCATGTTTGGAATCACTCTATCCCCCACTCCAGGGATTCGAGCAAAAGGAACGGAGTTTGCATCGATTATGTATGTATAATTGAGTGGATACATGAGGGGTAGCGCTGAGCAGTCGCCTTTTGATGACGTTTTTACCGCCAGCATTGTTTGCCCGTCAATGTATTTTACTGAACGCTTTTTTGTAGCTACGAAAGCCGATTTAGTTGGTTCCGCTGTGGCTGTCTCAGCCAATGAATTCCCTGCAACGTGAACGCCATCACGCTGATGACTCAGTGAGTGTATCACGTGAGTCTTTGGTAGTTCTTTCTTTAAAAGAACTATTTGTTCCCAAAGCGATTTTTGCTTTATTGTGGCACCTGTGTCATCTTTGTACCCGTTTTCAACCCATTTCTGCAAGTCGTTATTGTATGATTTGACGCAGTAATACGAATCGCACACTATTAGTGTCGGGAATTCGCGATCGGCATTATCTAGCGCCATTTTTAACGCTATTATTTCAGTTTGTTGTTCTGAATTATTTTCAACTGAGTGTGTTTTTGAAAACAGAGGTCTTAATTTACCTCCGCGCTACACGTCTTTTGTAATCTCGCATGTGGCGTTATAAGCTTGTTCACCCCAAACTGAGGGCTGAGCATGTCCGTCTGTATGTATTACACAGGCGTACTGTCGGATGGGCAGAATGTCGATTGGCAGAGGATATTGCCTTTCATATTCTAGATTTTTTAATTTTGTCAACTCTGGATCAAAATAGTATTTCACTCTGTCTGTAGCAAGACAATCTTCCCATTGTATCCATCTAGGATTCAGTGCCATAGTAGGTAAATTACATGGGGTTGTTAATGCCTCAAAGGCTGATTCTGCTGTTCTGACCGTAATCTGTCTGCCGTCATCATGGTATCTTTCTCTTGCTACAGCTGTTTGAACCGCGTGAACAATGTTTTCCTTAATGCTGAATGTTTTTTTCAGTTTCTGTGTACAAGTGTGATTTGTATGCTATTGGTACCTTTTCTCCCTCATTTGAGGTCAGGTATGTGAATACGCATCTTCCTGGGATGACTCGAATCACAAGGTTGCGTGTGTTATCGCGTATTTGTAGTTTTGTTTTAACTAACATGTCTGTTTGTAAAGATCTCAAAATTTCTGTGTGTTTTTGAGTCCAATTGATTCTTTTAAAATCTGGTTTTATTAGGTCATAGAGAGGTTTAACCCTCTCTGCATAGTTTATAATGTAAGTTCTTCCGAAATTCAGGAAATCTAGAATTGATTGCAAGTTTCTCAGTGTTCTAGGTGCTTGGATTACAGCACATTTCTCTAGGAAATTGTCAGCCAGGCTTTTGCCTTCACTTGATAATTCATATCCTAAAAATAGGACAGTCATATGGGCAATTCTTGACTTCTTGAAGTTGAATTTGTAACCCTCTGCGGCGAACCCAAGTATTATGGTGTTCACTCTTTTCAAGTGAGTATCCAAGTCATCATCTGTTAGATAGATGTCATCGACATAAGATAATGCCTCATCATCATACATTTGTAGTAATTCTGTTACTCTTGCTGAGAATAATCCTGGGCTGTTCTTGAACCCTTGGGGCAAACGACAGAAATTTTTCTGTGAGCCATTTATTGAGAAAGCGGTCAAATATCTGCTTTCAGGTGCTATATTTTGACAAAAGAATCCATTAGAGATGTCTAATGTTGTTTTGTATTTTTTGCGCACTATGCTATTCATTAGTGCGGCACTGTGTGAGTTTTGTACTGCAAACGTTTTGCAGCATGAGTTAAGGTGTCTGTAGTCCAAAACTAGACGATATGAATCATCTGGTTTGGAGACAGGAAACAAAGGATTGTTCATTTGTGAGCTGCATGTTTCAATCACCCCCTGGTATTCAGGTTGATCTAAGATCTCCCTGACCTGTTTTTTAGCTTCTTGCTTAATTGGGTACTGCCTCTGTGCAGTTGGTTGAGATTTTAACTGGATTTTGTGAGGAGGAGAGTCCTCATCCCATCCCACATGATTTTTATATAGTGCAGGAGCCTGGGCTACTGCCCACTTTCTTGCAAGTGTATATTTTTTATGAATTGGAATATGATTTGAGAAGGCAGGCATAATCATTTCTTCGCCATGAGGGCACTCCCTGACAAACTCTGGTGGCCAGTCTTTTTCAGCTAGAAGGATGTCATAGCCCTTGGAGAGATTATCCCAAAATAGACCCCTTATTTTCCTAGTCTTATCTCCCTCTATACGTAAGGTTATTTCATATATTTTATGAGGTTTGCTAACTCTGGTATCTGCAGTTTCTACCTGAATGTATTCATTCGTGTCCACTGTCTCCAGATGATTCATTAGGATCTTGCGAGCTATGCTCACTTCTGCTGCGCTGTCTAGCATTGTCTGAGCCCACTCTCCGTTTTTCAGCTGAGTCCTCAGGATCCTCGGCATGTTTTATTATTTTAATGCTGGCTACCTTCTTCTTTGGAAATTGTAACTTTTTACTTTGATGAGCAGGTTCTTTGTCTTTGGACTTGACGAGCTCTTCCCTGTGTTCTGACCGTCCTCTTCTTTCCGATTTCTGCGAGGAAGTCTGAAAAGATCGAGAGGGACGTGTATCAATATCTTGATATCTATCAGGTTTCTTCAAATTATCCCTATTTCTAAGGTTGTATTTTTTCTCAGAGGGCTCCCTCTGGGGAGACTTGTGTTCTTGGTCCGGAGATCTTTCTCTCCGCCGAGGAGACCTTCCTCTGGACTGGAATCTTTTTTCTTTGGGAGTGGATTGTTTATTTCCATCCCAGTTCTTTTTTGAAGTGTTTAGATTATTTTTAATAAATACTTTTTCAGGATTTTCAATTAGTTGGGGTTTCACTGGTTTCCCACCCAAACTATCTCTTCCTAGTTCTTCATAGGATTTTTCTATGATTCTGGCAAGTTCAAATGGTTGGTCTGCTATATCTGTTTCCTTCAATCTTTGGCGGATCGCCACATTTGCTGCTTCCCCTTTTATGTTTGCTAGTAGTATTGCCGAGACCTGCTTGAAGTCTTTCAGTAATTTCATACCCAGAGTGAAAGCAGGTTCTGGACCGTATTCATTTTGAATCTGTTTTAGCACTTCTGGTATTACCGCCATGGACGGAACACCATGTGTTTTTGTGTAAATAGAAGCAAAGACTGTACCCCAAGTGTCACAGTCCTCCACATGTGGTGCGATCCCCATTGGGAGACAGGTAGTCAGAATTCTGTGTTTCTCCACAGGGGTGGTATCTGGAAATACCGCCTCTTTTTGAGTGATTTTTTGTGCTAACCAGAATGGAATTTGTTCCCGTTTAATGGGTACTTTACCTAGACAGGACTGTATATTCTGTGGTGTGATTTTATTTGTGTTCCTCTGATGAGGGGTCAGCTGTGGAATTTTAATAGCTGGTTGGACTGTTGAAGTCCGCATTACATTTTGGACTAGTTGTCTGTGTATTTTAATCAGTTGTTTTAACTGTGTTAAAAGTTCTGTTACTGACAATTTTTCAATGTCTGGATGTGGTGTGTATCCGGCTAGAACCGGTCACGTCACTCCTGGTCTACCTAGTGGACCGAGCCTGGTGATGTGATCATTATGTTTTAGGGCGCCTTTAAACCAGAGCAGGTGCTCTTGGTATTTGAGTGGTATTTCCACCTCCTCGAAAGGGGTGTACTCATCCGGAGGTTCCTCTATCTTGTAATAATGGAACTCCTTTGTTACAGCGTTTGCTGCTGGAAAATTTATCCATGAATAGAATACCTCTGTCTGCCGATATTCGTGTGCCTCAATCACGAATATGACTGTACCACCTCTTGGTGTCAGTCCATTTTCTATAAGTTTTAAGGTTATAGTTTTTCTTATGCTGACCGGGATGAGTATTGCACCCGGGTCTTGCTGTAGGAGACTTGTGTCTTCCTCTAGGAGTTGAGCTGCTATTCTAGCTGCCTCCCTATCTTCTTCAGTTTCTGACATTTTACTGACAAGAAGGTTTTTTGTTGCAGATCAGGTTTTCAAGGAAACAAAGATTAGATGCACAATATTTTGGAACACTGTATCCTTCAACGTTGAATAAACCAAAAACCATACATAGGAGTCTCCTCCTACTAAGTTTGGCGGATTTAACCTTTCACCCACTCCAGACGTCTTTGGAGTTTTATGGGAAAAAGGGTCTGTGTGAAAAAGCACGGCTGAGTTACTCTAATGTCTTGCGTTAGATTTATCGCCTATCCAAACCGTTGGGCGCCATGTAGTGTAGTTCCTATTTTCCCAATAGGCTCTGCGCATTGGAATAATATCTTCAATAGTATAGACGTAGGACTGTGGTTAACTAGGTCTTCTACTGACGATATTAGACTTAAAGTTATGTGTGCCAGCTAGCTCAGAGTTCACTAGAAACTTTCTCGAATAGGCAAGGAGGAGTTTAACCTCCCTGGATAGACAAGAAGGGATTTAGTTTCTGACAACCATAGAACATGACAACTTTGCTCTCCCCTAATCAAGAGTATATCTTCAGAGTGGTGTGAAAACAAAAGACAACTTATTTTACTCAGTCAGTACGTGCATTCTTAGTTTCACCAGTTTGTAGAGAAATAAGAGATGGGCGTGGTTCAATAAAAGATGTTATTTATTGATCAGTCTCTTTTCTCATACAAGAGAAATGAATCGCTATTATTGCAATACTTATAGTTAAGTAAAGTGCATACAGTAAAAACAGAATTATAAAATATTACTGTAAAGGCATTTATATGGTTTCTTAGCCATATGATACTTAAAATGGATAAAAGATATACATACATATATACTTTGACTAATCGTACTCAACTGGTGCTTCTAACTACGCCTACCCCGGTGTAGCTGACCTAAGCCTAATACTTGGGAGGGAGTAAGTAAGTAGCAGTTTAAGTTAAGTTTGCTTTGCCAAGAATCTGACTCAAGAATTCTCTGTAAGGGGTTAGTCAGTTCAGTACCTGGGATTTAGAAGGCTGGAGGGTTAGTATCTCTGTCTCAGGACTCGATATCCCAGTTACCCGCGAGGGTGGCTGGAAACGCCGGAGGCTGGATTTCTCGGCAGGAGAAAAGGCAGCGTCTCTCTCAGCGCGTCAAAAAGGGAGGGGCAGCGTCCGTGGGCTTTTCTGCATCAGCTGGGCTCTCCGGCAAGTAGCGCTGCTCCAAGCTCGTCACCACCGTGTCTTAGCTTAGGGCAACGTCGGTATATTTATACCTGAAAGGTGCCGTGTTTGACGTAAGGATGGACATAAGACGTCAGCAAGAATGTCATAAGGACTGGTCGTTCTTACATTCTTTGCAGGAGTTCTCGAGCGAAATCAAAACAATGGTCGCGGGGATTTCCCAGGTCTGTTGGAGGTTTGATTTGTTTTGAGAACTCGGTGTGCTTCTCTAGGGGGCTGAAGGGATAGTGCTTGCTTAATGTGACAGCATGCGCTATGACCTTATCTGAAGACGGGTTTCTGTGCCGTTGTGTGGACATTAGTGAATTAATAACCGGACAAGGGTCAGAAATAGGAGTATCAATATAGGTACCTAGATAAACACACTACACTGGAACTGGCATCAGTGGTAAGCACACTCAAAAGATTGGGATCAAAACCTGAAAGAGTAGTGGCATCAGCAATAGCAGATTCGACGTCCTTGAATTGTTCATCACAATCAGGGCACCATAAGAATTTGGACTTGTTTTTAAGGAGTTGCCTGATTTGAAACACCCTGCAAGAGAAGTTTTTTATATACTTAGCATAAAATTCAGAGAGGCCTAAAATAGAGTGAACATCAGATTTTCTCTTTGGAGCTGGTGCAGAAAGTAAGGTTTAACTCTATCAGAGCATTAAACATGACCTAAATAAGAAATAGAGGTTTCAGCAAACTTACACTTGGAACATTTAACAGAAAGGCCTCTGGATTCTAACATTTCTTTGTAGAGAATGGCGTCATGGTCTGCTTTATCTTTACCATACAAAAGAATATCGTTCTGGAAACACTGTACATTTCCAGCTGACCAAATAGAGAATGCATGATGCACTGGAAAACCGCAGCAGCGGAGGCAAGACCAAGGGGCATCCTTTTGTACTGGTAGCACCCAACAGGAGTGATAAAAGCAATCAACATTTTGCAGTCATCATGTAAAACAATTTGGTGATAAGCTGCTGGGAGGTCAATGGACGAGAAGAATTTAGCACCCTTTACAGACTAGAGCATCTGAGAGATACAAGGTAATGGAAATTGATCCACAAGAATATTGTTGTTAAGATTTCTTAAGTCATACATAAACAAATATTGCCGTTAGCAAGCCTGGCAATAACAACAGGCGAAACTCACTCTGATTCAATTTTCTTAATGATGTCCTCAGAAACTAGATGGTTCAATTATTCTTCCATCTCCCTCCTGACAGTAATGGGAATATTCCAAGCCTTGAAGACCTTAGGACACGCATCTATTTTAAGGACAATCTTATGTACAAAATCAGTTAACTTCCCAATCTTCTCATTAAAAACATTAGTTAACTTTTTCAGCATGTCCTTACCAGTAACTTCACTATCAGCAAGAACCATGACAGGTTCAAGACTATTAGGATCTAAAAGAATGCCAAGTTCGCCCTGGTCAAACCAGCCTAAAACGGAAGGTCCCTGAAACCTAATAAATCAATTCTTTTCCCGGAATACTCTTCTGGGGAAATATCTGGCTCCTCGAGATCAGGATCTAATTTGGAATAAAATAAGGAATTCCAAACACTCTCATTAACAATGGAATAAGGTGAACCAGAATCTGCATAAATTTGAATATCCACCCCTCCAATAGTAATATCACACAGAGGTTTTATTTTTGTTAAAAATACTATAAATGTTCTCAGCAACTTTGTCCTTAATATAAAGGGCAAATCATCCATCGGCAAAAGAAGAAGTAGCCTCATCATCACTGTAATTGCCCTCTTCAATGCATTTGACTTTAGGTTTAGGTTTCTTTTTTGCAGACCTTAGAAAAATTGCCAATTAAACCACGTAACAAACATTTCTGTTTAAGAGCAGGGCAAAACTTGTTGTTGGCAAGGTGCAAAGGACTACCACACCTGTAGCATTTAAAACTTTCATTTGTACGAATATTCACCTTTTATCTATTTTTGTCTAACTGGTTGAGATCCAATTTACTAGGATTTGTGACAGAACGAGAACCTAGATTTACTTTACTAACAATTTCCACTTGTTTGGACCCAGATTCACCTTGAATCACTTTGGCACTTCTGCTGGCCATTTCAGTTTTTCTTACTAATGCTAAAATGTGTTGTAAATTTGAATCCCCCACTGACTCATAGTCTATCTTGAATAGAGGGGTTGTTGACATGCATGACAACCTAGTCTCTTATGAAATCCTCTTGAAGAGAACCAAATTTACAATCAAGGGATAATGTACTTAGAGCAGCCACATTTTCATCAACACACTCATTAGGCTCTTGTTTCCTGTGAAAGAACTTTTACCTGATATTGCTAATACACACTTTAGGAGGGAAATGCCTATCAAAATCAGCTATGGCACAATCAAAAACATTAGAATCCCCATAACTACCAATAGCCCTAGACAGATTTGAGTGAAAGCTTTTAAACCTTCCGGATCAATGCAATGTAGAAAAATCCATTTATTTTTGTTCAGGAGACATTTTTCCTTGGTCATCCAATGTTTCAATATAGTTAAGGAAAAATGGTTTCCACTCAACCCACTTCATGCAAGGAACTCCTCCAGCAGGCCAGAAAGACTGGGGAGGATTGAGTGCGTCATTTTGTGCACACATAGTGAAAAGGTTGAAGGGATGAAATGAGAGTGACTAGTTTGCTAGAGAAAAATGAAAGCAAACGGAAGCTTGTAGCGTCCTTTCTTCACCCTCAAATGGTAGAAAAAACTTGAATAGTAGTAGTCTTATAACGAGAGAGGAGTGAATATGGGAAAAGTATACTCCCAAATGATGTAGCACTGTACTCGAAAATGGTAACAAGGTGAATAGTTTACTCCATACTTGAGCAATAAAAGGAAATAAACATGAAGAAAGTGTTGCAGCAAAGAGTGGAGGCGATCCTGTGGAGGAAATCAATAAATAAACAAATAAAAGAAGGCTTACTGTTCTCAAGGCATGAAATAATGACAGTTGCACGAAGACGATTCTGATGAATAAATGCGAACAGTAAAGAAAAAAAACAAGATGGCGTCACATAACGTGAAGCGTGACATGTCAGTAGGAAGCTAAAATGGTAACCAAGTTGCAGCGTAGGAAATGAGCGTAACGTTGGTCGTAGACGTGCTACAACATGCAGGATAACAGGAGCATTGGCCATAACCAAGGATACGACGTGTGACGTCAACCGCAGAGTGAGAAGGACGAAGATCGTGGTGCTGACGTCAAGAGACAATGACAGCAGGAACGTCTCTTCAATGGAGTGAAAAAGTAAGAAGATGCACAACTCACGGTCGGAGAGTGCCAGCAGGAAACGCCGATCACCTCCAGAGACAGCAAATGGAGGTCTTGAAGGTGGAAATGCAAAGAGAAACCAGAAATGAAGCTTCATAAGAAACTGGTGTATCCGAGACAGCAGGATCCGTCGGGTGGTGTGGCAGCTCATCGCCAACTTTGGAAGGTATCCAGACATGGTTAGAGTAGCTAAGTAGGAGAGCGAGCGACGCAGGGGAGAGCGAGCGACGCGGCGATCAAGATGGCCGCTCCTCCTTGAGCTCCGCGATTTCGGCGGCGCTTTTTCGAAGAAGGATATGTCTCCAGTCAGCGTTTCTGGGCGGAAATGGCTGTTTTCAGTGTCGGAACTGCCCTCCTGCCTCAGGGTATGTTTTCAGGCTGCACCATGCTTTTTTTGGGGTAGGAAAATGCGAATTTAATGCCCCCTCGCAAACGGCCGCCATTTTGTTTTTTTTCCTTTACTCGTTTTTTGTGAAAACCTTCACTATTTGGATTCTTCTTTCTGGATGTGACCTCCAAGTATATTTCCTTCCTCTATTTTTGCTCCTATGAGGTATTTTTTATCTCCTTCGTCCATGGCTGTGTTTTGACTGGCTATTTTACCTCAGACTTTCTCTTATGGCGTGAGTCAATGGTTTCTACATTAATTTTGCGAGCTGATGAATTGTGGTATTGGCCCTTTGCTACTTCCTGCCTCCTGCTGCAGAATTTTTCTCCTTTTTTTATTTTGAGGTGTTGTTATGTGGCTCTTTTTGCGAGTTCTGTGCCATTGTACTAGGCTGAGCCACCTCTTCTCTCTCACCACGCTGGTGCTTTCTCAATTGCAAGATGGATCATTCACACTATTCAAAAGCCTCTACCACAGCCCCTGCTTCACGCAAAGACTCAGCCTCTATTGGTAAACGCCTTAAGAAAGACCCCCCTTCTCCCTCCAAATCTCCACTTCCTGTCACTCTTGAGGACATTATGGAAGAATTACGCCTCATTCGTCCTTTTATGGCGGACACAACTATCACCTTGCAGAGATTGGATGACAAGTGGTCCAACCTGGACAAGAGAGTATCGGACGTTGAACATAGAATCAGTGATGCTCAAGACGTTGCCGCCAAAGTCGACAGCCTTACTAAAGAAATCCAAGTCCTTAAGAAAACCTCTGAGGATTTGGAAAACAGAAATAGGCGCAATAACTTACACATTTATGGTGTTCCGGAGAACTCGGAGGGGTCGGACATTATCCATTTTCTGAAGTCTCAAGTCCTACCCATCGTTGGATTACCTAAACATGTGGATGTTAACATTCAATGGGTGCATCGTCTTGGCCCTAAGAATTCTTCTCCTTCCTCGAAACCCAGAGGCATAATTGCCTATTTTCTTCTTTATTCCGACCTCATGACTATCCTATATTCTGCCAAACAGCACAAGCAGTTATTATGGTCGGGTCACAAACTCTTTTTCTCTCAGAATGTCTCCAAGCAGACTGCAGTGCGTCGCAAGGAATTTCTGGACCTACGACCTACTCTTCGATCCATGAACGCGAGATATGGCCTCATCCATCCTTGCTTCTTCAAGGTCACTTATAAAGACAGGACATTCAGCTTCGACGATCCGGCTGATCTTCGCAAATTTATCCACTGTCACAAAGAAGAATCCATGGAACACAGCAATCCTTAATCTTTCAATGTTTTTTTCTTCATTGTAAACTGTCTTTGTTTTTCTTACTTGTACGTTTCATTGTTTCTCCTCATAATGTTCCTTTGTTCTTTCACCTCGTTTTTTAGGTCTCTTCCCCTTGTGTTTTTGGTTCTTTGATCTCCCCCATGTCCTATGCTGATGTTCGTCTTAGTGGCCCCAGTCTGCTGCCTTCCATCCATTAATGTCCGGTAAGTCTCCTTCACTTGTTTTATATCGCCGTGTTTGGTCTCTCATTTCCTTTTTTTTTCTCTTTGGTTTCATTCTTGTATCTTATGTTTATGGGACCATGCATTTGACGTGTTTTCCTTTTTGTGCGGTCGTCTTTTTCGCTGTTGCCGCTCTCACTCTATTGTCCCTTGTGCTAATTGTTCTGTATGGCTGTAACCCTCCTGGTTCTTTGCCATCCTTCTCTCCTTTTACTTTCTATTGGGAGCTGTTATCTCCCATTCCTCCTCTCCCCTCCTTTCTTCCACTCCTCTTCTCTCTCCTTTTTTATGGCATTTTTCTTGTACTTCTGCTTCTATTCTCTCGCACTCTTTTCATAAGTTCCCTTCGCATATACTGCGGTAATGTCACTTCATCTTCCATTTCATCTATCTTTCTCCTTTCAGGTTTTTCTTTCCCTCTTCGTTATAGACTATTTCTTTGCTGCTTTTGTCTATTCTCTCTCTCCTTTCTTTTTTCTACCTTCATTCTTACCTTTTGTTTTTTTTTATTTTAAATGATTGGCCTTCGTGTCATTTCTTGGAACGTTAAAGGCCTACGTAACCCGATTAAAAAGCAACGGGTTCTTTCTCATTTAGCTAGATTGAAATGCCAAGTTGCCCTGTTGCAAGAAACCCACCTCTCCCAAAAAGACTTATCTTCTCTACGCAAGCAATGGGTGGGTGATGTTTTTTGTTCACCGTCAGTTAATAACAAAAATTGTGTTCTTATTCTGTTTCATAAATCGTTGTCTATCCAGCTAAACAATGAGATTTCCGATTCTGATGGTAGATGGTTGTACTTAGATGTCAAAGTTAATGATACTGCTTTATCCTTTTGTAATGTTTATGGCCCAAATGGTATTGCTCCCGCTTTTTGACTGATTTCTCCAATCTCCTCTCCTCCCACACCAGCGTTGATTTAATAGTTGGAGGCGATTGTAATCAATTAATGGACCCTTTTTTGGACCGTAAATCCCAGACCAGGTATATTCCTAATAAAATGCAAAAGTCCTTTTACCGTGCAATTTCTTCCAGAGGTTTACTCGATTCTTGGAGACTTTCCCACCCTGATGCTTTGGAATTTTCCTTTTTTTCCCTTGTTCATACCTCTCATTCCCGTATAGACTATATTTTCCTCACTCAACACACTTTTCAATTCATGACGAATGTCGAGATAGGCTCAATCCTCATCTCTGATCATGCCCCTGTTATCCTTGATATAGATCTCCCCTCACCTATTCCCAGTTCTCGCCGTTGGCGTTTCAACAATTCTCTTCTTCTGGACCCTCAATTTCTTGACCAATTCACTGCTTTCATGGATGATTTATTTCTTACTAATCTCAATTCCACCTCTCACTTCCACTTTGTTTGGGACACGTTTAAATCTTCGGCTAGAGGCTTTATTATTGATTTTGTTTCCCGTAAAAAGAAACTGGCCCTTTCCAAATCCTCCCTTTTTCTCAAACAAATTAAAGATTTAGAACACCTATTTTATACATCCAACTCTCCTGAGGCTCTATCTTCTCTCATCAAAGCTAAACTTCAATTTAATAAATTTTCTTGTGACTCCGCCTGCAACCATCTCTTAAAATTTAATTCCAAGATGTATGGTGGACGCAATAAGGCAGGTAGGTCCCTTGTTAACTATCTTAAAATCAAAAAACAAAAATCTAAAATCGCCGTTATTTTGGATGCCACTGGGACTCGTCATTGTACGGATGATACGATTCTTGATTGCTTTGTCCAATACTATTCTTCCTTATAACTCCCGAATCCATTCAGACTCTTTCTCAAATTGATTCCTTTTTCCTGAATATACCTAAATCTCCCTCCTCCAATCTTGATTTCTCTTCCCTTGATGCCCCCATTTCCGAGAAGGAGATCCTTCAAGCAATCACCCTCTTACCCAAAGACAAATCTCCCGGTCCTGATGGTTTTACTGTTCGTTTTTATTTTCAGTTCAAAAATTGTCTTATACTTCACCTATCTTCTTTGATTTCCTCTTTTCTTTCTGCAGGCGAATCCAAAGGCTCCTTTACCCAAGCCATGCTTTGCTTACTTCCCAAAAAAGATAAAGATCCCTCGCTTTGCAAGAATTACCGGCCCATTTCCTTAATTAATACTGATTGTAAGATTTATGCCAAAATATTAGCTTCCCGTCTATCTACTTTTGTCCCAGATCTTGTTAATATTTACCAGTCTGGCTTCATTAAAGGTAGATCTATCACAGATAACTCCAGAGCTCTCCTCAACATCATTCATCTAGCTTCTAAAATGACAACCCCTCTCGCTGTTATCACCCTTGATGCTGAGAAAGCTTTTGATAGGGTCAATTGGGATTTTATGTTTGGAGCTCTCCGCTGGCATGGTTTTAGTCCCCACATCATCAAGCTTATCTTTGGATAGCTTGTTTCCGGTCCAGGGAAGGCATGGGCTTGGCAGTTTGGGCTGGACTGTTCCCATGAGGCACAGGGTCAGACTGATTTGCATATAGCCATGTCTGAACTGGGGTGGTGGAGTGGGCTAAAGAACGGTGATGGATCAAACCCAGATCTTTTGACTGGGTGTGAGTGTTTGATTGGTTCTGATGCTCCGTCCATCACCACCCCTTTTTGTACCGCTTTGGCCGCCATAAGTGTGGCAGGGTATGCTCAGACGTGAGTCCCTTGCTCACTTTGCCACTGGATTCAAGCAAGCCGGGCTGAAGACGGCTGGAATGCCAGAAACCGGTCCTCAATAGCTTGTTTCCGGTCCAGGGAAGGCATGGCTTGGCAGTTCGGGCTGAACTGTTCCCATGAGGCACAGGGTCAGACTGATTTGCATATAGCCATGTCTGAACTGGGGTGGCAGAGTGGGCTAAAGAACGGTGATGGATCAAACCCAGATCTTTTGACTGGGTGTGAGTGTTTGATTGGTTCTGATGCTCCGTCCATCACCACCCCCTTTTGTATCCAACTTTTATATTCATCCCCCTCCACTTCAATATGGGTTAATGGTACTCAATCATCGTACTTTCCTCTTCATCTAGGTACCAGGCAAGGTTGCCCCCTGTCTCCCCTTCTTTTTATTTTAGCATTAGAACCTTTCCTCGAAAAGATTAGTCTCTCCACTTCCTATTCAGGTTCTGTTTACAAGTCACTAAACATCAAATTTACAGCATACGCAGACAACATTTTACTTTATATATCTAACCCCGTCACTTCTTTACCGGGCCTTTTTTCTTTACTCTCTGAATATTCCTTGGTCTCCGATTATAAGTTAAATATTGACAAATCTGAAGTCCTACCTCTTAATAAGTTCTGTCTTCCTCATATGTTCCATGGTTCCAGTTTTGCTTGGAATCCTACTAGTATTAAATGTTTGGGTGTCTTATACTCCTCATCTATCAGAGACACTATTAAAATTAATCATAAGGATATTCTCTCCAAACTCTCTGCCCTAATTGAGCGTTGGTCCCCCTTATTCCTTTCTTGGTGGGGTCGTTTGGCAACTGTCAAAATGATGCTTCTTCCCATTGTTAATTTTTATCTTTCTATGTTACCGATTTCTCTTCCTGCTTATTTTTTCACTCAAATTAATCGTATTCTCACTCGTTTCCTCTGGAATAATCGTAAGCCCAGGGTTTCCCTGTCCCACCTTCAATTACTGAAGCATTTGGGTGGTGTGAACTTCCCCAATCTTGTCCGTTTTCATTCATCTTTTGCTCTTAAGCAAATTTGTCTCTTCCTTGCAGACTCTCCCTCCTTTCCCCTTACTGCCTGGAGCGCTTTAGAGTTAGCTCAGATTTTGCCTTTCCCCTTTCTCGCTGCTATACACTTATCTCAACCTCCAACACGGTTTCTCTCTCCCACTTTTAAGCTCTCCAGGGCGCTATCCCTTTCCTTGTTTCGCTCCTCTTTCTCTCAAGCACACCTGCATTCTCTTACCCCACTCTGGTATAATCACTCCTTGAAGATGAATAATAAGGCCCTTTCTGGAAGGAATGGATCGACAAAGGTATTATTTATTTAGATGATCTCTTCGTTAATGGTTCCTTACTGGACTTCCCCTCCATCTGTTCTTTATTTCACATATCTAACATGCACCTCCCTCATTTTCCTGATCTTGCAGCAGCCCTATATTCCCTATCCTCATTTCACATTACCTTGTCTACCACTGTTCCACCCGATTCTGCTCCCTTAGTCTTTACCTCTCCACACAAAGCAGCCACTATCTATAAGATCTTATCCCGTCCTATTCCTACTCGCCCTAAATCTAAACCCGAACTTGCATGGGAAAAGGATCTAGCACAAGATTTTTCTTTGCCTGTTTGGGAATCCATCTGGTCTAAAATTCACATTGTCTCTCGTTCGGCTAGCACCACCCAGACCCTCTACTTCTTTTATAATAGACTTTTTCTTACCCCTCATGACCTTTTTAAATTCAAAGTCCTTGATTCTAGCCGTTGCTGGTCCTGCCCCCATCCAGATGGTACTTTGTTTCATATGTTTTTTCAATGCCCCTTAGTTGTATCCCTTTGGCATCATATATGGAGCAAGCTGAACGAGATACTAAACTCTAACCACATCTTTGATATTGTTCATATTTTTCTGGGTGGTTCCTCTCCTATTTGGAATGTTTCCCACAGTGTTTGTAATTTTATAGATTTGTTCATAGCCATTTCTTTGCAGATTATTACACCAAACTGGAAAGACACATCAAAAATCTCTCCTATTGCCTGGTGGAACTTATTGCGTCATCATCACAGACTTGATCGTGCTCATGCTTCGACTACTACTCTCTTAATCAAAAGAGATTTGTTATGGTTACCCTTAACTGATTTTCTTTCCAGACGCCTGCCCTAATCTGCCTCATCTTTTTCTTTCTCTCTCTCTTTTTATCTCTCTTTTTTTCCTACTTTCTATTCCCCTTTCTTCTAGTCTTTTCTTCTCTTTTTTTTTCTTTTCCTCCCTCCCTTATCTTTCCTTTCCCACTCCTATAAAATTTTCAAAAAAAAGCATTTTCTCTTAGTATATATCCTAGATCTCCCCTTTTTGGGGTTTACTTTTATATATTTCACATTCATATTGTATTGCTGCATTTTTTTGCTTCCTCTTTATTTATTTACTTTTCTCTTAATGATTGTGTTTCTGTAATGATGTTTTACTTGGCTTATTTGATCAATAAAGCTTTCTAAACTAAAAAAAAAGAGTAGCTAAGTAGCTTTATTTATAAGTAAAAGCACCACCCACAAGCAGACCAGGTGAGCAGCAACAAATTAGGTCAGAAACTGTCAAAGTGCAATCCCGCATTCTAAAAAGGAATGCAGAATGCACACTAGGCAACAGAGTGAGGCAAAGAAACATAGCGCAAGCAAGGGAGAATACAAACCCTAAACACAACAGGTCTGTCCCATGCTAGCTGCATAATATTTTATTTGATCGTGCAACTTCCTCAGAATCGGTCTCAGGCTTAACCGAGTCCCGGTGAAGTCTAGGAACCCTATGAATCATTCAGTCTCTGTGGGGCCACCACTGTCAATCTGGAGTGTTCTCGAGAGGAGGTGTACTACAATGTGCTTCATACTTTGGCTTTCTAGTTATTCATGAACCCCAGGAAACTGGGCATTATTGAGCCAGAACCTTCATCTAGTCTGCTGGAGAGTGGTTCTATGAGTTTCTAGAGATGAGTGGGGGCTTCACTATGGGTGTACCTATCATCCCACAACTTGGAGATTCGAAATTGTGCTCCCTCCAATCTCTATTTCTGACTTCCTGTGCTAAACATATTTAATGAGTAAGATATCTACTGCCATTTTCTTAATCAGGTCTTAGGTGGCATAACAGAATCAATCCCTCCGCCTCTGGCCTTCCAGGTGGGTCTGAAGTTCATCTCCTGAAGTGTGAACAGTCAGTGGTTATCATATGAAATGAGGCTGCAGATTTAACAACAGTAGTGTTAAAATGTCATAACATTATTATTATCCTAAAATATGTAGGCGGAGATTTAACAACAGTAGTGTTAATATGCCATAACACCAATGTGATCAGCAAAGTAGGTTTCTTGTAATGCCTTTTGTATAAAAGCTCAAACAAGGAATTATTCATTTGTCCACAAGGTTTCGGAATGGGAATAAAGCTGACAAAGATGCAAACTATGCAACATCGCTGCCAAAAGGGTTGGGCTCCACTAATAATGACCAGTGTCTTATATGTATGTGCAAAATGGTGAACATGCGGGTAAATCCATTCAGTAGTTGTTGAGAAATGTGTTTATCTGGGATCGCTGCGAATTCACGAATAATAAAGAGCATTGTGCAGGAAAATGCAGAGCTCTGATTGGATGCCAACACTTCAACCAGGAAGTGTTGTCAGCCATCGTGTGACTTGGCTTCAGCCACAAAAAAAGAAAGGGGGAAGGGTAGGAATACCCTGACCCCCATGCCTTAGTCTCAGCAGGGGAAAAGAGCATTTTGTAAAAAAAATGTATGCTGCGAATTTGAGAAATTTGCAGCCAAAAATGTTAAACAAAAAATGCAGGCTTCCATGCTATCAAAAGAGCCCTCGTGTGGGCCAGGTCCTGGGCCATGTTTCTTAAAAAGGAGGGGGGCACCTCTCCTTAGGCTCTTAGAGTCCGGGAACCACAACCTCCCCGGGGTTTATTTTAAAAAAAAATGAGGCGGGGCACAAAGCCCCCTCCTGAAGCTTTATAAGCCCTGGGGATCACCACCTCCCCGGGTCAAAATAAATACAAATGGGGGCCGCGTGGACGACAGAGCCTCGGGGACCATCACCATCCCGGGTCTAAAAAAACACTGATGGGGGACGTGAGGACCGTCGCAAGCCTCGGGGACCAAAACCTTCCCTGTGGCTAAATAACCCAGTGGGGGGGGGGCACGGAGACCCTTCCCCGGTCCTGGGGACCACCACCTGCCTGGGGTCAAATGTTTAAAAAAAATGAGCCATGGGCCATATAGGGCCCTAGGAACCACCACCTCCGTGAGGTGGCCCATGAACAAGAAAGGAGGTGGGCAGCACGGCTCCCTCCTGGAGCCATACAAGGCTGGCTCCTGCTATGTCCTGGGGTGCCCAGCCGCAAAACATAACTGTTTACTTTTGCTTGGCGGGAACTTGAATAGCTCCCACCAAGCAAAAGGAGAAACTTTGGTTCCAGCAGACAAGAGATGTCAAAGTGCTCCCGCCCGCTGTAAGCGAAGGTTTCATCTCTTTCCGTGCCTACTAACATGCAGGCAGGGATAGAGATTAAATGATTGCTACTGCACTGAGGGAGCTGCCATTCCAGCAGATCCCTCTGTGCGGCAGCAATGCTGACTTGCGCAAGAGGGGGAGCCGGCTACGACCACGGTCTCCCAGCTGTCCTGGGGAAAGAGCAGAAAGAGGCAGAATAAAGGTCAGAAATGAGCAGAAAGAGGCAGAATAAAGGTCAGAAACTGGCAGCAAGAGGCAAAATAAAGGTGAAAAACAAGCAGAAAGAGGCAAAATAAAGGTGCGAAGCGAGCAGAAAAAGACAGAATAGAGGTCGGAAAACAGCAGCAAGAGGCAATAAGCAGAAAGCGGCAAAATAAAGGTGAGAAGCGAGCAGAAAAAGACAAAATAGAGGCCAAGAGCAAGCAGAAAGAGGCAAAATAATGGTCAGAAACGAGCAGCAAGAGGCAAAATAAAGGTGAAAAACAAGCAGAAAGAGGCAAAATAAAGGTGAGAAGCGAGCAGAAAAAGACAAAATAGAGGTCGGAAAACAGCAGCAAGAGGCAATAAGCAGAAAGCGGCAAAATAAAGGTGAGAAGGGAGCAGAAAAATACAAAATAGAGGTCAGAAAACAGCAGCAAGAGGCAAGATAAAGGTGAGAAATGAGCAGAAAGTGGCAGAATAAAGGTCAGCAATGAGTAGAAAGAGGCAAAATATAGGTGAGAAATGAGCAGAAAGAGGCAAAATAAAGGTCAGCAATGAGCAGAAAGAGGCCAAATAAAGGTGAGAAAACAGCACAAAGAGGCAAAATAAAGGCCAAGAGCAAGCAGAAAGAGGCAAAATAATGGGCAGAATAAGCCGAAAGAGGCAAAATAAAGGTGTGATACTAGCAGCAAGAGGCAAAACAGAGGTCAGAAACAATCAACACAAGGCAGAATAAAAGTCAGGAGCAAGCAGAAAGAGGCACAATAACGGGCACAGCGAGCAGAAAGAGGCAACATAGAGGGCCGGAGCGAGCAGAAAAGAGGCAGAAAAATTAGCAGAAGAGGCACAAAATGAAAGGCAGCAGAGGATAGCTGACTGAGGCAAGCTGGACAGGAGGATCATCCCAGGGAGAGGTTGAATGAGGACCTTCTCCCATGTGCCCCCTACTTCTTTTTACTGTGTACCCACTGACAGACCCTTTCATACACTCAGACACACACTTACAGACCTACTCACACTCACACACCCACACACAGACCCACTCAGAGAACCACGCACCCACCAACATATATACACACTCATGCATCCACTCACAGATCCATTCATGCATGGATGTACCCCCTCACGGACCCACTGAGACTCACACACTCATGCACCCACTCACAGACCCACTCAGAGACTCACACACCCACTCATATACTTATGCATACACTCTTAGACCCACTCAGAGACAAACATGCCCACTCACAGACAAAATCAGAGATTCACATACCCACTCACAGACCCTCTCAGACACTCATGCACTCACTCACAGACTGGCTCATACACATGGAGGCTCTCATAAACCCACTCACACACTCTCACACCTACTCACGGACCTATATAGTCACTCACTCAGACACTCATGCACCCACTCACAGACCCACTCAGAAACTCGTGCACCCTCTCACACACCGATTGAGTCACTCACTCACACACCCACTGAGACACTCATGCACAAACTCACACACTCACTCTCATGTACAGGTTACAGTTCAGAAATATTATTATTAAAACAAAGGTTACAGGGAAGTTGTAATTGGGAAATAGAATTAAAAAAAACATAGAAAGTCACTGAAAAAAACAAAGGTTACAGGAATGTTATAGTTAGGAAATAGAATTTTTTTAAACCTTAGAAATTTACTGAAAAAACTAAAGGTTACAGAGAAGTTATAGTTAGGCACACATTTCAATTGTGAAAAACCATACAAATTCAGCAGTTGTAGTTACCTGGGGCGTAAGTAACTATAACGTATGTCCTCGCAATGCATTGCTTATGATCTCCACATTGCACCACTCATGACATGGGCAGTGACATCACTGATGACATCTCAAATTACATCACTGATTACATCATCCACAGAACCACTCACACCCCTACTCACACCCCCATTGAACCTCTCATACACCCACACCTACTCCCACACAATCCCTCACATACGCATTCACAGACCCATACCAGTGCTGAACAACCAATCACTCCTCCATAGAGCCACTCACACACCCACTAACTCACCCATACAGCCACTCGTGCACCCACTCACTCACCAATACAGCCACTCACACATCCAACACAGGGGGTGGGAGCAGGCCGCTGACACGTCCAGCGTGTTTACCTCTAGCATCTTGGTACATGTAGTTCGTGTTTCTCGCTCAGTTCTCAGTTCATAGCCAGTGCTCGCATCATTATTTCAAAGCGCATCCCCAGACACGTGTTTCTGGATTATTCCTTCGTCAGTAGGGAAAATATCAACAGGTTTCTGGACATGCTGCCGTCATCTATCAGGATAAGTTCCGCTCTCAGCACGCAGGCACAGCTCCCGGGCTCGTCAACTCGGCGGCTTGCAGAAGCCATTTTTAACAACACAGGGGGTGGGAGCAGGCCGCTGACACGTCCAGCGTGTTTACCTCTAGCATCTTGGTACATGTAGTTTGTGTTTCTCGCTCAGTTCTCAGTTCATAGCCAGTGCTCGCATCATTATTTCAAAGCGCATCCCTAGACACGTGTTTCTGGATTATTCCTTCGTCAGTAGGGAAAATATCAACAGGTTTCTGGACATGCTGCCGTCATCTATCAGGATAAGTTCCGCTCTCAGCATGCAGGCACAGCCCCCCTTTTGAACCACTCACACATCCAGTAAAACAGACATACAGCCACTCACACACCCACTCAATCACCCATATAGTAACTGATTTAGCCACTTACTCACCCATGCTATTACTCACACTCCCACACACTCACCCACACAGCAACTAAATCACTAATACTGCTACTCACACACCCCTTTACCCATGCAGCAAATGACACAGCCACTCACTCACCCACACATCCACTCACCCACCCACCGAACCACTTACACACCCATTCACACATCCATACAACCACTTACATACCCAATCACTCACCCTCATAGCCTCTCACATTCACTCTCCAACACCCAATTACTTACCTATACACATACAAACAGCTACTCACCCATACAGCCACTCACACACCCACTCCCTCACTCATACAGCCACTTGCACACCCACTCACACAACTATGCATCCACTCACACAGCCATTAACTCATCCATGCAGCCATTCCCACACCTACTCAATCTCCAATGCAGCAAGACAGCTACTCACTCACTCATACAGCTGCTCACATACCCACTAAGACATCCATACAATTACTCACACACCCATACATCCACTAAGACATCCACTCACACACTGATACAGACTACAGAAAGAATAGTAATTTAACTTATGCTGTAGCTTACTATATATGTTTAATATCAGAAACGTTTACAAAATACAGTCACTGGATGATGTCATCAGTGATATCATCAGTGATGTCAATTGAGATGTCATCAGTGATGTCACTGACCATGTCACGAGTGATGTAATATATTAGGTCATTAGCAATGCATTGCGGGGGTGGAAGTTATAGTTAGCTCAGGTCACTATAACTGATGATAATTTTTAAAGAGTGAAATCTTAGCCTAACTATAACGTCCCTGTAGGCTTTGGTTTTTATCAGTGAATATATATATATATATTTATATATATTTAGATATACACACACAGTTAGGGTTCGGTAGGGGGTTTTGGGGTGGGTAGGGATATGGGTGGTAAGGAATTTTAGGCTTTAGGGATGGGTAGGGGTATAGGGTGGTAAGAGTATTTTAAACGTTTAGAGGTGGGTAAGGGTATTGGGTGGTAAGGGTATTTTTACGGTTTTAGGGTGGGTAAGGGTATTGAATGGTCAGCGTGTTTTTAGGGTTTAGGAGTGTTGTAAGCGTACTTTTAGGGTGGGTAGGTGTATTCGGTGCTAAGGGTGTTTTTAGGGTTTAACTATAAGGGTATTACTTGGTAAGAGTAGTTTTAGTGTTTAGATGGTAGAGAAGGCCATAGGTAATAAGGGTGTTTTTAGTGTTTAGGGGTGGGTAAGGGTATTGGGTGATAAGTGTGTTAATCGGGTTTAGGGGTGTCTAAGGATATAAGGTGGTAAGGGTACTTTTAGGGTTTCGGGTGAATAGGGGTATTGGGTGGTAAGAGTGTCTTAAGAGTTTAAAAGTGGGTAAGGGTATTGGGTGGTAAGGGTATATTTAAGGTTATGGGGTAGGCAACGGAATTGGGTGGTAAGGGTGTTTTTAGGGTTTGGTGTGCGTAGAGGTGTTGGGTGGTAAATATATTTTAGGATTTAGGGGTGGGTAAAGGTATTGGATGGTAAGTGTATTTTTAGGATTTAGGGGTGGGTATTGGTATTGGGTGGTAAACAGGTTTTACACACACATTTAAGGTTTTAGGTTTAAGATTGGGTATGGGCTTTAGGATGGGTAGGGATATATGGTGGTAAAAGAATTTTAGACTTTAGGGATGGGTAGGGGTATAGGGTGGTAGGAGTAGTTTAAGGATTTAGAGGTGGCTAAGGGTATTGGATGGTAAGGGTGTTTTTAGGGTTTAATGGTGGGTAAGGGTATTGGGTGGTAAGCTTGGTTTAGGGATTAGGACTGGATAAAGAAATTGCGTGATGAACATACTTTTAAGATTCAGGACGAGTAGGTGTATTGGGTGGTAAGGGTGTTTTTTAGGGTTATGGGGTAAGGATATTAGGTGGTAAGAATAGTTTTAGGGTTTAGGGGTAGGTAAGGGTATTGGTGATAATGGTGTTTTTAGGGTTTAGGGTTGGGTAAGGGTATAGGGTGGTAAGGGTGTTTATAGGGTTTAGGGGTAGGTAAGGATATCAGGTAGTAACAGTATTTTTAGGGTTTAGGGGTGGGCACAGGTATTGGGTGGTAAGGGTGTTTTTAGGGCTTAGTGTATATAGAGGTATCGGGTGGTAAGTGTATTTTTAGGATTTAGAGGTGGGTAAAGATATTGGGTGGTACGGGTGTTTTAAGGGTTTAGGGGTGAGTATTGGTATTGGGTAGTAAATTAGTTTTTAGGGTTTAGTGGTAGGTAAGGGTATTGGGTGGTAAGGGTAATATAAAAGTATATACATAACTTCTACCTTATAATAAGAAAACATGTATATGTATATATATATATATATATATATACACACACACACACACACACACACACATATATATATATATATATATATATATATATATATATATATATATATATATATATATATATATATATATCACTTGTTGATCTTCCCTAACTTATGTCTGCATTGGTGCATTAAAAAATTATATTGATATAATACCAGTGATCATGGTTTTACCTTCAAATGAACACACACTTAATTAAATTCATAAAAAGATCAGCTAGGACAGTACACCCATAGATAGTATTATAGAGTCCCAATCACAAAAAATATAGATCATTAAGGACTAATGTTAGATATGCAATTGTTATAGAAATCTTTATCGGAAAAACAAAATGTCCAGAAAAATTCCAGAAGATGAGAGAAACAGTTCACGCCGCTTATTGTTCTTCCAATATATGACAAATCATACACAGCCAACAAGTGTTTCATCTGTTTCAAATGAGTACAATGACTTTCTCAAGGCTAGAACAATGTTTCTATGTGTGTTGTCAATAACCCGATGGGTATAAGTAAGGAAACGTCTCCGAAATAAAAGTGATCCACAATGTATAAGTGATCATCAGGGTAATCCGCACTGTTTATAGAGTAAGGACACCATGTATATTGTCCATACTAAAGTACATGCTCCACAATGAGTCCGACTCTATAAACATCCGTGACCATATCGCTATAAAAACTGCGCCTGGCCTCCAATACACGTCATTGGGGAGTCCTGGTATTAAATTCAAGTAAAATGTAGGCAGCTAATAAGACACCTTGCAAAGTTCTAATGTTTCAGATATCGATGATAGGTCACAATGTAGTAAGCAAACCCCCGTTCTCGAGTGCGATCCGTATGGGTTAGTAAATTCGAACTAGACGGTCCCCGCGCATGATAACGCCAAAGCCGACCTTTACAATGTACTTTAGTCACTTGGAATGTATTTTTGGACCCTATAGACCCAAACAGGAACATCAGGGAGAAGTTGGTGAAGTTTGGGGGCACTTTGAAAAGAACATCCAAAAGGTGACTGACTCAACGGCGAGGACCAGGTCGGCCACCTTCAACTGCGACCCGGTCTGGATTCCAGGCTTGTCCCGCTGAAGAGCTACGGAGGTTTGACTTCCAGAGTTTATCCAGGAACTCCCTGAAAGTCACGCCAGCGAACCCTCACCGAATCCGGACTGATGAAGTACAGCAAGGGCCCTCTAAAGAAAAAGCTCCAGAAAGGTTTCTAAGTGCGAAGGTAATTTCACACAAATAATGTATGTGCTTTAAGTTTGATCAGGAAATATTCTGATGGCTGGACTGCTCAAGGTTTCATTCATGACAGGGACACTGTGCTTGCTGTGCTGCAACCATTCAGAGTGAAACTTTTTTGGTGAGTATTTGTCTGCTTGTGTTTATGTGTGTGTGCACCGGCGTGGGTGTGTGTATGTGTGTGTGTGTGTGTGTGTTTACCTGCTTCTGTGTATGTTTGAGTGAGAGCGAGAAAGCGAGATAAGAGAGGAAGAGAATCTGGACACTCTCAGGAGGTAGTTTTAAAGAAATGCGGGGAATGCTTTTGTGTGTGCATTGTCTGCTTGTTTATGTGTGTATTAGAAGTATTGTGCCAAAAGCATTCAAGTAGGAACAGTATGACAGTGAGAAGCTTCAAATAATGCAAAACAAGGAAACCTTAACATATCGTGTTAGGTCTTTATTTTGTGTAATGAGTTAACACATTATGTTTATTTTGATACTTTTCTCACATGTTTTCGTATGTCCTGCTACTGGCATAGTACTCATTATTAATGCTACTATTCCAAAATGTATTTTTTTCTGAGGCACACTGATAATTAGCCTGAATAGTACTGCTGATGGCTTGACTGCATTCATTTAAAAGCTCCTCCTATTATGATTTAGGGCCAGCTCCCAGCAGGTATTCACCCCACTCTTTATCATCATATGCTGCTGTTAATCTGCATATATGGGAAGTTTGAAACTACTATCAAAAGAAATGCACGGGCAAAATGAATACTCAATAGAAATGTCTTAGTATCATCATGTCTCACCTGCCTCTAACCCGCCCACTAGCCACGCCCCTAGATCAATTTAATGAGTACCTACACTAATTTTTCCCATTTAAAGCACTGTCTGGAGGTACCTGTCCTAACCAACTCGTCTTTTCCACCAATTGTTTGTTTTACATTATTTAGCACCACCAATCCAAACTTCTGGTTCATAACTGCTTAATTTATTTTATAAACTTCAAACACCATCAATTTTAAGGTTTTTTTTCACGAATATTCGAGAACTGCCTCTTTGTGGAAACTTGGCAGAGATCACTGTTAGAATGAGCTGAAGCCATTTTGTTTGTGGCATCCATTTTAGTTAGCCTCGTGTTTGCCAGGTGATTCACTGTCTTCGCTGTTTCCTGCTTCTCTATTACGCCTAAGTCATCATCTATAGTTATCTCCTTCAGCACTGACCCTGAGCACTGCGCATGCTCAGAGAGGCCTTACCTGCTAGGATGCACCTGTTACACACTTAACTGTCAGGCTACTTTAACTGATGTCAGCAACATTGTGACTCCTCCCACTTTGTTGACTAAGCAATTCTTATATACCCTTGTATGTAAACGTCTATTTGTGTGTACACTTATACTGCCTCTTTTTGGAACCTCCATGCTTATACTGCACTTACTACAGTATATAAGGCCCATGGTTTTCTGTACTCCATGTGCTGCCTGAGGGTTATGTATCGATGTAGTTCCACTCATGATTCCTAATAAACTATTTTGTTGATATTACAGCTTCCGTGCCAATGTCTTTTTGTCAGTCTAATGGGCTAGTGCGCAAAAAAGGATGAACCCCTCCACCGGTGACCCTCTGAAAAGGCTCACCCCCACAAATTGGCGCCCGCGACGAGGGGCTCATCGGTGACTCGGATACCCGGTGAAGTAGTCTCGATGGAAGTTTGGAATCTCGCTAAGGATGTACACTGCATGAGGTGACCCTTGTCTTAGCAGGCCGAAGTGCTTTTCTGATTTTCCCGATTTGACCCTCCAGGTGGTGCCGGTCTCCGACTGTGATCCCTTTGGCATTCATCTTCCAGTGAGCATTTGGTCGATTCAGAGCTTGGCATTTGGAGGCTGGAGACTTTTGTTTGGTAAGGTCGTTAGATGCTACACTTTTTTATTTGCTTCACCAAGATTCTGGTTTGGTTTGGGTTAATATATAAATTGCAATTTATATAGGCAGGCAATGTGGAGATTTTTCTCTAATTTTTGAATTCTTGAACGGTACAATTATTATTATTATTATTATTATTATTATTATTGTGCATCTTGTAACGCGCAAACTAAAACCCGAAGGTGTCAAGGTGCCTAACAAAAAAGATCAGAAAGCGGGCACTCATGCGCTTAATTCATACGCTTGGACAAAGAGGCGAGTTTTAAGGGCGTCTCTAAAGGTTTGAAGGGAGGGGAGGGACCTGAGCTCTAATGGGAGGTCGTTCCACCATTTTGGAGCCAAGATGGAAAAAGCCCTACCACCCCATCTTGCTTTCCGAATGCGAGGGATGTGGAGAAGAAAATGATTAGAGGAGCGAAGGTTCCTGCCTGGGTTGTAATAGGTCAAGATGGATCTAATGCCTGATCGGCTACTTTTTGCCAAGGCCTTATAGACCATACACATGGACTTAAAGGCAATCCGCTCCTTTATCGGTACTACTTTGTTACAATATTATATATACTATAATATTTTTGGCATGCTTGTTTCAAGCACGCTCCGAAGAATGTGTTGCTTTCTTGGAGGTACCAATATGGATTTAGAACGAAGTCAGCCGGCTCCCCCTGAGGGATATGTACATTAAAAACTGTATTTCTTCCATAATGTATAGTGCACTATGGAATAAATATACTAGGAAGGATCCTGATTTACGATGGTCAATACATGGGTCATTTGATATTAGAAAAATTCAGTATGTGTAACAGTGTGTGTTTAAAAGCAAAAGTAGACAAGTAATGTTTGACTGTGTACGAATGTGGGAGGAAGAAGCGCATGAGAGAGTGAAGAGAGAACAAGCACTAGCAGAAAAAGAAAAGCGCAGAGATATTTATGCAAAAGCGCTAGAAATGAAAAATAAAGAAATGAAGGAATTAAAAGAGACAGAGGATAGGGAGGGTCGTCTACAGATTAATGGCCGATACCCATCAGACACCCTCTCTATCCTTTTTGTCTTTTAATAAACCACAGGATGATTCAATTTTGTTAGATCGATCGCCGCCTCCATATACTTTTCCCTCTGCCCCCGAGGATGACTCTGATGACGATCAATCTCCCTCAGGTCAGAAAGGGACAGAAGTGGACGCTACACGACACACTCGTTCAATTTTGCCCGCTGACCATGCGGCCGCACTTAGATCTGCTGCTCGTAAAGCAGCTTGCTGTACCACCTCTGCTCCAGACATTATAGCAGAGGTTCAGCAATGGCCAGAGTCAGAGCAGTTATATTTCACAGAGTCATTTACTGGAGAAGTAATTGGGAGTTTTAGGAAACATTCTGACGGATTAGAGCCTACTGATGTAAAACGTGGCCTATTTAATCAGATGCGTGGTTAAACTACGAACTGATGCATTCCATTTGCGAGAGGAGAAAAAGGCAGCTGCTGCAGCTGACCAAACAGATCGGACCCCCTTTCCGCAGGGGGAAGTTCCAGGGACAGATAAGGGTATTGTAGTTCATGGGAAACCAATGCATGACGCTGCACCTTTGTATGTCCCTCCTAGGGGTGCGGGTACAAGTGACAGTAAAGACTCAGCTGATGCAAAGGGATATTTTGTTTACAATTGAGTTGATACTCCTTGGAGTAGAGCGGATGTTATGGTGCTTAAAGCTGCTTTACCTGACCCGCGAAAAAATCTGGGTGCTTTTTATGAAGAAGTTGAAGGAGCTATTAGTTCTTGCATTATGACTTTGCCTGATATTGACATGTTTTTGGCCTTATCTTACCCCCTGATATGTGGAGATTGATTTGGAAAGTAGATGATCGTACAGATTTTCAAGATGTTTGGGCAGAAATAGAGAGAAAAGATGTAGAAAGGGAACCTGCACAGAAACTGCAGCAAGACCTTAGATTGTCCAAAGGCTATAATAACTAAATTGAAAACCCTCATACCTCCTAAAAAGATAGATTGGACTATGTTAGCGTCTTGTAAGCAGAAAGCGAATGAGTCAGTTTCTGATTTCTTTAGACGTTTTGAGGAGACATTCTATGACTTTAGCGGCCAGTCATTGACAGATGACACGGGCAACCATCTGTTCGTTGACAAGTTTGTCACGAACATGTTGACAGGAATAGCTAGTCGCCTAAAGGCCAGCGAGAGTTCCTGGACTACGTATTCCCCAGTTTCCCTTTTGACTATGGCCCAGTATTATGAACGACAGGAATTGGAAGAAAAAGGCAAAGAGGATTAAAAGGCTAAGGATTTAAAAACAAAAGTTATGCTAGCTCAGGTGTATGGTCCATCTCATAGAGGTGGTGGTAGAGGCGGGCGTGCGATGTTTCATCCTGGCGTACCCTCTTTCCCCCCGAGCTACTTTGTCTTCCGATCAGTGTGCTTATTGTAAGGAGATTGGACATTGGCGTTTTGAGTGCCCACTTTTGCGAGGTCAGCAGTATCAGCGTTGTAGAGGGCAAATGAGAAGCTGCCCATGGAACATAGGAAATAGGGGAGGTATGGATAATCGCACTAGGTTTAAGGCAGTAGAGCATACTCAAAATTCTTCTAATACTTTTGACATGCGAATTCAATATCAAATGTCTGATTATTCAACCGATGATTTGAAGGATTCTAATTATCCATAGGAATGTCTAGGATGGGGTAAGGAACCAGTTGAAGTCCCAGTAGATCAGAAGGGCCCCTATGTAGATGCAAATGTCTTGGGTGCTATTGATCGGTTTCTGGTTGATACAGGAGCTACACGTAGCGCTCTGTCTAAACAATTGGTTCCTAGGGCTCCCCAGTCTGGCTTAACGATAACATCGATAGGATTTGATGGGATACCTTCCGTTAGCCCATTGTCACAACCACTTGCATTTCATGTTGATAAATTCACTGCTGCATGTCCATTCTTGCTTTCCTATAACACACCGGATAATATTGTGGGTCTCAATATGCTCAAACATTTTCATGCTATGATACGTTGTTCCCCAGAAGGTGTGCGTGTTATTCTAAATGACAACTATCCTATGGCTGAGAAGTCTTATCTCATTAAAGAAGATATTGCTTTGGCATCCCTACCTAGTACTTTGTGGGCCACATCAGATACCGAAGTGGGGCTAACGGTTATCCCACCAGTTCACATTCAAGTGAAGGAGGGCGCTTAATTACCTCGACTCCCTCAATATAAAATATCTTGAGAAGGTGAAGAGACACTAATACATATTGTCCAAGATCCGATTACAGTAGGAGTTGTGGAAGAAGTCTCTTACAATGTCTGTAATAGTCCTATCCGTAATATTTTGAAGAAAGATACTGATACTAAAATATACAGGTTTATCATTGACTTGCGAGAGGTTAATAAGAACGTAGTGCCCCAATATCCAGTAGTATCTGACATCACAACACTTCTAACTATGGTTCCAACGACTGCAACCACGTTTATTGTGATCGATTCAAAGAGCGCTTTCTTCTTGATACCTATTCATCCTGATAGCCGTTATTTGTTCGGCTTCACTTTGAATATTCGATCCTTCAGATTCTGTAGAGCTCCACAGGGGTATACAGAGAGTCCTAGTATTTACGGCCAAGCATTGAAAAGACAGGTTGATTCTTTCCCTGTGCCAAAAGGGGTGGCTCTCATTCAATATGTCGATGATATCTTGTTGGCTGCAGATACCTCTGAACAGTGTGAAGAAGGAACACTGTCATTGCTTTCCTTTCTTGCATCTCACCATCACAAGGTTTCCCGGAAGAAATTGCAATATTGTAGGCAGCAGGTTACCTATTTAGGTCACCTCCTGTCTAAGGATGGACATGCACTTACACCAGACCGCATTCAAGCTATTTTAGACATACCTGTGCCCCGTACTCAGAAGGATGTTCATGCACTGAATGGCCTTACTTCTTTTTGTAGGCAGTGGGTCCCTAGCTTTTCACATATTGTTAAACCTTTGTTGGCCCTGTTGTCTAAAGACACTCCAATGCCCCTCCCATGGACTACTGAATGCCAGAATTCTTTCCAACAGTTACGTCAATCTCTATGTTCTGCACCAGTGTTAGGCACTCCAGACTACACTAAGGCCTTCACACTCTATGTACACGTGAGGGACGGTTGTGCGCTCTCGGTTTTAACCCAGACACACGGTAATACACAGTGTCCTTGTGCATATTTTTCATCTGTCCTCGATCCAGTCGCTCGTGCGTTGCCTGGCTGTTTCGCTCTGTGGCAGCGGCAGCTGTGTCCATACATCAGAGTGAGGGGATAGTCTTGTCACATCAGCTGCCTATGCAATCACAACACTTCAGGTGGTAGTTGAGACAGCTCACATTCCAAAGAAGTCAGCTCAGGCAGCTGAGTGTGAGCTTAGCACTGACTTGTCTGTTAACATCTACACCGATAGCCGATATGCCTTTGGAGTGGCTCACAATTTTGGGCTACTCTGGAAGGAAAGAGGCTTTCTTACATCACATGGGACACAAATAGTGCATGGAGAATTAGTGCATAATCTCCTTACTGCCCTGACATATCCTAAGAATATAGAGATTGTTAAATGCAGTGCACACAAGAAAATGACTGATAAAATAGGACAGGGCAATGCCTTTGCAGATCACACAGCCCGTGAGACTGCAATGCAGCGAAGCACTACAACTATGTATGTGGTGAAGTCACAGGCTGAACGTTGACATGATGCCAGGCAAGAAGTGCCTGCCATGCAGCGATCTGCCTCTGCTGAAGAATTAGACCAGTGGTCTAAGGAGGGAACCCTGGATGATGAGGGCTGTTGGAGAAATAAAGACATGACCAAATAGAGATTGCCCACCGCCTATTTACCCCTTTGATTCACATGGCACATGGGCCGGCACTTGTTGGAGCATCATCAATAGCGAAGTTGCTTAAACAAGTGTGGGATCATCCTGAAATTGCAAGCACAGCTAAAAAGATAGTTCAGACTTGTCTGATTTGTCCCCAGTATAATCCTGGAAAGGGAATACAAACTCCAACAGGAGGATTTGGCACACCAACTGCACCTTTTGAGGTTCTGCAAATGGATTACATCCAGCTAGAACGCTGTAATAACCTGAAGTGTGTTCTAGTAGTGGTATATGCCTTTAGTAAATGGCTTGAGAAATATGCTACAAAAGATAATACAGCTCTTATTACAGCAAAGGTACTTCTAAAGGAGTTCTTCCCTTGATTCGGCGTTTGTCGAGTCCTGTGGAGTGACAACGAACCTCATTTTATTGGGCAAGTTGTTGAGTATGTCCTAAAAGGATTGGGAATTAAGCAGAAGTTCCATGCTGCTTTTCGCCCACAAACAGCAGGGCTAGTAGAATGATACAATTCTACTCTCAAGCTTACGTTGGTTAAAATCCAGGCTTCTACATCTCTGAAATGGCCTGATACTCTACTCCTTGCCCTGCTGTTCATTAGGTCGGTGCCACACACACGATCTGGCCTCACACCGTATGAGGTGGTATTTGGAAAGCTCATGAACATTTGGGGTATTCCTAAGCCATGCCCTATATGTGATGTACCTTGTGTCATGATGAGTGACTACCTGTCACAGTTGACTGACAGCATGCTTTCTATTCACCAACAGGTTCGAGAAGCTCTTCCTGACAGGTCGCAAGGTGATGGCCATGATCTACGACCCGGCAACCAAGTTATGGTGAAAGTCTTCCAGAGGTCGAATAACCTGGAACCGAGGTGGCGTGGCCCAGAGCAAGTGCTCCTGGTGACCAGAACTGCAGTCCGAGTGACCAATCGGAAGAACTGGATCCACTCCACGCACTGCAAGAAAGTGCCATCTGCCCTGGTGGAGCCTGCTGCACTCACTGATTATCGAGACATCCTGGACACAGAGAGAGGCCAAGACATTTCACCCGAAGAACCTGAGGAAGTCTTCCCGGACCACACGATCCCTGGGGCATTTCAATATCAGTTGCGACCCCGGAGAGAAACTGTACTGTTGAAAAAGACTGGTTGAGCAACCGTCCTGGGTTAGTGAAAGGCCCAGCCAAGGTGGGGGGGACTTTTTCTTAGTGACACCCATCTAAACTCTCAGTGACGAAACCAACGGCTGCCCAGGACTTTAGAGCTCCATCTGCTTTGTTATTTCAATGTCTAGATAAACATGCCAATGGAGAAGAAATCGACTGCTACAAAAGTTTGTGACAGAAAGGCCATGTTTATTGTTGGGCTCACTTCTATTGTTATCATCAGTGCTACGATCACTTGGGTTGTAGAGAAAGTGGCTCCTGCTCGACAAACACTGACTACCACTACTCCAGTCCCCATTGAGCATCATTATTTCTCCCTTTCTTATCATGAGCAGCAGCACGGAATGTCCTACCTCAATAATACGTTCATTCAGATGTTGCATCACACCCATAATGCTATGAACATCACCAACTGTTGGGTGTGTGGAATGATGCCAGCTCATCAAAAAGGGGAGGAACACCTTTATTCCTCTTCCGTTCTCACACAATGGCTCTTGTAAGGCTTGGTTTGCATTGCTGTGGGCTTCTGAAGTTGCTAATATCACCTATGCTGATGTAGGGAAAATGAATTTTCAGCTAAATGAGGTGTGTTACCCATATGAGGAAAGAGATCAACAGGCAAAAGGAACGGTATGGGAAATGGAGGAGTATCGCCGAGGAAACTCCTCCATGGGCTATGTTTTCCCAAACACTAAAACAACCAAGGAAAATGGACCTCCTGTTATAGCTGTTACTAGCTCCCGAGCAGACTTGTGTGTGAACAGTGTTGGAAGAATTCCTGTGGGGAAGAGGGACTCTACCCTGATCCTGAACATTACTGGGATTAACAACAGTAGTTTTATGTCCTCACATAATACTTACTTCATCTGCGGAAATAAAGGTTACTACCATCTACCCATTGGTTGATCAGGAACTTGCTATGTGTCCTTCTTGTTGCCACCTGTGTTTTTAGCTTCTGCATCCTACCATAAAGACTATAAACTGTATAATGACATTTCCAAGAACCGATATAAGAGGACAATAAATCATGATGAGGTGGATCAGACCGACACTACACTACAGGAATATGTTGACTTTCATTTGGGATTGTTCTTCTTTGTTGGTGCTGCCTTAAAAAGTCGGAAAATCAGGCTCTTGACACGTGTTGTAGAGGCTGTGACCAACCAGACAGCTAGGGCACTTCGAAAAATCACAGAAGAACTGCAAATTGCGAGGATTGTAGCGCTCCAAAATAGAATGGTCCTCAACGTCGTGTTGGCTGATTGTGGTGGTGCATGTCGCATCATCGGGAGCAGTTGTTGTGTTTATATCCCTGATCACGCCCCTTCTGTTTTCGATGCAATCTCTTAACTGCATAAAATGGCTGATGAGATTCACCCTAATACTGGAACATGGACTTTAACCAGTTGTCTATGGACACTATTGGTTACCTGGGGCTGGAAACTATTGACGATTCTTTGTATCTTCTTTGCGATCCTACTGTTATGTTGTTTATGTCTACAATGTGGTCCAATGCTTTGTTCCCTCTGTATCACTGCTTGTATAACTACCAAACGCAATGTTAAGAATGTAAACGCCCAATATGTATTAGACCAAGAAGTTAATCAACTAATGCAAATTGACATGCAAGATGTTTTGTTTGTTCCTTCTAAATCATAGATGTCTTCATCTGATGCTAAAAGGGTCGTTTGTGAAAACTTGGCAGAGATCACTGTTAGCATGAGCTGAAGCCATTTTGTTTGTGGCGTCCATGTTAGTTAGCCATGTGTTTGCCAGGTGCTTCCCTGTCTTCACTATTGCCTGCTTCTCTATTATGCCTAAGTCTTCAAATATAGTTAGCTCGTTCAGCACTGAGCCTGAGCACTGCGCATGCTCAGAGAGGCCTTAGCTGCTAGGATGCACCTGTTACACACTTAACTCTCAGGCTATTTTAACTGATGTCAGCAACATTGTAACTCCTCCCACTCTGTTGACTAAGCAATTCTCATATACCCTTATATGTAAAAGTCTATTTGTGTGTACACTTGTACTGCCTCTTTTTGAACCTCCATGCTTACGCTGCACTTACTACAGTATATAAGTCCCATGGTTTCTGTACTCCATGTGCTGCCTCATACATTGCCTGAGGGTTATGTATCAATGTAGTTCCACTCATGAGTCCTAATAAACTATTCCTTTGATATTACAGCTTCCGTGCCAATCTCTTTTTGTCAGTCTAAAGGACTAGTGTGCAAAGAAGGGCGAACCCCTGCGCCGGTGAACTTCTGAAAAGGCTCACCCCCACATCTTAATGTCAGTCAAATAATCTGGGGATCAGAAACATGGACTGCTACTCTAGCTCTGAGTTTGGGGGATCTTGTAAGGGGAAAATGCATCAGGGAAGTCTCAGTGGGGTGCCTCGTCACCTGCATCACTAGTGCGTGGGGAATGCCAGTCCTCATGATCCTTTCCGTCCATGTTCCTGGTTATATGCCCTACAGTGAATCTCAAACTAGCTCTGGTAATAGTACGGGCCCGAAGTCCAACCATTAGGTGATTCAGAGGACTCAAAGTCTTGAGCCAGAGTGCAAAGTGGTGGAATCAGCTTTGTGTCTTAAGTGTCACACACTGTCTTCTAACACATCACTGTCAATTGTTTGTCTCGCTGCACCTGCTTGCGCCTTGCTTCCTTGTGCCCCTATTGCTTGCGGCACAGGCCAACTCTGCTTCATTTCTAGACAAATCCACTGGCGTGCCTCTGGCATCGCTTGCAGACGTGGGTAAATTTAGGACATCTAAAATAGTCTCCTCCCTTTTCTTCCTGTCATTCTGAGTATTTTGCGATTTGTGGGAATACATAGGGCAGAGGTGGGACAGTAGGTAATACAAGGTACCAACTCTGCCCCCTAATGGGTAATTTGCTATTGGAATCCTTAATGGGGCTACTTTGTCTCACGGATCTGTGACCGTTTCTATTTGTTTGCTTCCTTAAATCATTTGAAAAATGCTGCCCATTATTCTATATCTATTTTATTTTTAAGACCTGTTAAATGTCATCTCAAATAGCTTAGTCAGTCTAGATCATAGGTACTTCCATGGATAAAGGACTTCTTCCCATTTTTGTCATTGAGTTCCACCCACTGTTTCAAATATCTGCACAGGTTTTTTCCATACTCTTGGTACATAGCATAGGCAGGAGTCCCCTTCACTAGTTGCTTTTCTTCTTTTGATTACTTAGCCCCAATTTCTGGCCCATTTGCATGTAGGAACACATAAAGGTGTCTGCCAGCATTGTGATGCAGCTCTTACCATGGAGGGAGAGAGATGACTGGAAACACAGGAAGGACCTCACAATTATTTTTTCTCTAATTGTTGTCATGGAGAGAGGCAGGAAAGTATCTTTAACTCACAAACACTGATCACCTTTCAAAGCTAGCGTAGAAGCTTGAGTGGCTGGACCTTTAAGCCAGTATTGCATCCGCCTTCAACCTTATAGGCAGCAGTCGTAATCATCAGGAACCACCAAGGCTTCCCTCACGCCATCCAAGATCACGACTGCCGCCCAGTAAGTTTTACTGTTTTTCATATTTTGTGTCAGCATGTATATATGAATGTATGTGTATTTTTGAGTGTATGAGGTGAATTGGTGTGTGTGCTTGTGTATGTGCT
The DNA here is from genome assembly GCF_964261635.1 of Lissotriton helveticus. NCBI lineage: Eukaryota > Metazoa > Chordata > Amphibia > Caudata > Salamandridae > Lissotriton > Lissotriton helveticus. The sequence continues at coordinate 1,028,832,263 of NC_136071.1, forward strand.
TGTGAATGGAGGTGAATGTGTGCATGCGTATGAATGCATGGATGTGAGTGAGTGTGCATGTGTGTTTTTGTTTTGCTAATAACTCTGGTGGTGTATGACCAATCGGCTGAAAAGAGCATAGTTGCAATGTGAGTTTTTACTCCTTTCTTAAGGCAGATTGGCAGGTCAGTGGTTTAAACTACAAAGTTGGCTAGAGAATTGTATAACTACAGTGCTGGTCCATGGAGGCTGCAGCCCAAAGCTCCAGAAAAGACTCCAACGCATACAGAACGCCTCCGCACGCCTCATCCTCGACATACCCCGCCACACCCACATCACTGTTCACCTTAAAGACCTGCACTGGCTCCCAGTCAACAAGAGGATCACCTTCAAGCTCCTCACACAGGCTCACAAAGCACTCCACAACGCCAGACCAGCATACCTCAACAAACATCTTACCTTCTACATCCCGAAACCAGCTTTGCTCCGCAGACCTCGCTCTGGCCACCGTCCCATGCATCCACAGGACCTCCACCAGTGGCAGATCCTTCTGCTACCTTGCTGCCAAGACATGGAACACCCTACCGACACAGTTGCAACACACCCAGGAACTGCTGACCTTCAGGAGACTTCTCAAAACCTGGCTGTTCGAGCAGTAGCTGCACCCCTCCCCCCCTTCAGCGCCTTGAGACCCTCACGGAAGATTAGTGCGCTCTACAAGTGTTTGATTGATAGATTGATTGAAAGCTGGTTTTGGCTCTAAATGACAAAGGTCTGCTGGCTCTTTAGGGCATAGTCCCTGCTCGCTCGTTGAACCTTGAAGTTTGCAAAATAGGAAGAGCACAAATCTGAATACAGCCCACCCCCTTCCTCCACTTTCCTGAGGTGCTGCAGTAGGTTGCTATGGAGAATTAATCATTGATTTTAACATACAGCTACATTTTTTTTTATTTTAACTGCCTTTTTTTGATTTTTGATGTGACCAAGGGGCACATATTATAGTGTTTTAATGAGAATATTATCCTAGGGAAGAAAAAAGCATTCGTCATTCAAGGAAAACGATTCATGGGAAACGTCATCAACAGTGGGCAGATCACATCCTCCCTGCATGTCTGTTCTTGTAATGCTTTTTTTTTAAGCAATGCCATTATTTTTGGTTATCAATTTTTATTAACCTTCTTGTGTAGGGTTGACTGGGTTTCAGCAATTGTATTACAGAAGCAGCATCAGCCTTATTTTTTAAGTATTCAAATTTGAAAAGATGCACTAAAACGGCTGAGGAATTGAGTATGTGTGATGCAGAGGCCCTAAATTTAGCAAGTCTCACCAGCCCATATGAACTCAGCCTTGTCATAACCGAAGAACGCAGCACAATTCCAGATATTGAGCACACAAATTATGTTTCATCATTTTTAAACTTGGCAACACAATGCACATAAATACGCTCCATATATTGCCACATAATTCTAATCTGCAAATTTTCACTCAACGTCTCACACTTCCACACCACACAAGTTATCTCTTCACGTTTCTATTCCCTGCCACATAATTCAACAGCAAACCAGATAAATCAACACACCACATACATCCAATCCACACAATTCCACATGATGCCACAAAATTCAACAGCACACCACATAATTAAACAAAACTACATACCACTCCACAACACAAAATACCATTTCACATAATTACATTCCATAACACACAATCCCACTCCACATAATTCCCGTACACCCAATACCACGTAATTACTCTCCACATAATTCCACTGCACACAATGCCACATAATTCCACTTCAGAAAAACACTCCACACAATTCCAATTCAACCTACATAATTCCACTCCATCCATCCACTCCACTCGAAAACAAAACCCATAGGTAATGTCATTTACAACGACAATAGCTCTAATTCCCACAAATGTAAGACCTATTGCCTTGCAAATGCTTGCATATACTTTAGTATATACTTATATGTATAAGTACTTTGTGGGCTCTGGAGATTAACCTTAGGTCTTGTCTGCTTCTGCTTAGGGACTTTTTTCTGTTCAACTGCCTCTATTTAACAGTCTTGATAGAAAACGACCAGCAGAGGTCAGTAAAATACCAGAGATGCTTTCTGCTAAGGAACTTTCTTGTCTTTATTTTTCTGGCAACTGCCTCTATTTAACTTTCTTGATAAAAAATAACCAGCAGAGGTAAATAAAATACCAGAATCACTTTAGAATTCTCTAGATCCCAATCTATAGAAATTGTCTTCCACAAGCACCCGTAGACAATAATATTTTTTTCAAATCTTGTATTTTCAGTGAAATAACCACGGAAGGCACTGATTGTATATTAAAAACACAGCTTTGGACTATACCATTTCCCGCTGAAATGCAATATTTCTCTCCATGTGTTCCCATACCTGGTGTGTCATGCAGTTTGGTGCTTACTTTCTCTCCATGTTAAAGAACAGTAGATGTTTCAGCACCCAGGCTAATATGATGCACAACTAAATACATATAAGGTCCTAAAGACAAGAGCGATTGCATTGTTCAACCATGATGCACAGTAGACATTCTGCTGTACAACGTGACTAAAAAAAAGATTGACAAAGCCAAATACCTATAACATCTAACCTTGTCAGTATTTTAAAGCCATGCTGAGCAACAGCAGCATGTCTGCTGTGCAGCTTGGCTGACTGTTGGAAACAAAATAGCGCTATGATGTGGTCAGCATTGACAGCACCACAGTGCTTTTCAAATTTCAAACATGATGCTGTACAAGCAAAATTAATTCCGCCTTGCCCATCCAATTTCTAAATTGCTCATGGTCCTACAATAATTTCTTGGAATACATCAAACAATGTATTGCCTGCCCAAATTGTATGCTGCAACACAGGTTTTTATGTATTTATACTTTTTTTTTACTATTATTGCATTTCTTTTATTTCACAAATTCATTATATAATACTAAAACATCAAACCCCGTTCAATTCACAGATTACATCCATCAAACCTCAGCAACCCCACCAACACAAAAATTGTGAAAACCTCACTCTGCTCTCTTCCATTCATTCTACATTTATTCAAAATATCACACTTAACTAAAACCTCATAAAATATTCCCTGGGTAGGCTTAAACACAGATGATATATTCTCAAAAAATTAATCATGAATAAAAGCAATTCCTTCATAGATCAAATAGTAGTATTTTATCACATGTACAAATGATCATCGTCTTAATGCCTCAAATGTTATTTTTTTCATTAATTTTCCAATAATCTTAATCAACTTCGCCAGGTCTCCAGTACTGTGCCGACGTGCTTTTTGGAGTGAGAATCCTCTTCAGTCAGACACCTTCCTCAGGGCATATTATACATGTTCAAAATGTTAAATTGTGAAGAGGGGACTTTGTAGAAGGCAGGATTACATCTCAACTTCATTTAATGGCCATGTGGCGGTATAACAGAAAACAAACTACACAGATTTATATATTAGACTTTATCAATGCCACAATCTTCTGCAGCACAATATAAAGGCACTATATTAGCTTAATTACTTTTTTGCACCTTAGAAGGAGCACAATATAAAGTAGGCACTATATTAGCTTAATTACTTTTTTGCACCTTAGAAGGATGAAAACCAGAGTTGACACTGCTGAAATGTTATCACACATGTACAGTTATTGTTCATACACAGTTGGCAGCTGGCCCTGCAGTTACTCTCAGCCCTTTGTGGCTTGTTAGACAATACTAATGATGAATTGAATCTCCAATCCAGAATGTTTAGTGCTGTTAAAAAAAGCATTGGCAACGGCAAAAGGTCTTGCCTCTGTGAGATCTATTGGTTTGTCATTTTTTTTAGCCATGTTCTACAGCAGCTTGGCTGCTGTGCAGCATGGCTGAAATTTAAATTAAGAACGCTCTGACGCAGCCAGTGTTGACAGAATCATAGCTTTTTTTTCTTTCATTAAACCATACTGTACAGCAGCTGTGGTGCTATGCAACATGGCTGAAAACATTTACAAAGCTACTAGATCTCACATAGACGAAAACATTTGACTTTTCTAATGCTTATTATGGTGGTCTAACAAAATGCTCTGCTACACATGATTGGTACTTGAAGCATGGAAACCAAACTGATAAATCTGTTTCCCGTGTTCTTTACTTGCATCTGTCAGCAACAAACTGTAATGTCAAGCTCTTATATTCATATAAAACATATCTGCTACGAGGGTTGTCCTTCACCAGTACTCTACAGTCAAATCACCAGACATCACCAAATAAAAAGGCATGGACTAACTGAAGAGATCTGCAAAACTCGGTTGGCCATTTGGGAGGGCTTCAATACAGCCCTCCACTGCAGGACCCGATATATCTATAAACTCAGACGATTCTTCACATTTCTGATGACACTCAGATATGGGATGATAATCACAATACCCATCCTGTCGTATTCTCCATGTGCGCCGGGAGGTACACCATACACGGGACACAGGTTAGTTGCACGCTTCTTTATTGGCATCTCACATTACTGCTAGTTAGCCTCTCAGGCAGCTGCTGGTCCGCACGTCCGTCCCCGTCCATGTCCTAGTCCTTGTCCCCACTCTTTCCTCCGACGTCACCGGATCCGGTGTCCGGTGACCTGGTCACTCTGCCCACAGGGTCCTAACGCCCTACTGTCCGTCGCCCACACTGTCAGGTCACGACACCTCCCCCCTTGTTGCAAACAAATCTTTGTGACACATTTACTATAGTCCTCATTCACAGTTATATTGATGGAGGTGAATGAACGAGAGAAAGAGAGAGAGAGATAGAGAGAGAGAGAGAGAGAGAGAGAGAGAGAGAGAGGGAGAGAGAGTACTTGTCATTCTACATTTCTTCAATGAGTCTCTGTTGTTTACTGCATGCCCTTCGTAAATCTAGTGTCTCCATCGCTTCCTTGTCCTCTATCTTCTGCCTTCCATGTGGCTGCAGTTGTCGCTGCCATTTCTTCTTTCTCCGCCTTCTTTGTCCTTGAAATGCTATCTCTTTCTTGTTATTCGTTGTTTGTCGTAGACAGCCGTTATCATCCATCCTTTCACTTTCGTCACCGCCAGTGACTCTTTGGAGAAACTTGTTGTCTTATCATCTATATTATTTCTGTCTCAACACCTTTGGTCCTGGCCCTGAGGTGCCTCTTGCCTTTATTTCCTTGGTGGCGCTTGTCCGCTCTGCTCATTGCATGTCTTTGTCCTTTCTTTTTTGCTGCTCTTTCTCCTGCGGTATGTCTTTCCGTTTTGCTCCTTTTTTACCCCCTTTTTTTTTCCAGCTCTCCTTGTCCTTTTAGCCTTTTCTCTGCTCTCCTTGTCCTTTTAGCCTTTTCTAGGCTCTCCTTGTCCTTTTCTCTTGTGTCCCTTTTGTGTCCTTTTTTTTTTTTTTTTTTTTGCTTCTGTTATTCTCCTTTTCGTTTAGCCTTTTCTAGGCTCTCCTTGTCCTTTTAGCCTTTTCTAGGCTCTCCTTGTCCTTTTCTCTTGTGTCCCTTTTGTGTTCTTTTTTCTTCTTCTTCTTCTGTTATTCTCCTTTTCTTTTAGCCTTTTCTAGGCTCTCCTTGTCCTTTTCTCTTGTGTCCCTTTTGTGTCCTTTTTTCTTCTTCTTCTTCTGTTATTCTCCTTTTCTTTTAGCCTTTTCTAGGCTCTCCTTTGTCCTTTTAGCCTTTTCTAGGCTCTCCTTGTCCTTTTCTCTTGTGTCCCTTTTGTGTCCTTTTTTCTTCTTCTGTTATTCTCCTTTTCTTTTAGCCTTTTCTAGGCTCTCCTTGTCCTTTTCTCTTGTGTCCCTTTGTGTCCTTTTTTCTTCTTCTTCTTCTGTTATTCTCCTTTTCTTTTAGCCTTTTCTAGGCTCTCCTTTGTCGTTTTAGCCTTTTCTAGGCTCTCTTTTGTCCTTTTTGTGTCCTTTTTTTTCCGTTGTCTTTGTGTCTCCTTTTTCTCTCTTTTTCTTTTATGTTCTCCTTTTCTCTTTCCTGTTTCTTTGGTCCCTTCTTTCCTCGTTATTTTACTCCTCTTTCTTCTTTCTTCTTTTCTTTATTGCCTTGTAACTTCTCCTTTGCTCTTTCTTTGTCTTTGTGCAATCTTTGTCCTTTTATTTCTCTTTGTTGTTCTGCTTTCTTTCCTTTTGTTTTCTTTTCTTTGTTGTGTCTCTTTTCTGTCTTTTATTTAGCCTTCTCTGTCTTCTTCCACTCTCTTGTTCTTCTTTCTTATGTGTGTATATATTCTTTCCTTCTTTCTCTTTCTCTATTTGTCCTTTTGTTATTCTCTGGTAATCTCTTTTCTTATTGCACCATCATCTTCCTTTGCCTTATTGCTCTTTTGCCTATTATTTATCCTTTATTCTTCAATCAAGACATTCATTTCCTTTGTCTCCCTTTTCAGACCTTTTCCGTGCTTATCTTCCTTTTCTTCTTTATCTTCTTTTTCTTCCTGTCTTTTCTTCTTGCTCGTGTTCTCCTTAATTCACCTTGTCTTATGTTCTTCTTCTTCTTTGCCCTTTGCCTGGCTTTGAAATGGCTGCTCTCCTTTTTCCAATGACCTTCCCTTGAATGTCCCCTTCAAATGTCACTTTGGTCGTCTTTGTCCTTTCTTGTCCTTAATATGCCCCTTTATTCTCCTTATTTCTGCCTTTTTTCTATTTATTTTTACTTCTCGTCGTCTTTCCTTTCTCATTTCCTTCTTTTCCGACGTTATTTGGCCTTAAAATGGCCACTCCATTATTGTCTATCTTTCTTTCCTGATCTAAGATGGCCGCCGCTTTTTCGCAATTTCGCCGTCCTAATCGCATTGCCTGTACTTAAGATGGCCGCCACCGCTGTTCTCACTGCCCATTGGCTCAGCTCGCCTCCTTCCAATATGGCCGCCGAGACCCTCCATATTCTCGCGATGGCTCGCGCCAGCCTTTCCAATTTATTCCTTTTCTCCTCTGCGCTTACCGCATCATCTTCACCGGTGGCAGTCGGGGTGAGCTCCCGCCTCGCTGCTCAACGGGCAGACTTTCTCGTGTCTCCTACCCTTCCAGGGTGGGCTCCTTGTGTGTCTCCAGCCTTCCCACACGTCGTTCGTCACTTTCCCTCGTCGCCAGTTGTCGTATTCTCCATGTGCGCCGGGAGGTACACCATACACGGGACACAGGTTAGTTGCACGCTTCTTTATTGGCATCTCACATTACTGCTAGTTAGCCTCTCGGGCAGCTGCTGGTCCGCACGTCCGTCCCCGTCCATGTCCTAGTCCTTGTCCCCACTCTTTCCTCTGACGTCACCGGATCCGGTGTCCGGTGACCTGGTCACTCTGCCCACAGGGTCCTAACGCCCTACTGTCCGTCGCCCACACTGTCAGGTCACGACACATCCCAGCAGATCTCTCCCCCTCTCTCCCTCCAACCATGCAAGCTTAGGAGTAGAACTATATAAAAAATGTCAGATTTGACAACCCAGTGCAGTAACCAGCTAAGCAGACAATATCATAAGAAACACCAATAAGGGAACTGCAGAGCTGTTCAAAGCTGCCAGCATACTGAAAACCTGCCTCACACTTCATTATCCACCGCGCTGCTAAGTGCTGAGTGTCCCATAACATGATAACTGCACCTTGGTGTTCCTCCCACTCTGAAGGAACAACATGGAAACACTTCCCACATAAGAACAAAACAAAGAAACATCCTTCCATGCACCTTACATGGTGTAGCGTGCTACCAATGTAGGCTTCAGCGCCCCACACAGGGGTAGTGAGCGCTATATATAAATGGAGCAATATACTACAATCTTCACATGCCCAAATCCGAGAACGCAATAAAGACAAACAATCATAAGGATAGAAAAAAAAGACCGCAAACTGAACATACCTCCTTCATATACCTGTTAAATCGCCCACATTTTGGAAGCCTCACCTTAATTTCACGCATTCACCATCCTAACAAACAAAATGCCTCCATAGGCACAACGAGGGTGATTGAAATGTTTTCATTCTACTGTACATTCACCTTAATTGGAATTGCCGCATGTCCAATTTTAGTCGAAAGATATTCTGTACTGGTGGAACACATTATTGTGACTACGTTTCAGTGATTATAGTGTGCGGTTAGAAAATCAGCAAACCACATCACTTGATTGAGGATTATTAGGAAGCCTTATACGGTAGACCTAACTGGCAGCGATATTTAAAAGATGGGCTGCCACGCTTAAAATAACTGGTAAATAACAACCGTAGCCTGGGATGACGCAGACTGCAAAGGCATCTGCGTGCCAGAGAGGACCCCTATTCCCACTACAGCTGAAGAACACGGCTCCCCCTCCCCCACCAGAACTTGATGTTTACAGGAAGCATCCCACGGCTCGGCACTTTGGGATGGTACGACAGGGCAGAGTCCACTCATTCACCATGAAAAATTCACCAATCAAGCGGGGAGGCAAGCCATAGCCCGGTTTCTACTGGGTGTTTAGAGAGGGCAGCTCTGAGTGTTGTGGCCAATGGCAGCCGGCGGGCGGTGCCGTGCCCCTCGCAGTTGTTTATCCCTTTGCTTTTGGACAGGCGGAGTTGGCCGTTTATAATTTATGTGTTAAACTTTTTTCCAGTCGTTTTCCTAGAAAGAGTTGCTGTGTTGGAAGGAGGGATGGGCTCTAACCTCCACTTGAACTCTGGAGGCTTCAGTATCGTAATCTGTTTTTACTCTATGTCCAAATATGTTTTTTCCAGGGACTGTAGTTTGCTACATGTTAGGGTTTCAACGTTTCTTAAGATAAAATACAACAATTGGACTATGGTTTGAGATTCTATAAATCATGGGAGCTTATTCTTGGATACAATTGTGTGTACATCTCTCTGCTCCTTGTTGTTTAACGTGGCAGTTCGGCTTTTGTTTCCATTAATAATTGTTTAGTAATAGTTTAGGAAAGTGGGAGATTTTGTAAAAAATCGAGGAAACGTATTTTTCCCACTGACTCTTTTGAAGCAGAGGCAATTTCAGGTGGGAGACACCGAATTTAAAGCCAATTTTAACTTCACAATTGGACAGTCTTGTGTCTGCATGTATGGCCTTGGATTAAAAATACCGTACAAACCGGAAAAAGAACAGAATCTCAGTAAGTACTCCAACCTGTCAAGCTTAACCGGAGTACAAGCCTCTTGCACCAGATTCCTCTGTCTCCCTCACTGGTTGCCAGAGAATTTTTTTTGTGTGCAGTTTTATATAGTGCAAACTTGACCGGAAGGTATCAGAGCACTTTACATGAGCACCAGTTGCATTACAAACAGACACATTCTTTTTTTCAGCAACAAAATGGTGTCTTCGTCTTGATACAACAACAATGCATTCACGCCTGACGGCCATGCAGCAACTCACCGAATCTTCTGAGCTGCGACAGGCCCTGCGACACGATTTACCGGTGGTGCAATGGCATCTGCTGCAATGGTGACACTCCTCTCCGGTGATGTGAGGGGCTTCGATCCTACGATGCGACATCGGTGGCGGCGACACACTTCTCAGCTGATCCGACGGCGTCTGCCTCGATGGCGACACTCTTCTCCGGCGTTTCTTAGATAAAATACAGTAATTGGACTATGGTTTGAGATTCTAAAAGTCATGGGGGCTATTTCTTGGATACAATTGTGTGTACATCTCTCTGCTCCTTGTTGTTTAATGTGGCAGTTCGGCTTTTGTTTCCATTATTAATTGTTTAGTAATAGTTTAGGAAAGTGGGAGATTTTGAACAAAATCGAGGAAACGTATTTTTCCCATTGACTCCTTTGAAGCAGAGGCAATTTCAGGTGGGAGACACCGAAAATAAAGCCAATTTTAACTTCACAATTGGACAGTCTTGTGTCTGTTGGCATGTATGGCCTTGGATTAAAAATACTATACAGACCAGAAAAATAATAGAATCTCAGTAAGTACTCCAACCTGTCAAGCTTAACCGGAGTACGAGCCTCTTGCACTATATTCCTCTGCCTCCCTCACTGGTTGCCAGAGAAAAACATTTTTGTGTGCAGTTTTATATAGCGTAAATTTGACCAGAAGGTATCAGAGCACTTTACATGAGCACCAGTTGCATTACAGAAAGACACATTCTTTTTTTCAAGCATAGGGAGATTAAGTGATTTCCCAAGAGTCACAGGATGCTTGACCCTCCCGACAGACCAAAACCTAGTTCCCCAGTGTTAGATTTGGGGGTCTCTAGTTGGCAGAGGTAGGTACCTTTGACCAAATAGGGACCCTTGCGTCTAGTCAGGGTAAGGGGATACACTCCTAAAGTAACCTCTGTTCACCCCCTTGGTAGTTTGGCATGAGCAGACAGGCTTATCTCGGAGGCAGTGACCCAGTGAAAACACTACAGATGGACACCACACAAGTTGTAGTATAAAAATAAGTATTTTTTATAGACTTAACACGACCACAAAAGACAAAAAATCACAATACTGTACTTAAAAATTGTAGAAATAGCTTGGTTCTCTTTAGATGTAAAATGCGACACTTTAAGTTCAATGTACCTTTGGATGCGTAACGCTATACAAAAAAAGTGTTGCAGGGAAGTTGATGCGTCGGTTCATTACATGCAAGAATGGTGATGCGTCGGTTCCCTACTGCTGTGTAGGGGACGGTGATGTGTCGGTTCTTCTCTGCATGGGGAGGTGATGCGTCGGTTTCTTCCTGCGCTTCTGTGGTGATGTGGCTGCTTCGATGAAGATCCGGTGCAATGAAACAAAATGGCGTCTTCTTCTTGATACAACAACAATGCATGCACGCCGGACGGCTATGCGGTGACTCACCGAATCTTCTGTGCTGCGACAGGCCCTGGGACACGCTTTACCAGTGGTGCAAGGGCATCTGCTGCAACGGTGACACTCTTCTCCGGTGATGTGAGGCGCTTCGGTGATGCGATGCGACAGCAGCGGCGGCGACACACTTCTCCGGTGATGCGACGGCGTCTGCTGCAATGGCGACACTCTACTCCGGCGATGCGAGGCGCTTCTGCGATGGGACATGTTTCTTCTTCGTGAGTCGCGCTTCCAGATCCTTGCGAGACGCAGTCCCTCAGAAGGTCCAGCACAACAGAAGGCACTTCAAAAGAATGCAGAGGAGCTGGTTGGTGAAGTCTGTTATCCCTGAGACTTCAGCAGGGGGCAAGCTCAATCTCAAGCCCTTGGAGATCCTTTACAAGTTATTTGAAAGTGGCACAAAGACCTTTCTCCTTTCTTTGGCAGTCAGGCAACCATTGCAGGCCAATCCCCCAAACAGCACTGAGCTTAGGGATAGTCTCCTCCTCAGTTTCTCTGGTTCCTCTACTCAGCAAAGGTTCTTTTGTTTCCCAAAAGTGATCTAAAGTTCTGTGATCCGGGTCCCCATATTTATACTAGCAAATCCCTCGTCTCTGGAGGCAGAGAATGTTTGTGCCTAGTCCAAACCAGTTCTGTGCAGTCCTGGAGCCCTTTGTTGACAAGACTCCTTCTTTCCTTTGACAGTGTGAGCCAGGGACATCAGACACACCACAGGAGGTGGAGCCAGCATTGTGTAAGGCAGGCACAGCCCTATTCAGGTCCCAGGTGCAACTCCTCCCACCCATCTACATGCAGATAGCTCTATTCAGCCCTGTGCTGACTCACCCTGTCTACTGGAATCCCCCACCCCCTGTCACTCAAACTCCAGACAAGGAATACACAACCTAACAGAGGCAGGCTTGGATAGTTAGGCAAGAAAATACCCACTTTCTAAAAATTGTATTTTCAAACACAGAATGTTAAAACCAACTTCACTAAAATATGTATTTTATCATTATGAGTTCAGACATACTAAACTCGAATTTCTACCTAGTTCCCTGAGTCAGTTAGGATTATAATATGTTATAATCAAACTGCCCATTCTGGCTTAAGGGGAACAGTTAGCCTTGCAATAGTGAACAACTAAAATGGCTGTAATTCTCTATTAGGACATTCCACACACATCAAGGGATGTCCTGCCTTTTACCTACAATGCCCCCTGCCCTTGGTCCTACCAAAGGGGTGACTAATATGCAGAAAAGAGAAGGTTTAGGGGCTGGCAAGTGGGTGCACTTACCCAGTCAACATGAGAGTATCAGACTGCACATAGGCTCTGCAATGGTAGACCTGAGACACACTTTTACAGGCTGCTTCTGTGGGTGGCACAACCAGCAGCATTTGATTTACAAGCCCTAGGCACACTCAGTGTACTGTACTAGGGTCCGACAAGTAAACCAAACCAGCCAATCATGGAATCACTAATCCATACATCAATTTACCATAGTGAACACTTGCACTGTGGCACTGAATAGCAGTGGCACAGTGCCCAAAGCATCTATAACCAGCAAAAACACGAGGCAACAGCAAAAATGGAAGGGAGACCCACGCCAATGGTGCCAGGCCTAACACTCAGCTTCAAAGTCAGCCTTTGTAGCAGTTAAGCCACATCCTCTCCTGCTGCTGTTTCTGATAGCCTCTTCCAGACCCCAAACCAGTTGATGAGGGGATGCCCACCTGCACACTTAGAGCACTCATAGCGAAAATTACAGTACTCCAGAGTCCGCATCCCTTTATTAAAGTCCCAACAGGTGCCCCTGTCCCCATCTGGCTTTTTGCTGCAAAACTCACCCATCCTTGGACTTTGTGGCCCCAATAGTGTGCTGCCAAATATCCAAATCCAGTTCCCCCCACTTCGCCTCAGGCACACTGTGAGTGCTAGAGGCCACCTGTGGCCTTCCAGCCAGTGGAGGGACGAGACCATTCTGGACCTTCTTCTGTCTGCCACGTGGGGTTCCCGTGAAAAGGCAGGGCCCAGTTATCTCTTCCCTTCTGTGCTGTCAAGCCTCTCCCAGCTTTACAGAGTCAGGAAATCTGCGCCACTCCTCTACCTGCAAGAAAGATGTAGCACCTCCGCTCCCCCCAGTGCTGCTGCTCCCTGTTGCAGCTAATCCACCTCAAATCCCCATGGCCCTGCCACATGCCTGCCCCACTGAAATCCTCCTCCCCTGGGACGTCCTCATCCCCATCCTCCTCCTCGCTCCATTCTAATATGACGAAGACTAGCGCGGACACTGGACCCATGACTGTCTTTGCCCCTTCAGGCTCCCATGTCAAGTGCGCCCAAAATTTCTCATTGCACTAGGACCATGCGTAACCTTGCTCCGTAATTTGGAGATTACGGGTCACGTTCATGTACTTAAACATGGTCATGCAATGCTCTGCATACTTCTCACAGTGAACAATAATGTAAATTAAGAATGCCGTGGTCCAATTCTCAATCGTCAGGGGTACATTTCGCCACTTTGTCAGCTCATATTCCTCCTCTTTTAACCCTCTTTAGATCGCACCTCCCTTTGCAAACGTTCGGGCATTTCCAATCTGTTCCTTGGTGGCTAGCGGAAGATGGGCCACACAAGGGCGTTGTGGCCCCCAATATTGGGTAACCTCTTTATCTCGAGCTCTTTGCTCTCCGGCCTTTCTTTTTCTCTTCCTTCTCTTTTAACCCCCACAGTCCCTGTCCCTACACTGCTGCCTACTCTTTGCCCCTCCACATCACCTTGCTCACCTTTTGCACCTTACCGCTTTTCTTCTGTGTCTACACCTACATCAATAACATACCTCCCCTAACATAGCCGCTCCTTTGCCCACTCTGAATCTACCTGTGTACACACCTTCAGATACCATAACTGGGCCCACTGCAATGGCCTGAGACTCCAAGGATCGTGCCCGTTCAGCTGCTTGCCGCCTCGCCAGGCGCCTCTGCTTTTCCGTCACCTTACGTGGCTGCTCCGTGCTTGCCTGTAGCACACCGGCACAACATTAGCTGAAACCCCCCTTTACTCCTTGTTTCCTCACCCAACATTGTGTCTTCCTCAAGGATCTCATCTTCATAGTCAACAGTGTGGCCCCTAGTGGGTCTACCGCACCACACCTATATCCTGCCTGCAAACTTGTAGGGGTAGGGTGTTTTGCGGCATCACCTAGACCTTCCATGGCACTCGGCCGAAGCTACTCACCTGTCCACCACACTGTGAGTGCTAGAGGCCACCTGTGGCCTTCCAGCCAGTGGAGGGACGAGACCATTCTGGACCTTCTTCTGTCTGCCACGTGGGGTTCCCGTGAAAAGGCAGGGCCCAGTTATCTCTTCCCTTCTGTGCTGTCAAGCCTCTCCCAGCTTTACAGAGTCAGTAAATCTGCGTCGCTCCTCTACCTGCAAGAAAGATGACAAGACTGGGGTGCTGGGTCCCTGCTCCTGCCATGGTAGCACCTCTGCTCCCCCCAGGGCTGCTGCTTCCTGTTGCCGCTAATCCACCTCAAATCCTCATGGCCCGGCCACATGCCTGCCCCACTGAAATCCTCCTCCCTGGGACTTCCTCATCCCCATCCTCCTCCTCGCTCCATTCTAATATGACCAACACTAGCGCGGACACTGGACCCAGGACCTTCTTTGCCTCTTCTCCTTCCACGCTGTACTGACTATCCTGTGCAATCCCAAACCCATTCCCAGGAATGCCCCCACCCCACCTCCTCTTCCTCTCCCCAAATTGCCTCCGACAGCCCAGCGTAACTCAAGCCCCTGTGGACCACTTTGCAGCCACTCTCACCAAGATATTTATCTAACTGCGAAACCATGTCCCTGCCCCTCCCCTAAATGATCCCATAAGAGACTGTAGCAAATACGCTGACAATTCAGTTCAATCTTCTTCTTTACATCTCCTCACTTGTTTTCATACCAGTAACCCCCAGCATAATGAACATCTCAACAGATTTTTTAGACCTCCTTCAACACCCTCATTCTACTGACATCACAGTTCACACATAACCACAGCTTAAACAATTTATCACCTAAAATGATGGCAAGGTGCACAAAGGGACCAAATATGTACTCTTGGGCTATATTGGGCTACACATGTAGCCCAAACCAAAATGAAAGTTCTGGACAGCGCCACCCATCCAATTGCAACCCAGGACAGGTTATCCCTCTCTCACACTTCTGAAAGTGATAATTTGCCTACCCACACAAGTTCTCCTACAGCCTTACATCGCATCCTCTGGCTCTCTACACCCCTATGTGTCCTCAGTCCCACAGACCTCACCGTGCTCACAGCCCCATATTCGCACTGGAAGCTGATGCTATCAGCGAAACATACCTCACATCGAATCAGAAAATGGCATTAAAGCCTCCCGATACAATCCCAGTAATACTAGGCACAAATAGAATCCCCAGAATGATCCCAGACCTCATGCTCAATAGACCACCAATCAAACACTACACTCTACTAATGATAATCTTTGCCCTCTTTTATGCATGCTTCTCAACTGTAGATAAGCGGCTCAACATGCTACAGATATCGCAGAAGCTTTACTCTGCGAAGAAATCGATATCGCTTTCCTCACCAAATCGTAGCTCAATGACCGCTCTACCCCCATATTAGACCTGCTTACACCACCTGGATACACCATCATTAGACATGACAGACCTAAAACAACAGGTGGTAGATTAGCCATCATGCACAGAGAAGAAATGCATCTTTCCATCCTAAACAACGCAGTATACTTGACTTTTGAATACCTCGGTGTTAAACTTAAAGTCAAAGGATGCCCTCCTACCATTCCACACACCGTCTACCACCCTCTTGATGATTGCACCCTCTTTGCAGAAGCGTTAACTGACCAAGTTACTCAGTTTTCCCTTACTGACGTGAAGGACGTGTATTTTCTGAGGCGACTTAAATATTTACTGGAACAACTCAGAAGACACCACAGTCGGGAACCTCACCAACCTTCTGGAGCTAAATGACCTTAACTAAATGACCTTAAACAACTTTGCAATGAACCAACACATATTAAAGGATCTAAAGGATCTACTCTAGAAGCGATTCTCACTAAAAATGAGCTGGTCTCTTTTAGATCTATCTTACCCCTTGACTGGTCTGACCACCATCTCATATTGTTTAATATTGATACCCACTGCAGAACCCACCCAGCCTTAATAGAAAAACCTAAGCACTGGTCCAGGAACATCAAACAAGTCTCAATAATTGAACTGGAATCCAGGATCCGCGCCCAACTACAGCATCACCCTCACACTCATACTGTATATGATCTAACTGCCCACTATAATACAGCAATGACTGAAGTTCATGACCAAGTGGCACCGCTCATACTAAAACCACTGTGATCTATCCATTCAAAGTCTTGGCTCAACTCAGATCTTAACAACGAGAGGCGACAACTCAGACAGGCAGAAAGGACATGGAGACAAAACCTGTCATAAATGCACCTAGCTCTACTAAAAACTGCCTGATTGACATATAAGAAGCACATTTTTGGAGAAAAGGCCTCTTTCTTTCAAAACCAACTCAACCGTGCAAAGAATAGACCAAAAGAGCTCTTCAAAATTCCCTAGTTTCCGTCCACACTGACTCACCTCCATCTTTAGTATCCCCACCACCTGAACTTACCAATGACCAAAGAGCCCCCCAAAAAACTATTGATAACCTTTATCTTGCTCAACTGAAAAATTATGCCAATTGGTCGGACTTCGAACCCGTGGCAGAAAATGAAATCTTCAATATAATTGTGAACCTAAAGCCTACTTCACACACTAAGGATCCACTATCATCCTCAATAGTAGAAAATCTCAACCGCATCATTACCTTTTTCTGGACTAAAATCATCAGTACATCTCTCACCTCAGGCTGTGTACCTGACTCCCTACAACTAGGTCCTATAACACCCTTTCTCAAAAAACCAGGGGCAGTCCCCAATGATCTCAACAACCTTAGACCTATCACCAACCTCCAGTTCCTAGCGAAAACTATGGAAAAGTGCATATTTCTTAACCATCATATAAGTAAATTGAACCTCCATGAGACCTTCCAATCAGGGTTCAGGAAAGGCTGTAGCACAGAAACAGCCATGCTCAATATCTCAGAGGACATCCTCAGATCTGTAGACAAAGGAGATGCATGCCTAC
Organism: Lissotriton helveticus; assembly: GCF_964261635.1. Lineage (NCBI taxonomy): Eukaryota > Metazoa > Chordata > Amphibia > Caudata > Salamandridae > Lissotriton > Lissotriton helveticus. The sequence continues at coordinate 1,028,849,206 of NC_136071.1, forward strand.
TTATCCTACTTGACTTATCAGTGGCTTTTGATACCGTCAATCACCCTTCCTTACTTGAGTCACTTAAGATCCACTCTGGTATCAATAACACAGTATTTAAATGGTTGGCATCTTACCTACAACACAGATCGCAACAAATTAAAATCAACTCTTGTCTTGTTTGCAGCAGTTCAGAATTGCCTTCCTTTGTTGGAAGACATGGAGCATCAGATTGAATTTCTCTCAGGTATTTGAAGTGGTAAAATCAACAGCTCTTGCTAGAGCAGCATCAATTGTGGCAAGACTGAAACTATATCTCAAAGACTGGAACACTGATGCAGCTCAGAGGATAGTCACCCTGGAGATGCCTTTTGAGGATCCAGACTGTTTGGCAGTCAGTTGGATCATAAACTATATTTGATTTTTAATGAAAGGAAGCACTCTTCCTATATTCAATGTCATTCCTTGAGAGGTGCATGTTCTTTGAAAATGAGTTTCTCCTTTTATCAACCTTCAAGAAGGCAACAGAATCAGGATCCACCTTCAAAATGTCAATCCAAATCATCTTCTTTCAAATCTTTCAAGAAACCGTGGCACAAAAAATCAGCGCTCCTGACTGTGCTGGGGAAAAAGACTTACTGTCAAGAGATCCCAATTCAAGCTGCTGGCCCTTGCACAGAAGGCTCTGCACAACCAAGGACCCACCCACATTTACCACTACCCGACTGTCCACCAACCGTCGAGAAGACTACGCTCTGCCTTCCTTTCTCTTGCCCATACTTCCTGTGCCTACTGAAACAGAAGTAGAGGATGCTCCTTTGCCACATCGCAGCAAAGACCCAGCACCTCCTCCCAACTCAACTCTGGACCATCAGCTCTGTTAGCGCTGTCATCCTTAGGGTGATCTTTAACCAACTTTTTGCCTGCTTACCTCCACTTTTTGCTGTAACTTTTTGATGGCCTTTGGTCTCTGAGCACTTTACTGCTGCTAACCAAAGAGCACACGCTTCCCCCTAAGCATGGTGACATTTGTGTATACCTGATTGGCACATTTAGTTTACCTGTAAGTCCCTTGTAAAGTGGTATACCGTATACCCAGGGCCTGTAATCTAAACTCTACTAGTGGACCTGTAGCATTGCTTGTTCCACCCACATAAGTAGCCTTTCAAACATATCTCAGGCCTATAATTGTAGGGCCTGTGTGTGTAGTTTACTGTCTCTTCGACTTGGCCTTTAAAACCTCTTCCCAAACCTTAAACTTGCTTTTGTTACACATAGGGCATTCCTAAGGAAGGCCCTAGGTCGCCCTAAGGGTAGGGTGCTGGGTAACTAAAAGGTAGGACATATAGTTTTAAGTTTTAAATGTCCTGTTAGTGACAAGCATCTACATTTGTCCTCTCATAGGCTAGCATTGGGTATTCCTTAAGACCCTTTAAAGCTGTAATTTCTGATTAGAAAGGAGTATCTATATCATGTTTCATAGTAATGAGAAATCCTCTTTTGTGGTACAGTGGGATTGAACATTACTATTTTAGAAATGCCACTTTTAGAAAGTGGACCTTTCTCTGCTCTATGTGCCTGATGCCTGTCTCCAATTCACGTCTGGGCTAGGTGACAGCTACACATTGTACATTCCCTTTAGACACAAACACAGGAAGGGTGGGTGTATCAGAAGAGTCATCGGCATTCTGATGACCTTCCTGGGCAGGAAGGGGACATTGAATTGACACTTAAGTCTTATATCTGGATAGGATGTGTCCTGTCCCCACACAAAGGACTGGTTACTCCCCACAGATAGGCTGGGATGAAAGGGGACCTGTGCACTTCAAGAACATGCTCTGAAGTCACCCCCACTTCAAAGATATCTGCCCTGCTGAGGACAAAGACTGGACCCTTCTCACTTGAACCCAGAGTGACTCCAAAAGCTTGCTGGCTTGCCTTCTGTTTTCTGAAGTCTCATAGTCATAAGACAATTCCTACAATTCTGCTGGTGCTGTTGGGCTCTACCAAAAGAGAGTCCTACCCTTACCTGAGGCACTCCCTCCAGTCCTGGGCCTCAAACGTGGGTTTCTGCAGCTTTTCTACATCAGTGTTGACACAGCATCAGCTTTGTGCTGATCGGAACTTATGCATCGCCCTTCGATGCCAGTGCAGTGGCGGCTCGACGATGACGCAGTGCCTGGATCATAAAGGGGTTCATCGACAAAGCTTCCATTAACTGTACAGATCGGAGCCGACACTTGCCTCCATCCACAGGATCGACCATGATGCGGCACCTCCTCGAGTCCTTGATGTTGACGCTTTGCTCCATCCAAGGTACTTTGTCAGCGGGACCTGTGTGAATCCTGTAGCTGGCTTTGGGGAATTATCGTTAGAAAGTCCTGACGTTTGCAGTAGAAGATCACCATTGAAAGTTCAATGTTTGCCCCTTTGGCTTAAAGCCAGCCCTGTGAGTATTCACGAAAGTGAGGGCTCCAGTTGTGGCTCACCTACATCTTCTGGGATGTTCCTTACTTGGACGATTCGTGGCTCCATGCAGAAGATCTGGATCAGATCTGACAGTTTCGGGACAAGACAAAATAGGTAATCTCTGGTTTGAGTCTTTTGTTGATTCTTCCCAAATGTCAGCTATCTCCAAAAAGCTGGTATTCATTGGCGGCCAAATTAAAAACAGACCAGGGAAAGGTTTCTATCAGAGAAATTAATTTTATGCCTTCAGTTTGCAGTTTGCGATCTTCAGTCCAGGGAGCAAGCTCTGGCAAAGCTTTGATTCGAAGTCCAAGTTTACATGGTAACAGCAATACATACAGTGCAGTGAGCGAGACTTCATTTTGTGTTCTTCTGTGGCATTTGAATAGTCAGTGGTCCGATGCACCAGATGATTCCTCTGTCACCATTAGTCAAGCACAGTCTTCTTTTGTGGTTGCATGCCAACATTGTTCTCAAGGCAGTATGGATGCAGCCAGAGACCCATTGAGTCACCATTAATTCCAGTGACGGATGCCAGCAAACTCGGTTGGAAAGTGACTCTTCTGGACAAGACCTGTCAGGTCAAATGGTCTTTCCTGGAGGTGGCAAAGTGAGCTAAAGATTGATGATGGATTCAACCCAGATCTGTGACTAGGGGTGAGTGTCAGAAAAGTTTCAGCGCTCCGTCCATCATCTCCTTGTGTTTGCTTTGCTTGCCCTAAGTTGGCAGGGTATGCCCAGACATTGGTCCCAGGCTCACTGTGCCACTGGATTCAAGCTATCCTGGGTGATGAGGGGTGAAACCCCGAAACAGGTCCCAGAATGCTTGTTCTCGGTCCAGGGAGGATCTGGCTTGGCAGTTCGAGCTGGACTGTTCCCATGAGGCACAGGGTCAAGACTGATTTGCATATGGCCAGGTCTAAACTGAGGTGGCATGGTGAGCAAAAGAATGATGGATTTAACCCGTATCTCTTGACTGGGGGTGAATGTTCTGATTTGTACAGCATTCCGTCCATCAATTGTGTGTCTTTTGCTTTCTCACCCTAAGTGCGCTGAATATGCCCAGACGTGGGTCATGGGTTCACTGTGCCACTGGATTCAAGTTATCCTAGCAGCGGAGGGGTGAAATCCCGAAACCGGTACTAGGATGCCTGTTCCGGTCTAGGAAGGACCTGGCTTGGCAGTTCGGGCTGGAATATTCCCATGAGGTACACTGTCAAGACTGATTGGCATATGGCCAAGTTTAAACTGGGGTAGCATGGTGAGCAAATGAATGATGGATTTAACCCAGATCTCTTGACTGGGGGTGAATGTTTTGATTTGTTCTGCATTCCGTCCATCAATTGTGTGTTTTTTGCTTTCTCGCTCTAAGTGAGCCAGGTGTGCCCAGACATGGGTCCAATGCTCAATGTGCCACTAGATTCATGCTATCCTGGCTGATGAGGGGTGAAACCCCGAAACAGGTCCTAGGATGCTTGTTTCCGGACGAGGGAGGACCTGGCTTGGCAGTTCAGGCTGGACTGTTCCCATGAGGCACTGGGTCAAGACTGATTTGTATATGGCCAGGTTGAAACTGGGGTGGCATGGTGAGCAAACGAATAATGTATTTAACCCAGATCTCTTGACTGGGGGAGAATGTTCTGATTTGTTCTGCATTCCGTCCATCAATTGTGTGTCTTTTGCTTTCTTGCCTTAAGTGCGCCGGGTATGCCCAGACGTGGGTCAAGGGCTCTCTGTGCCACTGGATTCAAGCTATCCTGGGTGTTGAGGGGTATAACCCTGAAACCGGTCCTAGGATGCTTGTTTTGGGTTCAGGGAGGACCTGACTTGGCAGTTCGGGCTGGACTGTTCCCATGAGGTACAGGGTCAAGGTTGATTTGCATATGGCCGGGTCTAAACTGGGGTGGCATGGTGAGCAAAAGAATGATGGATTTAATCCAGATCTCTTGACTGGGAGTGAATGTTTTGTTTGTTCTGCATTCTGTCCATCAATTGTGTGTCTTTTGCTTTCTCGCCCTCAGTGCGCTAGGCATTCCCAGGCATGGGTCCCGGGCCCACTGTGCCACTGGATTCAGGCTATCCTGGCTGATGAGGGGGGAAACCCCGAAACCAGTCATAGGATGCCTTTTTCCGCTCCAAGGAGGACCTGGCTTGGCATTTCGGGCTGGACTTTTCCCATGAGGCACAGGGTCAAGACTGATTTGCATATGGCCAGGTCTAAACTGGGGTGGCATGGTGAGCAAAAGAATGATGGATTCAACCCAGATCTCTTGACTGGGAATGAATGTTTTGATTTGTTCTGCAATCCGTCCATCAATTGTGCGTCTTTTACTTTCTAAAAGTGGCCTTTTCAAACACACAATTTAAAACCATCTTTACTAAAAGATGTTATTAAATTCTGAGTTCAGAGAGCCTAAACCTTAATTCCTCTATCTTGTCCCGATAGGAATATATACTTGTGAAATGTTACAATGTAGCTCCCATGCTATCCTATGGAACCGATAGCTTTTCAATAGTGAAAACCGAAATTGGCAGTATTTCAATATCAGGACATGTTACACACACCAGTACATGTCCTACATTTCACATACAGTGCACCCTGCCCATGGGAGTACCTTGTCCCTACCTGAGGGGTGTCTTACATGTAAGAAAAGGGAAGATTAGGGCCTGGCAAGTGGGTGCACTTGCCAGGTCGACATTGCAGTTACAAACTGCGTGCGCAGACACTACAGTGGTAGGTCTTTACAAGGCTACTTAGGTGGGTGGCACAATCAGCAAAAATGAAGGACACTGGAGGTAGAGGCAAAAAGACAGGGAAAACCACACCAAGGATGCCAGGTCCAACAGTGTACAACAAATGAGTGATACTATTTATAACATATATTATGTGAGTGGCTGTGTGACTGTCTGAATATGTGTGTGAGTGGCTGTCTGAGTGGCTATATAGGTGTGTGAGTGGGTATGTGAGTGGTTGTATGGATGAATAAGTGGCTTTGTGAGTGGCTGTATTGGTGGGTAAGTGGGTGTGTGAGTAGTTTTAGGGGGTAAATGCCGCTGTGAGTCTGTATTGGTTAGTAAGTGAGTGTGTGAGTGGCTGTTTGGGTGGGTAAGTGGCTACGTGAGTGGCTGTATGTGTGAGTGACTGGGTGTTTAAGTGGATGTATGGGTGAGTGAGTGGCTGTTTGAATGTGTCATGGGTATGTGAGTGGGCGTGTGAGTAGCTGTATTGCACAGTTAGTGCCTCTATTAGTAGGTATATAGGTGAGTGAGTGGGCATGTGAGTGCTAGTATGGATGGGTGAATAAGTATGTAAGTGGTTGTGTAGGTGAGTGAGTGGCTGTGCCAGTGGCTGTATGGGTCAGTACGTTGCTGTGTTAGTAGCTGTGTGAATGAGTGAGTGGCTATATGGGTGAAGGGGTGTGAGAGTGGCTCTATGGATGAGTGAATGGGTGTGTGAGTGGTTGTACGGGTCTGTAAATGGGTATGTGAGTTGTGTGGGCATTTAAGTGAATGTAGAGAGGTTGTTTGAGGGTATCGGTGGGTGTGTCAGTGGTTCTGTGGATGATGACATCAGTTATGTCATCTTGATCTCATTTAAGATGTCATCAGTGATGTTACTAACCATGTCATAAGTGATGTAATATGTGAGATCATAAGCAGCGCATTATGGGGGCATAAGTTATAACTAGCTCAGGTAAATATAACTGCTGAATTTCACTGGCTTTGTATAAGTGAATTCTGAACCCAACTATAACGTCCCTGTAACCTTTGTTTTTTTCAATTAATTTCCTAGGTTATTTTAATTCTATTTGCTAACTATAACATCCCTGTAACCTTTTTTTAGTGAATTTCTATGGTTTTTATATTCTATTTCCTAACTATGACGCCTCTATAATCTTTAGTTATTTCAGTGAATTTCTATTTTCTTTCTGATCTATATCCTAACTATAATGTATGTTTATTAGTTAATACACTGTAGATGTCTGTATTTGTCATCAGATAACCATAGTATTCAATAATAATTTCAAAATTCTTTCTTGTGTATGTTAAATACTAATATATTTCATTTTCTGAGAGAAAGTGCTGTTACTATCTACTTCATTATATTATACTTGCATTACTTATTTCATAAACTAAGATGTTATAAAATATTTTAAAAATGTAAAGATATTAATAAATGCTGTGAAGAAATATAAGCACCTTGTTCAATGTATTGCCACTCACTGCAACCACTACTACCCCTGTGAGTCATCCTTAACTTGGCCTACTTGTGTTAGGTACCGTTCAGGTGTGTACCAGAAGAGTTTATTTAGTCTTTTGTTTACTTTTTTTTAATTACATTTTTTAATATTCACAAATTCATTGCTAAAAAGAAGTATTATGTAGATTCTGTTACGTCCAATATCAGCAGATTTGGCATGATTTTTAAAAGTGTAGAACACATATATAAGCATATTGTAATTAATGTTTGAGGTCATTAGTTTACTAATATAATGTATAAACTAATATGTAATTTTATTGTTCAGCACTTTTTTATTCTATTTCCAGTATTCGCGATGACACTGGCATGCGCAACGACATTGGCATTCGCAAATATCACATGACTACATAACTAAGGGATTTTATTGGACAAGACACTTTTCATTATTCTATAAAGGCAGTACCCACCCAGTTTCTCTTTTTCACACTTCCAGTGGAGAGATTGGAAGCATCTTTGGAAATCTCCCCTATTCTACAATACTGAAAGTGCATTTTGAGGATTTTTGTTGTTTTGATTTTACAAACAAAATGGCATCAGGTGGAAGTGAGCAGCAAGAGCCCCAGCAAAGCAGCAATCCATCACCTGGAACTTCTTTACTATTCCCTCTGGGGAGAAAAAAACTGTAGCCAAGCATGTGAAGTGCTTATTGTGCCAAAACACTCTTTCAAGGGGAATATTTAAGTACTCCTGTGGGACTATAAGTATTTTGGCCCACCTGAAGACCTACCACAGCAAGGAGTTGAAAGTGCACAGAGGGAACGCAGTACAGTAGAACCATGTACTTCTACTGCAACTCCAATTACACGAGGAGAGCCAATTCCCACTGAAGCGGAGCAATGTCTCCCAGGAAAGTCCCTAGAAATAAGAAGAATAGGTACATTTTGTTTAGAGTTCACTTGGTTCTTGCAGTTCTGGATACAGCAAAGAACCTCACCTGTTATTTATTTCCTTGGTTATCATTGTAAATATGACACGTTTTACAATATTTTTTAGTTTCTTCAGTTAATTTTTTTTAGTTGCCATTTTATTTCAGACAAAAGCTAAAACAATATAAAATGTTAAAAACTAGAAAAAAAAGTTCTGTAAAAAAAGGTTCTCATTAGAACAACCTTTCATGGTTTAAAAAGAGATCAAATGTATGCAAGTTTATGCATAAGAGTGTGTGATTGCTCATATGGATGACTGAGAGGCTGTGTGAGTGAGTGACTGGGTGGGTAAGTGTCTGTCTAAGTGAGTGACTGGGTGTGTGAATGGTTTTATGGCTGACTCACAGGATATGTGAGTGGCTGTATGAATGAGTGACTGGTGGCTCATTGGCTATATAGGTGAGTGGGCAGATGTGTGAGTGGCTTTATCAATAACCGAGTGCCTGTGTGAGTGGTTGTATGATTGAGTGACTGGCTGTGTGAGTGGGCGTATGAGTGAGTGACTGGAGGCATGAGTGGTGTATGAGTGACATACTAGGTGTGTGAGTCACTGTATGGGTGACTGAGTGGCTATGTTATTGGCTATATGAGTGTGTTACTGGGTGGGTGAGTGTCTGTGTAAGTGTGTGACTCGTATGTGATTGGCTGCATGGCTGACTGGCTGGGTGTGTGAGTGGCTGTATGAGTGAGTGACTGGGTGACTCAGTGGCTGTATGGATGATTGGGTGTATTACAATCCTATCACTATGTAAATGTTGCAGCAAACAACAGAGTGCAGAGCATAATATATTTTGTGGTTTCTTTTTCATTTGCATTTACACAATGTGGTAAATGAAACAGAACATTGAGAACAACATTTGCATAGCAGTTGATACCAGGAGCCTTATTACAGATGACTGCGCTGGTGCTAATTTTCACAGTGCGACAGAGTATGTTTGTGTTTATGTGCGTTTGCATCTGTGCGCTAATACAATATGCGCAAAGACGATACCACACATAAACACAGAGTTCAAAGTCTGTGCCAACATCATGGCGCATTACAGACCGATCCTCTGTAATGCCATCAGGTGCATACTGTGGCGCACTGCAACAATTAGCGCTGGCGCGGTCATCTGTAATATGGCCCCAGAAGTGTTTGGGATCTGGTAACTTACAATATCTGCAAAACACAGAAAGGAGACCAGGTCAATTGATGGTGTGCTGTCCTAGATGGAGGGCAGGAATCACCAGGACACCCGTGTGAGTAGGTATGTTAGGTCACAGTGGGCTGAAAAAGTCCCATCAGACCACCCTCTTGGCGGTTTATCATCATCTGGGAATGGCAGTAATACCGTTGCCCGCCTACGTGATAGTGCGGGAAAAGGACTCAGTGTGTTATGCCATACTCACACGGGTGTCCTGGTGATTCCTGCCCTCCATCTAGGACAGCACACCATCAATTGACCTGGTCTCCTTTCTGTGTTTTGCATTAATCATTGGGGCATAAGGTGACAGGTCATTAAATTATATCCCCATTTGACCCTCCATATGTTTGTTTGTTAGTAACTTACAATATCTCCCTCATTCTTCAGTTTTTTCTTTTAACACCTCCCTTGTTCACCTTCTATTCCTTCTGTTCAGCAACATCCCTAGATTATTTTGTGAGATTCTACTTCAAACAGATTGTTCATTTTTCATAAATGGGATACAGTCCTAAATGAGGTGTATACACTTCTTAACCAGTTGTACTCTGACACAATTTGCATCTTTCCTGTCATCAAAATCAACCAAAAACAATCCGGACAATGTTCGAACTCGAGTTAATGCTACATTACGACACATCTTCTTAAAAGACTGCACTTCCAATATTAATAAAAGCTGCGTCTACACTTAATCCTTGAGATTTATGGATAGTGGCACCATATGCTAGAGACAGTGGAAACTGTTGCCGCCGCACGTATAAGTCCTTTACAAGCAAAAAACCTAAAATGCTTTGGCCAATCTGCTTCAAGCCATCAATTTGATAAAATTTTATAGCCAAGTATTCAACCTCATCCCTATTTAGAAAATTAATTAAATCAATAACTATACCCAGAGCACCATTTACCAAAACTGCCTCAACATTTAAATATGCTGCAAAATTACTTGACGTTTTTGCAAACGCATAAACACTTTTCTAATCCTGCAGTCCTTGATTCAGTCTTCTCCAAAGAATCCAATTTTACTTGTAGTTTTTCATTTAGTAGTATTGTCATACCCAGGTGTTCCATTTTATCAATAGTTGTAATTTTCAACATATCTTCTTTCTCCTGTTTCAGTAATTGTTTGTTAAAGTTGGAGCACTTTTAAAGTTTAGGTTTTAAGAGTGCTGCAACTTTAACGAACAAATACTATGACAGACTATGGGTTTGCCTTCTTCAGTGAAGTTGTACATTAGTTGTGCTGCTATGACAATAGTTTCATGATAAGTCGACTTTCCATTTACTTTTCCGCTCTTTTGTCAGAACTCCTACTCTAGCTTCCTTCAGGAAATCTCCATATTCCACATCAGATGCTTGGCACATAGTCTTGACTAGTTCCTTTTATTAGAATTTTAGCCAAATATTTTAATCGTCAATATATCCCAAAGAATGTAGGGGCATATTATCAAGAAACGGCGTTAGCATTAACGCCGCTTTAGCGGCAGAAAACTGCCGCTAAAGCGGCGATAATGGGCTTGATAATACGCCCTTGTGAATTCCCGCAGAAGCCCATGTTCTGGTGTGAAAACGGGCTTCTATGGGAATTCTCTAAGGCGTATTATCAAGCCCGTTATCACCGCTTTAGCTGCAGATTTCTGCCTCTAAAGCGGCGATAATGTTAACGCCGTTTCGTGATGATATGCCCCGTATTGTTTTATTATGGGGAAATGTCTTGAAAATGGGCTGTCCTTTCACAGGGGTAAGTTGCAGTGGGTCACCGAAGATAATTAAATGCTTTCCACCAAACAAACCAACATGCTCTGTTTTTAGAATCTGCTGCATTTTTAAGTGTACGAATGCAAGCATTAACTTCAAAACCATGCTCACCTCATCGATGATTGAAAGCATCAGTTTCTTCATTACTCTTGATACCTCATAACAAGCTTCACCAGATAACTTCTGTTATTCCAGTCTATTGTCATGTTCAACAGGTAGCATAAGTAGTCATTGTAAAGTAATTCCCTTATCGTTGTGTGCAGCTAATCCAGTTGGTGCTTTTACTGCACATGATAAGATTCTGTAGTCCTAGGTAGATAAGCAGTGAGAACTTTAATTAGAAAGCTTTTGCAGCTGCCAGCTTGACCACTGAAGTAAAGTAGTATTGGCGTAAACGAAGAGCATGCACATTGTTTCTTGTAGTGCAGAAATCCATACTCTATTTGATCTTTTACTTCAATTTAAATTTCTTTCTGTATGTCGTTCAGTTGTGCTACTAAGTGTTCGAAATCATCACTTTCCTGTATTGCTTGTTTCATTGCAGTCTCCACCTCATTCCTGGCTATGGCTACTTCATTTTGAATAACGGGTTGTCCAAGAGTAGCTTGACTCAGTGGTCCAGATCTTTGGCTGCTTTGTGAACCCTCTTTAGCTACCTCAGCAGCAATGGTTTCTTTCTGTCTGTTCAATTTCATCTTTCAAAATCTGCAAATAGTTTGGAAACACTTAACACTGAATGCTATCTTTTACAGCATTGAAAGAATGTTCATAGCAGTCAAACTCTCGAAGTGGTTCTGATTCAGCACACCAAGGCTTGAACAGTTAGATAAGTGCCAAATAGAAAAACTCTCTTCTATCTGGAGTTTGGCAACTCAGTTTCCTGTGGTTAGTTAGATTTAATTTTCTATGTCTCACTAAATAACCGTCACATCCAACTACTACGTATTTCCCTTCTTCTATGTTTTTCGTTACATTGCTTCTATATCTGTACTTCAGAAAGGCACATGTTTTCTAGGTGTGGACTTCTTCTTGGATAGTGCATGTCCAACATATTTGTTTTCACAATAACTGTGATTTCTGGATTGAACTCTTCTTTGAATTTCCAGAAAATACTTTGACACTTTATTTCACGTGCTTGCAAGGCCTAGGCTTACCCATACAATTCCTCTTGACTTTGAGAACAAACTAGCCAAGCTCAAGCAATCAAATCACTCATAGGACCCTATCTCTCTGTGGGAAAGCATTTTCAAGCTGACGCTATACAAGCTCTTGGTAAGACTCTTTTTCTGCAGAACTCTCAATCCACATCTTCTTCATCTCTGGCTTTTCTGATTCTGTAAATTATGAAGTGACGCAACAAGCAACAGCAATGGAGTCGTCTGCAATAACCTGTATATCCATGTTCGCATTCCACATTTTCCGAATGACTGGATTCCTATCAATAATATACATTGAGGCATTTGTTTTTCTCAGGTTTTTACATGTTTTTTGTTGCTTTTTGTGTCAGTGTATGTCTGACTGCAGATAAAAAGCTGTTTAGTCTTCCTTGTGAAATGACGGGTTGTGAGAATCCAAAAAGACATATTATATAAAATTTACATTTGCATCTATATTTTCAATGGCAGTACTTCCCACATCTATGAGTTTGGAAGTGCAGAACTTGTCTCAAGCCTTTTTCCACCACCTGTCATTTGGAATGGAGTATGTCACATACTCCTCTATGAAAGACAGGACAGACTCTTCACTGTCTATTCCAAATTCCGGTGTATCTTGTATCCATAATAGCTTGTGAATATGAAGAGTTCCTCTTGCTTGGTACTCTTTATGACCAAAAGAAACCAGTTACTTCACCAAGAGAAGGATTTGTTCTGTTGCAGATGAAAGAAATCATTGCCTTGAAATCTGTGGTTAAAATATCTTTAAACATTAGAGGGATCCAAAGAGCAAAGTTATCCGTCTGTCTTCACTTTGATGCCCTTAATGTTAGAGTTTGCTACTCCCAAAAATTCAAGCAGGTCATCCACGCATATTCAGCACAACTGAGCATCAGAATCCATGCAGGTGCACTTAGGTTTCTCAACATACATTTCAGCTCACCATGACAATGATAACAATATTCGCTGGTGACACGTTGGCATGTCATCAATTTAATCAAGCTGTAGTCCATGAACTTTGTCAACAAACTCCTTTGCTGAAAGGTTTTGAAGATTTATTCCTGTCTTCAGTATATGGTTTACACATTATGAAAGGCCAGAAAAGTCACTCTCAAATAGAAGAAGGAATATTTATGGAATACACTGGCGAAATCTAGGAACTTCTGAATATAATCTGGTTGACCGGTATTCAGATGATGGTATCTGTACAGGACGGTCATAATAGCATCCACCTTCTCCAATGGGAAACAGTTGGGGAAAACAGTGAGCCTCTAAACTTTTCTGCCACACACTCATGGGAGCTGCTTTTTTTATTTGCTTCATTTGAAACAAATCACTAGCAATACCAATAACGTCTTTAAAATGCAAAGGATGGATGCTGTAGTGTTCATAAATTTCTTCTAATCTCAATCGATCCACTTTTTCAATCCGACCACTTGGCTTTTAATGTTTCATCCTCCATATTTGTTATATCTTGAACAACATCAGCATGTTGTAATAAATATTATTTTGTACCAGCTGTAATGTTGCTGTCTTTACTTTATTATTGCCCACTAACTAACTCTTGCCATATTTTGGGGGTTTTAGTGGGGACACCATTTACTAGAATAATAAGTGGATCATCAAACTCTCTCTGTACCCCTATAGTTTCAATATTGTTTTTGAAATGTAATGCAATGACACAACTCTATTTTTAAGCCCATCCTGTAGCTCTGTTGGAGGTTATTTCTCAGTTTTTGGTTCCATACGAACTATAGCTTGGAAAGGATGTATATATGATGTATGAGAATTGATTCATAAACATTTAAGTCCCAAAGTTCTTGTGTAATTTAAACTAATTCTAACTTGTTATGTACTGCCCCAGCTGGCATTTTATTATCCGCTAACCTATCATAGCCATACTTACATATAATTTGCCCTGTGGACAAATAAAACGGTTCCTCTACAAATAAGTAAGCAGTAAATTCTTGCCTCTTTTTTCTCTTCTATTCTCCCCTTTTTTGAATATACAACATTACGAGTTTGACTTTTGTAGTGAGTGCATCAACAACATATACAAGCAGGGGGGTATATTCACAAGGAAATGGAGCACGCGGTAACACATTTTGTAGTGCTGCATCATTTTCAAAAAAGGCACACCCCTGTGTGATGGCGCTAAAAAGAAGCTGCCTTGCGCCTACACAGACAACCTTGCGCCATAGTGCAAGGGTGCCTGCATTGCAGGTAGGATTGTTTATGTGCAGGAAAGGACACCTTTCTACACATAAACAATCTTTAAAGGCGTTTTGCTCTTTCTATGTGTGCTGCACTTATAGAAAGACCAAAAACGAGTAGAAATAAACGTATTTTTCCTTGTTGCATCAATCTAACACCAGCTTTTGAATGGGGTTAGTTTTATAGTGCCACCTCAGATTTATACATCCTTATAAATCTGGGGCAGCAATGGGCACTGTAGTGGAACACCCACAGCAACACCCATTGACTGCCCCTTTCATGCAGATATCCGCATGAAAGGGTACCGTATTTGCCAAGTGGCGTTAAGCCATGCAAAGTAGCTTAGGACCACTTTGTAAATGTGGAGAAGGGCATTGTGCCGCTGGAACATCTGTAAAAGTGACGTTCCAGTGCTGCAATCCCCTTGTATATATGCCCCACAGTTTGGTTTTTCTGAAGAAAATGGGTTATACTTCCTAATCTCTTCTGTAAAGTTATCAACAGTAATACTTGTGCTCCTCTACACCTGCACATATCAACTCTTCATTTTCTCTACACTCCTTTTAACCCCTTCGAGGCTGATGACGAGCTCAGCTCGTCATGAGTTTTACCTGCCGTGCGCTCATGACGATCTGAGCTCGTCATGAACCGCGGGGTTTTTAAAACTTCAGCGCGCAGCGGGAAAAACCGCCGCGCGCATGAGGTTAAGGACCAAAAGAAACTAAACAGAACATCTTCATAAACGTTTTCTATCTCTGCTACTTGTACCATGCAAAAGAGCTCTATTCATTTCTCCTAAACATGGGGCAGGAGTTTTGGCATAGTAAAACCTCCTAACTAAATTTCACGTTTTAGAGTGGTAAATAGCTAACATTCTGATGTGATGAATTGTGCTTTGGCACACTTTCTTTGATAAAGATGCTAGTGAATGTCCCTGTAAATGTGTATTCTTCCTGATTTTGCATGAATCTAATTCTTGCAAAATACCCATTTTCTTTTTTTAGACTTTTGCAGAGACACATACAGAGGAAAGCTCTCAACATATCAATTGATTCCTGCAGAACACTGCAAATACTGCTACAGTTCCATTTGTACACAAAGGGCTGTCCACGCCTTCACTGTACCTCTTCAGCTATCACTTCTTCAATATTCCTAGGCACCATATCCTCTTTTTCAATGGGAGTACCATCCGTCATCTCCTAACATCATCCTGTTGCTTCAACTGCATGCCTAATGGGTTCTCTTGGAAATGGCTTTCCTCATTAAAGAAAGGCTCAATACAGGCAGTATGCTTCTATTCGCCCTTGAAATTTTAGCCAAAGTTACTTCTATCCACAAGTCTTTTGTTTTGCCTTCTTTTACTCATAGACAACACTATTTTATGAAGTGTTCTTATTCTGCTCAGAATCAAAATATATAGCTTCCTCCTCAGGGCAAGTGCCTTATCAACTACAGTCTTAATGTTTTCCTTTTGTTTCACTGCTTCTCTTCTCCTTTTATACTACTTCATAGTTAGCATGGGATTCTGAATTACCCTAAAACATTCTGACTCTAATTTCTTTAAACTGCCTCTGTCTTCTTGTTAAACTATATGCTTTCTTATGCAATTTCTTACTCTTAAACCCACTCACATTTTGTCCTTTCTTAGCTGATTGAAACGTTTTAGTTACTTTCTTTTGCTCACTTTGCAGTTTTTCACATACTATTTTAAGAAACTGTTGTGTTTTCTTACCAGCAGCTCTTTTCTCTTTCAACACATTCTCTGCATTTTGCCCCTTTTGTTGCTCAGTTGGAGATAGTATCCTTTCCTCTGTCTCTTTCTTCTTTAAGTTTTTGATGGCATTGTAATTATCTTGTTTTAGGTGGAAGTAAATGTCTACAAAGAGGAAAAACAAATGAGTACATTTATGTTTTCTTTACATACTATTAAATTACATTTTTAAAGCATTTAACTGACAGCATAAACAATCATATGCCAGTAGTATAGCCACTTTAACTCTATTATTTTTCATGTTTACATCTGTGTGTCTCTGCCTGTGTTAGCGTATCCGTCAGTGTGTGCGTGGGTATACTACTGTATGCATCACTGTGATCCTTGGTGCTAAGCGTATGTGCAAGTGTGTGCTGGAGAGTCTTACTGTGTACATAAATGACAGGGCGTGATAATGTATTTAGAAATGTGTTAGTGAGTGTCAATGTATTTATAAGTGTTAGTGTCTGCATTAATGTGTGCTTGGGTGTCTCAGTGTATGCATTAGTATATGCGTGGTTGTGTCACTATATGCCTCAAAGTGTACCTGGGTGTGTTAGTGTATGCATGATTGTGTGCCAGGGTGTAACAGCCTATACTTATTTCTGTACCTGGGTGTGTTAGTGTATGCATAAGTAAGTCCCTGTATGCCTCACTGTATGCATCAGTGTGTACCTGGGTGTGTCTATGTATGCAGAACTGTCTTTATGCATGTCTTACTGTATACATCAATTTGTGCGGGGTGTGTTAGTATATGCATGAGTGTGTGCTTGAGCATGTTGGTGTATGCATCAGTGTGTGCCTGGGTGTCCTACTATATGCATTAGAGTGTATCCAAGTGTCTCAGTATATACATCAGTGTATGTCTACTTACAGCCTACTTTTGACATGCCTATGTAGAAAAAACAGAATTTATGGCTTAGCAAGAGATTTCAAATGCCTACTCAACCTGGTAGTACATTGGAACACACAGAGTGTGCAGTAGCAGACCAGAAACTTCTTTAAAGGGTTAGTTGTCTACATAGGTAAATTGAACTATCAGTACTTCAGTACATATCTAAATAAATATATTGGTCCTTCTCTAGATGCGTCACTGCATGTATAAATTACTATGTTCTTAGAGGACTAGCTGTCTGTATGGATTACTTAGTAGCTATATTACTGAGTTTGGGGGGGTTTAACTGTGTGTGTTACTGGCCCTCTCACTGCAGAATAGATAAGGGTTGTATTGGGATGTGACTGAATGTGTAAGTGCCTGTATCTTTGTCTGACTGGGTGGGTGGGTGCCTCTATGCTTTTCTAAATATGTATGTGAGTTGCAGTATGGGTGGGACACAGTTAATCTTTAGCTAGGCATTTGGGTCTGTAAGTATGCATGTGACTCACTGGAACCTCAAAGTACATGCCTTAACCTCTAAAGACATAGCACCCTACCCAATGACCTACCTACAGCCTACCTTTGGGACAACTTATATGTAGTAAAATGAGAGTTTAAGGCTTGGAAAATGAGTTGTAAATGCCAAGTTGACCTGGCAATAAAACTGCTCACACAGGCTCTGCAATACTAGACCCAAATCCATGTTTAAAGGACTACTTCGATGGGTGTTGAGGTCTCTCATTCTTTGACTACATTTTTGAATGCATGTATCAGTCCCTCTATGGGTGTGCCACCAGATGTTGAAGCAAATATGCCAGTATATCACTTGCTCTCTTAGTAACTCTATTGGTGTCTAAATGCATATTTAAGTGGCTCTATGAATTGCTTTCTAGCTGTATTAGTGAGTGTACGGGTATGTAACTGTGGGTGCAACTGGCTCTGATACTTATAGATAAATAACTGCTGTGTGTGTGTTTGAGTGAATGTATAACTTTATCTGTCACTGTCTGACTGGGTGCATGAGTGCTTTTTTAAACAGGGATGTGAGTTGCAGGATGGGTAGACGACTGTATGTATAACTGGGCGTAGGGGTCTGCAAGTGCACATGTAACTCAGTGAAAGTCAAAAGGACAAGTCTAACCATTTAAAGAGAAAGCACCCTGCCCTATGGCCTTCCTACAGCCTAGCTGAGGCGTGTGTTATTTGTAGTAAAAGAAGAGTTTAGGGAATGGCAAAGTGTTTTTTAATGCCAAGTTGAGCGGGCAGTAAAAATGCACCCACAGGCTCTACAGAAGTAGGTCCGAGCTTTGTTTAAAGGACTACATGTCTGGATGGGTGACTAGGTTGTGTCAGAACTTGACTACTTATCTGAGTGAGTGAATCAGTACCTCTATGGGTGCGCCACCAGATGTCTAGTAAGTATTCCAGTATATAACGGGGTCTTTTAAAAAACTATGAGTCTCTACATCTGTACGTAAGTCACTGCATGAATGGCTTACTGGATGTGTTGGTGAGTACAGGGGTGTGTGACTGTCTATGTAACTTGCTCTGAAACTACTGGACACATAACTGCTGCCTGGGTATGTGTGTGAATGTATAAGGCCACGTTCCCTGTCTGACTTGGTGTGTGAGTGGCTCTATGCTTTTGTAAATAGGCATGTGAGATGTAGCTTGGGTGACACACTGGATGTATACCTGGGTTTTAGTGTTCTGCAAGTGCACGTGTAACTTAGTGAAATTAAAAAAGAAATGTTATATCTTTTAAGCACAATGCCTACATGCAGCCTAGCTGAGGGGAAGTGGGCATTACAATGCGGGCTGAGTCACATGTTCTGTTTCCTCAGAAGTAGAACAATGTTTGTCTGAACCACGCATCTGCCTTAACCAAGCATATGCGTGGTTAAGGCAGACAACGGTCTAGATGTCTGGATGGGCGGGGATAGGAACAGGAAGCGTCGGGTGCAGGAAGCCTCAGACTTGAATAGGTAAGAGTGGATGTGCACAGATTTGGAGGGTCGTTTTTAGGGGTGGGGGTCGGTTTTAGGGCTCAGGGCAGGGGGGCGGAGTCGTTTTTTTTTGGAAGGGGCAGGGTTTCAGGGCTAAAGCAGGGGGGTTGGGCTAGTTTTAAGGGGTGGGACCAAGTTTTAAGGCTCAGGGCGGGGGAAGTGGCAGTTTTCAGGGGAGGGGGGGTCAGATTTAGGGCTCAGGACGGGGGGGTAGCCATGCATGTTTCTGTTATACATCACTAACTGAGACGTGAGTTAAAGGAGAGTTTAAGTCTCGGCAGAGCTGTTTTAATGTCAAGTCGAGCTAGCAGTAAAACTGCACTCACAGGGTCTGCAGTAGTAGGCCTGAGCCATGTTTAAAGGAGAACTTGTTTGGATGGGTGACTAGGTTGTGTCAGTACTTGACTAGATATCCTCTATGGGTGGGCCACCAGATGTTTAAGTAAGTATGTCAGTATATGACTGGCTATTTTAGTAACTGTGGGACTCCAAATGTGTATATAAGTGAAAGTATGAATTGCTTACTGCCTGTTTTATTGAATATAGGGGTATGTAACCATGTGTGCAACTGACTCTGATAAAGCTGCATACATAACTGCTGTGTAGGTATGTGAGAGAATACATAAGTGCTTCTGTCGCTGTCTTATTTGGTGTGTGGGTAGCGCTGTGATTTTGTTAACGGATAAGTGAGTTGCAGTATGGGTGGGTGACCGGATATACTACTGGACATAAGGGTCTGTAAGTACACATATAACTCAGTGAAACTTTGTTGCCATTGCTGCCAATACAGGCACGAACTACGGTAGTCAGGAGTATTATCCTAAGCCGCCTAGACTACTGTAATGCCTTGCTTCTGGAATCTCTGGGATACCTGATTGCTAGACTGCAGAGCATTCAGGTGGCTCAGAAAAGGGGGTGGTGATGAACAGAGTGCCTGAATTAAGCAGACCACTCTTACCCAGCCCAAAGATCAGGGCTTGATCCATCACCGTTTTTTAGCTCACTGCACCATCCCAGCTCAGAACTTGGCTATATGCAAATTAGTCTGTTCCTGTCCCAGTGCATGATGGGAACAGGGCAAACCAAACTACCAAGCCAATTCTTATACTGGGAAGGAAACAAGCTTCCGGGGACCGGTTTCTGCCATTTCAGGCATCGTCGGCCCAGCTTGCTTGAATCCTGATGGTGCAATGAGCAAGGGACTCACATCTGAGTATACCCTTCCACGCTATGGTGGACAAAATGATTCAGAAAAGGGGGTGGTGATGAACAGAGTGCCTGAATTAAGCAGACCACTCTTACCCAGTCCAAAGATCAGGGCTTGATCCATCACCGTTTTTTAGCTCACTGCACCATCCCAGCTCAGAACTTGGCTATATGCAAATTAGTCTGTTCCTGTCCCAGTGCATGATGGGAACAGGGCAAACCAAAATACCAAGCCAATTCTTATACTGGGAAGGAAACAAGCTTCCGGGGACCGGTTTCTGCCATTTCAGGCGTCGTCGGCCCGGCTTGCTTGAATCCTGATGGTGCAATGAGCAAGGGACTCACATCTGAGTATACCCTTCCACGCTATGGTGGACAAAATGATTCAGAAAAGGGGCTGGTGATGAACAGAGTGCCTGAATTAAGCAGACCACTCTTACCCAGTCCAAAGATCAGGGCTTGATCCATCACCGTTTTTTAGCTCACTGCACCATCCCAGCTCAGAACTTGGCTATATGCAAATTAGTCTGTTCCTGTCCCAGTGCATGATGGGAACAGGGCAAACCAAACTACCAAGCCAATTCTTATACTGGGAAGGAAACAAGCTTCCGGGGACCGGTTTCTGCCATTTCAGGCGTCGTCGGCCCGGCTTGCTTGAATCCTGATGGTGCAATGAGCAAGGGACTCACATCTGAGTATACCCTTCCACGCATATGGTGGACAAAATGATACAGAAAAGGGGGTGGTGATGAACAGAGTGCCTGAATTAAGCAGACCACTCTTACCCAGTCCAAAGATCAGGGCTTGATCCATCACCGTTTTTTAGCTCACTGCACCATCCCAGCTCAGAACTTGGCTATATGCAAATTAGTCTGTTCCTGTCCCAGTGCATGATGGGAACAGGGCAAACCAAACTACCAAGCCAATTCTTATACTGGGAAGGAAACAAGCTTCTGGGGACCGGTTTCTGCCATTTCAGGCGTCGTCGGCCCGGCTTGCTTGAATCCTGATGGTGCAATGAGCAAGGGACTCACATCTGAGTATACCCTTCCACGCATATGGTGGACAATGATTCAGAAAAGGGGGTGGTGATGAACAGAGTGCCTGAATTAAGCAGACCACTCTTACCCAGTCCAAAGATCAGGGCTTGATCCATCACCGTTTTTTAGCTCACTGCACCATCCCAGCTCAGAACTTGGCTATATGCAAATTAGTCTGTTCCTGTCCCAGTGCATGATGGGAACAGGGCAAACCAAACTACCAAGCCAATTCTTATACTGGGAAGGAAACAAGCTTCCGGGGACCGGTTTCTGCCATTTTAGGCATCGTCGGCCCGGCTCGCTTGAATCCTGATGGTGCAATGAGCAAGGGACTCACATCTGAGTATACCCTTCCACGCATATGGTGGACACCACCCCCTTTTCTGAATCATTTTGTCCACCATAAGCGTGGAAGGGTATACTCAGACATGAGTCCCTTGCTCACTGCTCCATCAGGATTCAAGCAAGCCGGGCCGACGACGCCTGAAATGGCAGAAACCGGTCCCCGGAAGCTTGTCTCCTTTCTGGTGAAGAATTGGCTTGGTAGTTTGGTCTGCCCTGTTCCCATGATGCACTGGGCCAGGGACAGACTAATTTGCATATAGCCAGGTTCTGAGCTGGGATGGGGCAGTGAGCTAAATAACGGTGATGGATCAAGCCCTGATCTTTGGACTGGGTAAGAGTGGTCTGCTTAATTCAGACACTCTGTTCATCACCACCCCCTTTTCTGAATCATTTTGTCCACCATAAGCGTGGAAGGGTATACTCAGACATGAGTCCCTTGCTCACTGCTCCATCAGGATTCAAGCAAGCCGGGCCGACGACGCCTGAAATGGCAGAAACCGGTCCCCGGAAGCTTGTCTCCTTTCTGGTGAAGAATTGGCTTGGTAGTTTGGTCTGCCCTGTTCCCATGATGCACTGGGCCAGGGACAGACTAATTTGCATATAGCCAGTTTCTGAGCTGGGATGGGGCAGTGAGCTAAATAACGGTGATGGATCAAGCCCTGATCTTTGGACTGGGTAAGAGTGGTCTGCTTAATTCAGACACTCTGTTCATCACCACCCCCTTTTCTGAATCATTTTGTCCACCATAAGCGTGGAAGGGTATACTCAGACATGAGTCCCTTGCTCACTGCTCCATCAGGATTCAAGCAAGCCGGGCCGACGACGCCTGAAATGGCAGAAACCGGTCCCCGGAAGCTTGTCTCCTTTCTGGTGAAGAATTGGCTTGGTAGTTTGGTCTGCCCTGTTCCCATGATGCACTGGGCCAGGGACAGACTAATTTGCATATAGCCAGGTTCTGAGCTGGGATGGGGCAGTGAGCTAAATAACGGTGATGGATCAAGCCCTGATCTTTGGACTGGGTAAGAGTGGTCTGCTTAATTCAGACACTCTGTTCATCACCACCCCCTTTTCTGGAGCATTCAGGTGGCAGCAGCCAAGCTAGCTCTCTCTTGAACACGTCGCTCCTCGACAACACATGCACTGGCGGAGCTGCACTGGCTCCCAGTAGCTCAAAGGATCTTGTTTAAATCGCTGTGTATTATGTTCAGGGCGCTTCATGGACAAGGACCCAAGCCGCTTCAAGATAATTTCCAATGGTATGAGCACACTCGTACCCTCCGTTCCTCTTCTGCCATTCTTGCCAGGATTCGCAGGATAAAGATTGTTACCCTGGGGGGGAGAGCCTTCAGTGTGGCAGCATCCCACCTTTGGAACCATCTCCCCTTGGAAATCAGGAGCATACAAAGTCTGCCGCTGTTCCGCAAGAAAATTAAGACCTGGCTCTTCCCCAAGGTTTGAAAATCATGGCTCTTATTAGTGATTCAATCCCCCTTGGCAGTCTACCCTCTTTTCACAGTAGACAGTGCTTTTCTCCGGGCTTAACTATCTCTCAGCGCCAGGATGCCCGCAGGGTTACAGTGCGCTCTACAAATACCAAATAAATAAACATAAATAAAATTAAAAACCACATTTAGGCACAACATACCCTACCCAATAGCCTACCTACAGCCTCTCATAGTGATGTTATATGTACTTACTGCTGCATACATATGAGCTGTATGGGCCTGTCACTGAATATCTACATGACTGTCTCTCTCACATGCTAGGTGAGTAACATTGCTTTCCTACATGTGAATATAACTTGTAGTATGGGTGAAACACTATATATTCAACTATGTCTAGTGGTCTTAAAGTACACATGTGACTGATTATGACTTAAAAGGGCATGTCTTACCATCTAAACAAATACACACCTGCCCTATGACTTACCAACACCCTACCTAAACAGTATCTTCTACATAGGTGCCAACTTTCACAGGTTCATGAGTGATATACTGCTTCAGTCCAGTTTTCCTTTAAATTCTGGGGCTTGTAGTCTTCTTTCATATTGGAATAAAAAAGTCCTCATCATGCATGGAGCTGTGAACCTTTGCAGGGCTGCTAGTACATAGTTAAATAGTAGTTTAAAGCTTAACAAGCAGTTTTGTTATGCCAACTAGATCATGTAGTAAAACAACACATGTACAGTCTACTTTTCAAGGTCATCATATTCTCACACACCTAGAAAGAGAGTTGCTCACACTTTAAAAAATATATAAATACACTCACACAACCACTCACAGATCCCCTCATAAAGTTACAATCCTTTTGTATATATCATCCTCACTTTTATCAACCTCAAATACACAAATACCCTTTCAATCACATTTTTGTAAAGTTCAATCTAATTCACATACCTAGAAATTGAGTTTGTTGGTCAAATATGTTTTTTTGCTCTTATAAGATAGATTTGACTCTTTCAGACAATGTGAAAACCAAACATATGAATGGCACACCACTCTCATACAAAGCAAGCATGGCAACCTTTTCAACGTTTCACTCTGATACTGCTGAAGGCAGAAATCACAACCTGCATTTCAAATTTTACTTTTGTTATTCCACTTCTCAATGGTTAGTGTGTTTTAACCCTTTCTTGCACTTCAGTGAAGATGCCCAATATGGTAGTGTATTTGTGCCTAGTCGCGGGGTGCAAATAGGGGCACGGCCTAAATGACCTCTCTGCAACGCAGCTCAGTGGTGCTTACTGGAAGCACCTGATGGGCTAGTTACCCCCAGGGGCCCTCAGGATTGAAGGGGAATCATTTCCCCAACTTAAAACGCGCCACAGGGCGTGCTTGCACACGTCACCTCAGGCCCGGTCCCCTCCCTTCACCACTGTGTAAACACGCCCTGTGGCTGTTTTAAGTTGGGAGATTAAGTCCCCTTGAATCCTGATGGTCCCTAGGGTCCAACTAGCCCACTAAGTACCTCCAGTAAGCTCCACAGAGCTGCTTTGCAGAGAGGTGTAAAAAGGGGCACGGCCTGGACCACCTCTCTGCAACGCAGCGCAGTGGCGCTTACTGGAAGTACCTGGAGGGTTAGTTGGCCCCCAGGGGTCCTCAGGATTGAAGGGGAATTATTTCCCCAACTAAAAAAACGCCACAGGACGTGTTTGCAAACGTCACCTCAGGATCCGTCTCCTCCCTTCACCACTGTGTAAACACGCCCTGTGGCCATTTTAAGTTGGGAGATTAAGTCCCCTTGAATCCTGAGGGTCCCTAGGGTCCAACTAGCCCACTAGGTACCTCCAGTAAGCGCCACAGAGCTGCATTGAAGAGAGGTGTACAAAGTGACACGGCCTGGACCACCTCTCTGCAACGCAGCACAGTGGCGCTTACTGGAAGCACCTGTTGGGCTAGTTGGCCCCCAGGGGTCCTCAGGTTTGAAGGGGAATTATTTCCAGAACTGAAAACACGCCCACGGACGTGTTTGCACACGTCACCTCAGACCCCGCCCCTCCCTTCACTACTGTGTAAACACACCCTGTGGCTGTTTTAAGTTGGGAGATTAAGACCCCTTGAATCCCTCGGGTCCCTCGGGTCCATCTAGCCCGCTAGGTACCTCCAGTAAGCGCCACAGAGCTGCGTTGCAGAGAGGTGTAAAAAGGGGCGTGGCCTCTGAACACCTCTCTGCAACGCAACTCCCTGGTGCATACTGGATGTTCCTGATGGGCTAGTTGGCCCCCAGGGACCCCCAGTATTCAAGGGCAATTAGTTCCCCACATGCAAACGTGCCAGGGGGTGCGTTCGCAGAGTGCTGCAGGGAGGGGCCGGGGCCTCCGGTGCAATGCCGGTCTTTTTTTAAATTTTTATTTTTAAGAAGGGGGCTGTGTGGCCCCTGTTCTTTTCCTATTTTATTGGCCCTGGGAACCCCATCCCCCAGGGCCTGGCCCCTATTTTATTTTATTTTATTTTTTTAATTGGAAGGGGGCCGCGTGGCCCCCCTCCGAAGCGATAATCGCCCCGGGGACCCCATTCCCCGGGGCATGGCCAGTTTTTATTTTTTAATTTATTTGGAGGGGGGCTGCATTGCCCCCTCCTCAGGCCATATATGGCCCCGGAGACCCCATCCCCAGGGGCCGGCCTTTGTTTTTTATTTTTACCGTTTTTTTAATTATTGAGGAGGGGGGCTGCTTAGCCCCCCTCCCGGGCCACTTATGGCCCTATCCGTTGGGGACCGTGGGGTGGTCCCCAATCCCCCCATGGTCCTGCCGGCTCCCCGCGTCCTGCAGGAGCCGGCATTGCTTTTCCACACGGGGAGCTGCTAAGATGCAGCTCCCTGTGTGGAAAAGCAATCAGCTTTGGTTTTTGGAAGAGAGAGCAGGTTTCCTGCTCTCTCTTCCAAAACCCAAAGAAGTTTGCTATGGCAGGGCGGGAGCCTCGCAGCTCCCGCCCTGCCATAGCAAACAACAGTGTCCCGGGGGTAGGCACCCGAGGACCCTGCAGGAACCAGCCCTGGGGTGTGGCGGTCCCCAGGGCCATCACAGGGCTCAAGGAGGGTGCCGCGCGGCCCCCTTTTAACATTTGCAAAGCCCCAGGGGGTGGTGGGCCCCAAGGCTAGGGAATCCATCACGGACCCCCCAATTTAAATATTTAGAGCCCCAGGGAGGTGGCGGTCCCCGGGGCATGTGGGGGGTTCGAGCCCCCGCACACAGGTAGTTAATTTTTCAAAAAAACAAGTCACGGGGGTGGCGTTCCCCAGGGCTGCAGGGGGACCATGTACCCCCTGCCAATATTTTATAAAATATTGGCAGGGGGTGGCGGTCCCCAGGGCTTGGGAGGCCTTTGATCCCCCCACCCATTTATTATACAAGCCCTGGAGGGTGGTGGTCCCCGGGCTTGCGGGGGGGCCATGGGCCCCTCTGCAAATACTTTTGAAAAGCCCCGGGGGTGGCGATCCTCGGGGCCCCTTTGGGCCTCCATTATAATATAAACATTGCCCCCGGAACTTGGCCCACCCGGGGGAAAATTAATAATGAAGCGCGTTTTTTATTTTCGCGTCTGGATCCGCGGATCTGTTGCGCATTTAACCGTTTTTAAAACAAAAATATTTTGTTTTGGCCCTGCGGTCCTTGTGGGACCCCATAAGCAGGCCTAGGGGGTCAGGGTGTTTCTATCCTGCCCCCTTTTCTTTTTTTTAACGTTTGTTTGACTGATTTCCTATGCCTCGGTTCGCACAAGATGGCTGCCAACACTCCCAGGTTTGGAGTGTTGACAGCCAATTAGCTTGAAGCTCGTGATCGGGAGGGTGCGCGGTTCCTGTGTGCCTCTAGATATCGATTTTTTTTAATATCTCAGCAACTACTGAACGGATTTACACTATTTAACAAAAAGAGTTCTTTCTGATCCAAGGGTTACCTTTTTGCCAAACTTGGTGTAATTCCGTTCAGCAGTTCGGACTGTAGCCGCGGCTAAAGTTTCCTATGGGAAATTGCATGGGGAAAACACGTTTTGGGACCCCCCTTTTTTCTCGGCCCCCGCTTACAGAATCACCCCAAAACTTTCAAGATAGGAGCGGACCGGAGCGGGCCATAAGTTTTGAAAATTTTGCGAAGATTCTTCAATTGGCGCCAAGGTTATTGGGATTAGAATGTTGTGATTTTCCTATGGTAACTAGGTCCTAACTATAACTACCTACTCATATATATGAGTTTCTGCCCCAATGACTTTTATAAATGTATAAAGACTTTTATAAATTCACTAGGAAGGTGAAACATTTTCTACAGAAAAATAAGGTATGGGATTGTAGGAAAACGTAACCCAGTATGGAACTTTCCATTATTACAGCTAAAGATCTCAGCACATTACAATCTCTAACAAGTCTGGAAAGAGAAGCATCCGGACTGCAAAGCAGCCCCCTTTGAACTGCTATCAGAGATGGATCTATGTGAATACCTTGAAATTCCAACAGATATGACATCCAAAAGTTGGTGTAAACCTAAGTCCAAATTCTGCCCCCAATTACCTGTTGGCAATAAAATTGATCTGTTTTATGAAATTGTGACAGATGATCTAAAAAACATGGTATCAGCGGAGGCCAACAGATCAGATAAGAGAAAACAATGGGTCAAACAGAATATAACAAAAAAGAAATGGGAAGTAGGGGTGGGCGGAATTTGCGTAGTCGCGCTACGCAAAGCTCTGCGAAACAGTAAAAATCTCCGCAAGCACACAAAAGATCCACGAACACGCGGAATTGCTTGTTCCGCCCGTTCGTGATGCTTTTTTCCTGTTCACGAACGCTGTTTGCGTGCTTGGGGAGAAATATCTCACCAACACACATTTTGAAGGCACAAACAAGGAAGAAATTCCATGAAGCTGCGGATCTCGGAATTTTTCGCAATTCCGTATTCTCCACGGAGAAAGAAATTACTCAAATTTCGCAAATTCCGCGAGCGGAACAGAATTTCCAGCCCAGGCCTAATAGGAAGCATTGAGAGATTTACAGTATGATAAAAGCATCATTATAAAACCCTGTGATAAAGGTGGAAACATTGTGATCATGTGTTTGCAACAATATCTAACTGAAGCTAACAGACAAAAAAAATAAAAAACATTACAGAATACTGCCAGATAACCCCATCCAAGCTCATCTGGCTCAATTCTTCATAAAATTGAATTGAAAGACTGGCAAGAAAGAAGGCTTTTAGATATGGATGAATACAACTATCTGAACACATCTCATCTGATAATACCCACCATCTACTTTTTACCATAGGTGCACAAAGATCTAAACAACCCTACGGGCAGACCGATAGTCAGTTCAATTGGAGCACAATTGGAAAACACATCAAGATTTATAGACGTTTTTCTTTTTCCCTATGTGAAAAACCTACCATCTTATCTGTGTCATTCGCAAGATTTCCTCAATCGGATGAATAAGCTCCCCATGAAACCTAACTATCTGATGGCTACTGTGGACGTAGTGTAATTGTACACTTCAATCCAACATCATGATGGCATGGAGGCCTGCAAATATTTCTTAAGAACACGTTCAGTGTCCTTGTTGGAACATTCGGACATGTTGATGTAAATGATAGATTTTTGTTTACATCATAATGTCTTCAATTTTAATAACAAGTACTATCTCCAAACCCAGAGGACAGCCATGGGGACATCATTTGCCCCAACCTATGCTAACTTATTCATGGGAGTCTGGAAAGCAGAGGTAGTATGGAAAGAGTCAAATAAAGAAAAGATAGAACAAATAATACTGTGGGTCAGGTTCATTGATGACCTCTTCCTAATATCGGAAGGGGGAAGAGTGGATTTGGAAAACTTCCTAAAATCATTGAATCAGAATGCATTTAATCTTAAATTCACCTTTGACATAGAAGATCAAGAGAATGACTACTTGGACACCACAGTATACATTAACACAAACAACAAAATCTGCAGCAAAATGTACAGAAAGTCTACCAGTACAAACAATATACTCAATGCGAATAGTGGACACCCTTTACCTTTAAAATGTAGTGTCCTATATGAGGAGTTTTTAAGAGTCTTTAAGAGTCAGATGGTGCTGTTCAGAGGAGGATGATTTTAAACATCAACTGAAAGAAATGTATATGAGATTTTTGAACAGAGCCTACCCAGACGTAGTTCTGAAAGATGCTCTGAGAAGAGCCAGAGCAAAGAAACAAGAAATGTTACTAACACCCAATACAGACCAGAATCAGACTAAAGGAAAAAGTGAACAAGAAGGGAGATTTATAACCACCTATGACACAACAAGCTCTAAAGTTAGGACTATACTCAGGAACAACTAGAAGATCCTACTCATGGATGAAGATCTAAAGAAAGTATTGTCTGAAAAACCAAATGTTACATAAAGCAAATCACCTTCATTGGGGGATCTTTTGACAAGCTCCTACGTGAGACCAATGGACACTCAGACCAATATAGCAACTTGGCTTCCAGCCGCCACTACACAAGGTTTTATTAAATGTACAAAATATAAGGCCTGCAGGTATGGCAAAAATAAGAGCAAATACAAAACTATCTACGGCTCAAACTGTAAGATACAGGAGAAGATTAACTGTGAAACACAATCCGTAGTTTATGTCTTGGAATATTGATGCGAGACTTAATATGTGGGCAGTACCATCAACAAGCACAAACTAAGCATATTGCAACACTTAAGAGCCTTTACAAATAAGGACTACCAATATGCCATGGCAAAGCCTTTATGAGAGAAACATGATGGCAAGACAGAAAACATGACATATTATGGTATCAAACACGTACAGAAAAAACCAAGAGGAGGTAACACAAAACTTGAACTACGACATGAAGAATCTAAAAAGATCCTTCTACTGGGCAGAGAGCTCCTCAATGGGTTAAATACCAATGCTGAACTATACATTCACATTTAAATTAACACCTGAGAATTGTTGGAATCTCAATGACTTGATAAGGAGCATTTACTCCCTTGGTAGCTCTTATCCGATACCATCTGTAGATAGAGACATTCATGTTAAGAGCATTATACTGATATAACAATCAGCCATTAAGGAGGATTGCTCACATATTTTAACCCATGAGTTTGATATAGTTCTTATTGTGTTAGCATGATGATTTTAATACCTTCTATATCTCACAAATTTCTGATGAACCAGTTTTAGAAAAATATTAACTGATATGGGAGAGTGGATATAATCAATATATAACTGTGATATGAAGGATTATATGGATTGATATTATGGAACATTGTGAAGACGCAAACTCCTCTCCACATTTAACATGCAACTATTAACTTGCACTAACTAAGAACATTTTCAATTTATTTTTTTTCACTCCAAGCACTGTTTTCACAAATATCTTGTTTTCATATTTTGTCTGAGATTGTCTGTTAGCATGTAGTTCTTTAAAAATTGGGAATATCCATACTTTTAACCAAGTTATTAATTACTGCTGCTATCTATATTGTTTACAGCACTTTGCACCTTTTCATAGCTGGTAGTTTTTATTCATTGAACACCATGCCATCTAGGGTTTAATATAAATGTTACTTTTTCCTCCATCTTTAAATATGGATGAGACAAGTTTCAAGTATCCGAATATGGTCCTGGTAATTGTTTACAGGACAATAGCACTTTAAATATCAAGGTACTGTTCATTAATCCCAGACGGATTTTACTTAGCCAATCCTTTACAGACTGAAAGCTTGGAATTGAGGAGGAGTTTCCCATATCTATCTTTTTATGTTCTTTTTATATCCTTTTGTTGTATGTCGACTTAGATTCCGAATGAATTTCCCGATTCATGCCCTTATATAGGTACAATTCACATTGCCTTTACATAGGCATAGAAAACAAGTTCTTATTTAGGCATAGCCCATGCTACCCAAATACAGGCATGACTACTTCCATCCATTCATCTACATTACAACGATTTCTTGGAAAACCAGACTCTTAAGCAGAAGAGACTTCCCCTAGCCTGGATATTGATTTCTCCAAGAAACTCATTATTATGCATGAACATCTATTCCTTAGGGGTTCATCCATAACGTTCATATGCCCAATTTTTACGTCAATACTGGCATTTCTAAACACCTTCAAGGTATAAATATACCTTCACTAAAGCACCGGTGTGGTTTGGTGCAGTTCGACTAACTATTTGCATGACCAAGTTCGCTACAGCAAGTGCCGAAGGAAGCCAACTCTCCAGCTGACGCACTGACCAGAAGCTGTCATCCTCCTGCCGAGAATCCAGCTCCAGTGTTTCTGACTCCCCTTGCGGGGTGTTGGGAAATCGAGTCCCGTGAAAGTGATACCAACCTCGCTCATTCTAAAGGTATGGAGCTGATTAGAACCTAGAGAAACCTTTGGCAATTCTTGGCAAAACTAAACTTATGCAAAAAGGCAAACACCTACTTCTCCCCTGGTATTAGACCTAGTTAGGTACATTGGGGTAGGCATATTTTAGAAGCACAGTTGAGTATTTTAGCCTATGTTATTTATGTATGTATTTTTACATGTCATAGCAACAGACAATGCTATTACAGAATTATTTTACATTACTGTTCTCGCTGTACTCATTATACTTTGCATTCTGTCTAACGATTGTAGCAGTTCATATCTCTTGCATGAGAAATAAGACTGTTCAATAAACCCCTTTTATTGAAACGCCTGTCTCTCTATTTCTATGCAACTCTGTAGAAACGCAGCATGCACGATTGACTGAGTGAACTAGTTATCTATTATTTCCACAACTCTGAAGATATTGTTTCGGTTTTTAGGGGAAACAAAGTTGTCATGTTTATGTAGTTGTCAGAGACTAATCCCTTCTTGTTTATTCGAGAAAGTTTCTAGTGACCTCTGAGTTAGCTGGCACACACACAATTAAGTTTAATATACTCGATAGAGACATACTGACCTCAGTCCTATGTCAAATCTATAGTGTATATTATTCCAATGCGCAGAGCCTATTGTGAATATAGGAACTACACTACACTTTCTTTATATCCTTTTGTATCCTTTTATGTCTTCTTACATCCTTGCATATCTTTTTGTATTCTCTTCCATGTATATATTCCTTTATATCCTTCATGTCCCTTTGATATCATCAGACTATATTGTTCTCAAATTTATTTAGAACATCTTTGCATATTCTCTCATTCCCTGCCCTCACCAGAAGGAAGTATAGAGAATATACCTTATAACCCTATTAGTAGTAAATGTATGCCTCCTTTCCTGTGGAAACATCACACCAATCCTTATTAGAGGCATTCGTTAAGTATTATTGGCCCACATAGGGAAGTGATTACTTAAATTGTAACTACCGTAAATAGTAAGTAACAACAAACTAAACAACAAACTAATCAAAATGAAAAACATGCAACAACTGAACACCACATGAATGAAGATTCGGAATAACAATCTGTGGGTTTAGCAAATAACTTACTGCTTCTCACCTATTTTATTGATTGAATAGTGCAGCACGTGCTAAAAAATTAAAAATTTGAAAATGCATATAAAAATGGGTATGTATCTCTTTAAATTGTGGAAGTAATTTTGGAGGGAACCGTCCCTTCAAATGGCTTGTCTATACACATATGCTCTGTGTCCCTGTTGAAGGCTCAGGCAGAAACGCATAGGTCTCTCTTTGCACTGTCGTTGGCTTGAAATGAAAATAAAAAGTCTTACTTTTAACCTGCAGTGACCTGGCTGTGCTGTTTTCTTCCATTCCCTTGGATTGGGGAGCGTAATTGGTGAAGAACCCTTGAATATATATAATATATATATATATATATATATATATATATATATATATATATATATATATATATATATATATATATATATATATATATTCAACACAAATGTGTCCCTTTTAAAAGACACGCAGAGCACACAGGGGCTTTTGTGGTTCAGCTTCTTTATTGCATTCAGCATGACGCGTTTCGTCTATCGACTTCCTCAGATGCTGCGTGCAATTTGAGGAAGCTGTTGATGTCACAAGCATTTGTAAGTCAGCCTTTGGCTCCTCCTTTACCGGCATCAGCGATGAGGGACTCTTTTCCTAGTCCTCCCCCTTCGAGTTTCTTAAGTGCCATCTTTAAGTGTGTTTTTTCGATTTTAATTTCATTGGTGCAACATTTGTTTTCATTGCCGTTATTGCTTTCATAGTCCTCCATTCATTCTGGATAAAACACACTTAATTCAGTACGATGGTGCATTCAACCGGTGATTGTTTGTTAAGCCTATCGGTCCGCTTGTACCCCTTTACGCTTGCCGCTAATCAGAATTCCGCTCCTGTGTATGTCGTTTTGAGTAAGCGGCATTACCTTGTGCCAGTCACAATCCAAATTGCTTGGCAGATAGCGGGATTCCCTTGCAGCGGCGGTTCAGGCAGGAATGTATCCACAGATCAAACACGAACGCCGCTTTTCCTGCCGAGCTACTTGAGGCGGGTGCTTCTGTCGTATATATAGGGGATCCTGCCGAAACGCGTTACAGCCTGCATTGAAGTAAATAAATAAAACTTATCTGAAGTACTGGAGCAGCGGTGTTGGTGTCTGGCTTAACGATTTCATGTGCCAGAGTAGGTTGGATATATATATATAAATATATATATATATATCACTGCTCTTCCTGATTCAAGAAAAAGTCCTTGCACTCAGGAGAGACCTTCAATCTTTATTCCTTGCCGCCTTTCACATTCAGAGTGAGTGCGAGAGTGACTGTGAGTGCAGAGTGACTGCAAGAGTGACTGTGAGTGCAGAGTGACTGCGAGAGTGACAGTGAGTGCAGTGACTGCGAGAGTGACAGTGAGTGCAGAGTGAGTGCCAGAGTGACAGTGAGTGCAGAGTCACAGTGAGTGCTGAGTGAGTGCAGAGTGACAGTGAGTGCAGAGTGAGTGCGAGAGTGACTGTGAGTGCAGAGTGAGTGCCAGAGTGACAGTGAGTGCAGAGTGACTGCGAGAGTGACAGTGAGTGCAGAGTGACTGCAAGAGTGACAGTGAGTGCAGAGTGAGTGCGAGAGTGACAGTGAGTGCAGAGTGAGTGCGAGAGTGACAGTGAGTGCAGAGTGAGTGCGAGAGTGACTGAGTGCAGAGTGAGTGCCAGAGTGACAGTGAGTGCAGAGTGAGTGCCAGAGTGACAATGAGTGCAGAGTGAAAGTGAGTGCAGAGTGAGTGCAGAGTGACAGTGAGTGCAGAGTGAGTGCAGAGTGACAGTGAGTGCAGAGTGAGTGCGAGAGTGACAGTGAGTGCAGAGTGAGTGCGAGAGTGACAGTGAGTGCAGAGTGAGTGTGAGAGTGACAGTGAGTGCAGAGTGAGTGCAGAGTGACTGTGAGTGCAGAGTGAGTGAAGAGTGAGTGCGAGAGTGACTGTGAGTGCAAAGTGAGTGCAGAGTGAGTGCGAGAGTGACAATGAGTGCAGAGTGAGTGCGAGAGTGACATTGAGTGCAGAGTGAGTGCGAGAGTGACAGTGAGTGCAGAGTGAGTGCCAGAGTGACAGTGAGTGCAGAGTGAGTGCCAGAGTGACAGTGAGTGCAGAGTCACAGTGAGTGCTGAGTGAGTGCAGAGTGACAGTGAGTGCACAGTGACAGTGAGTGCAGAGTGAGTGCAATAGTGACTGTGAGTGCAGAGTAAGTGCCAGAGTGACTGTGAGTTCAGAGTGAGTGCAGAGTGACTGTGAGTGTAGAGTGAGTGCAGAGTGAATGCGAGAGTAACTGTGAGTGCAGAGTGAGTGCGAGAGTGACTGTGAGTGCAGAGTGAGTGCGAGAGTGACAGTGAGTGCAGAGTGAGTGACAGTGAGTGCAGAGTCACAGTGAGTGCAGAGTGAGTGCAGAGTGACAGTGAGTGCAGAGTGAGTGCGAGAGTGACTGTGAGTGCAGAGTGAGTGCCAGAGGGACTGTGAGTGCAGAGTGAGTGCAGAGTGAATGTGAGTGCAGAGTGAGAGCAGAGTGAGTGCAAGAGTGACTGTGAGTGCAGAGTGAGTGCGAGAGTGACTGTGAGTGCAGAGTGAGAGTGAGTGCAGAGTGGGAGTGAGTGCAGAGAGAGCAGGGTATGCTTGTGCGCTTACACTGTGCACTGACACACAGGAGCTAAAACAAAGAACAGCTGAACACATGTCTTGGGAGCTTCATGGAGGCAGCCGGCCCTCTGTGAAGGGAGCAGCAAGGAGGGGACGCCCCAACCAATCAAGCGCAACTACTCACAACCTACTGTATGATTACAACACAGGCCAAAGGGCAGAGCTAGGTCTTTTCACATTACCTAGGGTGAGCAGTGTGAGAGCGTGCAGGCTGAGCAGTGTGTGAGCATGCAGGGTGAACAGTGTGTGAGTATGCAGGGTGAGCAGTGTGTGAGCGTGCAGGGTTAACAGTGTGTGAGTGTGTAGGGTGAGCATTGTGAGTGTGTAGGGTGAGCATTGTGAGTGTGTAGGGTGAGCAGTGTGTGAGTGTGTAGTGTGTGAGTGTATAGAGTGAGCAGTGTGTGAGTCTGCAGGGTGAGCAGTGTGTGAGTGTGCAGGGTGAGCAGTGTGTGCAGGGTGAGCAGTGTGAGAGTGTGCGGTGAACAGTGTGAGTGTGTAGGGTGAACAGTGTGTGAGTGTGCAGGGTGAACAGTGTGTGAGTGTGCAGGGTACAAAAACTCGACATAAGTCCACCACACACACACACACATAAGACCAAACACATAAGACCCCACACATAAGACCCCACACACTCACCACCACACACTCACCACCACACACTCAGTGTAAACTTACACACACTCACCACCACACACAACCACACACAAGCACACACACACACACAACCACACCGTCAGTGCAAACTTTCACCAGACACAGACACCATAAGTCGTCTGTGCAGGCTTCCACCAGGCACACACACCACCAGCCATCAGTGCACGCTTTTACCAGGTACACACACCACCAGCCGTCAGTGCACACTTCCACCAGGCACACACACCTCCAGCCGGCAGTGCACGCTTACACCAGGCACACACACCACCAGCGATCAGTGCACACATCAATTGTTAACGCATCCACAAATAACTATTGTAGCAATCGCAGTATGGTGCACTTTACTTTTAAACATATTCATCTAAAGCGCAGCATGCCACTATTGCTACAATTCCAATCCAACCCACATAATTCCACTACACACCACATGCATACACTCCATAACACATGGCTAAAAGACATTGCCATTTACAATGCCATTAGCTCAAACTCAAATAAATCCGAGACCTATTGCATTTCCAATGCTTGTTATAATTTGGTGCAAATCTGCTCAGTTGTTTTTTAGTAATTGAAAAATATATATTTATAAATATCTAGAGACACGGATTTACCATGGTGGATCCGTGAATCACGTGCCAGCAGCAATGCCATGCCTCGCTGTCACCATTTCAACCAGGAAGAGATGGTAGCCACCTTGGGACTCAGGACTGGCCCAAATCCCATGAAAAACAAAACAAAACACAAGGGTGCAGGGTTAGGAATAACCTTTCCCCTAGGTCTGGTGCTGGTGGTGTCCCACAGGGAACTCTCCTTGGGCCAAGGAGTGTTTTCAGAAACGTTGCTACAATTTTGTGGAGGATCCGCGGATCGGCAGACATTTGGTTTTTAAATGCAGTGTCCCATGCTTGGTTTTTTTATGCCCCCCAGGTGGACCAGGTCATAGAGGGGAATTATATATATTTGGGGGGAGAGGTCGCATGTCACCCCCTACTCAGTCAAAATTTCGGCTCCGGGGACCCCATCCCGCAGGCGCAGCTGATTATAAGGAGTGGAAGGGGGCATGTAGCGCCACTCTCTGGGCAATTTTTGGCCTCAGGGACCACATCCCCTTGAGCCTGGCTTTTTAAAAAAGTGGAAGGAAGCACACAGCCCCCCTCCTAGCCGGAATTTTGCCTTGTGGTCCCAATGCCCAAGGGCCCAGATGTAATCAAAAAAGGGGAGGGGGCAAATGGCCACCCTACCAAGCTGATTTCGGCTCTTGGGACCCCCACCCCTGGGGCTTGGCCACAATTGCATAGGGGAGGGTGACCTCTGCCCCCTCACTGAGCCAATAATGGCCCTGGAGACCTCATTCCCCAGGACCAAGTCATATGCTTTGTCTCAGGCCTCCTGGCCCCAGGTCTTGGAAGATTACCTGTCAGCAGTGGCGAAGGTAGGGAAACCTGTTTTTACTCTCACTGTGTGGGAGCAATTTTAAAACTTCAGCGAAGCAGTAGCAAATACTAAGTCTGCTCCCAGCAGGCAGGAGCATGAAAAATGCTCCCGCCTGCTGGTAGCAGACTTTTTATTTGTTTACCTGCCCGCACTGAAGAAGGCAGGGAAACAGATTAAAAGATTGCTCCTGTTTCCAGGGAGCAGCATTTTAGCTGCTCCGTGTGGTCGGGAGCAATACCAGCTCCCACTGTAGGCAGGGAGCTAGCAGGGGCTGCAAGGGCCTTAGGGATCACCCAGTGGCCCGAACCACAGTGTGGTGGGTGTCCTGGGTGGGAAACAGGACACCTAACCTTTGTCAGCCAGGGATGAGTTCCCCAGGGCTGAAATCAGCCCCCTCCCCCTTTAGACATTGGCCAGTGAGGGGGCCGTGTACCCCCTCCCCATTTAAATAGGCGCAGGGTCCCAGGGAATGGGGTCCCTCTGGCTGAAATGAGGAAGGGGAGATGTGCCCCCCTGCCCCACAAATATAACCTAGTGGGTGGGTTCCCGGGGCCATAATTGGCCTGGGAATGGGGGCATGTTCCCACTCACCATTCAATATTGTGCTGTACCAGGAAATGGGGTACACAGGATGGAAGTCAGCCTGGGGATGGGGGCTGCATGCCCCCCTCACCCTGAAATATGTTGCTGGGCCCGAGGGATGTGTTCCCTGGGGCCAAAAGCAGGCCTGGGAAGAGAGCCCCGTGCTCCCCTCACCCAAACGTATGACAGTCACTAAGGGATGGGGTGCCCAGCACCAAAACTGGCCCAGGGATGGGCTCTTGGGTTGGCTGCCTTTGGGGCATTGGCCACAAGGCCCGGCCGACTTTTGGCCAGCCCCCACTGTAGACAGCCAAAGGTTGTGTGAAGCATGGGGTTGATTTCATGCATGCAGTTAGTTGCAGGACTTGTGGCCAACCCAAGCTGCACACGGCCCAAGGCCATGCACAGCTTGTGGTTGGCTGCATGTGGTGGGTTGGTGGCAGGGTCTGGCCGTGGCAGCGGTTGGATTTACTGATGGTAATTAAATATTACTTTTAGTTACAAAAACCCTAGAAATTCACTGAAAAAGCCAAAGGTTACAGGAAGGTTATAGTTAGGAAATAGCATTAAAAAAGTAAAAATTCACTGAAAAAACAAAGGTTATAGGGACATTATAGTTAGGAATTAGAATTTTAAAAACCTTAAGAAATTCATTCAAAATCAAAGGTTACACAAACGTTATAGTTAGGTTCAGATTTATACACATAAACCACAGAAATTCAGAAGTTATAGTTATCACAAGAAACTTTAGCACATGCCCTAAGGTAACTATAACTTGCCCCCCGACCATGCACTGCTAATTACCCCACATATTACATCAGTCATGACATCTTCTATAACATCTTCTATAACATCAGTAATAACATCACTGCAATATTTGCAATAAAATTATTGAAAAGTTATAGTGTCTACTGCTGAATTTCTAGGGTTTTATATGTGCAAAATCTGAACCTAACTATAGCTTCCCTGTAACTTTTGGGTTTTTAGTGAATTTCTGAGTTGTTTCTATTTTATTTCCTAACTATAACATACTTATAACCTTTTATTTCAGTGAGTCAGTGAGAATATACATATATATAATATTTGTTTTTCCACTGTAAAAAACAATGGTTATGGGGGCGTTATAGTTAGGAAATAGAATTGCACATTAAACAAAACCTCAGAAATTCACTAAAAAACCAAAGGTTACATAAATGACATCATAGAACATGTCTAGAGTGATTTCATATGTGAGGATATAAGCAGTGCATTGCGGAGGCACAGTTCATAATTAGTTAGCTAACTATTTCTGTGTTTTTTTGTTCAAAATATTCAAAACGTTAATGTTGTCCCTGAGAAATTCACCTAACTATAGCATTACTTTAACCTGTAAAAATATATATACTTTATTCATACTGGACACAAGGCGCCTTGCCCTGCGTGACACAAATGCCACACAGACTTTATTCCAACAAGTTTCCCCACGTACCACCCGCCCAGTCAAGGTGTATTCTGGGAGCTGTAGTACCTACCGTGTTGCAGCCGGTGGACGGTCACATGGTTGGGGAACTATGTGCTTCTCACTACGAGAGGACTGTAGCGGCATCTGAGGAAGGCACTTTAGCCAAAATGCATAATGCCCGAACTGCTGTCCAATTAAAAGCCTTTTCCTGGATTCCCTGTGCGGCCTCTTCCTTCTGCTTGCTGGAGGTTTGTGTGGATATATATTTAAGTGTATATATATATATATTTATATATATATAAAAATATATAAAGTGAGTGCTTCAATTATTTTTATTTCATATCACCCATAACGCGTTATGGTCCAGCCAGACCTTGATCACATGACAGCTCCTATGATTTTTTACACCCCTTTTAAAGTGACTCGTACTTATTGCGATTGGTGGTAGGAAATAGACATAAAAGACATACCATCCGGTGATATTTCGGTATAATACAGTACAGTTTTTTCACACCATCATTGCAAATGCTTTTCTGGATGATATATTAAATGTTAAATACATGTACCATTTCAGTAAGAATCAATGTTCTTATACTCATATAAATATACAGATAAATAAATAAATCATGAGATATTTGAACAGTATTAAAGATAAAATAACATAAAAATATATATCAATCTCATATTATAAATCTAAATATTTAGAATGATTAGATACATAAATATTCATTATTTAAAATTATTTTCAGAAAAGTAAAAAATATAAAAGACAATTTCTTTATAATTGTTGGGTCCATGCTTAAATGCATTGTTTCTACCTTATAATGGTTTCTAATTCCGTATCCCAGATAAAATGTCCTACAATGGGTTCCCCCAAGTTCCGTCTGTTCCTTCAGTGACTTCATTAACTTAAAGTGCTAGTGCTCTCCTACCAGTGAAAATACACTATCTCACTTTTGGCAACACAATATTTTATCTACAGATATTAAGGTGTTCTTAAAATTAAAAAAACACTATTCTTGTGGTTGAGGTTGGTTGGGCGGCCTCCATCATTTAACTCATGTCTGAGTATACCCTGCCACACCTATAGTGGCCAAAAACGATTCAGAAAAGGGGGTGGTGATGATGAACAGAGTGTCTGAATTAAGCAGACCACTCTTACCCAGTCCAAAGATCAGGGCTTGATCCATCACCGTTATTTAGCTCACTGCCCCATCCCAGCTCAGAACCTGGCTATATGCAAATTAGTCTGTCCCTGGCCCAGTGCATCATGGGAACAGGGCAGACCAAACTACCAAGCCAATTCTTCACCAGAAAGGAGACAAGCTACCGGGGACCGGTTTCTGGCATTTCAGCCTCGTCGGCCCGGCTTGCTTGAATCCTGATGGAGCAGTGAGCAAGGGACTCATGTCTGAGTATACCCTGCCACACCTATAGTGGCCAAAAACGATTCAGAAAAGGGGGTGGTGATGAACAGAATGTCTGAATTAAGCAGACCACTCTTACCCAGTCCAAAGATCAGGGCTTGATCCATCACCGTTATTTAGCTCACTGCCCCATCCCAGCTCAGAACCTGGCTATATGCAAATTAGTCTGTCCCCGGCCCAGTGCATCATGGGAACAGGGCAGACCAAACTACCAAGCCAATTCTTCACCAGAAAGGAGACAAGCTACCGGGGACCGGTTTCTGGCATTTCAGCCTCGTCGGCCCGGCTTGCTTGAATCCTGATGGAGCAGTGAGCAAGGGACTCATGTCTGAGTATACCCTGCCACACCTATAGTGGCCAAAAACGATTCAGAAAAGGGGGTGGTGATGAACAGAGTGTCTGAATTAAGCAGACCACTCTTACCCAGTCCAAAGATCAGGGCTTGATCCATCACCGTTATTTAGCTCACTGCCCCATCCCAGCTCAGAACCTGGCTATATGCAAATTAGTCTGTCCCTGGCCCAGTGCATCATGGGAACAGGGCAGACCAAACTACCAAGCCAATTCTTCACCAGAAAGGAGACAAGCTACCGGGGACCGGTTTCTGGCATTTCAGCCTCGTCGGCCCGGCTTGCTTGAATCCTGATGGAGCAGTGAGCAAGGGACTCATGTCTGAGTATACCCTGCCACACCTATAGTGGCCAAAAACGATTCAGAAAAGGGGGTGGTGATGAACAGAGTGTCTGAATTAAGCAGACCACTATTACCCAGTCCAAAGATCAGGGCTTGATCCATCACCGTTATTTAGCTCACTGCCCCATCCCAGCTCAGAACCTGGCTATATGCAAATTAGTCTGTCCCTGGCCCAGTGCATCATGGGAACAGGGCAGACCAAACTACCAAGCCAATTCTTCACCAGAAAGGAGACAAGCTACCAGGGACCGGTTTCTGGCATTTCAGCCTCGTCGGCCCGGCTTGCTTGAATCCTGATGGAGCAGTGAGCAAGGGACTCATGTCTGAGTATACCCTGCCACACCTATAGTGGCCAAAAACGATTCAGAAAAGGGGTGGTGATGAACAGAGTGTCTGAATTAAGCAGACCACTCTTACCCAGTCCAAAGATCAGGGCTTGATCCATCACCGTTATTTAGCTCACTGCCCCATCCCAGCTCAGAACCTGGCTATATGCAAATTAGTCTGTCCCTGGCCCAGTGCATCATGGGAACAGGGCAGACCAAACTACCAAGCCAATTCTTCACCAGAAAGGAGACAAGCTACCGGGGACCGGTTTCTGGCATTTCAGCCTCGTTGGCCCGGCTTGCTTGAATCCTGATGGAGCAGTGAGCAAGGGACTCATGTCTGAGTATACCCTGCCACACCTATAGTCGCCAAAAACGATTCAGAAAAGGGGGTGGTGATGAACAGAGTGTCTGAATTAAGCAGACCACTCTTACCCAGTCCAAAGATCAGGGCTTGATCCATCACCGTTATTTAGCTCACTGGCCCATCCCAGCTCAGAACCTGGCTAAATGCAAATTAGTCTGTCCCTGGCCCAGTGCATCATGGGAACAGGGCAGACCAAACTACCAAGCCAATTCTTCACCAGAAAGGAGACAAGCTAGAGAAATAGTGATGGTTCATAATCAATACTAGATGGTACATCGATTCATCAGATGAACTGTAATGATACTCAGTAAGGGAAGATCTATTTATATAGCCAAAATGTGTATATATGTATACATAATGCTAATCCAAATCAAAAGGTCACATCCTAATTAAGGGCAAAGATATAAATTATGGTTGATTGTATTACAATCTCTCACGTAGTTAAATCAGGGTATAGGCAAAGCGAAACAGAACACTCAACTTGCCCAATTCAGTACATTGGAGATATTATAGTTGTTAATCATTATTTGTCCAGGTGTACTGCCATTTCCTCCCCGCTATTCAAGCCTTTCGGGTACTTGGTGGACAGATCAATGATGTACCTTGATTCGAGGCGTCGTAGACTTCTAAGTCTGTCCCCACCCCGTGTGCAATGCGGAACATGATCTATCCCAAAGAATCGCAATTTGTTTCTATCTTTGTTATGGTGTTCCGCAAAATGTCGGGCCACTGGGTACGAGGGGTCTACTTTGTCGATTGCCCTTAGATGCTCCAGCACTCTCAGTTTTAGTTGGTTAATAGTGCTCCCGATATAACGTAAGCCACACAGGCACACTAGGCAGTACACAGCATAGGTGGTACTGCACATGATAAATTTGTGGATTTTATTAGTCCTGCCCGCATCCGGTATATCATAATGGAGCACCCTACGGCTGTTGGCACACGCTTTACATTTGCCGCATGGAAAAAACCCACTCATTGCCCTCAAGGTGTTAATTTCGGCGGTGGGCATTTCCAAATGGCTATGCACCAACAGATCCCCCAGGGACCAGGCCTTACTAAAGGTCACTAGTGGGTGTGGTGGAAGATCTTCTTTCAGCACCTCATCAGTTAACAGGATGTGCCAGTTTTTTTGCATCATTGCTCGAAGTTTACCGGCACCCATAGAGTAAGGTGTTATCATCCTAAAGGTATCTTTTTTAGAGATGTGGGGTTCCTTGGGTTTCACTTTAAGCAGATCGTGCCTAGGGATCTTCCTGACTTTTTTGAGAGTGTTTAGTAAAAGTGGCTCGTCATATCCCCTCAAACGGAAACGTGCCAGGCAATCTGAGGCAGCCACCTCGAATTCCCGGTCTTGGGTACTGTTCCTCTTTATTCTCAAGAGTTCCCCGTAAGGGATACTCTTGATGAGTTTTGTTGGATGTCCACTCTTATCAAAGAGGATGGAGTTACCCGCTGTTTCCTTGCGGTACAGCGAGGTGTGGACATGGCCATTTTCAACATACACCCGTAGGTCCAAGTAGTTGGCTGCCACCCCACTAATTGTACCAGATAGGTGTATGTTGTAGATGTTGTTATTAAGAGATCTGATGTATTTCTCTGCCATGTCTCTGGTACCTTGCCATACGATGAATAAGACATCAATGTAGCGGTACCAGTGTACCACCCTGCCGCTCTCCTGACCTTCCTTCCAGCTCATGGGCACCCGCTCCTCCCACCAGCTGACGAACAAGTTCGCATAGCTGGGAGCGAAGCAGGTGCCCATCGCCGTACCAGAGATCTGTCTATAGAATCTATCCTCAAACAAGAAAATGTTGTGAGTTAGGCAAAATTGCATAAATTCTGTCAGCATGATGTTGTGATGTGCAAAACGTATTTGGCGTTTGCCTAGATAGTATTCAATAGCGGCCAGTCCATGGGTATGGTCGATGAACGTATAAAGGCTGGTGATATCCATCACCAGAAATAGATAGTCCGATTCCCACTTCATCATGGCCACTTTACTCAAAAAGTCTTTGGTATCTTGGATGTAAGA
This sequence comes from Lissotriton helveticus, assembly GCF_964261635.1. Classification (NCBI taxonomy): domain Eukaryota; kingdom Metazoa; phylum Chordata; class Amphibia; order Caudata; family Salamandridae; genus Lissotriton; species Lissotriton helveticus. The sequence goes on from NC_136071.1 coordinate 1,028,892,905, forward strand.
CTTCAATTCCAAGACCAGTGGAAATATGTAATTGTCCACAAATTTAGACATATTTTCAGTTAGTCCATCGATGGAAGCTACAATTGGGCGGTGCGGGGGAGAGGTATTGTTTTTATGTAGCTTGGGCAGGTGATAGAAAGTTGGTACCATGGGGTTGTTGCTGCGCAGGAAGATGTGTTCATCCTTACCCAGCATACAAAGGTTATACCATTTTAGAACCAGATCATCATATTCTCTGATGCTCGCTTCATATACATTCCTGGTGGTAATGGAATAGTACTTAATATCGGAGAGTTGTCTCATAGCTTCATCCCGATAATGGTCTCTTGTCATCAGTACAACATTCCCCCCTTTGTCTGAGGGCTTTATGATGATTTTCTTATTATTCATGAGATCTTTCAATGCTCTTTCTTGTGGTTCTGTGATGTTATATGATTTTATTTTGGTATCCTTCCTCTGCTTCACCAGTTCCATAGTTATGGCCTCTGAGAAAGCGTTAATAGCATCCTATGGTGACTGGGGAACAAATGTGGAGCGAGGTTTAAAATGACTCTCATCTCGTTCCTGTTCAATCCCCTGTAGTTCTGCCCTTTGTACCATATCCATTCCGTGACGGCTACATCATCTGTCTCAGTTCTTAAAGCTTCCATAGCCTCAATGCAAGGCATATCATTGCCTACAAGAGCGTCGGTGGCTGTTAGTCTTGTTCCTTGTTTTGGTTTTGCCTTAATGTGTGGTCTCAGTTTGAAGTATTTGTACAGTTTCAGTCTCCTGGTGAACCGAAAAAAATAAATTTTCGTTTGCGTGTACTCCAGGTTGGTGTTAGGACAGAAGGTGAGCCCTAGACTCAGTAGTTCATGTTGCTCTGCTGTAAGGGGCTGGTCCGTGAGATTGACCACAGTCAAATTGGTCACCTCAATCTGTGTATTACCCATTACTTCTTCTTGTTGTTGCGGTAGGATCGATTCTGGGGTTTCGCTCGCCCTCTTCCTCTTCCTTTTACCGCCGCCCCCTGATCTCTGGGTTCTCCTTCTTCTTGATGTTCCGGGGGTTTGTTCTTCCCTCCCCTCAGCCAATTCTGTCTTATCAGTTGGAACTCGATGTGAAAAGGAATAGCCCCTCGTCTTCGTTCATTTCCACGGTCTCGCTGTTCGTCACCTGATTCCTCGGCTGTGGCATCAGATTCTGAGGTCGCCACACTTGAGGTGGGGGTTACCGAGGTTCCCTGGTTCATGGCCTTACGTGGTGCATCGTATTTCTTGGTGAACGTTAGGACACGACCTTGGCGATAATCATTTTCGTCGCGTTCGAATTTTTCCTGCTTACGCGCCATGATTTTCTGTTGGTACCTAATTAGGCGTTTTTTCATTGCCTCCTTAAGTTCTTGTACCTTGGCAGTGTCTTCTTCCTTATCGATGTCATCCTCCAAGGTCTTAATTTCTGCCAGTGCCCTGTCCCTATCGCTCCATGCATACTTGACCAGTAGTTTAAGTATCCCCTCGCAGTAACTTTGCGTTTGTTCGTGCCAGTCCGTTAGCAGTTGGGAGTCTGGGTGTTCGTAAGATGGTACAGTATACACCCTCAGTCCACTTGGCACCCGTCTCACCTCTATGTAGCTGCTCAGGCTAGTGGCCTCCCACCACTTCCTGATTTCACACTCGTGTAATTTCTCGAGTTTCAAGATCATCTCATTCAGCTTGTTGTTCCCCACTCCGATGTCAGTGGATGGGGCCGCCGCTGTTGATGGTCTATCGCGCCTTTTAAACATATCTTGCGCAAGAGCACGACACTCTTCCTCGCCGAACACATCCATGCTAATCGCATGTGGGTAAGTTCTTTCCAGTTGCTGCGCTCGTATTCCACTTAGCCGAGCTTATTACTGTATCTGTCGTCTGCCTAGACGTTCTGCCACAATATGTACCCCTTCAACAATTATCATAGAAGGGAGGGTCAAGAGACTCACCGGTGAGATGCGTAGCAGTTGCCCTCAGCCAGCGGTCGGAGAGATATCGCCGCATAGTCTCACTGCGGCTCTCTCATCAGCCCTGTAACAGTTGCGGCGGTGCTCGGGAATAAAATTTACAAAATCGCTCCATTTTCCCACAGAAATCCCGGGCACTCTGGAACGGGTGCTGTTAGCGGGCCATGGACCCCGCAATATTTTTCGCTCACAAATCCTCATCCACTGGAGAAAGGAAGACAGCACAGTCACAAGATACAGCTTTTAATCAGCAAACAACAAACGTTTCGGCAATGGCCTTCCTCGGTGTTTCTTACCGGCCCCTCGCAGTTCCGGTTTAAATGCAAGTGTGCTAGCAGTGTAAACAACAACAACAAGGGACTACCCTTTCAGACACCACAATAGGCGCCATCTTGGAATGTGTTGAATACCTCCGAGAATCGGAGTATTCACAAGAAATAAGAAGGGTCTCAAAACAATAGAGCCGTGGATCGGCTAATGTACCTGGTTTCCAGTTTCCTGAGTTGCCTTCTGTTAATAGGAATGGTGTCAATGAGGTAATATGTGAGGTCTATATATATATATATATATATTCACTGAAAAAACCATAGGTTTCACACCAGTTATAGTTAGGAATTAGCATTTAAAAAACCTAATAAATTCACTGAAAAAAACATAGGTTTCACACCAGTTATAGTTAGCTGGAAGTTTTACTCGCATAAAACCATTGAAATTCCCACGTTATAGTTAGTTGGACTCACTATAACTTGCGCGTGCAATGCACTGCTGATGACGTCACATATTACATCACTCATGACATGGTCAGTGACATCACTCATGACATCACTGATGACACCATCCAGTGAATGTGTGTCTTTCTGAAAAATAAATATTAGTGAGTAATGTTTAAATATTTAAATATATGTATTAGTGTTTCACTTTGTGTATAAGTGGCTGCATGGGTTGGTGAGTAGCTACATGTTTATGTATATGGGTTATTAGATGTTTTTCTTAGTATCAGTATGAGTGTTTCTATGGTTTGGTGGGGGTATTACTTAGCACATAGATGCATGAATGACTGACTCTCTCTTTGTATGTGTTTTGAAGACAGCATATGTGCAGGACTGTAGGGGTGGATGAGTGTGTATATGTGTGTGTTATTGAGTGAATGACTATCTCACTAGTGTTTTTATCAGTAACTACATATGTTTTATTCTAGTATATGTGAATATTGATGTATATAAGTGAGTATATGTGAGAGTGAGGGATGGTAAGAGTTCTTGTTTAAATTAGTATGTGTTTCTATAAGTGATTGTTCAAAAGAGTAAGTATGTGTAAGTTTCCTTAGAAGTAAAGTGGTAGTGTGTGTATAGCTGTATATGCAAATAAATGGATGTTCAATAGTTTATTTGCATGTGTGAGTATGTGTGTGAGTAACTTATGGATAACTGTCGGTGTGTAACAGGATGTATAGGTGTATCACTACATATGATGAGTGAGTATATGTATGAGTGACTATATAGAACTGTTTGTCAATGAGTGGATGTGTATATAGATGGTGGAATTACTGAATTGGTTGTTGTAACTGATATGGGTATCTCAATTTTTTGGAAAATTTTAGTTTCTATTTTTGAATATGTGTTTCAAGGGTTACATTATAGTGAAAGGAGGTCTGTCACTCTGTCACAAGGATGGTGTCATCAGTGATGTCATGAGTGATGTCACTGACCATGTCATGAGTGATGTAATATGTGACGTCATCAGCAGTGCATTGCACGCGCAAGTTATAGTGAGTCCAACTAACTATAACGTGGGAATTTCAATGGTTTTATGCGAGTAAAACTTCCAGCTAACTATAACTGGTGTGAAACCTATGGTTTTTTCAGTGAATTTAATAGGTTTTTTAAATTCTAATTCCTCACTATAACTGGTGTGAAACCTATGGTTATTTCAGTGAATTTCATAGGTTTTTTAATAGCAAATCTCTATAGGTATGAAATGTGATATTGAATTGAATCTTATATTGTATAATTATGTAATAGTTTTTTTTTAGAATTTTTTTTTTGCTCGGAGTGCTCCCGGGGCGCGTACCGGTGAGCGTCCCGTTAGCGTTATTGCCGCGAACGAAAACAACATCGTAACGTATCGCGTATCGCGTAGCCGCGTCTACGTGATACGCATGGCGTAAGTGCACCCGGAAGCACCCACGCGCATACAAACGCGCTACGTAAGCGCCCCGGGGCGCGCCCCAGGGCGCGCAGCGTAAGCGCGTCGGGTCATGTGACCTGAAAATAACACTTTTCATTGGTTGCTAACATTTTTTTTATAAAGAATGAAATCCCCACTCATTTCCTTCATTTCTTCTTTCACTTTTGTGACTGAAAGACCTGCCTGTTTTGCTGTCGGTTCTTTGTTGGATATCTTGGATTATCATGGCTGCCAGACCATCCAGCAGTGAAGATGACTCCAATGAATTCATCGATGAAGAGCCTCCTCAGCCAAAATACAAAGAACATTTCATCTGGAATTTTTTTTCCATACCTGATCATCAGAAGAAGGTAAATGCTCCAAAAGTGGAGTGCAGGATCTGTCACACAGTCCTGTCACGGGGTGACCCCACTAAAAAATATTCTTTTGGGAACTCCACAATGATTCGCCATGTGGAGAGAAGGCACCCCCTGAATTTTGCCCGGGAAAGTGTCAGGGCTCTGGCACAAGAGGTTCCCAGTGATGGGGCCTCTACATCAACCAGAGGACGAACACCATCGGTGAGGGGGAGATCACAAGAGCAGGTTCCGAACATTCAGCCTGCATTTAACAAAGGCGCCCTTAAATGCAGATACTGTGATCAGCTACTTTCCTGTGGGGAGCAAAGTGTTCTGCTCATGGTTCGAGCATTGGAGAACCATCACTGCCGTTACCAGCCCTATTTTTTTTTTGCTCCTGTTGAGCAGTTTCCATTCCCTGTTTTTGTTGTAGTTCTTTTCAGAACTACCTCCAATTCTCATCAAAGAGCTATATTCTTAAAAAAATGAAAAAGAGTATGTGAAGTGGAGTGCATTGATAAATGAAAGGAAAATGAGTAAGAAAGAACATAAAAGTATGAGAGGAGAAAGGAAGTGAAGTAGGGGGACTGAAAGAAGGTGAGTGTTGGGAACGAAAGTAAGGAGAAGGAGAGTGAACATGGGGAATGTGGTTATTCAAACAAAATGTAGAAAAGGAACGGGGGTGTGGAAGGGTAAGAAAAGATGCATTGCTGGAGTTGCATCATTTTTGTGACACTCTCCAGCAATGCATCACTTTTGCGCTTACAGATACGTCTGAAATACTGACGTATCTAAAAGTACTTGCGACATAATACGTCATATATTTAATATGACGCATGAGTAGAAGACTGAAGGCTTCATTTATGAGGCCATGCGTCACTTTTACGCCACCGGTGCGTCACTTTTTGTGACGCACCAGTGCTGTTAAAAATGCACCTTATTCAGTCATATTTACAAAGTGACGCATCTAGGTAGATGCGTCACTTTGTAAACCCCTGCGCCACATTATACCTACGTCAGGTGTAATGTATGCAAAAGGGACGTATTGACGCAAGAAAGGGTCGTAGAGGTGACGCAGTGAATGAACTGGGTTTTCCCCATGCTACGCTCCCCGGTGCACGTACCGGGCGCTCCCCCCGCGAAAATCGAAAAAAAATCAAATTTTTTTTGCCCCGCGGAGCCTTTTATGGCCCCCACCTCAAACCTAGGGGGTCAGGGGGGGTCTACCCTGCCCCCTTTTGGTCATTTGCCCCTTTGTTTTTTGCCACCTCTTGTGTCTCGATCCTACCGAGACACAAGATGGCGGCTGCTCCGGACTGTTTGGAATGTTTACAGACACCCGAGAGCGAATCAGCTCGCGAACTCGCGTGGCACGCTGGTACGCGCCCGGTACGCGTACAGGGGCGCGCCTATAGATATATATATTTTTTTTACCTAAATTACTCAAAATCCACTGGAGCACATATCTTGAGACATAGCAAAGGCACATCGGGCTACCAGTCCCTACAATTTTGCCAAGTTTGGTGGAAATCCATTCAGCCGTTCTTTTATCTCGGCCCCCGATTGACGAATCCCCCCCAAACTTTCAGGGAAGGAGCGGAGAGCCGCGAGGCAAAGTTGAGGAAAAATTCAGGCAGATTCCTCAACCGGCGCCAAAGTTATTCCCAATAGAATGTTGCAATCACCCTATGGAAATCAATCCTAACTATAACTACCTAGGTAATATATATATATATATATATATTCACTGAAAAAACCATAGGTTATAGACCATATATAGTTAGGAATTAGCATTTAAAAAACCTTATTTTACTCACACAAAACCATTGAAATTCCATATATAGTTAGTTGCACTAACTATATATCGCGCACCCGCAATCCACTGCTGATCATGTCACATATTACATCATTCATGACATGGTCAGTGACATCACTGATGACATCACTGATGACATCTCAAATGACATCACTGATGACATGCCTATCTACTCCCCACTGATTGATGCACCTGTTTCACCCGGACCATTTACTAGAGATACGTCATCTGGCCCGACCAGAGAGCACCCCTAGTGAAAAGGACATATGCAATAATAACGAAGTGATCACTGTATCCTGTTAACAGAAACTTTAGCATGAAACAACCTGAAAAGAAAAGAATAGGAAAACGAAAATCAGTAGGCCACTGATGAACATGAACTTTTATTAAACAACGAACAAAGAAACGATAACATAACGTAATGATAAAACCTATTAATGTCCTAGAAACAAGAAAACGTTAAAATATGCCAGTGGTGAGAGACCAGAAAAACAGTAAGAGAAACCAAATCACCCCTCGCTGTCCCACCGCCTGCCACGCCAAAAAAATCGATAGACTAGGGAAAATGCAAGTCAGTAGAACATCCGCCCCCACTCTGGAAACTTCCAAGGTGGGGCAGAGTTGCGGCTACGCCCAGCCGGGAGCAGCCCATATAAGGCGGGTCCTGCTGCCACGCCTCGGCCAGGAGATCCTAACGTAGGGTGTAGCCGGAGGAGAGGCCGAGGCCAGCGGGACCCGGCCAGGGGATTGCCTTTACAACGCTGAAGAGTTGCGGGGGGGGGAATATCTCCTCGACCCTCCCCTCTCTCTCCCAGTCCGGCCGCGGTGGCCCTTGACAGTTTCAGGTAGTCCCGCCACATGCTCTTCCGGTCCGGCCACCAACGGTCGGGGGGCCGAGGCCGACGGGATCCGGCTGCAGCCGATAAACCAAGGAACCCGTTCATGGGGCCAGAGCCAGGGGCGTCCGGCCGACATCCACCGGAAGCCCGGCCCGAAGACGGACGGGACACTTCTTCTTTCTTGAATAATGGCTGCGACAACACTGGGGGGGATGTCTTGCACATGCCTCCGACCCCCCCCCCCCTCGTCCTCATCGCCTGGTCCGGCCATAACAAATCTCAAGCGAGACGCCGTGGGGTGCACTGGGAGGGAGAGACGGTGCGAACAGGCCTCTCCCGCCTCCCCAGGTGGAGGCTTCCCAGCTGCACCCTCAGCGCTCCAGGCGCCCGGAAAAGGGTTCTTCCACTGTGGCCATGCTGCAACGTCTCGCCCGGCAGGGTGGAGCCCGTCCGCTCATTTGACCCCGCGATCGCCAGTAGCTACCGAACTCTCAAAATGGCGGTCGACCTGGCAAGAGCGGGCCCAGCATAAAGAAATGGCCCGGTCACTGGTTGACTCCACCACCGTAGTCCTCCACGACCTTGAAGATTCTAGAGGAATGACTGCCATGATCGCCCGTGGAGTGACGAAACTGTATCCGCGGGACGTCGGCGCTCCCATGCTGGCGCCAGCCTCACTTTGAATTACTAGAATCCTGCAGACCTCAGTTCCGGTGAAAGCACAGTGTGACCCGGTAGGAAAAATTGTTGCACCCCCTCCCCTTTTTGACTGATAGTTCAAACCACCGATCCTTTCCTTTGCCCTTTTAACGGAACTTTGGACTGCCTCCCCCTCTTTTACATTTTCTAGAGAAAACAAAACATTAACCACTACATTAGCATAGCAGTTGACACCAGAACTGTTTTCAAATTGAAAACCAACAACATCTTCAACAGAATCCTTTTTGTTTCTGCTGTGACCCTGCTACAGCACAGGCATTGTCCCCAGCAGTAATTCTGCAATGCCGGTAAGAATAGCTGTGGTGCCTACTGGACTCACTCACCCCCGCGGCGCCCCACGCCGTATTTGCTGGGGGGCAACTTACTAGACATCACTTTCGTGCCATCTAGATTTCAGCGCGTTCTGCTGCCTTGGAACTATTCGCACAACAGACTGCTACTGACGACCCACCCCCAGGCAACATCTTCTGAATTTTCATAATTTGAAAGAACTAGTAACATGTCCTCATCAGGAATTCAAAAGAAATTGCCACGGTCTCTTCGTTGTTTAAATGTTTTTACTGTTTTTGTTTTGTTGTATATATTTATATGTTATTAAAGTTTTATATTCCTACTACTTTGTTGGAGTGCTATATATTTTTAATGTGACACATAATTGTAAAAACTTTGATGTACAAAGAGTCATTCCTGGAATCTTCCGCTTCAGGCTCGGTCCCCTCCCCAATCACAATACAGGATGGTTTTCAGATAGTAGGAACACGTGTGGTGTGACGGATCTCATCGGGTGTGGGCCTTGATCTACTATAACTCCTTTGAAGAGGGGTGATTCTTTACAGCTGGAGCCATAAACTACATCTGCAGGGCTAGCTGATAGCCTGGACAATCGGACACAGAGGAAGAGGAGTGTCAGAGGGTGCGGTAGTGAATAGGGCGAAAGGGAGGTGTCGGGCGGGCACAGAGTGTGATTCTCAGGGAAGAGCAGCGCAGATGGGGGGAGGTTTATTGCCCATGCATAAGACAGAGAGCGGGGGTGACCAGTGCCTGGGGAAGATGCTTGCGAGGGTGGGGAGCCATGCTACGAATCGACAGCGTGCAGAGAGTGGGTCTGGTCAAGGCATCTAAAATGGCTGCCGTGCACGACAAAAGTGTGGCATTTCAAAAAAGGCAAGATGGCGCAAACAATGTTTTTCAACACTTCCTCATTTCCTTCGAATCGAACGTTAACAGACGTTGGTGCATATTACCAAAGTTAAGCGATATTTATCGCTAACGATGCTTACCAACGAATTTTTTACCGCTAAGCATCGTCAGAAATTATCGAAGATAAACCTTGCTATTATCAAGGTTTATCGCAAATGCGATAATAAACGGCCGCAATGCATGAATATCGCTAAAAAGTCAGCGATATTCATGCATTACCGAGCTAATGCTCTTAGCCATGTTATCCACCTCCCATTGGATAACATGGCTAAGAACTGCTCAGGGCAGGTGTTACTTTTTGGAGATATTCGCGCTTAGCGCGAATATCTCCAAAAGTTGGTAATAGGAGATAGATATCTTGCATGTTGTAATGCAAATTATTGTGGTATATGGAACTCATACCATAATCTCTCAGGAAAGCAGAAACTGATCCTTTTGGGACCGCCTGAAAAGGCCTAGGGGGTGAGGGGTACTCTACTTTGCCCCCTTTTCACGTTCCGAACTATTTTATTTTACTCTCTTCTGTAATTACACAAAATAGCAGCGATAAGATGCATCGGAGACACACAGTGAGAGAAAGGAGGCCGGAGATGAAGAAGAGATGTCAAATACACATTGGAGATAATATAGTGGCAGAAGGGAAGTAAATATGAGTAAACTTACCATGTAACATAAAAATGTTGCACTCTATACTATAAGTCTCATTTTATACTACAATCACTTCGCTACAACCTCATAAATTAAAAATAAAAATGAATAATGTCTCAAACAATTTTTGATTTCTAAATATAAATTTATACTTCAGAATTTTCTAAATTTGAAAGAACTAGTAACATGTCCTCATCAGCAATTTCCTCATGAAAAGTCTGCAATGATGATTCTTGTAACTCTATGGTCTCCAAACATTCGATAAATTCGCCATCAACAGATTGATCAAAAAAATCATTCAAGTCATCTCCTCCTTGTGACAATATTTCATTATTGGTGCTGTCAATTTCAATCAATGTAGTGGAATCATTCAAGTCATCTCCTCCTTGTGACAATATTTCATTATTGGTGCTGTCAATTTCAATCAATGTAGTGGAATCATTCAAGTCATCTCCTCGTGACAATATTTCATTATTGGTGCTCTCAATTTCAATCAATGTAGTGGAATCATTCAAGTCATCTCCTCCTTGTGACAATATTTCATTATTGGTGCTGTCCATTTCAATCAATCTAATGGAATCATACAATTCATCTCCTCCTTGTGACAATATTTCATTATTGGTGCTCTCAATTTCAATCAATGTAGTGGAATCATTCAAGTCATCTCCTCCTTGTGACAATATTTCATTATTGGTGCTGTCCATTTCAATCAATCTAATGGAATCATACAAGTCATCTCCACCTTGTGACAATATTTCATTATTGGTGCTCTCAATTTCAATCAATGTAGTGGACAATTCAAAAGAAATTGCCACGGTCTCTTCATTGTGAGCCATTTTATTTTGAAATTGCTTGCTGTAAATTGCAGAAAAAAATAATCACTTTCATTTATCGTTTTTAGTAATACATAATATAAAACTAACTTTATCAAGTATTTAGTATAACAGAAGGACTGCAAATAAATAACAGAAAACATTTTTCAAATTATCTTCAAGTGTACAACATAGTTCCCCTTACAAATTAACAACTCACCTTTTTAAAAGTAGGAGAAGTGTTAGTACTGTGTAAATCAAACACCAGAAATTCACCACCAAAAATTCCTCACAAATGTACCTCAGACAGTAGTATCACAAAATGGCTGTGGTTTCCTCTCATTTGACATATATACATAACCAATTAACTTTCATCACACACAAATACAAAACCAAAGTAACATTTTAATTGGTTCTAAATTTCAACACTTTCAAATGTGTTTTCCCCATGCAATTTTCCATAGGACATTTACATACGTCTACAGCCTGAATGGCTGAACGGAATTACACCAAACTTGGCAAAATGGTACTTCAAACCTAAGAGGTCAGGAAGGATCTACTATGCCCCCTTATGGTCATTTCCCCCTTCGCTTTGGCCTCCTCTTGTCTCTCGATCCTACCGACCGCTACGGACTGTTTGGAATGTTGACAGACGCCGGAGAACCAATCAGCTTCGCAAAGCTCCGTAACGCGAAAACTACGCGAAGCGGAGCGCTGTTACAGATATATATCTTTTTTTTAACGTTAATTTCTCAAAATCCACTGGAGCACATATATTGAGACCTAGCAAAGGCACATCGGGCTACCAGTCCCTAATATTTTGCCAAGTTTCGTGCAAATCCATTCAGCCGTTCGATTATTGACATTTAGATACGTCTACAGCCTGAATGGCTGAACGGAATTACACCAAACTTGGCAAAATGGTACATCAAACCTAAGAGGTCAGGGAGGATCTACTATGCCCCCTTATCGTCATTTGCCCCTTCCCTTTCGCCTCCTCTTGTCTCTCGATCCTACCGAGAGACAAGATGGCGGCCGCTACGGACTGTTTGGAATGTTGACAGACGCCGGAGAACCAATCAGCTTCGCTTCACAAAGCTCCGTTGCGCGAAAAGTACGCGAACTGGAGCGCTGCCCGGTCCGCTGTTACAGATATATATCTTTTTTTAAACGTTAATTTCTCAAAATCCACTGGAGCACATATATTGAGACCTACAAAAGGCACATCGGGCTACCAGTCCCTACAATTTTGCCAAGTTTCGTGCAAATCCATTCAGCCGTTCGGGCTAAAAGTGAGGCCAACTGGAAAACTCAATGTTAAAAACACGTTTTGGGACCCCCCTTTTTTCTCGACCCCCCCAGGACGAACCCCCCCCCAATTTTCAGGGGCTGCTCAGAAACAAAATGTGCCATTTTCCTGAAAATTTCAGCCAATTCCGTCCACAAACGCCAAAGTTATTAGACATAGAATTTTCAAAAAACCCATAGAGAAAAAATCCTAACTATATATACCTACTGGCGACCGCCAGTAGGTAATATATATATATGGGTCAATTTCTGCTGAGAACGGTTGCAACCACAGAAAAAATCACGGACCACCACGCAGCTCGTCGAGTGTAACAGAGGTGTTTATTATCCATTTCAGGTCAGGATTAGCATGACGCGTTTCGGGCAGGAACTGCCCTTGATCACATAGCAACCATGCAGTAATGAGCACTTTAAATAATGCATACACTCTTTTTTTCTCATCTATGATCTCACCACGTGATCTAGTGATAGAAAGTGAAAACATACTGTGGATGTCAGGTGCAGAAGGGTAACTGGGTTTCTAGCACACCTGCTTACTGACCATCGTGAAAAAACATTTTCTTGTTTGTATGTTGTAACAACATCTGTACATTATTTCCGCTTAAATGCGTTGTGTACCAATTGGTTAGCAGCTTCAGAGCGAACAAATTTCAAATAGCATGTTATGTACAATTAATAAATAACATATAAATAAGGTAAAATTTTAACATATAAATAAGCTAAAATTTTGTGAACATAACCTCATGTAAAAACTATAAAATTGGTTTTATATTACATGTGCAAAAATTCATGCCTGATTGAATGTGCAAATAACGCTCTTAATAAATACCATGAATGGTTTACTTGCATGCATGCATATTCCAAAATGCAGAATGAAGCTGCCTCGCTGATAAATTATATTGGATTCTGCAGATGATGTTATATGTGTTCATGATGTCATAGGTTGGTGAAAGTGCTAGTGCTTAGATAATTTCAATAGCTTAAGGGACCATCCCACTCCTGGAAATGGCCCGCTATTAAATTGATATTCACATTTTGCAAATACCCAATGGTGTGTGAGATACTGAGTGAAAAATAGTGCAAATTTGGTAAAACAGTGATTAAAAGAGAATGAAAAAAGTTAGAAAAACATTAATCAAAGAGAGTAACAAAATTTCTCTTTCTGATATGTGACACGGTCTATTTACAAGTAAATAACAATTCTAGTTTATGTGGCCTATATTCTATGCTGATCATTTCGGGAAGACAGTATGCGTAATGATGAGATGGGTGCATTATTATAAAAAAGGTATGCATATCCTCTCTATCATTGAGACCATATATATATATATATTACCTACTGGCGGTAGAGAGATATAGATATATATATATATATATATATATATATTACCTACTGGCGGTCGCCAGTAGGTATATATAGTTAGGATTTTTTCTCTATGGGATTTTTGAAAATTCTATGTCTAATAACTTTGGCGTTTGTGGACGGAATTGGCTGAAATTTTCAGGAAAATGGCACATTTTGTTTCTGAGCAGCCCTTGAAAATTTGGGGGGGGTTCGTCAAGGGGGGGCCGAGAAAAAAGGGGGGTCCCAAAACGTGTTTTTAACATTGAGTTTTCCATAGGGCGGTTGGCCTCACTTTTAGCCCGAACGGCTGAATGGATTTGCACGAAACTTGGCAAAATTGTAGGGACTGGTAGCCCGATGTGCCTTTTGTAGGTCTCAATATATGTGCTCCAGTGGATTTTGAGAAATTAACGTTTAAAAAAAGATATATATCTGTAACAGCGGACCTGGCAGCGTCCCAGGACGTGTACTTTTCGCGCAACGGAGCTTTGTGAAGCGAAGCTGATTGGTTCTCCGGCGTCTGTCAACATTCCAAACAGTCCGTAGCGGCCGCCATCTTGTCTCTCGGTAGGATCGAGAGACAAGAGGAGGTCAAAACAAAGGGGGAAATAACTATAAGGGGGCATAGTAGATCCTCGCTGACCCCCTAGGTTTGATGTGGAGGTTTTAAAAGGGCCCCGCGGGGCAAAAAAAAATAATAATAATAATAATCGAACGGCTGAATGGATTTGCACGAAACTTGGCAAAATATTAGGGACTGGTAGCCCGATGTGCCTTTGCTAGGTCTCAATATATGTGCTCCAGTGGATTTTGAGAAATTAACGTTCAAAAAAAGATATATATCTGTAACAGCGCTCCGCTTCGCGTAACGGAGGTTTGCGAAGCTGATTGGTCATTCTGTCACTGGGCTATAGTTGGGCTACATCTGGCTGATATTTGGGCTACATTTGTTTTTTTGTGTGTCTGGCGGCCATCTTTGGGCTACATTGGGCTACATTGGGCTTCATTGGGCTACATTCGGCTAATTAGCAAATAGCTCATCGCAAACTAGGAATGGTAAAGAATCGCTATTTATTCCTTAAAGTTCGCTATTTAGGAAATGCAAAAAACTTTGATGATACATATGGCGGTTCATCTCTAACAAGATAAGAAGCATAGGGATACATTTATGATGACTGGCGCATCACCAGGGATGTGTTAGTCATTCTGTGCCGCTGTTCCGTCACCTATGGTGTGCTGCATTTACAATGCGGCGCATCATGGGGCAAAAACAGCACAGATGCGTGATGTATCTGTGCCGTAAAGGTGGCGCATTGCTGGAGTTGTATCGCAAGTGTGATGAAGCTCCAGCAAGGGTCGGGGGTGCCCCTGTCGCAGGGTTTCTGTTCTCACACAGAACTGTGGGCAGAGGATTGGAACCTCGGCGAATGCATTGCTGGAGTTGTATCGCAAGTGTGATGAAGCTCCAGCAAGGGTCGGGGGTGCCCCTGTCGCAGGGTTTCTGTTCTCACACAGAACTGTGGACAGAGGATTGGAACCTCGGCGAATTAGGGTGTCCCAAAACTCACGTTAGTAATCAAAAACTCCTTAGCAAGCTAGGTACAGTGTCACATTGGATATAACAAACTCTCAATGTTTAGACAATCCAGAATATGAACTTATAGTACCTCAGGATACGTGGAACTCATGAACAGTCGGTCGTTATAGATTTCTTAGAAACCAGAACATGGAGTTAAGAAGAACAGATGTGTATTTGAAATGTTTATTTACTAATGCCGTCTTCTCAGGCGTAGTACCTTAGATAATAAAAGTACACATATTATCAGTAGCAAAATTACCAGCATAGTTACTAGTACATAAAAAGTGAATGGTGATAGTATGTTAACATGCTGTAAATGAATAAGAGTTAGCAACACTTATAAGCAGCCGCGGGCCGTGGAGGGAGTTACGGTGAGGCAGGGAGGCGGGGAGGGGGAGAAGCAGGGTGGAGAATACAAGTACACATATTATCAGTAGCAAAATTACCAGCATAGTTACTAGTACATAAAAAGCGAATGGTGACAGTATGTTAACATGCTGTAAATGAATAAGAGTTAGCAACACTTATAAGCAGCCGCGGGCCGTGGAGGGAGTTACGGTGGGGCAGGGAGGCGGGGAGGGGGAGGGGCAAGGTAGAGAGGGCTCCACCCTGCTTCTCCCCCTCCCCGCCTCCCTGCCCCATCGTAACTCCCTCCACGGCCCGCGGCTGCTTATATCTCACCCTCCCTAATACACATATTATATTATTTGCTAAGAAGGTCTCTTTGTGTTGGTTTAGGGCGTGCCCATACTTTAGTGTCTTAGATTTGAAGGAATCACATCAGCATACACCAGCTCTCTCTTCATGTGAACCGCATCAACTGTTGTGTATGTGTGTTCGGCAAAGCAATATAAAACCCGCCTCATGCCCAGAATTGGCAGAAGTTGCACTTATGTTATGAGTATGAAGTCGTGGAGATCAGACCTCATAACAATTCTGTATCGTGTTGTTCTTGAAACTTTAGCACTCGCTGTACAGATATAGTTTAACAAGTAAAGCAGATAGTAGACCAATAACATATTATTCTCATGTAAACCACGATGAACTACTAGGTGGAAAGCTAAAGCAACAACTAAGTGTCTTGTGCAGAAGTTGCAAAAAAGGAAAAATGGCGTTTAAACCGGTAATGAGCCCATGCTAACTTAACACGGTGTAAAGATATCCAGGACCTAGATGACACCTCCCCATGATCCGGAAACGAACTGAATAAGATAATAGAAGTGCCATCTCATGAGAGCAGATTGCAAGTTTATATGTGGACGGTCCGCAAGGTAAAGCATTAAAAACTAGGAAAATGTAATGCTAAAGAAAAATAAAACAGCCAAGTACTTTATCGAGTCTTAAGCCAATAGGCAAGGTAAATAATAAAAACTTGACAAATAAGTCAATGAATTGTCAATGAAATGCTAGTACTCAGCATATCAAACATGAAAAAGGTCTATGACATAACTGTGTATGCAAAATAAGCTGCAACAGCCTCCAATAGGAAGTCACCGTCTTCATCCGAAAACAGTTCAGCCATCCAATTTAAAAGCGGAAAAGAACATACGTGCTCTCCCAGCACCGGATCCTCTATCACCATCAGAGGACAGCTCGGTGGGTTTTCAAGAAAGCTCTGTTCCAAGAAAGACTGTGCTGCCGCCAGTAAATTCCAGGGACCAAGTAGTCCATGCATCAATGCCACAGCCATAATCCTTTCGCCAGGACAAACCAACTCGTGAGTAATGACAGGAGTCATCAGCTGATTAAAGTCGACGTCAGGAGAAACCGGTCCGCAGAGACACAAATCAATGGCCCAATCGAAATCACAGGTCAGGCAGTGAAATACAGGCTGGACACAGGTGAAGTAGGAGAATCGAAAAGATAATCCATATGCCGTGCTTAATATCGCCAACGGCATTGTGCCATAATATTCTAGCATGCGATTGCGGAACAGTGTCAGCAGCTGCAGGGTGTGAGGTTGCATAGGAGGGACATCCATATTTAAAAATGTAAAAAAGCACAAGAGCGTCCGCTGGTAATGCAAGTAAAAATGCCAATCCACGAACCAGAGTGGTGAAAATGGAATGAAAGGAAGCAGGGATGACTCCAAAGATTTTCTCAAATGAAGTCACGAGACCACTGGTAACAACTTTAAAAAAGTGCGCCAGGGACTTTGTGGAGGATGCGTTAAAGATAGTCGGAAACATGTTGCTGAAATTGAAAGGCAAATCTTAATTTAAAAGGGTGTGCACCTCTGTACGGGTGTTCGCTATGTGAAGTACGAAAGTTTCACGGGCCGAACTCAAGGCCACCTCTCTCTGAGACAAAAGAGCTCTTATTCTTGCCATGCCGTTGAAACGTGTCCCAAGGTTGGTATTTGTGGCCAGATTGAAAACTCCCTATGTTCATGTGTGGGAGGAAATAGAACATTTCTGCAGCAAATAACCCGTTCACTTACTGTTACGATAAAAGGAATACTTTTAATTAACTCAGAACAATCTTCATTATTGAGCATCAAATAACTACCATTTTCCAACAACTTGAACGTGGGGATGATAGCAGGAACTGGCGTGCCTTGCAACACGCAAGCCATATTTGGTCGGTGTTTGTTGCATGAACCGTGTAACTGTATGTGCCTACACATTAGTGAATGATCTGGCGTCTCAGTGCATTCCTCTCCATTCAGATAAACTTCTTGATCATCTTTGAAACATCTGTATGTGTATGGAAGCGACCAGACCTCATGAAGAAAAGCACTACCTAAAGAATACATTTTACAGCTACAGATATTAGCTGTTAAAAAACCAATGAAATTCACAGAAAAAACCATAGGTTATAGACCATATATAGTTAGGAATTAGCATTTACAAAACCTTGAAAATTCACTGAAAAAACCATAGGTTATAGACCATATATAGTTAGGAATTAGCATTTAGAAAACCTTATTTTACTCACACAAAACCATTGAAATTCCATATATAGTTAGTTGCACTAACTATATATCGCGCACCCGCAATCCACTGCTGATGATGTCACATATTACATCATTCATGACATGGTCAGTGACATCACTGATGACATCACTGATGACATCTCAAATGACATCACTGATGACATCATCTAGTGTCTGTGTGTTTTTGTAAAGTTTAATTACGTTTTACATATTGAAGAATGAGTGGATGTATGGAAGACTGAGTGTGTGTGTGGCTGGCTGGGAGGTGTGTGACTCTGTGCATATCAATGTGTACTTGTATCAGTGATTGTATAAGAGAGTAAGTATGTGTTAGTATATGTGTGAAAAGTATGGTGTTCTGTGTTTAACTATAGATGAGGAAATCGAAGTGTGATTGATTCTTCACAGGACTGACTAGGTGTATGAGTGCATATGATAGTGTTCTAATAATAACTGACTGTATGTATGAGTAATTGTATGGGTGAATGAGTGAATGTGTGTGTAGACGTACGAATCAGTGAGTGCGTATGTAGTAACTGGTATTGGTGTGTCATGATGTCATCAGTGATGTCATTTGAGATGTCATCAGTGATGTCATTTGAGATGTCATCAGTGATGTCATCAGTGATGTCACTGAAGTATGGTGTTCTGTGTTTAACTGTATAGATGAAGAAATGGAAGTGTGATTGATTCTTTACAGGACTGACTTGGTGTGTGAGTAACTCCATGGATGAGTGGCAGTGTGTGACTGTCTGCATAGGTGTATGATTGCATATGATAGTGTTGTAATAATGAGTGACTGTATGTATGAGTGATTGTATGGGTGAATGAGTGAATGTGTGTGTAGACGTAGGAATCAGTGAGTGCGTATGTAGTAACTGGTATTGGTGTGTCATGATGTCATCAGTGATGTCATTTGAGATGTCATCAGTGATGTCATCAGTGATGTCATTTGAGATGTCATCAGTGATGTCATCAGTGATGTCACTGACCATGTCATGAATGATGTAATATGTGACATCATCAGCAGTGGATTGCGGGTGCGCGATATATAGTTAGTGCAACTAACTATATATGGAATTTCAATGGTTTTGTGTGAGTAAAATAAGGTTTTCTAAATGCTAATTCCTAACTATATATGGTCTATAACCTATGGTTTTTTCAGTGAATATATATATATATATATATATATATATATATATATATATATATATATATATATATATATATTACCTACTGGCGGTCGCCAGTAGGTATATATAGTTAGGATTTTTTCTCTATGGGATTTTTGAAAATTCTATGTCTAATAACTTTGGCGTTTGTGGACGGAATTGGCTGAAATTTTCAGGAAAATGGCACATTTTGTTTCTGAGCAGCCCTTAAAACTTTGGGGGGGGTTCGTCAAGGGGGGGCCGAGAAAAAAGGGGGGTCCCAAAACGTGTTTTTACATTGAGTTTTCCATAGGGCGGTTGGCCTCACTTTTAGCCCGAACGGCTGAATGGATTTGCACGAAACTTGGCAAAATTGTAGGGACTGGTAGCCCGATGTGCCTTTTGTAGGTCTCAATATATGTGCTCCAGTGGATTTTGAGAAATTAACGTTTAAAAAAAGATATATATCTGTAACAGCGGACCTGGCAGCGTCCCAGGACGCGTACTTTTCGCGCAACGGAGCTTTGTGAAGCGAAGCTGATTGGTTCTCCGGCGTCTGTCAACATTCCAAAAAGTCCGTAGCGGCCGCCATCTTGTCTCTCGGTAGGATCGAGAGACAAGAGGAGGTCAAAACAAAGGGGGAAATAACTATAAGGGGGCATAGTAGATCCTCGCTGACCCCCTAGGTTTGATGTGGAGGTTTTAAAAGGGCCCCGCGGGGCAAAAAAAAATAATAATAATAATAATCGAACGGCTGAATGGATTTGCACGAAACTTGGCAAAATATTAGGGACTGGTAGCCCGATGTGCCTTTGCTAGGTCTCAATATATGTGCTCCAGTGGATTTTGAGAAATTAACGTTCAAAAAAAGATATATATCTGTAACAGCGCTCTGCTTCGCGTAACGGAGGTTTGCGAAGCTGATTGGTCATTCTGTCACTGGGCTATAGTTGGGCTACATCTGGCTGATATTTGGGCTACATTTGTTTTTTTGTGTGTCTGGCGGCCATCTTTGGGCTACATTGGGCTACATTGGGCTTCATTGGGCTACGTTGGGCTACATTTGGGCTCCAACATATATATAGGCCAATGTAGCCCAATATATATTTTTCAAAGTTAATTTTCGTAAAAACCACTAGAGCATATATCTTGAGACATAGCAAAGGCACATCGGGCTACCAGTCCCTACAATTTTGCCAAGTTTCGTGGAAATCCATTCAGCCGTTCGAGCTAAAAGTGAGTCCAACCGCCCTATGGAAATGAAGGAAATGAATGGGTAATTTGTAATTAGCAAATAGCTAATCGCAAACTAGGAATGGTAAAGAATCGCTATTTATTCCTTAAAGTTCGCTATTTAGGAAATGCAAAAAACTTTGATGATACATATGGCGGTTCATCTCTAACAAGATAAGAAGCATAGGGATACATTTATGATGACTGGCGCATCACCAGGGATGTGTTAGTCATTCTGTGCCGCTGTTCCGTCACCTATGGTGTGCTGCATTTACAATGCGGCGCATCATGGGGCAAAAACAGCACAGATGCGTGATGTATCTGTGCCGTAAAGGTGGCGCATTGCTGGAGTTGTATCGCAAGTGTGATGAAGCTCCAGCAAGGGTCGGGGGTGCCCCTGTCGCCACTGTGGACAGAGGATTGGAACCTCGGCGAATTAGGGTGTCCCAAAACTCACGTTAGTAATCAAAAACTCCTTAGCAAGCTAGGTACAGTGTCACATTGGATATAACAAACTCTCAATGTTTAGACAATCCAGAATATGAACTTATAGTACCTCAGGATACGTGGAACTCATGAACAGTCGGTAGTTATATATTTCTTAGAAACCAGAACATGGAGTTAAGAAGAACACATGTGTATTTGAAATGTTTATTTACTAATGCCGTCTTCTCAGGCGTAGTATCTTAGATAATACAAGTACACATATTATCAGTAGCAAAATTACCAGCATAGTTACTAGTACATAAAAAGCGAATGGTGATAGTATGTTAACATGCTGTAAATGAATAAGAGTTAGCAACACTTATAAGCAGCCGCGGGCCGTGGAGGGAGTTACGGTGAGGCAGGGAGGCGGGGAGGGGGAGAAGCAGGGTGGAGAATACAAGTACACATATTATCAGTAGCAAAATTACCAGCATAGTTACTAGTACATAAAAAGCGAATGGTGACAGTATGTTAACATGCTGTAAATGAATAAGAGTTAGCAACACTTATAAGCAGC
The DNA here is from genome assembly GCF_964261635.1 of Lissotriton helveticus. Lineage (NCBI taxonomy): Eukaryota > Metazoa > Chordata > Amphibia > Caudata > Salamandridae > Lissotriton > Lissotriton helveticus. The sequence goes on from NC_136071.1 coordinate 1,028,914,000, forward strand.
CGCGGGCCGTGGAGGGAGTTACGGTGGGGCAGGGAGGCGGGGAGGGGGAGGGGCAAGGTAGAGAGGGCTCCACCCTGCTTCTCCCCCTCCCCGCCTCCCTGCCTCACCGTAACTCCCTCCACGGCCCGCGGCTGCTTATATCTCACCCTCCCTAATACACATATTATATTATTTGCTAAGAAGGTCTCTTTGTGTTGGTTTAGGGCGTGCCCATACTTTAGTGTCTTAGATTTGAAGGAATCACATCAGCATACACCAGCTCTCTCTTCATGTGAACCGCATCAACTGTTGTGTATGTGTGTTCGGCAAAGCAATATAAAACCCGCCTCATGCCCAGAATTGGCAGAAGTTGCACTTATGTTATGAGTATGAAGTCGTGGAGATCAGACCTCATAACAATTCTGTATCGTGTTGTTCTTGAAACTTTAGCACTCGCTGTACAGATATAGTTTAACAAGCAAAGCAGATAGTAGAGCAATAACATATTATTCTCATGTAAACCACGATGAACTACTAGGTGGAAAGCTAAAGCAACAACTAAGTGTCGTGTGCAGAAGTTGCAAAAAAGGAAAAATGGCGTTTAAACCGGTAATGAGCCCATGCTAACTTAACACGGTGTAAAGATATCCAGGACCTAGATGACACCTCCCCATGATCCGGAAACGAACTGAATAAGATAATAGAAGTGCCATCTCATGAGAGCAGATTGCAAGTTTATATGTGGACGGTCCGCAAGGTAAAGCATTAAAAACTAGGAAAATTTAATGCTAAAGAAAAATAAAACAGCCAAGTACTTTATCGAGTCTTAAGCCAATAGGCAAGGTAAATAATAAAAACTTGACAAATAAGTCAATGAATTGTCAATGAAATGCTAGTACTCAGCATATCAAACATGAAAAAGGTCTATGACATAACTGTGTATGCAAAATAAGCTGCAACAGCCTCCAATAGGAAGTCACCGTCTTCATCCGAAAACAGTTCAGCCATCCAATTTAAAAGCGGAAAAGAACATACGTGCTCTCCCAGCACCGGATCCTCTATCACCATCAGAGGACAGCTCGGTGGGTTTTCAAGAAAGCTCTGTTCCAAGAAAGACTGTGCTGCCGCCAGTAAATTCCAGGGACCAAGTAGTCCATGCATCAATGCCACAGCCATAATCCTTTCGCCAGGACAAACCAACTCGTGAGTAATGATAGGAGTCATCAGCTGATTAAAGTCGACGTCAGGAGAAACCGGTCCGCAGAGACACAAATCAATGGCCCAATCGAAATCACAGGTCAGGCAGTGAAATACAGGCTGGACACAGGTGAAGTAGGAGAATCGAAAAGATAATCCATATGCCGTGCTTAATATCGCCAACGGCATTGTGCCATAATATTCTAGCATGCGATTGCGGAACAGTGTCAGCAGCTGCAGGGTGGGAGGTTGCATAGGAGGGACATCCATATTTAAAAATGTAAAAAAGCACAAGAGCGTCCGCTGGTAATGCAAGTAAAAATGCCAATCCACGAAGCAGAGTGGAGAAAATAGAATGAAAGGAAGCAGGGATGACTCCAAAGATTTTCTCAAATGAAGTCACGAGACCACTGGTAACAACTTTAAAAAAGTGCGCCAGGGCCTTTGTGGAGGATGCGTTAAAGATAGTCGGAACCATCTTGCTGAAATTGAAAGGCAAATCTGAATTGAAAAGGGTCTGCACCTCTGTACGGGTGTTCGCTATGTGAAGCACGAAAGTTTCACGGGCCGAACTCAAGGCCACCTCTCTCTGAGACAAAAGAGCTCTTATTCTTGCCATGCCGTTGAAATCTGTCCCAAGGTTGGTATTTGTGGCCAGATTGAAAACTCCCTATGTTCATGTGTGGGAGGAAATAGAACATTTCTGCAGCAAATAACCCGTTCACTTACTGTTACGATAAAAGGAATACTTTTAATTAACTCAGAACAATCTTCATTATTGAGCATCAAATAACTACCATTTTCCAACAACTTGAACGTGGGGATGATAGCAGGAACTGGCGTGCCTTGCAACACGCAAGCCATATTTGGTCGGTGTTTGTTGCATGAACCGTGTAACTGTATGTGCCTACACATTAGTGAATGATCTGGCGTCTCAGTGCATTCCTCTCCATTCAGATAAACTTCTTGATCATCTTTGAAACATCTGTATGTGTATGGAAGCGACCAGACCTCATGAAGAAAAGCACTACCTAAAGGTTCATAACGACCTATTGGTATATATTTCATACAATTTGAAAACTTATATAAAGCAAAAGGCAGCGTTATTAAACCGTGGATAAGGCACGTTGCCAAAAAACCCGCAATCCTCTGCTGATGATGTCACTGAGCATGTCATGAATGATGTAATATGTGACATCATCAGCAGTGGATTACGGGTAATAGTATCTCTAGTTTACTCCCCTATAGCTGTCTTTCTTTTAACATAAGTGTCTGTTTCCTTCCCTTATACTTACTGTTTTTGGTTCGCTTCCGGTTCGCGTACCGGCGAGCGAACTGGGAAGCGAACTAAGAGAAATAGAGGTTGGCACAGTTCCAAATATTGTACCAATTTTTTAATAACGGGGAGGTAGTTCTGAAAAGAACTTTTTTTTTATTGTTTTTGTTGTTTTATATTTTTTTTATTATTTTTCGGAACATTTTTTTTCTTTTTTTGAAGTTTTCTGAACAGTTTTATATTTTTTTGGGTTTTTCTTGGAGGGGGCAATGAAAACGATTCATTGTAAAGGGCTCAACAGGAGCAACAAAACAAAAAAAGAAGTATTTATTATTTTGGGCGTTTCGTACAAACTTGCATATGATAGTCAATAGCTCTGTTGATCAGAGTGATGCTTCTTTCTCCGTAGGAAATGAATCCATCGCAAAATACGCAGATGTGTTTTACTTCACCAAATTTCATTTGTATATTTGGCACCATCTCCCTGCCCTCTGGTCCCGTTACTTCCGGTACAACAGATCTTCTGGCCATAGTAGGGAGATTATCTAGGTCGTTCCGAAACTGTGCAGCACTGTAGTTGTTAGGATGCCACCTAGTCATATGGCGATGCATTGTGTAGTTTCCGAAACTGTATTTTTTCTCGGTTCCTCTGGACAGTCTATCTTGACATATAAGGCAAGTTACGTATCTTGCATTTACTTTTTTCTGACCTTTGGGAATTTTAAAAAATTGCCAAATGAAGTTTTCTTTCCGGTGAGACGTCCTGGGCTGCTCAGGCAAAAACTGCCTCTCTTCGTGCTCGTCGTCCTGTTCCTCTTCTTCCTCTTCTTGTTGAATTATAACTTGAGCAGGTGGTCCACTCTTCCTTGGATGTGGTGGAGGTGGTGGGGAAGCACCAGCTGAAGCTACTAAAGAAGCCATTGCTCAGTGATCACAAAGGGTCTTTCTCTCACAATGATGAAAGTCAGAGTGAGGAAAGAAGGAGGGATTTTCATCATTTGGGATAAACAAGAGTTCTCAACCAATCAAAAGTGTTCATTTTAGATTATATGACCTAGTCTTACATCATTAGGAAACCAAAAGTGAAATGAACCAATGAAAAGTGTTATTACCAAGTCACATGACTTGCTGTGTTTACGTTAAGCGCTTTGCAGGGCCTCCCGGTTTGCTTCCAGAAACCTGCGCTTTGCGACTCGCTTCGCGTACCAGTTCGCTAACGTAGCACGTCATGTGACGTATCACGCGACAACGTGAAACGTCATGCGGACGGGAGGCGTCACGATGTTGTTTTCTAACGCGGCACTTGCGGTAAAGAAACGTTTACCGGCTCGCGGTCTATTTCGCGGCATCAAGGTCAGCTAACGGGAAGCTTCCCGATTCGCGAAGCGGGAACGAATTTAAAAAAAAAATTATTCATAAACATATAAAATATATTTTTGGATTTAAAGAAGAATACATTTTACAGCTACAGATATTAGCTGTTAAAAAACCAATGAAATTCACAGAAAAAACCATAGGTTATAGACCATATATAGTTAGGAATTAGCATTTACAAAACCTTGAAAATTCACTGAAAAAACCATAGGTTATAGACCATATATAGTTAGGAATTAGCATTTAGAAAACCTTATTTTACTCACACAAAACCATTGAAATTCCATATATAGTTAGTTGCACTAACTATATATCGCGCACCCGCAATCCACTGCTGATGATGTCACATATTACATCATTCATGACATGGTCAGTGACATCACTGATGACATCACTGATGACATCTCAAATGACATCACTGATGACATCATCTAGTGTCTGTGTGTTTTTGTAAAGTTTAAATACGTTTTACATATTGAAGAATGACTGGATGTATGGAAGACTGAGTGTGTGTGTGGCTGGCTGGGAGGTGTGTGACTCTGTGCATATCAATGTGTACTTGTATCAGTGATTGTATAAGAGAGTAAGTATGTGTTAGTATATGTGTGAAAAGTATGGTGTTCTGTGTTTAACTATAGATGAGGAAATCGAAGTGTGATTGATTCTTCACAGGACTGACTAGGTGTATGAGTGCATATGATAGTGTTCTAATAATAACTGACTGTATGTATGAGTAATTGTATGGGTGAATGAGTGAATGTGTGTGTAGACGTACGAATCAGTGAGTGCGTATGTAGTAACTGGTATTGGTGTGTCATGATGTCATCAGTGATGTCATTTGAGATGTCATCAGTGATGTCATTTCAGATGTCATTAGTGATGTCATCAGTGATGTCACTGAAGTATGGTGTTCTGTGTTTAACTGTATAGATGAAGAAATGGAAGTGTGATTGATTCTTTACAGGACTGACTTGGTGTGTGAGTAACTCCATGGATGAGTGGCAGTGTGTGACTGTCTGCATAGGTGTATGAGTGCATATGATAGTGTTGTAATAATGAGTGACTGTATGTATGAGTGATTGTATGGGTGAATGAGTGAATGTGTGTGTAGACGTAGGAATCAGTGAGTGCGTATGTAGTAACTGGTATTGGTGTGTCATGATGTCATCAGTGATGTCATTTGAGATGTCATCAGTGATGTCATCAGTGATGTCATTTGAGATGTCATCAGTGATGTCATCAGTGATGTCACTGACCATGTCATGAATGATGTAATATGTGACATCATCAGCAGTGGATTGCGGGTGCGCGATATATAGTTAGTGCAACTAACTATATATGGAATTTCAATGGTTTTGTGTGAGTAAAATAAGGTTTTCTAAATGCTAATTCCTAACTATATATGGTCTATAACCTATGGTTTTTTCAGTGAATATATATATATATATATATATATATATATATATATATATATATATATATATATATTACCTACTGGCGGTCGCCAGTAGGTATATATAGTTAGGATTTTTTTCCTATGGGATGTTTGAAAATTCTATGTCGAATAACTTTGGCGTTTGAGGACGGAATTGGCTGAAATTTTCAGGAAAATGGGACATTTTGTTCCTGAGCAGCCCCTGAAAATTTGGGGGGGTTTCGTCAAGGGGGGCCGAGAAAAAAGGGGGGTCCCAAAACGCATTTTTCCCATGCAATTTTCCATAGGGCGGTTGGACTCACTTTTAGCTCGAACGGCTGAATGGATTTCCACGAAACTTGGCAAAATTGTAGATATTGTTTGCCCGATGTGCCTTTGCTAGGTCTCAATATATGTGCTCCAGTGGATTTTGATAAATTAATGTTCAAAAAAATATATATATCTGTAACAGCACTCCGGTTAGCGCCCCGGTTCACGTACCTGACGCGTAACGGAACTTCGCGAAGCGAAGCTGATTGGTTCTCCGGTGTCTGTCAACATTCTAAACAGTCCGGAGCGGCCGCCATCTTGTCTCTCGGTAGGATCGAGAGACAAGAGGTGAAGAAAAACGAAGGGGGAAATTAATGAAAGGGGGCAAGGTAGACCCCTCCTGACCCCCTAGGATTGATGAGGGGGCTATTAAAGGGTCCCGCGGGGCAAAAAATAAAAAATTAAAAAATTCAGTTTTTTCGCAGTAGAGGCGCTACCCGGTACGCGAACCGGGTAGCTAACCGGTAGCGTAACGGGAGTCCGCCATCTTGTGTTTCGGTCGAATTTAATCACAAGATGGAGGAAAAACAATGTGGGAAATGGGTATAAGGGGGCACGGGAGACGTATCCTGACCCCCTAGGTTTTCTAAGGGTGGCTGAGGAGGCTCATATATGTCGAAAAAGAAAAAAATATTGAATTTTGCGCGAGGTTAGCTGCCGGTACGCAAACCGGGTAGCGAACCGGGAAGCGCACAAAAGTGAAAATTAGTGAAAAAAGGTACATTTGAAATTTTTAAAGAATAATCATAGTTAAGGTAGCTCTGAAAAGAGCTTTTGGGTTCTGTGTAAGTTCTAGGTACTTATAAGTAGGTACCAATACATAGTCTTAAATTCAGGATGAAAATTCTGTTCCCCTCATCTGAGAAGTGAACTCCATCTCCTCTGTAGATATCTTGCATGTAGTAACGCAAGTTATTGTTGTAGATGGAGCCCATTCCATGGTCTCTCATGTAAGCTGAAACAGACTTATTTACATGCTTCCTCGATTTCTCAATTTGTGGACAAAATTGGTTCGACCAACTCCATTTCTGTCTTTGGCATATATTTGAATATACCAAGGCAGTTTGAGGAAAAAGTGCCATCAATTGCTCAAAGGTGTCCTTTAAAAGCATTTCCAGACCTATCCCAGTCAAAGTGCCCACGTCATTTCCTCCACAGTGCACAATTAACAGGTCAGGGTTTGGCAAATGCAAAAAGGTTTTCACCAATGGTATCAATTGGTGACATCTTAATCCTCTGTGGCCCATCCAGTTGATTTCCACATTTTGTAAATTGAGGTTGTGTAAATTTCTATTATCAGCATACGTTTGAGCCCAGTGGATGTAACTATGTCCAATAATCCAGACAGAAAACATGGTGAGAGGATGTTCTGCTGCAGTCAGATGAAGTGTGGGAATGAAATGGCAGTTGAAACAGTAGGAGTTTGTTATGAAAAAAACTGTGGAGTTTCAGTGCTAATGATTCAGTAGCAGTGATTGGTGGATTATGATTGCTGAAAACAGAAAGTTAGGGTGCATGGATGAGTTCTTTGAAAGATGTAAATTGAATGGTTAAGAAAAAATCATTTTAAGTAACATTGCACTGGATAAGCAGGTGTACTGAGAGTTCAGAGTTCAGTTGAAACATTGTTGTGTGAGAGGTCTTTCAGGAGGTAGTTGCTATGGAAAAAAGGCAGAAAGGGCAGAGGGGGGAGGGGTGTTCATTTGAAAAAAGTGAGGGAAGAGTTTTGATCGGCTGACATGAGGGATATGTGTGAAGAATTACAGGATTTCTGTGCCATTGCTCGTTGCAGACTCAGAAGATCATACCCTTTGCTCTGCTAAAGAAAAATTGGTGTGTGCCTGAGACTGTTTTCAAACTCAAAAAGCATTTCCTAAGGTGAGAAAAGATTCATTTACTTTAGAGAGAGACTAGTATGGTTTATGGAGAAAATAAGGAAGCCAGCTGTGCATTTAAAATGTTGTTTTGTGTCAAGTGTATTCATTATATTTTCCAAAAAGATTTTGCTTCTTTGACAAATTGTAATTGGAGAAAATGTGAAGTATTAGTACTGACAGAGTGTGCTTGTACATAAGAGCTGTGCTGTGTTTTCAAATTATGACCAGAAAATCGTTTTTTTTAAAAAAGAAATGCTTTTTACATTTATGAGAAGGACAAAATGGTGTTTGCTTCTTTATATAAATATTTCATTTCCCACCATGAATATGGGAGAATAATTTGCTTGTTTGTCGGTTTAAAAACACGTTTCTTGAAGTCATTTAGGTTTCACAATATGTTCTGCAAGAGTTTCATAGTCAACATGGGGGCAAATTTACAAAGCTTATGAGCCACATTCACGTCATTTTCTCCACGTTAAAAGTGACTTTAAAGGTGGTGCAAGGTCCTTGTAAATACGCCCTCATGAGTGCTTTGTAAATTTAAGTCATTTCCCCGTGGTGCAAGGTCCTTGTAAATACGCCCCCATGTGTGCTTGGCAAATTTAAGTACTGACAGGGTGTGCTTGTACATAGGAGCTGTGTTGTGTTTTCAAATTATGCCCAGAAAATCGTTTTTTTTAAAAAAGAAATGCTTTTTACATTTATGAGAAGGTCAAAATGGTGTCTGCTTCTTTAAATAAACATTTCACTTTCCACCATGAATATGGGAGAATAATTTGCTTGTTTGCCGGTTTAAAAACACGTTTCTTGAAGTCATTAAGGTTTCACAATATGTTCTGCAAGAGTTTCATAGTCAACATGGGGGCAAATTTACAAAGCTTATGAGCCACATTCACGTCATTTTCCCCACGTTAAAAGTGACTTTAAAGGTGGTGCAAGGTCCTTGTAAATACGCCCTCATGAGTGCTTTGCAAATTTAAGTCATTTCCCCGTGGTGCAAGGTCCTTGTAAATCCGCCCCCATGTGTGCTTGGCAAATTTAACTACTGATAGGGTGTGCTTGTACATAGGAGCTGTGTTGTGTTTTCAAATTATGACCAGAAAATCGTTTTTTTTTTAAAAGAAAGGCTTTTTACATTTATGAGAAGGACAAAATGGTGTCTGCTTCTTTAAATAAATATTTCACTTCCCACCATGAATATGGGAGAAAAATTTGCTTGTTTGCCGGTTTAAAAACACGTTACTTGAAGTCATTTAAGTTTCACAAAATGTTCTGCAAGAGTTTCATAGTCAACATGGGGGCAAATTTACAAAGCTTATGAGCCACATTCACGTAATTTTCCCCACGTTAAAAGTGACTTTAAAGGTGGTGCAAGGTCCTTGTAAATACGCCCTCATGAGTGTTTGGCAAATTTAAGTCATTTCCCCGTGGTGCAAGGTCCTTGTAAATACGCCCCCATGTGTGCTTGGCAAATTAGTACTGACAGGGTGTGCTTGTACATAGGAGCTGTGGTGTGTTTTCAAATTATGATCAGAAAATCGTTTTTTAAAAAAAAGAAATGCTTTTTACATTTATGAGAAGGACAAAAAGGTGTCTGCTTCTTTAAATGAATATTTCACTTCCCACCATGAATATGGGAAAATAATTTGCTTGTTTGTCGGTTTAAAAACTTGTTTCTTTAAGTCATTTAGGTTTCACAATATGTTCTGCAAGAGTTTCATAGTCAACATGGGGGCAAATTTACAAAGCTTATGAGCTACATTCACGTCATTTTCCCCATGTTAAAAGTGACTTTAAAGGTGGTGCAAGGTCCTTGTAAATAAGCCCTCATGAGTGCTTGGTAAATTTAAGTCATTTCTCCGTGGTGCAAGGCTCTTGTAAATACACCCGCATGTGTGCTTGGCAAATTTAAGTACTGACAGGGTGTACTTGTACATAGGAGTTGTGCTGTGTTTTCAAATTATGACATGAAAATGGTTCATAAAGAAAAGGAATGCTTTTTACATTTATGACAATGACAAAAAGCTGTCTGCTTCTTTAAATAAATATATCACTTCTCACCATCAATCTGGGAGAATAATTTGCTTGTTTGTCGGTTAAAAAATCGTTACTTTAAGACATTTAGGTTTCACAATATGTAATGCTAGAGTTTCATAGTCACTATGATGATAATGATATACATTTAGAACTGTGTAGGAGGTATGGAGAAACTGAGGCTTCTGTAAGTGTCAAGGGAGGTGAGTAATGTACATTGCTCTGTTGCATACAGTCCTCATCTTCTGCGTACTCTTGGATATGCTAGACTACATCTGGACAATGAGATACATAAGCTCAGGAAATACAGGTGATGTGATTGTGAAATGAGCAAAAATATTTGCACGTTTTTCAATTATATCACCTGTGTTTCCTAACATTACGAATCACATTGTGCAGATGAGGTTTAGGCCTGTCCAGGGAGACAGAGGAGGTCTGGCCTTTGTTCAAGAGTGCAGTGGACATGACTCACTTCGTTGGTAGGCCTACACATGTATTATCTCCTCTGTACTCTTCAACAAGCCTAAATTTCATCTGCAACCCTGAGTAGGCCTCACCTCAAACAAACCTCTGGATAGGCCACACATTATCGGCATCCTGAACCAATCATTTAAAATGTTAGGGGCAGATTTATGATGGCCGTGCGCCTCTTTTGCGCCGCCGTTGCGTCACTTTTGTGACGCCGCGGCGGCGCAAAAGATGCGCTATGTTGCGACATATTTACAACTTGATGCATCTAGGCAGATGTGTCACGCTGTAAAGTCCGGCGCCACATGAAACCTGCGTCAGGTTTCATGTGGGCGTTTTGTTGCAGGGTGGGCGTTCACTTGCATGAAAGCCCTGTAAAACTAACACAGTGAAATTTACAAGATTTCACTGAGTCAGCTTTATGGCATTACTGAATCAAATCCTTACGCCTGTTTGAAACAGGCATAAGGAGTGATGCACCATGCAATGTGTGGCTTGCCCCTGTGCATTGCAGGAGTCATGTCGCGCTTGCGACGGGATTCCTGCAATGCGCCGCTTTTGCGGCACAGATGCGTGACACATCTGTGCTGTTTTTGCCCCATGGTGCTCCGAATTGTAAATGCGGCACACCATGGGTGGCAGAGCAGCGGCGCACATTAACTGGTGCATCCCTGGGGATGCGCCAGTTAACATAAATCTGCCCTTTTACATTTAAGTATGAGCAGGGGACACAGAGTCGGTGAGGCTTACCAAGGTTAAGAAGAGATGAGTCCTGTTCACTAAAAACTTGGACATAGGCCTCACCTCCTCAGCATCGCTGGACATGGCTAAATAATATCTGCAAAATGTTACTCTTGTTAAACAATTTTACTATTATAGTCTCTGAGATTTGTCTCTTACTCTGCAACATCTCATTGTTGTTCTCTTTCTTTAAAGATAACGACAACATCAACCATGAGTGATAATGAGCAATCTGTTGATCTCGATCTTATCATTGAACTTGTCATTGAAACGTCAGTGGAAGTAGATCCCTTGGATGATTTATATCCTGTGGATGATGAAGAATATGATGAGGATGCCGATTTGTCAGAATTGTATGACATAGGGTGGGCAGCTGACCTGCTCGAGTGTATTGAACTATAAAGACTTTTAAAAATAAATGTAAGTTACTGGAAATGAAAAGTAACCATGTTAACCGTTTTATTTAAATTTAAATACAACTTCAAAAACAGCTTGTCTGAAGTGTCTTTAATAAAATAGTGAAATATGCTAATAAAATTAGTTCAGATTCACATATAAAAGAGCACAGGTCAAATGTAGAAGCATTCCATTTCTTTGCTACTATTATTTTTTTTAATTTGTCAATGCACTAAAAATTATTGTATGTAGAATTGACAACTAGTTGTTGAAAGGTAGGGCCGAATTCGACCAAGAACCCTTCAGTATTTGCCCGGCGTTAGCCGCCTCTCATACCATTTCGAGATTACCAAACAAAGAGGCAGGCGCTGGAGACAGAAGGCAGGAAACAGGAGTTTATTCCGACGGAGCAGAACACGTCAAATCAGACAACAGGGTATCTTCTCGAGGTGCTCTAAACGCATCCTTGAGGCCTGGCCTCTTATACACAGGTTTATTGCTTTATTACATAAAACACATTCTTGTTACTACTTTGATGTACGGAAAGGCATCCTCGGAATCTCCGCTCCAAACCCGTTCCCACACATATTTACAGTAAAAGTCCCACCCCGATCTCAGCAGGTGATGACTATCGCGCAGCTGGATATCCCGCCAGCTCCCGGAATGTGTGCGGCTGATCGGATCTCATGGGGTGGGGGCTTTTATCATTCATAGATTCTTTGAAGAAGGACAGCTTCCTACTGTAAGGGGCAATAAACTGTATGCGAGGGGCTAGGTGATGGCCTGGGATCGGGCGGGACAATCGGGCACAGAGGAAGGGGGTTCATCAAAGGATGCGTGATCATTAAAGGGACGGAGGGAGGTGTTAGTCGGGTACGGAATGTGGCTCCGAGGCAGGGCCGCGCTGAAGGGGTGGTTTATGGCCCAAGCATGTGAGAACGTGGGCTGTCAGCGCGCGGGGGATGCTGGCGGGGTCAGAGAGAGAGAGAGAAAAAAAAGAGACGCGCGGGCTATCGGCAGTGGGCAGAGAGGCCATGGTGTTCAAAATGGCTGCTACTTACGCGCACATTTGAGCTAAAAGGGGACAAGATGGCGCCGATAATGTTTACGTCGCAATCTGGATTTTAACATAGTGTGTTAATTTTTTGACGACTGTTATTGATTTACTGTTTGGTAATAGTGGTTAATAACATTTTTTATTATATTTTACCACAGATTCAACTGCAGATCATTTCAAAATTAAAAAATGCCTTCCAGGCAAAGGAGGAGAAAGGCTACAAAACGTCAAACACAGCAGCTTAGTACATGCTTGCAGCAGTCCTCTACAATAAAAACTCATCAAGTCACCAAAAAAGCTCCGGGTAAGACAACGAAATCTTTCCTAAGAAACATTTGCAGAAAAAAAAGTATCACTACAGAACATGTTTTAGTCCAGAAGAAGAGAATCAATTTAAACAGGAAGGAAAGGCCCCTTAATAAAGTTAGTGGTAGAGCAGGAGAAAACTCTGTGAGTGCCGGTAGAAGGCACAATCAATTTAGGGACATTCGTAGACGAATGTTCCGCAACAGGATAATTGTAAATTTGATGAAAAATGTAAAGAAAGGTCAACAGAAACTGCCTTTTTATAAGAAAAAGAAAAATGTTGAGAAAATTATTGATCAGGCTTTGGAAATGAAGCGAAAGTTATTTATTTTGGTAATCAATAGAATTAGGAAACTAAACAAGGCAATTTATGAATTCAAAACAAATAGTAGATGGAAGAGAATAGTTAATCGTACAAATTTTTGTGAAGTATTTTCAGGAGAATGGATGCATAGTTCAAGTTGTGAGGCATTTTTCAATGAGGAGAGTTACTTCCAGGACAATGATTTGGTGCATGCAGTTGACACCAGTGGTCGAGCATATGAGGTGAAAGACGGTTGTCCAGTTGAAAAAGAAAAACTTGTGTCAACAGAGGCAGAAGAGGTGTTAGGTGATGAAGTTTTAGGGAGACGTGCTAAGGGTCCAGTGTACACCTGGAAGTGTAGTAGTATTTGCAGTGTGCGACAGGATTCCATCAATTTGCTTTGTGATTTTGTACGGACATTTAATAAGAAAAGTTTAAAACAGAAAATGAAGTTGTTGCAGGAATTAGATCCATGCAGAGTGAGAGAAGTGACAGGTTTACATGGTCATTCACTGGCTTGTCTTTCCAGGAGAGTATGCCAGAGTGTTTTTCATCATTTCAGGATGCTAGCAGTCCATCATAATAAAGTGAGGAAATTAGTGAGAATGTTGTATTTTGCTAAGAGTCCAGCAATTAAGCTTAAACAATTAAGCAGTGCTCTTTTGCATGGTTCTGAAGTAGATGTGAAGAATATTTGTGAAGAAATTGAGTTTTGTTACTTTGCAAGTAAAGAGGAGAATGTTGAAATTGACCCAGAAGAAGAAGGTAATGTGGAAGAGAGTCTACAGATTTCCAGTACAGATAATTTTCAGAAGGAAATTGCCACATTTCAGGTGAAATCAAGTGAGAGGCCTAATTTCACTTGTGTGTGTTGTCGACACACTTATTATAAGAATCAGACTAAGTTAGTGGATTTATATGCAAAAAGTGAAAGGGAAAATAATAGTGAATGGAAGGATTTCGCAACATACTTGATGGTAGAAAATTGTTTTGATTTGGGATCGGATCAACGTGTGTGTACTTATTGTTGTAACAAATTAAATGAAAACCGGATGCCTGCTAGAGCGGTTCATAATAATCTGGAATTGGTTGACATTCCTTCTGAATTGAAGGATTTAAATACTTATGAATCTATTTTGATTCAAAGTGTCCATCCCTTTCAGGCTATTGTACGAATGGAGCCAAAGACAGGGAAATTGCCTCCATCAGATTTACAGAGAGGATTAAAGGGAAGAGTTGTTTATTTGCCTCTAGATTTGAAGAAAAACATTAATACAATTGGAGTAGAGAAAGTGGAAGAGGAACCTCTGGTTATCTTAGTTAATGGGGTTCCGACAAAGAGTAAGAAAATCTGGCAAGATTTAGTGGATGTTAGGAAAGTCAAAAAGGCAACATTGTATTTGATGAAAAACAATGAGTACTACAAGAATGTATGTGTTGCAGAAGAGGAAGTAAGTGAAGAAGAGGATAGCGATTTGTGTGCTGGACAAATTGAGAAAGTAGAAGAAATATATGAACATTATAGTGTTCATCCTTTGCATTCCAAGGAAGTCATGGGGAATGCTTTTGAGTTGTTTCAAATGAAACAAGCCAAAGGGAGTCCCATTAGTGTTTGGGAGGAAAGTTTGGAAGCTCGGTGTTTCCCACAGCTATTTCCAACAGGTCAAGGAGGAAGATATGATGAGCGACCTGATCAAATTCCTGCTTCTGAATACCGGACTTTACGATTGTATGCAGAAGATCCTAGGTTTCGTCAATGCATTCCCTATTTATTTCATCTACTGTTTGAAAGCGATCTGTCTGGACTGTCATATGCAGTGAACCACATCTTGAAAAGTGGTGTACAGATGCAAAATATCTCGGCAAGGGACTTTATGGATAAAGTCAATGTGCAAGACAGTATTTTGGATTCTCACCTGATTAATCTCATGGCATGTCAGCGTGGTACTAATGAGTACTGGTACCGTCATCATGGTGATTTAAAATGTATGCTGAGGAACTTAGGAACTCCCACATGGTTCCTCACTCTCAGCTGTGCCGAGTATGGCTGGGAAGACTTACTTGAATTTCTACGAGAGGCAAATGGAAACATTGAAAATATCGAATTCAAGACACCCGGAGAACTGTGCTCTTTGGATCCAGTGAATGTATGCAGGTACTTCAATCATAGATTTGAAGCTATGATGTCTTTCATCATGAACAAGAAAAATCCACCTCTTGGAGAGTGTTGGATTTCTTCTGGAGAAAGGAGTATCAAGCAAGAGGTGCTCCTCATATACAAATGCTGCTATGAATCAAAGATGCACCCAAATTTGGAACAGATCCGGATGACTTAGTGATGAGTTTCATAGAACAGTATTCTACATGTGCTGTTCCAAAGACAAAGGAAGACAAAAGACTAAGAGAACAAGTTTTACGCTTTCAAAGCCATCGTTGTGGAAAGTACTGTCGTCGTAAATTCAGAAACAAGGACAAGTTCTATACAAAATGTCGTTTTGGATTTCCACGATCGGTGATATCTAAAGGAAGAGTGAACAGTTTGATGTCTTCGCTGCGCCATAATGTGACGAGGAAATCACCCAAAATACATACAATTTGAAAAGAAACGAAGAGTCCAAGTACATCAACGACTACAACCCAGTGATTTTGTCCATGTGTAATGCTAACATGGATATACAGTTTGTGGCTGATAACTGTATGGCTGTGGCTCGGTATGTGACATCTTACATCACAAAAAAAGAAAAGACAGAATTGAAGGATATGTGGGAGGACATTTCCCATGAAAAGAGCCTCAGTAAGAAGTTGTACAGTTTCAGTCTGAAGATGTTGTCGCATCGAGAAATCGGAGCTTCGAATGTTCTGACCGGTTATCTTCAGCAAGTCTCTATGCCAAATCTAGGAGTATCATTTGGGCGAGTCTTGGTCTTGCTGCAATGCGTAATCGAGTTCTGAAACCTGTACGGGAAATTGAGTATTTGGCGGAAAAGGAGCCAAACAGTACAGATATTTTGAAGACCAACATGTTGGATACATATTATCCAAATAGAAGCAGTCGCCTCGAGAATGTTTGTCTGTATGAGGTTCTACAAAATTACATATTCAAGAGGAACATCAAAGAAGATATTGATAAAGGAGTGTATGCTGTAATTGGAAGTGAGGGATGTCTGGTCAAGCAAAGAAAATGCAAATTGGTAAATCATCGAAAATTGAGTGGCGAATCTCCTGAAAGAAAAGAGTTTTTCTATTTAGCTCTTTTGCAACTTTTCAAGCCTTGGCGTGCAGAAGAGGAACTGCTTGGAGATTTCCTCTGTTACGAAGACTCTTTCAATGCAGCCAAGGAGACCATAGAATGTCCTGTTTTTCCAAAATATCTAGAAATGTTGAATGCGGAAATCGAGCAGGAAGCAACAAATGCAGCCGAGATTGCTAGAGACAGTTCTCAGGACAGTCAGAGTTCTGTTTCATTGAGTCAGGATCCACTAGGAGGACCAGTTATCGAAAATGAAGCTGCCACTGCCATGATTGAAGTGGAAAGAGCCATGGATGCGGTTAACTTAGAAGATTTGGAAAGACAACTCAACGTTGAGCAGAAGAAAATATATGACGAAGTTACAAACCAAATTGATCATGGATTAAGTCATGAGAAGAAAGAGTGCTCATGTACGTCGTTGAAGCCTGTCCGACTGTACGTGAGTGGAGAAGCAGTAACTGGAAAAAGTTTCCTAATTAAAGCAATTTCATGTTATCTGCAGAAAAGGACCGAGTCATCGCTGTCTTGTGTTGTCACCGCTCCAACTGGGCTGGCAGCACATAACATTAAAGGGATTACTTGACATCCTCTACTGATGCTGCCAGTGGAGCATGAAAACAAATTACAATACCACAAGTTATCTAGAGATGCTTGTTGTGAAGTTTCCAGAGTCCTGAAGAAGATGAAACTTCTTATCATTGACGAAGTAAGCATTGTTTCTAATGTCATGCTTGCCTTTGTGCATTTGAGAATGCAGGAAGTTCTTAAAACAGAGTATGATGTGTTATTTGGTGGCAAACATATCATTGTTTTGGGTGATCTTCTGCAGCTGACACCAGTGAAAGGACAACCAGTGTTTAAACTGTTTACGCATGAAGATACCAGGAAGTGCCTAGGGAGCATTGGCAACGTTAACATATGGTTAAACTTCAATTATGCTGAGCTGCGTGAAAATATGCGTCAGGCGAAGGATGAAGATTACAAGAATATTCTACAAGATGTTAGAATTGGGAAAGTGACCGAGCATGGGAAAGAAGCTTTACATGCACGATTACTGTCAAATTTGTATCCAGAAGGAGACATTCTGCCAGAGAATATTTTTCGGAAAATTACTGAGAAGAAATCTGGAATATGTTTGATGACAACTCTTGCAGAATGTGCCATCTTCAACAACAAAATGTTGAATTTAGAAAAGCAAGAGATTGTGAAACTGGAAGCTATTGACAGAATAGAGCATATGGGAGCAACAATTATTTTGTCTGAGAATTTGAAATCTAAATTGGATTCATTAGAGAAGACTATATCTAAAACTGCTGGTTTTGAAAAGACTCTGAATGTGTGCTTAAATTGCCGTATCATTTTGAGAAGGAATTTACATGTTGAAAGAGGTCTGGTAAATGGATCAATGGGTAATGTTGTTGATTTTGAGAAATACAGAAATAGAGATGGAATTGAATTTTAAAAAATTAAATTTGATGGCATTGAGGAAGTACAGCTAATTGGTCGTTGCTCTGCTAGGTTTTTGCTTGTAAAAGACTTATATGTTCGCCGTAAGCAGTTTCCTGTTTGCTTGGCATATGCAGTGACAATCCATAAATCGCAAGGTTTAAGTGTAGACACTGCATTGGTGAATATTGGCAGTTCTGTGTTCAAGGAGGGTATGGCATATGTGGCATTGTCATGAGTCAGAACTTTATCGGGATTGTACTTGATTGAGTGTGATGTCACAAACATTTTTGCGGATCTAGATTGTGTTAAGGAATACAATAGGTTTAGAAGAGAGTATGCACCACATTTGCCTCAATATCCTTTGTTTGAGAAACGTGTGGTAGGCCGGAAACGAAGAAATGTGACCAATAGTAGGGAGGTTGTAGCAAAAAGACGAAAAGTCGATGAACCCGAAATTATAAGCAGAGGGAAAATGGATTCTTTTGAAGATGTTGTTGGTTTTCAATTTGAAAATAGTTCTGGTGTCAACTGCTATGCTAATGTAGTGGTTAATGTTGTCTTTTCTCTAGAAACTTTAAAAGAACAGATTGTGATCAATTCGGATCAAAGTTTTTGCTGTTTGTTGAATTCTGTGTTAGAGAAATGTAGCACTGATAGAACAAAAATAGAAAGTGTGTCTGAAATTCGAAATCTGTTAGACAAATGTTCAGGTCAAACGCAATTCTCTCAAAATATTGAGCAAGATTGTCAGGAGTTTTTAATGTATATGCTTGATGTATTGCAAGATGAAGGTGTAGATGTAGATCATCTGTTTGGCCTTTCTTATCAATGGCAGCATGACTGCGAGAACTGTAGGGTATCAAGTACTACTAGTGTAGACTCAGAAAGATTTATATATTTAACTTTGCCAGACAGTAAATCAGTGTCCTTTAATAAGCTAGTAAAAGCAGCCGATCAAAACATGGAGTGTAGCCAATGTAAGTCTGCAATGCTGTCCACATTATTTATACGAAGATATGGCCAGTATGTCATTTTAATGTTCCAACGATGTAGGCCTGATGGAACAAAATTGACAACTTTAATTAAAAATGTTGTGGCTTCGCAGTTGTCAATATCAGGAAGGACTTTTGTAACTGCAGCAATTATATATCATGACGGTCCTTCAACAACATCAGGACATTACACAGCTTATTTGAAGTCTGGAAACGGCTGGTCATTCTGCAATGATTCTGTTTTAACTTTCAAAAAAAGATTGCCTTTTGACCTTAAAAATTCTTACCTGGTGTTTTTACAACCAAAATTTTAGGGAAGGAATCTCGGGATTTGCTCTGAGGAATTTCAAGAGGTTCTAATGGCTCCTACACTATTTGGCCTTGAGGATAAGTGTAGTACAGAGTGAAAAGTTATTTTTGAGTTTTAAGTAGTTCCTGAAAAAAAAGAAGGTTTTCTTACAGAAAGTGGTGGGCACGGATTAGTTAAAGGACAACAGAGTATTTCCCAAAGCAAACAGTGTTCTTACCATAACACTTGACGTCATGGAAAAATAACTGCACTTTGAATGAGTTCAGAAAAACTGTTTCTTTTAATAAGCTAATTCAAGCAGCCAATCAAAATATGGAGTAGAGGTAATGTAAGTCTGCAATGCTGTCCACATTATTTGTACAAACTTTTGGTTATAATGTCATTTTAAAATTCCAACTATATAAACCTGATGAAAGTAAGGTTTCAACTTTAATTACAAATGTTGTGGCTACACAGTCGTTGATTTTAGGAAGAACATTTGTAACTGCAGCTATTATATGACATGATGGTCCTTTGACAACATCCGCTTATTACACAGCTTATTTAAAATGTAAAAAAAGCTGGTGTTTCGGAAATGATTCCCATTTGACTATGAAACAATGTTGCCTTTTGACTTAAAATATTCTTACTTTGTGTTTTCAGAAGAGAGAATTTAGGGTAGGTAACTGGCCTATAATGATTCTAGGAGTTGATATAATTTATGTACTGTTTTAAATTGCTTTGTGATTAACAGTGATCAAGAGAATTAAATAATTGTAGTAGTCATAGAGGTAGTGTAAGTGTGCCTCATAGTAAGCAGTATCACATCTCAAATGATATCACTGATGACATCACTGTTGACATCATCCACCTAATATCTGATGCATCACCTCACACCCAAATATAACCTTTCATACATCCACCCTAAAATACAGACTACCATTTTTGAAACCATAGACACACCAATACCAGTTAGTACATACCCGCTCACTGATTCATAGGTCTACACACGGCCTACCCACACATCCACTCACCCACCCATACAGTTACTCATACATGCAGTCTCTCATCAATACAGTCACTGATATAGGCACTCATACACCCATACAGACATTCCCACACCGCCACTCACCCATAGAGTTACTCACACACCTAGTCAGTCATCCAAAGAATTAATCACACTGCCATTTACTCACCTATACAGTTCTTGTTAGAACTGGGGGTCTCTAGTTGGCAGAGGTAGGTACCACTGTCCAAATCGGGACCCTTGCTTCTAGTCAGGGCAAGGAGATAACCCTCTGAGATAACCCCTGCTCACCCTCTAGGTAGCTTGGCACGAACAGTCTAGGCTAACCAGAGGCAATGCGTAAAGTATTTGTACCAACACTCACAGTAACACAGTGAAAACACCACAAACTGACTCCACAACTGTTTAGAAAAATAAAGGTATTTTAATCTAAACTACACAAGACCAAAACGACAAAAATTCAACATACACAGTTCAAGAATATGGTTTCAAAAGAGTTCTTAAGGTTGCGTTAAAATTCTTTAGGTTGCGATAGAATAATCCACAGATGCGTGAAAAGTTCACAGTTGCGTCACGTTTACTCACAGTACCTTTTAGTTGCAAAAAAGTTCCAAAAAGCAGAAGCTGGTGCGGTGGAAAACAAGCGATGCGTTGCTCCTGAGACCCTGGGGAGGCGATGCGACAACCCCGCTGCAGCAGCGGGCGGGTTGCGACGAATCCGATCTGTATGGGGAGGAAGGCCACTTGTATGGATTCCGGTGCGTAGGTTCCGTAGGAAGTTTGTTCTCGCAAAGGCACGATGCGACGATCTCCTAGAGGTTGCGACGATCTCCGTGGCGACGATGCGCGGTCCAGCGGTGATCCTCTCTCTCGCAGCTCCTCGATGCGATGGTTCTGCGACGATGCTCGCAGCGACGTGATGCGGTCCGCAAGCAAGCGGTGCGGCGATCTCACCCAGCGACGACAGGCTCTGCGACGACACTCGCAGCGATGTTCGACTTTCCCGCACCGGTCTGGTGCGTCCCGCAAACGAAGGATGCGACGGCTCTGGCAGCGGCGTTAGGCGCTGCGACGATCTCGACCTTTGTAGCGGCGGGAAACTTCTCGCACTGTCGGGGATGCGCCACGCAAGCGAGCGATGCAACACTTTTCAATTTCAAAAGTCTCTCAAGCTTAGTTTCAAGCTTCCCAGCACAGGTACAACTTCCAGAGGCCCCACAACTGGATCAAGCACTCTAGGAAGGACAGAACTCTCTCAGCAGAGTTCAGGGAAGCTGGGGGGTGAAGTCCTTTTGTTCCTGGGACTTCAGAACAGGGAGCCAGCTCTTCTCAGGCCCTTGGAGATTCCTTCAAGACAGGGGACACAGCACACTAGCAAAGTCCTTCCCCTCTCCTTGGCAGCAAAGCAACAGCCGGTCAGTCCAGCAGAGCAACAGCAGGACAGTCTTCCTTCTTCAGTTTCAGCTTTCTCCTTGGCAGAGGTTCCTTCTTGACTCCAGGATGATCTAATTTTCTGTTGTCAGGGGTCCTGTACTTATACCCCTAAAGTCTTTGTTCTCTCTGTGCATGTGGGCCCTGAGCCCGGTCTGAACCAGTTCTGGGTGTTTCCTGAGTACTTTGTTTTGCTGGCTTCTTCTTTCGTTTCAGAGTGAGGGGCAGGGTCGTCAGCCGCCCAGCAGGAGGTGGAGCCAGCATTGTGGAAGGCAGGCACAGCCCTATTCAGGCCCAGGTGCTAAATCCTCCCACCCCTCCAGTTGCAAATGCAGTCATTCAGCCTAGGGCTGACTCAGCCAGCCTCCTGGGGAATCCCCAGCCCCTGTCACTCTCAAACCAGACAGTCAATACACAAGCAGACCAAGGCACACAGAAGGGTCAGACAAGAGAACAGCAACTTTCTAAAAGTGCTGTTCTCAAACACAGGATTTAAAAACAACCTTTCCTAAAAGATGTGTTATTAAATTCTGAGTTCAGGGATACTAGATACTTATGTCCTATCTTGTTCCTATGGGAAGAAATGCTGTTAACCACTGTAGCCAGCATCCCCCGTGTTAATCTATGGAGCAAGATAGCCTTACAATAGTGAAAAATGAAAATGGCTGCCATTCACTATCAGAGCATGTTACCTGCACTAGTACATGCTCTACCTTTTACATGCACTGCACCCTGCCCAGGGGGGTACCTTGGGCCTTCCATAGGGGTGACTGATGTGCACAAAAAGGGAAGGGTTAGGCCTGGTCAGTGGGGACACTGACCAGGAGGACATGGCAGTTCTAAACTGAACACAGGCACTGCAGTGTCAGGCCTGAGTCATCATTTTAGGGCTACTCCTGTGGGTGGCACAATCAGTGCTGCAGGCCCACTAGTAGCATTTGTCATCACCAGCCCAGGCACACCCAGTGCACTTTACTAGGGACTTCATGGTAATACAAATATGCCAAACATGGATATCCAATCAGAATAACAATTTACATAGGGAGCACTTACACTCTGGCACTGATCAGCAGTGGCAGAGTGTCCAAAGCATCTAAAGCAGCAAAAACGAAATCCAGCACAGCATCAAAAATACAGGAGGTAGAGGCAAAAAGATAGGGGGAAAGCACGCCAAAGATGCCAGGTCTAACACGTGTCCCCTCCAGCTGAAAGTGGGGAGAACTACCTACCCTCTTGGGAGTTCTCTTCACTATCGTGGAAAAATCTGGACATACCATCAGCGTTGGCGTGTTCTGTACCAGGGCGGTGTTCCACCGTAAAGTCAATTCTCTGTAGGGAGATGGACCACCTCAACAGTTTTGGGTTCTCACCCCTCATTTGCATTAACCATCTGAGGGGCCTGTGGTCGGTCTGAACATGGAAGTGAGTCCCAAACAGGTAGGGTGTCAACTTTTTCAGAGCCCAGACCACAGCAAATGCTTCTCTCTCAATCGCACTCCACCTCTGTTCCCTGGGGAGTAGCCTCCTATTAATGAAAGCTACCGGCTGGTCTCCATTCTCCTCAGTGACTTGTGAGAGTACTGCTCCCACACCATGCTCTGAAGCGTCTGTCTGTACTACGAACTCACTGGAAAAGTCAGGTGCCTTGAGCACCGGTGCTGTGCACATTGCAGTTTTCAGGGCCTCAAAAGCAGTTTGGCAGGCGTCAGCCCAGTCAACTCTTTTGGGCAACTTCTTGGAAGTGAGTTCTGTCAAGGGGGCGACAATGGTGCCATATCCCTTGACAAACCGTCTGTAATACCCGGTGAGTCCTAAAAAGGCTCTAACCTCTGACTGGGTCTTGGGGGGCTCCCAAGCCAGAATGGTATCAATCTTTGCCTGTAGGGGCGCCACCTGGCCGCTCCCCACCTGGTGTCCCAAATACACCACAGATCCCTGCCCTATCTGGCACTTGCTGTACTTGATACTTTGCAGAGCCTTCAACACTTCACAGAGGTGTTGCAAGTGTTCCTCCCACGTGGAGCTGAACACAGCAATGTCATCCAGGTATGCGGCGCTGAATTCCTCCAGCCCGGACAATACCTGGTTAACCAGTTTTTGGAAGGTGGCAGGGGCATTTTTCAACCCAAAGGGCATGACTCGGAACTGGAAGTGCCCCTCTGGCGTTGAAAATGCTGACCTCTCTTTGGCCCCATCAGTTAAGGCAATCTGCCAGTACCCAGAAGTCAAATCAAACATACTGAGGTACTGGGCAGCTCCCAACCGATCCATGAGCTCATCAGCTCTGGGGATGGGGTGTGCGTCAGTCTTCGTGACCGCATTGAGCCCACGGTAGTCCACGCAAAACCGGAGTTCTGGAGGGCCACCGGGCGTAGCCGCTTTCTTAGCCCAGGGGCTGCTGGAGGGCTCAATCACCCCTAGCGCCAAAATCTTGGAAACCTCTTCCTTGATGCTGGCCCTGACCTTGTCAGCTACTCTGTAAAATTTGTGTTTCACAGGCAGACTGTCTCCAGTGTCCACATCATGGACGCACCAGTTGGTGACGCCTGGGGTCAGGGAGAACAGGGAGGAGAACTGACCCAACACTTGGCGACAGTCTTTCTGCTGCTCTGGGGTCAGGGTGGGCGAGAGGACCACACCATCCACTGACCCATCTTGCTCCTTAACTGCCAGGAGGTCAGGGAGAGGATCACTATCCTCTTCCATTCCTGCATCTGTAGCCATGAGCATAGTCACTTCAGACCTCTCAAAGTGTGGTTTGAGGCGGTTCAGAAGTAAGACTCTCAGGGGCTGCCTGGGAGTCCTCAGGTTAACCAGGTAGGTTACCTCACTTTTCCTTTCCACCACCTCATATGGCACAGTCCACTTGTCTTGGAGCGCACAAGGCTCCACTGGTGCCATCACCCACACTTTCTGCCCAGGTTGAAATTCGACCAGAGTGGTATTCTGGTCGTACCATCTTTTCATTTCTTCCTGGCTTGCTTCCAGGTTCGCCTGAGCGAGCTTCCTGAAGTGTTGTGTCTGGTTGCGGATGGCCAGCACATAGCTGAACACATCCTGGGGGTTTTTCCCCCGGGACTTTTCCCAACCCTCCTTCACCAGTGAGAGAGGTCCTCTAACAGGGTGGCCATACAGGAGTTCAAAGGGACTGAACCCTAAGGACTTCTGAGGCACCTCCCTGTAGGCAAACAACAGGCATGGTAACAAGACGTCCCACTTCCATCTCATGGGCTCCGCTAGGCCCATAATCATACCTTTCAGGGTCCGGTTGAACTTTTCAACCAACCCATTTCCTTGAGGGTGGTAAGGAGTGGTGAACTTATAAGTTTTTTTTTGTTTTTTTATTGTAAGACCTTTATTGCATGTTCGAAAAAACAATACACAGCTATGAGCCTACAACCCTGGGGCCGGCTGCGAGGATAGAAGATGTTATGAGCAGGATTTACACAGCCTGTTAGCCGACAACTCTAGGTCCGGCGGCGTTACATTTCAAATGCGGTCTTACATTTTATTATACTTTTGTAATTGTCAACAATGAACAGGTAATTTCAACTTAGAGACCTGAGATATCAACCAGTACACATAAACTGTTCTAGCATTTTAAATCCTACGAGTCTTGTCTTGTCCTCCCTAACTGGATATTATAGTGACATGCCCTCCCAACATCAGTCCGTGTAACTTATACAGCACAGTCAAGTCATTCATCCGCCTCTGTGTCTAGTGTAAGCATGCAGTCTGTGAAGTAGCTCCAAACATCCTTAGGTCTAGATTTCGCTGGGAGCTCTTCCTCATACGTCAATAATTTATCTCTGCAGCTGGACACGTCTCTCGGCCATCTAGATACCTGCGGTACCTTCCTACTGTGCCAACATTGCGCAATATGCCTTTTGGCCAGCAGCAGTGCTATCACACAAAATTTACGTTTGGTGGCTTTGAGTCGTGGTACGATTCCCAGTAGACATGTTCTTATTGTGCATTCTACCTCCATCTGTATCATGTTGGAGAGTGTGGTGGTTACCTCCCCCCAGTATCCCTGCACCTTAAGGCAGGACCATGCTAGATGTATAAAATCCGCTCCCTCTGTGCCACATCTTTTGCACCTATCTTCATCCTGTAGGCCAAATTTAAGCATGCGCGCTGGCGTGTAGTATGTCTGATGTATAAATTTAAAATGTATGATTCTAAGGTTGCCATTAGGAGTGAGGAGCTGTGTTAGTGCGCACGCCTGCTGCCATTCTTGCTCCGTCAATGGGTCTACTAATGCTACGTCCCATCTCGCTTTAGCCTTATCGGTGGTATGTGGAATTTCAGTCTGCGCTGTGGTGTACAGTCGCGACACTAAATGTGATAAATCTTGGGTTGTGATGATCATCTGTAGTGTGTGTAGACTGTCTGGCTCGTCGGGGAACGTGGGATAGAGTTTTTTCAACGCGTGTGTTAGTCTGTAATAGGTGATGCGAAACATGGGCATATGTTTTGGATATATGTAAAGTGTCCAATTTCTAGGAACGCGCCCTCATGAAACAGGTCCCCCATTGTAGCTATGCCTGCATGCTGCAGCAGTGATATGCCCACACTTTCCCCTGTTACTGACAACTCCTGGTGGTGAGTCAATGGCATCGCAGGTGCATATAGCGGGGTTTTATGTGTCAGTTGTCCCAGTTTCGGCCAGGCTTTGACCGTTGTGTCTATGGTATTGATATCTTGGGCATGAAGAGGCTGCCTGACATGAGATAGTATCGCTGTTAATGGAATTGGCTCAGCGTCTCCCTCTTCAATCGCAGTGTGGGTGAGGTACGGTATTGCATGGTACCAGTAAGCGGCGTATTGTGCCTGAGCACACAGATAATATAATAGAAAATCCGGCACCCCGAGGCCTCCACGGATATACGGAAGAGTCATTGTTTGAAGATCCACTCGGGCCTGTTTGCCCGCCCAGATCAGTTTCAGTACAAGCGACCGTATGCGGCGGAAGACTTCCCTAGGGGGTGTAATAGGGATGTTATTAAATAGGTACAACAGTTTAGGTAATACATTCATTTTTACTATCGCTATGCGATCAGCCAAGGACACCGGCAGTTGTATCCAACGTTGCACCTTGTCTTCGAGCTTGGAGATCGCCGTCCCGTAGTTTGACCTTATCACCACCGCAGGGTCCCTGTGATACATCACACCTAGATAGCGTATGGGATCTTGCTGCCATTTCAGTGGGTACTCAATATCAAATGGAGTCGTCGTATCCGTTAGAGGCATAATGGAGGATTTGGACCAGTCTCTGGCCAAACCCGAGTGACCCCCAAATTTGATGTATTCTCTGAGCAGATTATTAAGGTGCGTGTCAGGGTCGCGAACATATAATAACATGTCGTCCGCGTAAAGCGATATATGAAGTGGTCTGGAGCGGAACTGCAGAGCCGAGGATTTATAGTTTTGTCGAATTATGCAGGCAAGTGGTTCGAGTGCCAGCGCGAAGAGCAAGGGTGACAGTGGGCACCCTTGTCTCGTGCCTCGCTCTATATGAAAGATATCCGATACGTACCCATTCACACGAACTCGGGCGCACGGTCTGGTGTATATCAACGCCACCCATTGTACGAAACGTTTGGGGAAACCCATTCTGTTTAAAATGGTAAGCAGATACCTCCATTCAATAGAGTCGAAAGCTTTGGCAGCATCGAGCATTACTGCCGCTGCCTTCACGGACGGTTGAAGATATGTGAAAGGGCAAAAAGTGACCTAGTGTTATGGGACGTGGTCCTTGTGGGGATAAATCCCGCCTGGTCTGGGAGGACCAGCCTCGTCATCAGTGGGGTCAACCGAATCGCCAGTAACTTCGCGAGGATTTTGGAATCCACGTTGATGAGCGATAGCGGCCTGTAAGAGTCACACATCTCTGGGTCCTTGGAAGGCTTTAAAAGGGCGATTATTACGGCCTCCCGGAGAGTGGGGGGCAGTTCCGACTGTTCGATAGATGCCCCGTACATTTCCACCATGTAGGGAGCGAGGATTTCCGCGTATCGCTTGTAAAACTCGTTAGTGTACCCGTCGGGCCCAGGCGCCTTCCTGTTGGGGAGTGATTTGATCACGTAAGTTACTTCCTCCACTGTAATAGGTTGAGCTAAATATTCCCTCTGACCATCCGATAGCCAGCCTATAGCCACATCATTCAGGTAGCTGAGGATCTCCTCCTCCGATGCTATCCTCTGTGACCTGTACAGTGTCTCGTATGAGTCGACAAAACTATTCAGAATGTCCTTAGCTTGCGTCTGCATTGTGCCATCCACTGATTTGACGCATAGTATAGTCGTACTCCCCTTGCCTTCGCAAATTTTCTGCGCAAGTACATTACCAGGTCTGCCCCCCCACCGAAAGATCTGGCCGTGTGTTTCCGGTCTAAGTATTGTATTTCCTCTTCGATATATGTTTGGTGTTCAGTATGTATTTGGCGTAGTTCCCCTAGCAGTGTAGTATCCTGATTGGACTCATAGGCCATCTCTATCTCCTTCATGCGTGTCTCGCAGCGCTGTATTTGCCGTCTGATGTCTTTCAATATGCCTATTGTGGTGCTTATGCAAACGCCTCTTAACGTGGCCTTAAAGGCCTCCCACAGTAGGCTTGGGTCCTCAACCACTGGTGCATTAATTTGAAAGTATTCCTTAATCGCTGTATTGATGGTGTCAGCGTAAACAGTGTCAGTTAGAGCACGGGAGTTGAATCTCCAGTGAAACGGTGGTGGCGTGTATTGTGGTATCATGAGTTTGAGCAATACAGGGTTGTGATCTGATAGGGTTCTCGGTAGGACGGATATGTCCTATGTCCATAAGGCAATGCTATCTGTGCCCAACCAATAGTCCAGACGTGACCAACTGTTGTGGATTGCTGAAATGTGAGTGGCACCTGGCGTGAGAGCGTGTCTGTGTCTCCATATATCTGTTAGTGATAGGTCTATCATCATATGATCTAGCCCAGTCCTAGCTTGTTTGTGCTGCTCTGATGAGTGTGGGGAACGATCCACCCCATCCACCCTAGTCATGTTCCAGTCCCCCCCACAAAGAATATTCGTGTCAGTGAATGTCTGTAAATGTCTCCACACTTCCTGAAAGAATTCGGGCGCATCAACATTCGGACCATAGACGTTAAGGACCGTCAGCCGTTGTCCTCGCAATGTGCCAGACACTATAACATACCTCCCGCCGGGGTCTTGTATCACCTTATTTATCGTGTAGTTCACTCCCCTCCGGATCAGTGTGATCACCCCTCTCGAGTAAGAGGAGTATGTGGCAGTGTATGACGATTCTGCCCATCGTTTGCCTATATGCTGCTGTGTGTTAGATGCGATGTGCGTTTCCTGCAGTACAGCTACATCAATTTCCCATCTGTTCAAGAAGGCAAACACCTGTCTTATTTTCTTCGGTTGTGTGAATCCTCTAATATTCCACGTCAGGAAGTTTAGATGTGTTCTACCTCGGTTACTACTTCCCTGCGTCATTAAGAATGCTGCTCAATACATGTCAATAGCAGAGAGAAAACAGACTCAGAATGCAGGCCCACTGCTATGTGTGTGTTCCCATGTGATTGATTAGTCCATTGCCAGCCCTCATTCAAGACCTTGCTGGTTCCGAAATCTTCTGGTCTCTTAACATGAATTCATTCCCTACTCTTCCCTCCCCCACCCACTCCAGCAACCCAACTCTGCCGAAGCCATTTTCCCTTAACAAACATACCCTTCGAATCAGAGAGTGCCAGGACATCTCCCATCATAACAAAACTTTTTGGGGGGATACCCTCGTGGAGGTCCGCTTGGGGCGCAACTTATCATCCAACTTAATGGATGCGGACGACTCGCTTAGCGAGTTATGCATTCATGTTTGGTGTGTCCGTCTGCCTTTGCCCTTCCACTGCCAACAATAAATCGAGTAAAGACTGTAATCAACAAGATCTATAGCCAGCCAAATCGCAGTATTCTCCCCTGAAATACATCAGCAATGTTGGGGGCACTCCACCCCCAGCTCCACACCCTCAGTGCCTAGTCTCACATCTCAATCTGATAACGAATTGTTAAACATGCAGTTACATGTGAACTTTACATCAGTAGTCAATAAATTGTTAGGGTGTGTGTGATAGCATGAAGGTCACAATCGTCGTGTGAAATCTTCCTTAAACCTCCATGACCAATACCTCGTCCATTTGTGACCCTAACCAGGATGGGTAGAGTGTGGCGGTCCCCCCCCCGGAGCTCAGTACATCATACTAAATGTCATTAGAAAGGTCTGGGGGTGGGGAGCCAATGCCCCTTTGGTCGGGGCAATGAATGTGATCAGCATCATCCACCAGTACCTAAAGCCACAGCAGGTCTTTGACAACAAAAATAAGAGGAGTTTCATTTAGTGGTATAATAATAACACAAAGTTTGTTGCAGTACCCGTACTCACATTTCGATGCACGAGGTGATATTTATCTACCGTGAAGAAACTGTACAATGATCACCCAACCCCGCGACATCTTACCGCCTTTTCCTAGAAGTTCTCACCAGTGCCTTCAGTCCAAGTCCTGTTGTCTTTCCTCACAAGCATTTATTCTATTTTGTTTCAAAACTTTTTTAACAAATTCCTGCGCCATTTTAGGAGACGACAACAGCACCGGTTTGCCCTCCCACATCACGCGCAGTCTGGCCGGGTACAGCATGGAATAAGTGACGTTAAGATTCCTGAGTTTGGCCTTCACTGATGCATATTCTTTTCTCGCCTGTTGCACTGCCACGGTGTGGTCCGGGTAAAATTCCAGAGTATTCCCTTGGTAGGTGACCGTACCTTTCTCGCGGGCAAGCCGTAGAATGGTATCTCTGTCGCGATAGTTTAGTATTCTCGCCACTATTGGCCTAGGCGCTGCTCCAGGTAGCGGACGAGGCGCGAGTGACCGATGCGCACGTTCCACTATAAAGATTTGCGAAAATGCTTCTTCTCCGAAGAGGTCTTTGCATAGTTTCTCGATGTAGACTTCCATTCTCCCTGTGTTTGTCGTCTCGGGAAGGCCTGCGATGCGCACATTATTGCATCTTGAGCACGCTTCCAATTCCTCCTCTTTAGCGTTTATCACCTCCATTACGCGTTCCATGCCAGCGCATTTGGTGGTTGTAATGCGTGATTCGTCCTCCACCGCTGATATGCGAGTTTCGGCCATGTCCAGCCGTTCACCATGTTTTTCCTGCTTGACGGTCATGCTGTCTCTCCTGCATGTTAAATTATCCAGCTTGCCGTTAATGTCCTGTAGATTTGTTTGGATAGACAGCAGTATTTTTTCCATGTTGCTGCCGGGCGTTGGGTCTGCTGGCCCACCGCTTTCCACCATGTTGTCTGAAGCTTTGGGTGTCTTTTTGCTTTCGAAGGATATCTTCTGTTGCTGCTTGTCAGGTTTCACCATCGTTGGCAGCCGCGGCGTTTGTTGTTTCGCCACTTGGATGGAGGACCTAGTGGTCCTGGCCGGCGTCGCCGTCTTGATTCCTGGGGCGGGATACTTTCCGGTGGCCACGTGTAGAATAGGTAGTCAGGGGGTCGTATTTGCTATGGCCATGCACGGTACCCCGCTTCCAGACGTGCACTACACGCAGATCATCCTCCAACTGGTCGCAGTGGCACAGCGCGCCACGTCCGCCTCAACCTGTCTCCTTAAATGTGTGCTCCGGCTATCTGCATGCAAGTGAGGCATCTTTGTGGGATAGCTCAACGCCCGATATGGCGCTAGCGGAGACTCCTTGCCAGCGACCTTCAGCAATTAGTGCATGTTCCCTACACCTTAATCATGATGGGTGTTTAGTACCAGCGCATAGGATGCGTGTTCGTGTCGGCGGTTTCGGGCCTTTTTACGTGCATTTTCCCAGCAGTATCGACCTCCCCTGTCTCCCGTGTTTGTGGAGGGGCAGCATCAATAGCGCAATGCGTCGGGTCTGCCAGGGTGTGCGTAGCAGCGGTAAACCCACCTCTCGCTTGCCGGACGCCGCTTCAGGTCGGTGATGTCTGTCGGGCTTCGGCTACCTGGGCGCCGCCATCTTGTCCCCGTATACTCCGGAGTCACTGGAGAGTTTTATAGGTCGGGGCTCGTGAGCCTGACATATAAGAGTGTGAGCGCTGAAGTTGTCTCAACGATTGCTCCGCTCTTCACTCTGCCAGTGCCTGCAGTGTGTCAGTTAATCGCCTATGTACAGCACGTATCGGCAGGGTATGGGACAGCAGCCGCGGCCTCCGCTATCTTTGCCGCCTCGCAGTTCCGCTCACCGCTCAGTGCCGTTTTCTGCCTCTTGCGGTTCACCTTCGCCCCTCTTCTTTCACTCGATCATTCCCGACTCCTTCATATCCCTCGGGATACGTTTTGACGTTAGATCGGCGGGCTTTAGGCAGGAACAGACAGCGATGTTGTCGGCCGTCCGACGGAGCTGCGGATCACACAGCCATTCCGCTGTGCGCCCCCTAGCGCCTCCGTGGTGAACTTATAAGTTACCACACACTCCTCCCACAGAGACTTCATGTACTTAGAGATGAAGTTGGTACCCCGGTCGGAGACCACCTCTCTGGGGAACCCCACACGGGAAAAGATCCCCATCAATGCACGGCCCACCATGGGTGCTGTGATTGTCCTGAGAGGGACTGCTTCCGGGTACCGGGTGGCATGGTCCACCAAGACCAGGATGAACCTGTTGCCTAAGGCTGTCTTGGGGTCCAGGGGCCCTACTATGTCTATGCCCACCCGCTCAAAAGGGGTGCTCACTACTGGGAAGGGTTGATGGGGTGCCTTCAACTTCATTCCAGTCTTGCCACTGGCTTGACAGGTTTGGCAAGATCTGCAAAAGGAACCAACGTGCTTTCTCATCTGCGGCCAGTGGAAGTGGGTG
The DNA here is from genome assembly GCF_964261635.1 of Lissotriton helveticus. Taxonomy (NCBI): domain Eukaryota; kingdom Metazoa; phylum Chordata; class Amphibia; order Caudata; family Salamandridae; genus Lissotriton; species Lissotriton helveticus. Next base: position 1,028,946,076 of record NC_136071.1, read on the forward strand.
ACAAGCCGGTTCAGGGTCTTGTCTTGCCCCAGATGTCCTGCAAGAGGCACTGACTCCACAACTGTTTAGAAAAATAAAGGTATTTTAATCTAAACTACACAAGACCAAAACGACAAAAATCCAACATACACAGTTCAAGAATATGGTTTCAAAAGAGTTCTTAAGGTTGCGTTAAAATTCTTTAGGTTGCGATAGAATAATCCACAGATGCGTGAAAAGTTCACAGTTGCGTCACGTTTACTCACAGTACCTTTTAGTTGCAACAAAGTTCCAAAAAGCAGAAGCTGGTGCGGTGGAAAACAAGCGATGCGTTGCTCCTGAGACCCTGGGGAGGCAATGCGACAACCCCGCTGCAGCAGCGGGTGGGTTGCGACGAATCCGGTCTGTATGGGGAGGAAGGCCACTTGTATGGATTCCGGTGCGTAGGTTCCGTAGGAAGTTTGTTCTCACAAAGGCACGATGTGACGATCTTGTAGGGGCTGCGACGATCTCCGGGGTGACGATGCGCGGTCCAGCGGTGATCCTCTCTCTCGCTGCTCCTCGACACGATGGTTCTGCGCCGATGCTCGCAGCGACGTGATGCGGTCCGCAAGCAAGCGGTGCGGCGATCTCACCCAGCGACGACAGGCTCTGCGACGACACTCGCAGCGATGTTCGACTTTCCCGCACCGGTCTGGTGCGTCCCACAAATGAAGGATGCGACGACTCTGGCAGCGGCGTCAGGCGCTGCGACGATCTCGACCTTCGTAGCGGCGGGAAACTTCTCGCACTGTCGGGGATGCGCTCCGCAAGCGAGCGATGCAACACTTTTCAATTTCAAAAGTCTCTCAAGCTTAGTTTCAGGCTTCCCAGCGCAGATACAACTTCCAGAGGCCCCACAACTGAATCAAGCACTCTAGGAAGGACAGAACTCTCTCAGTAGAGTTCAGGGAAGCTGGGGGGTGAAGTCCTTTTGTTCCTGGGGCTTCAGAACAGGGAGCCAGCTCTTCTCAGGCCCTTGGAGATTCCTTCAAGACAGGGGACACAGCACACTAGCAAAGTCCTTCCCCTCTCCTTGGCAGCAAAGCAACAGCAGGTCAGTCCAGCAGAGCAACAGCAGGACAGTCTTCCTTCTTCAGTTTCAGCTTTCTCCTTGGCAGAGGTTCCTTCTTGATTCCAGGATGATCTAATTTTCTGTTGTCAGGGGTCCTGTACTTATACCCCTAAAGTCTTTGTTCTCTCTGTGCATGTGGGTCCTGAGCCCGGTCTGAACCAGTTCTGGGTGTTTCCTGAGTACTTTGTTTTGCTGGCTTCTTCTTTCCTTTCGGGGTGAGGGGCAGGGTCATCAGCCGCCCAGTAGGAGGTGGAGCCAGCATTGTGGAAGGCAGGCACAGCCCTATTCAGGCCCAGGTGCTAACTCCTCCCACCACTCCAGTTGCAAATGCAGTCATTCAGCCTAGGGCTGACTCAGCCAGCCTCCTGGGGAATCCCCAGCCCCTGTCACTCTCAAACCAGACAGTCAATACACAAGCAGACCAAGGCACACAGAAGGGTCAGACAAGAGAACAACAACTTTCTAAAAGTGCTGTTCTCAAACACAGGATTTAAAAACAACCTTTCCTAAAAGATGTGTTATTAAATTCTGAGTTCAGGAATACTAGATACTTATGTCCTATCTTGTTCCTATGGGAAGAAATGCTGTTAACCACTGTAGCCAGCATCCCCCATGTTAATCTATGGAGCAAGATAGCCTTACAATAGTGAAAAACGAAAATGGGTGCCATTCACTATCAAAGCATGTTACCTGCACTAGTACAAGCTCTACCTTTTACATGCACTGCACCCTGCCCAGGGGGGTACCTTGGGCCTTCCATAGGGGTGACTGATGTGCACAAAAAGGGAAGAGTTAGGCCTGGTCAGTGGGACACTGACCAGGAGGACATGGCAGTTCTAAACTGCACACAGGCACTGCAGTGTCAGGCCTGAGACATCATTTTAGGGCTACTCCTGTGGGTGGCACAATCATTGCTGCGGGCCCACTCAGGCGCGGTGCGTCCATAGGGGCGTGGGAGACACCGAGGGAGAACTGACAATGCATGCCAGTCAGCATGACGTCGGGAGGCGTCATGTTGATTGACAGGATTGTCACCAGGCAGGCAGCAACACGAGTGCGCATGCGTGGGGACGGAGGGTGAATTTTTTACCTGTGCCCACGCATGCGCACTTGTGTTCGTGCTTTTTTGCACATGCCCATTAGGAGCCCTTCGGTCTCGTAATGGGCGTGCTCTGGGCGTAGAGTAACCTGTGCCCCTGCAGCGCCAGGATTGTCTGAAATATGGAAACAATTAGTGCGGACATGGCAGCCTGTTGACATGAGCTGTTCAAAGAGTGACCACACGCAAGTAAGGAGGAAAAAAGTGTTTTGACATGTTTTATTTGTTTAAGATGCCCGACAGCACTGCATTGCTGAAAGAAGAAAAGCGAGCAGTCTTAAGTAAAGAGTGCACCCTGTACGGATGTGTGCAATGTGGCTATTAATCAACCGTAGACAGTGTGAAAAAAGTTCAGTGGGGATGTAAATCACAAACTTATAGCCAGTTTCTCGCAGACTCCTGTCAGGTCAGTTTTCCTCCAAAGAGACCACGGATGTTTACAGTAAGGGTAAAATTAATGTGAATATATTAGATGGTGGAGTTGGGGGACCCAGCTTAAACGTGATTGGCCAGTTTCTAAGAGCCGCAGCAAAGGAAATTGAACAGGGAGAGTTGGTGCATGGATGGATGCATGCATGATGGGTGGATGGATGCATGAATGATGGATGCAGGTTGGATGGGTGGGTGGATGGATGAATGAATGATGTATGGATACAGGATGGGTAGGTGGATGGATGGGTGGATGCATGAATGATGTATGGATGGATGCATGGATGCATGCATGATGGGTGGATGCATGATGGATGGATGGGTGGATGCATGAATGAATGATGTATGGATGCAGGATGGATGGATGGGTGGATGCATGAATGAATGATGTATGGATGCAGGATGGGTGGGTGGGTGGATGCATGAATGATGTATGGATGGATGCAAGGCGGTTCGGGCTCGCTCGCTCGCTGCGGTGCAATATGCAAATTAGTTTACGCCTGTTAGAAAGGCGACCCCGGGGGAGGCAGAAGATGTCTGACTGACCACCCCTAGGTCTACCTCTCCGTCAAGAAGTAGCCGAGCGTTACTGAGAGGCCTCCTGGGTGAGGGCCCTCTCCTAGGATCGCACAGCAGAGTAACCACACACCACAAATGGACACTACACCAGAGGTCGAGTTCGTAAGCTTTATCAGGAAGTAAAGGCCGCTGGTTCCCAGCGATATGTACAAGTAGACCGAGGGGTCTGTAAAGTCTCGGAAAAGGGGGGTCAGGGAAGCGGGACAGTCTCGGTTGGGGTGTATGAAGGGATACCCTGCGCACAGCTCTCAATCCTCGAGCCGGGGGTTCCGAGAGGTTGAGCCGCGGCAGCGCCAGCAGGCTCTCAATATGGTTCGGCAAAGGTGGGCCGCGCCAGCAGGCTCTCAAGATGGTTCGGCAAAGGTGGGCCGCGGCAGCGCCAGCAGGCTCTCAAGATGGTTCGGCAAAGGTGGGCCGCGGCAGCGCCAGCAGGCTCTCAAGATGGTTCGGCAAAGATGGGCCGCGGCAGCGCCAGCAGGCTCTCAAGATGGTTCGGCAAAGGTGGGCCTCGGCAGCGCCAGCAGGCTCTCAAGATGGTTCGGCAAAGGTGGGCCGCGGCAGCGCCAGCAGGCTCTCAAGATGGTTCGGCAAAGGTGGGCCACGGCAGCGCCAGCAGGCTCTCAAGCTCTCGTAAGGTTACAGGAAAATGAGTTCTTCTGGGGTCGGCCGTGACAGCGTCAGCAGGGCTTTCCAGTCCAGGATACAACTAACGCCCTAATTCAGGGCTGGCCCAGATATAGGACTGGAGTCCTTTGATGTCCGGACCCTCGCGCCTGGGGGTCAGAGGGGCCGGGATGATGGTGTCCAGACACCCAGCAGGGGGGTGGAGCCAGCGCCCAGGGAGGCCGGAGGGCGATCGAAACCAGGCGTCCGGGGACGGCTGGAGGGCCATCGAAACACCCTTTTCTCCGGGATCTGTCGAGTGGCCACTCGACCACCTGGGTGGATCTTGGTGCCTCGATGTCTGGGCTGTGCTGAGGCCTGGGCCGGGGCCGAGGCCACGTGGTCGTGACGTGGTGGGCCCAAGATGGAGTCGGGTGCAGCCTCGTGCTTAGGTCGTGAGGGGCCCACGCTGGAGCCAGGTCGGTAGTGGGGGTCCGGGATGGTGGCCGGACCAGCAATGTTGGGGCGTGCAGTGTCGGGCAAAAGGGCTGCCCGATGCTGGGTGGAGGGCCGATGTTGTCCTGGACCCACCATGCGGGAGGGGTAGGACCACGCCATGAGGCCGGGTCCAACACGCGTCCCCCCCAGCTGAAGGCAGGGGAGAGTCACCCATCTTCTTGGGGATTGTCCTCGCCGAGGCGGAAGAATCTGGAGAGGCCGTCAGCATTGGCGTGGTCGTTGCCGGGGCGATGCTCCACAGTGAAGTCCATCCCTTGCAGGGAGATGGACCATCGCAACAGTTTCGGGTTCTCGCCCCGCATCTGCATCAACCACCACAGGGGCCGGTGGTCGGTCTGGACCCGGAAGTGGGTGCCGAAGAGGTAGGGCCGGAGCTTCTTTAGGGCCCACACGACGGCGAAGGCTTCCCTCTCGATGGTGCTCCATCGCTGTTCTCTGGCTAGCAGCCGTCGGCTGATGTAGGCAACGGGAAGGTCGATTCCCTCAGAGTTCACTTGGGAGAGGACCACCCCAATGCCGTGCTCCGAGGCGTCGGTTTGGACCACAAACTCTCGGCTGTAGTCAGGGGCCTGGAGCACAGGGGCGGTGCACATGGCAGTCTTTAGAGTCTCAAAGGCTGCTTGGCACTCTGGGGTCCAGCACACCTTCTGGGGTAGCTTCTTGGAGATCAGTTCTGTGAGGGGCCCCACAATGCTTCCATAGTCTTTGATGAAGCGCCGATAGTATCCTGTGAGCCCCAGGAAGGCTCGGACGGCTGTTTGGGTGATTGGGGGCTCCCAGGCCCGGATGGCGTCAATCTTTGGCTGGAGGGGAGCCACCCGGCCGCTTCCCACCTGGTGTCCCAGATACGTCACGGACCCTTGGCCGATCTGGCACTTGCTGGCCTTTATTGTTAGTCCGGCCCGTCGGAGGGCCGACAGGACCTCCCGGAGGTGGGTCAGGTGTGCATCCCAGCGGAGGCTGTACACTGCAATGTCGTCTAGGTAGGCGGCGCTGAACTCTTCTAGCCCGGCCAGCACTCTATTCACGAGTCTCTGGAAGGTGGCCGGGGCGTTTTTCATGCCAAAGGGCATCACCTTGAAATGGTAGTGGCCATCAGGGGTTGAGAAGGCTGATCGCTCTTGCGCTCCAGGGGTGAGGCCGATCTGCCAATACCCGGCCGTGAGATCGAAGGTGCTGAGATACTTCGCAGCCCCCAGGCGATCGATCAGTTCATCCGCCCGGGGGATGGGATGGGCGTCGGTCCTGGTGACGGCATTCAGCCCCCGGTAGTCAACACAGAACCGGAGCTCCGGGGGCATGCCGGGGGTGGCGGCTTTAGGGACCAGGACAACTGGGCTGGCCCACGGACTGTCGGAGGGTTCGACTACCCCCAGCGCTAGCATCTTGGCCACCTCGGACTGGATGCAGGCCCGAACTCGATCGGGCACTCGGAAAGCTCGGTGTCTTACAGGCGGGCTGTCTCCGGTGTCTACATCGTGGACACACCACCGGGTGACTCCAGGGGTGAGGGAAAACAGATCTGCACACTGCCCCAGCAGCTGCCGGCAGTCATGGTGCTGCTCCGGGGTCAGGGTGGAGGAGAGCATGACCCCTTCGAGGGAGCCGTCCTTCTCAGTGGCGCTCATGAGATCTGGCAGCGGTTCGGAGTCGTCTTCAGCTCCTTCATCGGTCGCTAACAGCAGGCTTAGTTCAGTGCGGGCAAAGTGCGGCTTGAGCCGGTTAGCGTGTAGAACCCGGAGGGGGTTCCTGGGGGACTCCATGTCCACCAGATAGGTGACGGGGCTCTTGCGCTCCACCAGACCTGCTGGCCCGGTTCGAATTCGATGGACGAGGCGTTCTGGTCATACCAGCGTTTCATCTCCTCCTGACTGGCTTCAAGGTTGGCTTCGGTAAGTTCCCGGAACTTCCGAGTCTGGTTGCGGAGGGTCAGGAGGTACTGGTGGACATCTGGTGGGGCACCTCGGGCAGCCGTCTCCCAGCCTTCTTTGACCAGGCTGAGGGAGCCCCGGACCGGGTGCCCATACAATAGTTCGAAGGGGCTGAACCCCAGGGACTTCTGGGGTACTTCGCTGTACGCAAACAGGAGGCAAGGCAGCAGAACATCCCATTTGCGTCGTAGTGGCTCCTCGAGGCCCTTGATCATGCCCTTCAGTGTTCGGTTAAACCGCTCCACAAGTCCATTTCCTTGGGGGTGATACGGGGTGGTGAACTTATATGTGACCCCGCACTGTTGCCACAGGGATCGCATATACTTGGAAATAAAGTTTGTGCCCCGATCACTCACGACTTCTCGGGGAAGCCGACTCTGGAGAAGATCCCCATTAGGGCTCGGCCTACTACTGGGGCCGTGATGGTTCGGAGGGGGATGGCTTCCGGATATCGGGTGGCATGGTCCACCAGCACAAGGATGAAGCGGTGCCCTTGAGGGGTGCGGGGGTCCAGGGGCCCCACGATGTCTATCCCCACTCGCTCGAAGGGGGTGGTGACCACGGGAAACGGCTGGAGCGGGGCTTTGACTTTCCCCCCGCTCTTCCCGCTGGCTTGACAGGTCGGGCAGGATCTGCAGTGATTGTGCACATCGTTGCGCATTTTCGGCCAGTAGAAATGAGTCACCAGGCGGCTGTAAGTTTTGTCCTGCCCCAGGTGCCCGGCGAGGGGCACATCATGTGCTAAGTTCAAGAGGAAGTCTCGAAATCGGAGGGGAACGACCAGCACCCGGCTGGCCCCTAGTTCGGCAATCTTCTGTTCACTGTAGAGAAGGTCGTTGTCCCAATAGACCCAGTGGGACCCCGCAGGGTCTCCAGCGGCTTGAGTGGCGGCTTGTCGTCGAATTCCCTCGAGGGAGGGACAGGTGCTCTGTTCTTGTCGGAATTGTTCGCGGGTGGGGCCACCTTCTTGGTGCCACTGAGCTAGTTCCGGCAGGTGGCCGAGCTCGGTGATTTCTTCATGGGTGGGCCCCGGGGGGCCGGGTTCAGGGTCGGTATCCTCAGGGACGGCGGGCGGTGGAGGTGCGGGCCACTCCGGCTCCTCGATCGGGGCTTCCTCTGTGGGGGGGGGGGCCCGGGCGGACATGGAGCGGGTGGTCGCACAAACCCACTCGGGAAGGCCTAGCATCCCCAGATGCTCTCTCCGCTCTACGCTGGCCCAGAGGGAGCTTTCCAGGTTGTTCCCGAGGAGGCAGTCCACGGGGGCATCGTCTCGGACAGTCACTTTCAGCATGCCCGACACCCCTCCCCACTCGAAGGGGATGCGGGCCATCTGGCACAAACTTTCAGAGTTGTCAGCCGACCGCACTGGGCACAAGACGTTGGGGAGAATTTGTTCTGGGGTCACCAAGGGGCAGCGGACCGCCGTCACGCTGGCTCCAGTATCCCGGAGGGCTTCGGCCCGGCGTCCATTGATGGTGACCCATTGGCGGTATTTCTGGGTGTTACCTGGGATCGGGTCTCGGGGGATCATGTCTCGATCACCCAGGCATGCTAAGATCATGGCTGCGGGCTCCCACCTGCTCGGTGTCGTCGCCCTCTTCTTCGCCTCCCTCTGCACTCAGGGCGGCGGCCGCGATCTGGCGGCTCAGGGGACCGGTGGTGCCGGGTCGCTGGTTCATCGGGCAGAGAGGGTCGTTCGCATAATGGCCCTGTCGCTGGCATCTGTGGCACGTAACATTCGGGCGGGGCCCGGGCCTGGCTTGGGGGCCTCCCCTCCAACCCAGGGATGGCGACGGGGAGGTAGGGGATGACCCCGTGGGGGTGTCTCGGCCCCTGCTCTGGCCTCCTCCGCCGCCTCGGGATCGGTGGTTCCCCGGGGATCCCCGGCCGTAGTCTCCCATCGGACTCCGGGGAACTCGGTTGCTCACCCATCTATCCGCCTCGACAGCGAGTTTTCGTGGCTCTGTCAATTTGCTGTCGAGGAGGCGCTGCCGGAGTTCGACGAAGCAATTATTGGAAAGATGCTCCCATAGGATGAGGTCGACCAACTGCTGGTAGGTGGTGACCTGGCAGCCTCTGATCCACCCTTCGAAGGCTCTGCTGTAAAAGTTCACGTACTCCACCCAAGTGGTACCGGGGATTTTTTTACAGTCTCGAAATCGCTGCCGGTACATTTTGGGGGTGAGTCCGTAGCGAGTGAGGAGGGCGGTCTTCATGTGTTTGTACGAGGTCATCTCGGCGTCGGGGAGCTCTAGCAGGGCGTCTCTCCCCTCGTTGATGAACTTCCCCCATAAGCTGGCGCCTCAGTCTTTGAGGGGTACTCGATGGGCGGTCATGGCAACCTCGTAGGCCTTGAACCACTGTTGGATGTCGTCGTTCTTATAGTATTCTTTGACGACCTCCTTGGGTATGTGCACCTTCGTGTCCCCCGGCGGGGGTGAGGCCTTACCCCCGGCGGTGTCGGTTTCCGTTGTCTTGGCCTTGATTTCCAGTTCTTTGAGGCCGCGCTCATGCTCGAGCACGAGTTTCTTTTCTTCGAGGTCTCGTTGTCTTCTCCTTTCCTCTAGGTCTCCTTCCAGCCATAGTTGCTCGAGGGCTAATTTCCTTTCTGCCAGCTGTATCTCTCCTTCTTGTCGGAGTCGGGCGAGCTCCAACTCGTGGAGCCGGTTCCTCTCTCGTTCTCGGGCGTCTCCGTGGGGGAGGCCCGTGTCTAGGTCTGCGGGTCTTTCCCCCGCTGGGTTCGCGTCGGTCTCCGGGCGTCCATTCGGGCCCGGGTTATCTTCATTCTGAGGCGGCGCGTTATCGGCGTCCGCCCAGGCTTGCAGGGCTGATTTAAAATCCTCTTTGGTGTTGAGGCCCGTGGTAGCGATGCCTAGGTCCTTGCAAAATTGTTTTAATTCCTTGTGGCTGTAATCTTCCATCTTTTCTTTCTGGAATTCCGCTGTCGGTCTGGTTTCCTGAGTAGTCATGGTCGCGGTGTGTTTTTCTCGGTAGTGAGTGAATTACTCTCTTGTACGATCTGCGTCGGCTCGGATCCCGTCGCCTGCCACCAATGTTAGAAAGGCGACCCCGGGGGAGGCAGAAGATGTCTGACTGACCACCCCTAGGTCCACCTCTCCGTCAAGAAGTAGCCGAGCGTTACTGAGAGGCCTCCTGGGTGAGGGCCCTCTCCTAGGATCGCACAGCAGAGTAACCACACACCACAAATGGACACCACACCAGAGGTCGAGTTCGTAAGCTTTATCAGGAAGTAAAGGCCGCTGGTTCCCAGCGATATGTACAAGTAGACTGAGGGGTCTGTAAAGTCTCGGAAAAGGGGTGTCAGGGAAGCGGGACAGTCTCGGTTGGGGTGTATGAAGGGATACCCTGCGCACAGCTCTCAATCCTCGAGCCGGGGGTTCCGAGAGGTTGAGCCGCGGCAGCGCCAGCAGGCTCTCAAGATGGTTCGGCAAAGGTGGGCCGCGGCAGCGCCAGCAGGCTCTCAAGATGGTTCGGCAAAGGTGGGCCGCGGCAGCGCCAGCAGGCTCTCAAGATGGTTCGGCAAAGGTGGGCCGCGGCAGCGCCAGCAGGCTCGCAAGATGGTTCGGCAAAGGTGGGCCGCGGCAGCGCCAGCAGGCTCTCAAGCTCTCGTAAGGTTACAGGAAAATGAGTTCTTCTGGGGTCGGCCGTGACAGCGTCAGCAGGGCTTTCCAGTCCAGGATACAACTAACGCCCTAATCCAGGGCTGGCCCAGATATAGGACTGGAGTCCTTTGATGTCCGGACCCTCGTGCCTGGGGTTCAGAGGGGCCGGGATGATGGTGTCCAGACACCCAGCATAGGGGTGGAGCCAGCGCCCAGGGAGGCCGGAGGGCGATCGAAACCAGGCGTCCGGGGACGGCTGGAGGGCCATCGAAACACCCTTTTCTCCGGGATCTGTCGAGTGGCCACTCGACCACCTGGGTGGATCTTGGTGCCTCGATGTCTGGGCTGTGCTGAGGCCTGGGCCGGGGCCGAGGCCACGTGGTCGTGACGTGGTGGGCCCAAGATGGAGTCGGGCGCAGCCTCGTGCTTAGGTCGTGAGGGGCCCACGCTGGAGCCAGGTCGGTAGTGGGGGTCCGGGATGGTGGCCGGACCAGCAATGTTGGGGCGTGCAGTGTCGGGCAAAAGGGCTGCCCGATGCTGGGTGGAGGGCCGATGTCGTCCTGGACCCACCATGCGGGAGGGGTAGGACCACGCCATGAGGCCGGGTCCAACAACGCCGCACCACTTTCAAATATCACCAGCCGCCCCTGGGCCCACTAGTAGCATTTGTCATCACCAGCCCAGGCACACCCAGTGCACTTTACTAGGGACTTCATGGTGATACAAATATGCCAAACATGGATATCCAATCAGAATAACAATTTACATAGGGAGCACTTACACTATGGCACTGATCAGCAGTGGCAGAGTGTCCAAAACATCTAAACCAGCAAAAACGAAATCCAGCACAGCATCAAAAATACAGGAGGTAGAGGCAAAAAGATAGGGGGAAACCACGCCAAAGATGCCAGGTCTAACAGTTCTACATACAACACCTCCCTTATTCATACAGATATTAACACATAATTGCTCTCTTCTACAATCACTGACCAAAGCACACACTCATCAATACAGCAAATCTCACAATCACGCACTCGGACATATAGTGGCTTATATACTCCAACACTTACATATACTGCTTTGTACATATGTAGTTACTCACACATATACCACTGAGACATCCATTCACTCACCAATACAGCCATACGCACACTCACTCGCCCATGCACTCATGAACCCATGCACCCAGAGAATCACCCATTCACACATCCATGCAGGGAGTCACACCCCCTCCCACACAGATACTTGGGCACCCGTACAGGTACTAAGACAACCAATCATTAACCCATATAGATAATCATGTAGCTACTCACAAACTCATGTGGCCACTTACACACCAACTCCTATCACGAGAGAAAAAAAATGAATGCCCCCCAGTTCCATTACCCGCTGTCAGCCCCGGGGACCCCATTCCCCGGGGCCCGGTCATTTTTTATTTAAAAAAAGGGAGAGGGACTGCATGCCCCCCCCAGGCCATTTTTGCCCCAGGGACCCCATTCCCCGGGCCATGGCCAATTTAAAATGGAAGGGGGCCAAGTGGTCCCCCTCCCAGGCCATTTTGGCCCAAGGGACCACCCTGGGGCACGGCCTCACGTAGGGGACTACCGGGTGAGCCCCAATGCCCCTGCAGTCCCTGCCGGCTCCCCATCTCCTGCAGGATCCTGCATTGCTTTTGTGCAAAGGGAGCTGCTGACATGCAGCCCCCTTTGCCGAAAAGCAATTCTGCTCCGCTTTATGGAAGCGAGAGCAGTTTTCCAGCCCTTGCTTCCATGAAGTGAAGCAGAAGTTTGCTATTTCATGGCGGGAGCAGTGCTCCCGCCATGCCATAGCAAACTGCAATGTCCTGGGGATGGGCACCCTGGAACATTGCTGTAGCCAGCCCTGGGGGGGTGGCAGTCCCCAGGGCCATGAAGGGCTCCATCAAATTTAAAGCCCCAGGGAGATGGTGGTCCCCGAGGCAAACGTCCACAACATACCCCCACAGTAACATAATTAGTGCCGTGGGGAGGTGGTGGTCTCTGGGGCAGTGTAGGGAGCAGGAGCCCCCCACACTTACATTTTAAAAATGAAGCCCCTGGGAGATGGAGGTCGCCGGGCTGTGGGGTGGGCACATGTATTTAAAGACTAAAGCCCTGGGCAGGTGGCAGTCCCCGGGGCTTGGGGGGCCCGCGAGACCCCACATCCAATAAATATTCAATCCCCCGGAGAAGGGGTGGTCCCTGGGGCAGTGTGGGGGGCAGGACCCCCCTCACTTTTTCCTACAAAAAAGCCCCGGGGAGGTGGCTGTCCCTGGAGCTTTTGAAATGTCCCCGGGACCAGGCCCGCCCGGGGGCTTTATTAGACAAAGCGCGGGAGACCGCGCTTTGTTTTTAAGAAAACAAATTCTGCGGGATTTGCATACCCTGCGCGACTCCTGCCAATTAATTTTTTTAATGCTTTTGTGGGCCCTCGGGGTCCCTGTTGGACCCCCTGAGCAGGCCTAGGGGGTCAGGGTGTTTCTACCCTGCCCCCTTTTCTTGTTTTTAATCCTTTTTTTCCTTTTTTCTTGTGATTTAGTTCAACCGAGTCACTGGATGACTGCCAACACTTCCTGGTTTGAAGTGTTGGCAGCCAATCAGAGTCAAGCTCATGCTCAGGAGGGTTTGCGTATCCACCGCAGTCACCAGATAAAAAAAAATGTAATATGAATTTCTCAGGAACTACTGAATGGATTTACACCATTAAAAACAAAGAGTGCACTATGGACCAAGAGCCATCTCTCTGCCAAATTTGGTGTAATTCCGTTCAGCAGTTCAGGCTGTAACTGCGACAAACTTTTCCTATGGGAATGAAAATGGAGAAAAAGCGTTTTGGGACCCACCTTTTTTCTCGACGAATCACCTCGAAACTTTCAAGACAGGAGCTAACCAGAGTGCCCCATTAGTTTTTAAAATGTTGCAAAGATTTGTCAACCAGCGCCAAAGATATTGGGAAAAGAAAAAATGCTTTTTGAATACAATCAAGGTCCTTACTATAACTAGACTGTCAGTAGGTAATATAAATAAATATATATACTTATTCACTGTAAATAACAAAGGTTACAGGGACCGTTATAGTTAAAACAGAGAAATAGTTAGTTAACTAACTATAAACTGCGCCCCGCCATGCACTGTTTATGACCTCACGTATGAAATCACTAAAGACATGTTCTATTACATCATTTATCTCATCACTGATGAGATCTCAAATGACTAGTGCCACCCAGTGCTTTAAATGGAAAAAGGGAGGTGCTGGTACTCACCAAATTGATTGTGGTACGTCTGGTAGGGGTGTGGCTACGATGCAGGCATTTACAAGATGAGCATTTTCTTCTTCAATGTAAAGTGCTCGAGTGCCCTTCGCCCAAGTTCGGGTCATATATGCAGGATGTGATTGGTATTTTTTGTAGTTTCATATATCTGACCCGGGGGCATTAGAGCGTTTTCACACGACAAGCAGTTTTACATGAAAACAGTAAGTTCAGGGGCTATTTCAGGGGGTTGGTAAAAATAAATTGGGTTATTAGTTGCAAAGGATATGAGTCTTTCAGAAGTAATACATCCACAATTATCTTTTAACTGGGAGCCAAATACCCCATTGTAACACTTGATTCTCTCATTGTAGTGAAGCAGAGCAGTCCAAGCCCTACTCACTGGAGGTGATGTGGGCTAGTAACCCCAGCTTGCAGCTACTTAAGAACAGTGCGTAATAGATCAGTGTACATTTGGTGCTATTTCTTTGAAAAGGGAGCCATTTTATTTCAAACTACTAAATACTAGGCATAGATATCAAATACGTCCATCGGGTAAATGGAAATGCCTTTGATGACATGCTCATATTACACTATATCTCAAGTGGTTCCTAAACCCTAAAACCACAATACCCCCACCTATATCAGATGCAGCATCTCAATGTAAGGGGGGGGTGTCATTTTAGCTAAGGCAGGACTACTGGCTTTGTCAGGTTGACACCACACTAAGAGCAATAACCACATGTCATACTGTGTCATAGTAGCATCATTGGAATTAATAGGAACATAAGTAGTGGAAAGTATTCATTGTAAATGTCAATATTGCATTGTTAATTTAGCATTTGTAAATTGATGATGTGTTTCAGCAACTTTCTTTACAGTCTATGTGCCACAAAGTGCAACCATAGGACCAACCAAAAGGCAGTCCCTGCACTCCAGATTCGCAGAGCAAAATCTCTCATTCTAGAGTTTTACTTAAAATCTTGGTTAACCTGTCCTGCAGTCATGTGTGCAAGGCCCCAGGAGATGTAGGGTTGATTTTGATAATACATTTTTAGAGGGCTGCTGCTCTTCTTGCAGCCCCCCACAACACACTTGAAGCAGGTTGGTAGTGTCCCTGCTGTCCTTAGGGCTATCAAGTGCACAAACAAATATGAAAGGAGGACCTCATTTGGCATTAAGTGTCGTACCGGGCCGAAAGCAGTGAATATCTGATGAGCAGCTTTGCCACTTTGTTATTCTCTTCTTGCAGCTGCATGCCAAGTGTCTTCTTGTCTTTGTTTTTTCAAACGGTGCTCATGCCCACCGGGCACCTCAGTGCTGCACAAGTTGGGGGCAACACAGGAATTCCACTTTTGGATGCCCCAGGTGGTTCTGCTGGTTGCCAACACAGGAGTCGGCATCTTCATTGTCCCTGCCATGTAGGCTCTTCAGTGCATGCCCCGCTCCCCTCAGACACAGTACAGGGTTTGGACGTGCACACTACCATTTGGGTAGCGCTCCTCCTCTTCCTCGTTAATTGTGGTCCCAGGAATGTGGTGCCAGGCCCCCAGTTATACTATGCCTGTCCCCAGGCACCTGGGGTAGCTGTGGGCAGAAATCAGTACAGGGAGGGGGCACCCTTCTCAAAGGAGGATCATTTAACCCCTTGTATGCTCGTGAAAGAACCATTCCGTCACAAGCACAGCGCCACCGCGGCTCGTGACGGAGTAGTTCCGTCACAAGCATGGCGGTGCCGCGCGGCCCCCCTCCCCCTAGCGCCGCGGCGGAATTACCGCCGCGGCCAAGGGGTTAAAGAGACAACCATGTTGTTCAGGGCCCAGGTCCTACAACAGGGAGAATTTTGATGACATTGGGCAGAGAGTCACTCGCTCAGTCACTCGTTTCTTTTCTCTTGAATAGGGCAATCTTTAAAGTTGCATATCTTTGGCCCTGTAGGGCTGATTATGATCATGTTTTGCTTGTTGTGCTCCTATTGTCACGCCCTAGCCACCAGGAACATTTTCTTCAGGAGTCCTGGCATCTAAAGGTTGATTTGTAAGGGAGCTAGATTTTCTGTCTCTCTGCGCTATACTTGTCCTCTGCTTGGTTCGCTTTTCTCCTACTAGTGAGGCTCCTTGAGCAGCCCCTCCACAACCAGCCAGTAAAACACCCTCCATGCAACACGCCCCTGGTCCCAGAGCCTCTGGGCTTCTTGAATGGCACCAGTATATCAGAGAAGTGCATGGCCAGTCCACAGAAGTGCTAGGGGGCCACTCATCACCCAGGGTTCCCCAGCAGATCCTTTCCTTCAACTGTTCATTATAGGGCATAAATGGGACGGCACCACTGGCCCTAGAAACACCCATCTTAGTCAAGTCAGCTGAAATTAAAGTCCTTAGTCCACCCTTAAAGACAATCAGGCTTTTCCTTCCTGCTGGACATCCTTTCTCCATTGTAGCCCCCAGGTCTAGGTTCTTCTCAATGGTCTCTCCTTTGCGCATGGGTTTTTAAGTGAGATGGATGTTTTAGAAACCAGGCATCCCCAGCCAATCCGAAGATTCCACACATTCACTCCACCCCGTCCCAACACTCCTGCACAGTACTCTGGGGGAAATCTAAAGTGGTGGCTTCAAATTGTCTTTTTTGAGTGCTCCTCTGAGAACCTCAGCTCTGCCCCTAGCTGGCACAACCACCTGATCCCTTCTTACCAAACCTTCAAAGGTGATCCCCTCCTGTGTTGGCTATAGAGGTCTGGGCTTTTCATAGTTTGTTCAAGTGGATCTGGGCTGTCCCATTGCAGGTGCAGTGGGACAAGCTCATTTTCGATGCAGTTTTTTTCGCCACCCTTTTCCTTTCCCAGGAACTGGGTCAAGCACTGTAATTGCCCTTTTGTGTGGGAAGGCATTTGATCCCTCTGCTCAGAAGCTGTAGGGGGGAAGGCCTGGAAAACGATTATAAGCTATGACGAAGAAAGATGACAAATCTTTGAGCCCCATAAGATGTATAGATACCAACTTATTCCAAGACATGTTGGAACTCAGGGCTCAAGGGGCATTGTTGCCAAAGGTCGTGACTACCTTCCAAATCGGGCAACATATCTCTCTTCCTATCTTCTTTCCTATAGGTATCAGCATGAAGGGGTGTCGCTTGTATGTGACTCTGCTCCATCATTTCTTGGGTGGTATGGAAGAAGCACAAAGCCATGTGGGCTATCTTGTGGCATATGGAGGCACTGCTATTAAAGATGTGCAGATCCAGGCTGGCCTTGTGGGAGTATTCTAAGGTGAAGAAATAGCAGTTAGATAGATATCAACCAGAAAGAGTTTCACCAGAGGTAAGCAACTTGTTAATCAACTATGAAGCAACAATAGTGCTTCAATTAAACCCTGTTTCAACAAATATTCTCAAAACAATATAAGCAAAATAGTCAAAGACTTCCATAAATTCCCGTTTATTTAATGTATGATTTACACAGCTTTAGGTCCACAGAACCACAAGTAGATTTTTGATATTTGGTCTGTTTCCATTTCAACGTCTTTGTAAGCTATCCCTCTATTCCTTCTGCATAGTTTGGGACTGTGTAGTAATTGACTCCAGACTGGTTGAGGTATTTCAGGTAGATTTATTATAAGATGTCAAGTAGTCTAGATCTAACCCCACCAGGAGCAGCCAGCAGGCAGCTCAGCCCCATCATAACTGTGGCTTATCTTCAATCAGCACCCAACATTCCATGGTGCATCACAGTGCAGAGGCATTCCACTAGAAGGCATGAAGTAGGTAAAGGCATACATAGGAATATGCAATAGGTAGAATACAACAGACTGCTACAAATTCCATTATCTCTTTGGCTATTATTTTTTATTTCAAAATCGAAAACCATAAATCAGGGGGAATCTAATTGACACCTTTTTTGATGTTGTATTGACTTTTTGTAGTAATACAACAACAAAAATGAAACGAAGTAAAGAGGAATTGCAGTGTTCCAGAAAAATTCACTGACAGAGAACTGAAAAGTCCATTGACAGACAGAGCTGAAAGACATAAAAATGTGTGAAGTGCTCATTGAAATTAGTAATGGAATATAAGCCGAGGAGTGATCCATTCAATGTAAGAGGCAAAACTGAATACTGGTGAGGAATATGGACATCCTGACCAAGAGAAAGAGGGTTATATGTCAGAATACAAATGACAGCCAGCAACAATATCCACTGCAGAATATCATCTACGGTAAGTATACATCTACTGTTCTTAGTTCCCATCTTTGTAAGATGAAAATATATGTGTTGTTGGTGTACGTAGATATGGAGTTATGAATAGTAAATCTCATATGTGTACCATGAAGATATATATTGCAATTTTTATTGTATTTATGTAGTGCCTACTACCCCGACAAGTGCTTCGACGAGTTGCACGCTACCCTGGAACCCAAACACAATTAGTGGTGAATTAGGATAGGGAAATATGAGTTTGAGCAGTGGACATTCAAGACTGTTAGTTGGATTGAGTAGGACAATGGAGGAATACTAGAGGGAAGAGTCTAGAAAGTGTTATTTGGGAGATCAGAGTGGTAAATCGAGGTTTGGGATGAGTAAAAGGAGAGATGGAGGAGGGAAGAGACTCCAGAAAAAGATTAGGGAGATCATAGTAGTAAAATTAGGTTTAGGATGAGTTAAAAGAGGGATACATGAAGGAAGAACTTAGAAAGCGTTGCTTGATGGATCACAGTAGTAAAATTACATTTGGGTTCAGCTAAGGAGGGATTGAGAAGGTAGAAGTCTAGAAAGGGTTGCTTTGGAGATCATAGAGGTAGAATGAGGTTTGGGATGAGTCAGAGAGTGGAGGTTGAGGATATTTTAAGAGAGGTGTAGGGTGAGGCAGAGTAGTACATTGGAGAGAGTCAAATGATTTTTTTTTCTTTTGTTTTCTTCTACAGTAGTACTGAAGTAATAAATATATAAATACATAACTATATAGAAATGGTATGCATGTATAAGGAAGATAATATAATGAGATTTAAAGCTGTATTGTATAAACTCGGACTTTCAGGTGTTGCTGTACGTGAAGCTAATTTATTTGTGTATTTTTACAACTATTTTGTTAATTTATTTTTAATGTTATTTTATTTTCATTTTTAACTTTTTCTAAATATTTTAATAGTGAAGCACTTGTAAATAAAATAACTATGATAATATATACATATTGTGATAAATTAAACAGACCTATAAGCATCTAATCAAATAACTTATATGAAAACTATGCAGTGACCTATAACCATATTTAGCATAGAATAATATATATAAATTGATGGAATCATAGGTCATATATACCTTTGCTAAGTAGGCCTAAAGAATATGTATATTTTTCTAACATAATTATTATTCATATTTGTACAATGAAATACACATATCTAGATAATACATATAATGAAATTATAAATGTTTACATACACAGGGATAAGCTGTACATTAGTGTTGGAATATGGTGTGTATGTAGGAAGGAGCCAACTCTTGAGTAGTCTTCTGAAGATAAGATGGTTATCCGTGGATTTTATGAATGGGGGTAATTAATTCCATAGTTTGGCTGCTGGACAGAAAAAGAGGTACCACCTACGTTTTTTTCTTGCATGGTTGGGTTTTAATGCAAGGTGCCAATCTTGAGTACCAACCTTTTTTAATCAATTTGGCAATTTTATTCCTGATGAAAAGCGGCCCTATTCAGTGTATTGCTTTGTGGGTGATACAAAGCAGCTTACAGGTGTATCTTCTAGTAACCGATAACCAATGTAGGGTCCTCAAGACAGGGAGATGTGGGCTTGTGGCTTTCCATGTAGGAGAAGTCTGGCAGCATAGTTCTGAATCAGTTGTAGTCTTTTATAAAGATGATGCATGGTAGAGAGTAATGTACAAGATAGTGGTCTAGGCCTTGTATGGAAATCCCACGTGGGGAAAGATGCGTTAGCAAAGTTTCCATAGTATAAAGCTTGATCTTGCTAATTTGTCCACTTAGGCATTCATTGATAACTTGGAGTCCATGGTACTTCCAAGGTTTTTACGTCATTATAAACTTTAAGAGTTGGTCTCAGATCGTCAGGCCAGGAGAAGAGTGGGTGATAATTTTTCCATGTGAGTATTTCAGTTATGGAAGCATTCAATTGAGATGGCTCCATGCCATCCACTCATCAACGGCTCCGAGGCACCTGAAGATTTATGATTTTCCAATGTCTTTGGGGCTTTCCAGTTTAAGGAGTATTTATGTGTCATCTGCGTAGTTATAGCATATGTGCTGAAATTCATTGATCATTGCCGGTAATGACTTCATGTAGATGTTGAAAAGCATGGGTGAGATGATAGACTTGAGAGAGCCCCACTTTTGTAAAGTAAGGTTTGGATCAGAATGGGGAGTATGGATGACTGTTCTGTTCTGATGGTAGGACGTCATCCAGTCGGGAGCCGTTTTGGTCTGCTCTGTTTTTAAGGTAATGCCAGATGGCGATAAGGGCAGATCATGCACCTCTTCCTGAGCGGAATCCTGTTTGTTAGTCTGAAAGTATGGAGTTATCTTTGCTGAAATGTGACATCTGGGAGAATGCTGCTCTTTCTATCAGTTTGCACAGGAAAGGTCAATTTGTAATCAGTCTGTAGTTGTCGGGGTCTTGCAGGTCCAGGTTTGTTTTCTTTAATAATGGGCGCAAGTATGCCTTTTTTAGGTCTTCTGGAAAGATTCCTGTAGTTTAAGAATTATTGACGATTCTTCTTATTGGTACGGCAGCAGAGGTATTTAAAAGAATGTTCTTGAAGATTTGTGGTGGACACGGGTTAGAAGGACAGCCAGCTGGCCTGCTTGCTTTGACCAGATCCTGAAATGTACTCTGTGATATTTGTTTGAAGGAATACAGAGGCTGGGTTAGCCTACTCTTGGAGGGATTTTTGGGAAATGGTTTGGAGCTGGTGATTTTCCTTTGTTTTAAATAAGAGTCCAAAGTGTCTGCTTTGCTTGTGCAATGATTTGCCAATTAGTCAGTGAACCCTTGAGTAATGGGATGAGTTCCTTCTGTGCATTAGAGTTTGCCAACATTTTGTGAGAATTTTATATAATTCTTTATTTGCACATTTAACATTTTGAATTCTGTTGGAATAGTACCTTTTGTTCTTTAGCTTTTTGATTGTTGACTTGTATATTCTGTTAAGTTTGTGTAGGTGAAGTTTGTCTTGATTGCGGCTTGTTTTGAGCCAGGTATGTTGCAGCTTTCTAATTTGCTGTTTCATCTTTTTTTGTTCTGTATTTCTCAAAGGTGCTTCTTTGTTGTTGTTAGTGGTATTAAGATATCAAAAGCTTTCTGTAACTACTCATACAGTTTTTGAACTGAATGTATTGTGTCTAGGTCTGTGCTGGATGTTAATTGTGTTTCCAAATATTCAAAATTGAGTTTATTCCATAGTGGATAAGTAGATGCATGTAAGGTGGCCTTGGGTGTGTTGATTTGTGGCATTTTATGTTAGAAAGTTACCAAATGGTGGTCTGACCATGTGACCGGAGTAATCCTTTGATATCGTTCCTTTTCCTATCTTGCCCCTCTGCTTCGGAATAAACTGCCTCCCCCCCCACCTTCTATCCATTTCTGAACACAAACTCTTCCGTGAAAGTCTCAAAACATGGCTTTTCCCTAAATAATTTCTGCTGTCAGGGTGGGGCTTGAACCCGCCCCTCTTCTCCATTGGCTGGACTCCTAAATGCTGGCCAGCCATTGGAGAAGATAGGCGTCTTTCCATTTAAGCCCCGTCTTTTTGGGATTCGGGAGTTTGTTTTTTAGGTTCTTTCTCTCCTCTTCCCATTGGCTGGAAATTTACATTCCAGCCAATGGGAAGAGGAGATAAAGAAAAACACGCCCTCGAATCCGTAAAATGACGGGGGGTTCGTCCGAGGTATTTCTGCTTGACCTCAGAGAAACATGGTGGTCCTTTCCCCCTTGCGCTGTTCTTGGGGCTCTTTGAGTGTCTGTCCCTCGGGCCCGGCTTGTTTTTCATAGTAGCATTCATCAGAAGATTCACTTTCTACTTTCCCCTACTGAGGCAGCCATGCAAAGACAGGAGCGCGCTAAAAAAAAGCATAATAATTAAGCCCCTTGCGCGAGATAGCCGGCGGCGCGCACGCCCCACACAAGCCATACGCAGTTACAAAGGCCGGGCTGTAGCCTGGTGCGCGGCCCTGCGCTGCCGTGTTTTTTTCCCCTTCCCTCCCTCCTCTCTCGCAGGCGTCTCGCGCCCCCTCCTTTGCAATCGCCAGTGCCCTCGCACCTCTTCGCCTCTCACCGTTATCGTTCTTCCCTTCGGAAGGCTGGCCTGGCGCCCCCGCCAGCTCGCGTGCTCCTTCTCTCCTGTCCTGTCTCGCGCTCCCTCCTCACGTGTTCTCCCTGTCTCCCCGGCCGGAGGTGGGGTGGAAGGCAATCCACTCCCTCACATGACTCCAGCGTTTGTCCCCGTGATCAGCAGCGCCGATACCCCGTGTCCCTGCAGCCCGAGGGGGGAGAGGGAGGCCCGCCTGCTGCCCGCGTGACTACAACAGCCTGACAGCAACCAGGAAATAAGAGGCGCCCAACCGCAGCGGGCCCAGCGCCCTCCCGTGCTCCCCCTTCCAGAAATTTCCACCGCCCCATCCCCATGTACATGTTGGATCCAGGCCTGGACACCAACTCCAGGTGAGTGCAGGGGACGGCCCACTGACAGCCACGGGCGGAGGGAGGAGGCTGACTTTGTGAATAGCAAGCCGCGGGAGCTCTGTTTGTGTAGCGTATGACAAGGGGGATCAGCTGTGTATATCTATATACACACGAAAGTTATTCGTACGCAGGCCTGCACAATCTGTATATATGTACTAAAATGCAAAACAAATACGCAACAATGTATATGGTAAGTATTCTGAGAAACAATTTCACTGTTGTAGTGTCCAGCGATATGCCTGTGTGCTCTATTCGTGAACGCAGTTTGGTTCTTTCCCTACACTGAAGAGGAACGAATGGGCTCACGTATAAGTGGGCCATATGCTCAGAGCGGCAGTTAAGTGCTGACAGGTCTGTGCCTCCTGATTGAATCTCAAAATTAACTTTGTTTCAGCTTTACAGTTGTTGTAAACCCCAAATTACCATTAAAAACAATGCATATCACACCACGCTACACGAAATGCGTGGAGCAAATTTAAAAAATTGAACATTCATACATGCACACCTGTCCAACATTTAAGGCTAGTTAGTACAAGATTTATATGATACACAATATCTTATCATGTATTTAAGGCAGGTCAGAAATATGAAATTAAGCTTTATTTTGGAATGCGCTGAAGGTGTTTTGTGTTGCTGTATATGATTTACATTTTAATTTTTAGTGGTACTTTATGATATGTGTTTTCTATAGTTCGGCTCGTTGTGCTTGCTTTTCTTGCCTCTGTTCCCTCATTGTGCTTGTTTTTCTGGCCTCTGTTCCCTGGTTGTGATCGTTTTTCTTGCCTCTGTTCCCTGGTTGTGCCTGGTTGTGATAGTTTTTTCTTGCTTCTGTTCCCTGGTTGTGATCGTTTTTTCTTGCCTCTGTTCCCTGGTTGTGATCGTTTTTTTTTCTTGCCTCTGTTCCCTGGTTGTGATTGGTTTTTTTTTCTTGCCTCAGTTCCCTTGTTGTTATCGTTTTTCTTGCCTATGTTCCCTGGTTGTGCCTGGTTGTGATCGTTTTTCTGGCCTCTGTTCCCTGGTTGTGCTCGTTTTTCTGGCCTCTGTTCCCTTGTTGTGATCGTTTTTCTTGCCTCTGTTCCCTGGTTGTGCCTGGTTGTGATCGTTTTTCTTGCCTCTGTTCCCTGGTTGAGCCTGGTTGTGATCTTTTTTCTTGCCTCTGTTCCCTGGTTGTGATTGTTTTTCTTGTTTAAAACTTTTCTGCAGAAAATTCTTGCCATTGGGTGTTCCCATATGTTGACAAGCATGCTTCAGGTCCGTACATGCTAGTAACGCTCAAACGCAACAGCTGTGTGTGTGTGGTGCTCTGTGTTTGGCGCTCTGTGTGTGTGTCGCTCTGTGTGTGTGTCGCTCTGTGTGTGTGTGTGTGGCGCTCTGTGTGTGTGTGTGGTGCTCTGTGTGATTTTCTGTGTGTGGCGCTCTGTGTGTGTGTGTGGCGCTCTGAGTGTGTGTGTGGCGCTCTGTGTGTGTGTGTGTGGTGCTCTGTGTCTGTGGTGCTCTGTGTGTGTGTGGCGCTCTGTGTGGCGCTCTGTGTGTGTGTGTGTGTGTGGCGCTCTGTGTGTGTGTGGCGCTCTGTGTGTGTGTGTGGCGCTGTGTGTGTGTGTGTGGCGCTCTGTGTTTGTGTGTGTGTGTCGCTGTGTGTGTGTGTGTGTGTGTGGCGCTCTGTGTGTGTGTGTGTGGCGCTCTGTGTGTGTGGCGCACTGTGTTGCACTCTGTGTGTGTGTGGTGCTGTGTGTGGCACTCTGTGTGTGTGGTGCTCTGTGTGTGGTACTCTGTGTGGCGCTCTGTGTGGAGCTCTGTGTGGCGCTCTGTGTGGTGCTCTGTGTGTGTGTGTAGGGCTCTGTGTGTGTGTGTGGGGCTCTGTGTCTGCTAATACTCTCTACTACTCTCTAATGCTCACCTATTGCCATTGTAAATGACAATACCATTTATTTATGTTTTAAAAAATGAAAAAAATGCCATTTGCAATGCCAATAGCTCTAACTTTAACAAAGACAAGACCATTGCATTGTAAATGCTTGTTTTAAAGGGGGCCTCGAAACAGGTCTCTATCGGGCTCTGTTTTGTGCCCTGGCACAGGCGGTCAGTTTTTTTTCCGGACTGCAATGACAGCAGGCACAACGATGTGCGTGTGCTCACACTGTTCATTTCTCACTAGTGGGGAAGTTACGGCATGACGTCATGCCAGGTGAGCGCTGTAGGGGAAGGGTAACCCTTTAGAGTCATTTTCTTTCTGGATTCCCCTTCTCTTTTTTTAAACTGACGAGCAGCAACATTGTAGTGGTGTCACCAGGGCTTTAAGTGGTAAATGTTTCAATACTATATACAACCCATAGTTGCTGCTTATTTATCTTATGCCACTAACAACCACTACAAAGCCAATAGTCCTGACTTCTTGTAGGTATGATGTTACTTGTTGTCTCATATATCTGGATGCAGTGACTGAAACAGCAAATTACAAGGCAGGCGGCAAACTATGCTAAACACAGATTTTCAATGTATGTGTTTTAAGCGATGCCCTTAATTACATTACCCACGCCCCTTTCAGAGTCCCCCATAGTTTTTTCATACCACTTAAAGCCCTGGGACTGGGAGTGTTTGCGTGTGGCAAAAAAGGACGCTTTGTGCATGGGATGTTACAACGTCCTCCTTCTTCAAAAACTGAATTCAAGGTCTAGGAGCATTACAAAACTTAAATGAGTGAACAGTCTTTGCCAAAGAAACTTGTCTGTGTGTTTCTTTTTAAAACGCTTTGAACAAATACTGACATTAACATAACAGTACAACTAAAGTAAAGGTTTTTTGATTCCAGAATATTTTGAAAAGAAATGATGTGACAACGTGGTGTAGGGGAATCTCTCGAGTTCAACAATCGGACGAAGCGCAGGCGACCAGAGAAAGGCGAAACCAAGGAATTATGTGTTATCATTGTAATCATTCGTAGAAGCGCCCTGGGACTGCCAGCGCCACCAGAGGTGACATACTGTTTCCGTTTTAGAGAGGGAACCTGTAGGGTGGTAAACAGGGTACTGGTTGTTCCTCGGGCCTCCCGCTGCAGCCGTTCCTGCTGACGTGCTTTCGATCTAACGTTCTGAATCACAATAACAGCCCGTGCCCCCTCTCACTGCAGCGTGCTGTTTTCGTCAGCTTCTGATTGGCCGGTTCGGCTGCCTGTCAGCGGCAGGGGGCGGTCTGCTGAACTGGTTCTTTCTGCTACCGGGCAGAAGTTGTTAATAAGGGGCTGAACTGAATGGGCAGCAGGTAGACCAGGCAGGGGTGGCAGTGACAGTAGGTGAGGGCAGAACTGGAGGCACTAGGGTAAAAATTGCACAGGGGTGAAAGGACAATACAGAACTATTAGTATTGAGCGAACAAAGGGGAGATATAACCTTATGACACGGGTATTGTGCTAGTGTTCAGGGGAGAGAGTTGAAGAAAGAGAATTAAAGACGAGGGGCGCACAGAGGGACACCAGGGTGTGAAAGCCAACAGAGGGGATAGATACGCCGACTGAGTGGCAGAGGGGATTTTGCTTCGAACAGCTGTTCTCTCATTGCTGCGGCTGGGCTTCTTGGTGCAAAGAAGCTTGCTGACTGGGGCTCTGCCGCAAGGTGCAGGCTGCTGGCACAGAGGAGGAAAGAGCAAGCGTCGAATCCGGACCCGAGATGAAGTTCGCGAGGTTTCTGATGAAGAATGCCGCCCTGGCCAACATCCCCAAGCACATCGAGCGATTCTCCAAGTTCTCCCCGTCCCCTCTCTCCATGAAGCAGTTCCTGGATTTTGGTAAGCCCGCTGCCGCTGTAGCGTAAATGCGAATGTACCGTGCTCGAGGATTTAAACATTCATGTATCAGGATTTGCAAGCCTGCATTATTCGTGCTGTGGTTCTCGACAGGCCGCGATGTTGTTTCCAAATATTTAAATAAATAGGCGAGGTGCTTAACCCTTTATACCTATACGGTAATATGCTAATGGCATTTACGGATGCGCATTGTTTTGCTTCTGGTTGACATATTAGCTCTGTGCTGTATAGTGCTTTACACATATGAACTGGTGCATGTTTTAGTAGTACATGCGAATGTTTGCCACTCTTATCAGTGCAGTGCATTTTTTTGCTGCACGGTGATGTAATTGACAGTTTATTTATTGCTGCAGTCATATGGTTAATATCTTCTTGGGCACACATTCGTCTTCACTGATTGGTTAGTACATTAGTCTGCTCACTGTTGTTATACCCCAAAGCCAGTAGAAATAAATTCGTTTCCTCAGTTGGGCTAAGCGACTGCACCACCTAGAGGCTTTTCAGATGCTTTCATTCATATAGTCTGAGAGCAATAGCCTGTGCTAAGCGTTTTGTGTGTTTGTTTCTCAAACGGACCGCAACACGAGCGTTTGAGAGTGTGCAGTAGTCACCAGTGCCTCGGGTCATACTTTTTTGCAGTGCGGTTACTTCCTGTGAACAATCGCAGCACATTTGTGTCGTACCAATGCTGTAAAAGTTGTGCTCTTTGTCATTCTTTGTTACGACCCCTCAGGATCCCAGCACTTACGTAATCTGCCACTCAGGAATTGCACAAAGTTGAAAGTGCTTACCATGTGAATGCTCATGTTCTTTTGAGGGGAGCCCTGAGGGCTCAAACTGTGAGGGTGATTCAGAGGGTCCCACCATTTCTTAACGTATCCTCTTTGTCCTGTTAGGTTTCGGTTTCGGCTGCACGCATATCAAAAGCAGCACCGGACGCCCGTCAGCCATCTGTTTTCCTTATCTTTATGGCCTACGCTCACCCTGCCTTTCCGCATGCTGTCACCTCACGACAGGCATTGTCATGTTAATGGCCAGTCAAAGGGCTTGACCCCCAGCAGCAGTCCTCAGTTTCAGTTCCATCCTCAGTGGATGTGCATGTTCAGACATGTACAGACACACACCGCGGGCCTCACAAGGGTTTATATTACTGAGGTATGGTTGTACACGATTTCATCTGTACCATCTGACTGTGCAGTTTGCCGGTTGAATGCAGAGTCGTTTCTGGAACTGTTCATGTGCTTACCTGTAAGGCAATCTGGCAGTACCCGGCTGGCTGGTCTGATAGGTCAGTGTGTGAGCCGGGTATTGGAGGTTTGTGGTCCTGTTTTCTGTTCTGGGGGTTCGGTTTATAATTCTGATATCCCTTATGTTACCTCAGACATTTGCATGTAGCAAGCACACATGCAAGCAGGCTCCTATACACTCCCCCTCCCATATAAGTCCAAAAATGCTCGAGTTGCAAAAGCCTGATTCGGTAATAGAGGCCAATGTTATTTGGTGCCTGGGATTATTTTGTATTCAGTCTAACCCTGCATGTAGTGTGTCCTTTCTCTTATTATTACATTGCAGTTCCAGTCCAGATCTGAGCTCTGCTCTGGATCTTGAGATAGCCATACAGAATATAATGTGGATTGCAGACAAAGAGTATTATTGAAGCGTTACATCCTCAAACTCAAGATCGCTGTGGCAAATTGTACCTCAGCCCTTCTCGATAACTTCACCTGTTAGTGTGTTAGATGTTTGTTTCTGTGCACATGCGCTGCATGCTTAATTAGCGGACCCTTGTTGAGCTGGATTGGTTTACTTTATCTAGAAGGCGAATGATCAAGAGTGGCTGTGTTTTATAGGGCGCGTGACAACCACCTGTGCCAGCGATGAAAATTACCTTTGACCACTTGCACAAGTTGCAATTACTGGAATCCACATACTAAAGACCAATACTGGAACCCACATACTAAATACCAATACTGGAACCCACATACTAAAGACCAATAGAGGCAGCACGTAGGTAATGAATGAGGGGAGACGTATTGGACCAGAAGTGTATATTTTTACCATTATAGGTGCACATATATGGGGACAGAACTCACGCAAACTGAGATTCTTCAAGAACAAATGATTGACTTTTACTATGCAAAATGTTAAAGTAACCAAAATGATGGGAAACATAGGAAACGTGTAAACTATAAATGTGTTTGGTAACATTTTGCACTATATTACTTCTTTAATTCACACATGAATGTGGAACACTTGGCATTGGCAGTGGTAATCAGAGCAAAACCAGTAGGCAAGTGTATAAGGAATTATGTTTACATCTTTGAGATGTATGTTGTTGTACGTATTAGTGTATTTCAGGCGAATTACACATATGGTGAGCAGTCTCCCACCCATGAAAGCAGGTAATAAGCATACAGTGATATGAAGGTGCATTTAAGAGTTTGTCAATCATTTATATACAATGACCGCTTCTAACGGGCCTTTTTAGCAGTTAAGCTTACGGGAATTTACAAGTCTTTTTTCTAATGAAAATGTCCATTCTGAGATGTGGTGATCCTGTGACAATGCAGATATCCTTCACACACACAACCACTGGACATGGTCGATGAATATTAGTAAAGCCTTTAAATATGCAGCAATAAGTACAAAGCGTTCCCTTTGTTAAGAGACTCATGTGGAGTCCAGACATATTTCTACATGTGCCTGTTTGATGCAGTTCCAAGGGGTGGAGCCTAATTTATAAGTTTAACGTTACTTCTTGTAACTTTCTAGGCATTGGCGTGTATAGGGAAAGGTAAAAAAGTTTATTAAAGTTATAAAAAAATTGAACTGTTTTGGGGATTAATATAATTGTACATTTATTGATATATTTAAAATGTCGAACAAAATAAAAAATATACATCATTGAGATCATTTTAAATTAAATATTAGATTTTTTTAATACATTAAATTAATATTTTTCATGAGATTTAAATAAAATAACCTACCATTTGTAAAAAAAATATATTTTTAATTACTATGTAGTAAAAGAGGTGTAGATCTCTGCATGTAGGTTAGTGAATAGCTTTTTGCAGTATATTAGTGGTACTATTCATTGCAATACTACTAAACGTACTAAAATTTCAATTCGTGAATAGGCCGTGGTTTTAACATTGTCCATATTTACAGTTTGTGGCATGGGGGCATTAAGTAATTTGTATAGAATCACAAGTGATTTATTAAAAAAAAATTGGGGGTCAAGAGCCAAAGCCACAATTATAACACAGGTCGACAAGTACCAAGTTCAGTAATTTAGCAGCTACATGACATTAACTAGGTTTCAACGTAGCCTAATTGGAACCACAATGCTTGCAGTCACTAACATTTCTTAATATGTGATTACTTAAATAATCTGCTCGGCTGAGGTATAACGGTTTGTTTTTCGCTCCTTTTCCTTGTCTGCAGAAACTGTGCTCCTTTTTGCCAAATAATAATGTTTTTTTACGTTTTGTCTTGTCCTCTCAGACTAACCAAGCAGTAAGAGTCCTAAGAATTGTTTGATTTCAGTTTTAGCATGTGTATGACCTTTTCAGTCCAAGAAAGGATACTGTATCACAGTCCAGAGGAGTCAGACATACAGGAATAGACTGTACAGACTGGACATCATTTGGGCATTGCAGCTGCTACACATTGGCCCGTTCTTCACCTGTCACTGTCTGGGTGAACCCTTTATCTTTTTTTGGTCTCGCCTAGGCAGCGCTTGCTCTTTCTCTTCGAGACATGCTGTATTCAGGATATGTGCATAAAGCTCTGCCCACTTTCCACACATCTTTTTAATTGGCTCTTGTCCTGTGTAAATTGTGGTTTTCATTGGTCAATAGACTTAATAGCTTCTCATTGGTACTGATGCAGCGCGATTACCAGCTTTGGTTATTCATAAAAACTACCATACTCACCTGGGCCCATAATCATTCATACATAAGCCGATAATCACCACTGCGATCACAATTTTATAATTTTCTGGATAAATTTACCTTTACACCAAATCTTACCAACCCTTCGCACCTTGGTTCTTAATTTCCCCTAGTCAATAGATCAGGTTGTTAGCAGAATAGGTAGAAATGACATTTACTTTTATTTCTTTGAGTAACCACAGACACAAGAGAGTTTTAAAAGCTTTATCTATGCATTAATTGTGTTAGTCAAATACCAATACATGTCAACCACCAACTTCTCTAAGGAAAATGATTAAAGTTAAACATACACATTAATAAGATCTCATGACGTTGGTGCCTGAGAAGGGTGGAAAAGGAAACAGTACAAGGACATACCCCACAGAATTATATTTACCTAGAATGGTGTGAGGACCAACCCCTGGCCAAGGAGCTGGAAAGGAGATTCCCAAGTAGTCAGGAGCCAAAAGATCAGGGCAGGTTCAGGACAAGATAGGTGACCTCTTCTAAGTGCAACGCCAGCGTCACACCCCTTTCTGGTCCTGCTCTCCTCGATTCTTCCCCCTTCTAGATGGTTAGGTTAGTCTTCTTCAGCAAATTTCTCTGACTCTTCTCTCTCTCTGTCTCTTCTCTCTCGATTCTTCTATAGAGTGCTCGGACAGCATCTCTGACCTCCGTGGCATCCGCAATCGGCTGCTTCAGTGATGGGTCGGTCACAGGTCTGTGACAAGTCTGACAAACTAACTGACTGAGCCTACCTTCGTTATACTATTCTAAGTGTATGTACCACCACCCGCCTCCAATGTTTCAATATTCGTGAATCCCCTACTTCTGATTGGACAATGCGATGCGAAGAGGTCATCACACCATACTAATCTAATGTCATCTTCTTTAGATCATTGTTCAATATTCCCGCCCCTTAATTTTACTTTCCCATGCTTTATTTCCCAAACCACACAGAATTAATTTCATCTACAATGTATACAAAATTTGACTTCTTCTCCTTCCCCTCTCAGGGTCAAGAGGTGGTGTTTCCAGGCGCTTCTCTTGTTAAAGTGTCCATGGCTGGGTTTCAATGTCACACTGCAGAGTTTGACAGAGTCCAGTAGGCTTGCGCATAATCAGGCATGACGGAGATTTCAGTCACCCTCCAGGCCCAAATACGAACTAATAACAAAGTCAAAGAAAAACATGTTAGAATACGAAAATAAATGAATGCACTGTACACCACTTATTCCTACTCTAATCCCTTTAATTTATTTTAACTATTGCATTAGCAGTTTAGTAAGACATGTGAGATTTATTTTGAGCGTCGCATGTGCATTAACATGTGAGGTTCAAGCGGCCATCTTAAATACTACTGCGCAACTGCAAAGATTTCCCACCAAAAGTGAAAAACGTCATACTACGTAGATGCAGTAGACGCATGCGCAGAGAGTTCCCACGTTTTCAGCAGCCATTTTTAGACACTCAGGTTACTTATTAGTAAAACACATAGGCAAGCTTCTCCAGTATATCAATGTCAAAGGTGTAAAGCAAATATTAGTATTTTACACACAGGTTGGTTACATTATTACATGTTATTTGAGAGGATCGCATCCAAGCAAGTTTCTTATGTACGAAACCTTGCTCCATCAGTACTGCCTTCTCTCTTCTTGTAACCTTCCATGAGAACATCCCCTGTTACATGTGCCTTTACTCCCTAGATCTTAATTACAGCCTCAATGCACTATTTTCTTAAAAGGCTTCAGGCAGGACACACACTTAGTCCTTAGTTAGGTCGACAGTGCTTACTTCACTCACAAGAACATCTCACATTTATATGAGACTGTCTATAAATTCCCTTCATCAGCTCCACACAGAGTACAACCTAATTCACAATTAATATAATAATTCTTTTGTCACATTGCAAAGCTACTAATTTTATATATGGACATAGCTATTTGAATGTACCTGTGGTACTGTCTTGGATGCAATGCATTATAGGTAGCATGAATTTACCATATATTCGGCAGGGTGCAGTACCATATGTGGCCAAAAGAGGGCCATGGGGACCTCTTTAGGCCACATATGGTACTGCAGCCTGCAGCATGTCTAGATAAAACAATAATTGGCATTTATAATGCCAGTGACTCCAACTCCCAACAAATGCAAGACCAATTGCATTTCCAATGCAATAGGTCTCACATTTGTTAAAGTTAGAGCTGTTGGTGTTGAAAATGACAAGGTTTTTTACTTTTGCTTTTTTATACTATTGCCAATCGTGCTATGCAAATATAAGATTTCTAGTGTAAATAAAAACCATACTAAACTTTCTGCCCCATCTTTTTAATTGGGTCCTGTCCTTGTCCTTTGTAAATGGCGGCTTTTCATTGGTCAATAGGCTTAGTAGTTCCTCTATAGTATTGGCTTGTCTCTTCTTGTAACCTCCCCTGAGAACACTTCCTGGTACATGTGCTGTTACTAAGTCTCAATTTCATCCTCAGAGCACTGCTTTCTGAAATGGTTTACAGGTACGACACAAGCTTTGTCCTCTGTAAGGCCGACAGTGGTTATTTTACTCACTAGCACATCTCACATTTATATGAGACCCTCTATTAATTTCCCTTCATCAGCTCCACACAGAGTAGAACCTAACCCAGAATTAATATAATAATTCTTTTGTCACATTTCAAAGCTACTAATTTTATATATAACGGTGAACAACACTTACAACGCAACTTTTACATCGCAGAGCCTTTACAACGCAACCATTACAACGCATTGCTCTGGGGGGCGCTCTAGGATAGGGAATAGGTTAATTTACTATCCAATAACCTTCCCTAATGTCCACGGGGACTGGAGTTGGAATAGTAAATTAAACTATTCACTATCCAGCACCCCAAAGCACTATGCGTTGTAATGGACTGCGTTGTAATACTTACGTTGTAAAGGCATGCGATGTAAATGCATGCGTTGTAATGTCATACATCCATATATAACATAAAACATGTATTTGTAAAGTGCATTTATCACCCGTGGGTCTGAAGGCTCTGAATAACAGATGTTTATTGTTACCCAACTCAATGGTTCTCATTTTATCGACCTCAGGTGGATGAAAGGCTGAGTGGACCCACTGGGATTTGAACCTGTGACCATGAGGTCGAACACAGTGCCACATGTGGCCAAAAGAGGTCCCCTGGGACCCCTTTTGGCCACATATGGTACTGCACCCTGTAACATGGCTAGGTAAAAAACACTCCGCCTTTGCAGGGTGCAGTACTATATATGGTCAAAAGAGGGCCCATGGGACCTCTTTTGGCAACATATGGTATATGGTACTGCACCCTGCAACATGGCTAGGTAAAAAAAGACATTGGCATAACTCCAACTCCAACAAATGCAAGACCCATTGCATTTTCAGTGCAATAGGTCTCGCATTTGAGCTGTTGGCATTGAAAATGACAGTGTTTTTTACTTTTGCTTTTTTTTATCCTTGACACTAGTGCTATGCAAATATAATAATTCCACTGAAAATAAAAACTAAACAAAACTTTCTACCCTATCCTTTTAATTGGCTTCAGTCTCAGTTCTTTGTAAATTGTGGCTTTTCATTGAACAATAGGCTTAGTAGTCCTTCCTTAGTACCATATTGTCTGTTCTTGTAACTTCTCATGAGAACATCCCTTGTTTTATTACTCCCTCAGTTATAAGTACAGTCTTGTTCTATGTGCTATTTATCCCTAAGTTTTAAGTACAGCTGCAGAACACTATTTCCTTTATGGACTTTAGACAGAATACTGGCTTTATCCTTAGAGAAGCTTTTCGTGGTTACTTTACTCACTAGCACGTCTCACATTTATATGAGTCCCTCTTTAAATTTCCCTTCATCAGGACCACACAGAATAGAACCTAATCCGGAATTAATATAATAATTATTTTTTCACACATCGAAGCTTCTAATTTTATATATGGACATAGCTATTTGAATGTACTTGTGGTACTGCCTTGCATGCAATGCATCATGGGTAGGGTGGATTTACCATATCTTCTGCAGGATGCAGTACCATATGTGGCCAAAAGCTTTCCCATGGGATCTCTTTTGGCCACGTATGGTACTGCACCCTAAAACTTGGCTAGGCAAAAAACATTAGCATTTATAATGCCAATAACTCCAACTTTGCAGAGTGCAGTACTATATGTGGCTAAAAGCGGTCCTATGAGACCTCTTTTGGCCACATATGGTCCTGCACCCTGCAACATGGCTAGGTAAAATAAGCATTTGCAATACAATAGGTCTAGCATTTAAGCGAGTTTGAGCTATTGGCATTAAAAATGACAATGCCTTTTATTTATGTTTTGGTTTTTAAAAAATAAAAAAAAGGCTTTGTCATTTACAATGCTCTATGGGTTAAACTCGCGTAAATGCGAGACCTATTGCATTGCAAATGCTTATTTACTTTGTAAAAAAGATGCTTGTTTCACAGCATGGACATGGGAAGTATTGGATCATTTGAACGTGTCACTTTTGATGGCCCCGCAGCTATCTAAGAACCTGTTCTCAGTTACCTTATATTTCCTCCTTTCTGGTCTACCGTTGGACTGAAGAAAGAAAATAAATTCTTTATTGTATAGTTAATAAAAACCGTTACAATATACCAATTAATAAAACCACTTTCCTTTGCACACTATTATACATTAAAATACAGATTATAAAACTACCATTAGTAGAAAAGATAAAAACACAGCTACAGGGGTTTTCCTATGCGAATTAATAACTTGTGATTTTCCCCCGATTTTTTTTTTCTTGATAATCATGAATAGTTTAGATAGCAGATTATAAATCAGCCAATGCAGTTCGCAGTATCAATGTTCAGGAGTTCAGGTTCTTGTTGACTTTTAAGTAAATGTTCAAAGTTGATTACATATTTAATAATTCGACAGATGAATTGAGGATCCTCTGAGTCCAGCACATTTAATATCGCTGAGCGGCATGTGCGAATACCTTTTGCATTGAACTTTTCTCTGAGTAAACTCCGACGATCATGCTCCGGCATTGGGCAAATGCAAATCAGGTGGATCATGTCTTGCACTGCAGCGCCGCATAAATTGCAATCCTTCGGGCCAGGAGACCTCCAGCCTGGTTGGTCGGCGTTTGTTGGCAATTTTCCCATGTGTAGCTTCAAATACTTTCATTTTAAGTGTGGAGGGAAAGCGAGACATAAATAAGCAGCTGGAACCGGTCTTTTATAGGATTGTATTATCATCCAGGCATGTGCACGGCGTCTTAATGTCGATTTGTCTTCAATCAACGAGTGCGTATTGGCTGCTTTTTTTGCAAGCTGCTTAAATGCTGATGCTGGTAATTTCCTTTGCCAAACAGGTGTCATCTCAGTGCTTGTCAGGGAAGAGTTTAGGTACTTCGCATAGTAGAATTTGGGGTTGCTTTGCAGGGCTTCCCAAATGGCAGAATTAATTTCTATGTCGCAATTGAGCCAGATGTTTTACCAAAATTTGATTGACTCATATTTTTTGTGCAATATTTGAGACTGTAGTCCAAATTCGAGGCGTACCTGTGCTGGTGAAGCGTCGCACGGTAAACAGAATACGCGTTTGTACACTCTTGTTTGGATTTTATCTAGTAGGGGTGCACTTCTTCCGTTGAGTACCACACTACCGTATGCTATCGTTGGTAGTAACTTAGCTTTAATAACTGTAAGAAGGGGGTGAACAAAGGGCCTTTTAGCTGTTTTGATAGGCTGCAGAATGCATGCAATAGAGCTGCTCCCTTCTTTTCGATAGCGTTGAGGTGTGTGGAGAATGTGAACCGTTTGTCCAGATGTATCCCCAGATATTTATATCTGTCCACTACTTCCAGGTTCATGTTGGTAATTGTAAAGTTCAGCTGTTTAGGGCGACGATGCGTTATAATCATGACCTTTGTTTTTGTGCTGTTTATTTCCATCAGATTAGTTGAAATGTCAGTGGATTATAAGTGAGTGCTGTAATAAGTGTAGGATTGGGCACAGGTGGTGTGTGTGGCCCTCTTTTACAATCACAGGTTTCAGCTAAATTGTCATTCGCCCTGGGAGTTTGAATGTAGAGTTTCCTACAGATAGTACCGTGCAGAAATTCCATGCCCGTAGCAGCGCAGTAAATAAGATACTGTGACAATTTTGTTTTGCAAAGACTGTTTTATTCCCCATGGCACAGCACAAAATGTGGTATTGAGTGCAGCTGCTGAGCAGATAGGGTGCACAAGTGGTATTTTCCTGGGTGGTTTTACCCCCACCTTTATCACAACACTCGGGACAATGTCTTTATAATCTCCATGTGGCAGTAGTTCAGTGATCCACTTCAGGTTAATTGTTAGTTTCCTGTGACTTCCAATACAGCAAGTGTAAATGTCACAGAGGTACCACAAACCACGCACATTGGCATCCCAGTTAAGGGTGTGAGACGAATGCCAAATGATTCTTTGAGCTTCCATCCTGGTCTTGTTATACACTAGTAATGCTTCATGACTAATAGCTGCCAGGCAGATTGACTAGTTTGGTTGTGCTTGCTCACTGTCTAGAGTTTCTGCCCGTCGTGCACCAGTAACGAGCATTGACACCTTTGTAGGTATTTAAAATAGTGCAGACCTACCTCCAGTTAGCACGAATGATCCCTACCAGGACATTTTTGTTTTAGCAGGAGCATCTCGAACATTAGTAGCTGTACTTGGAACAGTTTTTTGTTGGGCTATCCAGCTTGGACCACATTACGGAACACAAGATTTGATGCGAGGATGGAAGGGGCATTTGATTAGGACAATGTTAGAGATTAGCTCCTGTAGTTGGTTTTAACACCATTCCTTTTTACAGTTGGAGGTCCAGGGAGATTAATTGATTACCTAGAGCCTTGAGGTTCCTGTTTAAATAGATAATGTAGTATTAGAACCAAGTATCTTGGTCCCTACTTTAATACTCAATGATACAGGTCGTGGCCGGCATGCCCTCTGGGGCAGACTGGTTTGGTCTGCCCGAGAGGGCAGACCAAACCAGTTGCGCGCACTCAGGAGTGGGCCCACCACTCCTCCCCTGCCCAGCCCTGCTCGCAGAGCAGCCCTGAAGCAACCAAACCCTTCTGCTTTCTTGCAGTGCGAGAAGCAGAAACATAAAATGGTAGTTATTACCATTTTATGTTTCTGCTTCTTGCCCTGCGAGAAAACAGTGGGGCGATGCTCCTCCCCCCTAGTGGAGGAGCCGCCCCTGAATAATACTCCCCTTTGCAAAGTACCTGGGAAGAATAAACGTTTGGTTTTCGGTTCATAGATCGCTTTAATCTCAAGGTCAGCAGTTCAGAATAACAGTTAAAAGGGGGGTACGTCAAGGGTGCGTGCTGGCCCCGACCCTTTTTTCTCTATTTGTAAATGATATTCCCCCTTATCTGGCACAGTGTAAACACGATTCTCCGAAATTATGTAATGAGGCAATTACAGCACTGTTATTTGCGGATGACACTATTCTAATATCACAAACACCCAAGGGTCTACAAAATCTAATAAATCAATTTAACAGTTATTGTTTGGTAAAGGGGCTAGAAATTAATTCTCTTAAAACTAAGTACATGGCCATTAATCCACCAAAAACTTTCAAGAAGAACTTGGTACTAAATGATACTAAATTAGAGTATGTGGAATTTTTTGATTACCTTGGCATCAGGCTTGATCACAAAATATCTTGGAAAAAACAACTAGAAAAAAGTAGGCTGACACTTAAACACAACTCTCTACCTATTTTAAAAATTCATGGAGGGAGTACTTCAAAAGCAATAACACCTGCGATAGAAGTGTTCAAAGCAAAGGCCCAATCTGCAGCCCTGTATGGGGCCGAGATTTGGGGGCCCTATTCAAATAAGATATTTGACATTGACGAGAATGCGTTCTTTAGGCGCCTATTAAGATTACCACAAAGAACGCCTTTGGTGCCTGTTTACCTAGACATCAACCTAAAACGCACAGACCCTTTATGTTGGTTGAGGCCACTACTCTATTGGGTGAGATTGTGGTCCACCCCCGAACTTGCCGACTATAGAGCCGGTTTATTGGAAATTAGGGAACTGGACACATATAACTCTATCAAGTGGTTTAGACATATATCCACTTGGTTTACAATGATTGGTCTCTCACACTTTTGGAAAAATCCAACTGATTTGCAAACTAATTCTAAAGAACAGGTAAAAATTGCTTATTGGAACTACATGTCCTCCAGAGTACACGAACTTGCCACTGGCTCGTTGACACAACATTTTTTACAATTTAAGGATACCCCTATATTCGAACAATTCATGGATGAGGTTGAACCACCATTGGCTAAAACCGTATATCTTCAATATAGATATGGAATTTTACAGATAAATGCACATACCAGTCGGTGGGCTCGCTCTAAGGGGACTGACTCAAATTGTAAGTTGTGTGAATTGAAGCAAAAAGAAGATGAGGCCCACATTCTTTTCTTTTGCCCTTTTTACAAAATACAACGTATGAAATGGATAAAACCTCTTTGTAAAAATGTGGGCATAAGATCATTTAGTGAGGCCGAAAGACTACTTAGATCCCCAACTTCTAGGTTGATTACCTTTGGAGTTAGTAGGTATCTTTATAGTGTCTGCTTGATTAGGAAGAAACATGGACTAAAAATATAGCATTTTAATCTTTTTTTTATACTGGCATTTTATCTATGTATATTATGTTTATAATTATTATTTTTTTTTTAATAACCTGGTCTTGTAAATACTTTTAACTGGAAGATAATTAACTGTTTATTAAATTACGAAATGAATAACGCCTCCCCATGCAAATTGTGAATAGATTGTGATGTAGTTTGGGATTTGATCTATGTATATAATGTCCTTTTTTTACTGTTTTGACATTGTTATTTGTCTTTTTTAAAGAAATCATGTATTTGAATGTATTTTATTTGCTGGCTTTATGACAAAATGTCGAATAAAAGCTTTGAAACCAGTTCAGATTTGGTGTTTTTTGCTGATTTACCTTTCTGGGCAAAAATATATTTACCGATGAATGACAATGGTGTGATTTTCTGCCAGAATTTATTGCAGTTACTCGGCTTGGAAAGAAGTTCAAATGTGCACCTGCAACCTCCATCTGTGTGACAAAATCCTGATATTTTATGAACATTTTTTACTTTGGTAAGCGTGCCATGAGAATGGAAAGAGTAGAGAAGGGTGAAGCTAGTTAAGTAGTCTTTGTTCAAGTTGTGATGATATTCTTGAAGGTCCACTGTGCACCAGTTAAGACCAGAATCACTGATGATTTATGTGTGCTGACTTAAACATCACAAGTTTGCCCAATAATCAATGTCAGAGCATCAGCTCTTTCGATCTTTGAAAAACTCCAGCTGTAATCCAAGCAGTCTTAATGGAACTTCAGTCCAACATTGGTGGCTGTTACCCTAACGTCCATCTCTTCAGGGGTGAGAAACTGATATCAATGAATTCTCAGGAGCAGTGTGCACTTTATGCCCCCCCGATTACAAGCTAGTCGGATTTACCATTTGGTCGGAAATAACATTTCATTGTCTTTATCTCCACTGCAGAGTCCAGCTTCTATGAGTCCACCCCCACTCAATGAGGAATAACCATGCAGACATAGTTTTTCCTCATGAATTTTCAGACAGAATTCCCAGTTCCATGGGGATTAACTCTGCAGTTTACCACCTGTCCTGAGCAGTGTGGTA
Source organism: Lissotriton helveticus (assembly GCF_964261635.1). Classification (NCBI taxonomy): domain Eukaryota; kingdom Metazoa; phylum Chordata; class Amphibia; order Caudata; family Salamandridae; genus Lissotriton; species Lissotriton helveticus. The sequence goes on from NC_136071.1 coordinate 1,028,985,370, forward strand.
ATGGCAAGTGGGGCGGAAGGGCAGTCTCTGCGTGGTTTGCAGGCAATGGGTTGGGAGGATACAATATGGCAGAAGAGTCTGTAGCTGGCAAGTGAGAGCATTCTGTGCTCCCCCCGTGCTGTAGCATTGAGTCCAGGGAGCGAGGGCCAGCCTGCATCTGCAGTCCAAGCCTCATGAAAGTTTACTGGCCTGATCTTCCAGCAGGTAGGATCGGGATACAGGAACACCATGTCAGATACAAGAGATAATGCTCTGACCATCATGTAATCGGGGCCTATGTAGGGTGTAAGCCGATTCTTTACATCCTTCTACTACCCACTGTGCTGCACCTTACACAGTCGGTGCACAGGTTTTTAAGGCACAGTATCTCTTACAAAATGGCTCCAATGAGATGTGGGAGGGCGGAAATCTAGAAAGAAAACACGGTATATTTGCCTGAGTGGCTCTTTAAAATTGTATTTAATCTTTCCTTAAATGTACTAAATGTAGTTCTTGCAACAAAATGTGGCATTTGCTTCCAAAATACACTTGAGGTACCTTTGACATTTTATTAAGTCTGGTTATTTTCTTTAAACATGTAGTCCATTCGGTCCTAAAATGAAAGGTGATTTGTTTTGAGCAGTATTCAATCTAATCTGTTCTTTCTCGTGTCTATATTAACTTAAACTTATATTTAGTCCTTAAGAGTTACTTCAGGCGTCTCAGAAATTACTTTACTCGTCTCAGAAATCCGATGTGAAAAGTATCGCTCTGTCCTGCATTCCGCTGTGCCAGACACATCTGCTGGTGAGGATTTCCTCTGCAGAGCAGCAGTAGCTTTCTAGTCAACAGCAGGTGTTGTTCTAAGAACTCTCTGTGAGTTACTGTGACACGCAGTGAGATCCGTGCTTGTCACGGGCCTGCCATGCTGCTCACGAATGGGCAGCGTGGGATCCTAAAATAGAAACCAATCAACAGATTTGCACAGCTGTGACCATAAATGCTCTTAAGCAAAGTTTAAGGTCGATAACGCGACAGCAGACATTACATAACACGTATTTCTTCTATCACTTGTTCAGTTAACTTCGTGCTCCAAGCCCAGTCACAGAATTACAGCTGCAAAGATATGAAAGAAAAAATAGATCATGTTTTCTGCTTAGGCTTGGTATTTTCATCATTAAACTAAAGCGTAAACTATGTGCAGGTAAATATAGCAATGCATTCATGTGCTCGAGGTATTTAAATGCTCAGTCAACTGATGCCATTACTGTGCTGATTTATTCAGGTTAAGTGCAGCCCACCCTTAATGTATTTACTCTCCACAGAGGCAGGTGGCGAGCTATGAAGCAACCGGAGTCAAGGTTGGTTATAGTTGGCTGTTGCCTAGAACCCTTTGTTGGATGTTGCTTCACATTAACAATCAGCAAAATGTACTTTGCCAGAAAACGCGTGGTCAGCACCTGAACTGTTTGCTTCAGCAGTTTCCCAGCGATTGCGATTCTGTGAGTTCAAGCATAGAAGTTAAAGTTAAATTTTAGACCCCCCCACCATGCACATTAAGGTGGAGCCATCCAAAATTAACTGTAATTAACAGTTTTTATGCCGAAGTTCAGTATTTTCAACAGCCGCGGCTGGCTTGATAATTACTGCTGTTCAGGATCCAACTTTGCACTTCATTGAATGGAACTTACTCTCCCTTCTCACACAAGTTCGTCATGTAATGACATTGATTGAGGCAACTTGAGGCAGCAATCTAAGTGCTCTCTCCAGCTATGGAAAAGCACAGTAACCCTGATCCTGGTGGTGGATCTCATAATATTCAAGTGACACTGGTCACCAGGCCAATGCTGGGTACAGGTCACTTCTCCATACTGTAGACCAGCAGTACCTACTTCTGAGTCATGGCTAGAGTACCTGAGAGATAGAGAGAGTGGTCGCTACTCACTGGGCAGGAGCGACAGTTTTGATGTTTATCAGGGTCTGTTCCAGGGATCACACACCTCCTCTGCGCCACACCCGCACAGGTCTCACAAATGAGTGGCTTGCAGGCACCACTCACAGCAAAGTTTTGTTTTTCACCCTCCCATCTTATTGTATTTGGTTTTTCGAGAGTTATGTTCTAATAACGAACATTGTTTAATATAGTTATTACTTCCAATTTCAATGTGGTGCATGGTGTTCTGTTTTTTGTTGTTTATTGAATAATGTAGTGCTTTCGTGCTCATTTTCATTTATAGTTTGCTTCTTATTTTCCATCAAAGGACAATGTTTTAAATTGGTATTATTTACTTTCCTTTTGGTCGTATGAACTAGTGCCTTTTCTCTCGTCTCTGCTAACTTTCCTTTCTCATTGTGGGTATGCTTTTGTAGGTGACTCGATGCTTAGTTGCTTTACAGCGCCAAAATACCCTCTCTAGGGTGAACTTAACACTTCATAAGTACCCTAATCTAACCTGGGTAGCCAGTGTTAGTCGGTTACATCTTTTTTCTGTAGTTGTTCAAGATTAATAACTGGCATCATTTTTCCCATGAATGGTTATGGGGTTTTCTCTTCTGTGGGAGGTATAGGGCATTTGGCATTGACATGTCCTTGGACTAGAAGGACATACCTCAACGTTTGTGTTCACTTACACAGAAACACATGGCGCCAGTCCTATGTCCTTCCAACTCCAGTGAGAGTCATTGTTTTGTAGGGTGTTGCATGGAGCGACCCAGTGCACACTGAAATATATGTGAGACTTGCCTAAATTCCATAACTATTGGCTGCTATCAAGGAAGGTTTCCTATTTGAGTGGTATGGTCAGAGGGTAAAAGTCAGCAATTGACAGTTGAAGCAAACCCCACAATTTGGAATTGGAAGTTAGAGGGGAGCGTTACTGTAGGTGGGAATAGGAATCTTTACAAGTGTGTGCTTTAATACCTTTGTTGGCAGGATAGAGCTTGCCACATATGTAGCTTCATTTCTGGTCATCTGCCATTATGACACTTGTGAATAGGTCATTAAAACTGGTATAGTGAACATGTTTAACCTGATATATTAGGATGATAATTCGGTGAGTAAACTAGGAGCAACTGTGGATATATCGATAGCCAAAAATTTAAGGCGTATTCCTTTGTCATGAAAAATGTCAATGACTGGTATACAGGTTCTCTCCGGTCTGACATTGACATACTGGAAGTGACTTGAACTTTGATTGATTACTTTATCAGATTGAGTTTTCTGTTTATATTTGAAATTCTGGTGTTAAGAAAATTAAAAGTTAAACAACCATAAGCTAGGACAGGTCATCAATTAGCTCCGTTAGCTTCACTGCGACCAGGCACTTTTTCACAATTGATTTGAAAGTCTAATAGCATATTATTGTACCTTCCTGGAAGTACTCAAGCAGCCAAGAAGTTACAATATTAAATAATGATAGTAGAGTATTAAGTCAGCATGCGGGAGATGAAACAACAGTTTAACAGATAGTTTAATTTACGGTAGGACCAGTAGGGACACCTAACCCTCAAACAGCAGTGAAGTCCTAGACTCACAGAAGACACACCATTTCACTCATAGGAAACAAGTAGAGGAGGGATTGCTTGAGGGAAGGAGATGGAGTGGGGGCACTGCAGAGATAGAGGACGTGAGAGCTCTTCCAGTCAGTAATGGTAGCAACGAGGCATCCTTTCCTATAGCCTCTTCTGAAGTGATACCTTGTGCAGCTGTTCTTAAGGCCTTCATACCTTTCTCTGAAGAGGATACAACGTTTCTGATATTGCATAAAATCAGATTCCCCCTACAGACCCATGTACTACCTCAGTATTCAAATAGATTAGTAAGACTTTGTCTTCCGCCTTGACCCTCTGAATTTATCTCTGGGTAAATTAAATGAAGAAGGCACAGTCATGTGCCTTCTTCATTTAAAGTTGCCACGGTTATTACATTCATCATAAAAGACTGATCCATCTGATATTTAAACTTTCGTTCCATTTCTTTACTGCCTTTCAGTTGCAAAATTCTGGAAAGCCATGCCACTAATCAAATAGACACACACCTGTCTGAGAATAACATGTTAAATACTTTTCAGGCACGATTCCCTCTTGCTCACAGCACAACATTGGTTATGTTATCCATCCCTGATCTTCTGAGTTAGATTCTGGCCTTTGCCTTGATCTTACTGAATGTATCTGTCGCCATTTGACACAATCGGTCACAATAGTTTGTTGAACTGTGCCGAGGTGGTTGGTATCGATGGGATAGCCCTACAGCAGTTAGCATCTTTTATCTTTGACACTCAAGCAGTCGGAGTTTTCGCTTTTAAAGGACAAAATCTTCAAATAACACGTGGTGGGTCCCAGGGCTCTACCCTTTTACCTCATCCTTTTGACATCTATATTAGCCCCTTGGCAAATGCCCTCGTGGAGATAGGTGCCAGACTATTTATGTATGTTGATGCTCTCCAACTACTGGAGCACTTAGACAATAATCCATTGCCCATCTAGAATGTCAGTCAGTCGTGAGATTTACTTGGCAATGGATGGGCTGTAAAGCTAAATGCCAGCAAAATTGAAATACTAGTTGTTCATGGTCACTGTGACTTCTGCTTGTTTCCTATTTGCATTATGAGATGAGTACACCGCCTGACTCATCTAACTTGGTAAAAAGCCTAGGAGTAAAAATAGATGACTAATTCTCTCTAACAATCCTGGGCCAGTGTTACGGTAAGGCCACACTGTCCCAGCTTGTGCTGTGGTGCAGCTATAATTAGGTGCGCTGAATGCAAACAGGGGCAGTGTGCCCTATTACTGATATTGCAGTGCTCCCCCAAACCTGTGCTGCCGTTTGGGCAGCTCATTGGTGAGGACAGAATGGCTGTTTGAAGCAGTCTCAAGGGGGACAGAGGTTGCTCTGCAAACAGACGCACTAAGTGACAGCAGTCGCATGCAGGAAAATGTCTGGGGGACACTATGGAACCCCTTTTAAACCGCACACAGGGGTTTCCTTGTGGGCGAACTGCCTGTACACGACCTCTTTGTGGTGCTCAATCAATGCACTCTTTGACGGCCTCTTTGACTCCCTGCTCATGTAGATAATACGGAATGGGTGCAGAGGTAAAGTGTTTTTCCTCATTTGCTTGGGGCCAGGGGCCCTACAGTAGATGGAATGCCTCTTTAGGATAGTGTTGATGCTACTTGTGCACTGTCGCTATCTAAATTATAGAAAGGGCCATGCATGTATCTACTGCCACTTCTGTAAGTGCCTCAGTGGTGCAGAAAGCTGGCACACAAGACCGTTGCACCCTGGAGCACTTCACGGAATACGGCCCCAGTAACCTTTTATGGTCTTCACCTGCTGTTAATATTTAAGACTCCTGAGAAAAATAGTGCAATTCTTATTGTTTGAACAAAACGCCTGATTGTCTCTTCTCTTGGCTATGGCAATTCAGTGTATCCATTGACTGGATACACTCACGGGTGAGAAGAAGCGCTCCACAAATCTACGGATTGATCTAGGGCATGGGTACTCACAAACATTGGGCCAGGGGCCACAAAGTACGGTCTGTACTTTGACTGAGGGCCGCACTGATGCCAAGAGGGTGGTGATAGGTGGTCTGGGTGGGTCAGGGTTTGTGTAAGGAGGTCTAAAAACATGTAGGTTGCAGGTTAATAAATGTGTGCCCGCTTATTTAACATTTTTCCTAAATATTATGGCTCAGCAACTGAACAGCAGCTTGTGCAGCTGTTCACTGGGGCAGCCCGCATGTAAAGGTCAAGAGGGCCATAAGCCCCTCCCCTCCCCCCCCCCCGGGCCATAGTCTGAGCATGACTGATCTAGGCCTTCTCCAGTATTTGCTTCAGAGAGCACTGGTCATTTAGAATGCAGGTGCATGCTTACCCTTATGAGCTCCTGGTTTCATACATGCCGGTGAGTACATTTTCTTTAATCCCTCTTTGATTTGTGATACTTTTCATAATGTAAACACTGCAGCTTTTATTAAGCCTCTCATCCAGGACCCTGTCCAGAGAGACCTCTTTGCTCCTCAAGTGCTGATATCATGGGTCACATGTATCATGCATTTTACTGGTTGCTTACAGCCCGAATCACAGAATCGGTCCGGTTGCGACCGGTAAAATGCATTTTGGTATGAATTCAAATTTGCGATTTGGTAACATGTTATCAATTTGCAATTTGGACTTGAGAATACATACAGAGTCGGTATTAGGAAGGGGCATGTTAGGGCATCCCTTCCTAATACCGAATCATAGCAGTATGTAAGAATATTTTTCTAGTCAAATGCGGTTGCAAATCATTTGCATTTTACCACCTACATCAGTGGCGTAGCAAGGTAGGGGCGGTCCGCCCCAGGCGGCACAAGTTTTGAGGAAGGTGGTACCTCCTCCGTTCTTTCATGATTTTGTTGCGGAGCAGCAATTGAGGGAATACCGCACCAGCACCCCCCTGTGCTCTTACGGCCACCATGAGCGGCACGGTTGCTTGCTACTGACCTATATCAAGTAGGTGGTAACCCATTCGCAAATGGGAAGGGGTCCTTAGAGGACCCCTTCCCCTTTGGGAATGGTAGAGTAAACGTTTTTTCAGGGCCTGCAGTGGCACCACGGACCACTGCCTGCTCTTAAAAATATGAAAAAATATATTTTCTTTTTTTAAATGCAAACCGTTTTCCTTTAAGGAAAACGGGCTGCATTTAAACAAGAAATGATTGCTTTATTTAAAAGCAATCACTGGCTTGGTGGTCTACAGACCCCAGCCTTCCACCATCCCCGTGATTTTATTGATTCCCAATGAGTCACAAATTAAGACCTACCTCATTAATACTCATGATGTAGGTCAATTTGCGACCCACTAGGAACTGCTAAATGAAACTCATGGCGTTTCCTACATCAGGAGTAGTGATTATCTAATTGCGATTCGCAGAAAATCACAATTAGGTAATCGCTATTTCCAATATTGATACATGTGGCCACATATGTATTTAAAAGACGTGAGCAAAGAATAGGTTACTGCAGGTTTGCTCCCTGAGCCTCTAAACCGTGGTCCACTCTTCCTGAATCCTGACCCTTCCTAAAGGTATGAAAGCCTTATGAGGAGCAGCACAAGGTATCACTTAGGAGACTCCGCTGTGAAATAATTGCTTAGTAGAGACTTAGCTTTTCTGCCAAATCCTGTCTTAGCTCAAGTTAGTCGTCTTGTTCTATCTCTGCTCATATTTAATAGTGCCAAGAAACCTACAGTGAACATGCTCTCTATAAAAAATGTCAACACAACACAACATTGTTACTTAGCCCATTGATGTGCTCTTTCATGTGGCTCAGGCCAACAGTATGAGCAAGAGCTTTAATTAACGTCATTGAGGGTCTCATAAGTTTATAATGCTATAAAATCATTGGAGACGAGAAAGCATTCTGTAATCTAAAACCATAAAAAGGCACATCCTTGAAAAGAAGGATACACTTCAACTTTCATGATTACTGGAAGTGCCCTATGTCTGCTCAGTGGATGTTTAAAGGGAGCTTGTTTGTACAGTAATAAGGTTATGCAATTGCATCCTATTATGAACAGCAGAATTTCTTTATGCAAGAGTGCTCTTAACGCCTATGCTTAGCATGTGTCAAACCAAGGTGGGGACTGCAACTACAGAGGCGCACCTGCGATCACCAGCACCTCTCGCCTTATGACAGTCAGATTGTAATGCCGTGTCTGCGTTGTTTGAGGTATTAAGATCTAGAACTTGCGCTTTCACGGAAAATGTAGTATGGTCTTTGTACTTTATTTTGCAGGCTGATACTGTCTTTGTTTTAAAAGATTCGTGTATTGCCTTGGCTGGAAGTGAGAAAACAGCAGTTGCTCCTTTCCATACTACTTACATATTTCAGCACCAGGTTAAACGCGTAGCAAATGGGATTTGAAAACATTTGAATAACAGCATGACACTTCCATTGTATCTATTTTTTTGTGTATTAGAGATTTTACGAAGCAGTCCAGGAGCCTCTGATACAATGTATTCAAAATTGTTTACATTTGGAATTTCACGTGGTTCAGATCTTCATTTCGAAGCAAAGCTCCATTGCACGATTTCCTATTACGCCGTCACAAAGAATTAGGCACATTATATATGCTCACCTGTTTACACCAGTGCAGACCGTAACTAATAGTATTCTGGTTTACTAAATGTATTGCCAAGTGTATTGATCTTCTTCACCTGCTGTATTATTATTGTGTAATTGTAAAGCACTTTCAACTCAATACATGAGGATAACTTGTCTCGTGGATGTTCTTGAAGTTGGAGGCAAGGTTAACTCACAGATAACATGCACTGTTTTCAACACACTATATTCTTTTCCACAGGATCTGCTAACGGGTGTGAGAAAACCTCCTTCATGTTTTTGAGACAAGAACTTCCAGTGAGACTCGCCAATATCATGAGGGAGATTGACATTCTTCCAGACCCGTTGCTAGGAACGCCGTCAGTGCAACTCGTGCAGAGCTGGTGAGTTGTCCAAAAACAAGTATTGTACAAATTTTTATTTTTTATTTTTATTTTTTTTATGTGTATTTATAGAGCGCAGACATTCGCTCCGACAGGAGCATCTTGGCGCTAGGAAAGCATGCTACGAGTACATGAAAGTGGAAAAGGATGAAAGAAAAGTGAAGAAGCTGAAACTAGATGGCTGCCAATACTGCGGTGTCTGATTGTTGGTACACCCATGTCTTTAGAAGTTTTCTAAAGATACTCTCCTTGTCCGTCAATCTAAGATTGACCGGTAGAGTGTTCCATGCCCTGGCTGCCAGGACAGTAAAGGTCTTCCCACCCCTGGTCTTGTACTCAAATCTTGGAATGGTGATAAGATTTTTGCCAGAGGATCTCAGACAACGCGAGGGGTGGTAGCGTATAAAACGCTTTGCAAGATAAAGGGGCCCTGAGTTTTTCATAACTCTGAAGACGGTAAGAAGAAGTTTAAAGAAGATCCTTTTGTGTAAAGGTAGCCAGTGGAGGGTGTTTAGCGCCATTGAAGCTGATGACCTTCTAGGAAGTCCCAACACTAATCGAGCAGCTGCGTGTTGTATGCTCTGCAGCTTTTTGAGGGTGGACTTTTTCACTCCCGCCATTAAACCATTACAGTAATCAAGTCTGGAGAGTATCAAAGCTACCGCGACTGATTTTCGGGCTGCAATGGGGAGGAGGTCAGAGAATTTCTTTAGGGACTTAATAAGTCCAAAACAGCGTCCCGCCGTGATCCTGACGTGTTCGTCAAAAGAGAGGGATGAGTCAAATTGCACGCCCAGGTTCCGTGCTGAAGATACGGCGCTGGGAGGGGCCTCAGATCCTATGGGCCACCAGTCCTTCGGGCAGAAGGATAGATCTTTACTCAGCGGTATAATTTCAGTTTTGGCGCTATTACATTTTAAATGATTTTTATTTAGCCACTGGAAAACATCAGAAAGACAATTTTGAAAACGCAACTCTGCGTTCGTACACTTTTTGTCAATCGTGACGACAAGTTGTGTGTCGTCAGCGTATGACGGTTGAGTTTCTTTTTAATTTTGAGTAGATACTTTAGGATGACGGTTCCTGAAACATTTTCTACTACATTCTAACCAAGATTTCTCATTCTGTGCCCTGTCTGTGAAACAATATCACTCTTCAAATTAGACTGACATGCATCATCCTTCAATTTATGAAGGCCTTTAAATGCAGTCTTGTTATTATATTCCTTCCAAACCAAATCTACAGATCTATAACCCATTAATTAAAGATTCCTTAACTCTTTTCCAACATTACCTAGAATATCATCCAGAATCTCCTTCCATGAATCTCCGTAGTCAACCATTGAGAGCCTGGGCTGCAAATCCTACCCACTGACCCTAACCAGCACAGCAGCCAAAGTCATTCATGCTATTTAATATACTGTTTACCCATACAAATCCAAAATGTACCCCTCCTGCACAATGGACTCTGCTTCACAAAACTGAGTCCTCATACTATTAGTCCGGATAAAAATATTATGAGTAAAATAAAATGAACAACTACATTTCCCACGTCGATCTGACTTATATAAAAACTGCTGACTTTCTGTGAGACCATATCACTGCTTACTACTACCAGCACCTTTCTATCCATTGTTCTCCCACTTGTAATATGCATCTTTGTAGGCCATTTTGGGATGCTACCATTTTTAATGAGCAACTAGTGGTAGCGTTCCCACAGACAACTTTTAACAAAGTAAACAGGCATTTGCTTAGTAGTGAGGATACTTTTTGAATTCCATTGCGTATTTCATAGTTTCAGCGGCTTAAATATATTTTCAAGGTATTTTTTTACTTTCTTGTATCTCTTAGCCTAATGCAAAGAATTTCCAGCATCCCCATCTTTCCCGCAGTATGGTTTCCTGGCTTGCAAACGTATTGTACAGTTTTTAATAAGCTAAATCAAATATTTTTAGCACCACCTACTAATGACAGATTGCAAATCCAGTGTGAGCCAAGGGTCACTGCTTTAGTGTTATTCATTGGCAATCAGCAGGCAGGTGCATATGCAGTAATACAATAGTCAGCCTTAGAGTAATGACTACTATTCTAGGTAGCATAAAAATCTTCATATAGTTTTGAACCAGACTGTGACTTTGATTTAGAGGCGAACAATAATGGACTTTGCAGTCATTTCGAGAGAAGTGCTAAATCCAGAGAAGCACTCACCATAGGATCCACAATCATACATTTTATTCCACGTTTGTCTAAAAATTGGAGAGTTTTCCTTTAACACATGTATGCTGAAGTGTAAAACAAACTATATGTCATTTTAGTAGTGAGGACTAACATGAATTTTAAGATGGATGCCCGGGTTTGTTAGAAGATTCTTTAGTTAGTGGATAGCACCCCGAGAACTGGTTTATAGAATCCTAGCTTTCCATCCACGTTTTAGGAATGTACAGTGAGCGACTGAACATTTAGCTTTTATTGAGCATTGCCATTTTTGCTGCTGTGGCTCCCTTATCAGTGTTCCAGAGAACCTTGTTTATAGGTTTAGTGTTTTTGTAATTTAACTATGGGCCTAATTACGATATCAGGCGGACGTCTCGGGACTCACTGACCTCTGGTCAGCAGTCTCGACACTGCGATTACAATAAGACCGCACTTGGGGCTCATTAGGATCGCGGACGGACTTGAGTCCGTCCGCTACCCCAGAGTAGGAGGGATGTCCGCATGGGCAGCGGCGTTCCCTCCGTGAAGATTAGGATGTGACCGCCAGGGTGGCGGTCACATCCTCTATCTTTAACATTGCGGCGGGTGCAGCTTCAAGCTGCACCCGCCGCAATGTTAAAAATGCATACATTGCATTTGTATGCAGAAAGCGGCAGGCAACGCGCGGTGCCTGCCGATTTCTGCATACAAATGCAGGGAGGTACCATGGGTACCCCCCATGTGCACACCCCATCCCCCTTCACTCAGGGGGCCCGCAACGGGCCCCCGAAGTCAAAATCCGTATGCTTTTTCACGGCGGAAAAGCCGCCATGGAAAAGCATCTCTTTTACACTATCCTAATATGGCTGGCGGTGTCTGATAGACACCGCCAGCCATGTTACAGCTTTTCCGCCGAGGTTGTAAGTCAACCGCGGCGGAAAAGCGGCAGACTGAAACCAGGACCCACCAGCCATCCTAATGTGGCGGTGGGTCTTTGGTGGGTCCGCAGAGGATTTTCCGCATCCTCCGGGCCGGCGGTGGCTTCCGTCGGCCCGGAGGATGCGGAAAATCCTCCATCCTAATGAGCCCCATGTGCGGATGCATACTCCCATTTGCCTATGGGAGCGTGTGCTACGGCCGTAAACCAGCCGTAGCACAAGCTCCCATAGACAAATGGGAGAATCTGTTCATCCCTGCACCGTGTGGCAGGCACCTCAAGGTGCCTGCTACACGTTGCAGGGATTAACACAGGGGCCCTGCTAGGGGCCCCTAATGTCATTTTCCAACAGGCTTTCCTGTAGGAAAGCCCGACATGGAAAGCCTGTCGGAAACTGACTTCGTAATCCTTATGGCAGAAACATCGTCCATAGAGAGTTCGTGCCAGTCTCTGACTGGCCCGCTGGGCTTCTTGAGCTTGTCGAAATCCATCTAGAATGACCGGCTGGTTTCTGTTTTGACTGCCTGCATTGTAATGTGGTGGTTGAAACTAACACCATGATGAGGCTAGGAAAGCATTTGACCTGCTGTCGGAGGGTTTCCGACCCTTATCGTAATGAGGGCCTATGAGTTTCTTTTGGTATGTATTATTGAAGTTACTTGGTCTGTGCAGCCCTTTAAACTGAATAGTTTTAAGACACCCTGTTCAGCTGAATGAGTGTGTACTGCAATTAGACACTGCAATTTTTCTTTCTTTTTTTGTTGAAGGAGAGATAATAGCATTACTGATTAGCTTTACATAGAACACAAGTCTGAATAGATCAATTTTATACTGTTTTCCAGGTTTGATATCGCCCAAGATAGGAGAGGAAGTTTGACACTATTTCTAAAACATGCATTGGACTATTTCAATTATGTGGCATGCTCAAAATATTTTGACATCCTATTTCTAGTATTTGCTTTATCTGATTTTACTGATGAAGAAGAAAGTCAATATACCTCGTGTTGGGGAGATATATCAATCTAAGCCATGTTCACAGCTTAGACTTGAGGAGATTGGAATTTCAAAAACGATTTCCCCAGCATGGGAAGGAAAAGGAAAGGTCCTCTTAAAGTCTGTTTCTGGTCAAGCACATGCAGGTGTCCATTGATCATTATGTTCCATGACGTAGCTGGCATAGAGAATTTACAGGATGTTTATTTTGGAACTATGATTGAGTGAACATAATCTGCACCCAACCCACAGAGGTTGGATTCATGAAGTGACTGCTGGCTCGTGGGATTTGGGGCACTCAGCACTGAAGAAACAGACCATGCTCTCTGCCCAGACCCCAATCTGCGTGGTGAAATGTGTGCCCAGAGAGTTCTTGGGACATAGAACCTGCCTTCGCAGTGTGGCTGGTCATTACAGGTCTGATCACAGAACATTCTAAGATGCAACACCCTGATTCCAAAACTTTCTGTGCATAGCCAAATGAAATGATTATCAGGTTCTGGAGGCTCATGGGGAAGAGTATGGCCAAAAGCCATGTGGAGTGGATTCGAAGGGTACAGATGGTGGGAGGAGCAGGTGGCCAGTGACCACACCCTTCACTCACTTCACTCGTGTGTGAAGACCATGTGAGCTGGTCTGGGTTTTTGGGCTGAGCATAGGCGCTTATCTTGACCCGAGAGGTGCCGTGCCAGGTGAACAGCACGCCGCAGTTGGTGACTGATTTGGTCTTGGAAAAATTATATAATTAGAATACTAAAATAATCCCTGAAAACCCTTGTTAAGATGGAAAATATTGTTCTTTACCAGAAGAGAAAAACACGGAAATTCCTAAAAAAAATAAACTTCAGTTTAAAGGAATATGTGGTTAGATAGAAAGCCTAAAATTCTGTGAAAATTTCCAGTTGTTGTTAGCAACTCTCTAATAACCTCCTTCAAAGCAAAGAAACATAATATTGTTGTACTGAACTTTATTGATTACTGAAAACAGTATGTATTCAAATGTATTGCCAGTGGTATATGATTGGACTGCGTTGTATTTAAATGTACCAACATTATTTTATTGCCTTCATAACACCAGCAGGATTCCTTTACACAGTGTTCTGAACCGCATGGTTGATTTTCTTCCTGTATGGTAATAATAAGCAACAACTCATTTTATTTTAATCACTCGGGCTCAATGTCAGGTAAAACTCCTGCTTACATGCAATATTCCTGTTCTTAGCATCAGGCATGAAATCGTTATCTGGACAGTATTTTCAGAGAAAAATGGCTTATGCCTGAGCAAATCTAAAACAGTATCTTGGCCAAAACACCACAGCTGGACTTTCAAAACCATCAGAAAAAAATAATAGAATTGCATTGCATAATTTTATTGATTTCATAATTCAAAGGTGATTACATTTTATAGAGTGAATTGGCAACGCTGTTCAAAAGAAGATCTAGTGTCAAAATATTTTCAGTGGCCTGCAGATTTGTATTCTCGCCTTAAATAATGTAAAAGTTCATGTACTGAATCTATTTCTTTATTCTCCACTTTATTATCTACTTATTTGTAGGTATGTTCAGAGTTTAATGGACATGATAGATTTCCAGGACAGAAACTCGGATGACCAGAAAGTTTTATCTGAGTAAGTGCACTATTTTTATGTTGAGTATCCATTATTTTTTGCAATATATCACACTATTACTCTCTGTTTTGCACACACAATTACTTTTTCTCGCAAATTGCGATTCCTTAAATGCTATCAAGCACCCAAGTTGTGCGATTTCTCATTTAGAAATCGCCATTACCACCAACTTCAAGTTGGTGGTAATTTGCGATTTATTTCACAAATTCACTTTTTTGCATTTGTAAAGGTGCCATGTGGCGCACATACATGCCCTTAGGGCATGTATGTGCGCCATATGCGCACACATGTTCATTTCAGGGGTGCATCAGGGTGTCCTTATGACACCCTTGCGCCCTTGAAATTATTCTCAATTTGTGATTCTCAAATTGTGACTCGCAAATTGAGAATGACTTCCCAATCATTCCTATAGGCCTCCTGGCCCATAGAAATGAATGGGAAGGTATTCCTTAATTTCGATTTAGCAATTTGCTAATCGCAATTAATGAATATTAAGAATTCGCAAAAGAATTGCAAATTTTTAAATACATCCCATTTTGTAATTCTCATAGCGATTCTCAAAAAATCGCTATTTGAGAATCGCAAACACGGATGTTGATACATCTGCCCCAAATCACGACAAGGGATTTCCTAAAACTCTTTAAATAGCTGCATTTCGATCCTTCCATAGGATTATAAAATTGAAGATTTTTGGAAGAGCTGTATCTATTAGCTCGTGGAAATGTTTAGGTCTGTGCCACATACAGTGTTCATTGTGAAGGATATGCGAAAAATTAGTTTGTTTTAGAAGGAGGGCTTTGTTATATAAAGCTTTGTGATGCTACTGATGTGGTGAGGTAAACAGACATTATAGAAGGCTCCTCGCACTATGTTGACAGCAGAACGCGGGTAAGAGAATTTGGACTGCCCCGTGGCAGTGGCAAAGTAATTTGGTTGAATTTTTCTAATAGGATTTCACAACTAGAGGAGCATTGTTGATCTCCTATCATGTACCATACAGTACACTAACTGGATGTTGTGTTAAGATCGACTATGGATTTAGACAATGTGTTTGAGAGTTTGCAATGCAATGAAACAGTTACATTACTCTTTAAAAGGAAAAAAGACGAACCATAGTCACATTTGAAAAAAACATGAATGTCTGTGCACATGCTAATAATAATTAAAAGTTTATCAAGAGAAAAACACCATTGTAAGATGTTACAGATGTGGATAGCATAAAATGTGTAGAAAATACATTTTAAAATGGAAAAAGTATTCAACGTGTAGGAACAATCCTGAAAACTTGAGCACAATGTTGTTACAACCCTGTTCACACATATCCTATCGTGGAACCTTACATATATATATAATAGAATTTTCTGAATTTGTTTAGTTTTACAGAGACTCTAGTGACCATCCGGAACAGGCACAACAACGTGGTACCCACAATGGCACAAGGAGTATTAGAATATAAAGAAGCATTTGGAGTCGATCCCGTCACCAATCAAAACGTACAGTATTTCTTGGACCGGTTCTACATGAGTCGAATTTCCATCAGAATGCTAATTAACCAGCATAGTAAGCAAAACTATTTTACTTTTCTTCAAGCCAAACATTATTGACCTCTTTTTATTATGGTTCAACTATTTTCCCATTTTAACCTCACTTTTCTTTGCAAATGCATTTATTAACTCAAAAACCATGCGCTACAAAGCTTGTCCAGTGTAGCTGGTGACAATGGGTCTGGTTTGCAAAGAAAGGGTAAATTAATTTTTTTACGGAGTGTTGCCGATATTATAAATTTTGTCTTATTTTAGCATTTATGATGGTACCAAGAGTACAATTGAATAGCCATGGAAATTGTAGATTCACAGACCTACACTCTATCCTCTAGCCTGCATATTTACAACATGATAGTCTAGAGTTGGGGCAAAAGTATGCATTTTCTGTCATTGTCTCCTTTTATTTCATTATGTGAAACTATTTTTAGAAAGGTCAAAATCCCACTTCCATCAGTATCAAATGTATATCAATCCAATTTTTATTTTTTAAGTAACTTTATGTGCCTTCTTCATGGCCACCCTGCCTCCCCGCAGGCACTTCTTTGGGAACATTGATTTTTACAACCTATTCACTAAAGTTAGTGTACGCAAAAATCTGTCTGTGTGTTGGATTTTCCTGAAATACATGATATACATTGTTTGATTCAGTATTCATAGAACTCCAAATGCAATTCCACTTTTTAACTTCACTAAAACCTGTGGCCTGAAATCGTTTTGAGAATTGGAGACAGTGTATTGTGAAATGTTCTCTAAATTTAACAGAATTATTTGGATTCAGCAATGAAGGTGACATTTGCAAAGCAAAGCAATGAATACCCATTATAGCACAGGTATCACAAAGGGACTGAAAAGGAGTTATGCAAAAGAAAACCTAGTTATGTGCATGCTTAATAAGGGGAGTTGAGGAATAACCTTGGAAGTGTCTGGTTTCCCCCCTTGGGCTCAACAAAGTAATGCAATTTAGAATTTCAGCCATAGACTATATTGAAGTCATGAGCTACATTTATAGCTCAGCCCTACATACCAGATTCCGCCTGTGGCACCATTAATTCTTAGGCTAGAGTTTGGGAAAAAGAGAATGTGCCTTATTAAAATGGAGGTAACAAAACTATGTATTAATTAACAGTGAAACACTGACACTTATGGAAATGATGAGTGCATTAAGCAATACAAATACCAAACTGATATTTTTACATCCTCATCTACCTAGCAGTGGCAGCACTGCGATGGATTCTAAACCTGTACTCCTAGTATTACAACCTCACTTACACAGAAGTGCACTGACCAAATAAGTACCAGCAACTTCACTATCAGTAGGGTCAGCAGTGCAGCCACAGTTTATGCTGAGCTAGGCAGAACATCTACAGTGCTTTGTGTAGTCTGAAAGTTACCATCTCACCAATGGTTCTACACAGAGCAAGATGTTGCCTTCTGATAGATACATCTGCCGTGTGGATTCCTCACCTTGTGAATACCCCTTGCGTCAGCAACATTCGGAAGTTCTTTTTGTAGCCTCGCGCCGACGTGGACTATGACGTCATAGAGACACGACCTCGCTCGCGAATCCGCTGACGTCAACGACGCCTACAAAAGGCCCACGCCGGCGTGATGACATCAGTTCCCTTTTTTCCGCGTCGTCGACGCTAACGGTTTCGGGATACTCTGTAGCTATTTAGTATATTGTTACTTTATTTCTTCGATTCTCCATTCTCTAACCTTTTGCTTCCGTTGTCATGTCGACGAAGAAGACAGGGTTTAAACCTTGTAGAGAATGTGGGAAGATGATGTCTGTTACAGACCCCCACCAAGACTGCATCTGGTGCTTGAGTTCGGATCACGACGTTGATGGATGTTCTTCATGTCAGAAGATGAATCCGAAGGCTCTTCGTGAAAGGGAGTCTAAGCTTCTTGTGGCCAAGCTTAAGGCGAATAAAGTTAAAAGATCCTCGAAGCACTCGAAGAGGTCGAAGTCGAGATCCAGGTCGAGGTCTCGAGAGGCGTCGGCCTCGAAGTCTTCGTCTGATCACGCTTCCGGTTCTCGTAAGAAGCATAAGAAAAGGAGGCATGAATCCCGCCATCATTCAGGTGATAAGTCTGGTTCTAGATTGAAGTCTCCCAAGAGGATGAAATCGAAGGTAATTCCTCCGCAAGTGTCGGATCAAGAAGGTGAGGCTTCGCCTTCAGAGTCGATGGTCCATTCTCCGACTCCGGTTCCGGATCCGACACCGGCTCCATCTCCCACTCCGTCTCCGGCTCCAGGTGACATCGATGGAGTTCCTGTTGAGGAAGAGGTTTCGAATCCTGTTGAGGAAGCAGATTCAAACTTACCTCGAGATCGACCTGAGCATCCACCATTTCCGACTCCAGGTCAGGACCCCTCTGCGTTTTTAAACGCGATGTATGGTGTCTTCTCGAGATCGTGGTACCCCTCTGGTGCACCTTCGGGTCCCATGGGTCCAATGGCATTCAATTTGGGTGTTCCTCACTCATATGCTCCGGCACCCTTTATGCCATATATGCCAGCCCCGACTCCGCTGTGGCAGTACCAAGCTCCACCGAGGTCGACGCCAGTATCGACGCCGGCTCGGCCGAAGTCGACGACTCCGGTTCCGGCGTCACCGACTCCTGTTAATTCTATGGAGCAGCCTTCCAAGCCCTCGGATTCGATTCCGAAGTCGGCTCCGACGTCGTCGAATTCGGCGTTGGATTCGACTGCGCTTCGTGTCAAAATGAGATCTCGGAGAGAAGCTCAACGTCTTCTTGATGAACAGAGGGTTGATGAATCTTCTTCTGAAGTGGAGGAGGGCGAGCTGGATGGGAGTTGTTTTGAAGACCTGGCAGAGGCGAGTGGTCTCGAATTTTCTCCGGAGTGGTCTTTGCCTTCAGGGCCTGATGCACCCTCCAAGGATGTGCAACCATATCATGTTGTCATGAAGAAGGCAGCAGGACTTTTGGGTTTGACCTTGCCCACTGTCGAATTTAAGTCGAATTTACTGACTGAGTTTCTTCATTCTCCAAGCTCAGCAGTGGAGCCTATACTTCCATTTAATGATGCTTTAAAAGATCCCATTATGGAGGTATGGAAAAGACCTTTTTCTGCTCCTGCAGTTTCAAAAAGTGTGGCTAGGAGGTATAGAGTGGCTCCTGAGGATCCTGCTTTTTTGTCTTCACATCCTTCTCCTGAGAGTTTGGTTATTCAGGCTGCTTGTTCTAAAAAATCAGTGGGTGCTTTTCCACAGGTGCCTGGCGACAAAGAGACCAAGAAACAGGACCAGATTGCAAAAAAGACTTTCTCTTCGGCTAGTATGGCGTTGAAGTCTTCTAATGCCACTTGCCTTATGGGCAGATATATTCATGCTCTTGTGGACTCTATGCGTTCATTAATCCCTAAGGTCCCTGAGGATAGCAGAAAAGACTTTGAGGAAGCCTTGTCTGATTCTCAAGCGGCAGCCCGTCAGGTCATCCAAAGTGGGCTTGATACTACGGATTCTGTGGCAAGGATCATGGGCACGGCGGTTGCCACAAGGCGCTCAGCCTGGTTGAAGTCGTCTGATTTTTCGGCTGATGTGCAGTCGGCTTTGTTGGATTTGCCTTTGGATGGTGAGGGGCTCTTTGGAAAAAAAGCAGACACGGCCTTGGAGAGATTCAAGGACAGCAGGGCAACTGCTAGATCTCTTGGCCTTCAGGTCAGAGGTTCTACGACCAGGAAATTCAGAGGGTTTGGTCGCTCTTCCTTTCGTTCATATGGACAAGGTCGGCAGCAGCAACAGCAGCAGCAACAGCAGAATACCTTGTATAGGTCATACAGGGGAAAGCAGAGAGCACGTCCTCGAGGACGTCAAGCCTCTTCCTCCTCCACCTCCTCCAACCCCCCAGCCACAGAGAAGCAGCCCTAGATCCGCCATTCAGGATCATGTAGGCCCAGTGGGGGGTCGGCTTACCCACTTTCTACGGGATTGGGAATCGGTTACATCAGATCTTTGGGTTCTCAATCTCGTAGAAACTGGGTATGCCCTTCCCTTTCGGGAATTCCCTCCCAATTACCCTCCTTGCCAGGGGTATTGCTCAGAGGAACATCTGTTACTCCTCCAGGAGGAAGTCCAAACTCTATTGAGAAAAGGTGCGATAGAGGTGGTCCCAGAGCAGGAAAGGGGTCAGGGATGCTACTCCCGGTATTTCCTGATTCCCAAGAAAGATGGTCGTCTTCGTCCAATCCTGGATCTCAGGATCTTGAATTTTTATCTGAAGCAGGAGAAATTCAAGATGCTCAGCCTTGCTCAGGTTCTTCAGCCTCTGCTGGAAGAAGACTGGATGGTGTAACTCGACTTGCAGGATGTGTATTTTCATATTCCAATCCTGAAGTCGCACAGGAGGTATCTCCGTTTTACGGTGGGGTCGCAGCACTACCAGTTTGCGGTCCTTCCGTTTGGACTTACTACTGCGCCTCGGGTCTTCACCAAGGTGATGGCAGTGGTGGCGGCGCATCTCAGAAGGTCAGGGATTCCTGTATTCCCGTATCTGGATGACTGGCTGATCAAAGCAGAGTCGTCAGAGACTGTGCTCCATCATCTGCAGGAGACAACCCAGTTGTTGTACAGGTTGGGTTTTTCGATAAATGTACCCAAATCTCACCTGGTGCCCTCCCAGCGCAACCTGTTCATAGGTGCTGTACTGGACACAACTGTATGTCATGCATTCCCTCCTCCTCAAAGGATTCGCGACATACAGGAAATGATTCCTTTGTTCTACAATGGAGCGGTTGTTCCAGTCCTGAAGGTCCTTCGTCTGCTCGGTCTGATGGCTTCTTGCATTCTGTTGGTCAATCATGCACGCTGGCACATGAGGGCACTCCAGTGGTGCCTCCGCAGGCAGTGCTATCAGCACAACGGAGATCTCAGGGAGTCAGTGAGGATCTCCAGAGAAGCTGCGGCGGATCTGTCTTGGTGGGGCGTGGAAGGCAATCTGTCTCAAGGAAAGCCTTTCCAGCTGCCTCCATCGGTGGCCACAGTGATAACGGATGCATCCACTCTAGGGTGGGGTGCTCATCTGGGGGATCTGGAGGTCAAGGGTCTTTGGTCTCCAGAGGAAAGGTTGCTTCATATCAACCTTCTAGAATTGCGGGCGATTCGTTAAGCGCTCAAGGCCTTCCTCCCTTCCCTTCGCGGTCGTTCGGTCCAAGTCCTGACGGACAACACGACCGCGATGTGGTACATCAACAAACAGGGAGGAGTGGGGTCGCAGTGTCTCTGCAGAGAGGCTCTGCGCCTCTGGTCCTGGGTTCAGGACCATCAGATTTGTCTGATGGCGAATCATCTGGCCGGAGTTCTGAACGTGCGTGCAGACAGTCTCAGTCGGCAGTTCTCTGCCGACCACGAGTGGAGGCTTCACCCGGAGGTGGTTCACGACATCTTTCAGATGTGGGGAACTCCTCGGGTGGATCTGTTCGCCACTCGCGAGAATGCTCACTGCCTGTCGTTCTGCAGTCTCCAGTTTCCGATGCAAGGAGCTTTGGGGGACGCGTTTCAGTTGAGTTGGGGAAATCAGCTCCTTTACGCGTTTCCTCCCATACCCTTGATTCCTCGGGTTCTGAGGAAGATTCGCCAGGACCGGGCCCAAGTCATATTGGTCACCCCGGACTGGCCAAGAAGGGTGTGGTATACAGATCTTCTCCACCTCTCCTCTCACCCGCCGCTCCGTCTCCCTCTCAGGGCAGACCTCCTCTCTCAGATGGAGTGGCAGGTTCTACACCCCCACTACCAGACATTGCACCTTCATGCCTGGAGATTGAACGGGGCAACCTGAATTCCTTTTCCCTCCCGCCTGACGTTGTGGATGTCATCTTGTCAGCCAGGCGTGACTCCACTAAGTCCATTTATTCTTATAGATGGTCGAAATTTGTCACGTGGTGTGGGGAAAAGTCTATTGACCCGGTGAGAGCCCATTTGTCTGATGTTCTCCAGTTTGCCCTTTCTCTGGCGCAACAGGGGCTTGCTGTTGCCACAGTGAAGGGTTATCTTTCTGCGCTGTCGGCTTTTCTCCGCTTGCCTGACCAGCCATCTCTTTTTAAGTCTCCTGTGGTCTTAAGATTTTTGAAGGGCCTCACAAATAGGTTCCCTCCTTCTCCTTTTATTGTGCCTCAGTGGGACTTAAATCTTGTTTTGACTTTTTTGATGGGTGCTCCTTTTGAGCCTCTTCACAAATGTCCCATGAGACTTTTAACCTTTAAAACAGTCTTCCTTGTTGCAATAACCTCGGCAAGGAGGGTAAGTGAGCTTCAAGCTCTTAGTTTCAAGCCCCCTTTCTTGACCATTCATGCTGATCGAATGGTCCTTAGGACCAGGGCTGCTTTTCTGCCTAAGGTGGTAACTCCTTTTCATCTGGGGCAGTCCATTACCCTACCTATCTTCTATCCTCCCCCTCACCCTTCTAAGGAGGAAGAGAGACTGCACCGTCTGGACCCTAAGAGGGCGGTGTCCTTTTACTTGGACAGATCCAAGGACTTTCGTTTGGAAGACCAACTCTTCATTGGCTTTGCTGGCTGCAAGAAAGGAAGAGCGGTCCATAAAAGAACCTTGTCAAGATGGATCGTCCTCTGCATTAAGATCTGCTACTCTTTGGCCGGTAAGGAACCACCAGAGGGTATAAGGGCTCATTCTACAAGGGCTAAGTCTTCGACCTCTGCATTGGCTAGAGGTGTGCCTGTAGAGGATATTTGTAGAGCGGCAACTTGGTCTTCCCTCCACACTTTCGCGAAGCATTACTGCTTGGATACCGAAGTGAGGAGGGACGGTCATTTTGCAGGCTCTGTCCTTCAGGATTTCCTGGTATAGAGGAGTGGACACCCTCCTCCGGGAGTGGGGACTGCTGTGGGACTCTATTCACAAGGTGAGGAATCCACACGCAGATGTATCTATCAGAAGAACAAGTTACTTACCTTCGGTAATGCTTTTTCTGGTATATACAATATCTGCCTGTGGATTCCTCACATGCCCGCCCGCCTCCCCGTTGTCCACTCTTCTATACCAGTGTTACTGTAATGTAATGTATATATATTTTGCTGTCATGGAAATGTTTCTATAGCTTTCCTGCTTTTGCTTTACACTGTGTGTTTTGCCTTTACTATTGTGTACTGTGTATACTGTATGCATTTCTACTGTCATTGGTCCGTCCGTGTGCCTCGATGGCACGGAAAAAAGGGCGGAACTGATGTCATCACGCCGGCGTAGGCCTTTTGTAGGCGTCGGTGACGTCAGCGGAGTCGCGAGCGAGGTCGTGTCTCTATGACGTCCTAGTCCACGTCGGCGCGAGGCTACAAAAAGAACTTCCGAATGTTGCTGACGCAAGGGGTATTCACAAGGTGAGGAATCCACAGGCAGATATTGTATCTACCAGAAAAAGCGTTACCGAAGGTAAGTAACTTGTTCTTCTCAACTGCTGGAACAGTTTAGCTGCTAATGCACAGATGCCGTCAAATGCCACAAATCTATAAATAAGAAGGGAGGGTGATGGTAAATCTGCATTAGCAGATGACTCCTACATGCCAGACAGGTACCCTATAAGGCTGGTGGAGCACTGTTCAGCAAAGCTGCCTTCTCAGGCTTACAAGGATCACAGTTGTTTGCACATGCAATCCTATCTCACATATTGGCAGTTTGAGCTTGCCTGGTCACATGTGGAAATAAAAAAAACAGTTTAGCTACCCACTGAAGCTCAAAGCATAATGTGAGATACAAATCGCTATGCAGTTGAATTGCCACATCCTAATTAGTCCTCTGTTCACTTCAAAAATGTATTTTTTTATGAGTTTATGTTTCCTTTATACTTTTAATTATGAATAAGAACTGTAACAACATTTATTTTATTACAGCACTACTTTTTGATGGCAGCACAAACCCAGCACATCCTAAACACATAGGAAGCATTGATCCTTTTTGTGATGTGGTGGAAGTTGTCAATGGTACGTGTCATTTTACAACTTTTGTTGCCTCCTTTAATGAAATATGTATGGGATGGAACTGATAGTAGCACAGTGCCCTTTTTTAAAAATAACTTTCTGTGCGTAACGTAGCATTTTACAAGCATACTTGAACACACCACTTTTAACTAACTAATTTGAAATAGCAGACACCGTGTCTTTCTAAGATGAATATATTTCATTGTTGGAATTCACTGTGTGTTGCTTTTTGAATTTTTACTCATAATGTTTCAGCAGCAGTGGCAATGTGTCTTTCTCCTAGCTTCATACGTGTGAAACAGAGTAAACCGTTGTACATGCCACCGTAAATACGCAGTGCCTTAGAGATATTTGATTGCTTAGTATGTGAAATTCAAAAGCTCTTTACCGATAATTCATGTGCTGGATATTCATTATAGATTTGAAAAAAAATATTAAATCTGAAAAGCGATGTTGCCCACTTGCAGCTCTTTTTTCAGCATTTGCCCAGGGATCATATTGTCTAGATCTGTTTGTACAAACTAGTAAGGCCTGCCATAAACTGTCTGTGAAGAACATTAGGGAATACATATAATGTTTTTGGATTACTGCTTACTCCACAGCAATAGTTTTTCTCACATTCACAAAGAGGAAGTGTTCCCAAGAGGAAATCTTCTCTTTAGTGAATGCCTTCCCTCTCCAACTCTGGAGTCATTCATTTGTCAAAAGTTTGCGAGAGGATTTTGGTACCAGAACATTGATATGTGGCAGAATCACTATTTGGAATGGGCATCCCTTCTAAATAGTAATTTGGTATCGAGTCACAAAGCCATTTTCGCAGGCAGTAAAAATTTACTGACTCCTAAAATGGCTTTAGTGCATGGTTTAAAAGGTTTTTACAGTTGCAAATTGCTACTCGACCCGTAGAAACTATGAAATCGGTTATTAAATCAATGGTTAATGTACTAATGTTAGTTTATCGCCTTGGAAATCATTTCACTGTTACTACTACACTTTTTTTCAAAATGTGTTTTCTTAACTTCTGTATCATTAAGTACCAACCCTCTGAACTCAGTTAGGAATACCATTTCATTAATTTTGTTCTATAGAGTGTGGGAGCAGTTTTTATTGTTTTTAATTAAAAAAAATCTCTTTTTAATGAAATACAGATGCTTTTGAAAATTCCAAGATGCTGTGTGACCAGTATTACCTGGCTTCCCCTGACCTAAAGATTAAGCAGACAAATGGTAAGAACAACACATTAGCAGCAAACACAGTATATGTACTTAAACACAAAAACACCTTAACACTGCTACTATACAAATAAATGTTTCCATCTCTTTCACAAAAAATTGCATATTTGCAAAATAATTATAACTAATGTGTCATCACTATTTACACGCTGTTGCTATATACATAAAGAATTGTTGGTTAAACACACTTAAATGTGTCATAAATAACAATCTATTCTGCTTTGATTTTAGGAAAAGCACCTGGCCTTCCTATTCACATAGTCTATGTTCCGTCTCATCTTTACCATATGCTGTTTGAGCTCTTTAAGGTATGTGAACTTGAGTCAGAGTTCATAAAGTTCTCTATGTGTAATCATCTGTGAATTGTACTTTTTTTTTATGCGGTCTCCGTTGCTTTGTCCAGACCTGTTTGCTATGCATTTAGTGGCTTTGTTGTCTATGGCCTTCACTTGTACTTTTGTACCATTGGACATGCAGCGTCCATAGTTCAATTTCTCTGTTTCCTGTGAGTCAGCTTTCAGTAACCCACTCTTCAAATATTAACTCAGGATTACAGATCTTTTTGTTGTTTTACAGTAAGTTTCAGGTAATATGTCTTAAAGATATGTTGCACCAGTTTGTGCATGATAGAAAATTGAGTGAGTGAAGAGTTTAGGAAAAAAGATCTTTGAACAGTTGCAACTTCGAATGTACGAGTCTTGGTAGTAGTAATCATATATTTTACAAATAAAAATGAATATACTCCAGCATCGGATCTAGCATATATTCACATGATTGCATCATACCCAATATCAGGTGGGGAATCCCTGGTAATCTTAAATAGCAGTAAACTGTGTTGAAATGGCCGTTGGCCTCAAAAACAGTGTTTGTTTATTAGTACATCCACCTCATTTGATTCCCCCTAAAGACCACCATAGCTGAGATTTCAACTGCATGTCATGTGTGAGAAAGTGTGCAAGGAAAGCTCTAATCTAACCTCTTAGTGACCCTATACTGATACTTTTCTAGTGTACCCTAGGACTGAATGAGCCCTACCTTCAGCTTTCCGAGTATTTTGAGTTACTTTTAAGGTAAAAAAAAATGTTTTGCAAGGGATACAATTTTCTCTGTCCCCAGCTGTCATCATGACTGACAGAGAGAGAGCAAACCTCTATTCAAATCTTGTTCTAGCTGTGGGCAGAAAAATATTTTTGCTTATGGTCCACAAAAACTATGAATTTACTGCATTTATTCTACTCACAAGGTTTCATGCTCTGATTAATGTATGGATGCCTTATCCAAGAATCTGAAGGACGGGAGAGAACGTTTGCACTAAATTTGTTGGATGATAAAAAGAAATACCTTCTTCTAAGGTTCTGGACTTTCACTTTATTACCTTCGTTCATTTAGCCTTACTCTCTCGATAATGTAAGTCTGAGAGATCTTTTACTGTCAGCTGTTCTGAATGAGAGCGAGTAAAGCTTGATGTGTGTTTGATGAATGTGACTGCAGTGACAAAAGAGCACCTTCAGGCTGCCTGAATGTAATCGCTATGAATCCATGCCTGCATTATTGGTTGTTTGTTTTGAATCTAACAATGCTCACATTAATGTATATATTACGAATAGTTTACTGTGTTTCCTTTTCTCAGAATTCAATGAGAGCAACAGTAGAAAGCCATGAAGACAGCCCCTCTCTTCCTTCGATTGAAGTCAATGTTGTTTTAGGAAAAGAAGATTTAACAATCAAGGTAACCACTTCCCTTTGTAGTTGTAAATTAAATGAAAAATAGTCTGCTCGAGTCACATTTGAAATGCTACAGAACTTTAGTCACTATGAATTTCCCAACTATGTTACTGTGCTAAGCACGTTTAAGATGGGTACATAGGATCTTCATTGGTACACTCCTCTATTCCCCATATAATTTCCTTTATAATATTTTGGAAAGCAGCACACCCAAGTGGATTCCACTTCAAACCCCTTTGCAGTGGGTGACATGGTGTTACAGCTCATGCAACAGTGTCTGAAGGTGATCTATATAGGAAAGGATCTACCTTTAAAATCTTGGAGTCAAAGGGTGGATAGATGGCAGATTTCTGTCTGGTTTGTTAATAATGCAGGAAAATGTTAGGTATACATAGAGGCAGGGCCATGATGTACCTTCTGGAAGAGGCATTGATCCTTTTGTGAACAGTTTTCAGAGCATGTGATCAGGACGTTTCAACAGAAAGCTCAATTGAGGTTAATGCCTCTGTTTTGTTTGCAACTTTGAAAGTTCGTATTTTGGGAAACCAACTGTATCTACTATTTAATTGGTAAAATCTAGTAATCCCAACTGCAGGCCCTTTGGGCAGTGCTGTGACAAATGTATACAACTAGCTGTATCCCATTATATTGAACTCTTCACCAGCATAGGTAAGACTGAAGTAAAACAGATACTGGGCTGTCACCCCTTGAATTGGTTTTATAACTTTGACCCATTTGCCCATTGTCACTACTCTGCTGCTCTGAACCTGGATATTTTCTTGACATAATTATTTTTAATCCACCAAAGCTGTTCCATAATGTTTTGTGGTACAGTACCAAATACTCTTCTGGAAGATATAGCCACATAACTGCATAATTGGGTACTCATGTGGTCTCAGCAAAAATTTGTCGAGAGGCCCTGTGTTTTCACCTGTGACATATGGAGTAGTCATAC
Source organism: Lissotriton helveticus (assembly GCF_964261635.1). NCBI lineage: Eukaryota > Metazoa > Chordata > Amphibia > Caudata > Salamandridae > Lissotriton > Lissotriton helveticus. Next base: position 1,029,013,001 of record NC_136071.1, read on the forward strand.
TTATTTTGTGGGCCATGCATGTGTAATATTGTTCAAATCTGTATTCAGCAATGAATGTGATGGATATATTCACTGTTTCAAATATTCGTGTTTACTACAACAAACACTTTTGTTAAACACTACCGGTTTGTAAAAAAATAAGCAGATGTGCAGCACCAGTTGCTAAATTTGTACAGATTGCATTGAGTAACAAAGAAAACTGCCTTTTCCAGATTTCAGATAATGGAGGTGGGGTGCCTCTGAGGAAAATTGAGCGTCTCTTTAGCTACATGTATTCTACGGCTCCAAAACCAATGATGGACAACTCTCGAAATGCTCCATTGGTAAGAAAGTTAAGAAGCTAATATGTGATATTTGGCATGTGTATAGTGTATTTGCAAAAAGGAGGCCAACCGCTTGTATGGCATTGAAGTAGCTTTTGGTGTTGGTGAAGGGGTCACTTCCAACAAGTCTCACTAAAACTCTTCTCAGCTCTTGGTAGCTATGGCACTAGCAGCCGGAAGTTCTCCATTGAAATTATTGTTAAGTTAAGGCAGTAAACAATTTTGAAGTTAAAAATACAAAACAATAGAAGTTCTAAAACAATAAAAAAAAATATCAACAACATCATTAGTTAACAAGACAACATAACAACTAGAACTGATTATGGGAAATCAGAGATATTATATTTTAAAGTTTTAAGAACAAAGGACAAATGCACCTAGAAAAGGTGAGGCGCCATTGAACACTATCAGTTCCCATTTCTCCGAGACCCACGTGCAATTTCAGACTAACTGCAATGTAGTACAGTTCAGATACACAAAGCCTGGATGCCGCTGTCAAAGTAGAGCCTGAGTTAGAGTTTGGTGGATGGGTTTCGCTGGAAAAGGAAAAACACCAGATACACCTTCCCCATTATTACAAATGCATTATTATTTTCTGTGGCACTTGTAAAAAGGCAGACAGGATATCCTCAACGTGTGTGAAAGAGTAACTAATTTGCAAGCGCTGAATCAGGCCCAATCGCCTTTTTCAGGAAGTCCAAATTTCCCAGCAGAATAAGGTGCAAGGTTGAAGTCAGCAAGAGTCCTGCAGAGTTGGATAGGTCGTCGTTGAGCACCTGCTGAAGTCATTGTTCTTGGTGCCGAAACCTCTGAACAGGACAGAGCTGGATTTTGTTGCCACCGTGATCACTTCATTGCTGGGTTAGATTTGCTTCCTGACCACTTATGTTATCTAGCAATTTAATACCACAAAACCCCTAATAGTGTGGCATTGTCGCAGTCATACACAAAGATTTGTTTGTTTGGAGAGCGTGTGATAATGAGAAGTTTGACACTTTAACTCCTATCATAATAGTGCTGTTAGCTGACAAACTAGGCTGGCTGTTATTTGTCCCTTGACATGGGGCCCATTGACAGCCAAGTTTTAGTGCAGTTGTTCACCAGGGTTATATGTTGCAGTTACTCGTCATTCAAGCGGTATGCCAAGTAGTGCAAAGTCATCTGTTTTATGTTTTAGAGGAAACAGGAGTCCTGTACACTGAGGCCCCACTAAGATGTGGCTGGAAATGGATCATTGTGAGAGTTTAGAATAGTTGATTCTTGTTTCTTGAAAGCAAGGGGAAATTATAACTGTTTTGAATGCTGCAATTGTGCATTAACTGCACAGTCGACTTTGCTTTAAATTTTCATACATGTTGTCATATTAGCCCTGCTTACTGTTTAGTATTTTTTAGTTCCTTATTAGAGTAATGGAATATTTATAAGTCTTGCAAAAACATCGGAAAGGGGCACAATATGTGGATTCATGTTTGCATGGCAGAACATGGCAAGAGGAGTTCAGTAGGGTAGGATTTGAAATGTATTGATGTTATTTGTCTATAACTGCAATACACATATAACACAGAACATCTTAGAAAGATGCACATGCATCCAGAGCAGCTTAGAAATGATCTCATTGCTAACAACAGCAGTTCAATTGGACACGAGCTGGTCCTGGAACAAAGCAGCACACTTTTGAATAATGTAATAATTGTTTTGAAAATTATTGAGTAAATTGGAGTGCAGGTTGAATTTACTGATATTTTTAACAACAGCAGACACCGTGTATACATTCTCTGCAACATAATACATGAGGCAAAACTCGTAACACCCTTTCAACAAAGTAAAGATAGGCCAGTAGGTGACGATCATGGTTGCCAAATAACACCCACCACCTCCGACTGACTCGCACATGCTAAGGAATATGCTTACCAGATAACCCATGTGGCACCTACACAACTTGGAAAGACCTCCATCTACACCCATCAAACATTTCAACGCACGAACATTGAGAGTGAAAATACCTGTACCTGAAACTTAAAGAATCATATGAACCACTAACAATACAGCTTTACAGGCCAAACCAGATACATGTCTGTGATGGAAGACTCAAAACCAAGTTCAAAGGGTACCTGAGCTCCACCTTAGCTGCCAGTGAGCTATTCATAGAGCTTTAACATAAGGCAATTGATATGAATGTAAACAGAGGTAACTTAAACATTGCATGCTTTTGGCTTTCATATATAGGCAGTGCTTGTTTTCGCACAACTAGTGCTTTTAATATGGCTTCTTTCAGAGAGCGGTAATTCTAAAATTAACATAAGTAAAGATGAAAGAATGTTCAATGGTGCACCTTCTCTAATGTAAGTAAGTTCTTTGTTTTTTAGGCTGGCTTTGGATATGGATTGCCAATTTCTCGCCTGTATGCCAGGTACTTCCAGGGTGATTTACAACTATACTCAATGGAAGGTTATGGAACAGATGCTGTGATCTACCTAAAGGTACGTTTACTTTCACACTTGTCCTAAATTAATATCCTCACTTGTCTTTAAGGACTGAGTACATGTCAACTTTCCATCCAGTAGAGAAGGGCTAGCTGATTTTCTGAGCAATATATCATGCCAGTAGTGTCAAATTATTCTTTGTGATCCAACCTACTGCAGGAAGGAGGGACCACTTGTCTATGGATCATCAACTTTCTATAGGGAAGGGCTTGTTTATTCACTTTGTATCCAAGGTGTTGATTATAGGAGCTAGTGCTTTTTTGGTCTGCAGTCTGTTGTCTGATGTGTGTACTTGGAGCTCAGGGATATATCATCTAGAGCAATGCTATGACCTGAAGTCTTGGGTAATCACACTACGCTGCCTTTTTGCAACACCTAAATTAACATCATACCTGCTTTATTTCGGTTAGGAATAGCAGGTGCCATTTTGAAGTGAAGAAATATCTTCTCAGTTCAAAAGTTTGTCCACACACAAATATATAGGGAGTTTCAAAGTTTGAAACTGTAATTTGCTCAGTTTTTTTGTTTGACCAATAGAAGATTTTGTTGTAGAATATGACTGAGTTCCTAACTGTATTGATTGCCAGCCTGCATGTCTATTTTTAAATGATTCACATTTAAATTCCCTCTGTCATAAATGATGAATATGAGTGAAAACTGTACAAGTAATTTGTTGTGGTTGAACTCATGTTGAATACTTGTATTCAAGTATTCAACAACATTTGACTTGCAGTTAATTTGAATTGCCACTTATGTGAAATTGTAACAACACACTTTCTATTATTGGACTAGATTTCAAATTTTGTACATTCACCAAAAGTATCCCATAAATCTGGATTTCCACGAGTAGTAGGAGCAAGCTTTCGTCTCCGTCAGGAAAATAGGCTGCTACTGTAATAATCTGCTACTTTTTACACCCATGAAATATGGGGATGCCAGCCTTCTTTGGTGCAAAGTAGACATGGTAAACCACTGGGAAGGTTTTTGAATATCAACAAAGATTTTACTTTATGCATGTTTACTACCTTCCTAAATCTCCAGGCGTTCTTAAAAACAGACAAGTTCCTGCTCTATTCCTAAGCATATGAATGTGATACATTTGCTACACTACCAGAATGTCTGTAACAGTAAGTCCTTGTGATATTTGTAAAAGACACACAATTAATGGACAGAATGCCGACCAAATCAAAAAATTCATCTCCAGTCAACAGATCTGGGTTAAATCCATCATTCTTTTGCTCACCATGCCACCCCAGTTTAGATCTGGCCATATGCAAATCAGTATTGACTCTGTGCCTCATGGGAACAGTCCAGCCCGATCTGCCAAGCCAGGTCTTCCCTGGACCAGAAACAAGCATCCTAGGACCGGTTTCGAAGTTTCACCCCTCTTCAGCCAGGATAGCTTGATTCCAGCGGCACAGTGAGCCCAGGACCCGCGTCTGGGCATACCTGGCGCACTTAGGGCGAGAAAGCAAAAGACACACAATTGATGGACGGAATGCAGACCAAATCAAAACATTCACCCCCAGTTTGCACTTGTGATATTTGTGGCTACTGATGACATTTTTTGCAATCCTAAGTTAAACTTTCATTGACAAATGATTTTGTATATCCATCTCTGTGTATGCTCTGTGCGTCTAAAGTTAGATTTAACTGACAGTATTTGGCTTTTTTTACACTTTCTTTTAAAGAATTAAGTACTTTGCAAATAACTCAATTATTTGTGTTGCAGTATGGAAAGATGTGTCATAGGCAATTTTATTTTGCTCTTTTGGTCATTGGGATGGGGATTTTATGATCCTTTGAACACTACAGTCTGGGTCGGTCATTACTAGTAACAGCATGTTTGACTGTAGTCCTTTGTAGGTAATCTTTAGTGAGACTGATGACTATACAGCAGTCAGATTTTCATATGAACATGGGCAAAATTTAGTACTAGAGGGGAAAGTAAGTTTAGATACTGAACATATGCGCAAGAAAAAAAATATTAACTACAGATGAGCCAGATGTTTATGCACAGTAGGTCATAATATTAAAATTGAATGAATACACCCAAAACGTTTTTAACACAAGCATGTCACATGTAGCTCACGGAGTTTGGTGCCAATAGTTGCCTCTTACGTACTTACACTTTCCAAGTGGTGAGAACCACATATGTTGGATAAAAAAGGGCCAAACATGTGAGTGGTGTTTTCTGAGTGAGGAAAAGAAGATTCAATATTTAAACAATTATTATAAATGATGTTCCTCCTAAGATGTAGATCATACTTAACTAATATCTAATGGTACTCAACTAGTGAGCCCTTTTGGTGGTTGGCACTGTGCAAGCCATCTTCATTAAAACGATTAAATGGTACACAAGATGACAAAAGAGCACCAGGCAGCTGAATGTCTAATATCCTGCTTTTCTAATTAATGTATTTTTGATATGGAAACTGCACACATAAAGAGATTTCTTAACTTGATATGACCTGCACCTAAACGGCAATTTTACCTTTAATTGGCTGTGTACAATGACTATTTATTCCCAGGCGGGCAATGTACTCTCCCTTCAGTGGGGATTCCCAGCCAGCCTGATCCTGATCCCCTTAATGAAGTTAGATGGGAGGGTAGAATCACTGTTGTTGGCATTGCTTATTCTAAAAAGGTTTCTTTTACACTGTGGATCAGTCTCTTACCCCTGGGCGGTTTTCTAGATAGACTCATGTAATACCTGGTCAAATATTGCAGGTCACATGCTTGCAATTTTGATAAATGAAAAGAATGTTGCGTGTTCGGTGTTCTGAGATCTTGAGTGAAAGATGTATTGCCATCTTTGCATTACTGACCCCACCTTAATAAGTAGTTTCTTCTGATTACCCTCCCCTCATAAGCATTGTATGACACATTCATTGTTTTGGCATGCTGTACACTGGAATGGTCTTTAACTGAACCAAAACTTTGGTGTCAGGTGTCATGCTCCAGAGTAACAGCATTTGGCTCATGTTTACCCCTGACTGTGCAAACTGAGTGAAGAGATTTTTTATTAGCGGAGCGCACATCAGATTCCACTGATGGCTTCAATCAGTAGCTGCCCCCAGGGTATTAGAGGAGTCTTTGTGAGCAGCAGGCCTGCATTTGATTCTCTGTGGCACCAGGGATTGACCGTTAGAGCTAGGAGAGACTCCTTTAAGACCTGTGTAGGCTCAGTGGTATCTGCTAGTACCTCTCTATATTCCTACGACTTGTATGAGGCAGAATTAAGAGTGTTGCCTTCTCCTATATGCAAATGTAAGAAACATTGAGATGCTATAAGTGGCTGATCTGATTGGGATATCTTAACAGTATGCTGATATTTGTTTGTTGCCTATGCAATACGAGCATGCTAATTTGTTTTTGGGTTTTGTTTACAGGCGCTATCAACAGACTCAGTAGAAAGACTTCCTGTTTTTAATAAATCTGCCTGGAAACATTACCAAGCGAGTCCTGAAGCTGACGACTGGTGTATCCCTAGTCGAGAGCCAAAGAATCTTGCAAGGTAGAACAGACCACTCCTGGGACACAAAGTGCCAAGAAACTGGAAAGGGAACAAACCGCTTTTCACAACAGACCTTTGCCTGAAACTGTTACGCTGTCGTAATCAATCGGGCGGAGCAACACTGCCTGAGAGCTGGCCAGATAAGTGACAAGGCAAACATGGGAACCACAATGGTGCGGTAAATGAAAAGAAGAAAATTGGAGCAAAATCTCACCGTGTCTTCATTGAAAGGCTCTTTTGGCAATCTCCGTCACAGAACTTGTGTGATGCACTACTAGCAGATATGAATATTGATGCCATTTTCATCGGTTTATGATTTTCTTCTTTGTGGAAATGAGTGCCATCAAGCTACCATTGACCCCAACTATAAAGACACATGGGATGACCACATCCTTCCCGTGGGCCATTAATGAGCCCATCCAAGACTGTGGTCGCGTGAAATATTTTTGTTTGAACAATGAAGTATGTTACATAAGTGCAGATTTTTAAAAGCCGCAATTCCAATGATAGCAAAACATATTTTGGCATATTGCCTGATATTTTAATAGTTCACTCTTTCAGAAGTAATAAAAATACATATGTGTATTATGTAAATAAGTAAATACGTGTCGAAATGTAGCAATAAATACATGAGGCAAATGAGTAATATAAACTGCCATACCACTATAAAAAAGTATTCTCATTTTCCTGTATTAAGTAGGTTAGTAATGACTGCTCAACAATTCCAATCAAGTTGATATATGGGGATTGTTAGGAAGACCTTTCCAAAACAACATTTCAACCATTTCAGTCTGCAGCAAGCTCACCCTTGATTTACCATATTTTATGCAAATCAATGTGCGAGCAATTGATGCATTAAAATAATACACTTGCTTGATTTTACGGACCATCCGCAGCACTTGTATAAGACATACTTGTTGTATGTTAAAAAATATATGCCGTAGTGTTGGGAATTTTATGGCGAGTATGTTTTTGTTTCAAAGAAAGTAAATGCACCAAATAAATTATTATTGTATTACTGCAGTGCAGTTATTTTCTACAGAGCGAATGAACTCAATGTACGATCGCTACCTCATTTCTTACCGGTTGCTCACTAGTGTGATACTTGCCTATCGTAGCCTTCTGTTTGCACCTATATTGGCTCCAGTATATCTTCAGTATTTGTATAGTGTATATTTTGTAAGATGCACCCATTTCACTTTTTCCCTAGTATGCACTGATTTATACCTCATATATTTTGTATTGCACAGATTGCTACCTATACCTATTATTGCAGTATTATATTTCTACCTATATTTTATACCTATTACCTATTTTTATACTGTATATGCGGTAAGCTACACCTATCTCACCTTCATCCCTATCATTCACCATTCACTGTTCGCTGCCTCATTTATTTGTTGGTTCTTCGATATAAGCTACTTCACGATGTTGCACTGATTATTACTACCTCATTCACTCGTTTAGTCATGTAAGCTACACCCAGCCACATTCTACACCTAGACTACACTGTTGTTACCTAGTACATTCTGATGTGTAAATTTTGATTCCACCTAACCGGTTCTACCTCAAATATTTCGTACATGGTGTAAGCTGACTGCTACCTCGCATATAGGATACATTAGTTAAGCTGCACCTACGCACTGTTCTGTTTTTGGATTGCACTGACTTCTACCTCTTATACATTTGGTCACTCACTAATGTCATTCCTTTGCCCTGTAACTAGCGGCTGACAGTTTTTATTGTCGTCCTATCTCCTACACCCTACATCACTTCATTCTAATATGGAGCTCAACGGCAAGCACACTTTTAGAATTAACTACCCTTCCACTCTCTCCAAAAAAGCCACTAAACGTTTTAAACATAACTTCCTGAGGTTGCACCCTGAAACACCCTTTGCTGACACCTACTTCTCACCGGGTAATGGAGCCCTGAATACTGATATCATCTTCCACACCTCACGCAGAGCCCAATGGAGAAAAGCGTTCCTATCCCTACTCACCGTCTCCACCACCAGGAAAACAACTCATGGCCTAACTCTCTCTATCACACCTTCCCACCTCTTCCCTGGCAGGACCACCATTACTATCTACAATAACGGGATTGTCCTAATTCAAGCTACGGACAAGAACCTGGAACTACTAGACAACCTGTTCCCCAAGTTCAAAGAGCACCTTCCCAAGCTGAGGACCCCCACCCAAAAATCCACAAGCACTATCACCCCTGACGTCGCAGCCTCCACCTACAACACCTCTACCCCCAGCTCCCCAGTAAATGGCCCACCTGCTGTTAACGCCCCTCATTCCCCTAGGACAGTCACAAATCTCCCCACCTCATATACTAGCCGCCCATCTAACATGACCCCTCTTATCCCCACTCATACTCCCTCCATCCCTCTCCCCCCTGACATAACAACTCCCACCCACATCACGCCACCATTTGAACACACTGCCGCTCGGAGTTTATCCACCCCCCTTCCCATCCCCCCCACGGCAGACCCCGCTCCCTCCCCAGCCCCCTCCCCACTCCCACCCACGAGTCTCTCACACTTGACACAACAACTCTCACCCACAACACGCCACCATCTGAACACACCACCATTCGGAGTTTACCCACCCCCCCTCCCATCCCCCCCACGGCGGACACCTCTCCCTCCCCAGCTCCCTCCCCACTCCCACCCACGACACTCTCACCCTCCCAACAAAAGATACAGAACATACCGTCTCCTTTACCTTAGCATCCCCCTCTCTCCCTCCTCCTACTTTCAGCCCTCACTACCTTCCTGTCTCCCCCACTGTCTGCAGCCTTCACTCACTCTTCTATTCACCGGCACCGTCCCCCACTGACGTCACTACCTATGCCTCCCACCCACCGCCTACTTCACCTACTTCACCCACACCCCTCGTCCACAAACTCGCCCACACTTAGAAGGTCATCCCACTCATTAGCACCGCAGAACCTTCCAACAACGCTAGTATATCCCCCCCTTCGATACCCTGCCCGCTTTCCAGCTCACTACACAACCATTCACCAATGGCTCTCATCACCAACGCCATCCCCAATGCTCCTCCTGACCTGACTTTATCCACCCTCCAACAAGTCAAAGAGGATATTCTACAAATCAAAAAAGATGTCCTCTCAATCAAAGACCTTCTCTCATCACAGCCCAGTCTACCTCCCATCATCCCTCTTCCCTATAAACGACGCACCCGCCCTACATACCCTCGCCTCCAACGACATCTATCCCCGTTCGCAATAACTCCCACCGCCCCCGTTGTGTCCTCAACCCATTGTCGGACCGCGACCTATGCTCTCTCCTACGCTCTTATGGCCCAGGTCCGGTAAAACACATATCCAACACACACATCCCCATACCCACAATTCTTACAAACCCTCTGAGGCTCCCAACACTCAACAACAGAGGTTCCGTCCCCAACAACCTCAGAAAAGTTCTCCTCACTCTAGAAAGCTCGACCACCCTTCTCTCTCCCAAACTCAAATGCATCCTACTCAACTGCAGATCGGCCCAGAGACACTCCTCCGACATCGCTGATCTCGTCTCAGCTAGGGATCTGGACCTAGCCATTCTAACAGAAACTTGGCTTACTGAAGCCTCTACCCCGATTATGGACATACTAGTCCCCCCCAACTATCACATCATTAGGCTAGACAGGTCTCCAGACAAGACGGGCGGGGGAATTGCATGCATTTTTAGGAGCAACCTCTCAGTTACTAAAGTCACCTCCCCCTCCCTTTCCTCCTGTGAACTCCTCTGCCTCGACATCGCCAGCGAGAGCAAACAAGTTTGTGCTTTACATCTCATCTATCACCCGCCTGATGACAATCTCATATTCACCCAACAACTCATGGACATGATCACTTCCAATGCCGGTCGGCAGACCACCCAAATCTACCTGGGTGACTTCAATCTCCACTGGAACGATCAGAAAGACAAAGTGGTGAATAGTCTCAAAACTTTCCTTAATGCGCTTGACCTCACCCAAATATGCGATAGACCAACACACAACAAAGGCTCGATACTTGATCTCATCATTGCCAAAGAGAATTCTACACAACTGGAGGTGATTCTACCCTGCGACTGGTCAGATCACCACATTATATCCTTCTTTATCAATGAAAAAGTTAAACCAAACCCGGCTCAACCAATCAAATCCAAAACATGGAAAAGGGACATGAAGAATCTTAACCCCTCTACCCTGCCTCCCCACATCGACAATCTCCTCCTTCCCCCTTCAGGTGCCTCGGATGTTCAATCACTGACTGACCACTATCTTGAATCTATGAATACAATAGTCAATGAAGTCGCCCCACTGCAATTGAAGAGAGTCTCCACCAAAATTTCTAACCCCTGGTATGACGATAGACTCAATGACGACAGGCGTACTATGCGAATGGCTGAGCGCACCTGGAGATCGGACCCTTCAGCACTGCACCTCAAAAGGCTTAAGAACAAGAGAAATGCCTACTTCAGGAAAATAAAGCGCACAAAGTTGGACTTCTTCAGCCGCCAGTTAGACCCAGCAAAAAACAGGCCAAGAAAACTGTTCGAACTAATCAAGACCCAAACAAAGACACAACCCTTACAATCAAACAACACAACAAGCGACACCCCACACTGTGAAGCCTTCTCTGCCTTCTTTAAGCTAAAGACTGACAAAATAAGAAATGACCTCATCATGGATGTAAGCCGATTCCCCAACCACACCAGAATGGCTAACACTCAACCTAAAAACAAGGCATCTTGGCTGTACTTCGATACCTACTCGGAAGAAACAATACACAAACTGCTCTGCACCTTGAAGCCCTCTAATCACCTCACAGACCCTCTACCTGCTAATGCTGTAAAAGACTTCATCCCCTTGCTCCTCCCTCTATGGACCAAAATCATCAACTGCTCCCTGCAACAAGGCCTCATTCCAGACTCCCTCAAGGTGGGGCAAGTCACGCCTATACTCAAGAAACCTACAGCTGATCCGTCGGACCTAAACAATTACCGGTCCATCACCAATATCCCCACCCTGGCCAAACTGCTGGAGAAATGTGTCCAACTCCAACTAACAAAACACATTGACCAATTTGACCTCCTCAACTCTCATCAATCAGGCTTCCGAGCGAAACATAGCACGGAAACAGCTATGACACACATAATTGATGACGCCCTCCAAATTCTTGATCGCAATGAGTCCTGCCTCCTCATCCTTCTTGACCTCTCGTCAGCATTTGACACGGTCAAACATGAGAACTTGTTGGAGCTGCTAAGCACTAGAATGGGTCTATCGGGAACTGTTCTCAAATGGTTTTCGTCCTTCCTTCACAACCGGACTCAGAAGTTCAAGATCGACAATGTGCTATCTTCACCTGTGCCTGCAGATCTAGGTGTTCCACAAGGATCCTCCCTCTTCCCCACATTGTTCAACCTCGTCATGGAACCGCTCGCCACCTTGCTCCAAGCTTCCAATGTCCAATTCCATATGTACGCCGACGACACACAACTTTACCTAAAGCTTCAATCCCCGGAAGATATCAAACATCTGAATTCCACGCTTATTAACACTCAATCTTGGCTAGCCGATAATCACCTCAAACTAAATGCTCTGAAAACTGAGTTCCTACTCATCTCACCCCCGGCGAAAATTTCCACCACCCAAACATGGCTCAACAACCTAACAGCACTCAATGTCCAACCCACCATCGTGGACTCAGCGAAATCCCTAGACATCACACTCGACGCCAAGCTCAACATGCAGCAGCACGTCAGCAAAGCCACAAAAACAGCTAATTTCCAAATCAACACACTGAGGAAAATTAAACCCTTCCTCCCTGCTGAAGACTTCCAAACTGCTGTACAAGCGTTAGTCATCCCTCGAATAGACTACGGAATTGTGGCCCTCAGCGGACTCCCGCTATCCACAACAGCACCCTTAAGAGCCTCCCTGAACGCTGCCGCGAGACTCATTACTGGCTCAAGAAAACATTCGCATATATCCCCAGACTTAAAGTCCCTAAAATGGCTGCCTTTTGAAGCCAGAATTCAGCTACAAATTGCAGTTATGACACACGCGGCCGTGCACCACAATGCACCCAACTACCTCGCTCAAAAGTTGTCTATATCAGGAGGTTCGAGATCCAATAGAAGTTCAAAAAATCTACTCCTGAAACCTCGTAGATTCCGGAAAGAGAAAACATACAAGCGCTCCTTCTCAGGAATGGCACCCAGGATCTGGAATGCGCTCCCCCCTGAAACCAGGCGTATCTCCTCCACTGCACTCTTCAAGAAAGAGGTGAAAACCATCCTTCTGGCCAAGATCTCCTGAACCTTATAGGTGTTGGATCAGAGACCCTGCACTGCTTTGTATCAATGCTCACCTTGTTCTTGGGCACTATACTTCTACTTGATGGGGACACTACTACGCTACTTTCTTACTACCGACCAATATATGATACACGTTGGTTCACTGATTCACTCTCCCGATGCCCCCACTCAGTGCTCTCTCTATACTAAAACATTGGCATAAGCCTTCCACTCACCCAAGGTGTACCTGAACACCTCTGTCGTGGGATCAATGACTTGTGCCGTCTTATATTACTGGTTTACCTGATTGTATATTGATATGTTTTATGTATGTTATTATTATCCTATCATGTTAGTGACTACTACACTGCTCCCATTACCTCTGTTCATTCCTACTGCCCCTACCCTGTCTTTGTGAAGCGCTCTGATATCTGTAAGGATCTTGTTCGCGCTATATAAAACTTTGAATAAATAAATAAATAAATGATTGGCATGAACGTTAAAATCATATTCTCTCTTTTAGTAGACAACAGCCTCGGTTTCTGTAAAATTGCTGTCCTATCAACACCATTACCTCACTTGAATGATATTCTTAACAGAAGCGTTTATTGAACGAAGACAGTAGCTCACCTTTTCCATACATTTCAAGGGTTGGATTTAGCTCAATCTGCTATACTGTGCAGATTGCCGTGCTCCGTAATCAGTATTGCATTAGTGTGCATTATATTTTTATGTCGTAAAATGTTAACACTGATCCATTCACCATCTCGTATCTTTTCTTTGCCCTTTTTTACTGTGTGTGCTTTGTGTTTTATTTTTAAATCTTTAGGGCATTAAGCTTATCTTAGAAATGATATGTTGTGATACATTTTAAAATTGTGAATTTGTGTCATAGATTGCTTGTCCGCACTACTGTCTTTTGTAGATCCCCTGATTTCAAAAGTAGGCCCTTTCATTATAACATTTTACTTCTCATGCATTCTGTCTCCACTGTTTGGAAAAATACATCAGCCTTTTTCAATGGTTTACCTTCCACCCTTTTCAACTGAAGAGTAGAGAAGAATCATGCTCACAAATGTACTACTACTTCAGCACATGCTTGCAACTACCCGAGAAGGAAGCTCTGAAAGTATTTATAGATTGTGCAAGTTAACTCATCAACTTTACATAAAAGCCTTAGAAAGGTGATATAACGAGTAAACAGACGTCTAAATTGATGTACTTATGACTTGGTTAGCATCATAAAATGATTAAGATTAGTCATGGAAATAAGTTTATGCTGATTTAAAAATAGTTCTAAGCATGCTTGTTCTTTACCACTGGAGAGTCGAGTAAGTGATCAACAAAATAGTGCGGGAGTCGGTAAAATGCCTCTGGTTGGTACTAAAGTAGCAACAATCTTTGTTTACCTGGTGAGCCGCCTATTGTGCTGTTGAAGCATAGCAATACTCAAGAAAAATGTTTAAATGTCACAATTGCTTAGCATGAACACATGGGAATTTTACAGCAACAAAGAATGTTTGTTATGTTATATTGATTTGCATAGCGTACTGATCACCCGAGAGGGTATCCAGGTGCTAAGGCAAGTGTGTAGGTTTGTTGTCTCCAATGTGCTTATACGAAGATCCAGGTCTTCAGCTTCTTGCAGTACCCAAGAAGTGAGAAGGAGGAAGCTCTGATGTGTTAAAGAAAAGTAAACTAAACACTTCGGAAGACAACATGTTATTTGAGTGCCATTTGCAGGTAATCGTGACTTAATAGACACAATATAGCACTAAATAACTCCATCTCAGAATATAAAAGATCTAGGGCTAGATGTAGGTAATCCGTATTTACCGATTCATATATACCGAATTTTACCGATTCGGTATTTATGAATTGGTAAATATGAAGGGGGGAGATGTAGCTAATTTTAGAAACTGAAATACCGAATCGGTAACATTCGGTATTTACCGATTCGGTAAATACCGAATCGGTATTCCCTATTGATTCCTATGAGCTGTGAAGCCCATAGGAATCAATGGGAAATACCGAATCGGTATTTACCGAATCGGTAAATACCGAATGTTGCAAGGGTGCAGGGGGTGTCACTTTGACACCCTCTAGCACCCCGAATTCAGGCACGTGTGACATGTGGCACACAGACATGCCCTAAGGGCATGTCTGTCTGTCACATGGCAGAGGTGTGCATGCACACATGTGCATGCACACCTGGATTCGGTATTTTACCACCCAATTGGATTGGGTGGTAAAATACCGAATCTGTAAGGCCTTTGGGACTCAGAAGAATCCCACCTACATCTGAAAGTTACCGAATCGGTAAAAATACCGATTCGGTATTTTACCGATTCGGTACATTTACCGATTCGGTAAATTTACTGAATCGGTAAAATAGGGCCCCTACATCACAAATACCCATTTTCTGATAGATTCATCTGCCGTGTGGATTCCTCACCTTGTGAATATCCCCTTGCGTCAGCAACATTCGGAAATTCTTTTTGTAGCTTCGCGCCAACGTGGACTTGGACATCATAGAGGCACGGCACCGCTCGCGACTCCGCTGACGTCACCGACGCCTATAATAGGCCCACGCCGGCGTGATGACATCAGTTCCCTTTTTTCCGCGTCGTCGACGCTAACGGTTTTCTGGGATCGTACTGTAGCTTCACAGTAACTTTGTTACTATTATTCTATTACTGTGTCTATCTCTATTTTCTTCGAGATGTCGTCGAAGAAGACTGGTTTTAAGGCTTGCGGTGAATGTGGCAAGACAATGTCTATTACCGACCCACATGAATGCTGTGTCTGGTGCCTGAGTTCCGACCATGACGTCGAGGATTGCCCTTGCTGCAAGAAGATGACCCCGAAGGCCTTACGAGAGAGGGAGACGAAACTCCTCGTAGCAAAACTAAAGAATAAGAGATTTAAAAAGTCTTCGAAGTCTCGATCTCGAGGTTGCGCTCGGAGTCGTCTTCGGCTCATGCTTCAAAAATCTTCGAGGAAGAAGCACAAGAAGAGGAGCCATGAGTCACGTCATCACTCAGAAAAGGACTCTAGTTCAAGACCGAAGTCCCAGGTCAAGCTTCTAAGTAAGGAAGTGGAGGTTTCGGAGTCGGAAGATCATAACTCTGTTGGTGAGGCTTCACATCCGAATTCGCCCGAGTCTCAGAAGCAGGTCCATTCTCCGGATCCGTCCAATCCTTCTGGTCAGGAGGATGAAGGTGAGGAGCAGGGGGCTGGTGAAGTCGAGGTTCCGGTGCCTGCGGGTTCGTCGACCCCGGTTCCCGGACTCGATGAAGAGGTCGACGTCGTATCGACTCCGCCTCCTCAGGAACAACCCAGAGGTCCATATCCAGATTTTCCGGCTCCAGGTCAGGATCCATCTCAGTTCCTGAACGCCATGTTTGGTGTTTAATCCAGGGCGATGTACCCGTCTGGTGCACCTGTTGGTCCCACGGGTCCTATGGCTTTTAACTTGGGTGTTCCCCAGGCTTATGCCCCTGCGCCCTTCATGCCTTTTATGCCGGCTATACCACCGCATTGGCATTTTCCAGCACCTCCTGTGTCGTCGACGCCGAAGCGCACGACCCCGACTCCGTCGACGCCGGTTCCATCGACGCCGGTGCCTACGACTCCGAAGCAGGATTCTACTCGACCTCGGGTGAAACGACCTCATCCGACTTCGGGCTCGACGCCGGCCCCAACCCTGTCGGAGTCGATTGCGAATCCTTCGACTTCTATCGTGAAGGAAAGGTCACGGAGAGAAGCCCAGAGACTTCTGGAGGAAGAAAGATATCAGTATACAGATACTGAGGAAGGAGAGTTACAGGAGTCTGAAGATCCTTTTGAGGACTTGGGTGAGGCCAGTGGGCTTGAACTGTCTCCTGAGTGGGATTTGGCTTCAGTGTCAAATGTACCGTCGAAAGATGTGGTTCCTTATCACACTGTTATTAAAAAAGCAGCGAGTTTATTGAACATTACTCTGCCCACTGCTGATTATAAGCCAAATATTTTAACTGAGGTTCTTCATTCACCCTCCTCTGTTATTGAACCTATGTTACCCTTCAATGATGCTTTAGCTGAGCCCATCTATGAAGTCTGGAAGAAGCCTTTGTCTGCTCCTGCAGTTTCTAGGACAGTGGCGAGGAGGTACAGAGTTGCTCCAGGTGTCCCTGAATTCTTGTCAACACACCCCCTGCCTGAGAGTTTAGTTGTACAGGCTGCTTGCTCGAAAAGGTCTGCTGGGGCTTTTCCGCAGGTTCCTGGGGATAAGGAATCCAGGAAGCAGGATCAAACCGCCAAGAAAGTCTTCTCCTCAGCCAGTATGGCGCTTAAGTCAACTAACGCAACTTGTCTGATGGGGAGGTATATTCATGCCTTGATGGATTCTGTCAAGCAGTTGGTTCCGAAAATCCCTGAGGAGGAGAAAAAAGATTTTCAGGAGGTGATACCGGACACTCAGGCAGCTGCTAGGCAAGTAATTCAGATTGGTCTGGACACTGCTGATTCGGTGGCGAGAGTTATGGGTTCTTCCGTGGCCACTAGGAGGGCTGCCTGGCTTAAATCATCGGAGTTCTCTGCAGATGTTCAGTCTGTTTTGATGGACTTACCTTTTGATGGCTCAGGATTATTCGGTAAGAAAGTTGATGCTGCCTTGGAACGTTTTAAAGACAGTAGGGCCACTGCGAAATCTTTGGGTCTCCAGTCCAGGGGTACTACTGGAAGACGCTTCAGAGGGTTTGGCAGATCTTCCTTTCGTTCTTACAGAACATCTCAGCAACAGCCACAACAACAGCAGAATACGCTGTACAAATCGTACAGAGGCAGGCAAAGATCCCGCCCTAGAGGTCGTCAAGCTTCCTCCTCCTCTTCCTCCTCCCCTTCCCAACCCCCTGCCAACGCAGCAAAGCAGCCCTAGATCCGCCATTCCGGATCATGTGGTCCCAGTGGGGGGTCGGCTTACACATTTTCTACAATATTGGGAATTAATAACATCAGATCTTTGGGTTCTCAATCTTGTAGAGAATGGGTATGCACTTCCTTTCCAGGAGTTCCCTCCCAATTACCCTCCTTGCCAGGGTTATTGTTCGGAGGACCACCTGCTTCTCCTGCAGGAAGAAGTCCTGGCATTGTTCCGAAAGGGTGCGATAGAGGTGGTTCCAGAGCAGGAAAGGGGTCAGGGGTGCTACTCCCGGTATTTCCTGATCCCCAAGAAAGATGGCAGGCTTCGGCCAATCCTGGACCTCAGAATTTTGAACCTTTACCTGAAGCAGGAAAAGTTCAAGATGCTCACTCTTGCACAGGTTCTTCAAGCGCTGCTGGAAGAAGACTGGATGGTGTGAATCGATTTGCAGGATGCGTATTTTCATATTCCCATCTTGAAGTCGCACAGAAAGTATCTCCGTTTTACGGTTGGGTCACAACACTACCAGTTTGTGGTCCTTCCGTTTGGTCTTACTACTGCACCTCGAGTTTTTACCAAGGTGATGGCAGTAGTGGCAGCTCATCTCAGGAGAACGGGATACATGTGTTTCCGTATCTAGACGACTGGCTGATCAAAGCGCAGTCGCCGGAGAAGGTGCTCCATCATCTGCAAGAGACAACTCAGTTGTTGCACAGGTTGGGTTTTTCGATAAATGTACCCAAGTCTCACATGGTGCCCTCACAGCGCAACCTGTTCATAGGTGCGGTACTGGACACTACTGTGTGTCGTGCATTCCCTCCTCCTCAAAGGATTCGCGAC
Organism: Lissotriton helveticus; assembly: GCF_964261635.1. Taxonomy (NCBI): domain Eukaryota; kingdom Metazoa; phylum Chordata; class Amphibia; order Caudata; family Salamandridae; genus Lissotriton; species Lissotriton helveticus. The sequence continues at coordinate 1,029,031,380 of NC_136071.1, forward strand.
ATACAGGAAATGATTCCTTTGTTCTACAATGGAGCGGTCGTTCCAGTCCTGAAGGTTCTTCGCCTGCTCGGTCTGATGGCTTTTTGTATTCTGTTGGTCAACCATGCACGCTGGCACATGAGGGCACTCCAGTGGTGCCTCCGCAGGCAGTGGTATCAGCACAACGGGGATCTCGGGGAGTCAGTGAGGATCTCCAGAGAAACTGCAGCGGATCTGTCTTGGTGGGGCGTGGAAGGCAATCTGTCTCAAGGAAAGCCTTTCCAACTGCCTCCATCGGTTGCCACAGTGATCACGGAAGCCTCCACTCTAGGGTGGGGTGCTCATCTGGGGGACCTGGAGGTCAAGGGTCTTTGGTCTCCAGAGGAAAGGTTGCTTCACATCAACCTACTAGAATTGCGGGCGATACGTTTGGCGCTCAAGGCCTTCCTCCCTTCCCTTCGCGGTCAGTCGATTCAGGTCCTGACGGACAACACGACCGCGATGTGGTACATCAACAAGCAGGGAGGAGTAGGGTCGCAGTGTCTCTGCAGAGAGGCTCTGCGTCTCTGGTCCTGGGTTCAGGACCATCAGATTTGTCTGATGGCAAATCATCTGGCCGGAGTTCAGAACGTTCGTGCAGACAGTCTCAGTCGGCAGTTCTCTGCCGATCACGAGTGGAGGCTCCATCCAGAGGTAGTTCACGACATCTTTCAGATGTGGGGGACTCCTCGGGTGGACCTGTTCGCCACTCGCGAGAATGCTCACTGCCTGTCATTCTGCAGTCTCCAGTATCCGATGCAGGGAGCCTTGGGGGACTGGAGTTCTGGACTTTTTGGTACCGTCCAGAGGTGTCAGGGACAACACCCGAAGACCCCTGAGTTCTACCTGTCTCGGTGCACACATAAACAGAAACACGGGCTTCTCGATGGTGGCGTCAAAGACCAAAGGTTTATTACTGCAGGGACACAGAAATCACAGAATCTACACACGGGCAGAGTCTAGGAGACTGTATAATTTGTACAAAATGAGTTGCTCCTTAAATACTATATTTTCAGCTTGGGGCAAATTCTTTACATGCTAGTACGTTTCTAAGCCTTTGTGTCTTAAACAATAAATATTTGGCGTTACACAAGAATCGTCCACAGTATCTGATGTCAAAATATTACGAACGAGGGGTTCCCACTGTTCCATCACAATCCCACGTCAACTTTTCATTCACGAGCCGGACCGCCTCATCGTAAATTTCGTTACCTCCCCCTAATAAAGGCCCAGAAGGAAAAGAGCCGAGCCAGGTGCAGAAGATAGGAAAGTAGGATAAGAGATGTTTGTGGGTCGTAAATGGGCAAGGCTACCAGCTTCGGTCGCTTTATCATGATCAGGCCAACGAACACGGAAACCAGTATAGCAGGACTGGCCTCAGGCTGGGGAGGCAGTTATTTGCCGAAACATGCGGCCACAGCGTTACTGACCCAAGGTGCACGTGTCACTAGCAAGGTGAATCGCCGGCTAAAGCCTACGTGTCATTAACTGAAATCAAGTAACTGTGTGTTCATTGGCTATGTGAGGGCAAGAAGACAAGATGGATGCTATGATCTAAAATGGATGCCCTCGCTGTATTGGAAATGTGTTTATAACAGTAGTGCTCTTACTCGTAACGTAGTGAAAACACCAGGATATACTAAATGGATCATTTGCGGTTCAACGGTACCAAAATTATGAGTTTACGACAATGTTGAAAACACGGGTTCAAATCGTCGCGGAACCTCAGACCCTCCTTTTGCCCTTACATAGGCAATTACTCAGTCTGTCTCCGAGTCTATCTCGATGTTCATCAGGTCAGTGATGTGCTGCTGTGTCATCATTCTTTCTCGTACCTTGTCTCCAAATACAGGTGGTTTTCTGAAACAGGTTGCGGCACAGAGGCTGCACAAAGCAGGACCACATTGGATAATAAGGCAGCACGAGAACAGGAACACTAGAATAACACCTACGACCATCAGAACCTTCCATCCCCACGCTGACAGCAGAGTCCAAAGCCACTCCATTAAGGACCAGTTTCCTTTGTCTACGTGAATAGAGTCGGAAATTTTGTGTAGCTTAGAGATCGCTTCGTATACTGTCGGAGCATTATTGGGTATAAAAACACAGCAGCTCGATTGGATCATTCTACATACCCCACCTCGATCTGCAAGTATTACGTCTAGAACCATACGATTCTGCAACGTCATGAGATGATCCGCCTGAAGCTCAGCTGTTAAATTACTAAGGGCACCAGCAGTTTCTGTAATAGTAGATTCAACTACCCGTGTTAGCTGGCGTAGATTTCTACTATTGGCCATAGGCCCCCAGAACGGAATGAAACCTTTGAAGAAGTCTCCAGCTTCCTGACCAGCGGTATCTTCCTTGCTGAAAACGCCTCTTGCTACTCTAGTCTTGTGATAATCTGGAGAGGCAGTGTATGTCGGAGGCAATAGTTGAGCAATATAACATGAACCTGAAAAGTCAGCAGGCAGCCATGTATATGCTCTATCCTGACAGATGAAGTAGGTACCCCTAGCAGTCAGAAAGGCAGGGGAAGAGTTAGACGGATACTCGTAGGTCTCAACACACTCACTCTTCCCTAGCTGAGCTCTCGGATTTCTCCCATTTCCTTGCAAACAGACTTGACCTCGGTGAGGTACGACCCAAATTGGAGTGGAGCTCTTACGCTTGTTTTCACCCAAACTAATGCTATACTCCGTAGAATTCCAACTCAAATAAACTCGTAGTTCATCTCTAGGGATAGGCGGTGAGTTGTTAACGTCTCCAACCATATCAGTTACTCCCTTTATCAAGGCTTTATTAACAGATGTATACCTAGTGGAGCGAGGAGGGCGCGGGGGATAGGTTTCGAGAGCATAGACGAATATGGTTTGGAATGCCCAACATGATCCATTATAGCTGAAAGGCAGGACCAGGTAGGGAATGCCTTTATCCATAGTGTGGGGTATCAAGCCACATACCCAGCAGTCTGTTGTGTTAACTACCAGTTGGTGTTGGTGCAAGAGCTGTACAAAAGTGTTGTTTATGAATTCAGAGCGTCGAGCTTGTTCGTGTTCAGGAAACGGATGAAAGGAATGGTAAGAAGAAATAGTAGGAGGCATAAGATCAAAGGGAGGCACTGTGGTTGCTACCGGTGTAAAAATTAAATGTACACCAAAGACGATTCCACCCACCAACGTCATTAGAACGATCAAGAACGTAATTGCACATTGCATCAAGAAACATTTGTTATGAAGAATCTCGTAAAGTCTATTTCTGCGGACATAAATTACATTCTCTCGGTGCAGCCCAGGAAGCTCCATCTTCTACAACCGCTCGCGACCACTGATGATGTGTACGTAGTTGAAAATGCCTCTATCAGCCCTGGGAGTTCCCAGAACTAACAGAAAGGCCGACCTTGTGTCTGGCCCCCGCAGATTCAATTAGGCACACAGCCACGACCCTACGGCTACCCAGACGGCAAGGTAATTCAAAACAACATAACATAACATGTTAGCAAACTTCCTGGCTGGAGGTAATGTATCAAGATTCAAATATGTAAAATAGGCAGTTTCCTGCTTTATTTGTCCTTTGTGTGAGAACGTAGGTTATATCTCAATTTTCCTGTAATTGTTTGATCCGGAAACAGTTTATCTTCTGCAGGGGCGGCAATGTTCAAATTCGCAGATGGCGAATGTTCTGTTGAGGCAGAGGACAACTTTCCAGAGTTCAAAAGAGTAGTTTCAGAAGGGGGTTCAGAGTTCGGTGAATCAGTGATCAGTTCTGCATCGCTGAACGGTATGTATTTTGGAATCGGTTCAACTTCGGAGGCCCTAACCCCTTTCCTCACCCAATTATAATACGGGAGTGGTAAGGGCACACGCTTGGTGTGTGTCGCGTGGATCCAATTTTTTCTACCGGCCACTCGTACAGCAGTTCTTGTCGCCAAAAGCACCTGATATGGTCCAACGAATTTTGGTTAAAGATTTCTGGTTCGTCCAAAATTCTTCACAACGACGAAGTCTCCAGGCTTTAGCTGATGGCCTGGACTTTCCGGAGGTTTTGGCAATGCATCGAAAACCTGTTGATGAATAAGACTCAATTTAGCAGTCAAGTCAAAAAGATAATCGATTAACATCGGGTATTCCAGCTGCTTAAACTCCCTCGGTCTTGGTACTCCCCAAACATTAGCGGGTCGACCGAACACAATCTCATAAGGGCTAAGCCCTACTCGAGAATGCACAGTCGCTCTCGTGGATAGCAGGGCCAAAGGTAAGGCGTCTGGCCAGGACAAGCCCGTGGAGGCTTGTACCTTAGCCAGCTTCAGTTTGAGGGTGCCATTGTACCCTTCAACTAAACCTGCTGACTGGGGATGATTTGCACTGTGGAACTTTTGCTTTATGCCTAAGCCTGCACACACATTCTGCATGACTTTCCCTACGAACTCACTTCCGTTATCTGACCATACAATCCGTGGCATGCCAAACCTAGGGAAATATTCTTTGAGGAGAATTTTGGCAGTCGACAAGGCAGTATTGTCTTTAAGTGGATAAGCTTCAATCCATCTTGAAAAGGCACAGACTACCACTAGGACGTATTTGAGATTATTACATCGGTCCATGTGAATGAAGTCTAACTGAATCACTTCAAAGGGACAGGAAGGTGGAGCGAAATGACCAGCAGGTGTTGGGGTTCCCTTGCCAGGATTATGCATCAGGCATATCATGCAGTTTCTCACCACTCGTTCTGCACACTTACTAATTCCATCATTCTTCCAAACTGGGGCCAACATCTTACAAATCCCTTTCGAACTGATGTGCGCTGTTCCATGCGCCATTGTCACTACCGCAAGCACATACGCATCAGGCAACATCCAACGCTGCTGTTCCGTCAAATCAATCCAACATCCATTCGAGTCTAACTTACCCGTATTCTCTTTCCATGCAAGCCTTTCCTCTTCAGTTGCTTCTTCTTGAATCATTCTCACACTTTCCATTGTGTCTTCACACATTCCTGAATCAGTAACCCACTTTGCAGATGTTACAACATACATTCTACTCATCAAATTCCTAGCTGTCTGTTTCGCTGTCTCATCAGCAAAGGCATTTCCTCGACCAACATCATCCGTGATTGCTCGATGAGCACTGCACTTCACAATCGCAACTTCCATTGGTAAGGTTAGAGATTCCAGCAGGTCATTAACTAGTTGACCATGCTGTATTTTAGTCCCATGTGACGTAATAAAACCTCTTTCCTTCCACAATCGTCCAAAACTATGGGCTACGCCAAATGCGTACTGACTATCTGTGAACACATTCACTCTCTTTCCCTTAGCTAAAACACACGCTCTAGTCAACGCAATCAATTCTGCAGCTTGGGCAGAATTCTGACTCACTCTTGCAGTCTCCACAATTGTATTTAAAGTTGTTACTGCATAGGCAGCTGTCACATCACCATTCTCCAATTTAAAACACGACCCATCAACATACAACGTGCCATCTGGATCTGACAATGGAGTGTCTTTTAAATCAATTCGTCCTTTTGTCTCTTCCTCTGTTCTGAAACAACAATCATGTGATTCGGAATCACTCGACTCTTGACTCGTCGGCAACAATGTTGCTGGATTCAATACATTGCATCTTTTGATCTGAATATGACTTGCAAGTAGTGTCAGCTCATAGCCTGATAATCTAGCACTGGTAAGGTGTTGTGTCTTTGTTCGGTTCATGAGTGTGTCCACAGCATGAGGAACCATGACCACCAGCATATTGTTCATAACCAACCCAGCAGATTGTCGAATGGACGCTGCAGCTGCCGCTGTAGCTCTCAAACAACTAGGCAACGCTCTGGCTACCGGATCTAACGTTGATGAAAAATACGCACAAGGGCGTTGTTTATCACCAAATTGCTGTGTCAGAACACTCAATGCGCAACCTTCTCTCTCGTGGACATAGAGTGTAAATGGCTTACTGTAATCAGGAGTACCCAACACAGGAGCTGAACATAGTGCATTTCGTAACTCAGAAAAGCTCTGCTGACATTCGTCAGACCATGGTACTGGATTTGGAACACCTTTCCCCGTCAAAGCCACCAACGGCTTTGCCAGGAGGGAAAAATTTGGAATCCATTGCCTACAGTATGAAGTAATACCCAAAAACGCACGCACTTCTCTCTGTGTGCTAGGAACATTCATCTGCGTAATTGCTTTTATTCTCTCTAGGGTCAACCTTCTTCCCTCTTTTGACAAGAGATGACCTAGGTAGGTCACTTCTTGGCAACAGTATTGCATTTTTGAAGGTGACACCTTATGATTTAAATTAGACAAATGATGCAATAAGGAAATTGTAGCTGCTTTGCAAGTTTCCTTGTCATCGGCAGCCACTAGAAGATCATCGACATATTGCACTAGGGCAGAACCAGGAGGAAGGACAAAGGAGTCTAACTGACTTTTTAATGCCTGACTGTAAATGGACGGGCTCTCACAATAGCCTTGTGGAGCACGTTTAAACCTGAAGCTTCGTCCTCCTAGAGAGAAACCGAAAATATCTCTGCTTTCTTCGGCTATCGGAATGCTGAAAAAGGCATTCTTCAAGTCGATCACTGAGAACCATGTGGCTGTGGCAGGGATCAGCGTTAGCAATGCCGTAATGTCTGGAACCACAGGAAACTGTGGAATCACAATTTTATTAACCTCTCTAAGATCGATTACAAATCTATATACTGGAGGCTTTGTTGGGTCAGTTCGTTTCAGAATAGGCAGTACAGGACTATTACAGACATTTCCTCTGGTTTCCTCTATTACATCTCTTTTTATCAAATCTTGCACTATTAATAGGAGCGCACGCTCACCTTCACTAGAAATTTTGTATTGTGGGATTCGTGGAAATTTAACGTTTGCTTTCAACGTCACTACATATGGCGGGATTTCCAAAAGGCCGACATCGTTAGGACCAGTCGCCCAAAGAGTATCGGGGAGAGAACGCAGCTCCAGTGGGAGCGCATCCATTGATAAGTACATCGGGGAGATGATTCTTTTACCTAATGTAAGCTGTAGGCGTTTTAACAAGTCTAAACCAAGCAGGTTTTCATTACAACCAGTCGTCAAAATCAAGGGTGCTTTTAATTGACGAGGCCCAACAGAAATAGACAAAGGACCAGAAACAGGGTTGTGAACGGGGGCGCCTGAAAAACCTACAGAAACATTTGTTAAGCCGGACAAGGGTGCGCCAGGGAGTTTCGCATGTATGATAGAACTTTTTGCTGCACCAGTATCCAACAGAAACGGTTCGACTACACCTGATGTGGCTACTGCGACATAAGGCCCACTCTGGTCTACTGGAACTGACACTACTCCCTCTCTTTGTCCATGGCTGTCCTAGTATTCATTTTGCTGGAATTCCTCACCAATTTCACAGTAATCTTCCACGTGATACTGTTGAGATCTAGCTGGCTGTGTAGACTGACCATTTCGTTGGTCAAAATAATTAGAGGGGCGATCACTTGTTTGTGGAGGCATAGCACCTCGTCCTCGACCTCTAGAACCTTGCATAGAACCACCACGACCTCTCTGAGCTGTAGCAGCATTATTCTGCGCTAATACTGGACACTCATTCTTGTAATGACCTTCCTTTTTGCAATACGCACATTGATTCCATTGGTATTGCGGTCTCTGTGAACTATAGTCATTTCTCTGATATGACCTTTGCTGCGTATTCGTTTGATTCGTGTGAGGCGGATAAGCTTGTTGCAAAAGGACCTTAGTTTTTAAATCTTTCGTCTTTTTATCTGATTTTTCCTTCTCTTCTTTATCCCTATTTTCATAGTACTGGGCAGTGGCAAGTATCTGCGCAGTCGTAGAGACAGCCCACGCACTTTCAGAATTCTTTAACTTATTACTGAGCTCTGGTATCAGATTGTGCACAAATTTATCGACAAATAATCTCTGACCTCCTTCCGTGCTCATATCTTGACCACTGTGATCTACAAAAGTCTCTTCGAATCTGGTGAAAAAGTCGGAGACGCTTTCGTCTTCCTTCTGCCTGCATGCGGACAACTTGTCCCAGTTAACGTGCAACGCGGGCATCAGAGTTTTCATTAAGTCAATTATTCTACCGGGCAAATTAGCAATTAAAGGTTCAGGTTTAGATCCCCCAATTTGTTGGCCATCTGCCGCAATAATAGCTGCCCAGTCTCCACCCAGGGCCACTGGATGATTTTCTCTACGAATTTTAGCCCAAATTGGTTGCGGTACTACGTTACCGAATAGCATATCAATGTCCGCTAGATTCATCACACAAGCTTCAACCGTCTGAGCCAATTCCTTGTAATATCCAGCTGGATTTTTACGCGGATCTGGCAAGGCCTGTTTTAATGCTAACACTTCAGCTCGTTTCCACGGGATGTGTATCCATACTCTCTGAAGTTGGGCTGGAGCGGCTGCAATACCAAGGTTTACATTAGCTTGCACAGCTTCACGCCAAATTGGTGGAACCTCTCTCATTGGATATTGACGATTTTGTTTCGTGTTACGTTTCTCTGAATCTCTTGGTGAGTGCCGGGAAGGGTCAAATCTAAAATCTAAAACTAATTCCATTGCTTCCTTTATCTCTCGACCAACTATCATACCTGCAGCAAATTTCTGCTGAACCTGAATTAATTCGTCTGGAACTTGTTCGGAATCGTTCTCTTCCCAGTCTTCACGCAAAAGAGAACACATGACATCAAACACATAGCGTTGTGTCGGCTCGTTCCATTGCATAAATGTATCTAATATATCTTGTATACTATATCTTCCCACTTTCGAAACCCATCTAAAAGCAGTGGAATCCAATATTCCTCGTTCTTCGATACTAGGAAGCTGACTGCGTCTCTGAACAGATTCAGAGGCAGGATTCCTAATCAAAGTTTTGTAGAAAGGAGAGAGAATATTAGAGACAGAGTCAGTGATCCTCCGACGAACAGAAAGCGGAGTCGCATAGCTTGCGGAAGTCTGAAGTAGTGTAGTAGTTGGGACAAGAGGAACAGCACTAGTAGGAGTAGTAGGCAAGATAGCTTGTGAAACAAAAGGTGTTAGAGGTACATGCATAGGCAGAGGAGCTGGCAACCTTGGAAGAGGGGGTGCCGTAGGAACATTGATAACCACGGGGGGTGCAGGAGCTTGATTTAGGGGAACAGGAGCCGGTATACCAGGCTGTCCAGCAACCGGTAACACGACATTCGGCAGAGGTGGAGCTGTAGCACCCTGTGCATACGGTGGAGGTGACCTTAACAAATAAGACAGCAAAGGATCATTTTCCGGATCCTCCAATATCTTAGTTGTACTAGATGGCAAGGCAGGGTAGCACTTATCTATCGCTAAATTACGTTGTCTATCGGCTACCTCTATCGCTTTCTCAGATTCATTGAGTTGCAGCTGCTTGGCCGACTGTTCCAAAGTCAATTCCTGTTCTTTCTGTTCTTTCTTCAACTTTTTAATCTCTCTCTGTTTAGATTCTTTCCGCCAATAACGGAAAGAATCAAACATTGCCGGCCGGGCTTTCTTCTTAAACAACCTTCTTTCTAGATTATCGAGAACTCCAGGTTCGAAACTACCATGTAGTGGCCAACTAAAGACACCATCTTTCTCTGTATAGCGGATCCATACCTCGTTATAAGAGATAGGGCCCACACCAAATTTGCAATAAAGATCATAAAGAGGAGTTCCAATCGGAGGGACCGAACACGAGTCCTCCAACTGGGAATCGCTGTTGCAACCAAAACATGAAAACACAGAGTTTTTCCGACTTACCATTTTTAGAAACCGGAACACAGAACAAACACAAATAACAGTGCGCACTCGAACTTAGGCCTACCAAAGAGAACAAAATGTATCGATACCTAGACTAAACCAAAAAGGTTATCGTAACCAGAGCAACCAACGATAATCTTATAAAACCAAACCAAGCCAAGGAACTAAAAATTATCTGGACCTTTACGAAGTAACAAAGCAACTCACAACCGCTTAATACTTAACTGAGGTACTGAAGACGTCACCAAGGAGAAACCCGTCACGTCTCGCTGTACTAAGGTCTGCACCTCGGGTCCAAGACAGGGCGACGGTCAAGGCAACGGACCACTGCAGCCGTTCGAACGGGAACCCTCGTGGAAGAGAACGTCAGGCCACTTTTGCGATATACCGGGATCGATGAAGTGGGGCGCCTCCCTCCGGAATCTTCACACGAAGTTTCTCGAACTCTTCAGGCTTTTGGACCGGAACCAAATGACGTCGCCCCACGTTGGGCGCCAATTGGAGTTCTGGACTTTTTGGTACCGTCCAGAGGTGTCAGGGACAACACCCGAAGACCCCTGAGTTCTACCTGTCTCGGTGCACACATAAACAGAAACACGGGCTTCTCGATGGTGGCGTCAAAGACCAAAGGTTTATTACTGCAGGGACACAGAAATCACAGAATCTACACACGGGCAGAGTCTAGGAGACTGTTCAATTTGTACAAAATGAGTTGCTCCTTAAATACTATATTTTCAGCTTGGGGCAAATTCTTTACATGCTAGTACGTTTCTAAGCCTTTGTGTCTTAAACAATAAATATTTGGCGTTACACAAGAATCGTCCACAGTATCTGATGTCAAAATATTACGAACGAGGGGTTCCCACTGTTCCATCACAATCCCACGTCAACTTTTCATTCACGAGCCGGACCGCCTCATTGTAAATTTCGTTACCTCCCCCTAATAAAGGCCCAGAAGGAAAAGAGCCGAGCCAGGTGCAGAAGATAGGAAAGTAGGATAAGAGATGTTTGTGGGTCGTAAATGGGCAAGGCTACCAGCTTCGGTCGCTTTATCATGATCAGGCCAACGAACACGGAAACCAGTATAGCAGGACTGGCCTCAGGCTGGGGAGGCAGTTATTTGCCGAAACATGCGGCCACAGCGTTACTGACCCAAGGTGCACGTGTCACTAGCAAGATGAATCGCCGGCTAAAGCCTACGTGTCATTAACTGAAATCAAGTAATCAGAGGTCACTGTGTGTTCATTGGCTATGTGAGGGCAAGAAGACAAGATGGATGCTATGATCTAAAATGGATGCCCTCGCTGTATTGGAAATGTGTTTATAACAGTAGTGCTCTTACTCGTAACGTAGTGAAAACACCAGGATATACTAAATGGATCATTTGCGGTTCAACGGTACCAAAATTATGAGTTTACGACAATGTTGAAAACACGGGTTCAAATCGTCGCGGAACCTCAGGACGCGTTTCAGTTGAGTTGGAGCTCGCAACTCCTTTACGCGTTTCCTCCCATACCTTTGATTCCTCGGATTCTGAGGAAAATTCGCCAAGACCGGGCCCAAGTCATATTGATCGCCCTGGATTGGCCAAGAAGGGTGTGGTACTCAGACCTTCTCCACCTCTGCTCTCACCCGCCGCTCCATCTCCCTCACAGGGCAGATCTCCTCTCTCAGATGGAGGGGCAGGTTCTACACCCCCACCTCCAGACCTTACACCTTCATGCCTGGAGATTGAACGGGGCAACCTGAGTTCTTTTTCTCTCCCGCCTGATGTAGTGGATGTCATTTTGTCTGCCAGGCGTGACTCCACTAAGTCCATCTATTCTTATTGGTGGTCGAAATTTGTTATTTGGTGCAGGGAGAAGTCTTTAGATCATTTGAGGGCCCATTTATCTGATGTTCTCCAGTTTGCCCTTTCTTTGGCACAGCAGGGTCTTGCTGTTGCCACGGTGAAGGGTTATCTTTCTGCGCTGTCGGCTTTTATCTGTTTGCATGACCAGCCCTCTCTTTTTAAATCTCCTGTAGTTTTAAGGTTTTTGAAGGGCCTCACAAATAAGTTCCCTCCTACTCCTTTTATTGTGCCTCAGTGGGACTTAAATCTTGTATTGACATTTTTGATGGGTGCTCCTTTTGAGCCTCTTCACAAATGTCCTATGAGGCTTCTGGCTTTCAAAACGGTTTTCCTCGTTGTAATAACCTCGGCAAGGAGGGTAAGTGAGCTTCAAACTCTTAGTCACAAGCCCCCTTTCTTGACCATTCATGCTGATCGAATGGTTCTTAGGACCAGGGCTGCTTTTCTGCCAAAGGTGGTGACTCCTTTCCACCTTGGTCAATCCATTACCCTTCCTACCTTTTATCCTCCCCCACACCCTTCCAAGGAGAAGGAGAGATTACACCGTCTTGACCCCAAGAGGGCGGTGTCTTTTTACCTGGACAGAACTAAGGACTGTCGAGTGGATGACCAGCTCTTCATTGGCTTTGCTGGCTGCAAGAAAGGAAGAGCGGTCCATAAGAGGACTTTGTCAAGATGGATCGTCCTCTGTATTAAGATCTGCTACTCTTTGGCCGGTAAGGAACCACCAGAGGGTATAAGGGCTCATTCTACTAGAGCTAAGTCTTCGACCTCAGCATTGGCTAGAGGTGTGCCTGTAGAGGATATTTGTAGAGCGGCAACTTGGTCTTCCCTCCACACATTCGCGAAGCATTATTGCTTGGATTCCGAAGTGAGGAGGGACGGTCATTTTGCACGCTCTGTCCTTCAGGATTTCCTGGTGTAGAAGAGTGGACACCCTCCTCCAGGAGTGGGGACTGCTGTGGGAATCTATTCACAAGGTGAGGAATCCACACGGCAGATGTATCTATCAGAAGAACAAGTTACTTACCTTCGGTAACGCTTTTTCTGGTAGATACAATATCTGCTTGTGGATTCCTCACTGACCCACCCGCCTCCCCGTTGTCCACTCTTCTATGCCAGAGTTTCTATTATGTATTTGTTTATGTCAAATGTTTTTTTGCATTTGCTTCACACTGTGTGTGTGTTACCTTGATATTTGTACTGCGTATACTGTGTATATATCTACTGTCATTGGTCCGTCCGTGTGCCTCGAAGGCACGGAAAAAAGGGCGGAACTGATGTCATCACGCCGGCGTGGGCCGATTATAGGCGTCGGTGACGTCAGCGGAGTCGCGAGCGGTGCCGTGCCTCTATGACGTCCAAGTCCACGTCGGCGCGAAGCTACAAAAAGAATTTCCGAATGTTGCTGACGCAAGGGGATATTTACAAGGTGAGGAATCCACAGGCAGATATTGTATCTACCAGAAAAAGCGTTACCGAAGGTAAGTAACTTGTTCTACCGGTCGGTAACGGCCGAAATCGGCCGTTACCGGTCTGTAAATGGCCACCTACATCTGGCCCTTGGTCAGCTATATGCATGTGAATGTGGATTAACTGGCAGCACAAGGCACAGCCCTATTCTGAAGGTGGCCAGCATGGTTTCAAATGAGAGACAGACTTCGAGTCTTTGTTTTGGAAAGAACATAATTTAAAGTGTAAAGAAGGTAGATAGATGTAAACATATTTTATTCTAGTTCATTAAAAGGAGCATGGAGGTTGACCTAGAGAGGACTGATTGAGGGATATGATCATTTATTTGTGAGACATACCTACGGTGAACCACAACTATAACAATAGTATCAATTATTTAACACGTCAGCAGTGATGCTACATTAGAGCAATGATAATTGTTTTTATTTTACTTAGCGGTGATGAGGCTACATTAACAAAAAATATGTACATAGATATCATTACAGAGAAAAATACACAAATCATAACCATATCTTGTTTATCATTTCTTTTACCACACAATCTCATTTGAGATATTAACTTTGCTCGCAGTAAAACATTTTGTGTGTGTGTAAAAACCTACACGTTGAACAAACTACTCCTGGTGTGCTGGCAAGCTGACATGTATAGGTACAGTATGTGTAACCAGGACAGTGATGGGTGACTTGCAGAATAAATAATTGGAATGTGTTTGTTGTGGGCAGTAAGTACAGGTAAGCAATTTGCCCATCATTAATGGATGATGTAAGATTTTGTTGTCAAAATGCAAATCAAGACGTTTGCAACAACATTACCAATTGCACCACATTGTATTTTTATATGACCAGCATGTGCCTTCCAATAGGCTTGAAAATGGAATGCCAGCAAATGTATTATTGCCCCTTGTAACACGACTTTACCATGAAATTCACTAAGCCAAAGTTAAGATCAGCATTTCATTACCTCACAGGAGTGCAAATTTTAATGAACACGTAGTTGAATTTTAAAATGATTTGTGCGTCTTAGCAACAAGAGTGAGAATATTACAAGTGATTGGAAAATTGCGATCTCTATCCCTGGGTACCACCTCAAGAATATTGTAACATACAAGCTCCTTTCGTTTATGTTCTAAGAGAGCAGCATAAGGGGTTACGTTTCAACATAGTTTGCCTATGTATTTGTGACCTATTTTGTGGAAGTCCCTCTAGAACAGGTTATGATTGGTATTACAACACAAACTATCCTACCAAAGGTATTTTATATCACTATAGTCATATGTGCCTTCCCATTTCTAAATAAGTTGATTGTTACTATGTGTTACATTTATTGTTTTTGTTTTCATGGCATTGCCTTACTAAGCATCCATTAAATGAATTATGGAAAATGGAAGAGGCTCACATATTTTATTTACAGTGTTCAAAGTACTGAATAAAATGAGTACATTCTTAGTGTGGTGAAGACAAGGTGCAGGTACTTGCTCCATAGCATTCCTCCGCTGTGGTCATCAAAACAGTTGAGACTATATTAGCTCAGCTCTTGAGCCAATATAGTGGCAGAGGCTAATGTTGATGCAGCAGCAGCCAGATAAATAAATCAATTGGTAGGCACCCTTCCTCTTGCAAGGACATATCTTGCTGCTTTATTAAATGTTGATTCATCTCTTGGCGCAGACCACAGTAAAATCAGATAACGAATTTTACCCATCTTTTGAGAGTTCCTTGTGTTCTTGAATTCTTGCCTCAACAAATAAAGACAGCTGTTACCAATGCAATGATGTTGTTTTGACGAGACAGATATACCTCATTCCTTCCACTTCACATCACGTGGCTGTAAGTTTTCTAGCTCATTGCAATGTGGAGCCCAGAAGGTCTATCCTAAGTGTCTCTCTGCATGTCATCATCACAGAACATTTCTTTCTGGGAGTAGTATTTCAAATTTAGCATTATTGGGGTACTGGTTGAAATGCTGTTACATTAATTACTGTACTGGTTAGCATTTCATATCATATTGTCGTATTGAGTTCTTAAACTGTAAAAGGTTGTAACCATAATTTTATATATCAGAAGTGTGTGCTGTTTTTGTACCTAAATTCCTGCTCATTACTTTGGCTTATCATTACATGCAACCTGTTCTTGATATTAGGATTCTGCCCACAATCCACAAACTATTGAGATATAACCAGACTTACAACTCCACATTGCATACGAGTAAAAATTATTTTTAATGAATTTCATTGGGTCACTCTAAAATCCTGATTACTCCAGAAAGTCAATACGTCCATCATTTACTGAGATTTAAATTATTTGTTTTTGTGGATT
Source organism: Lissotriton helveticus (assembly GCF_964261635.1). Lineage (NCBI taxonomy): Eukaryota > Metazoa > Chordata > Amphibia > Caudata > Salamandridae > Lissotriton > Lissotriton helveticus. The sequence goes on from NC_136071.1 coordinate 1,029,046,807, forward strand.
AATAGTAGGAAATACATTATTTCTGCATGCATATTACAACTTAATCAAATGTTGAGATTTGTTTTCTGAGGCCTTGGGTTCTATTTACTAAGATTTTTTCTTTGGGTAAGTGTGACCTACTCCTCTTAACTCAAGCGTAAGAGACACCAGCTCACAGAAAAATGAAGTAGGCCCTTAGAATATGGTTTGGAACAGACTGGGGAGTGTAAACCACTAATTACATTGCATTGCATTGTTATTTGTAGGTTTATTTTATGATGGTGGAATTCATCATTTTTTTTAGCATGGACCACCCATTTTCAGTCATTGTAATTATTTTCACACATGCCAGTTTAATCTTCAGTTCGGTTCTGTTAACCTACATGAAATATTTAACACTAATTTTCCTTTGAGCATAGGTGCCAGCTCTTCAGTTGTACTCGAATTGTGCCCAATTTTGCATTGATTATGCTTTTTGGAATGAGTGTTGGATTTATATTGTACATTGTAGGACTATAATCATACCTGTACAATGGTGGACAATATTTCTAATTAAATTATCGCTAATTTGTAAATATACACTTTCAGTTTGGATCATTTGAAATCTGACCTGTGTACGTTTGTCACAATAAATTTGAATTGATCTAATCCTGTAAGTGATTACTTTCTTCCATTAGAAAGAAACTGTTGTTAAAATTGCCAAAACATAGCCTTCTATAATGAGTGCATGAACTTCAATCTGAAGAATACATTGGTTTGGCATATTTTCGGAATTTCTTTTCTTTTTTAAAGATACACTATATTGATATTGTTAACATAATATAACATAATTAAGAACAAATTCCACGGTGCATCAACAAATGTTTGAAAGGAGACGCATTCCCCCAACACAAAGGAGGCTGTGGGAAGATTTTATATGGACAGATACTCCCAAATATCCTTGTATGTCACCGAGCTGTCAGCGGATCCACTTGTACACATGTGGGTGTTGCAAATACAATTTTTAAACCCACAGGATCCTTGGATCAAGCCATGCAGGAAAAAAATGAAATTATTTATGTGGAGGCTGGGTGAGCCCTAAGCAGGATATGTTGGGCTTTTCACAAAGGGCAATCCTGACAGAAAAAAAGCTAGTCTAGATGAACCCGGCCTATTAAATCAATACGGCCACAATTCAGAGGGGCCAGTTGTTGGATACAAATTAATTAACAGCCGCCGTGAAAACGCCCATAAGTTGAGAGTTGGTCAAAACCTATTTCGCCACTGGGGAGACATTTGACAAATTGTCTAAATTACTAAATCACCAGGAATAGACACTATCTAAAATGGTCCTTACTGTGCCTGGAAGTAAACAATTTTTTGTAAACAGGGAGATAGGTCCTGGGGAGTAAGGACAGCTGGACCCTATGTAAATTCTTAGAGAAAAATAGTGCTGACCATACAGAAATTATAATAACTCCGTATTTAGAGTAACAAATCAACCTTAATTGAAGATTTGCTTGGTATTATTTATTTATACCCTTTTAATTCATTTGTTTTTTAGTTAGAAAATAGTTCAGACAAAAAGACATACCTTATACATACAATTATTCAAAAAAAGAGAGAAGGGGAAAAAAAAAAAAAAAGAAGAACAAACTTCAAATGACTGTACTTAATCACAATAACATTTACATAAAACATAGATCCACAACTATGTACATTTGCACAATTATTTGTGTACCAACACAAATACTCATTAACAGTTGATTTCTAATCCAAAGAATCAAGGAAAATCAAGAGAAAATCAGATGGAGAAAAGATAAATCAATATCATGCACAGTATAAACAAGGCTGAAATGCTTAATCAAACTCTCAGTCATTAAGGGAGCAATTTAATCCCAGATCTTTAAACGGTGCTTGTCTCCATTTGGCCGACGCGTTTCGAACTCGCTAAGGTAATTTGCGTGTTCTCATCAGGGCTTATTGAATTTTCCTTACTGGGGTAGTCGCAATTGGCTGGGGTTCAATTATTTTGTGACGTTCTCGCCGTGGTGTCTTGAGTCTTGTCTGTGTGATCCCTTCTTAAAATACAAACTCGGTAGACATTCAAAGCGCTTTGATGCTAGGTCGCCAGGAGTTGGAAGCACAGCCAAAAACTGAAGACAACGGCACCCGGTCCGCTCTAACTTGTATTGAGCGGTCCCTGCTTGACGCCGCCTGCAGCAGTAAGAATATTTCCGCTGAGCCCCGGAGCACAGGCTCACAAACGGGACCCTTGGCATTTGGGAAATCTTCACTAAATCGCATTGAATGTCTACCGAGTTTGTATTTTAAGAAGGGATCACACAGACAAGACTCAAGACACCACGGCAAATCGTACAGAGGCAGGCAAAGATCCCGCCCTAGAGGTCGTCAAGCTTCCTCCTCCTCTTCCTCCTCCCCTTCCCAACCCCCTGCCAACGCAGCAAAGCAGCCCTAGATCCGCCATTCCGGATCATGTGGTCCCAGTGGGGGGTCGGCTTACACATTTTCTACAATATTGGGAATTAATAACATCGGATCTTTGGGTTCTCAATCTTGTAGAGAATGGGTATGCACTTCCTTTCCAGGAGTTCCCTCCCAATTACCCTCCTTGCCAGGGTTATTGTTCGGAGGACCACCTGCTTCTCCTGCAGGAAGAAGTCCTGGCATTGTTCCGAAAGGGTGCGATAGAGGTGGTTCCAGAGCAGGAAAGGGGTCAGGGGTGCTACTCTCGGTATTTCCTGATCCCCAAGAAAGATGGCAGGCTTCGGCCAATCCTGGACCTCAGAATTTTTAACCTTTACCTGAAGCAGGAAAAGTTCAAGATGCTCACTCTTGCACAGGTTCTTCAAGCGCTGCTGGAAAAAGACTGGATGGTGTCGATCGATTTGCAGGATGCGTATTTTCATATTCCCATCTTGAAGTCGCACAGAAAGTATCTCTGTTTTACGGTTGGGTCACAACACTACCAGTTTGTGGTCCTTCCGTTTGGTCTTACTACTGCACCTCGAGTTTTCACCAAGGTGATGGCAGTGGTGGCAGCTCATCTCAGGAGAACGGGGATACATGTGTTTCCGTATCTAGACGACTGGCTGATCAAAGCGGAGTCGCCGGAGAAGGTGCTCCATCATCTGCAAGAGACAACTCAGTTGTTGCACAGGTTGGGTTTTTCGATAAATGTACCCAAGTCTCACATGGTGCCCTCACAGCGCAACCTGTTCATAGGTGCGGTACTGGACACTACTGTGTGTCGTGCATTCCCTCCTCCTCAAAGGATTCGCGACATACAGGAAATGATTCCTTTGTTCTACAATGGAGCGGTCTTTCCAGTCCTGAAGGTTCTTCGCCTGCTCGGTCTGATGGCTTTTTGCATTCTGTTGGTCAACCATGCACGCTGGCACATGAGGGCACTCCAGTAGTGCCTCCGCAGGCAGTGGTATCAGCACAACGGGGATCTCGGGGAGTCAGTGAGGATCTCCAGAGAAACTGCAGCGGATCTGTCTTGGTGGGGCGTGGAAGGCAATCTGTCTCAAGGAAAGCCTTTCCAACTGCCTCCATCGGTTGCCACAGTGATCACGGATGCCTCCACTCTAGGGTGGGGTGCTCATCTGGGGGACCTGGAGGTCAAGGGTCTTTGGTCTCCAGAGGAAAGGTTGCTTCACATCAACCTACTAGAATTGCGGGCGATACGTTTGGCGCTCAAGGCCTTCCTCCCTTCCCTTCGCGGTCAGTCGATTCAGGTCCTGACGGACAACACGACCGCGATGTGGTACATCAACAAGCAGGGAGGAGTAGGGTCGCAGTGTCTCTGCAGAGAGGCTCTGCGTCTCTGGTCCTGGGTTCAGGACCATCAGATTTGTCTGATGGCAAATCATCTGGCCGGAGTTCAGAACGTTCGTGCAGACAGTCTCAGTCGGCAGTTCTCTGCCGATCACGAGTGGAGGCTCCATCCAGAGGTAGTTCACGACATCTTTCAGATGTGGGGGACTCCTCGGGTGGACCTGTTCGCCACTCGCGAGAATGCTCACTGCCTGTCATTCTGCAGTCTCCAGTATCCGATGCAGGGAGCCTTGGGGGACGCGTTTCAGTTGAGTTGGAGCTCGCAACTCCTTTACGCGTTTCCTCCCATACCTTTGATTCCTCGGATTCTGAGGAAAATTCGCCAAGACCGGGCCCAAGTCATATTGATCGCCCCGGATTGGCCAAGAAGGGTGTGGTACTCAGACCTTCTCCACCTCTGCTCTCACCCGCCGCTCCATCTCCCTCACAGGGCAGATCTCCTCTCTCAGATGGAGGAGCAGGTTCTACACCCCCACCTCCAGACCTTACACCTTCATGCCTGGAGATTGAACGGGGCAACCTGAGTTCTTTTTCTCTCCCGCCTGATGTAGTGGATGTCATTTTGTCTGCCAGGCGTGACTCCACTAAGTCCATCTATTCTTATAGGTGGTCGAAATTTGTTATTTGGTGCAGGGAGAAGTCTTTAGATCATTTGAGGGCCCATTTACCTGATGTTCTCCAGTTTGCCCTTTCTTTGGCACAGCAGGGTCTTGCTGTTGCCACGGTGAAGGGTTATCTTTCTGCGCTGTCGGCTTTTATCTGTTTGCATGACCAGCCCTCTCTTTTGAAATCTCCTGTAGTTTTAAGGTTTTTGAAGGGCCTCACAAATAAGTTCCCTCCTACTCCTTTTATTGTGCCTCAGTGGGACTTAAATCTTGTATTGACATTTTTGATGGGTGCTCCTTTTGAGCCTCTTCACAAATGTCCTATGAGGCTTCTGGCTTTCAAAACGGTTTTCCTCGTTGCAATAACCTCGGCAAGGAGGGTAAGTGAACTTCAAACTCTTAGTCACAAGCCCCCTTTCTTGACCATTCATGCTGATCGAATGGTTCTTAGGACCAGGGCTGCTTTTCTGCCAAAGGTGGTGACTCCTTTCCACCTTGGTCAATCCATTACCCTTCCTACCTTTTATCCTCCCCCACACCCTTCCAAGGAGGAGGAGAGATTACACCGTCTTGACCCCAAGAGGGCGGTGTCTTTTTACCTGGACAGAACTAAGGACTGTCGAGTGTATGACCAGCTCTTCATTGGCTTTGCTGGCTGCAAGAAAGGAAGAGCGGTCCATAAGAGGACTTTGTCAAGATGGATCGTCCTCTGTATTAAGATCTGCTACTCTTTGGCCGGTAAGGAACCACCAGAGGGTATAAGGGCTCATTCTACTAGAGCTAAGTCTTCGACCTCAGCATTCGCTAGAGGTGTGCCTGTAGAGGATATTTGTAGAGCGGCAACTTGGTCTTCCCTCCACACATTCGCGAAGCATTATTGCTTGGATTCCGAAGTGAGGAGTGACGGTCATTTTGCACGCTCTGTCCTTCAGGATTTCCTGGTCTAGAAGAGTGGACACCCTCCTCCAGGAGTGGGGACTGCTGTGGGAATCTATTCACAAGGTGAGGAATCCACACGGCAGATGTATCTATCAGAAGAACAAGTTACTTACCTTCGGTAACGCTTTTTCTGGTAGATACAATATCTGCTTGTGGATTCCTCACTGACCCACCCGCCTCCCCGTTGTCTACTCTTCTATGCCAGAGTTTCTATTATGTATTTGTTTATGTCAAATGTTTTTTTGCATTTGCTTCACACTGTGTGTGTGTTACCTTGATATTTGTACTGCGTATACTGTGTATATATCTACTGTCATTGGTCCGTCCGTGTGCCTCGAAGGCACGGAAAAAAGGGCGGAACTGATGTCATCACGCCGGCGTGGGCCGATTATAGGCGCCGGTGACGTCAGCGGAGTCGCGAGCGGTGCCGTGCCTCTATGACGTCCAAGTCCACGTCGGCGCGAAGCTACAAAAAGAATTTCCGAATGTTGCTGACGCAAGGGGATATTCACAAGGTGAGGAATCCACAGGCAGATATTGTATCTACCAGAAAAAGCGTTACCGAAGGTAAGTAACTTGTTCTACCGGTCGGTAACGGCCGAAATCGGCCGTTACCGGTCTGTAAATGGCCACCTACATCTGGCCCTTGGTCAGCTATATGCATGTGAATGTGGATTAACTGGCAGCACAAGGCACAGCCCTATTCTGAAGGTGGCCAGCATGGTTTCAAATGAGAGACAGACTTCGAGTCTTTGTTTTGGGAAGAACATAATTTAAAGTGTAAAGAAGGTAGATAGATGTAAACATATTTTATTCTAGTTCATTAAAAGGAGCATGGAGGTTGACCTAGAGAGGACTGATTGAGGGATATGATCATTTATTTGTGAGACATACCTACGGTGAACCACAACTATAACAATAGTATCAATTATTTAACACGTCAGCAGTGATGCTACATTAGAGCAATGATAATTGTTTTTATTTTACTTAGCAGTGATGAGGCTACATTAACAAAAACTATGTACATAGATATCATTACAGAGAAAAATACACAAATCATAACCATATCTTGTTTATCATTTCTTTTACCACACAATCTCATTTGAGATATTAACTTTGCTCGCAGTAAAACATTTTGTGTGTGTGTAAAAACCTACACGTTGAACAAACTACTCCTGGTGTGCTGGCAAGCTGACATGTATAGGTACAGTATGTGTAACCAGGACAGTGATGGGTGACTTGTAGAATAAATAATTGGAATGTGTTTGTTGTGGGCAGTAAGTACAGGTAAGCAATTTGCCCATCATTAATGGATGATGTAAGATTTTGTTGTCAAAATGCAAATCAAGACGTTTGCAACAACATTACCAATTGCACCACATTGTATTTTTATATGACCAGCATGTGCCTTTCCAATAGGCTTGAAAATGGAATGCCAGCAAATGCATTATTGCCCCTTGTAACACGACTTTACCATGAAATTCACTAAGCCAAAGTTAAGATCAGCATTTCATTACCTCACAGGAGTGCAAATTTTAATAAACACGTAGTTGAATTTTAAAACGATTTGTGCGTCTTAGCAACAAGAGTGAGAATATTACAAGTGATTGGAAAATTGCGATCTCTATCCCTGGGTACCACCTCAAGAATATTGTAACATACAAGCTCCTTTCGTTTATGTTCTAAGAGAGCAGCATAAGGGGTTACGTTTCAACATAGTTTGCCTATGTATTTGTGACCTATTTTGTGGAAGTCCCTCTAGAACAGGTTATGATTGGTATTACAACACAACCTATCCTACCAAAGGTATTTTATATCACTATAGTCATATGTGCCTTCCCATTTCTAAATAAGTTGATTGTTACTATGTGTTACATTTATTGTTTTTGTTTTCATGGCATTGCCTTACTAAGCATCCATTAAATGAATTATGGAAAATGGAAGAGGCTCACATATTTTATTTACAGTGTTCAAAGTACTGAATAAAATGAGTACATTCTTAGTGTGGTGAAGACAAGGTGCAGGTACTTGCTCCATAGTATTCCTCCGCTGTGGTCATCAAAACAGTTGAGACTATATTAGCTCAGCTCTTGAGCCAATATAGTGGCAGAGGCTAATGTTGATGCAGCAGCAGCCAGATAAATAAATCAATTGGTAGGCACCCTTCCTCTTGCAAGGACATATCTTGCTGCTTTATTAAATGTTGATTCATCTCTTGGCGCAGACCACAGTAAAATCCGATAAGGAATTTTACCCATCTTTTGAGAGTTCCTTGTGTTCTTGAATTCTTGCCTCAACAAATAAAGACAGCTGTTACCAATGCAATGATGTTGTTTTGACGAGACAGATATACCTCATTCCTTCCACTTCACATCACGTGGCTGTAAGTTTTCTAGCTCATTGCAATGTGGAGCCCAGAAGGTCTATCCTAAGTGTCTCTCTGCATGCCATCATCACAGAGCAGGTTTGCATTCGAAGCACATGTAACAGCCATCTATGTGTCTGAACGGGAGTGGACTCTTCACTCACAGTTATGCGTAGACACAAACCATGCAGAAAACATTCACCCAGTTTGGTCTGCTTTTTGCACTTTATAAGGTTCATCATTCAAAGAACATTTCTTTCTGGGAGTAGTATTTCAAATTTAGCATTATTGGGGTACTGGTTGAAATGCTGTTACATTAATTACTGTACTGGTTAGCATTTCATATCATATTGTCGTATTGAGTTCTTAAACTGTAAAAGGTTGTAACCATAATTTTATATATCAGAAGTGTGTGCTGTTTTTGTACCTAAATTCCTGCTCATTACTTTGGCTTATCATTACATGCAACCTGTTCTTGATATTAGGATTCTGCCCACAATCCACAAACTATTGATATATAACCAGACTTACAACTCCACATTGCATACGAGTAAAAATTATTTTTAATGAATTTCATTGGGTCACTCTAAAATCCTGATTACTCCAGAAAGTCAATACGTCCATCATTTACTGAGATTTAAATTATTTGTTTTTGTGGATTAATAGTAGGAAATACATTATTTCTGCATGCATATTACAACTTAATCAAATGTTGAGATTTGTTTTCTGAGGCCTTGGGTTCTATTTACTAAGATTTTTTCTTTGGGTAAGTGTGACCTACTCCTCTTAACTCAAGCGTAAGAGACACCAGCTCACAGAAAAATGAAGTAGGCCCTTAGAATATGGTTTGGAACAGACTGGGGAGTGTAAACCACTAATGACATTGCATTGCATTGTTATTTGTAGGTTTATTTTATGATGGTGGAATTCATCATTTTTTTTAGCATGGACCACCCATTTTCAGTCATTGTAATTATTTTCACACATGCCAGTTTAATTTTCAGTTCGGTTCTGTTAACCTACATGAAATATTTAACACTAATTTTCCTCTGAGCATAGGTGCCAGCTCTTCAGTTGTACTCGAATTGTGCCCAATTTTGCATTGATTATGCTTTTTGGAATGAGTGTTGGATTTATATTGTACATTGTAGGACTATAATCATACCTGTACAATGGTGGACAATATTTCTAATTAAATTATCACTAATTTGTAAATATACACTTTCAGTTTGGATCATTTGAAATCTGACCTGTGTACGTTTGTCACAATAAATTTGAATTGATCTAATCCTGTAAGTGATTACTTTCTTCCTGTAGCGATTTCAGGCCGTCCTACCTGGCGTCAGGAACGCAGCCGCACTACATCTCCCAGAATCCCCTGGGCCGAGGCAGTACGGAGATCGGGGGCGGCTGGGTTACATAAGCACCTCCCAGGAAGAGGAGGGTGCTTGTCAATCCTTCCCGAGACCCAGGTCCAAGCCGGATGTCACAGCGAGGCCCGCTGTGGAGAGCGCCGCAGAGAAGCCGAGACCGACGCATGAAGGAAGCGGACGCTTGCCTTCCCGCCTGTGAGGACGCCGTTGGGGAGGAAGCGGACGCTTGCCTTCCCGCATTTGAGGACGCCGTTGGGAAGTAAGCGGACGCTTGCCTTACCGCATTTGAGGACGCCGTAGGAGCACCGCGGACGCTTGCCTTCCCGCAGGAAAGGTAGGGGTATCGCGCAGCTGTGCTAGCGAGACATTGTATGTAGGTTTTGTTTCCCAGAGAGTGCACCCACTGTTGTACTACAACCCTCAGGGGCCGTAGTGAAAAGAACTACGTGGACCCTTCCAAGTATTATTCTTGATACGCCTCGAACCTTTTGTCGGCGTATCACAACTGCCAGAGCGCGGTGACCTAAACCGTGAGAGCAGTGCTTTGATACTACGAACACTGGCCCAGCAACAGGAAGGGAGAAAGATTCCCACCGTTCTGAACATTGCGTAAGTGCTCCTCGATATCTTCCTTGATCACGTGGGAGACGCGCAAACCCTGTGAGTGGTACTAACTCTCCTCTTTATTTCCTTAGCTGTTCAAGGTACGGAGGCCATTCCCTAGAGACCAGACCGAGAGGAGTGTTCTTTCCTCACAAGACCACTATTGTTTCTCCCCTTCCCTTTTCCCTGGGGTGCATTCTCTCTCAGTAGTGTCCCTCACTTTGGGGGAGTTTGCGTTTAAGGGAACTGGGAGGTTTCTCTACAAGCCGTGGTCCCTGCAGGCAATACAATCCAAGGTTAGTGGCAAGCATTTCCAAAACGGGGTTACCACCTTCTGACTAACCTGACAGATTGACAAGCCCACGTTAAACGCCTGCCCGGACTATGGATACCGGAGCGGTCTTGGCCTCGCTCCTAGAGAGCTTTAACGCTCTACAACAAGAAGTCCACGCAGCTAGGTTGGAAAATCAGGAACTAAAGCGCGACATGAGCTCCATGAGTAGAGAAGTCGCAGGGATGTCGCGCAAAGGTGGATCCTATATCAGAGAAGCGACTCTTCCCCCTCCTGGCCAACCAACAACCCTTCCTACTTCTCCAGGCCCATCAGGGGGTGGGTTTTTTACAGCCACTACCCTTACTCCTCCTTCCCCTTCTGCTACACCTACCGTCCATGTCATACAAAACACAGGCATACCATTGGCCCCTCCTGAGAGATTCTATGGGGACCCCAAGAAATTTGAAATGTTCCTGAACCAGTGCTGCCTTCACTTCCTCTGCAAACCAGCCGTCTTCCAAGATGACGCAGCAAAAACCGCTTTTATGATGTCCTACATGGGGGGAAATGCCGCAAGCTGGACGATCCCTTTAATGGAGAGGAACGATCCGGTACTCCACCAATTTACTGACTTCTGCTCCGAAATGAGGAAATTGTTCGACCGCAAATCATATATGCTGACTCTTGATCGAGAACTCCTAACACTCCGTCAAGGATCACAGGATCTGTTGTCCTACATCACTTCTTTCAATCGCCTCGTGGTTGAAACAGACTGGCCTCCCGCAAAGAGGATCTCCTTGTTCTATCAAGGGTTGCGAGGAGAACTCAAGGATGTTCTTTCCCAAGTCGTACAGTTGCCAGCCACCTGTGAGGAGTTGATTGACCTCACTGTCCAGTTGGATCATCGTTTGTTGGAAAGACGAGGGGATAAGAGCAAGAGTGAGGCGCGAGAATGGTACCCCAGACCAAAGACATCTGTGGAGGAGATTCCCAAAACCATAGAAGGGACCGAGCCTATGCAGATAGGAGGCATACGGGGCCCTCTTACGACGGAAGAACGGGACCGAAGAAGAAAATTGAAGCTCAGCTTATACTGTGGGAAGACCGGTCATTTCATCAGGGAATGTAAAGCCCGGGCCCAACAACCAGAGAGGAATCCACCTCCCCGAAAAACCGCCGTGTTGGGAACAAAGGAGGGGGCGGAAAACTACAGAGCCTGAGCCAGACGGAGATTACTGGATCAGGCGAGCGACGTCTTTCGATCTCCTCGTGCATTGCTAACACACTACTGCCAGCGGGGGCCCATATTAACATGACCGTGTCCTTGTGGGTTTATTTGGAATCCATTATTACAGTGGATGCCCTGTTGGATTCCGGAGCCACTGGAAACTATATGGACATCGAGTATGCCTCATATTTGGGAATCAGCTGGGAAAATAAGAAGGACCCAGAAAACGTGAAGGCAGTGGATGGATCCGCTTTGTCTTCAGGACCAGTAACCAAACACACCGTACCTCTTCGTATGCAGATCGGACCTGACCACGTAGAGCATATCCAATTCGACTTAATCGCTGCCCCGCAGTTCCGCCTAATCCTGGGTATGCCATGGCTGACTTTGCACGACCCTACAGTGATTTGGACTGCACGTACAGTGTTATTGACCTCTGCCTATTGTCTGGAACATTGCAGACTTCCTCTCCTTTTGCCTGCTGACACCGATGAGGTCCCGACCTGTGCACGTTGTATAGCCTCGGCATGCTCAACAGAGAGCGCTTGCGGCGCCACCACCCTGCCAGTCGAATACCAGGAGTACCATTCTCTCTTCAGTAAACAGCAAGCAACCCGCCTACCCCCGCATCGGGTTTATGATTGTTGTATTGAGTTACTTCCAGGAGCGACCATTCCTTGCAGCCGGGTTTACGCCCTTACCGAAAAAGAAAACCAATATCTGAAGACTTATATAGATGACAATCTGGCTTCTGGTTTTATTCGACACTCCACGTCACCTGCCTCTTCGTCCCTCTTCTTTATCCCGAAGAAGGACTGCGCCGAGTTAAGAACGTGTATAGACTACAGGGCCTTGAACAACATCACGGTGAAAAATAGATATCCCTTGCCATTGATCTCGGTACTGATGGACCAATTGAGAGGGGCTCATTACTTCACTAAGCTAGATCTGAGAGGGGCCTACCATTTGGTCCGAGTTAAACACGGGGACGAATGGAAGACTGCCTTCCGGACCAAGTACGGCCTTTTCGAGTACCGAGTGATGCCCTTTGGGCTCTGCAACGCCCCCGCAGCCTTCCAGTATTTTATGGACGAAGTGTTGAGAGGATTGCTAGACACCATCTGCATGGTTTACATCGACGATATCCTCGTCTACTCTCCTACCCGTCACAAACACATCGAACACGTCAGAGTTGTATTGGAAAGGCTTCAGCATCACTCCTTGTACGCTAAGCTAGAAAAATGCCTATTTCATGCGCAGGAGGTGACCTTTTTGGGATATGTGATCAACGCCAACGGCTTTCAGATGGAGAACGGCAAGGTGGAGGCCATCACAGGATGGAAAACCCCCCAGTGTGTCAAATCAGTGCAGAGTTTCTTGGGCTTTGCCAATTATTACAGACGTTTTATACGTGATTTCTCCAGGATCATCCATCCTTTGTCCTGTCTGTTACGAAAAAACGTACCCTACATCTGGAACGAAGAAGCGGAACGGGCCTTCCAGTTCCTGAAAGAAAAGTTCACTCAGGCTCCCATCTTACGCCATCCGGATCCACAACTCCCGTTCATTCTCGAAACCGATGCATCCCAATACGCATTGGGAGGAGTCCTGTCACAAAGACATCCAACAACAGGTCAAATACACCCAGTGGCCTATTGTATTGTATTGTGGTATACTTATATAGCGCAGCCTGTCACCACCAAGGGCATCCTGGCGCTTTTGACCCATGATCCAAGCAAAAGCAATAGCTCAACCCGCCCTAGGGAAAAGATACGTTTTCAGATCCTTTCTAAAGGCTGAAAGATCCTCAAGACCTCTCAGGGATAGGGGCAGGGAGTTCCAAAGTTTGGCCGCCGCTACTCTGAACGAACGACCACCCATCCTCACTCTCTGGAAGCGCGGGACAACAAGTAGCCTGGACGACGAGGAACGCAGAGCTCGAGATGGAAGGTACCAGGCAAACATTTGCCGCAGAGGAATTGGGCCCAGGCCATGAATCGCCCTGAACACAATACACGCTGCTTTATAGCGTACGCGTAAATGGACCGGCAGCCAATGGAGTTCCTGCAGCGCTGCCGTGGAAGAGCTGTGGTAGGAGCGGGAAAGGGCGAGTTTGGCAGCCATATTTTGCACCCTTTGAAGCTTGGCCATAAGTGTTAACGGAGCCTCCAGAAGCAGTGCATTGCAGTAGTCGAGTCGACTTAAGATGGTACTTTGCACTACTTCTGGTCTGGCTTGCTCAGGGAGAAGGGGTAAAACCTTACGCAGCATGCGGATAAGCATCATACACGTTGAGGTGGTCTTATTCACGTGCAGATCCAGCTGCAGGTTGGGCCCAAAAATGACGCCCAAATTGCGCGCCGATTGTGCGGCTGACACCGTCTCCGAAAAGGATGGGGGCCAAAAATCAACAGGGAGATCTCGGGGAACTCGGTCAGTGGAGCAATGCAAGACCTCTGTCTTGGTTCCGTTGAACTGTAACGAATTCAGACGGAGCCATTCCGCTGTAGCCTGCATGCACCGGTGAAAAGTCTCCAATGGGACTGCATCCTGTCCCTCCAGGGAAAAGACCAGCTGGGTATCATCCGCATAATTAAATGCGGAGATACCAAATGATTTAATGAGCTGGACTAGAGGGCGGAGGTAGATATTAAAGAGTATGGGGCTGATGGCTGAGCCCTGGGGTACTCCTTGTCCCACTCTCCGCTCCTCTGAGCTGAAGGGAGGTAGCGAAACCCGTTGCTGACGCTGTCCAGGTAGGAGACTAACCAGTCCCTGGCCTTGTCTTTGACCCCGCATTCTTCCAACCTCGAAATCAAGGTAGGATGGCTGACCGTGTCGAACGCGGCCGACATATCGAGCAGCACCAAAAATGCTGCCCGACCACTGTCGACACGCGCCCGCAGATTGTCTAGTACGGTCACCAACGCGGATTCCGTCCCATGAGCAGGGCGAAAACCGAATTGCGTCTCATCCAACCAGGTGTTCCCTTCTAAGAAGCCGGACAGAGTGCGGGTAACCAACTTTTCCATGATTTTAACCGGAAAAGGAAGCAGGGAAATTGGCCGGTAGTTAGAGAGGCACCCAGGGTCGAGCGTAGGTTTTTTTAAGAGCGGAGAAACCACTGCCTTCTTCCAACAGCCTGGTACAGTCCCTGTTTCAAACGACTGGCAGCAGATGGCATGCAAGGGCTGAAAGAGATCCTCTTGGAACACCTTCCATAGTTTTGCAGGAAGAGGATCCAGAGGCGAGCCAGATGAAATCGTGAGGGCTAAACTGCCAACCTCCTCCAGAGAAGGGAGGGGAAAACTACTCAGCTGGGGTCGACTGGCCACAATCGCCGGAGCTCCCAAGCTGATAGCCGGATCCAGAGAGGGAGGAGAGAGGCTACTCAGCTGGGGTCGACTGGCCACAGACGCCGGAGCTCCCAAGCTGATAGCCGGATCCAGAGAGGGAGGAGAGAGGCTACTCAGCTGGGGTCGACTGGCCACAGACGCCGGAGCTCCCAAGCCGATAGCCAGATCCAGAGAGGGAGGAGAAAAGCTACTCAGCTGGGGTCGACTGGCCACAGTCGGCGGTGCTCCCAAGCTGATAGCCAGATCCAGAGAGGGAGGAGAAAAGCTACTCAGCTGGGGTCGACTGGCCACAGTCGCCGGAGCTCCCAAGCTGATAGCCAGATCCAGAGAGGGAGGAGAAAGGCCACTCTGCTGGGGTCGACTGGCCACAGACGCCGGAGCTCCCAAGCTGATAGCCAGATCCAGAGAGGGAGGAGAAAGGCTACTCAGCTGGGGTCGACTGGCCACAGTCGCCGGAGCTCCCAAGCTGATAGCCGGCTCCAGAGGGGAAGGAGAAAAGCTACTCAGCTGGGGTCGACTGGCCACAGTCGCCGGAGCTCCCAAGCAGAGAGCCGAATCCAAGGAGGGAGAGGGGAAGCTACTCAGCTGGGGTCGACTGGCCTCACTGGCCGGAGCACCCAGACTGAGGGCCAACTCCAAAGCTGGGGGGGAAGAGCCACTCAGCTGGGATCGACTGGCCTCCATCGCCGGAGCTCCCAAGCTGAGGGCCGAATCCAAAAGAGGGGAAGGGGAGTTACTCCGCTGGGATCGACTGGCTTCCAACGCCGAAGCTCCCAAGCTGGAGGGCTGATCCGCTGGACGGGGTCGACTGGAGGGCGTGGCCGGAGCTTCCACACAGAGGTGAGCGACCCTCTGCGGGGGTCGACTGGCCATCTCCTCCGGAGCTCCCGCCACAGTGGTGGAATTAACTGGATCCTGCAGACCCGCTAAGATTTTACAGATTTTCTCCTCAAAGGCATCCGCAAGTGAGTCACAAAGAATTTGCGATGCCGGGACTGCGCTAGCCACACACATAGGGTGGGCAAGGTCTCTAACGATTTTAAAGAGGGCCTGGGCCTTATTTGGAGCCTGATTCAAGGTAGACTCAAGAAAGGTCGCCTTAGCCATCTTGATTTGAGCCTTGTATTTTTGCATAGCAGACCTAAACACCATCTTCTCAGAGTCTAAATACTGTTTCCTCCAGACCCTTTCTGCGCGTTTACAGTCAAGTTTAAGCTGGCGTAATTCACTCGTGTACCATGGACTGGCTCGGTTCACCCTTCCTCGTGACTTCCGAAGGGGTGCCAGCTGATCCAGCGAGCTCGATATGGACTGGCAGAAGAGGGTATAACTCTCTTCAGCTGTGTTGCCGAGCTTAAAATCCTTACCTAGGATGTTCGGTAATGGAGAGGTTTTAAGGATTCGGGACCAAGGTCTCTCTAGCTTAGCTAGGGGAAGTCCGGCCTTACGCGAGGTGAGGTCCTCAGAGCAGAGGGAGAACATAATCAACGAGTGGTCTGTCCAATACTGGCACTTGATGTCGACTAATGATACCCACTGTGGGTCCGCAAACACTAAGTCCAGGATGTGGCCTTTTTGATGCGTGGAAGCGTTCACCAGCTGTTCTAAATTGATATCTGTACAGGCTTGACTAAGGGAAAAAAAAGCCTTGTCCAGCGAGCTACCTGCCCACAGATTAAAATCTCCAAGAACCAATAGCTTGGAGTGGGAGCTAGAGAGTTCATAAATCAGATCAATGAGAAGAGATATGGAGGGTGCCGGTCCCGGGGGGCGATAACATAAAACACCCGAGCAGCAGATCACCTCCTGCTGTTTAACTGAAAAACCCATCAGTTCAAATCCCGGTACTTCACGGATCTTTAGCTGGGAGAGGGTCAGCGAGTCTCTATAGATGTACCCGATTCCCCCTCCTCGATTGAGTGGGCGCGGAGTATGGTTGATTTTATAGCCTGAAGGGCAGGCTAAGCCCAACTCGACCTCACAATCCGCCCGCGTCCACGTTTCTGTGAGAAAGAGGACATCGAGTTTTTCCGAATCAATGAGGAATGCTATTTCCGTGTAGTGCTTACATAGGGATCTGACATTAAGCAGGCCACAAGAAATTGGCCTAGAGATTAAAGGCCTGACCGGGTCCTGACATGGTCTGAGTCTAAGTAGCTCAGCCCGAGTATAAACTGTGCGAAATGGGTCAGAGGGGCCAGAGGTAGCGGCCCTAAGCGCGTCCGTTGCGCGAACGGGCGCAAACGGGCTTACCTCTGGCGCACCTCCGGCGCCCCTACGGCACCCCCGCTGCGCACCGTCGCTGCGCACGTATCTAGCGGCCATCTTATATGGCCGACGGGGTGTCGCGTGGGTCCTGGCAGGGCGAGTGTCTCTCCCTCACCCAAGATGGCGCTCAGAGTGGAAGGACCTTCTCCCCACTCCAAAATGGTGCTCGAAACCGGCGCGATGAAACTATAGTGCCCCCGAGTCCCTTCTGTCCCACAAAATGTGGGTGTGCAGCAGTTACAGTGCAGGTGAGAGCTCCCTTATTTCCCCCTAAGCGGTACTAACAATATAATGTTAAAAGCGCGAAGCGCTCGGCGCAAACTAGATAAAAAACGAAGTAAAGCAATATTTTAAAATTTACAAGGCAGGAGGAGCGTTATGCACGCAGCGCTAAAGCAAGGGTTAGAATCAGACTGGGACGAGGAGGGAGGTCCTACTATTATTACCTCCTCCTCCAATGCGTGGGTCCTGGCAGGGCGAGTGTCTCTCCCTCACCCAAGATGGCGCTCAGAGTGGAAGGACCTTCTCCCCACTCCAAAATGGCGCTCGAAACCGGCGCGATGAAACTATAGTGCCCCCGAGTCCCTTCTGTCCCACAAAATGTGGGTGTGCAGCAGTTACAGTGCAGGTGAGAGCTCCCTTATTTCCCCCTAAGCGGTACTAACAATATAATGTTAAAAGCGCGAAGCGCTCGGCGCAAACTAGATAAAAAACGAAGTAAAGCAATATTTTAAAATTTACAAGGCAGGAGGAGCGTTATGCACGCAGCGCTAAAGCAAGGGTTAGAATCAGACTGGGACGAGGAGGGAGGTCCTACTATTATTACCTCCTCCTCCAATGCGTGGGTCCTGGCAGGGCGAGTGTCTCTCCCTCACCCAAGATGGCGCTCAGAGTGGAAGGACCTTCTCCCCACTCCAAAATGGCGCTCGAAACCGGCGCGATGAAACTATAGTGCCCCCGAGTCCCTTCTGTCCCTTCTGTCCCACAAAATTCCAAGAAACTAAGCCCCAGCGAAGTCAATTACTCCATTACCGATAAAGAGTTGTTAGCAATCAAAAGAGGGTGCGAAGAATGGCGTCACTACCTGTTAGGAGCCCGCCACACCATAGAAATCTACACCGACCACCGGAATCTGATGTTTCTGAAGACAGCCAAGGCACTAACTCCTCGACAACTTCGGTGGACTCTTTTCTTTTCAGACTATGATTTCGTCATTAAATACCGGCCAGGTTCGCAACACGGAAAGGCCGATGCCCTCTCCCGGAACCAGGATGTCCTCGAACATCAAACAAGGGATGACAATGAGCCGCCTTCCATCGTGTCCGACAAGGCATTTACAAGAACCACGATAGCATTGCTCACGTCTTCGGATTTTCTTGAGGATGTCAAGGTAGCATTGGCGGATGTCGATGTCGCAGCATGGCTCCAAGAAGAACCTCTGTGGCGAATGCAGAAGGATGAGCTGTTGTATCGCCATCATGCTTTGTATGTGCCTGACTCCGGACTTCATCTGCAAATCCTTAAATGGGCACACGACTCCATGTTAGGGGGGCACTGGGGTGTGTTCAAAACCATCGCCACAATCGAACGTTCCTTTTGGTGGCCCACCTTAAGAGATGATACCAAGAAGTATATCAGGAACTGCGCGGTGTGTGTACAGAGCAAAGCGCCACACACCAAACCAACGGGACTGCTCCGCCCCATACCTATACCACCAAGACCATGGCACACGGTGTCCATGGACTTCATAGTGGAAATGCCCGTGTGTCAGGGGAAAACCGTGATCCTGGTGTTAGTGGATCATTTGACCAAAATGGGTCATTTCGTGCCTTTGGAGGGGTTGCCCACATCAGCGGAACTGGCAATAGTAGTGTTACAACATCTCGTCAGAGCTCATGGCCTTCCGAGCGTATTCATCACGGACAGAGGGTCCCAATTCACGTCCCGCTTCTGGAAGTCATTGTGTAGCACTTTGGACATTGACGCCCGACTTTCAACGAGCTATCATCCCCAAACGGATGGTAAAACAGAACGCCTCAACCAGACCGTCGAACAGTACTTGCGGTGTTTTACTCTCCAGAACTCTACCGACTGGGTTACCCTCTTGTGGTTGGCCGAATTCACCTACAACAACACTGACCATTCTACATTGGGGTGCTCCCCTTTTTTCTGCCTCTTGGGTTATCATCCTAACATTCTACCCTTCGAATGGCCTGGAAACTCTAACCTTCCTAGCATCCAAGAACACCACTCGCATTTGCAGGCAGTACTCCGAGACGTGAAACACCACCTATCAGCCGCTCAGGCTTCGCAGAAACGCTTCGCTGACAGGAAACGCAGTCAGGAGCCGGTTTACCAGGTGGGAGACAAAGTGTGGCTGTCCACTAAACACATACATCTCAGGGGCATAAACAAACTGAAACCTAAGTTCATTGGCCCTTATAGTGTAGAGGAGGTCATTAATCCGGTAGCTCTGAGACTAACTATTCCCCGCTCGTGGCATATACATCCTGTTTTTCATGTGTCCTTGTTGCAGCCCTGTTCCCTAGACACTAGGCTGCCCACTCACCCCCCACCTGTACTAGTGGAGGGTCTGGAGGAGTACGAAGTGCAGGAACTGTTGGATTCTAGGGTGCATCGCGGCAGAGTGCAATACTTGGTGAGCTGGAAGGGCTACGGGGTTGAGGATAGGACATGGGAACCTGAGCAGAATCTCCATTGTCCCGACTTACTTGAGCAGTTTCATCAGGTACATCCTGGCAAGCCCGGACGACCGCCGAGTCGGCGGTCCTTGAGAGGGGGCTCTGTAGCGATTTCAGGCCGTCCTACCTGGCGTCAGGAATGCAGCCGCACTACATCTCCCAGAATCCCCTGGGCCGAGGCAGTACGGAGATCGGGGGCGGCTGGGTTACATAAGCACCTCCCAGGAAGAGGAGGGTGCTTGTCAATCCTTCCCGAGACCCAGGTCCAAGCCGGATGTCACAGCGAGGCCCGCTGTGGAGAGCGCCGCAGAGAAGCCGAGACCGACGCATGAAGGAAGCGGACGCTTGCCTTCCCGCCTGTAAGGACGCCGTTGGGGAGGAAGCGGACGCTTGCCTTCCCGCATTTGAGGACGCCGTTGGGAAGTAAGCGGACGCTTGCCTTCCCGCATTTGAGGACGCCGTAGGAGCACCGCGGACGCTTGCCTTCCCGCAGGAAAGGTAGGGGTATCGCGCAGCTGTGCTAGCGAGACATTGTATGTAGGTTTTGTTTCCCAGAGAGTGCACCCACTGCTGTACTACAACCCCCAGGGGCCGTAGTGAAAAGAACTACGTGGACCCTTCCAAGTATTATTCTTGATACGCCTCGAACCTTTTGTCGGCGTATCACAACTGCCAGAGCGCGGTGACCTAAACCGTGAGAGCAGTGCTTTGATACTACGAACACTGGCCCAGCAACAGGAAGGGAGAAAGATTCCCACCGTTCTGAACATTGCGTAAGTGCTCCTCGATATCTTCCTTGATCACGTGGGAGACGCGCAAACCCTGTGAGTGGTACTAACTCTCCTCTTTATTTCCTTAGCTGTTCAAGGTACGGAGGCCATTCCCCAGAGACCAGACCGAGAGGAGTGTTTTCCTCACAAGACCACTATTGTTTCTCCCCTTCCCTTTTCCCTGGGGTGCATTCTCTCCCAGTAGTGTCCCTCACTTTGGGGGAGTTTGCATTTAAGGGAACTGTGAGGTTTCTCTACAAGCCGTGGTCCCTGCAGGCAATACAATCCAAGGTTAGTGGCAAGCATTTCCAAAACGGGGTTACCACCTTCTGACTAACCTGACACTTCCATTAGAAAGAAACTGTTGCTAAAATTGCCAAAACATAGCCTTCTATAATGAGTGCATGAACTTCAATCTAAAGAATACATTGGTTTGGCATATTTTCAGAATTTCTTTTCTTTTTTAAAGATACACTATATTGATATTGTTAACATAATATAACATAATTAAGAACAAATTCCACGGTGCATCAACAAATGTTTGAAAGGAGACGCATTCCCCCAACACAAAGGAGGCTGTGGGAAGATTTTATATGGACAGATACTCCCAAATATCCTTGTATGTCACCGAGCTGTCAGCGGATCCACTTGTACACATGTGGGTGTTGCAAATACAATTTTTAAACCCACAGGATCCGTGGATCAAGCCATGCAGGAAAAAAATGAAATTATTTATGTGGAGGCTGGGTGAGCCCTAAGCAGGATATGTTGGGCTTTTCACAAAGGGCAATCCTGACAGAAAAAAAGCTAGTCTAGATGAACCCGGCCTATTAAATCAATACGGCCACAATTCAGAGGGGCCAGTTGTTGGATACAAATTAATTAACAGCCGCCGTGAAAACGCCCATAAGTTGAGAGTTGATCAAAACCTATTTCGCCACTGGGGAGACATTTGACAAATTGTCTAAATTACTAAATCACCAGGAATAGACACTATCTAAAATGGTCCTTACTGTGCCTGGAAGTAAACAATTTTTTGTAAACAGGGAGATAGGTCCTGGGGAGTAAGGACAGCTGGACCCTATGTAAATTCTTAGAGAAAAATAGTGCTGACCATACAGAAATTATAATAACTCCGTATTTAGAGTAACAAATCAACCTTAATTGAAGATTTGTTTGGTATTATTTATTTATACCCTTTTAATTCATTTGTTTTTTAGTTAGAAAATAGTTCAGACAAAAAGACATACCTTATACATACAATTATTCAAAAAAAGAGAGAAGGGGGAAAAAAAAAAAGAAGAACAAACTTCAAATGACTGTACTTAATCACAATAACATTTACATAAAACATAGATCCACAACTATGTACATTTGCACAATTATTTGTGTACCAACACAAATACTCATTAACAGTTGATTTCTAATCCAAAGAATCAAGGAAAATCAAGAGAAAATCAGATGGAGAAAAGATAAATCAATATCATGCACAGTATAAACAAGGCTGAAATGCTTAATCAAACTCTCAGTCATTAAGGGAGCAATTTAATCCCAGATCTTTAAACGGTGCTTGTCTCCATTTGGCCGACGCGTTTTGAACTCGCTAAGGTAATTTGCGTGTTCTCATCAGGGCTTATTGAATTTTCCTTACTGGGGTAGTCGCAATTGGCTGGGGTTCAATTATTTTGTGACGTTCTCGCCGTGGTGTCTTGAGTCTTGTCTTGTCTGTGTGATCCCTTCTTAAAATACAAACTCCTGCATTTTATTATCCGCTAACCTATCGTAGCCATACTTACATATAATTTGCCCTGTGGACAAATAAAACCGTTCCTCTACAAATAAGTAAGCAGTACATTCTTGCCACTTTTTTCTCTTCTATTCTCCCCTTTTTTGAATATACAACATTACGAGTTTGACTTTTGTAGTGAGTGCATCAACAACATATACAAGCAGGGGGGTATATTCACAAGGAAATGGAGCACGCGGTGACACATTTTGTAGTGCCATTGACATTTTGTAGTGCTGCATCATTTTCAAAAAGGGCACACCCTTGTGTGATGGCGCTTAAAAGAAGCTGCCTTGCGCCTACACAGACAACCTTGCGCCATAGTGCAAGGGTGCCTGCATTGCAGGTAGGATTGTTTATGTGCAGGAAGGGACACCTTTCTACACATAAACAATCTTTAAAGGCGTTTTGCTCTTACTATGTGTGCTGCACTTATAGAAAGACCAAAAACGAGTAGAAATAAACATATTTTTCCTTGTTGCATCAATCTAACACCAGCTTTTGAATGGGGTTAGTTTTATAGTTCCACCTCAGATTTATACATCCTTATAAATCTGGGGCAGCGTAAAAAAGCAATGGGCACTGTAGTGGAACACCCACAGCAACACCCATTGACTGCCCCTTTCATGCAGATATCCGCATGAAAGGGTACCGTATTTGCCAAGTGGCGTTAAGCCATGCAAAATAGCTTAGGACCACTTTGTAAATGTGGAGAAGGGCATTGTGCCGCTGGAACATCTGTAAAAGTGACGTTCCAGTGCTGCAATCCCCTTATATATATGCCCCACAGTTTGGTTTTTCTGAAGAAAATGGGTTATACTTCCTAATCTCTTCTGTAAAGTTATCAACAGTAATACTTGTGCTCCTCTACACCTGCACATATCAACTCTTCATTTTCTCTACACTCCTTTTAACCCCTTCGAGGCTGATGACGAGCTCAGCTCGTCATGAGTTTTACCTGCCGTGCGCTCATTAACTCCTCTGCACCAGCACAGGTGAAAGGCATGTGCCTCCTGCACTCGCTGGCAGCCTACACATGCCTTGCCTTGCAGTGTCAACCCACTCTGCTGGGGAAGCAAAAGAAAAAGATTCTAGGCAAAAGCGTAAGCAAGGTGTGAGGCCACAAGTAATGAGGAGAGGAAGATATAAGATGAGGGAGAGAAAGGGAAGGGAAAGGGGTGTAAGGAAGAGCAAATGAAAGAGAGTGGTGTGAAGAAGAGTGTGAAGGAGAGCAGTGTAAGGGAGTATGGTGAAAGAGAAGGAGACATGAAGTGAGATATACCTCCAATGCCACACCCTGATGCCAACACCATGCCAGGTGAGGAATGGGCACTGAGTCAAGGCAGCTGCCAACGTCACACCCGGCCTGAAAGGAAGCGGGTCATGTGGGCAAGAGGGCCCCAGCAACGAAGGACTGTCTACTCCACACCAAGCAGGGTGCAAGAGAGCCGCAGTCACTAGAAACCAACTGAGCTGCCCACTCCACAACAGGTCACACAGAGAACAGGAGAACGGCCATCTCCAAATGCACATCAAAGCCAGCGTCACACATGTAGGGTGGGGCATAGGCTCTGTACGCAGTTCCATGGGGATGAGTAATGAAGATAGGGCCTTTACTTAGAAGCGAGATAAAACGTGATGCGAGGCAGTGAGATCAGAGGTGACCATTGGTGTTTATCATTTATCAGGCTACTGCATCTTGAAGCCAGGCAAGAAGCACTGCGGTGGCGGGGGTTGGTGGGGGGAGGCGGTTGAGTAGGTGGCAGTGGCCGAGAGCAGGGACTGGGGCAGGCAGGGAAAGAAGTAATCATCTCCTCTGACTTCTCCGAGGGCCGTGACGGGCTTTTTCTTGAGCTCCTTGCACTTCCTAAACTTGCAGATCTGGTGTCCCGTGTTGCGGTTCCTGCAGCTGCTGAAGATGCCGCAGTTGATGAACCGCTTGTAGGGAACTCACACCCCGCAGTCCGCCAGCTTGGCAATCTAAAGGCGCTGTCCGTGACGGGGCGGGCGAGTGCAGGCCCGTAAAATACACAAGTGGGAGGGGTGGGGGGAGTGCACAGAACGGAAGTGACGTGACGCCCTGGGAATATTTCCTAACTTGCACCCGCACAAATAAATAAGTGGGAGGGGGTGGGGGGTGTGCGGCCTATTAAACAAAAAAATCTACAATTCCATTGGTGTTTATCATTTATCAGGGTACGGAATCTCGAGGCCAGACAAGAAGCACTGTGAGTGCGGGGGTTGGTGAGGGGAGGTGGTCGAGGAGGTGGCAGTGTCCTTTACTCAAGGAGGAGGCAGCAGGGGGAGGGGAGAGAGAAGGGGGCCTGCGCCTGTTTCCCTTGCGGGGAGAGAGCAGGAACCATCTGTTTGAAAGTTATCTACAAACAGATGGTTTTGAAAGCTAGCTCCCTTCAGGGAATCGCCAAACATGAACGCGTTGCCATTGAAAGCAATGCACGTTTTGGGGCGAAAAAGCGAACCGATTACTAAAGGTCTCTCCTATTCAGCACATGCGACCTGCGTAGGCGAGACCTAAAATATTATGAGGGGATTATTTTGCATCTTTGTGGACTTTAAGTATAAGGTAAAATATGGGTATCAAGAGGGATTCTGCCCTCAAGAACTGATATTCTTAACTGATTAACCCTGATACCCCCACTGTGACAGTTCTACATGGTATGCCACCCTTAGGCTCACCACTTCTGTTCCGTCAATTTTACAGTAACAATCAATATCATTCATTTGTTTGAGTGCCTCCATAGCGGCCACAGGACAATGTTACTGCCCTTGTCAGATTGGCTCACAAACACATCTTTCCTACTGCTCACTTTACCCATCAATTGAACATATTTGTTCATCTGAGAGTCCAAAGGAGTCTTTGTTCTCCGATCAACAGTAGTCTGCAGGCACTTGAGGTCTTGCATGACTCGTTCAGAAAAGTTGTCTATAGAGTCACTGGGTAGCACTGGGGCACATGTAGAGTTGGGTTTGAAGGGTGTAAGAGGGCTGTGGTACAAATCAAGTCCTTCGTCTGATATCAGCTCTTCTTCAGAGACAGCTTCACCCATTCATGTGCGTCCTATCTCTCGAGTGTCTCTAATTCCAACAGTAGTCAAATGTCATAAACTTGGAGGTTACCCATTTCTCTCTGGGGACCCATTCTTGGCTTTCATCGGGTTGGTGGTTTACTCAGGTGATATTTACATAATTTGATTTTTCTAATATATTTAAATTAATAAATCCACGTCTCCTCAAAATCCAATTTGGTAGGTGAACAGTAAGTGAGATCTAATGATAAAATATGTTTTTTTTCTTCCAAAAGTTCGATATCAATATCAGCAAGGTTCACAATACACAAAGGATTAATCCTTGTCAATTCTTTGTTGATTTGTTCTGTTCGGGCTTGTATTTCTTTTGCTCAATGCCGCCTATTTATTCTTTGCCACTCCATTTGGGATTGGGGCACAATCTAAGATTGATTGTCCGATCCAAGGGTAAAAAATGCAGTTACTCTTCTACGGAGGGAATATTTTTACCTGATTTGCCCAGGTCCGTATCTGTTTCCACCTCAGAACTCAACTCTGAGCTGGTTTATCTGTGTTCAGACTGGGTTTCACTTTGGGCACTTTCTGATATTTTCTGTCTCCTCATATTATCGAAGCATCTAGAGAATGTAAATATTTGGCCTTTCTGATAGTCAAGCTTGTCGTGTTTGAATTTGATCGCCTTTGTTTTTAAATGACTGCACATATTTGGTTAAGTGTCCTCTTATCTCACGCTCGATTTTACTGATCAGTTCATTGGCTTATCCATAATTTGTATATTTAATTTACTTATAAGTCCCTAGTAAAGTGCACTACCTGTGCCCAAGGCCTGTAAATTAATTGATGCTAGTGGGTTTGCAGCACTGATTGTGCCACTCACCAAAATAGGCCTTTAAACATGTCTCAGGCCTTCCATTGCAAGGCCTGTGTGTGCAGTTTAAACTGCCATGTCGATCTGGCAGGTGAACCCTCTCACCAGACCCAAATCTTTCTTTTTAATACATATAAAAAAAATAAGTTAGGCCCTGGACAGCCCAAGGGCAGGGTGCACAGTATTTAAAAAGTAGGACATGTACATTTGAGCTTTACATTTCCTGGTAGTGATAAACTCTTACATTCTTTTTTCACTACTGCAAGGCCTATCTCTCCAATAGGTTAACATTCGGATAATCTTATTACATTTTATAAGTGTAATATTCAGATCGGAAGAGATGGGACGCATAGATTCGGTGACTGATGGGGCATCCACATCCTGATGGGCCATCCATGGAAGGATGGGAGGGAGGAGCTGACACTTACACCTGTCTCCACACAATGAGCTGCATACCCCCCTGTAGTGAGTCTGAAGCCAGGGCAGGAAGGGCAGGGACTAAGTGCACATCAAAGGCCTCTTTTTGAAGTCTTCAAAGGCACAACTGTGTATACATTCTGGACCCCATGCCACCACCAACTCAGTACACTTGTGGACCTGAGGACATTCTCCCAGGATGGAGGACTGCTGGGCTGCTAAAAGGACAGTCATGCTGCTGGACTCCTGCACTGCTGTGATGACCTGTTGCCTACCGTTCTCCTTGCCTGGGATTGAAAAGGACTGGACCTGCATCTCTTCATCCCAGAACCAACGTGACTCCTAGGACTTGCTGGCTTGCCTCCTGTTTGAAGATTCAGGGATATCAAAGACTTCCAATTAACTACCTACAGCACCTGGATTCTGCCGTCTGAGATTCTTACCCTGCCAAGTGGTTCCAATTTAGTCCTAGATCCTTGGAAGTGGGTATAAAGATCTGCAACTGCCAAAATCAACGCGTCACCGTTGTTGCGCTACTCTGACCCAGCGCAGCTCCTTCATGACGAATCGCAGCTGCTGCGAGGATCAAGTACATCAATTGTCATTGGGCGTGGCACATCACATACTTTCCAATGCATCTCTGACTTTGTGCGGGTCGGGACCGACGCATCGCCTACATCCTATAGATCGATGATGACGCATCACCTCCTCTGCTCCAAGCATTGGTGCTTCATCAACGACGCAAACAAGGTACTTTGCAGCAGGGCAAAGTTGTTCATTGTATCTGACCTGTGCTTCATCGCAGTCAGCCTGAACATTTGGATTTGTCCCGGTCAAGCGCGACCAGATAGCCCGGGTTGGTGCTTTATTCTTTTAAGCACTACAATATTCTATTTATTGTTTTTGTCGTTTTGATAGTGTTTTGTCCATTAAATTAAGCTCTAGTTTTCTAACCAGGTGTGGTACCTTTTGGAGAGGTGTTTTTACTGTTTTAAGTGTTACACAAATACTTAACTTAAACCTGATTGCTCTGTGCCAAGCTACCAAAGAGTGAGCACAGGTTAATTTAGGTTGTGTTTGTTACTTACCCTGATTAGGATTGAGGTTCCTATTTAGACAGAGTGCATACCTCTGCCAATCAGAAATACATTTTCTAACACCTCTCCCCTTTTAATGCTATATCTTATACTTTATGCATGATGATGTTAAACGTGACTCTTAGTTGCACCTCGTTTTGCAACACATAGTTTGGTGTGACCCCGGATTGACATTCATATAAAAGGGCGCCAATCCTCTTCGTTGCGCTCCAACAAGCCTGGATGTACCAGAAGTGTTCTATGGTTATGAGAGTTGAGAGTGCCCGACATTTTAGCCACAACAAAGAACCTGCAAAGCATTGTTCTTTACAGAATGCACTTCAAAATGACAGTCATAATGGCCTTCTTTTGTTCTGCCCTGATATTTTGTGGGGAAACTACAGGGCACAGTGCATTTGTGGTGTACCCAAAACAAAGATATCTTATTCCTTAACGTTCCCAAGCATATGCGAACAAAGTCTTCCCCTCTGGATTCCTCAGCTTCCACCTTTTTAAGCCTTAGATTGATTCTTTTTCGGAGTATTGTCCAACATTCATTCCTACTAAGGGCCTAATTACGATGTCGGGTGGACTTAAGCCCGCCCAACATCGTTTCGGTCATGGGACTGCCCGAACTCCTGTCGGCGGTCCTGACCGACCAATTAGGATGTGACCATACAGTGTCATTATTTACAATGGGAGCATTCTCTCATTATCAAATGAAGAGGTGCAGTTTATCCCTGCACCCTGTGACAGGCACCTGAATGTGCCTGCCATGGGGTGCAGGGATCAACAGGGCCACCAACCGGAGGCCGTGCACCTATGGGGGCCCCCAAAGACGACTTCCTGTGTCAAAAAGGTCAGCACAGAAAGGCTGTCGGAATCTGACATTGTAATCCCTCGGGCGGAACGAGCCACCCTTGGATTACTGTAGTCATTCTGAAGGAAGCCATTCAGAATGACCGGTCGGATTCCTTTCCGACTGACCGACTGACCCCATCAAAATGGCTTGGTCGGAAAGGAATCTGACCGACTGATTACAATGCGTTAGGAAACAGCTCCGACCGACGGAGCCGTTTCCTAACGCATCATAATCATCCCCTAAATGTTTTATATGATTTTTACACCATCCTTTAAGTTAATTTTATTTATTGTTTTGCTGCACGTCAGCATTTATTGTTGTGTTCTACTTTTGTGCAGCAAATTGCTTCTTATTGGGAAGACCATACACACTTCAAAAGTTTAAAAACATATGATCAATTTCATGTAAAAAATGTGTGACTGATATTAACAGGTCTGTACATGTACCAAGTTGAGTCTGCAGGGTTACTGTGGAGGATGCACGAGGCAGGGCGCATGCATACATTAAGAACTATATGCCACATTGATTACTGGGCTGACATTGACCTGATCCTCTTCTGTATAAGTGTGATCGCAGCTAACTGTAAATAAGTAACACACAAATTTCTGAGTTGGGTTAGACCACAGACACTGTGCTACCATATGGACAAAGCCATCAGCGGGTTGTTCATTCAAGGAGGCAGAAGATAGGACAATGGCTGTGAATGTCATTCAGCCTCTACCGACATGTCCCATTCCAAACAAACATGTTGGCCATCATTTTAATTTCTGGCATAAGGCTTTCCCAAGTCGAAAACAATGGTAAAGCATAGCCAGTCATGGTTTACCACGCATTTGTCACTGACAATCATGATATGTTTATGAATACAAAAACAAGGTTGCCCTCTAGGCTTTGATGCACTTTTTATGAGACGGAAAATCCGAGTCAACTGAAGAGTTCATTTAATGATATACTTATTAAAATGTTCTCCTGCCTTTGAACCTCGTAAGATCCCAGCAGGATGTTTCTGATCCAGATGACTCAGTGGGAATGAACTAGGAATTCCAGTTCTCAAAAACTATTAAAAGCCATTACTCGTAACCTGTTTATTCAGTGCAAAGCATGGGCGGTACAGGCGTGCCACCAAAGACTCATTTATGTTTTTCTTACTCCCATTGACCTCACTTATCCTCATTGCCAAAGCGGATTCATGTATGTTGATCAGAAATATATATTTTATTCTCATTAGAGAGTTCTTTTTTTGATTTTTCTATTCTGACTTATTTAACTTGTTTCGAATGACCTTCCCTTGATAAAATTATGGGTATATTATCAAGGACGTCGTTAAAATTATAGCCGGTTTAGCGGCAGAAAACTGCCGCTAAAGCGGCGATAATGGGCTTGATAATATGCCGTGGACCATTCCAGTAGATGCCCATGTTCACACCAAAACATGGACTTCTATTGGAATTCTCCAGGGCATATTATCAAGCCCATTACCCCCACTTTAGCAGCAGTTTTCTGCCGCTAAACCGGGGATAATTTTTAACGCCGTTCTTGATAATATGCCCCTTTGTGTTAACATCTCTTTATTAGAGGCATCAGAGAATAGAAAGAACACATGCCAGTGTCATTTCTTGAACTTTGTTCACAAACATAAAGCTCCTCCAGCTCTCAAACTCAGACATTTCCACTCTAGTAAAAAAAAAATATATATTTGCTTTGAATGTTAGGTTTGCATTTCCGCAATTCTCCAAGAGCCAACCAGACACTGTGGCCCAAGGCTAAGCCTGGACAAAGAAAGAGACAAAAGAGGGGGAATCAGTTGAAGAAAAAATCAGAAAAACAAAAAACAGGAAGGCGAAAATCCTTGGGTGGCTCACACCTATCAAGGTGTGCATATTTTGCCCTATTCCCCTGGGTGCTTTAGGAAGATCCAGGGTCTGATTCATTAAGGTAAGCTTAGACCTGAATTCTAAGTTTACCTTTTTTCAGTATTCACAAAGAGACTTACGAGTAGTATCTTTATGCCTGTGGAGGTTCCGCACTCGTGGAGGAGCCACTGCCAGAGTGCAGAACCCCTGCAGGTGTGAAGATACTACTCGCAAGTCCCCTTGTGAGAACGGAAAAATAGTATTTTTAGACTTCAGGTCCAAGTTTACCTTTGTGAATCAGGTCCCAATGTTCAATTACTCATTCTGAGCAATAGTCGAGGCTGTCTGGAATGCCCTCTCCAAAACCACCAGTGAGAACTGGAACCTTTTACCTCCGTGTTCCACTTTTAGTCTCCCTGGATAGCCCACCTATGCCTCACACTCTTTCCCAAAGAGCACCTACTTGATGGTCATCAGGGCACTCTTCCTGGCCAAGGCTTTATGTAAAAAAGTAGATGCTTTTTAACATCAGAACATACTTATCCTGCACCACAACTTGGAGGATTTCATCTTTTCACTCTGATGAGCAGACAGCATCATCACCGTACCACCATTATCTGGTTGTCACTGATTTAAGAGAAAGTCTAGATTCTTGGACTATAACACACTGTTTCTCCTCAATACTGAAACCCCAAGTAACCAAAAAAACCTACTAGCAGTCATACCAGGGGAGAACCTTTTTGAAAATTCACTGGCATCTACAGCACCCAAAGGGTTCATCTCCATCTTAAGTTATTGAGCATCTCAAACCGATCTTACATTTTCACTATGGTGTCCGCTGCATTTTATTCCTGATGGATTCCAACTCCCTCACACCATACCAGTCTCCATCAGTGTAGATGCCAAGCTTTGTATTGTATACCCTGTCTTCTTCTCAGCCTCTAGAAAACTCCTGGTTAAAGGTTGCTCTATACTTTAGTCAGCCGTTGCAATTCAATCAGTATTTTCAGGGAGATCTCCATGCAATACATTTATTGAGTGGAGCAGGGGATGCTAATCTGGCGTCACAATTGTGCCATCTGGTGATTCTGCTGAGTGACTCTCCTGGTCCACCTAAACTCTGTGATCCGTTGAGTGTCCCATAGTAGTCAGTATTGTAGCAAAGAAAAAGGGAAGTAGGACTTTTGTAGGCCACCAGGACCTCCTGTTAAGAGTAGCCAGGAGCTCCCGGAGGCGTAAAAAAGTCCTTTTAGGATCACAGAGTTTAGGAGGGCTTACCATGCTTGAACAAAGCTCTTCTAGCCATCCAGGGGTGTGGCACACTCAGCGGTTCATACTCCAAGCCTCAGATCTTTTTTCTCCAAGTTGTTTGTTATGGATGTTTAGATTTGACAGTAAACAAGGCCATGGCTATGGATGCAAGTAGAATACCATCAGAGACAGGGGCGATCTCGGCTGGCAAATAACAGGAAAATATCTACACCATAAGTATACAATGAGATCGCAACCAAGAAACATGGGTTTCTCAAACAAGTACATAATCTTGTAAAAACCAAACAAAGAATAGACATCTGGATGTCGCTAAAACCATAAATCTATCTAAGAGTAGGCTCGGCTGTGTCAAACTGTGTTGGGGGGGTTATATCTGGGAGGGGCACCCTGGTGAGTGAAGTAGTAACAAGAATCTGGAGTGCTGGAGAAGGGAGGTGGCCCGGCAAATCGTACAATAACGCTAAGACACAGCAACTAAAGCAGAGGACCTGGCGATGGAGGGAAAGGTCACGATGTTGACAGGAGAGCAGGGTTAGAGGGCACCTATGGGAAAATGGAGGGTGGCCCTCCTGCAGCTAATGTGAGCAATATGTGTGAGGGTGCCAGTGCATGAGCCTTGCACAGCTACCCTTTTGGCATGAGGAGGAGAGGAGGAAGGAGGAGCTGAGTGGAGGCTCATGAGGATGAGGTTGACCCTCGGCATGTTTCTGCTAGCTTAGAGGCCAGGCTTTTCCATTTATCGGCCACTGGGCAACAGCGAATGTGCTTAGCTTCTTCCCAATGCAAGTTGACAGCTTTGAAAAAGGATTTGTAGAGCGCATGGCTACCCGTAGGCGTCCCAGCGCTGCGGAGTAGATAATAGGAAAATATGTTTACTGGAAGAGCCAAGTTTTCAGGTGTTTACGGAAAGTGAGTAGGTTGGTTTCACTGCGGATGGCAAGAGGCAGGGAGTTCCAGAGCCTAGGGGCCTTGTAAGTGAAGAGACAGCACCCTGTGCGTGCCTTCTTGATTCTGGGCGTGTAGGCTAGATGGAGGTGGTCGGAGCGGAGTTGTCTGTTGGCTTTGTAGGGTTTGATCATGGCTTTTAGAATGGGTGGGCACTTGCCATGAAGGATCTTGTGTGTGGTGCACAGTGGAGAGATCTTAGAGCGGGCTTGGCTGAGCACCCATTTTTAGTGCCTGTGAGTAGTCTAGCCGCCGATTTCTGGACTACCTGAAGTTTAGCAATGACTGTTTTAGGGCGCCCAGATAAAGGCCGTTGCCATAGGCCAATCTGGAGAGGATAAGCCCCTTAATAAGAAGTTTTCTGGAGTGAGAAGGAAGAAGGGGGAGTATTTTGCGTGTTGTTCGAAGTAGCCCAAAGCAGACTCCAGCAGTTTTCCTTGCTTGAGTTTTGAACATGAGGTCTGGTCAAGCCATTTTAATGTCTTTTTTTTGGGATGGGTGCTGGTCCCATACAGGTTGGCCACATAGAAGTAGGGATGAATTTTTATTGGTTGCCCAGGACAAGGAGCTCAGTTTTTTTGCTGTTAAGTTTGAGGTAGGAACTGTTTATCCAGCTGGTGATGTCTTTGAGGCAGGAGCATAGGTCTTCCGGGGAACGATCCAGCTGTTTCAGTGATACGATAAGTTGGGTATCATCTGCATAAGTGACCAGTTTAATACCATAAGGGGCTACTATTTTCTCCAGAGGGGACATGTACACATTGAAAAGTGTGGAGCTAGGGAGGAGCTTGGCGGGCATCCGAGATGGCCGCGTGAGCACAGCGCTCCCCGGACCCCCGCCGCTCCCGGCATAATATCCTGCATGAATCCTGATTTTTCGCAAGGATTTGTATAGAGGACGTTGGGCTGATCTACCTGGACTTTTCGTGAACTGATTTGGACACCGGGTGCCTGAGATATGGCGAATTGAACTTTTGGGCTCCGCCCTCGAGGTGCGCCCGGGACTGGGTGAGGTTCGGTGGCCGTCTTGGAGTTGAACAACAACGGCAGGGGGATTGGACTTGTGGGTCCCCTTCTTAAGTTTCGGTTTCGATTCTCCCTCAGACTGGGACATTGCTGAGAGGGTCGGGCCAGAGCTGGTGCCAGGACACGCGTCGGTTGTTGGGCCTTTGGCTGGACTGTTCTCCGAACTGGCTGCCTCTCTCCTAGTGGTACCCCTCTTGCAGTCCTTTGGTCCCGGGGCCTCCATTTCTGGTGCCCGGTCCGTTGGCCCTGGTGAATCTCCTTGTGACGCATCTCCAAAATGGCGGGCAGAGGGGACCGGGAGACGCGCAAGACGAAGACACCTCTGCGCGGGGGTCCGGTCCAATCTAATGTTATGGACCGCTATACCCACTCTAAGGGGTCCCCCGGAGCTGCCCTGCCCGGTCCCACTGCGTCTGACCACGTCCTGGATGCGTCGACGGAGCCCTCCTTGCAGGACATCATGGGCGCCATTTCTGGCATGAGGGAATCCATAGGCCAACAGTACGAAACCTTGGCCCACAAACTTGACACTGTGGCAATTGAGGTGAATCTAATTCGAGCCGATCTCTCCAAGACGAACGAAAAGGTAAAGTCGTTGGATATCAAGTCATCCAGCCTTACGACGGACGTCTCTGAGATACAGACGGAGATTGGCAATCTCCGTAGGGTGAACGATTTCATGACCCGGCGCTTGGAGGATTTTGAGAACAGGGCACGTCGCTGTAATGTTCGCCTGGTTGGTGTGCCGGAGAACCCAGAGCCCCACTGGGTTGATCTCCTGGTTGAAGACCTGATCCAGAACCACCTTTCTCCATCTGGCCTTAGTAAATTTTTTGCAGTGGAGCGTGCACATCGTGTTCCGGGGGGCCAGGGTAAGCCAGGCGCCCCGCCGAGACCTATTGTCGCGAAGCTTTTCCACTATAGGGATCGGGACGCTATCCTGCAGGCTTCGCGGGTGAAGGGCCCGGTGGCCTTTGAGAATGCCACGGTGAACTTTTATCCGGACTTTTCCCAACAGGTCCAGAAGCAGCGGATGGGATTTCGTGGTGCCAAGAAGCGTCTTAGGGACATGGGGATGCGTTACGCTATGCTCTTTCCGACCAGGCTGCGGGTCGAGTATAATGACCGGACTTTCTTCTTTGATCAGCCAGATGCTGTGAATGACTGGCTAGACTCCCTGCCTAGCCGATCTCCTGAGACTGAATCGGATGCCCACCCGGGCGGTGCTGAAGGTGGTGTGGAGAGCTGAACGCTTTGTCAATGCCTGGTGCCTTGTTTTGAATAACTTCTCCAGGGGTGTATGCCTATGTTCCTCTATTGCTTATGTGTTTTATGTATGTTCTTTTCTCGTCATTGGTCTTGATCGGGGGGCGGGTGGGACGGAGCCTTTCCTCCTCCGGGGTCTTTGTGTAGAATAGGGGTTCTTGGGCGACAGGCACACTGCAGGTTGGGGTGGCTTTTTAGCTTTTTGCAGGGGTGCAGGGTGGGGGGTGTTTTCTTGTTATTTGGGGGGAGGGTGGTTGGGAAGTTCATTGTTTGTGTGTTCTGTTTTCAAGGCGACTTTATCCTTTATTTGAAAATGTTTCTGGTGTCATGCTCATTGGTGGGGGGTTTTGGCTTTGTCGGGTGGGATGGGGGGTAGCGGGTTGAGATTTGTTTCGTGGAACGTTAACGGTCTGGGAGATCGTATCAAACGAAGTGTGGTGTTGAAATGTATTCGACGTTTATCTCCTGACATTGTTTTCCTGCAGGAGACTCATTTGATAGGCAATGTTTGTCATGCACTGAATAGGTGGGGCTATCGCCTCGTAGCACATT
Source organism: Lissotriton helveticus (assembly GCF_964261635.1). Lineage (NCBI taxonomy): Eukaryota > Metazoa > Chordata > Amphibia > Caudata > Salamandridae > Lissotriton > Lissotriton helveticus. The sequence goes on from NC_136071.1 coordinate 1,029,082,079, forward strand.
CGGGGTTCACCTCGGGTTCTAGGGGTGTGGGTATCCTTGTTCGGGCCTCCCTCCCCCTAGCTATTGATGACGTGATTCAGGATGACCGGGGGCGGTATGCTGTCCTTGTGGGTAGATATGAGGGCCGTGCCCTCTCCTTATTCACTGTTTATGTGCCCCCCGGCTTGCAGACTTCTACCTTTTCAGATTTGGGCCGTGTCTTATTGGACCTTCCTGATAGTACTCTCTTTCTGGCTGGTGATTTTAATTCGGTGTTTTCCGGTCTCCACGATCGCCACCCCCCTAGGGATACTCCTGTGGCTCAGCAGTGGTTGGGTGGATTTTTGGATACCTTTGGCTTGGTGGATTGCTGGAGGCTTTTACATCCTACTCAGCTTCGGTACACCTTTCATTCTGGGGCCCATGGGAGTCTGTCTAGGCTGGATTATTTCCTGATGCCTGCGGCTCAGTCGCCAGCGGTGCGTGAGATTGTGCACCTGCCCAGGGGTATCTCTGACCACTCGCCGCTTTGGCTTCGTTTTGAGGTTGGGGTGGAGGCAGCGGGCCGGGTGGCTCCCATCAATCCGTGGTACCTTACCTCCCCCGAGACCCGCAGCCTTTTGCTTAAGTCCTTGGACGCGTATTTTCTGGATAACGAGGGGTCTGTTTCCTCGGCTGTGTCCCTATGGGAGGCCTTTAAGACGGTGATTCGTGGCCAGGCCCTCTCCCTTATTGTTGAAGCTAAGAGGGCGAGGAATAGAGAGGTGGTGGATCTTGAGGGGGAGATTTCTGCATTGGAGAAAGCTTTGGAATCTGGTGTCACGTCTGAGAAACTCCATGCCCTGGGTCTGAAACAATTGGCCTATAAGTCCATGGTCACAGATTCTGCTAAAGTGATGTTTCGTGAGCAACAGGGACGTTTGTATGATGTGGGTGACAAAGCGGGTAAATTGCTGGCATGGCTGGATAAGAAGGAGAGAGCTAATCGTGTGGTACCCGTGATTCAGTCTGCGAGTGGGGAGAGTGTAACGGACCCGATTGGGATAGTTGACCGTTTTGCTGAGTACTTCCGTGTGGTGTATGCCCCTGTATCTGTGAGAGATGTGGCTGACTCTCGCCTTCTATTGCGTGATATAGCTCTGCCCGGTGTTTCCGATTTAGATCGTGTAGCGTTGGACTCCCCCTTTACTGTTGATGAGATAGCTACTGCCATCCGTTCACTCCGTTCGGGCAAGGCATTGGGCCCGAACGGGTTGCCAATTGAACTGTACAAGTTGCGTCCCGACAGGGTGGCTCCATATCTTCGCGCCATGTTTCTGGAGTCCCGGGAACGGGGTGTTCTCCCTTATGACCAGCGACTGGCCACGATAGTTGTCATCCCCAAGGATGGTAAACCGCGAGATCTTTGTTCCTCCTATAGGCCCATATCCCTGCTAAATGTTGAACCCAAGGTATTGGCGAAACTCCTGGCGTCCCGTCTCCTGACGGTCATTAGTGGTCTGGTCCATCCGGATCAATCCGGATTTATCCCGCATCGCAACATGGCTCTGAACCTACGTCGTCTTCACGGCGCGATTGCGAGGGCGGGGCTTCTGACGGAGCCGGCCATTTTAGCATCGTTGGATGCCTCCATGGCTTTCGACACGGTGGAATGGCCTTATCTTTGGGCGTCTCTTGAGAAATTTGGTTTCGGGCCTGAGTTTATTAGTTGGATCAAGTTACTATACACGGAACCTCTGGCACAAGTGGTGGTGAATGGTAGGGTTTCGGCTCCTTTCACCCTTGGTAGAGGTACCCGTCAGGGATGCCCCTTGTCTCCGTTGCTGTTTGCACTCGCCCTGGAACCATTGGCTGCTTGGCTTCGGTGGGAACCTTCCCTCAAGGGGATTCGTTGGTCTCCGGACTTTGAAGACCGCGTTTCACTTTACGCGGACGACATTCTTTTATATCTCACCTCCCCGCGTAAATCTCTGTCTGTTTTGTTTGACGTTCTTGCTTCCTTTGGTGCCAACTCAGGCCTTGTTATTAACTGGGCCAAGTCCTGTGTGTATGTTCTTTCGGGTGTTTTGCCCCCATTGCCGCGCAGACTTCCTATCCAGGTGGTCCAGTCTGGCTTCAAATATTTAGGGATTTTTATTACGTTGGACTCGTCGCTCCGCTTTGAGCGTAATCTCCTCCCCCCGTTGCTTAGATTGCGATTGGACGTGGCCCGTTGGCGTAAGCTTCCTTTGTCTCCTCTGGGCAGGGCGGCCCTGTTTAAAATGATGTCCTTGCCGCGGTTCCTTTACGCTCTCCAGAACTCCTATGACGCTATCCCCAAGACCTATTTCAGAGAGATCGAGAGCCTTCAGAGGCAACTGGTTTGGGATGGGCGTCCACGTATTGCACTCGCGAAACTCACCATCCCTTGGTACGACGGGGGCATGGCGCTCCCCGATATCAAGCGATATTACTGGGCTTCCCAGTTGTCTGCTATTAATCACGTGATGTTTTCACCGGGTCGGAATCCTGCCTTTGAGATGGATAGACTCCAGCTTCCGGGTGGGGACTTTAATAGAGTTCTTTATTCTCGCTCGGCCGGGCGCCATCTCGTGGGCCCGTCCAGGACTGCAGTAACTGTGTGGCGAGCCGCTAATGTGAGTTTGGGATGGGAGGATCGCCTAACGATGGCGACGCCGCTTTATGCCTCGGAACGTTTGGGCTGTCTCTGGTCCACCAAGGGTTTCGACCGCTGGGATATGATTGGGATTTGTAAGGTGGGTGATGTGTGCTCGAAAGGTAGTGTGAAGTCGTTCCAGGCCCTCCAGGCGGAATATGGTTTGAATGATAGGGAATTTTTTCGCTATCTGCAGGTCCGGCACGCCCTCGCCTCAGTTTTGGCCCCTGATGAGGCCCCGCCTGAGTCTTCCCCCCTCGAAGACCGCGTCCTGGATGGGCATCTTCCTGATAGCACTATTTCTCTGATCTATAAAAAGCTGATTAATACTCGGGCGGATTTACTGGTCCGACTTCGGGAGGCTTGGGTCGGTGATGGGTTGGAACTGGACGACGAAGATTGGCAATCGGCACTCTCTTCACCCAAGGAGGTAGCCATTCCTGCCCGTCTCCGTTTGGTTCAACTTAAGATCCTGCATCGAGTGTATGTCACGGGTCCGCGTCTGGTGGCGATGGGCTTTTCCTTGGATGGGTTATGTAAGCGTGGTTGTGGGTCGAGTGCTACCTTTTTACATATTCTTTGGGAGTGCCCGGCTGTGGCGGCTTACTGGACTGCTGTGCTTGAGGTGATGACTGATGTGACTGGTGTGGCCCTGCGGCCGGAGCCTCGACGGTGTCTGTTGAATGTGTGGGAGCCCACTGACTACTCTGTGGCCCAGACTAGATGGGCTACCCTGGGTTACATGATTGCGAAACGGGATGTTGCGCAACTCTGGGGCGCTTCCAGGCCCCCTGAGGTCTCGAAGTGGGAGGACAACATGGACTGGTCCATGTTTCGTGAGAAGACTGTTTATGTGGCAAGGGGCAGACCCAGGGCGTGGACGACGATTTGGAGTCAGTGGAATGAATATCGTGGGGATATCTGTACCCCTCCCCTTGTAGGCACTGCTGAGGTTGTCCTATCTCCCTAGGCGAGCGTTCCCGGAACCTTTTCATACTGTTTTTTTGCATTTCCGGTTCTCCCCGCTGCTCCCCTCCCCCCCCCGACCTTGTTGGAGCCTCAGGGCTCTGGGTCTGTTCTCCTGATTCTGAACCATCCCCTCCGTTCTTTGGGCTGACTTTACTTACCGTGCATTCGCCTTTCTTAGTGTTCGTTTTTCTTTTTGTATAAAATAAAAATTCAAAATGCTCTGTGATATGTGAGGAGTAATGCTTTGTGCTCGATTTGTGCCTGACCACGGGTGTACATTCTTAATTCATGCCTTGTGCCTTATTCTTAGCGGCCAGCCCGTGAGGTTGTAGGCCCATTCTTGTACTTTTCTATGCTTACTCAAATAAAGGTTTTTGAAAAAAAATAAAATAAAAAAAAGAAAAGTGTGGAGCTCAGGGACGAGCCCTGGGGAACCACACAGTGAAGTGGAGTAGGTCGGGATTTAGTGTTGCCCTCAAGGACCTGGAAGGTTCCATTTTCCAGGAAGGATTTCAACCAGGTCAGGGCTGAGCCCATAACTCCTACTCGGTTGAGACGGTGTATCAGAATGCAGTGGTTCACCGCGTCGAAGGCAGCACTGAGGTCCAGGAGGATCACCGCTGCAGATCCTCCTGAATCAAGGATCTTTCTCGCCTCTTCCGCCACTGCTACCAAAGGGGCCTCAGTGCCCTGGCCAGGGCAGAAACTCGTTTGGGAGTGGTGTAGAAGTCCACCGGGGAACACTCGAGGAAGGCGGAGAGCTGGCAGTTGACAAATTTTTCAGCCACCTTACTGATTGCTGACAGTAGGGAGATGGGACGATCGTTGCCCAACTCGGTGGGATCAAGATGGGGCTTTTTAGGTTTTGACTAGCGATGCATGCGTACGAAGTACGCATGCGCTAGCAAAATCTAATGATATCCTCTAATCCTCTATGTGGGGTTGGGTATCTGCCCCCTCCTCCCATTGGCTAGCTCCATAAATGGAGGCTAGCCATTGGTAGAGGGCTCTGTCTGTCAATCCTAGACCAGATTCGGGGGCGTTCCCGAGAATTTTTCCCTTTTGGCTACGTCACGCGACGTCAGCCAAAAGCCGGGAACGCCCCCGAATCTGGTCCGGCATTGAGCCGGCACCCGCCTTCCTGCTCCGGTGTCTCCCGCCGTCCGTGTCCTCTCCCGCCCCCCTCCCCCCGTCCCTCTCGATGAACAGCTTCTTCCGTTATTGATCAATTGTTTACTTGTGATAGAGTGCCCGGCGCCCGTGATTGGACGACGCTCCGCCGCCCCGGACCACTTCGAAGAATTCTCCCTTTGCGCTATTGACCCGTAGTTTGAGTGATTATTATAGCGTCGGCATGTGCAGGTAGGGGGACTCGCGCCGCTGGCGCACGCAGCTGTTTACATTCGGTGTTTCTGCACCGTTGTGGCTTGTGTATTGTGTTCAGTATAGTGCCTACACCGCCCAAAGCTCTTACTACCTCTATTTTTAGTGTGATCTTTTCGATCAACCGGCGCTGGTCACGGCGGGACGTCCTTTTCATGGCGGGGGCATCCCTTGGACCCTGAAATGATGCTTTAGTAGGGTCGGTTTTGCACAGTTTTCACCGGCTTAAGTCACAGTTACTATCGTCTAAAGAAAGAAACGGTTGTTTTAGGAGCGAGACTATCCTACATTCAGAAACAGTGTTTTAGGTAGTTAGGGCAGCATGTCTTAAGAATGTCCTAAACCATTAAATTGTGGTCGATTCATCAAGGAGACCTCCATGTTGGAGTCAGGCAAAATCCTTTGCAAGTCAAGTCCAGAAATGCTAAAACTGCCTTAAACCTGTGAGAGGCCCGAGTTATACAGAGCTATACAATCCTATGACATTTGGGCCTTATTTACAAGTAATTTCCCGACATTTAAGACAGACTAACAGCTGTGCGTTGAAACTTTCGAAAGATTTTCTGAGGGTAAAACCCTGCATGGATCAGGCCGTTTCACCTGGCTTATGGCAGCCATAAAACGGTCTTAAATCAGGATATCCCCTTCATTACCTGAAGAGGATGTGGATTAAGGGCTAGAGCAGCCGACTTTAAAGCTGGGGAACCAGTTTGGAGTCTCGGCAGAGACGCTCAACATCCTGTGATTCTGGGCACATCCCTGAATCTCCCCGTGCTTAACAACATGAATGTGTCCGTCTGGATTGCACTGGGTGCACATGTAAAGCGCTCTGATACCTTCGGGTCGAGTTCGCGCTATATAAAACTGAAAAAAAAAGAATTATTTATGTCTGTCCCAGGCATGGGTGACCCCGCGTTGACCCCTGGGGCCCCGACTCTGATACCCGGCCGTATATTCAGCATATTCACATACGATACGTTTACGAGCAGTCAGTTCTTGAAAAGCTGACAGCCTCTGCCCTTCCTGGCCCAGTGCTTGCGTTTGAAGCGCAATGTACATTAGAGCACTGCACGGCACGTGGGCAGTAAACAGTCCTGAAGTTACCCAGTGGCTGCAGGAAGCTTCTCTGCAGCATCCCTTGCAGCAGTGTGTTGCACCTTTATAGCCACACTTTGGTGTGGGTAAGTGCACATATGTCTTTGCCTACCGACTTCGACCTTTATTGCAGCGTCCCGTGTGCATTTGTTGCAGAAAACATGCCGCCACCCCAGGGCACGGCAGGAGTGTCGCCCCCTGCAGGTAGCACTGCACACAGGAGGGGCTTGCCTGGTGGCGTCCACTGTCAGGAGCTCAGTCACACCACGTGGTACTGTCATCACTACATTTGTGTACTTTCCGGTTCCATTGGCTTCACTGAGAAATCTATGCATCGTGTATTTTATGCTCCTGAAAAATCAATTTACTGGTTGGCAATTGGCACAGCAAGGGCGATCCACGCTGACCACAGGACTTTGGTGGCTGACTTGGAACCCTTTGTTTCAGTTTAAAAGTAAACATTTTATTAAGACATCAATAAAACAATTATACCAAAAATAACATTGTACAATATGATGAAATATCCATAGGTTAAAAACTGTGAATTCTTTACAAAGTTGTATAATAAAATTTGAAACTCATGTCACCAAAAAATGGAAGATATTGAAAGAAAGTAAGAAATTATGTGTAACCCCGTGTGTGCTAACAAACATGGAAGCATCTGCCCCGAGGAGTGTGCAGGCCTCCCTTCAAGGGGACTGACTGACTTCTGATGCCCACGTGCCCACACTGTGTGAGCAGAGCTGTCACGTGACCTCCTTCTCCACCAGTTTCATTATCTGCCAAAACAGGCCTGTGCCCAGAAACAACACGAGCCCCGCACTTTACGGAATAAACAGCTGCTTTCAAATAGGTTCTCGTGAAACATTTTGGGTTCGATTTCGAATTATGTACCAGTTTATTACAGGGCTGTGGGTGGGAGTGTTAAACAAATCACCCCTGTCATTGTAGGGGGTCTGTGCAGTTATTGTAATAGACACAGCAAGTGTGTGCACTTGTACAGCAATATTCTGTGGTTGGACTTTTGATAATATGTTTTATCTTTCCTGTTTTTTGTGATAGGTGGGGGTTGTTTTGTGCGGACTATGGACGCTAAACTTGTTCTCAATCCGGTCCTTGACATAAAACAATTTTCTGCCGGCTGCTGAGAGCTGCGCGCGCTCTCCGCAGATACCATCAGCTCATTAGCCGGGACGAGTTTGTCTTTTTACGGCGAGTTTTGTGCAGTTGTTTATGAAAACATGCAGAATACAAAGCAGCCGCTTTTCATCAGAGACGCAACTGAAAGAGTGTCAAGAGATGCTTCCCCGGAAGCACGTAAAACATTGTAAATATGAAACAAACAGAGCAGCGCTATACATGCCAGGCATGCGCAATAACAATTTTATATGACAGATGAGGAAATGGTCGCTTTTAAGTATGAAATTATTGGTTTCTAAGAGTATTCGTGCCCTTCTTCAACAGGTAGACTAAGCATGGCATGAAGGTTACAGCTAGTCCATTATACTAGGGTTGTGTCACCAAAGAAGCATTGGCAAAGCCTGTAGTGCAGATTCAGAGTGCAGATTCAGAGTGCAGATTCAGAGTGCAGATTCAGAGTGCAGATTCAGAGTGCAGAGTGTGACTCTATGTGTGTGGCTCTGTGTGGGTGTAAAATGCAAGAGGTCATGCATTTGCGAGCGATTTAAGCTATTGGCATTGTAAATGACAATGCCATTTATTTATGTTTAAAAAAAAACACATAAATAAAAATAATGTCAAGAGCAATGCCAATAGCTCTAACTTTAACAAAGGCAAAACCATTGCATTGTAAATGCTTGTTTAGGAGTGCCTTTACTATGGCCCTTTTCCAGTTCGGTGGAACGGTGCCTTGTGAGAGGGAGGCATTAATCAGATTAACAATTGGGGGGTTGATGGTGGGTGACGCTAGTTTTAGAATGTTGAGCAGTGCTGGATCGAGCGGGGAGCCGCTCTTTATTTAATCTAATAAGGGGAGAAGTAGTTCCTCTGTCAGAGGGGAAAAAGATTCTTAACAGATGTCATTGTTTTGGGGTTCTAGTAGTTGGGGCTCTAGAAAGTGATCATTATTGTTGGGTGGGAGGAGTTTAAGGATGTTTTGAATTTTGGTGGCAAAGAATTCTGCCAATTCATCACAGCGGCGACCAGAGGGGTCAGGGAGGGGGGTGGATCAGGGACTTTAAGGAGTTTTTTTAACAATGCAGAATGTTTCCCTGGAGGAGTTGGAGGAAGATCGAAGAAGGCAGCCTGAGTTGTTTTAAGGGCTGTTTTATAAGCTGTGATGGATAGTCTGTATTCAGTTTTTTTATTGGTGGCAAAATCTTTCCTCCATGCTCTTTCTAGTCTTTTACATTGTATTTTCAGATTACGGAGTTCAGGGGTGAACCAAGGGAATTTGGTCATTCTGCGTTTTTTGACACCATTTTTCTGGGCAGTACTATGTCCAGTGAGTTCTTGATCCATGAAGAGAACTTCTCATCTGCTGTTCAGGGTCGTGTGTGGGAGTGGCTAGTTGAAGTTCACGCCTCCAGTCCTCTAAGGCAAGTTTGGACCAAGGTCGTTCGAGGATGCTAGGAGCTGGTCTGTGAGAGTTTGTGGTGAGAGTGTGCCAGATGAAAGGGACTAACAAATTATCAGACCACACAACGGGTGAGGGTTCCATCACTTTTAGTTCAACTAGATTTGAGAAAATAGGGTCTAAGAGGTGGCCTTTCGTGTGAGCTGGTATGGTCAAGGCACTGAATCCCACAGCTCCACGTCTCGCAAGATAGGGGTGCCAGGCTGTTCCACCTCATTGTAACAGTGCGTTTTGTAAGGATAAGTAAGTAAGTCCACATTTGTAAAGCGCACAATCACCCGTAAGGGTCTCTAGGCGCTGGGGGCCGTCGGGAAGATTAAGCGAGCTATTGCCCAGAGTCACATGGTGCTGGGCTAACCTGCCGCCGGAGCCGGGGATCGAACCGTGGTCCCCAGATTCCAGCGTCAGTCGCCCTGGCCGCGGCGCCACACCTCTCAGGGCTAGGATCAGGGCTAAATACAGGACGCCTGTGGGTGTTTTGTGTTTATTTGATGATTTGTAGATACTTAGAACACCAGTCTCCAATGTGTCCTCCCCCTCAATGCCAGTAATTGCTGAGGTTTTCTTTGTCACCTCAGCCCAGTATAAACTCAGTCAAGGGATGTCCCATAGTACATGCTTCAAGTCCGCCGCAGGGGTCTCGTGAATGTGTCTTGGGCATCAGAAAAGATTTTGGGGCTTGTGCATCAACATAAGGAATTGCGATTCTTTAATAGCGATTATTAAGGAATTGTTGTTTAGGAATCGCAATTCCTTATGAATGTAGAAATCGCTAAATAAATTGTGATTCCTACACATTCCCTATTAGCGAATCGCAAATCGCGATTCGCTAATAGGGAATGCCCATAGGAATGGGAGGCCCATAGGAATGAATGGGAAACCATTCTCAACCTTCGATTACCAAAAAGGTAATCGTCAACTGCTCACGCAATTTCAAGGGTGCTAGGGGCCAAAGGCCACCCGGATGCACCCCCAAAATTGGCATGTGTGTACATGTGGCATGTGTTGCATGGCATGTCTGTGCGCCACGTGGCACTTATCCTTGGAGTTGATGGTAATTTGCGATTCCTTAATGCAAAGTCGCATTCTGAGAATTCTTCTTGCATTTCATTTAGGGAGTCACAAATTGCGATTCCCTAATGGCATTTGCAAAATAGGTAATCACAGATTTTCTGATTACATATTTTGCGAATGGCTTTGGGCATTTAAAAGGCTAATTACTGGTCGCAAAAGGGCTGATTCTGCGAATCGGCCCGTCTGCGACTGGTAATCAGATTGATGCATGTGCCCCATTATTTATTTGTTTGGCGGAGAGTCAAGCCCTGTAATAATAGGCAAAATGGAATTTGTTTTAGGCAAGGTATGAGGGAGATCTTCTGAGGGCATTCCAGGACACTCAACCACTCCTTTTCCTGCAAGACTCCGTCTAGTTCATCCTCCAAAGTGTCCCTCGATTGCTGTAGTGCGATTTGAGTATTGGCAACCAGGGCTACGTACAATGAGGTAGCAAGCCTCCGCTCTTAACCCATCATCTGCAGAATATTTATGAGTTGGTTGGTGGCCATCTTGGAGTCTCCCAAAGCCCTGGTGTCGCAAACAATATGGTGAATAGGACTGCCTGTAAGAAACTGGCCTCCCTGTAGGTCAAATTGCTCTATTGGGGCTGTGAAAAATAGGAGCTGACTGTCCTGGAACAAATCTCCCATGGTGGTGATTTCCACTTGGCCTCAAACCACAACTCTCACCGGGTCAGGAATCCCTGATGCTTGGGGAGACTAGTGAGGGGTAAAAATTGAGCATAGGTTGGAAATCCCCTGTGATCCACACCCTGCTGGCTAAACACGTCAAAGCCACCGGTAGGAGGCGAGGGAGGCCGGTGCAGTGGGGGGCTCCTTGGGCCATCAAGTCTAGTTCAAAAGGGGAATAAGGGTCCCTGTGTCCTCTAGAAAATGTGAGGCAAACCAGTAGCTCGACCATTGCAGTTGGGTCACTAAGTAGTAGTTAGTAACACCCATGTTAGGAAGTTAGGAAGTTAGGAACACCCAGGGCTCCGTAGTCTGGAGAGAGTTATCACTTGATGGCATGAACTATGCCAAATAAGCTCAGCAGGCAGTATGTCAAGGTCCCGGAAGAACTTTTGAGTTAGTATCATTGATTGATTGACAAAGTGGTAAAGAAGTCATAGAAGGATCACAATATTTGAGACAGAAATGGAGCCCAGCACAGGACAGAAAAAGGGGATGATCACCAGAAGATAATCAGGGCCCGAAGGGATGTCACCATCAAGGAGATCCTGGTGAGCATGAAATATTCAACTCTCTGAATACTGAAAGGATGTGGTCTCCCACCTCTCCAAGGTCCAACTGCATCTGGGCTACAGCGAGGGTCAAGGGGAAAAGACAGGACTTGCTCCAGCTCACCTGCAGGACCAAAGTCCTTCCAAAGGTAGTTAGGAGATGGGAAATGTTGGAGAGGTCTTACTGCAAAAATCTTTGATGTCGAACAGCACGTCATCTACATAAACTGAGATTGAGTAAGTTCTATCCGACATGGGGATTCCTCAGCCTCTCCACCCAGGGACATGCAGCGCTATGAGTTCCATCATTAGCACAAATAGAAGTGGAGAAAGGAGGCATCCCTGTCTGGTGGCCGTTGCAGATATAAGTACCACAGAAGAGACTCTGATGATGGGATCTGAATATGACTCAGACTAATTGTATGGTACATGCTCTGAACCCAAACTGGTCCACAGCACTCAACAGATACTCCGAGCCCAGGGAATCAAATATCTTCTCTAGACTTAGAATTAGGGTGGCAGTTTGTGCCCATTGTATCTTTCGGGTCTCAATGGATATTTGTATCAGGTACAAACCATTCTGATCTGCGTGAGTCTGACAGGAGAGCGCCAGCTAGATGCGGTTGGCCAAAATCGTACTTAAGGTTTTATAGTCTGCATTGTTATTGTTATTGTTATTGGGTTTTTGTAAAGCGCCTGAATCACCCGGGGGCATCTCCGCGCTGCCTAGTCCTTTTTCCTGAGAGCGAAAGTTAGGATACCAGAGTGAATCAACAATATAGGAAGACTTTAAGATGTTTCCTGAAAGTCAAGTATGAAGGAGACTTTCGCAGCCCTTCGGGTAGGAAGTTCCAATATTTAGGGCCTACATACGAAAAGGCTTTACCTCCCAGGCGATTACGGTAGATAAGTGGGATCGCTAGTAGGGCTTTACCATTTGATCTCAAATTACAAGCTGATGTCAATTTGCAAATTTTGTCTTGTAGATATTTTGGGCCAATTTCCCTCATAACTTTAAAGACCAGACAACAGGTCTTGAAAAAGGTTCTCTTCTTCACCAGCAACCAGTGAAGTTCCTTCAGTAAAGGGAGCGATGGGGTACCTGGTGGGCGATTCAGGACCATCCTTGCTGCCGTATTTTGGATCACTTGGAGCTTTGCTAACTGTGTGGATCCTACTTCGGCCAGCAGTGCATTCCCATAGTCGATCCTACTGATCACTAGGGCTTGAACTACCATTCTGCGATGGCTCAGGGGCAGATATGGAATAATTTTCCGCAGCAGTCGTAAGCTGTAATAGCACGAGCTTACAATGTTACTCACATTGTTCTTCATGGACAGGTTCTCGTCAAGCTGTATACCTAAACTTTTCACAGAGTTTGAAGGGACTGGAGCGGCCCCCAGGTCTGCAGGCCACCAGTCGTCTAGCACGAGTTCCTGTCTTTTTCCGAGAAACATAAGCTCCGTTTTTTCCGGATTTAGTTGGAGACAGGACTCTGCCATCCAGCTTGTGATGGCCAGCATTCCTTGGGCGAAGCACGTTCTTTCCTCCACCAGATTTTTCCCAATCGGGAAAATCAATTGAGTGTCGTTTGCATATGAGACGACTTCAAACCCATAATGCCGCACTATTCTGGATAATGGGGCCATGTATATATTGAAGAGGGTCGGACTTAGACATGAGCCCTGAGGGACCCCTCTCTCCAATAAGTACTTTGACGATTTGAATGGACCCATCATGACCTGTTGCTTCCTATCCGCCAGGAAGTGGACCAGCCACTTCAGTGCCTGATCCCCGATACCGCAGTCCTGGAGCCTCACCGCCAGCAGACGATGAGATACCGTATCGAATGCTGCGGAGAGGTCCAGCAGAATGAGCATCACCGAGCTCCCTTCATCCAGCATACGCCTGATGGAATCCGTGACAGCCAGAATAGCAGTCTCTGTGCTGAAACCCGGCCGAAAGCCGGACTGCGATATGTCCAGAATGTTGTTGGACTCCAAATACTGGCTCACTTGGGTGTTAATGAGAGCCTCCAGTATTTTTGCCAGCAGAGGGAGTAGTGATATGGGCTAATAATTACTCAATACTGCGGGATCAGCTGAGGGTTTTTTGAGGATTGAGCATACGTGGGCCTCCTTCCATATCATGGGGATGTAACCGCTGGCCATTGAGGAGTTCAGGATCTCCTGAATGGGCGGCGCACAGCTGGACGCGATCATAGCCATGACATAAGGCGGGCAGACGTCGCTCGGGGACCCAGACTTTGCCATTTGCAGGTGCCGAATTACCTCCTGCCGTGAAATGGGCTCAAACTGGTTGAGACCTATAACTGGCTCGCCGTTCTGAATGCCCGGTATGGCCGCGCTAGGGCTATTGTTTTTTGGGAAGTTCTCGTATATCCGGGCAATCTTCTCCTGAAAATAGGTGGCTAACACTTCACACAGTTCCTGTGTTTCCACAGGCTGTTGTTTACATGCTTGCGGAGAAGAAAAACCCTTCACTATCTCGAAAAGTGTCTTTACGGAGTTCCCTGCCAGTTCAATTTGTGTCTGGATAAAGGTACATCTGGCCCCTTTAATATTGTGATGGTAATTTGCTAAAGCCTTTTTATAGTTTATTTTATCGCTCTCGTCTTTAGTCCTTCTCCATTTTCTTTCTAGAGTTTTACAGGAAGATTTCTCCGTTTTTAGAGTCCCTGAGTACCAAGGTGCTGAGACTCGTCTCGACCCCGGCTTGCTATTTTTTCCGGGATAACAGCGTCCAATGTCTGAGTCAGAGCCTGGTTAAACTTCGCCAATAATGTCTCTGTGTCGGCCTCCCCTACTTCCTTGGCCTGCCTTTCGAGGCTCGGAAACTTTCCTTCAAAAGCTTCTATGTCAAGTTTCTGCCAGGGTCTAGTTTTTTGGGGTTTTTGTTTTAATCTGCACAGACGCTCCCTTTCCGGATTCACTGCCTCTGGGCAACAAAAGGAGACCAGGTAATGATCAGTCCATGTCAGGGGCCAAGAGTCCCTGAATGATAGATTTTCGTTATTTGAAAATATCATGTCCAGTGTATGGCCAGCTGCATGTGTGGGGCCCTGTACATATTGACCCAGACCCATGTCAGCCAGTCCTGACAACAGCTGCCCCACCTCCGGGTCTTGGGTGGCTTCCCCATGATAGTTAAAATCCCCCAGCAGTATAAAACATGTGTAGCGATGAACTCTGTCACAGTATTTACAAAGTTCACTTTTGAATTTGGTGGGCGGTACAAGAGTGCGCCCTCCCATATCGCAGCCACTGGGCTACTGACCCTAAACAGGCCTATCTCTAACTGCTCATTGCTAAGCGTATCTAGCCATTGGACTTTTAGACTTTCTTTGAATACTATTGCTATCCCCCCCCATTTCCCCCTTCTATCCAGATGAAATATTTCATACCCCTCCGGAATCGCAATGTTGATTGCCGGTAGGCTATAGGGGGACAACCACGTTTCCGTCAGGAAACATATGTCAGGTATAAGTGAGGATAACATGTCCCAGATTGAGATGGCATGTTTGGTCAGTGAACGGACATTACAGAACAGGTAACTCGGTCCTGCTTGGGGGGCATCCAGGACGGTCTCCTCTAATGCACATTGATTCTTACAAGCCCTGCAGCCTACTGGCCCTTCCAACATAGCTGGTAATGAGGTGGGGCAGGTAGTGCTGTCCATTTGATTTATTGATGATCTCTTCCCAATATCCCGTAGCTTTCTACTCGTGTACCTCAGGGTCGGTGTGTTCTGAGGAGCGGTGCCCGATCTACCTACGCTCCCCGTCCCCCAACGTGGCCCGGCGCGGACGGGCGCAGACGGGCTTACCTTTGGCCACCTTCGGTGCATCATCGGCGAACCCGCTGCGCGCGCCTGCTGCGCGTCCGAGGGGAGGGCACCATTTTATCCCGGAAGTCAGGTGTCGCGTCTGTCCAATGCCTGGCCTACTAACCCCACCTTCAACAAAGATGGCGCCCACTGTTCGCGCTAATGCCAGCAAGTAGAGCAAATGTTCCCCAAAGCGGCAGAGATCATGTGAGTCTGCCCTGCCCCCAAGTTTAGAACACAAATTTCACGTGAGTGAATCAAAATTACAAAATAACAGTGCGATTTTAAAAGCAATTAAAAAAAAGCGTCTGTGTTCCCGGCTACTCGCCTCAGGAATCAGAACTAGGAATAACGCTGGAAGCCCTCTGCTCGGCTTTTATCCCGGAAGTCAGGTGTCGCGTCTGTCCAATGCCTGGCCTGCTAACCCCATCTTCAACAAAGATGGCGCCCACTGTTCACGCTAATGCCAGCAAGTACAGCAAATGTTCCCCAAAGCGGTAGAGAGCATGTGAGTCTGCCCTGCCCCCAAGTTTAGAACACAAATTTCACGTGAGTGAATCAAAATTACAAAATAACAGTGCGATTTTAAAAGCAATTTTAAAAAAAGCGTCTGTGTTCCCGGCTACTCGCCTCAGGAATCAGAACTACGAAATAGTTGTATTTTTCAAACATATTTTTATTGGCATTTAGTTCAATATCCGTCAGGAGCTTTAACATTTATCGGTGCATACCATATCACCAAAATACAACCCATTCAAAACATATTTAGGTTTGTGCTTGCTACTGTTCATTTCGTTATATCATCCCCAGTTTCAAATAGTAGAGCTGCACCATTGTTTTCCAGGATCTATGCATGTGTTAGATTCATACTATCTTACGGCTCCCTTTAACTTTTCTTAGTATATTACTGGGGAGGAGCCATTCATATTCTATAAATGGGCGCATGAAGGGGGTCTTCAAATATGTATTCTCGTCGTTTGTGAGGAACTGCATAACATGTGTAAAGTATAAATTAACTAACTAGGTGGTGGGGTCAAATCTATATAGTCATGTCAGCGACGCAGGTTAATTGTCCGGATGGGTGGAGTATAGGGTGTGCAGGGGTCAGCTGCCTCCTGCTGGGATGCAGCCCATTACTGCCCTCCAATAGTATGTTATCAGTGCTGGGAGGAGGTGAAGGATATGCCTGGACAGTGCCCATGTCTTGTCTCTTGTCGTTCAGTGTGCCGTGGTCAAGGTGTATTAGTAATGTTTCTTGGACACCACCCAGGTGTTCCCTCGCCAACCCAATTCATCCCTTGTTAAGTATTATCATCGTCCCCTTCTTCTCTCTGATGTCGTTCTGGGTTTTCCCACGTCTCTAAGATCTCGCTCCAGTGCCCTGCAATAGGGCATTGTCTCAGCTCCCTTATTTCTTCCCTCGCCAAGACTCTGCCCTCTGCCCAGTAGGTCAAGTCCCGCTTCCAAGTGTCAATTGTTGGTCCAGTCACAGACTTCCAAGTCATCGCTATTCACCTTCTATGCAGGACTAATGCTAAGTCTAGGAAGGGAAAAGTCCCAACATGCACACCCCAACTGTGCATTCCATTATGCATCCTACCGTTGTCTCCAAGAGCTGCAAAACCTAACCCTCAGAACCCGGAGAGCACAACACAGCCCTAGGTCATGTGTACAAAGTCCGCATTATCATAGTTGCATCCCTGGCATTTACGTGTGTTGCCCTATAAGACCTTTGAAGTTTATGAGGGGTCAAATAGGTCATATGGGTACAAATAAATTGTGTATATTTCAGTCTCGTATTACGTGAGACTTTTTTAGGGTATGCTTGCCCATTCCGGATCTGTGACGTCTTTACCTAGGATGGTCCCCCTGCGGTTGCACAATTTCGTCAGAGATGGGCAGCAGTATATAAATGAGTTATGGGGTGGTAAGATACTAGGTTATAGAGTCCTGTCCTGCTTTTTATGGTGAGACCAGCAAAGCCTCCACGAAGGGTGACTGGGAGGTGCCTCAAACTAAGGGCAGTCTCGTACAATTTAGCCATTTTTGGTGCTAGGGAACTAGCCACAGCTTCATGGAACTCTACTGGGAGGCAGTTGGTTTCAGGAGTCTGGCCTGCAGCCAGTTCTGTAATCCCCCTTTTAATATATTACATTGTGATTGCCATATCTATCTCCTCGAGTTCCACTAGGGAAAGCTCGGGCAGGGCCACTGCCTCCAAGGAGTCCCTGATCTAATCTAGTCAGATAGGGGCAGTAAAAAGCCCTGTAAAAAGCAATAAATACATTGTGGATGTCCTCCTGCAAAGAGAGCTGGGTGCCATCTAAGCGATAAAGGGCAGTCATTGGGGGCTGTCTAAACTCCTTGTTGAACAGCCATGCTAAGAGACATCAAGACCTGTCTCTGCTGAGTGTGCTGTGGGCAGACCATGCTGAATAGTCTAGACAGCACAAGCGCTCAATCAGCACAGCCTCCTCCTCACATAGCTAACTTAGCTGGGGTCATAACATTGAATCTTTGGCAGCTTTCCACTCAGTGTCATAGTAAACTTGTTCAACCTTGTCCATGTCTCAATTTAAAGTTCCTCTCTCACCTGGGGTAGTATGGATACACACACCCCTGATAGTTACTTTTAAAGGCACAATTCCATAAACAAAGAGGAGGTGTACCCATTGTTGGGTTCAAAGTATACTGCAATGTGTTGTCAGTGTTCCCTTAAAGGCCGGTCTTCTAGTGTTGATGGTTGGAGGCACCAGGTTGAAATAGTGGAGGGAGTTCGGCCCCAGGTCAGACCTAGTAACACAGGACTATGATTCAATACTTCCCTGCCCAGATAATCTGGGGAGGAGGTAGAAGGGCAGAGGAAGGTCGAGCATCCTAGTCTATCAAAATTGATAAATAAGTTGTGGACAGGGGAATAAAAGGAGTAAAGCTTGACCCCCGGGTTATGTGTTGCGATGCATCATGCAGGGGGTCACTGAGTGACAATGCTGTTCTGTGTTTTACATTAGTTAATTAATTTATTAGGTGAATGTTATGAAGTGTTGCACAATTGCTTCAGAGCACTTGGTAAGTAGAGTGTACTGTCTAATGATGTGGGAAGTTAAGAACTAGTTAGTGAGGAGTGTGCCAGATTGAATTGTTTCATTGGGACCACCATGAAAGTTAAGTTCAATTATAGGCAATTCATAACATTTCTGTTTTTAGATGAATTCTGAAGAGCATGCAGCTTGATTCTGATCACCATTAAAATTATATTACAATAATCACAAACAGAAAGGTGATAGAAGGAAAAGTTGAATTGATCTCAGCCACTGGTGATCACTTTGGCCGCATTCCAGTCTATTGTTTATCACCTGCTGTTCCACTCTAGACAGAGTCCTGCCATATGCAAAACAGGTTCGATTCTGTTCAATAGGGAAGCCCAGATATGGGTCTTGAGATTCCCACACCACAGGACTCAAGTTATCCCTTCTTGACAAGAGTTCCCATTAGAGTAGGAGCAAAACTGATTTGCATATGGATTGTTTCTGTCTGAGGTGGCCTGATGGCCAAAAAAGATGGACTGGGATGTGGCTTGAAGTAATTACCAGTGACTGAGATTAATTCAAAGCATTCCACCCACCTCTTTTTGTTTTTTTCAGTGTGATGTCTCAAGTACAAAAAAGTATGTCCTGTGCTCACTGTGCCATAGTGATCATGCTATATCGCTCTGATGAGGTCCAGCTAAGCTGAAACTGGTCTAATGATGCTTGTGTTCCCACTTAAAGGGGACCTGGCATGACACTGCAGGATAGACTGCTCATATTGCAGTAAGACCAAAGCTCATTTTCATATGGCTGGTTCCTGTCTGAGATGGCATGGTGTGCAAACAAGAATGCGCTGTAATGTGACCCCAAATAATTACCAAAAGCGGGAAGCTGATTCAAGCAATCCTTCTGAATGACTTGACCTCAATCTTATCTCTGTTCATGCACAGGAAACTTTCTTTCATCTCGAAGAACATGGATTTGAGGCAAAGGTTAATGCTTTTCAGGTCTGATTGCATATATTTTAGCTAGAAGTGAATTTAGGTATTATCAATTTACACCTGGAAGTTCAAATGGTATTGTTCTTGTTTCTGTACTTGGGGACACAGATAACAGTTAAATAGGGATAGGGGATAGCCCTGAGGAGCTCTACGTGGCAATGTGCTGGAGAAAGATTTGAAGGCTTTGAATCTGACAAGTTGGCTATGATTGCATAGGAATGATAAATCCGTTTGAAGGTGGTTTTGGACTGTTCAGCCATTTCCACAGGCCTAAACAGTAGAACATTATAGTCAACGTTATATGTGGTTTTTGATTGGGCAAGGAATAAGAGAGCAGAGTTCTTGTTTTCATTTAAAGGATGCAGTTCTACTGGTGATCGCTGGAGTTGATCAGTGCCTCTTGTATGCCTAGCACTTGACTGGTAACAATGAAGAATGAGGGTCTTTCCACATATTCCAGGAGTTGTTAGGTAACCTTCTTCTCCAGTATTTTGCTTTGAAATTTGAGGATGACAATTGAGTGATACTTTTTCAGCTCCCTCAAATCAGCTGTTGGTTTTCTCAACATTGAACTGATCATTGTATGCTTCAGCTATTTTGGGACAACACGATGCAATATCTAAGGCCTAACTGTGGCTGTCATACTAATTTCAAAAGAGGGAAGGAATTGCTTCAGAAAAACACCTGGAGATGGCTATATGTGTGGGTTTGAGGTTGTAGTATGGCTGCCTAGCATTTGCAGGTCCTCTTTTGTCATTGGCTTCACCATGCACAAAGAAGACTGTAACAGTGGGGGGTTGACGGGAGGGTAAGTGAAGTGACCACAATCCACACTAAGTAGATGAGAAAGTGCTTTTAATACCGTTCGTCTCCACAGCTTCCAGGGAAATACATCAACAGCCCTGGGAGCTTCAAGAGTCAAACATTCTATCACCATGGAGGTGACAGAACACTGAATATGTCATGTTAGAACAGCTTGACATCACAGGCTTAACATTACTACAGTAAGGTATTGTGGTGGCATTCTGGCGCACAATGTATGTCTTCTGGCTCACCTAAACAAATGCAGTGGAGACAAGTCCCTTTATATTTTTCCTGACTGATATTTCCGGCACTAACTATGGGGCCTTCAAGAAGGTTAAGGGGGGTCCTACCTTTTTGAAGGTAGCACCTTGATTGAGCAACTTTTGCCCAGTGTTATATTAATACTGAGACAAAGAGCTAAATGGTTTGATGATGCTTCATGTTGGAAGCACTAGGTTCAAATATTGTCAAGAACGTTACTGGAGTTAACAGTGGCTCATTAGTGCCATATTCACAAGACAGTCCAAAAGTGGGAAAAAAAATCTGCTGTTGTGTGTATTGTTCATCAAGGAGAAATGTTAGCAGTAGCGGCTTTAGGTCTACTCATGTCTCTGACCTGTCTGCATAGACCAACTTGTGAGCTTGCCTAAGCACTTAACAGGTGTTTGTTAGTAGCTGACTAGTACTATGCACAACGCGTGGAGGAATTCTCCCACTGTGGAATTAAACCGGCTACTGAAAAATTCAGGAGGTATCAGGTGAATGGCACATGTTGGGGAATCGGAAAAGGAGGTGAGTTAACAGATTTTTCTCCCCTCTCATCTTCTAGAGAAACTCGACAATTGTGGTGGAGATCCTATTAAATTATAGGGAAAATGTAACCTTGTATTCAACTTGAAAAATGATAGCAAACTATTTTTTATGTTAATATTAATGTCATGTAATTGTATGTATGTATTTTAAATGTAGAACTGAATAAAAAAGTTACAGCACTATAAACTTCATTTTGAATTAAATATTTAATTTATTTAAATATTTTAAATTAAATTAAGATTATGTTTCTGAAATGTAGGTTATCATGTCACAAGCCACCTCACCCACACTCATCATGCAGCAGTCTCATAAAAGATCTCCGACAAAGCGAGCCTTTTGGGGACCCCTTGGGCATTGCAGCGCCAGCCCATCGAGGAGCACAGTCATATGATGAATCAAGACATCTTCTAGGCTATGTGTGAGGGGTGCTGACTGTCTCGTTCCAATACTCTGGCTAAAGGCACTCTCCCCTTTTGAGAGACCGTGACTCTCCCCTCCTTCCTTTCCTCTCAGGAACATGAGACCTATTTTAGAATTTAGTGATTCTTGATAGGAGCATGTGCTTCTGGACCATTTGAACTAACTCCCTGTCCCCCCCCGTACCCCTTTCCCTTCCATAAGGGGTCTCCTGGTTGATACGTCTTGTCAAACATTGCCTGGCCTGCCTCTTTCATGCCGTACTTCTGCCTGCAGTTGACAAGGAATGCTTTTGATGGTGTACTGAGGTTTCCCTCCACCTCTGCTCAGGCCTTCCTCCTGTAACCCAGGCTTTTAGTGATACATAAAGATAGACAAGTATCCACTCCATAGAACACAACAGAAAGACTCTGAATAATTATACACCCCCTTTCTTTCTTTTCCTGGAGTATGCAGAAAGCTACTACACATTGAGTAAATCTAATTTATGTGTCTGTGATACACATTTAGCAAACACTCACATTAAATGCGTGTAATGGGCTCACTTTACCTTCTATCCTTCCAAAAGTTACGTCATGCCTTTAATACCATATCTGATAGATTTATGTAGTGGTTGCATGTTTCTTTAATGAGCAATGGAATTGTACTTTGTAATAGAACTTTGTTGAAAGGTGTTCTGGGATTGTAGAATGTCATGATTCAGTTTGCAGTTACATGTATGATCTGCTGCATGCACTTTTATCTACTGAACTACAGTTAAATAAATACTTTAACTGTTTCCTGGATATCGTCTTATTAATGAAGAGGTCACAACAGAATTGGCAACGAGATGGGCACAACTTGTAATTTCAAGTTCCACAACGATTTTCTCTTCGAAAGAAAAGCTTCGAAAATTCACCTTTAACCCTGCGTTCTCTACTCAACTCTAATCGTGAGTAACTTAAAGGAATTTTCAATTGGAAGCACCCCTTCAAACTCGTTTGTGGATAATTACAATTTGTAACTCCAACGTTCATTGTTAAAGGACTTTTCAACCGTAAAATCTTATTTAAAAAGGTAACCTTCGCGTGTAAATTCCCAATTGACTATTTTAAATTAAAAAAGGGAAATCCGACCATATTTTAAAGAAAGTCCGACTATTCTGAGATAATATTTGCCGACTTTCATTATTTCAACGTGCGATTCAATTTGTTAGCACTGTGTAAAATTTAAAAAAAAACACTTAACGCTTACCGAATGCACGAGTGCCTCGCTCTCAGCATTGTTGATTCACGTAGCAGCGACGCATTGAACTACTGGATTCTACACGCTCCTACGTGTGTTTCATCTACACGCTTCTACGTGTATTCCATCGACGCTTGTAAACGTCATCACGCTCCCCATCGCCATCTTGTGGTTGCTAGGACAACGCAATCACGGAAACGAAGGGCGTTTTCAGCGTTCAACATCTGGGTATTTATTGCGTATTTTGATTGAAATTTCGAGCGCTTTTGACAGGAAGCATAATTTATGGCGCATTTTACATGAAGTGTGACATTTTCAAGTGCATGCAGCGTGAGATCTGTTCTTGAAGCTCAATCTTTTATTTTATTTTTATATTCTTGAGGACAGTTATGGTTATATTCAGCTTTTCAGCATATATTTCTTGACATTCTTTATACACTTCCATCAAATTAATCTCGACAATCTTCAAGTTACTCGACGTGCAGTTTAATGATCACAACGCTGACACCTATTTACAATAATTACAAATTTATTTGTGTTATTTTGTGCACGCTGATGCACACAGCTTTTACTTCATAATTTGACTTTTCTCATAATTATACCAGTTGGCTACCTATTTCAATTTTAAAAGGTCCTCTGAAATTGGTGCTGTCCCTGGCAATACCTCCCGTGTTGGAACGTCTCTGACGTGGTTCTCGAGGGAACTATGTACTGGATCTCATCTCCATCTTGGAATTACGACACGTAAGACACACACCAACAGCATCATCACACATCTCGCCATCCAGCGTGATAGCATCATCACGATTAAATCTACGTTTGATGACCATTTTGGAAGTATCTTATATTACTAACCCAAATTTTTTGCAGGTTTTAACTCAAAAGAATTATATGTTCCACTACTCGCGTTGTGGAAATATCAAGAAAGACAGAAGCACTGATAGGAACAAGTCATTTTTACGTGCAACAGAAATTTCGTGAAGCATCAGTTTAATATTGGTCCACTTTGTAAATTATGTTTGAAAGAAGATCCTTTATGAAGATATAATTAGTATCCCTTTTACATGAAGACATTGTTCAAGTAGTGGTTGCTTTCAATTTTCAACGAATACAGGAACTATTTGTTATCTTTGATTTTCCTTTATATGAAAACATTATTCACGAAGTGGTTTATTCAAATTTATATGAAAACATCATTCACAAAGTAGTTTATTCAAATTTGTATGAAAACATTATTCACATAGTGGGTTATTCAAATCTATATGACAACATTATTCACGAAGTGGTTTATTCAAATTTATATGAAAACATTATTCACTAAGTGGTTTATTCAAATTGCAGTTGTTGTTTCTCGAAGACAACGCACATGAAGATATAATTAGTATCCCTTTTACATGAAGACATTTTTCAAAACATTACTCACGAAGTGGTTTATTCAAAATTATATGAAAACATTATTCACGAAGAGGTTTATTCAAATTCATATGAAAACATTATTCACTAAGCGGTTTATTCAAATTGCAGTTGTTGTTTCTCGAAAACATCGTGCATGAAGTGGGGTTTTATAACTCTCTAGTTATTGTGTTAGACATCTGTCACAAAGGGATCAATTCTAATAACTAACCAGTTTTTTTTCAAATTTATATGGAACTATTATTCACGTAGTGATTTATTCAAATTTATCTGACAACGTTATTCACGAAGTGGTTTATTCAAATTTATATGAATACATTATTCACTAAGTGGTTTATTCGAATTTCAATTATTATTTCACGAAGACATCGCGCATGAAGTGATGTTTCAAATAATTGTCTAACTATTGTGTTAGACATCAATCACGAAGGAGTCATTTCTAATAACTAACCAGTCTTCTTTCGGGTATTTGTTCTCTGTAAAACAATCAATAATGTCTTTGACAGCGAATGGATCAAGAACAGTTACTACCAGGAACAAAAATCCAGAATTAGACAGTGATCCAGGGAAAGGTCATAGTGTAGCTGGTGTGTTTGATAATATTCCAGGCCTTTCTAAACAAGTTCGGCAGAAGGAAAACCATGATGACACAGTTTTGCATACAGTCAAGGACAAAATCGTTAATGGTTGGTCAACCAAAGCTGAGGTTGATCCAAAATTGAGGCCATTTTGGGAAATGCGAGATGAATTGAATGTGGAAATGGATTTTGTTTGCAGGGGAGGAAGGATTATACCTCCTTCAAGCATTAGAGACAGGATTATGGATATAGGCCATGAAGGGCAAACAGGAATCTCTCGTACCAAGAAAAACATAAAAGTCTTGTATTGGTGGCCTAAGATTGATGTTGATATAGAGAGAAAAGTTCGTGAATGTTTCAATTGTAAAAGTGCAAACAAAACCCAGAAAACTTTAAATCCTCCTTTGGCGTTAGTAAAAAAATGTGAATTTGCTCTATATTACAATGATTTAACTTCTGACCGGGTAGTTGGACATACCAGGAACAAGTATTTACAGGACAAGTTACGGGTTAACTGTCTTAGAGATACCATTGCCTTTATTGGAAAGACAACATTGTCTAATCCTCGTCCTAAAGCTATATTATCGCAAGGTAACAAGACGTCAGGAGAAACGGTAGGAAAAATGGTAGAAGAGGGAAAGAAGTATAAGAATCTTGGAACCGAAATGTTTGAGGAAGGGAAAACTGATTTCCATGTTAGAAGAAGAATTAGGAGTAGTAGGAAAGAAAAATGTAGCAACATAATTTATGTTGAAGATGGTGATTATTCACATGTGGTTCCCTTTGAAAAATATCCTACTAGTTCTACCAAAGGCTGGGAGTGCGGATTGAATGGACACTTTTCGCGAATGTGCAACAAAAGGAACAAAAAAGAGGTGCATATTCGACATAAGAGTAATTTTTCTGCATCAAGGTGGGACAAAGTGGATTTAGGAGCCTCTAATTTCTCATCATTTAATCCTTTTTGTGATATTTCTTTGAGTGGAATCATATTACAATTGGTGGTAGATTCGAGTTCACCGTTCACTGTGGTACCACAAGAGATGTGGAAAAGTCACTCTGTGGACAAAATAGGAGAGTGGTTTCCAAAGCCAACTGTGCCGCAGGCGTCCACTCAAACACCTCTCCCTTCTTCAACAATGAAGTCATAGGCGAAACAATGTCAGAGAAATGACTGATGAAACGCCTGTAGAAGTTGGCGAAACCAAGTAGCACCTGTATATCCTTAACACATGCGGGTATGGGCCAGTTAACTATAGCTTCGATCTCCAGGGGATCCATCTTTATACCATCCGCAGATATCAGGAATCCCAAAAACTCAACATGTGTCGCACCGAAAGTGCATTTATCCAGCTTGACAAATAAACGGTGTTCCAACAACTTAGACAAAACCTGCGAAACATGAGCATCATGTTCCTCAAAGGACGGGGAAAAAACCAAAATATCATCAATGTAAACAATCACACTGACATCCAAAAACTCACGCAAAACCTCATTTATAAAAAACTGAAAAGCGGCAGGGGCATTACACAAACCAAAAGGCATAACACAATATTCAAACAAACCAAACTTAGTACGGAGCGCCGTTTTCCATTCGTCGCCCTCGTGGACGCGAATGAGATGGCAAGCGCCTCTTAAATCAAGCTTCGTGAACACCTTGGCATGTCGCAGCTGGTCTAACAACACCGGTATAAGAGGTAATGGGTACTTGTTCTTTATTGTGACCTTATTCAACGCTCTGTAGTCCACGCAAGCGCGAAGATCACCCTCCTTCTTCAATATAAAAAATATGGACGAAGACACAGGCGAAGAAGAAGGCCGATTAAACCCATTCTTTAACATCTCATCCAAATACTGCCGTAGATGTTTCTCCTCCGGCTCCGACAACGCATAAACCCTACTACAGGGCAAAATGGCCCCCGGAACCAAATCAATACGGCAATCAAAAGCCCTGTGCGGTGGCAATACACACGCCTGATTCTTATCAAACACCTCCTTATATGCCACAAACGAAGGAGGCAAACCGTTCTGATCGCAACCACTCGCTGCACAAGACAACGGAGACACCCTATCAGTTGCCTCACAATAACAGTGAAGAAGACAATGCTCCGAATCAAGCGTAACCAGCCTCCGCGCCCAATCGATTCTGGGATTATGGGCCTGTAACCAGGGTACCCCGAGTACCACCCCAAATGCTGGTGCGGCAATCAGATCGAAACAGACCGTCTCAGAATGCCCATTATTAAATGTCATCAACAAAGGTTCAGTTTGTCGTACAATCGACCCAGAGGTTAACTCCGTGCCGTCAATAGCCCTCACGGGTTCAGGTTGTTTCTTCATCACACAGGGAACCATCAACGACTCGGCCAACCCAATGTCCATAAAGTTCCCTGTGGCCCCACAATCCAATAATACCGACAAGGAAGCTCTACCACAAGATGAGTAAGCGAAGCAAGCCGATACCTTGAAATGATGCGGGACTCTTTGAACCGCCCCTTGTACGTCATATGGGTTACAAAAACCTCTTTCATGGACTAAAGGACTCTCTCAATCCCTTCCCACGAAAGCCACAGCCTTATTCTCCGAGATCCGGGACGGTTTCACTGGACACTCTCGAGCAAAGTGTCCACCCCTCCCACAATACAAACACAACTGCAACAAGCGCCTTCGCTCCTTTTCCTCCTTGGATAAGGGACCCCGCACCCCACCCAAAGGCATAGGTTCAGGATCTGTTTTCACGCCCCCATTCTCAGATGTTTCTCTCTTGGTTACAGTTGTCCTTGGGGGTTGAAACCTGATCTTTTCCCCTTTTCTTTCACTCATACGATGGTTGAGTTTGACAACCAAATCGATGAACTCAACACAATCTTCAGGGGGGTCTACAACCTGAGAGACTATATCCTTTAAGTCCTCGCACAAGCCCTGATAAAACAAAGAGGTTCTTTTTGCCATGGGCCATTGTGTCTCTGCTACTAGGCGATTGAAAGTAGCCACATAACTCAAAAGATCCTGCTTACCCTGCCGGAGCTTTAACAATTCAACATCGCTTGCCTGCATAAAAGCATGCTTAGCAAACAGACTATGCATCTGGTTCTTGAAGGCCGGGAAACTATTCAACACAGCGTCATTGTTTTCCACTAAGGGGACTGCCCAACTAGCTGCAGTACCCAAAAGATATGAGATCAAAAACACTACTTTAGTAGTGTCATCAGGAAAAGCGGTTGATCGACACATGAAGTGCAAATGGCACTGGTTCATAAATATAGCATATCTGCTACTATCCCCGGAAAACCTCTCTGGAGCTGCTAGAGGCACCGGCACGGGAGTGTTCACTGTAACAGACAAAGTAGAAGGCGACCCACTCCGCCCCCCACTCCTCTCATATTGAAATGTGGCTGGTTGAATCAATAGGAGCTTAGCCTTAACGGAGGGATCCCTCGCTCTTCTTTTAGTGCTTTCCTTCACCTCACTCAGTGTCCCCCGTAACTCCTGATTCTCCTGACGCAGGGATTGGACTTCACCCTGTATGTGCGCTAAAGCCTGCATGATTTCCTGTATCGAAGAAGCCCCCCCTGCTGCCTCCTCAACCATTCTTCACTCGGGCGGTGTGTTAATTCATGGGCTTGGTTTTCTGTTCCGATGCCGACCGGCCCAACACCGCAGGAGTGAAGAACGTCCCAATCCTCTACCCTCTCCGTGACCCCCAACACCCGCAATCAAAACGGATGGTGGAGAACACAACACCGGGAGA
Organism: Lissotriton helveticus; assembly: GCF_964261635.1. Classification (NCBI taxonomy): domain Eukaryota; kingdom Metazoa; phylum Chordata; class Amphibia; order Caudata; family Salamandridae; genus Lissotriton; species Lissotriton helveticus. The sequence continues at coordinate 1,029,109,929 of NC_136071.1, forward strand.
AGGTGGGTAACAAAACAAGGGAACCCAAGGTCTCGGGGAACACAACTCGTCTCCTCTGGCTTCTAGGCAGCTGACAGCTTAACACAGACGAGAACACTAAAATGAAAGAAGGAGACAAGATTAAACACACCCCTACTACTATTACCAGTGCCAAGTACACACACGAACCACCGACCTCCCTGCTTACCCCAGATAACAAACGGGAGTGGCTTGATACGAAACAGGAATTCTTCCACTGCAATCGTATTGGTTGTTTCTTGCGTAACCCCAGACAAACCACGCTCCCTCGGGAAACACCGAGAATGACAAAGGGGGTGGAATTCACAATTCTTAGGAATAAAAAGGACAGGGGAAAAATGGTATCAAAGGAAATAAGAAAGACACCCAAAAAAAACCTGGAATCTAAAAAAGAACACGAAGGCAGCACAAAAACGGCCGTTATTCAGCTCCTTCGTGAAACCACCCAAACACAGCGTATAACAAGATGGTTTGGATACAAAAAAGGGATAATAACGGGACGTTAAAACTCAAAGGAAACGCAGCCGCGAATCCCAGAACGTCACCGAAGATCAAAAACAGGTCCCCAATAAAGGGTTCTGAATGCCCAAGGGAATAGGAAAACAAGGGAGCAGGGGAAAAAAGGGGATCAAAACCCAGCACTAGTAAAGACCGCTGGAACGGAGCTCGAAGGAAGGGAAAGAAGGTAGAACCACAGGAACAGGAAACACACGGCAAGGGACCAATAAAGAAACCAAGCACCTGTTTCCTGTTGGCAGCCCCCTTTTAAAGCGAGCTCCAGGGAGCGTCCATAAATTCGCATATGCACTTGGCACTTTTAAGAAAAACGGGGAACTAGACAGAAGGAACCAGGCCCCCTTGAACCCCAACACCCAGCTGTATTGTAATAATGATTTACCAGTTTTTAATCGTTTCCAGCCCCTCAGCAAACTAGAGGAGAATGATTGACTGACCATGGATAGCCCAAACACAGAAAGTATAGATAGGGGAGATAGGGGGAACCCTGAAAGAAATCACCCGGTGGAGTTGGATACCGCGGAATTGGACAGTGTTAATGATAAGGTGTACACACCAGACGTAGGCTCGGTTGGCCATGACCAATCCCTGGACAGTGTTGGGCCTGCCATTACATGCCCAGGTATTGGAGGAGCCCATCAGGAAAGAGGAGTTTCAATAGCCGCCTGGAATATTGCCGGACTGTCCAGAAAGAAGGAAATGCTAGGTTGGTCAGACCTTCTTAATTCTCATGATATTATCTATCTACAGGAGACATGGTGTACAGGAACTGCTAGTTTTGAGGGGTTTGTTTCAAATGAATTGCCGACCCTAAGGTCAGGGGCAGGTAGAGCCAAGGGGGGGCTCCTTATTTTAATATCAATTAATTTGAGTATGACTGTAAAAAAGAACATCAATATTGGCTGTCACTCTCAGGTATTATGGCAGCATCAAAAGCATGTTCGAGACAACCTTCGAATTAATTTCTATAACAATTTGTTTGATAAATCGCGGTTTAAGGTTGTCTTGGAACTGGAAAAAATAATTGCTAAGTTCAATGCGAGCAAGTTGGCTATGCTTGATATAATTTGGGTGGGAGATTTTAACACTGCTACCTGCCCACTCTCTAATACCAGGGTATGTGGAGCTAGAAATGATTTAGGAGATGATGGAATTCATTTCCCCCTCAATATATACGGGGAATCGCTTAATACTTTTATGGCTAATTATGATCTAGATATTATTCCATGTGCGAGGGATGGAATGAGAAAAGTTGTCCCCGCTTTTACGGGAAGGAATGCTAATACCACTATTGATCATGTTCTGGTATCGACCAATATTACTCCTAAGTGTAATATCCCCTGTATAGAAGAATCTATGCTTAGCGATCACAATTGTATTATAATGAAAGTTGATATCTGGGAAACCACGCCTGATAAAATACCGGTAACCGTTGATCATATTGTACCCATTAGGCCGAACGGGGTAAGAATTAAATGGAATGGAGTGAACCCGGAAAGAACGATGGGAAATATAATTAGAGGTAGCTATCCAGAGATAATTGGAAATTTGGATGACAATAATCTCCCTCACTGATTTGAATCAATTTTTGTAAAATTAATAATAATATTAATTCTATTCTCACCATAGCCTCAAACAAGGAATTTATCGCGAATAATAATAATAATAATAATAATCCACATTTGTATAGCGCACAATCACCCGTTAGGGTCTCTAGGCGCTGGGGGCCGTCGGGAAGATTAAGCAAGCTATTGCCCAGAGTCGCATGGTGCTGGGCTAACCTGCCGCCGGAGCCGGGGATTGAACCCTGATCCCCAGATTCCAGCGTCAGTCGCCCTGGCCGCGGCGCCACACCTCTTCCTGAATAAGGGCTGGTTTAATCATGCCTGTACACACTCACTCACCCTGTTAAAAGAGGCACTGGCATGTAAGCCCAGGGACACAATGCTGGTTAAGAAGTTAAGGTTAGAATATAAAGATGTTCTTAAACTGAGGAAGAGAGAATTTCAACAGGAGGCCTGGGATAAGCTTCACCAGGCCGCGGATACATCTGACTGCCAATTATTCTGGGCTACAGTGAACTCCCCATTTTTAAAAAATGAAGCCATGCCTGAACTGTCATCTAATGTGAATAGTGAGACATGGGTTGCCCACTTTTCAAGGATCTTTAAAACGGATATTGCCAGTAATCCTACAGATTTAGATATCTGGCCAATCATACCCCTAAATATAACCATGGAGGAAGTGGTACAAGGTATCAAGAGTAGTAAGGGTGGAAAGGCCCCGGGCCCGGATGGGGTCCCTGTTGATGTATATAAAGCATTACCAGCCCTGTGGGGCCCCCTCCTGAATATTGTATTTAACACATCTGTCATGGAAGGTCCACTTACTACTTGGGGAGAATCCACAATAATCCCAATTTATAACAAGCATTGAAAATGCAATAGGTCTCGCAATAGAAGAGTTTAACTTTTTTCGTTTTGCAAATGGATGAGTGGCGTTGCGTGGATGAGTGGCGTTGCGTGGATGAGTGACGTTGCGTGGATGAGTGGCGTGTGAGAGTGGCATTGCGTGTGAGAGTGGCGTTGCGTGTGAGAGTGGCGTTGCGTGTGTGAGTGACGTTGCGTGTGTGAGTGGGGTTGGAATGCAATAGGTTTCGCATTAGAAAAGTTGTAGTTATTGGTCTTGTAAATGACAATTTATTTATTTTTTCGTTGTTAAAATTGCTAAATTGATGGCTTTGTCATTTACAATGCCAATAGTTATAACTTTTGCGAATGTGACACCTATAGCATTTGGAATGCAACATGTTTTGTATTTATGTGACTTATATGGCAGCTCTGGTCGTTATGCTACATCTCTAGATAGTTTTATCTTTCGCAAATGTGACACCTATTGTAACACAATATGTGTTGTGAGTGAGGGTGAGGGGTTGAGGGTGAGTGAGGGTGAGGGGTTGAGGGTGAGTGAGGGTGAGGGGTTGAGGGTGAGTGAGGGTGAGGGTGAGTGAGGGTGAGGGTGGGTGAGGGTGAGGGTGGGTGAGGGTGAGGGTGAGGGTGGGTGAGGGTGAGGGTGGGTGAGGGTGAGTGAGGGTGAGGGGTTGAGGGTGAGGGGTTGAGGGTGAGTGAGGGTGAGGGGTTGAGGGTGAGTGAGGGTGAGGGGTTGAGGGTGAGTGAGGGTGAGTGAGGGTGAGTGTTATTAATTGTACATATGGGAACTATTTGGGGGAAAGTGCAGACGCCAACCTGCAGCAACCCAGCTCGGGTCACAAAGAAATATGCCAGGCTAAGAGAACATATTACGGTAAGCAAGCGGATACTTGCGCCCAATATGGAATGGCAGCTGTCAGTGAACGTGTAGTGTTGTTAGTGCCCATTATTAGTGTGTTATCACTGCGGTAGACACAGCTGTGCGGTTACAGTAGCACGCCACTCCTAGTTAGTGCTGTGATGGTACTGTTCACTGTTTATGTATTAATGGCAGCTGTTAGAGTGTTGGCAGTGTCCACTGTTGACCCCTGAGATAGAACGTAGAGCAGATAGGTAGGAGGCAGCAGGGCCAAGTGAGGTAGGTAAAAGTAGCTGCTGGCAGCATTACTTCCCTGGCTGTCCTGCTCTATGAATCGATCTACACTGGATCCCAGACTTGAAGCGCAAACTGGAGAGCTGCGGGGGGGCAGGCACCTCCTGGATTAGCAGTTGGAGCAGGACATTATATTTGGAAACGGGTGTGGAGCGACAGAAAGTGGGGGGGATGGGAGAGAAAACAGCCAGAGGCAAAAATTTGAAAAAGGCCTATGGAAACGCAGTGAAATGAAAGGGGGAAGCCACCTAGGAAGAGCCTGGGTAAGCGGAGTAGGAAAGCCCGTATTTTGCTTTGCGGTTTATTTTCGTATTATGTTTCGCTCTGGATTGTATATCTGTTGACAGCTTAATGTCCTTTTGGGCGTGTAATCAGTGTAATCAGTTATTTCCTGCAGCGCATCATTTTGTTCTTTATGTAAGGGAGTGAGTTTTTTTTTCACAAAATGGGTGTAGTGGCACAATTACGAACAATCTTACTCTTAAATAACAAGCCGTGAGGGGCGGTAGGTGTTTGGGGAAGATATACGGGAGAGTAACTTAACTGCAAGCAGCGCCGTGTGCCAGTGAGTCGCTGTAAAGCCTTGAATACATAAACACCAAGACTAACCTTCCAAACACTTTTAGTTTGCTAAAACTGAATTTATTTTCACATAAAAAGGATTTTTTGTTCTAAATAGGAACATAAAGCAGGTAATAATTTGCTAAAGCTATATTTTGCATATTTACAATACCATCACACATTTACATGGACGCACGGGAACACACACTTAGGGTGCCTGTTGATTTTAGAAACGATAGCAACTTTTGTTTTGCAGGAATGTGGGATATGCACCTGGGGGAGGGGGAAGGAGCCGAGAAAAGCTAACACTGCTCACTGCACTGCCGCAGAAAGAAAAGCACGTCCGCCATTATCTCATCTGAGGCGGCAGGCACCTCCTGGATTAGCAGTTGGAGCAGGACATTATATTTGGAAACGGGTGTGGAGCGACAGAAAGTGGGGGGGATGGGAGAGAAAACAGCCAGAGTAAAAAATTTGAAAAAGGCCTATGGAAACGCAGTGAAATGAAAGGGGGAAGCCACCTAGGAAGAGCCTGGGTAAGCGGAGTAGGAAAGCCCGTATTTTGCTTTGCGGTTTATTTTCGTATTATGTTTCGCTCTGGATTGTATATCTGTTGACAGCTTAATGTCCTTTTGGGCGTGTAATCAGTGTAATCAGTTATTTCCTGCAGCGCATCATTTTGTTCTTTATGTAAGGGAGTGAGTTTTTTTTTTCACAAAATGGGTGTAGTGGCACAATTACGAACAATCTTACTCTTAAATAACAAGCCGTGAGGGGCGGTAGGTGTTTGGGGAAGATATACGGGAGAGTAACTTAACTGCAAGCAGCGCCGTGTGCCAGTGAGTCGCTGTAAAGCCTTGAATACATAAACACCAAGACTAACCTTCCAAACACTTTTAGTTTGCTAAAACTGAATTTATTTTCACATAAAAAAGGATTTTTTGTTCTAAATAGGAACATAAAGCAGGTAATAATTTGCTAAAGCTATATTTTGCATATTTACAATACCATCACACATTTACATGGACGCACGGGAACACACACTTAGGGTGCCTGTTGATTTTAGAAACGATAGCAACTTTTGTTTTGCAGGAATGTGGGATATGCACCTGGGGGAGGGGGAAGGAGCCGAGAAAAGCTAACACTGCTCACTGCTCACTGCACTGCCGCAGAAAGAAAAGCACGTCCGCCATTATCTCATCTGAGGCGGCTGCTTAAATAAAACCAGACCTAACAAAAAAAAAAGTACTGGCACAGACGACAGAACACGGTTGGGACGGGTAGAGTAGAGAGGGTAGTGTACTGTTAGTGTGGGTGGGCTAGGAGCCAGGTATCCAGAGGGAGACAACGGGTTATGATTGGATGCAGCGGCAGAGCCTTGGGTGCAAGGAAGGTAAGAGGCTGGAACAGCAAAGCCGAGTGGGTGGAGGGAGTAAAGTGATTGAAACTATGAACGCAAAGCCTAGCGCATGTGTCTGTGTGAATGTGCATGGTGGGGGGTTCAGGGTTTCAGGCATCAGAGCCGGGTATGCACAGATATACAGTGCAAGGCTACAGAGCAGGCTGGTGGAGCCGATAAGACGTGTGGCGCTGGGGAAGCGGGAGCGGTGAGCGGGCTCTGTGCTGTTTTTAAACAAGCCCGTCAGAGGTCCGTGAACTCTGCTGCTTCCGTCTTTTTTCTGTTGCACAATAAACACTGACGTGCGAGAAGCAAGGGGCGAGGGGGGAGGAGAAGTCTGGGCAGGCAGGATGACTCAGGGGAGGGGGCGGAGCGGGGCAGAGCGGCATGTGGGTGTGAAGAAGCCGGGCCTTTGAAGTGAAGCTAAGCTTCACTTCAAAGGTGTCGGAGGAATGCGGGCGGCTGTGCACGCGCTTTTAAGCTCAATGCACATGCGCATTGAGCTTAAAAGTCACGGGCACTGCAAGGAATCGCCACGATTCCTTGCTTCTTAGTTAAAGCTTGTTTAAGCCGCAATAGGCTCGCAAGCTCGATGCGCATGCGCATCGACAGGCGAGACCTAAAAAAAGGGCAAAATCGGATCCGAAAAATTATCAACCGATTTCGCTACTAGACTCCTCCATTAAAATAATGAGCAGGATTTTACTTGTAAGATTAGAAGAATGGGCAGAGGATAACCGGATTTTAGCCGAATCACAATATGGTTTTAGAAAAGGGAGAGTTACCCTTTTTTTTTTTTTTTTTTTGTTCCTCATCTCAACCATGGCTGGCCCATAAGTACCTTGGGCTCAAAAAAAGGTGTGACCTGGAGAAAGACTTGCTGTCTCAGTGCATGACTGGTAGGGGTCAATGATTATGAAGAGGTGCCAAGACCCTACAGACAAGTTAGTTTCATCATTAGTCACAGACCTTTATGTACTCTTAGGACGGAGCTTGCCATTAGCCAAATTACACCACTGCTTATACCACAGATTGACCTTAATTATAGAGGTCAGATATGAATAAGCAAAAAGGAGTACGACATGGCTTCGTAATCATTGGAACTGGGGAGAAAAAAAAAAAAAAAAAAAAACCCCAGTTTCAAATTATTGAGACCAATCGAGTTTTAGCCAGAAGGCTCTTCTTTCTGGTTTTCCTCCTCTTGAAAGCTCTAGTTTTGATATAGAGAGCATAGATGAGCTCCAATCTTGTAGTGTTGGGGGGGAGGCCTCTTTCCAACGCTTACAAATCTCACGTCGAGCTACCAACATTGAATAAAACACAAGATTGTTATTTGCGGTGCGTTTTTTATCCTGTATTCCAAAAATTATCAGTCCTAGGTCTATATTCACAGTGATGCCTATAGAAGATGTTAATTTGTTGCTTATTGATTGCCAATAAGATGATAGATGAGAGCAATCATAAAACATATGAGCGTCAGAAGCAGCAACTAGACCACACCGTGGGCAAGCTACTGGTATACCAGATGAAAATTTTGACAGCCTTTGAGGGGAATAGTACGCCCTGTGAAGGGTGAAAAAGTGGTTTCTTCGCAGCCAGGCTGGTTTGACAATATCCCATAACACAGTAAAGGATATCTTCCATAGTTCGTTCATATTTAATGTCGGCAGAAGAGAACCCCAAAGTTGATCTGGAAGGTGGAATACTCCGTCTATTTCCTCTAGGATTAAATTATAGAAATGGGAAACCTCTTTAGTTTTTAGGGTATTGTCCAGTAGTGAAGATTCTAGTTGACTGCTGCCTCCCAGTAATGCTTTTGGACGACGAGTGGTGTCAGAATTTTGTGCATTCGCCCAACTAGAGATCTGGAGAAATTTAAGCCTTGATAGATTGGGGCCTACTTTTCTCACTAAGTGTTCCCAGGAAAACATTTCCCCTTCAAAAAAGAGATCTCCCCAAGTTATGATACCAGCTTCTTTTAGCGGGCTTATCAAGGCATCTTTAGTCCACTCAGGTGGGTCCGGAAGGTCCCATATAGGAGAACTGTTTGAAAAGTACCCTATTTTGGTAGTTGTTCTAAGATTATACCAAGTTCTCGCTAGGCCCTGTAGTATCTTCAACTTTATCTTCTTAAAAAAATTTGGATCCCCAAACTTAAACAAAAATCCCACCTGATTTAAGCCTTCAAATTTTAATAATGTTGAAAACATCAGGCCGATACCCTGGTCAGCTGGAGTTTTAAATAAAATTCGAGCATGTGTCATCTGAAACGCCCAGGCGTAAATTTGAATATCAGGGCCAGCCAAGCCTCCCTTCTCCCTGCGACGCCTTAATTTATTCCAAGAAATTCTTGCTAGCTTGTTCCTCCATATAAATGAGGTGATATCACTCTGCATCTTAGCTATCATTTTCTTTTCAAAGTAAAGTGGTAAACTATTGAAAATAAAGGTCAACTTGGGTAGAATGGACATCTTGACCAAATTTGATCGACCTAAGAGAGTCAAAGGAAGATGACTCCAAGAATTCATTGAATTCCTGCAGTTTTTGGCTACCTGAGCAAAATTTGTATGGGCGATCTGGTTGATGTCTTTTAAAATTTGTATTCCCAAATATCTCATACTATCGCAAGGTTGTACTGGAAGTAGTGTATTATTGATATTCCATGTCATAATTTCGGTCTTTGTGGCATTAATTTCGTAACCAGAAATATTGCCGAATTCTTGTGCTAGATTAATAACTGACGGAAAAGCTGCTTTGATATCAGATGTTAGGATCATAAGATCGTCAGCGTATAAAGATACTTTTTTTTCCCAATCACTGTATCTAAATGGAGTAATATTACTATCTTCACGGATTAATTGGGCAAATGGCTCCATATAGATATCAAAAAGTAAAGGCGAAAGCGGACAGCCCTGCCGGGTACCTCTTGTAATAGCAAAAGGTTCCGATAGTGCACCATTTACCAAAACCGAGGCTGAAGGTTCGTGGTACAGTAGTTCCACCGCTCTACGAAAAGCTCGGCCCACCCCAAATTTATCCAAGGCCCCCGACAGGTATTTCCAATTAACCCTGTCGAAGGCCTTGGCTGCGTCCAAGGTGAGAATGGCCAAGGGCAATGATGAAGTAGTTGCCATATCTATTGCACCTATTAGGTCATAAATTAACTCATAAAGTTGACGACCCTTTACAAAACCCTTTTGGTTAGGATGTAAAATTAAAGGAGCTACCTGTCCCAATCGTTTGGCTAGTATTGATGCAAAAATTTTATAGTCCGCATTGAGAACTGAAATTGGGCGATATGACCCACATGCTGTAGCTATTTTGCCTGGTTTCAAAATTAACGTAATGGAAGCTTTGCTCCACGATGTAGGAGGTAGATCTCCTTCTACCAGAATCAAATTAAATAGCGTGGTAAGAAAAGGGGCAATATCGGATGCAATATATTTATAAATCTCGACCGGAAGACCATCCGGGCCTGCCGCCTTACCAGATTTAGTATTTGCTATTGTTGATAATACCTCCTCCATCGTAATTGGGTGGTCTAATAGGTTCGCCTGTTCTTCATAAAGTGTTGGTAAGGTAATTTTGTTAAGCCAGTTTTCTACTTCAGTAGAGGTAATATTGTTGTCCTCTCTATAAATTGTCTGGAAAAAATCTTTGAAAGCTGACCTTATTTCAGGATCCGAGGATGCTGTTCCAGAATCCGATATTATAGAGCCAATGTTATTACGTGTTTGATCTGTTCTGGACTTCCAGGCTAATAGTTTGCCTGCCCCTTCACCAAATTCAAAATTTGCTAATTTACTAGCTTCCCACCTCTGCAAGATACGCTGATTTAATAGAGAAGCCAATTGTCCTTTAAGTTCCGTAAGCTCATCCTGTTTAGTCAGTATAACATGATCTGGACAATTATTTAAGTTTTCCAGATCTAATTGAGCTTTTAGTATATTAGTCTCTATCAGTGTAACCTCTTGTGTGTATTGTTTCTTACGATATGAGGTTTTATTCTTGATGATCCCTCTCAAAGAGCATTTAAAAGCATCCCATACTAACCTAGATGCCGCCGTACCAATGTTAATTTTAAAGAATTCCTGCGTCTCCACCTTTAAGTAATCCAGATCCTCAGGAGAAGTAAGAAAGGATCTGTCGATTTTCCATGACCTTGTCAGGTTTTGCGACTGGAGTTCAAGGTCCAACAGTACTGCCGAGTGATCGGACAGGTGTGAGGGTAGGTAGGTTATATCCCTTACTGACTTTTCCAAAGACTTGTTTACCAATATGAAATCAATTCTTGATCTGTGATGGTACTTGTAGTTTCTAAAAGAAAAAACGGATTTTAAACCCGATCTTGCCCTCCATATATCAACAAATCCATATTGGTGCATATTTTTAATGAGAAGATATCTTGATTTAGAATGCATCTGTTGTCTGCTAGAGGAGGATTTGTCCAACTTTGGATCTAGCACGATGTTAAAGTCACCCGCTATTATCATGGGTTCTGGAAAATGTAACAGCTCAGAGAACAACGTGGCCAAGACAGATGGGTCATCGCAGTTCGGCCCATAATAGCCTACCAATGTGATACTTGACCCTCCAATCATTACAGTCGCAATTGCCCATCTACCGTGAGGGTCGACCTTTTGTTTCAAGAGCCTTGTAGTAATGGTTTTTTTAAATAGTATGACCACCCCTCTTGTATTAATTGTCTGGGAAGTGGAGACTGATATGTCTATCCATCTATTCTTTTTTACCAAATCTAATATTTCCCCTTCAACCAAGTGTGTCTCCTGGAGAATAATGACCTGGGCACCAAAATCTCGGATATATTGTACTATTGTACTAGCTCTAGGTTTGGTGCGCAGGCCATTAACATTCCAGGAGAGAAACTTAATGGTATTCATATTCTGCGTATCTGCTAAAATTGGTCAAGAGTCTTGTCCATGCTTTCTCCTTAATAATGCTAAGATACTTAAGATTCGGCCATTTTTTATTTATGGATTTTCCAGCCGCCATTTTAGAAATGAGAAACATTTTATTTTTTATTCCCCTAACCCTTCCCCTTGTGCACACCTCCCCCCCTCCCCTAAGGAACCCTTGATTATCCAACCGGAAGGAATCCGGTTTGTGATACCCCTGATGCTCTATCTAGGCTCAGGCGGAATGTTCTTAAAATTGGGATAATGGAGGGCCAAATATGTCTAGGTCTACTGAAACCACAGTGCGAAGTTTTAACTGGTTAAATAACGTATAGTGGAGTCTATATGTGTTATGTGGTTTTATAAAAGGAGAGAGGAGTTCATACACTCCTACTTTTCCGTGAATTTCAATATGTGTTTTTTTTTCCCCTTTTCTTCCCTTTTTTTCCCTTTTTTTAAAATTATTATTTTTTTTTTTTTTAATTTTTAATTTTATTTTTTTATTTTTTAGTAGAGGGTTTTGTGATAGTGATTCCTTCTTTCCTAAGTTAAGCTGTTAAATTTAGCTTATATTTCCTTCTATTCTATTAAGGAGCATCCTTTTGAGTTTGGATTTTTTTTTTTTTTTTTTTTTCCTTTTATGCACTCACTCACTCAAAAGTTAGCACACTGTACTATACACTCTATGTAAGATTGTATAGGATTGTATAAAAACAGCTTAGATTACTTTTTGGAGGTACCTAAAGTTAGCAATAGTTCATCTGCTGCTTGTACAGTATGGACATTGAACATTTTGTTATTTAGCATAATCTTAAGAGCTGCAGGAAAGTTCAACTGGACGGATGCACCTAAATTCCTGAATGCCTCCATCCTCCGACCCAACTCCCATTGTCTATCAAGGGTCGCCCGTGACAAATCTGAGCGCACTTGGAAGGAAAAGCCATCGCCTGCCAAGGATTTTTGTTTTAAAGCTAAGTTTAAGATGTGATCCTTGAGTTGAAACGTATGGAAATTCACTAGTATCTTGCGAGGCTTTGTACGTTGCGGATTGCGCCTGTATGGATCCCTGTGAATGCGCTGAATGTCCAGATTAAGCTCCTCCTCTGTGTTTTTTAGATTCAAGGTTTTAATTAGGAGTCGGATAATGTATGTCTTAATGTCCGTGCCTTCGTTTGATTCTGGTATATTTAGGATGCGAATGTTACACCGCCTCGCATTGTTTTCCAAATGTTCTATTCTTTCTGCCAGTGCAGTGTCTTCCTTTTTAAGTTTCAATATCTCCTCTTTGGCATTGTCAAGTTCTATGGACATTACTGCTGTTGTCTCTTCCAAGGCTCCTGTCCTTGAGTATAGCCCATCAATTTTACTGTCTAGTGATTCGCAGTAGGACCTTATCTCTCTTTGGATTTTAGATGACTCCTCAAATCCACGTTTAATGTCCACTGTTAAATTTGTAACCATAGTTAATAATGCAGAGAGATCTGAAGGTGGAGTAGAGACAGCAACTTCTGATAGCATTTGCTCTGTACCAAAATGCTCTTCGGAACTTAAAGATTTAGAAACTTGACTTAGTTGCTGTACATTGTCCTGAACGCATTGATCTGAGGACAGAGGGGACAGAGGGGCTTCAGGCTCCTGAGATACTTTATCTGATTTAGATATCTGGTTTCCAGTTGTTTCAAGACTGTTATTGCTAACATTAGCGTCATTATCACCTGTTTGTAAACTTTCCATGACTGGAAGAACTGAACCAGTAGCCATATTTTCGACTAACGTCGAACAAGAGTTTACCTCAGGAGCAATTACTGTGGAGGAATATGGAAGATTCAAGACTTGGGGAATTGCCTTAAAATAAGAACGGAGAGAGGGTGTTATCTTCGTACCAGGATCTAGTACTGATTTTGTTGCCTTAGACCTCTTAGATCGTTTGGGTTTAGGCTCTACTGAAAGGTATGATGTGGACTTAGAAAAAGACTTTTTTATGCTTCCACTAGTGCCTGGGGTGCCTGGGGTCTTAGTGAATGCCTCAGCATTTTTGCCTCGAACCTCGTGTTCTGATATCTGAGAAGTTTCCAGTATTGAGGCAAAGAACAAGTTAGGCTTTTCTGGAACTACCCCCCCTTGGTTATTTAATGTAGTCCCCCCCTTAGCTACTTTTTTACCTCTGCGACCTCTTCTGGATGTTATTGGGGCTACATTAGTCACTATCTTGGAATGTGTTGTGGCTCTATTCCTGAGAGAGTATATATTATTCACAGAACTAGTAACCTGCTCTGTAGTCGCTGTTAAGTTTATGTCTCCCTCAAGTTCAGTATGTAGTGCTTCAGAAATCTCAACCTGTGATGCCAAATTAGTAGTGAATTGCTCCTCCACCTCCTCCCCCGCCCTTTGCAACCCCTTCACCTCGTTTGCAGACTGCTGTCTCTGTTTCCGACCCAACTCCTCGTGTAGCGCAGTATCTGATGCCGAGGAGTGTTCAGAGGCATCCGCGCCACTACCGCCGTCCACCTCTGTTTGCTGTCCTCCTGCGTCTGCTCCTATGGCCGCCGATAGAGTGTCTCTATGGAGCGAGCGAGCCCGCCTCTCTCGGCGGTGCTCCAGGGCGGCTCGATCCCACCTCCAGGAAACCGACTTGGAAGCAGCCAGCGAGTGCAGAGCTGGCTGGGTCAGCAGCGCGTGTGTATTCACCGAGTAGAACCCGGCACAGAACACGCCCTCAGCGATCCTAAGCATGGAGGACCGCAGATCACTAACTTCGTAACCAGGTAATGTCAGTGATGCTTGTTATATCTAAAGCTGCAAAAATAATGTCCTTTGACTCTAGGGTTTAATTCAAGAAAAAAAGCAACCTAGAATTAAGCCCCCATCGTATTTTAAACGGAGACGCCTGCCTGAGCCTAGAGCGGAGTATCGCGGCCGCTAACCTGCCGCCGCCATGTTCCCCCTCGAGAGTTACCCTTGAATAATGTATCAATCTAGATTTACTTATTGGTAAATATACCTGTGCTAAGCAAGGGTCACTCGACCTGTGTTTTGCTGACCTCAGTAGCGCTTTCGATTTAGTGGGCCATTCCATTCTATGGCCAACTTTAATAGATCTTGGTGCCCCGGAGCCTATAATTTTCTTCCTGGCCAGGCTTTATGAAAGACTTTTAACATCTGTTTGGTTTGGCGAGAGAGGAGAATGTACCTCCAAATTTAGGGTAAGATGTGGCATTCGACAAGGATGTGTCTTGGCCCCACTATTATTTACACTTTTTATAAATGGGGTAGACTCAACTCTTAAACAAGGTAAATCGTACGCACCTCAGGCGAATGGAATAGATGTACCAGTGCTGATATACGCGGATGATGCCGTGCTTTTATCTAGAACCCCACTAGGGCTTCAGTGACGGATGTATGACGTTACAACGCATGCTTTTACCACGCATGCTGTTACAACGCAAGTATTACAACGCAAACCTTTACAACGCATTACACTTGGGGGTGCTGGATAGTGAATAGTTTAATTTACTATTCCAACTCCAGTCCCCGTGGACACTAGGGAAGGTGTTGGATAGTAAATTAAAACTATTCCCTATCCTAGAGTGCCCCCCAGTGTAATGCGTTGTAAAGGTTTTTGTTGTAATACTTGCGTTGTAACAGCACTGCGTGGTAAAAGTTTCGTTGTAAAGGATGTTTCCCTCAGTGACTTCTCGATGTATTTGTCGATTTCATGACTGGGAGGAAAATGGTGATTAACAAGAGCAGAACTTATGCTATGGTATGTGGCCAAAATAGGAAAATATGTAAATCTTTTTTTTATAGAAGGACAGAAAATTGAGAGGGTTGATAAGTTCTGTTATTTAGGGATAACATTTGCTGGGAATGGCACATGGACACAAGAAAAGTTAAATGTCCAAGCTAAAATGGCCAAAAGCTCACATGGTGTTTTTTGATTTGTAGCTAAATTGGGTGACCGACGAATTAAGGATATGTTACACATCTATTTATCCAGAAGCACATCCATTGCACTATATGGTGCGGGGGTCTGGGGTCACGGCTGCAATAATCAATTACAAATAGTGGAAAACAAGTTTAAAAAAAGTCTACTTAGCTTACCTACCTCGGCATCAACAGAACTTATTCACAGGGAAGTGAAGAACCGGGTTTTCAAGTACCCAGCGGCGTCAGGGACACGCCCAGAGTCCTCTAGGTTCCCTTGCCTTGGTATACAGAGACACGGAATACTTCTTGGTGGCGTCAGAGATTAAATTTATTAGCTGCAGCTAGTAGCAGAAATCCCAGTAATACAGCACGATGTACAACTCAAGAAACTGCTCAATTTTACTAAGGCGAGACATCCCTATTTATACACAAAAAGGTACATTTAAAATGCACACCCCTGCACCAAAATTCAACCAATAGAAAGTACATGACATCACACAGCATCATACAGTAAAGCTCATTTTACAGTGTCCCAACCCACAAGTTAATATTTAGGCATATCTAAAATATTAATCTGAAAAGCCCACACAAACCTTTAATTGAAAGCGTAACCCATGAAATGAAGGAACAATAAAAAAAGTAGTTTCAGATAATATGCAAGATTAAGAAAGACGTAAAGAAACTTTAAAAGTTAACAAATGTCTTGAATAGTGATTGGAAAAAGTAAATAACGATCTTGCAGGGAAATTGGCTTGGCAGGGTCAATTCCTAGGTGAAAGGCCAGCTTCTAAAATTAACTCCAGCGCACGAAGAAAATCCCTGGTTAATGTGTACATGTGATTAACAACAGGTCAGATTGCTTGGCTCACAAACTAACTTCTGAAGCCTACATAGAAAGCAACACTAGATGGCAGTCACGACACATAGCAAAAACCCAAGTTTCAGAAGAGAAAGTCTTTGAGGAAAGAATACATTTAGATGTTGTTTAAGATCAAGGAAACTTAATGGTTAACAAGGTCCTAATCAGTAATTGGAAAACTCAGTCAACCATCAGCTAGGGAAATTAGTTTTACAGAAAGGTCAGTTACAGTTGAAAAGGGTTACTCTCTGCAGTTCATTCAGAGACACAGAAACCCAAATTAATATATGCACGAAAAGCCACTTGTTCGCTGGGCCCACAGCACTGGCCTACGTAAGGGCAAGATTAAAATGCAGACAGGTTTAAGAATTTCAGAACCACAGACCCTCCTTTTGCCATTTCGTAGGCAATAACCTAAACTCATGTCAATCTGAATCTAGGTCTATATCTATTCTCATCAGGTCATCAAGGTGTTGCTGTAACATCATCTTAGTATCCTTCACTTCTCTCGGAACTGGTCTTCTCACACAGATCATAGCACAAAGACTACAAATGGCGGGACCACACTGGATGCATAAACAACACGAGAAAAGGATAGCTAACGCCATACCAAGGAACGTCAGAATCTTCCATCCCCATTTGGACAATGACTCCCATAACCATCCCATCAATGACCAGTCTCCTTCGTCCACATGAATAGACTCAGAGATCTTATGTAGTCTAGAGATGGCTTGGTACACTGTCGGGGCATTATCTGGTATGAAAACGCAGCAACTAGATCTAATCAATTTGCATACCCCACCTCTATCTGCAAGTATAATATCTAAAACAAAACGGTTCTGTAATGTCATAAGGCGATCCGCTTGAAGCTCAGCTGTAATATTGCTAAGGGCACCTGCAGTCTCATTTATAGTGGCCTCAACCACTCTCGTAAGCTGACGAATATTCCTACTATTAGCCATAGGACCCCAAAAGGGTAGGAAACCCTTAAAGAAGTCTCCAGCTTCTTGTGCGCCAGTATCTTTCGCATCGATTACACCTCTACCATATCTTGTCTTATGGTAGTCGAAAACAGCAGTGTATGTAGGGGGAAGCAAAAATGCCACATAACATGTGCCAGAAAAATCAGATGGCAACCATGTGTATGCTCTATCATGACAAACAAAATACGTGCCTTTAGCTGGCACGAACGGAGGGGATTTCTGGGACGTATAAACGTATGTGTGAACACACACACTCTTACCAAGCTGAGCTCTCGGATTCTGACCATTACCTTGCAAACAAAGATGACCTCGGTGGGGTACAATCCAAATAGGAGGAGACCTTCGCTGCCTTTCTTTCTCCGTCAAGCTAGCACTATATGTCGTTTTATTCCAACCGACATATGCTCGCACCTCATCTCTAGGGATAGCGTTATACGCATCGATATCTCTAATCATATCAACTATTCCCCGTATCAAGGCATTATTACTTGCATTGTCTTTGACGGAACGTACAGGAGAGGCTTCATTCGCATAGATAAACATTGATTGGAGTGCCCAAACTGACCCGTTAGGCGAAAAAGGCAAAACCAAATATGGCATTCCCTTATCTATAGTATGTGGCATAAGACCACACACCCAACAATTCGTGGTATTTATGACTAGCTGATGCTGATGCAACATTTGTATAAACGAATTGTTCACAAATTCTGATCTTCGTGTCTGTTCATGTTCAGGTAACGTATGAAACTCATGTGAAGAAACAGTAGAAAAAGAAAGAGTAGGTTGAGAAGTTGGTGCAGACGTCAATTTTGTAGGAGAAACAAACCAGAATATAGTAGCTAATAGAATACATAAAAGTATTAAAATAGATAAAGCTATACCACACTTAGAGAACAACATTCTGTAATATCGTTTTTTCATCTCTTGCTTTTTATCGTCATTCCTCAATACAATCTCCATTTTCTAATGTCGCTCACGCAATCTTGATAGAGTACTTCAGCTGTGATTATTAGCAGGTCATAGGGACACTGCAAGTCCTGCAGACCTACTGCCACTACTCAGGTCACAAACTGAACCGTTGGTACTCCTACGTGACCCTGCAACTGGCAAATGGTAACCAATCAAAAATTTAACAGAAAACCATAATACAATGTCAGAAAAAGCAAGAGAAAAAGAAAAACAAAAGTCAAATGCAAAACACTTGAAGAAATTGTCTCTTTTTGGTCTCAGTGTGGGAAAAAAATAAAAATAAATGTAATGTTCAAAGTCCCTTTATTTATTTCGAGATCGGAGGTTGTAACGTGATTTAGTCGGCACACTTTGGTCGGTAAACAAAAGTTCAGGTTCGGTAGTGTCCAATCTCAAACGTGGAGGAACAGCTTCTTGTAGCACATTGTCATCCTTGCGTTCTGACCGTGTCCATGTCAAATGAGCATCACTAAAAGGAACAAACCTAGGAGTTTTCTCACATTCGGAATCGGCTATACCTTCCCTCACCCACTTGTCATATGGTAAGGGCAATGGAACCTTTTTTGTATGGGTGGCATGCACCCAGTTTTTCTTGCCAGCTACTCTAACAGCAGTTCGAGTCACTAACAAAACTAAATGCGGTCCAGTCCACCTCGGCTCCAGATTCTTTGTTCGTTGAAAATTCTTCGTAAGAATGTCGTCGCTGGGTTGAATTGTGTGTCCTGGATCCGCAGTTGCTGTTGGTAGACTGTCATAGACCTGTTGGTGGAGAACACGTAATTTAGCAGTCAAGTCATGTAAGTAATCCACCAACATAGGGTACTCAATACTGCTGTATTCTTTAGGACGAGGCACACCCCAAACATTCGCAGGACGACCAAACACAATTTCATACGGACTAAGTCCCACTCGAGAATGCACAGTCGTCCTTGTTGACAAAAGAGCCAACGGCAAGGCATCCGGCCATGTAAGGCCAGTGCTTGCTTGGACCTTAGCTAATTTCAGCTTCAAGGTACCATTGTAACATTCAACAAGTCCAGCAGACTGGGGGTGATTCGCTGCATGGAACTTCTGATTTATTCCTAATCCAGAACATACTTTCTTCATAATTTGACCCACAAATTCACTCCCATTGTCTGACCATACGATTCTCGGCAAACCATACCTAGGGAAGTACTCTCTCAGCAAAACCTTGGCTGTAGACAAGGCAGTATTATCCTTTAGGGGTAGGCCTCTATCCACCTGGAAAAGGCACAAACAACCACAAGGACATACTTCAAATTGTTGCATCTCTCCATATGTATATAATCTAGCTGTATCACCTCAAACGGATACGTAGGAGGAGCAAAATGACCAGCTGGAGTTGGAGTTCCCTTACCAGGATTATACTTCAAACAAATCATACAATGTTTCACCACCTTCTCTGCACATTTCGGGATTCCAGCATTCTGCCAAACTGGAGCCAACAACTTGCATATTCCCTTCGAACTTATGTGGGCCATTCCATGAGCCATTGTAACCACTGGGAGCACATACGCATCTGGCAACAGCCATCGCTGGTGTTCTGACAACTCAACCCAACAACCTGTTGAATCCAACATACCCGTAGTTTCTCTCCAAACACTCACTTCTTTCTCAGTCGCTTCAGCCTGAATCATTTTCACACTTTCTATTGTGTCTTCACACATTCCACCAGCCATAACCCAATTAGCTGGGCCTGCAACATACATACGGATCATCATGTCTTTCGCCGTTTCCTTCGCAACTTCATCCGCAAACGCATTCCCTCGACCAACATCGTCCACAACTTTCTTATGCGCACTACACTTCACAATTGCAATCTGCTTCGGGAGAGTGAGAGATTCCAAAAGTTCATTCACCAACTGCCCATGCTGTATTTTGGTTCCGTGCGAAGTAAGGAACCCACGCTCTCTCCACAAACGCCCAAAACTATGGGCAACTCCAAACGCGTACTGGCTGTCGGTGTAAACATTCACTCGCTTTCCTTCTGACAACACACACGCTCTAGTCAAGGCAAGTAATTCTGCTGCTTGCGCAGAATTCTGTGGTATGCGTGCTGTCTCAACAACTGTATGTAAAGTTGTAATAGCATACGCTGCAGTCGTTTCACCATTCGGAAGCTTAAAACACGAACCATCCACCCATAGGGTACCATCAGCATTCGTAAGGGGAGTATCCCTTAGGTCAACTCTAGCTTTCGTTTCTTCCTCTGTACGAAGAAAACAATCATGCTTTTCTTGAGGATCCGTCTCTGTAGAGATCGGTAACAAAGTGGCTGGATTCAGCACATTACAACGTTTGATGTGAACATGGCTAGCCAACAATGTCAGCTCGTAACCTGAAAGACGTGCACTAGTAAGGTGCTGTGTCTTAGTCCTGTTTAATAAGGTATCCACTGCATGTGGGACCATTACAATCAACGTATTGCCCAATACCAAACCAGCAGACTGTCGGATAGAAACAGCCGCTGCAGCTGTAGCTCTCAGACAACTCGGCAACGCCTTAGCAACTGGGTCTAACGTAGAGGAGAAATACGCGTATGGACGTTGCTTGTCCCCAAACGTCTGTGTCAACACTGACAACGCACAACCTTCTCTCTCGTGCACGTACAACGTGAAAGGCTTACTATAGTCTGGAGTACCCAACACAGGAGCCGAACACAATGCATCACGTAGTTCAGAAAAACTTTTCTGACATTCGTCAGACCAAGGAAGAGGATGCGGAGTATCTTTCAGAGTCAATGCTAACAAAGGTTTCGCCAACAGTGAAAAATTGGGGATCCACTGTCTACAATACGATGTAATACCTAAAAAGGCACGCACTTCTCTCTGTGTGGATGGTACATTCATTTGCACAATCGCTTGAATTCGTTCTGGGGTCAATCTCCTTCCCTCCTTCGACAAGAGATGACCTAAGTAGGTCACTTCTTGGCGACAATACTGTAACTTTGAAGGTGACACTTTATGATGAAGGTCAGACAAATACCGCAACAAAGAAAGAGTAGCCTCTTTACAAATCTGTTCATCATCAGCAGTAACCAACAAGTCATCAACGTACTGAATAAGAGTAGCACCAACAGGTAACACAAAACCATCAAGCTGAGTTTTCAACGCCTGACTATAGATGGAGGGACTTTCACAATAACCTTGGGGAGCTCTCTTAAACCGGAAGCTTCGGCCTCCTAATGAGAAGCCAAAAATATCCCTGCTCTCCTCAGCAATAGGAATACTGAAGAAAGCATTCTTCAAATCGATGACAGAAAACCAAGCTGCCGAAGCAGGAATCAAAGTCAACAAAGCAGTGATATCAGGTACCACAGGAAACTGTGGCACGACTATCTTGTTTACCTCTCGAAGGTCAATCACAAACCGATACACAGGTGGCTGAGAAGCATCAGTACGTTTAAGGATAGGCAAAACAGGACTGTTACAAACATTACCTCTCGTTTCCTCAACTACACCCTTCTCAACCAGATCATAAACAATCGCTAAAAGAGCTCTCTCACCATCACTCGAGATCTTGTATTGGGGAATACGAGGTAGCCTAGCATTCGATTTAAGTGTGACAACATAAGGTGGAATTTGCAAAAGACCAACATCATTTGGACCTGTAGCCCAAAGTGTATCAGGAAGCGAACGTAATTCCAGTGGCAAACAATCCTTAGACAAATACATTGGAGAAATCACTTTCCTACCAAGGGTAAGTTGTACTCCTGAAGGAGAACAATGTAATGTTGCATACAATCTTTTCAGCAAGTCCAAACCCAACAGGTTCTCACCACAACCAGTCGTTAAAATAAGTGGAGCTTCCAATTCACAAGGGCCAATCAAAAGGGACAAAGGACTAGAAACCGGATTACGAACTGGGGCGCCTGAAAATCCTACTGAAACATTGGTCAAGCCAGACAAAGGTGCGCCAGGAAGTTTAGAGTGCATAATAGAACTCTTCATCGCACCAGTATCCAAAAGAAAAGGTTCTACCACACCTGATGTAACCACTTCAACATAAGGTCCACTCTGGTCTACTGGAACTGACACTACTCCCTCACTTTGTCCTTGGCTGTCCTAGTTATCATTATAACCAGAACTCTCACCTTCGACATAGTAATCCTCAACATAATACTGGGCAGACTGACCACTCGGAACATTCTGTCTGTCAAAATAATTCGCAGAGTTCTGTAGGGAAGAGGAACGCTCAGTCTGAGAGATCACACCACGTCCCCTACCCCTAGGAGCTTGCTGAAAACTACCACGACCTCTTTGACCAGATACACCATTCGCACGCTGTAACAAAGCCGGGCAACTATTCTTGTAATGACCTTCCTCTCTGCAATAAGCACACTGATTAGGGCCAGGAAAGAATCGCTGTACATAAGGCTCGGGCTTCTGTAACAATCTCTGAAATTGTGGAGGTTGCTGAAACTGAGGCTGATTCTGACGAGGCGGATAAGCTTGCTGCAAAAGAACTTTTGTCTTTAACTCTTTAGTTTTTTTCTCCACTTTATCCTTCTCATCTTTATCCCTATTCTCGTAATATTGTGCAGTAGCCAATATCTGGGCCAAAGAAGAGACAGCCCATGAACTCTCAGAGTCCTTTAACTTATTAGAAAGTTCAGGAAGCAAATTAAAGACAAATTTATCCACAAACAACCTTTGACCACCCTCCGTACTCATATCCTGACCACTATGATCAATAAACGTCTCTTCAAACCTAGTGAAGAAATCAGATACACTCTTGTCTTTCTTCTGCTTACATGCTGCTAACTTATCCCAATTCACTCGTAAAGCAGGCATCATTGTTTTCATCAAATTAATAATTCTACCTGGTAATTCTGAAACTAGAGGTTCAGGTTTAGCACCTCCCTCCTGTCTACCATCTGCAGCAATAATATTCGCCCAGGTATCACCTAATTCTTGCGCATGATTCTCATGACGAATCTTCGCCCACAAGGGTTGAGGGACTACATTACCCATCAACATATCGATGTCAGCTAAATTCATAATACACGCTTCAACTGTCTGGGACAACTCCTTGTAATAACCAGCAGGATTCTTACGAGGGTCAGGTAAGGTCTGCTTAAGAGCCAAGACCTCTGCTCTCTTCCAAGGGACATGTACCCATACTCGCTGAAAATGAGCCGGAGCGGCAACAATACCCTGATTTACATTTGCCTGAACTGCTTCTTTCCATACTGGAGGAACTTCTCTCATAGGGTACTGTTTCACTTTCCTCCTAACAGAGGAATCAGGTTCATACAATGTCTGAGGCGGAAGTCTAGATCTGAAAGCAAGTATTGTCTCTACGGCATCTGTAACATCAGATTCCACTATCATCCCTTTGGCAAAATCTGACTGAACATCGAGCACATCCTGCGGAATCGGACCCAACTCATTATCTTCCCATTCCTGACGCAGAAAAGTACACATTACATCAAAAACATACCGTTGCTTAGGCGGTTCCCACTGAAAGAAAACATCCATAACTGCTGGCAAATTATACCTCGAAGCATTTAAAATCCACCTACGAGCCAACAAATCCAACACTGTCCGTTCTTCAGAACTAGGAAGCTGACTACGACTCTGCTTACGTTCCGAAACAGGGGTCATATTCAGTGACCCAAACAATGGTGACAACAAATTAGAAACAGTCTCTGTCATTCGTTTTCGAACAGAAGGAGAAGAAGCAGACATAAGAACAGGAGAATAAGTATTCTGAGGCAAGGAAGGTGTAGGGACAAGAACAGTAGAAATCGAAGATGCAGAAGCAGAAGGCAAAGGAGTTTGAGGCTAAGCTGATAACAAAACTGGCGACCCTAGAATGGGCTGCGTAGGAGGAGGCAAAACCATCTGTGGAGCACCAGGTGGCTGAACAACAGCAGGAGGTTGAACAAAGGGTGGAACAACCGGGGGTAATTGAGGCGCAGTAGCACCCTGCACATAGGGAGGAGGCAATCTCAGTAAATGAGAGATCAAAGGATCTTTTTCAGGGTCTTCCATCACTTTCGGAGGAGAAGACGGCAAGGCCGGATAACATTTATCTATGGCCATGCAACGCTGTCTATCTAAGACTTCACTCGCACGCTCTTCTCCATCTTCCTTAAACTGTCTAGCAGCTTGTAGTACTGACATATTTTTATCTTTCCTATCTCTCTTTGCTTGCTTAATTTCTCTCTGTTTGGCTTCCTTACGCCAAAGGCGGAAAGAGTCAAACATTGCCGGCCGGGCTTTCTTCTTAAATAGCTTAATTTCTAGATTGTCCAAAATCTCTGTTTCAAAACTACCATGTGGGGGCCATTGTAAAACACCATCTTTTTTAGTGTAGTGGACCCATACTTCATTATAAGTAATAGGGCCTACTCCATGTTTTGAGTACAATTCATAAGTCGGAGTTCCAACCGGAGGTATCGGACATGAATCCTCCAATCGGGAATCCCTGTTACTACCACAAACAAACCAATTACCAATTTTACCAAAACTAGGCATCTTGCTCACTAGTCTGGTTTCAAACTTCAAAGGGAATCAAAAAAATGATATACTTTGTAAATATACAAGCCCTTCGGCTTTGGATACTGCAGCAGCCAAATCAAAACCAATCAAATCAAAACCAAGTAACCAGACAAAGTCGTGGGAGCGACCCACTTATACTTAACTAAATATCTGTCACGCCACCAGAAGACCGTCTATCGTCTCGCTTTACAGACATCAATCGGAGGGTCCAAGACAAGGCGACAGTCAGGGCAGCAGTCCTTCGCAGCCGTTGGAAAGCGGGAAGCCTCGCAGAAAAGTCCTTTGGTCCACGCCGACATGCAGGGGTCGATGAAGTGGGGGCCCTCCTCCAGAATTTCCTCACGTGGCTCCTCGCAAACTTTGGGCTTGGACCGGTACCACTGAAGTCGCCCCACGTTGGGCGCCAACTGAAGAACCGGGTTTTCAAGTACCCAGCGGCGTCAGGGACACGCCCAGAGTCCTCTAGGTTCCCTTGCCTTGGTATACAGAGACACGGAATACTTCTTGGTGGCGTCAGAGATTAAATTTATTAGCTGCAGCTAGTAGCAGAAATCCCAGTAATACAGCACGATGTACAACTCAAGAAACTGCTCAATTTTACTAAGGCGAGACATCCCTATTTATACACAAAAAGGTACATTTAAAATGCACACCCTGCACCAAAATTCAACCAATAGAAAGTACATGACATCACACAGCATCATACAGTAAAGCTCATTTTACAGTGTCCCAACCCACAAGTTAATATTTAGGCATATCTAAAATATTAATCTGAAAAGCCCACACAAACCTTTAATTGAAGGCGTAACCCATGAAATGAAGGAACAATAAAAAAAGTAGTTTCAGATAATATGCAAGATTAAGAAAGACGTAAAGAAACTTTAAAAGTTAACAAATGTCTTGAATAGTGATTGGAAAAAGTAAATAACGATCTTGCAGGGAAATTGGCTTGGCAGGGTCAATTCCTAGGTGAAAGGCCAGCTTCTAAAATTAACTCCAGCGCACGAAGAAAATCCCTGGTTAATGTGTACATGTGATTAACAACAGGTCAGATTGCTTGGCTCACAAACTAACTTCTGAAGCCTACATAGAAAGCAACACTAGATGGCAGTCACGACACATAGCAAAAACCCAAGTTTCAGAAGAGAAAGTCTTTGAGGAAAGAATACATTTAGATGTTGTTTAAGATCAAGGAAACTTAATGGTTAACAAGGTCCTAATCAGTAATTGGAAAACTCAGTCAACCATCAGCTAGGGAAATTAGTTTTACAGAAAGGTCAGTTACAGTTGAAAAGGGTTACTCTCTGCAGTTCATTCAGAGACACAGAAACCCAAATTAATATATGCACGAAAAGCCACTTGTTCGCTGGGCCCACAGCACTGGCCTACGTAAGGGCAAGATTAAAATGCAGACAGGTTTAAGAATTTCAGAACCACAGAAGTTGGTATTAGCTACCTGTCAGATAAAATAGCGCTTAGGCCTCTATTGACTTGGAGATTAATATGGTGTAAGGAGGAGACAGGATTTAATAGATAAATTATTCAAGACTGTCTCTGGTTGGATAACTGGTTCAAGATCCCTGGGCCAAAATATATTGTACAGTGTTTTAAGGATATTTTTAAATTAAATATTAAGGATGATCCTGCTGCAACATTAGAATTGACGAAACCAGAAATTAAGAATCTGTTTCTATTCTATAGAGGTAAGGGGAACAATGGTACCATTGGACACCTTACTAGTTGTCAATTCTATTTTCGTTACTCAGATGCAGTAGGCTTCCAAACCTATTTGAGCCTGGTAACCAGAGCGCCCCACAGATATGTCCTTACCAGGCTGAGATTTGGGCTTGTGCGCCACCTGGTTTCTTTTCCACGGATTAAAGAATATCCAGCCTCCCCATGTCCGTGTGATGGTCACATCAAACAAAGCACTTTGCACTTCCTCCTAATCTGTGAATTGTTCAGGAATCTCCATGTAGCTTTTTTAAAACCATTATTTTTAAAATATCGCACTTTTACAACTGATGCTGCTATGAGGTTAATTGTCTCAATGAATGAATTGGACTTGATTTCCGAGCACTAGTGTGCTGAAGGACTCGCACGCTGCAACGCTTTTCTGCAGTTAGCGCCAAGCGCTTTATAACTTGCCCGTTTTTGTATTTGTGTTGTACTTACTTTCTTAACCCCTGATTTTACTAGGGTCTTCTCGCCCCTCACCTGCACCATAATAGCTATTACACCGCTGCTTAGCGGGACCGGGTCTGTGGGCTTTCGATTTGTTTTACTAGCGCCGCCATCTTGGGTGTGGTTGTGCCGTTCTGGAGGCGCCGATCGAGCGCTCTAGTGGTGCGGCTCTCTCACGCCCGCCCTACTTAAGTCCAGTCCTCTAGGGGGTCAGCTAGGACTTGATTTCCGAGCACTAGTGTGCTGAAGGACTCTCACGCTGCAACGCTTTTCTGCAGTTAGCGCCACGCGCTTTTTAACTTGCCCGTTTTTGTATTTGTGTTGTACTTACTTTCTTAACCCCTGATTTTACTAGGGTCTTCTCGCCCCTCACCTGCACCATAATAGCTATTACACTTCTGCTTAGCAGGTCCGGGTCTGTGGGCTTTCGATTTGTTTTACTAGCGCCGCCATCTTGGGTGTGGTTGTGCCGTTCTGGAGGTGCCGGTCGAGCGCTCTAGTGGTGCGGCTCTCTCACGCCCGCCCTACTTAAACCTGCCCTCTAGCGCGCAGCGGTGACGCGCAGCGGTCGCGCCTTCCCTGCGCCTGAGTCGTGCTAGAGTCCTGCTCGTCTGCGCTCGTCCGCGCTAAGGAGGCGCCTGGGCAGGGCTCTATACCTTGGCCTTGTGTACTCTACTCTTCTTTACTTAGGTAAGAATGTATTCTAGAGCCGAGCTATTTCATTTTCGTTACAGCACCTTGCCATGTTCTCTTGCTCCTCTACATCCTCTTTGTGGCCCTTTTCATTGCCCTGACTGCGCTTTCTATCTTACATCCCCGGCTCCTATTCTTGCCCACCGGACGGTTTCCCTAGACCTTCCTAACACTACGGTGCCCCCTCATGTGATATCTCAGGGTATTCATGACCTTAAGGTATGCCACCTCAATGTTAGATCTTTGGTTAAGCACCATTTGGACATCCATGACTTTCTTATGGAGGAGACTCCTGACATTCTTTTTATGTCAGAAACATGGCTTCATGTGGAGGCTCTGGCTGCAGTCAATCTGGCGCTTCCTTCCGAATATTCGTTTATCTCCCTCCATCGTAACTCGAGAGGTGGTGGTATTGCGGCT
Organism: Lissotriton helveticus; assembly: GCF_964261635.1. Taxonomy (NCBI): domain Eukaryota; kingdom Metazoa; phylum Chordata; class Amphibia; order Caudata; family Salamandridae; genus Lissotriton; species Lissotriton helveticus. The sequence continues at coordinate 1,029,137,483 of NC_136071.1, forward strand.
GCTGTTAAAACCTGCTACCCATGTACATGGAAGGCGATGGATATAGTTGGTTGCGAATGCGCCCATTTTTCTGTCGCCATCAGCCACCAGTTTACTTTTTCCGGCTTACTCATCTACCAGCCTCCGGGCCCGGATGCTGCCTTTAGGTCAGCTCTTCCTGATGTAGTCGACGCATTGGCCTTAAAGGCCGCCAATTTTAGTGTGGTGGGTGATTTAAGTCTCCATTTTGATTCCCCCTGCTCCCCTGCGGTCAGTACCACTCTTGCCGACTTGGAGGCTCTCCAGTTATTCCAGTCAGTCAATCACCACACTCATGTGGGTGGTCATATCCTGGACCCTTTTTTTACTAATTTAACCTCAGTTAAAGTTTTTCCACCGAGGCCTATGGCCTGGACTGACCACCACTTAATTGAGGTACATCTTGCGCTTCATTCTGCTCCCCTTAGCATTTCTACCCCGGTTACTTTCAGGCGTCCCTGGAAAAAGTTGAAATTGGCTGATTTCCATCAGCTTCTTGGTCTCCATCCTCTGGGCCCCTTTACAGATGTGGAATCTGGTTCTGCTCTCCTTTGTAATTGGCTTACCAAAGCCTTAGATAGGCTGATTCCTATCTCTGAGAGTAAACACCGCCGCACCGAATCTAGCCCATGGTATGATGATTCGCTTCGGCTTCTAAAAAAAATCCTGCAAACAAGCTGAAAGAGTTTGGCGCAAGTCTTATCAGCCCGAGAAGAAAACTTTATATCTTATTAGGATTAAGAACTATCACAAAGCGATCTGTAAGGCCCGCGCTGCCTACTTTTCCCTTGAATTTAGCACCAGTACCAACCCGACTAAACTTATATTCAAGGTGCTTAAAGATCTTACAGCTAGTAGAGCCCCAGCTGCTGAGATCTGCTCCCTTTCCCACTGTGAGGACTTGGCCGCTTTTTTTGTAAAAAAGGTGAAGGACATTTATTGCTCCTTTTCTGGCACTACTATGCCATCTGAGAATCAGGATTTTGTCTCTAAAACTACCACGTTCCTGACTCATTTTCCTGAACTCACAATGGAGGAATTTAACAAATCTGTAGGGAAAGTTAAAACAGGCTCTCCCACGGATCCGTTACGACCTACTCAATTTAGAGAGTCCGCTCTTTTCTGTCTTCCTCCGCTACGAGACCTTGTCAATCAATCATTATCTTCAGGTACGGTCCCGTCTATTTGGAAACAGGCTCAGGTTATTCCCATCTTAAAAAAACCTGCCCTTGATCCTCTGATATTGGAGAATTACCGCCCCATCTCCCTCCTTCCTTGGGCTGCTAAACTGACCGAGGCCCATGTTAATACCATCTTATCTAATCATCTTCACTCTGCGAACTTATTAGATCCTTCGCAGAATGGGTTTCGGCCCGGTCATAGTACCGAGACGGCGTTGCTCTCTATGGTCGAACATATCCGGACTTTGGTAGAATCTTGTCACACTGCGGCACTGGTGCTTCTTGATCTCAGTGCCGCGTTCGACACGGTCTCCCACGCTGTTTTATTACAGCGTTTGGTCGAGGCAGGTGTCGACAATGTGGCACTTGAATGGTTCCGATCTTTTCTATCTGGTCGCACCTTCAAGGTCATCACTCCACCTTTTGAATCCAGATCTCATTCCATTGACCAGGGAGTACCACAGGGCTCTGCTCTTAGCCCCACTCTACTTAACCTTTATGTGCAGCCGCTGGCTGCTGTTGCTAAGCGTTGGAACCTCACCATGATCCTACGCTGACGACACGCAGCTGGCGGTTGCAATAAGTGGGGCTTCTGACCTTGAGGCTGCCAAGTTCCGTGAGGGATTCCTCTCAGTGGCCCTCTGGATGACAGACAACTACCTTCAATTGAACGCCAAAAAAACCGAGGTGCTCATTGTCGGTAAGCAGAGTCATCTTTGAGGTGATAACTGGTGGCCATCTGAGCTTGGCCCGACCCCTACTCCTGTCCCCGAGGTTAAAAACCTAGGGGTCTGGCTTGATTCTCAACTTAATTTTGTTATGCATACAAAAAAAGTGGCCGCCACTTGTTATGGCACTCTCCGCAAACTCAGATCTACTTTTAGATTTTTTGATGCTCCTACTAGACAGCTTATTGTACAAGCCACGATTCTGTCCAGGTTGGATTACGCAAGCTCTCTTTTGCTTGGTGTTAATCAGGCTGAACTCTTAAGACTCCAATGAGTTCAGAACGCTGCCGCCAGGGCTCTGGTAGGCCTACCTAGATTCTGCTTGGCCAAAAAAACTATTCAGAAGCTCCATTGGCTTCCTGTGGCTCAGCGAATCAAGTTTAAGTCCCTCTGCCTCTCGTTTAAAATTCTTAAACATTCGTCTCCTCAGATCCTGGATCACCTTATCTCTCCCTATATTCCCACTCGCTCTCTGAGGTCCTCAAGCCTTCATCTGGCTATAGTTCCACGCTTCAAGAGATCCAGATCCGTTGGCCGCTCCTTTTGTGTGCTTGCTGCCAGGCTGTGGAACTCTCTCCCCGTTCATATCCGTGCGATTGACAGTCTCTTGGTTGTCAGGAGAGCTGTAAAAACGTTCCTTTTTCCACTGGATTTCTAATGTTGTTGTGTTTGTTCTCTTTGGTATTGCTTTGTCCGGTTTTCTGTTCTATTAGCGCCAGGACGCCCCTTTGCTGGGGCATCTGTGCGCTCTATAAAAACGGATAACATAACATAACATAACATAACATGTATGTTTTTTACTGCAACGTATCTCCTTAAATCTGTTGAAGCAAGGAAAAGCATGATGTTTTAAATGTACCCCATTTTAACTGATGGACTTTTTTATAATTTAATATTGACTGTAATTAATTTTATCTTGATGATGTATTTGTACTCGCTTTTATGGTTATTTTTAATGACCCGAATAAAGCTTATTGAAATTGAAATTGAAAAATTGAAATTTATTTTTTACTGCATTCATATGCCACAAAAAGAAAAGTAAAAACCATGTTGCTGCCTAAATGAGGCTGCCATATTTTGAAAGTATGCGCATGCGTGGAGAAGTGTGGAGAAGTGCGGCTCAGGGGTTAGAGGCAGCAGACCCGGAAGCTGAGATCGGTCCTGGACCAGGGTTCAATTCCCCGCCTCGGCGGGGTCTTGGGCTAAAAATTCCACGGACTCGATAATTCTCGCCCCGGTGCCTCCTCGACTCACGGGTTCACACTCTGTGACTCTGGGCAATAGCTTGCTTAATCTCCACAACGGCCCCTCGCGGCGGGATCCCTGACTTTCACCTTGTGGATACCCTGCTATCTCACAGGGGAATACCAGGAAGGGTTCCCTAAGCAAGCGCCGGGAAACCCACTGCGGGTAGCTGTGCGCTATATAAGCTCATTTACATTTACATTCACTCCCAGGTATTCTTTCCATCGTTTTCGTATATGAATTCTGTTTTGGATTATTTATCCAGATAAAACACCATTTTGACAAATAATTTTTGAGGGTGCACACGCCCAATGATGAGTTTGCAATCTTTATGCAAACTTTGCAAATACTCTAGCCTCTTTAATCACAAAAATAGACGCCGCTCAACCCCGGCAAGAAACCCTTTGTAGCATAAATAACAGCGTTAGCGAAAGGGACATAGCATATTTGATGCTGCTGATGTCATAGTAAGTGTTATAGTTGACTTTAACTCATATAGCATCACTGAAAGCATCCTAAATGATGTGAGATATCACAGAAAGCGAAAATAGTTAAGAAGCACATAGTGAGCATGATATTATTAAAACACGTGAATGTGAAAATGAATTTGTCCCTTAATATCACTAGGTAACAACCGCATTATTTTTTATACTTGAAGTCAACGCAATATATTGAAAAAATATGAACGTGTCCAGATTCATTGTAATGAAATATACCGCTCCTATTCGACAAGCTTATTTTTTCCGACAGCCTGTTGTTCTCTAAAATACCACAAGTAAATAAATACAACCTGTTCAGTCGGAGATCATATTCTGCATTAATAACCAGATAGGGCAGACGCTCCTTTAGTCTCCAGTCCATAGCAACTGTTGATTCATGTTATACTTAATTGCTGTGTCATCCGTTGCCATTGACACAACTCTAATGTCCAAAGGTCACCCAGGCGTCTTGAAATCAGATGAAAGAGTGGGGTTCAAACCACTCACCAGAGCAGGAAAAGAATCGACTGGCAGCTCTGTGCGTATCTGCATCTTTAAAATGAGAAACAATACTTGTGTGATGTGCTTTTCACACGCGTGGCTGGGTTTCTTCAATCCACCTACCAGCTGTTGGTTCTATTTTAGCAGTGCTGGATGCCAGAATGCTGTGCCTTCTTCCTACCGCCTGTCCGCACTGCCCCGCTCACCGTCCTCCCCTCACTTCTTCCTCACGCTCTATCATACATACATATCTTCCGGGCTTTAAGTGGGCCGCGTCCCACCGGGTCTGAGCACCGGCAGTTTTTTAAGGGGCACTCGAAACGGGTCTCTATCGGCCTCTGTTTTGTGCGCTGGTCACAGGTGGCCCGTTTTGTTCCGAACTGCAGTGACAGCAGTCTGGAAAAAAGTGCCAGGGCACAAAACAGAGCCCCATAGAAACCCGTTTCGAGACTGCAGGCACATCGATGTACCCTGCTCACAATACTCACAAGTGGAAAGTTATGGCATGATATCATGCCAGGTGTGTGTTGTAGGGGAAGGGAAACCCTTTAAAGAGAGTCATTTTCTCTCTGGATTCCCCTTCTCTTTTTGAAACTAAGGAGCAGCCACATTGTCTGATGTCACCAGGGCTTAAGTGGAAGCTTTTTCAATATTATATAAAAGCCATACTTGCTGTTATTTATCTTATGCAACTAACAACCACTGACAAATCCAATAGTCCTGACTTGTAGGTATGATGCTACTTGTTGTATCATATACCTGGATGCAATGACAGAAACATCAAAATACAAGTCGGGCTGCACACTGCTAAACACAGATTTTTAATGTACTCTTTTTAAGCCACGCCCTCAATTACATTGTCCAAGCCCCTTTGAGAGACCCCCCAGTTTGTTCATCCCACTTAAAGCCCTGCTTATCTTTCCTTACCCTCGTTCCGTCTGCACCTCCTCTCCTCCATCTTCCCCTCTGCAGCTCTTCACTTTGTCATCGACATCATTCCGTCATGCTTCCCGCCCTTCTATTCTGTCCTACTCCGCCATTCCCCTGGTACTCTTCCACCTCCTCTTCTCATCATTTATCTCAGGGCGAGTACTCTTCCCTCTGCCTGCTCACTTAATACATTTAATTTTATTGAGTGTTGATCACATAACAACTGTTTTACATAGCCATTTGCCTTGGAAAAGTATGGATTCACAAGTTGCAAAATAGAAAACATTGCAACTGCATAAATGTCAAAGTCAAAGTATCCAAAGATATGTCAACCGTTTCCCCTAGATTTTCTCAGGCTTCTTGGGGCAACCCCGGAATTTCTAGACTGCTGTCGCCTGTGTGGTGCACTGGTCCATTGCCTGCTTCCAAAAAACCAGTGGTTGAGGGGAAGCTGCTTGCCAGACTCTAGCAATGTCCCTCTTCGCTAAAGCCACCCGATCCTGGTTAGTGTCCTATCCCCAATAGTGCAAAACCAAAGGGGATGATGGACGGAGTGTTGAACATTGCAAGCACTCTCCCCCAGTCAACTGATCTGGGTTTAATCCATCATCATTCTTTAGCTCACTCAGCCACCCCAGTTCAGACATGGCCATATGCAAATCAGTCCGGCCCTGTGCCTCATGGGAACAGCCCAGCCCGAAACCGGCCTCAGAATGCTTGTTTCCAGTCCAGGGGGGACCTGGCCTGGCAGTTCGGGCTGGACTGTTCCCATTGGGCGCAGGGTCAAGACTGATTTGCATATTGATGGGTCCAAACTGGAATGGCATGGTGAGCACAAAAGCGATGGATTGAGGCCCAGATCTCTGTACTGGGGTGAATGTTTGACATTGTTCTGCCTTCCGTCCATCAGTTGTTCTTTTTGCTGGAGTTAGAATACAGCACTTGAACCAAGGATCTACACCTAGGACTCAGGCCCACCTTTGGCATCACATCCTCCAGAAAGTCCCAGTTGACATAGTCAAATGCCTTCTCAAACTCGAATAGAGCAGTTGGGTCCCTCAACACAGCCTGTTCACCTGAAACTCTATTCCACCTTATCTTTATTCACTCAGCCTTGCCTTCCTCCTCACCATGTAACACACACCATAGTTGTGTCCTCATGACTCATCAATCAACCATTTCCCTCTCCTCATCCAGCCTTCCCTCTTCTTTCCTTTTCCCTCCAAATCCTTATCCAAGTATCTCTAATATTTCTTCCTTCTACTCCTGCTTTCATCTTTCCTCAGACCTTCTGTTCCTCTGTGCAACTCATACTCATTCTTTTGTTTCTCTCCTGAACCCACCACTTTTTCTCTTCTGTCCTCCTTAGGTCCTTTTCTCCTCTACCCCCTCATCAGGACTGCATCTAGAGGTCATGGCCACAGTGGTAGAATCATGTAGTCTATGTGACTTGCAATTCACCATCAACAAGTGTAGATGGATAATCCTTTGTGTGCGCTGTGGCAGTGTAGTAGTCATTTTTGTGAGTTTGATAAAAGTAGTTTGTCTTCAGCATGATAAATCTGAAATCACAGTTTATCTCCTCACAGTCAGACCCGACCACTATGAAACCAGGGAAAGACATTGTAAGTAAACTAAATTCACCTCCATATTCTGTGGAAACCAGAGTTATGAAGGTGAGCAGATGTCTACTGGCAATTGTTGCAGGCTCGGGGACATTGTTTTGGGGGTTGGGGGGTGCAATGGTAAATCATTTACAGTAAGGAGTGTACTGAAAATGCAAGGGCAAGATGCAACCTAGACTCTTGGACACTGATCGGTTCTCCATGAAGGTCACTGGAGAAGTAAGAAATACAGGTTTACGGTCTTCTGTTGAAGAGGTAAAAATTGGCTGGTGTTTCTTTAAAGTGCCACATATACATTACAACACATGCATCATAAAAGATGTTTGTACACCAGTGACCATTCCGACCAGCTGATTACAATACAGCCGGTCGCAATTGAAACTGGCCGGTCATTCTGGCTGACTTCCGACGGGGTCAAGAAGCCCGTCAGCCAGTCGGAACCGGCCCATAATCCATATGGACGGCGGTGTACACCGTCCTGATTATAATGCACGGTTTCCGGTAAGGTTTTCATGACGGCCATTATGACATGGAAACCCTGTCAGAACGTGTGTTTGGGAGCCTCTAGCAGGGCCCCCTTTCCCTTGTGGCCTCCGGCTGGAGGCCGAGGTTGCACCCTGTTAATCCCTGCACTTTGTTGCAGGTGCCTGCCACGGGGTCCAGGGATTAACACAATCTCCCATTTCTCTATGGGAGCTTGTGTTACGGCCAGTTTACGGCAGTAACACAAGCTTCCATAGAGAAATGGGAGAATGCATCAGCACCATGTGCGGTCGTGTCATAGTTAGGCAGTTGGGACCGCCAACCGGAGGTTGGTTGGTCCCATTTCAGCTATGGTGTTGGTCGAAAGAAACTCCGAGCGGCATCATAATAGGTCCCATAGTCTTTTAAGCATTAGCATTAGAAATACACATAATCCAATAATTTATAGTTCAATATAAGGTCAAATAGAATATTAGTCAAGATAACAGTAAAAATTGTGATAATGCAGCAAGTGTATTCCATAAAGGAAATTCTCTAATCTCAATAATTTCGAAAAAAATAAAATATACAGTAAGGTGTCAGTTCAGATACTCGATAAACAGTGAGGATGAGAGAATCGATGCAGAAGCAGATAGCCTTTGCAAATTAACCTGAAAACTATTCCCAGCTATAAATTAGCAGACCATCAACAAAAGAGAAGCATTTGTAGCTCACAGTTGAGTCCCCTGTCAGAGAGTCAGGGAAGGAATCCATCCGTAATCTTGGAAAACACACTAATGTAAACACACCATGTTCTAAATGTCAACAAGTGTCTGTTTGTCTGTTGTATTGTCCAATAGGGTTTTAGTAAACTCCTGGGAATAGGCAAATTACTCATCTTCTCACATTTGTGCAGTAGTCTTTCAACATTAGACCTTGAAAAGTTACATCATTCACATTCTGCGGCCTTAACTGTTATTCTCATGAATCATTCTTCCTGTTGCCTCCTCTTCTGCCAGTGAGAACTATCAGTTGTCTAATACAAAACAAATTAATATTCACTAGGTAAAAGTTACAACATCTGCAGCAAAGAGCAGAATATCTTCTTGTGCAAATAATAATTTAAAAGCAAAAACAGGCCTTTGAATGTTAATGCATTATTTGCAGTTAATTTGGCATCAGCAGTTAGGCTAATTTAAATCAGCATATATTTACTTAATTTTTAGGCCTATGACATTTAAGAATAATTACCTATTACAAATTCTCTTGTTTAGTATATGTGCTATTTAAACGTGGACTTTTGCACATTTTTGATAAAAATCTTTTTGTCTGTAAATACATTTTCCTCTTGTAGTTTTACCCCTCTTATGGTTGAGAAATCATCACAATTCATCTTCCCAAAATTAATCTGCTAAAGTGCACTTTTTCCTTCTGCTGAGTCATCAAATTTAATTTTCAGGGTTTCAACATTTCTCAACTTTTTATAGTTTCTATACTTTCTTTTTTCCATTTCTTTTTCTTCTCTGGTTTGCCTTTCTCTTTCTCTATTCTTCTTACTTGATGTATAGCATCTAAATCCTTTATATAAAGTGTATAAGCATATTAAACAAATGCCAATGACTAATACAGGTTTCATTATCACTCCAAAAAGTCCTCCTTCCACTCATGCAAGCTAATTGCCAATGGCAGGAGCTCCTTTACCTAAAGTCCCTAATACACTTGTAGTTTCTAAAGGTTCTAATTCAGGTTTCAGATCAGAAATGTTCTTTGCAAATTCTTGTAACTTTCTACTCCTACTAGGAATGTATGAGCAGCAATGTTGAGCCTTCAACATCTTGCAAGCTTTGCTAACAAAGCATCTAAAGTAAGTAAAACTTTATTCGGGATTCATTTTCCATGAATTACCATAAAAGCAAACATTTCATTAACCAACATTTTCAAATCATTACAGTTTAAAAATTTTGCATCAAATTAATTAAGTAAAACGGTTTAGCTATTGTGATTATGAAGGTTGACCCTTGACTTAAAAATGCATTTTAGGAATGTACTGACGACTTTACAAACATATTCTGAGCTTAAAAATTGTAACTTCAGCATTGCAGGGCGACATTTACGAAGTCCAAAAGATTTCAGCAATGGAGTTAAAAAAAGTCTTCGATGGACAGAGTAATATTTACAGAACAAAACCGTATGTATTCTTGACTGGTCAGATATTCCATCACAAGGACAGGGAATTAAACTCTCGTCCCAGCTATTTCTATTTGGGAATGCTACTATCCTGTGAAAAATGTTCAATCTGAATCTCGTTAGTAAAAATCGTTCGATCTGCGAGACTGCATAGGTTAGGTATGGTTCCATCTCAATAGTCGTCATAACTGCCAGAGAGTGCTGTACTGATGGTTTATTAATCTCCTCAGTTATACGTAGTTCTTCAAAGTAGCTCAGCGCCTTAGCCTTGAGCTCTTTCTTAGGAATTCTGGCTATAGTATCGGGATTATAATAAAAGTCAGCCATTCCTAGATTAACAAAACATCTAAAGCTAATCGATCTTGCAAAACCATTGATCTATTATCCACAAATTCTGTGCTAGTAGCCAGCAAAGCGCCAGATATACTAGTAGCCAGTTTATCTGTTATTGCTGATAACTTTCAAGTTTTTTATCCAAAAATATCTCCCACTAATTGTGTCCCATTATTAGTATTACACTAAATCATCTATACTATTCACATGATACATTTTAGGAACCAATAAAGCTAAATAGCAGACACCCTCACAATCAGAAGGTAACTGGAAATAAGCATCTTGACCATAAACAAAGTAAACACCAGGAATAACTGCTTCTTCTCCTTTAGAATTTGAACAGGTCATACCGAATTATCAAATGTGTGTTCACAATTGATTACACCAATTTGTATCTTTTTAAACTGTTTTCTCTTTTTGTAAACACATAATTTTCCTTTTTGCAGTCAAGATAACAGAAAATATTGGAATAATGCAACAAGCACATTACCTAATCTAAATAATTTGTAAAAAATTAAAATCTAGAGTAGGCCTAGGGGGTCAGGGTATGACTGAGTCCTGAGTCTTAAGATGGCTGCTGCCACATCATTGGTGATAAGGTTGCAGCTATTCAGAACTCGGCATGCGATCTGTCGGGTCCTTGGATGCTGCAGCAGCAAGAAATATGCAACGTTTTTTATTAATAATTGTTGAAAACCTACTGAACAGATTCACAACAAATCAAAAAACTCACTCTTTTTGTACCAAGATCTAGCTGTCTGCCAAAATGTGTTTTGGGGTCCACATTTTCTCGGCGCCCATTTGACAGATCACCCCAAAATGTTTGATAAAGGAGCTCAGGTGAAAGTACTTTTTTCTGGAAAATGTCATGCCGATTCCTCAAACAGCACCAAAGTTATCAGGAAAATAAAAAATGCTTTTCCTATGAAAATGTGGTCCTAACTATAACTACCCAGTGGCAACCACCACTGGGTAATTAACACACATATATATGTATGTATTCATTTATATATATATATATGTATATGTTTTATATATATATATATATATATATATATAAAACATATATATATATATTATATATATAATGTGCATATAAATAATGTATACATATATATACAGTATAGTTGTACTCAATTGACCATTGGTCAGCGGACTTCCGCCAATGGCAGTGACTCTGGTGAATTAAAGGTGGGGAAGGAGTGACTCCTGGCTATACAGCAGCATCTGAGGAAGGCCGTCAAGGCTGAAATGCATTATGCAAACGCTGTTTTAATTAAAGACTCTTCAAAGTTATCCCCCGATTGGCCTCTACCTGTTTCCTGTTGGAGTGGGTGTCTGTGGATATTATTGCGTCGGCCAGAGACGCGTGAGAGGTCCCGTTCTGCCAAGAGGCCGGAGCTTTACTGGCATCCGCTGCGTGCAGCTTGTCGTTGGTTCAAGGGATTGAATAGACTCCGGCCCGCCCCGAAGCACACGCCTGTACCCTGGACGGCTGCGGGATGCAGCATATCATAGATATGGAGAAACGGATTCACTGCAACTCCGTTTTCACGATCCAGCCGGCACACGTGCAACGAGGTTAGAACGTCAAGGGGGACCAGAGGAGAGTCGGCGATTGAATCTGTACCAAGACTCCAGATTACCAAACCCTACACCTTGCCAGTATATTCAGCCACAGCCATGCAACACTCACCCAAGCCTACATCATTATGGGAATTGTAGTTGTGGGAGAACTACAGTATAGTTGTACTCAATTGACCATTGGTTAGCGGACTTCCGCCAATGGCAGTAACTCTGGTGAATTAAAGGTGGGGGAGGAGTGACTCCTGGCTACACAGCAGCATCTGAGGAAGTCCGTCAAGGCTAAAATGCATTATGCAAACGCTGTTTTAATTAAAGACTCTTCAAAGTTATCCCCTGAGTGGCCTCTACCTGTTTCCTGTTGGAGTGGGTGTCTGTGGACATATATATATATATGCCAACCGACTACTTGCTGCGAAGTAATCCAGGGACACAGCGAGGTTCACTTCAGGAGTCTTTATTCACACGTGATTTACAGCATGATGCATTTCGGCACCTTCGCCTTCCTCAGATGCTGTTGGTTTACTGGCTGTCACCTCCTCCCTCCTTTTGAATTTACTTGGGTACTCCCATTGGTGGGAAATCAGCTGGCCCTGCAGTAGTCCCGGTAGATGCAGCATAATGAACAACCAAAAAACAATTGAGGAAGGGTAGAGGCAGTAGTGATAGAATCACCCTCCTGTACGTTGTAGATAACCAGAGATTCTGTCAATGTGAAAAAGTGGCTAATTTTATTTATTTTTTGTATTGAGGTGAAAACTCTGTGTTTAAGAGTACCGGTGTGTGCTCTCTTCGCGGGTTGTCGAAGGAGAGCACTATGTGCTTTTAAAATACCCCTCACACACTATGAATCCCATAGTGTCATGCTTCATCATAGGGGTCTTCCCGTCCCTCTACGGGGCGGGGCGTGCTATGAAATGCTTCTGCTTCTTAGGGTTAAAATCGCCGGTTTAGTGACCGCTAGCGAGAAATCGCGTTATTCCTACCCTAGCGCAGCTCCGTGGATTTCTCGCTAGCGGTCACTAAACCGGCGATTTGAACCCTAAGACGCAGACTCATGGGGCAAACACCATTTGCAACGAGTGGACCAGAATAGGTCAACCTTTTTCAAAAGCTTCACCAGGGGCCCACTCAAGCCCAGAAGCATTTCCTGGCGGCTTATTTTTGCCTCCATGAATAGGACTTTAGGCATACAACATTTTACCTAGAATTGAGTATTGTTGGTAGGGACCACCATAGGTCCTGATGAATAAGCAGAAGGGGTCTGCTTATGAAACATGTCATGTCGACCAAGTAGTTAACATATTCTGTTCTACTCCTTTCTAACCCCTTTTTACTGTTCCCAGCCAGAGAAGTGAATACATAGTTTTTTCTACTAGCCAGGGAATTTTTAACTTTTCAGTATTATCACCACACTTCAGTAGGTCCCCACCTTCACCATTCACCACTACCACCACACCACACATAGCCTATCGTCACCATTTCAGTGCTCCCGCGTAGTTCGTAGGTCGTAGCACGCCCCGCCCCGTAGAGGGACGGGAAGACCCCTATGATGAAGCATGACACTATGGGATTCATAGTGTGTGAGGGGTATTTTAAAAGCACATAGTGCTCTCCTTCGACAACCCGCGAAGAGAGCACACACCGGTACTCTTAAACACAGAGTTTTCACCTCAATACAAAAAAATAAAAAATTAGCCACTTTTTCACATTGATAGCATAATGAACAACTACTTCTCCCAGCATACACCAGAGTGTGTTGGTAAAACTGCAGGGTCGATTTACAACTCTGAAAATTACCTCGCAAAAGGAGGGGCCTTGTTGCGGCAGTTAACCCCATACATGTAGTGACACAGACTCCCTCCGGTCCCCAACGTCCCAGCCCCAAAGTCAGGAAACAGAGCTGGGCCGTAAAGCGGGAGGAGCTCAACCCGCTTCCCCATGCAGTCACGGTCTGTCACTGACAGCGGCCTCTTGCCTGGTCCATTTCGGAGGCAGTCCGGGGAACAAACAATCCCTTGATTCACCTTTTCTTCTTCTTGCCAGCAAAAGTCCCGGGACACTTGTTGAACGGGTCCCTGTACAGCGTTCCTGGCAGACGCAGAAAATATGCCACACGACCACTTGCTTCGAAGTATTTCAGGGACACAGCGGGGTTCACTTCAGGAGTCTTTATTCACACGTAATTTACAGCATGATGCATTTCGGCACCTTTGCCTTCCTCAGATGCTGTTGGTTTACTGGCTGTCACCTCCTCCCTCCTTTTGAATTTACTTGGGTACTCCCATTGGTGGGAGATCAGCTGGCCCTGCAGTAGTCCCGGTAGATGCAGCATAATGAACAACTACTTCTCCCAGCATACACCAGAGTGTGTTGGTAAAACCGCAGGGTCGATTTACAACGCTGAAAATTACCTCGCAATAGGAGGGGCCGTGTTGCGGCAGGTGACCCCATACATGTAGTGACACAGACTCCCTCCTATCCCCAACGTCCAAGCCCCAAAGTCAGGAAACAGAGCTGGGCCGTAAAGCGGGAGGAGCTCAACCCGCTTCCCCATGCAGTCACGGTCTGTCACTGACAGCGGCCTCTTGCCTGGTGCATTTCGGAGGCGGTCCGGGGAACAATCAATCCCTTGATTGACCTTTCTTCTTCTTGCCAGCAAAAGTCCCGGGACACTTGTTGTATATTCATCTTTATTTTTAATTTATAAAATGTAATGGCATTCTCCTTCTTAACTGCATTTAAAAATAAAGACTATTTGCTTTTTTTAATTTGAAGGCATCTTCAAACTATTTTTGTGTAATTCAATCATCTGAAAAAATTATGGACTACGTTACTCATAATTCTGTGATAAAGGCGTTTGTTAAACCTGACATGGATACTTGTTGGGATATTTTGCAATAAAATGTTCGCAAATAGTTATGTAATTTCTGTATTTAAATAATGAATGTTAAAAGGTGATAAAGCGGGGGGCGTGGCTTGGACGCCGAGGAAGGATGGCGGCTTTCATGTGAGCTCCGCTCTGCCGCGGACCTCCGCCGCTCATTACGGACCTCATTTGTCACCCTAAGGAGCCCAACCAGCGTTTTCCTTCGTCGGAAGGTGGCCTGAGCATGAGGGACGCTCGGTTTCCTGGGCCGTGAGCATTTTCCACAAGTTTTCGCTGCCGGTAATTTTTTTCTCTTGCTGCGAATGCGGGCACCGGCCATTTTGTGCTGCCGAGCCCGCGTTTCCACCGACTTTCATGCTCATTATCGATGTGGCCTTTCTTCAGCATGTTAATTTCTCGCGGGTCCACCAGGGCTCTTATATCAGTTTGTGTGTGGTATAAAACGCGATAATCTCTCTCAAATTCATGCTGGCAATGTACCAAATGCTTTTACCTGTTTCCTCACATGGAAAACGGCCGCAATTTTGCAGACTGTTCTAATGAGCTTTGGATGTCCTGCAATATATTGCCATATTATTTACTGGCTGATGCTTTACTGTTTTTCATGAATGGCTATATTTTTGCTACGGAAATATAATATATCTTGACTGCACTTGACTTCATACCTCAGGGAATGTTCTCCTTTTCTCCTGCCTTAATATTTTTTAAAGCTATTTTTGACCTGTTGTATGCTGAAGATTTTTGACCCACTTATATTGGCTTTTCTTTGCATTGCTACACCCTGAACCATCATATCCAAGTGCATTGTCAGTGCTTTTTTTTTTTTTTTTTGTCCATTTTCAACATGGCTCATGACTCCAGTAATGCTAAAATTTCTGTGTCTGGAACAAAATCAAAAAGACCTAAAAATGACCCGCCTTCGCCTATTCTCTCATCTTCGAATCCTATTTTGAAAACCATCCTGGAAGAAGTGCGTGGTCTACAACCTTTCATTTCGGCTACCAAAGAAAAACTTAAACAAATTGAAGAAAGATGGGCTGTAATGGAAGGTAAAGTGTTGCATTTGGAACAACGTGTCAGTGATATTCAAGATGTCTCCTCAAAGATTCCCTTATTGGAACAAGAGATCCATAAGCTGACGCTTCACGCCGAAGACCTTGAAAATCGTAATCGAAGAAATAACCTGCGCCTTTACGGCCTTCAGGAAAATATTGAGGGGCCTGACATGTTAAAGTTTCTACAGAAATTTCTTCCTGAACTTTTGGATCTTCAACCTGTGTCACATCCTCTCAACATTCAAAGAGCTCATCGGTTAGGACGTCTTAATCCCAACGCAACTAAACCCCGTGGCATCATTATGCTCTTTCTTGAATTTACTGAACTAATGTCTGTGTTGAAGGCTGCTAAGCTTAAACGACGTCTCATATGGTCTGCACATAACATCTTTATTTCTCAGGACCTCTCTAATGCAACGAATGCACGACGTAAAGAATGTTTGAATCTCCGTCCACAGATGAGACAGTTGAATATCCAATATGGCATCCTTCATCCGTGTTTTTGTAAAATTACACACACCGGACGTACTCGCTCTTTTGATGATTCACAAAAACTTAATTCTTATTTGCAGAATGTCTCCCCATCTGGCATGGACACTAATATTTGATATTTATCTGTTCCTTGCTCAAATTGTTTTTTTATTTGTATTCTTTATGTCTCCTATGTAATTTTCTATTAAGTGTTTATTCTCTTCTCCTGAGGTTCTGTTTCATCATCTCCTTTCCCCGCTCGCTGGAGTCCGTCTCCTTTCTGGCGTTATTGCGCTCCTGCTGCTTCGGTTTCTACTCTCTTTTCAGACCTGGCTCTTATGCCTTGATCTGTCCATTTATTTCTTCTTTTTCTTTCTCATCTTTTTCCTTCTACCATCTCCTCTTTTCTTCTTTCTTCTCTTCTGGTTCTGTCTTATTCCTCGTGTATCCTTCTTCTTCTTCCTTCCTGAACGATCTCTTTACTGTTACTTATGGTTTCCTTATTTCTCATTCTCCTCTATTAATATATTCAATGTAATGTACTGTCTTATGTTGTTTGTTTTGGGTATTGTATCCGCATGTAGGACCTCTGTTTATTGTGTCCTTTTTTTTAATCGTCTCCTTGCAGTGTCTCAACTTCAGTTGTCTCCCATCCTCCCTACCTTTCGTCATGTGTAATTTTGTAACGTGGAACGTTCGAGGTCTTGGACACCCTGTCAAGCGTCAAAAGGTACTATCTCATTTATCTAAGCTTAATTCCCAAATAGTTTTCCTCCAAAAAACTCATTGTACGGATGTTGAATAGCTTAAATTGAAAAGATAATGGGTGGGTCAAGTTGTCTTTTCTCCCACTGCTAACAAAAAAGGAGGTGTTGCTATATTATTTCATAAAGCTCTTCCAGTTCAAATTGTATCCACTCAAAATGATGATGATGGTCGTTGGGTAATGGCTAAGATTGTAATTCAAAATAAGACATTACTATTGTTAAACATTTATGGTCCTGTTCGACCTGACCCTAAATTTTGGAACGACATTAAAATTCTTATCTCCTCAATTGACTGCCCCAATATTGTGGTTGCTGGTGACTTCAACCAGACCCCCCTGGGGGTGATATTTGCGCTATACAAATACAAATATTATGGTTATGGTTTTCTGATAGACTCTCCTCTTGTAAATTTCTACCAGATAAATCCCACAAATCTTTTCAATCAGCCATTGCCTCTCGTCCTTTTTTCGATGTTTGGAAAACCTGTAATCTCGACTCCCTTGAATATACTTTTTTTTCCAATGTACATCATACCCGCTCTAGGATCGACTACATTTTGGTTAGTAAATCTCTCCTCCTATCCATTCAGAAATCCGAAATTGGTTCTATCTTTATTTCTGATCATGCTCCTGTTTACGCTGTCCTGGACCTTTCCCAGTCTTCCTCCAAATTTAGTCTTTGGAAATTTAGTTCCTTTCTTTTATCTGACAAGGATTTCATAAAGGAAGTTACTGTTTTTATTAATGAATTTTTTACTTTCAATAACCCGTCTGACACCTCTATTCCTAACAATTGGGATGCTTTTACAGCCGCTTTTCAAGCCTTTACTATTTCCCATGACTCAAAAAAAAAGAAATTCAATAGATCTAAATATGACACTCAATTGCAGAAAATTAAGAATCTAGAACATATATATTTTACCTCCAAATCCAATGTCGCTCTGCAGGACCTAATTGTTGCAAAAACTGAGCTCAATAAAATTGCCACCATTGAAGCATGTAATACCCTACTCAAGATAAAGTCTAAATACCATGGGGGTCAAAATAAAGCAGGGAAAATGCTAGCAAACTATCTAAAAATTAAATCTGAGCGCAAAACTGTTGGTCCTATCCTCAATGAATCCATCCATAAACTAGTCTCATCGGATGAAGAAATTGCTGAGGTCTTCCATGATTACTTTCAATCTCTTTATACCAATGATACTCATCCCACTTCCCAGAATTTAACTTCCTTTTTCAATGGTCTCCCCTCACCGCCCTCTCTTCCTGACGAATTTGACCAATCGGAGAGGGATATTACTCTACAGGAAGTGCTCCAGGCCATTAATTCCTTGAAAAAATTGAAAACCCCAGGCCCTGGTGAGATTCCTGTTGAGTTTTACTCTACTTTCCATTCCATTTTTGCTCCTAAACTATTGCAACTTTTTAATTCTTTCATTACTGACGCTAAGGCCTCTGGGTCCTTTATGGATGCACTAATTGTCATTATTCCAAAACCTGACAAAGACCATTCCCATTGCAAAAATTATCGTCCCATATCATTAATTAATTACGACTGCAAAATTTTTGCTAACATTCTTGCTTCCCGCCTTGATTCCATTATCCCCTTATTGATTAAAACCGATCAAGTTGGATTTGTATAAGGCAGATTAGCTTCAGATAATGCTCGTATGTTCTCTAATATTATTTCCCTCAGCAAACAATTTAAGGATCCACTTGCAGCCCTATCTTTAGATGCTGAGAAAGCTTTTGATCGCATTAATTGGCAATTTATGTTTGAAACTCTCCAGTGGTTTGGCTTTGGTCCCTCTTTTATTTCATATGTTAAACTCTTATATTCCTCCCCTCCTGCAAGTATTTTTGTTAATAACCAATTCTCCAGATTTTTCCCATTATCTAGAGGTACAAGGCAAGGTTGTCCTCTTTCCCCTTTATTATTTATCCTTTGCCTTGAACCCTTTTTAGAACGTATTAGGGCTAATTGTAGGATTTCTGGTTTTAAATACTCCTCTGTTGAAACTAAACTTTCTACATACGCAGATGACATATTGATTTATATGGCTAACCCGGTTGAATCAGTTCCCCACTTTTTGGATGAGGTCAGTTTATACTCTTCTATTTCTGGTTATAATCTCAACGTATCCAAAACTGAAGTTCTACCCTTGAATTCTATTTGTTATCAATATATGTTTAATAATACTGATTTTTCCTGGTGTCCCTCCAAAATCAAATACCTTGGTATTTGGTTTTCCTCATCCTTGTCTGATACGCTTAAGTTTACCTTTAATGCCCTTTTACAAAAACTTCCATCCCTTCTCCAAATTTGGTCCCCCTTATATCTTTCTTGGTGGGGTAGGCTAGATACTATTAAAATGATGATTGCCCCCATGTATTATATACTGTCTCTATGCTCCCCATAAAAATTCCTAATGTATATTTCTCTCGTTTAAACTCTATTTGCACCAAATTCTTATGGAATAATAAACACCCCCGTATTGCTCTGAGCAAACTTATTTGTCCCAAGAATGAGGGTGATGTTCGCTTCCCTAAAACCTATCATTCTGCTTTTCTGATTAAACAATCCTTTTCCTTATCCTTTGACTTTTTGGAATCCCCTACTCCCCGATGGGTTCTTTTTGAACGCTCACTGTTAAAGGACTTTTCCTTCCATCATATTGTTTTTATGTCAAACTGTATCTTTTTGGTCAAAATCCCCATTTTAAAATACTCCCCAACGTTGATTTATAACACATTTTCTAAAGATTTCACTCCTCTTCAATGCTTTTTATCTTCCATTGTGTGGTACAACAAATTTCTTAAATACAAGGGCAAATCTTTCTACTACAAACACTGGAAAGAAAAGGAAGTCCTATGTGGTCATCAGTTTCTTTCTAACTACTCTATCATTCCCTTTCATGATCTACAAACCACATATCTATTACCTGACTCCTTTTTAAGTGAATATATCATCATTACCACTTCCATACAATCGCATTTGTCTACATTTTCACTACCGTCTGCACCACTCTCTCTTGCCCCCACTTCTCTGCTTTACCCTTTATTTTTGTCTCAGCGACCTAAAGCTGCACTTGTATATAAGTTATTGTTATCTAATGTTACTGCTCGTTCTAAGTCAACTATTGAGACTGTTTGGGAAAATGACCTGGCCGTTTCCATATCTGTTTCAACTTGGGATAGGTTATGGTCCAAACTGTTTAAGGTTTCTGCTGCTGCACGTATTACTCCATCTTTGTTTTTTATTTATCACAGAGTTATTATTACTCCCATTAGTATTTGTAAGTTCTCACCCACCTCTTCCCCACTTTGTTGGTCATGTTCTAAGGAAACGGGCACACTTAAACATCAATTATATGAATGCTCATCTGTTTTATCCTTTTGGAACTCTGTTTGGAATATTTGCATGAAAATGTTTAAATTTAACACTCCGTTATCATTTTTGACTGTATTTTTAGGCTCTTTATCATCTGATTTAGATATCGTACTTTCTAATGCTAGATTGCTTGATCTTTCTATTGCTTTAGCTTTTAAAGTTATTTTATCCTCTTGGAAGGATAACTCAAAATTGGCTGTAACTACCTGATGGAATTTTATTTGTGATGAACACAGGATTGCTGTTGCTTCCTCTACATCTGTTTCTTTAAAAATTAAATGTGATCTTCTTTGGCTTCCCTTTACTGCCTACCTTTCTTCTACTTCTTCCTTCCAATGATTCTCTCTTTTCTTTTCTTGCAAATATTTCCTCCATACCTGATTTGAATTTCTCTCTCCTTCCTTTTCCCTTCCTTTTCTGTTACTTCCTCCTTCTCTTTCTTCTTTTTGTTCTCATACAGTTTTCATATGTTTTGCCTCATGTATTATTTTATTCAGTTCAACATATGTTTTTCTATGGCTTGTGTAATGTTTTTCACAAAATCCTAATAAAAATTTCTTAAACAAAAAAAAAGGTGATAAAGCATTTAAAATGTACATTTCTGTAGCTTTATTCCATGTCTCAGAAGAATCAATATTAGAAACTCCTTGTCAATAAATGTTCTTTTTGTTTTCCTGCTGTTTTCCTCCTAAAGCTCTTGTGTGCACAAGTTCTTCTCTTTCAAAGGTACCTCAAGAGCCCTACAGATCTGCTCCTCTTTCAACCTCAAAATAGATGACTCTGAAACAGTTACTGCATCTGTGATGTTTAACATTCACAGACACAGCAACATTCACAGTCGAGGAATATTGATTCACTATTTCCAATTGAAAACAAATCACACATATGGAAGTTTTTTTTAAAAATAGCGAATATTAAGAAATCGCTATTTGGTAACTGTAACGGATATTACATAATTGGTTACATGTATGAAGCATTTTTGCTTTTGAAAATGGGCCAATTCTCAGAATCGCGAACACAAAAAATGCTGTTCACATGTATCAAACCCTATTTTGCGATTCGGTAACCTGTACCAAGTCACCAAATGGGTTTGCGATTCAGTATTTGGAAGGGGCGTGTTTAGGGCGTCCCTTCCAAATACAGAATTGCTGCAGTATGTATACATGTTTTGTGACCGTAAATGTGGTTGCAAAACATTCACATTTACCACCAACTTCAAGTTGGTGGTAACCCTTTCCATTTGTGGATATATGACAGGGTGCGCACGAGTGTGGTCCTGAGGCGGAAAGCCGGGACTTTGTGTGAGAGTTTGCTTAGTGACTGCTAATATTTAAAACTGCACTTTGCGACCGTATTTTTGTCACTCATTTTGTTTTTAACAATTTTGATATTTCGTTGTAACTGCGGGAACTGACCTGCTCAAATTGTTCCAACTGCCCTCTTGGCCTTTTGCCTGATCGCCCCACCGCAGCCGATTAGGTGCTGCCTGGGGTCCTGCCCACTAGCCGCCATCTTGGGTGAGGAGCAGGGCGAGCGGACCAGAGCTCGGCCCCTCCCGCCCTCGCCGGCATAAAAACCTCGTTAATGCTTGCGCCCCCGATTGACAGGGTGTGCACGAGTGTGGTCCTGAGGCGGAAAGCCGGGACTTTGTGTGAGTGTTTGCTTAGTGCCTGCTAATATTTTAAACTGCACTTTGCGACCGTATTTTTGTCACTCATTTTGTTTTAACAATTTTGATATTTCGTTGTAACTGCGGGCACTGACCTGCTCAAATTGTTCCAACTGCCTTCTTGGCCTTTTGCCTGATCGCCCCCACCGCAGCCGATTAGGTGCTGCCTGGGGTCCTGCCCACTAGCCGCCATCTTGGGTGAGGAGCAGGGCGAGCGGACCAGTGCCCTGCCCCTCCTGCCCTCGCCGGCATAAAAACCTCGTTAACGCTTGCGCCCCCGATTGACAGGGTGTGCACGAGTGTGGACCTGAGGCGGAAAGCCACGACTTTGTGTGATCGTTTGCTTAGTGACTGCTAATATTTTAAACTGCACTTTGTGACCGTATTTTTGTCACTCATTTTGTTTTAACAATTTTGATATTTCGTTGTAACTGAGGGAGCTGACCTGCTCAAATTGTTCTAACTGCCCTCTTGGCCTTTTGCCTGATCGCCCCCACTGCAGCCGATTAGGTGCTGCCTGGGGTCCTGCCCACTAGCCGCCATCTTGTGTGAGGAGCAAGGCGAGCGGAAAAGTGCTCGGCCCCTCCCGCCCTCGTCGGCATGAAAACCTCGTTAACGCTTGCGCCCCCGATTGACAGGGTGTGCACGAGTGTGGTCCTGAGGCGGAAAGCCGGGACTTTGTGTGAGCGTTTGCTTAGTGACTGCTAATATTTTAAACTGCACTTTGCGACCGTATTTTTGTCACTCATTTGTTTTAACAATTTTGATATTTCGTTGTAACTGCGGGCACTGACCTGCTCAAATTGTTCCAACTGCCCTCTTGGCCTTTTGCCTGATTGCCCCCACCGCAGCCGATTAGGTGCTGCCTGGGGTCCTGCCCACTAGCCGCCATCTTGGGTGAGGAGCAGGGCAAGCGGACCAGTGCTCGGCCCCTCCCGCCCTTGCCGGCATAAAAACCTCGTAATGCTTGCGCCCCCGATTGACAGGGTGTGCACGAGTGTGGTCCTGAGGCGGAAAGCCGGGACTTTGTGTGAGCGTTTGCTTAGTGACTGCTAATATTTTAAACTGCACTTTGCGACCGTATTTTTGTCACTCATTTTGTTTTAACAATTTTGATATTTCGTTGTAACTGCGGGCACTGACCTGCTCAAATTGTTCCAACTGCCTTCTTGGCCTTTTGCCTGATCGCCCCCACCGCAGCCGATTAGGTGCTGCCTGGGGTCCTGCCCACTAGCCGCCATCTTGGGTGAGGAGCAGGGCGAGCGGACCAGTGCCCTGCCCCTCCTGCCCTCGCCGGCATAAAAACCTCGTTAACGATTGCGCCCCCGATTGACAGGGTGTGCACGAGTGTGGTCCTGAGGCGGAAAGCCACGACTTTGTGTGATCGTTTGCTTAGTGACTGGTAATATTTTAAACTGCACTTTGTGACCGTATTTTTGTCACTCATTTTGTTTTAACAATTTTGATATTTCGTTGTAACTGCGGGAGCTGACCTGCTCAAATTGTTCTAACTGCCCTCTTGGCCTTTTGCCCTGATCGCCCCCACTGCAGCCGATTAGGTGCTGCCTGGGGTCCTGCCCACTAGCCGCCATCTTGTGTGAGGAGCAAGGCGAGCGGAAAAGTGCTCGGCCCCTCCCGCCCTCGTCGGCATGAAAACCTCGTTAACGCTTGCGCCCCCGATTGACAGGGTGTGCACGAGTGTGGTCCTGAGGCGGAAAGCCGGGACTTTGTGTGAGCGTTTGCTTAGTGACTGCTAATATTTTAAACTGCACTTTGTGACCGTATTTTTGTCACTCATTTTGTTTTAACAATTTTGATATTTCGTTGTAACTGCGGGCACTGACCTGCTCAAATTGTTCCAACTGCCCTCTTGGCCTTTTGCCTGATCGCCCCCACTGCAGCCGATTAGGTGCTGCCTGGGGTCCTGCCCACTAGCCGCCATCTTGTGTGAGGAGCAGGGCGAGCGGACCAGTGCTCGGCCCCTCCCGCCCTCGTCGGCATAAAAACCTTGTTAACGCTTGCGCCCTCCATTTGACAGGGTGTGCACGAGTGTGGTCCTGAGGCAGAAAGCCGGGACTTTGTGTGAGCGTTTGCTTAGTGACTGCTAATATTTTAACTGCACTTTGTGACCGTATTTTTGTCACTGATTTTGCTTTAACAATTTTGATATTTCGTTGTAACTGTGGGCACTGACCTGCTCAAATTGTTCCAACTGCCCTCTTGGCCTTTTGCCCGATCGCCCCCACCGCAGCCAAATAGGTGCTGCCTGGGGTCCTGCCCACTAGCCCCCATCTTGGGTGAGGAGCAGGGCGAGCGGACCAGTGCTCGGCCTCTCCCGCCCTCGCTGGCATAAAAACCTCGTTAACGCTTGTGCCCCCGATTGACAGGGTGTGCACGAGTGTGGTCCTGAGGCGGAAAGCCGGGACTTTGTGTGAGCGTTTGCTTAGTGACTGCTAATATTTTAAACTGCCCTTAGCGACCGTATTTTTGTCACTCATTTTGTTTTAACAATTTTGATATTTCGTTGTAACTGCGGGCACTGACCTGCTCAAATTGTTCCAACTGCCCTCTTGGCCTTTTGCCTGATTGCCCCCACCGCAGCCGATTAGGTGCTGCCTGGGGTCCTGCCCACTAGCCGCCATCTTGGGTGAGGAGCAGGGCGAGTGGACCAGTGCTCGGCCCCTCCCGCCCTCGCCGGCATAAAAACCTCTTTAATGCTTGCACCCCCGATTGACAGGGTGTGCACGAGTGTGGTCCTGAGGCGGAAAGCCGGGACTTTGTGTGAGCGTTTGCTTAGTGACTGCTAATATTTTAAACTGCACTTTGCGACCGTATTTTTGCCACTCATTTTGTTTTAACAATTTTGATATTTCGTTGTAACTGCCGGCACTGACCTGATCAAATTGTTCCAACTGCCCTCTTGGCCTTTTGCCTGATCGCCCCCACCGCAGCCGATTAGGTGCTGCCTGGGGTCCTGCCCACTAGCCGCCATCTTGGGTGAGGAGCAAGGCGAGCGCACCAGTGCTCGGCCCCTCCCGCCCTCGCCAGCATAAAATGGTTCCCCCACCCCGGAAGTGCAGAGGACGGGCGCAGCGGGCGTGCCAAAGGCAAGCCCGTCTGCGCCCATCTTAACCGGACGGGACCAGGAGCCACAACCCCTAACCCTCCTGCTAATGAACTGGCCAAGACAACCTAGACTAACGTAATACATAGGGGAACTCTTGAGACACAACATACAAGCCCAACAGGGTCTCCCCTCTGTGCCAAAGTTGTACCTCCAAAAACTATGGGCCCCTTTTGCTGTCGAAATTGCAGATGGGATAGTAATCCCACATACCATCCTATGCAAAGAAACCCCTCAAATCGTGACATCAATTGCATTTATCTCAATGCAAGATCTCTCCCTAAACACTCCATTGAAATATGGGATACCTTAAACGAAATCAAGCCAGACCTAGTTTTTCTTACCGAAACGTGGTTGGATCGTCACAGCACCCCGGATATTGCAACTGCACTCCCTACTGGGTATAAAATCTTAAACCTGAATAGATCAAATAAGAGAGGGGCAGGGGTGGCCATATTATTTAAAGAAACTTTCACCTTTTTCCAAGAAGTAACCATACAAATTGGCAAACATGAAGTCCTGATATTTACAGTCAACATAAACACACAAGCAATATTCGGCGGTGCAATCGTATACAATCCCCCGGGGAGCACGGCAGAATTCAGCACCCAGCTCCTTTCTCAAGTTCTTCCCAGCTGTCTCAAAACTAAAAAATTTCTAATTTTAGGCGACTTCAATGTCCATTACGACAATAACAACAACCCCCTAACCAAACGCTTAGCAGATGACATGAGAATTCTGCAACTGACACAGAAAATTGAACTACCTACACACGGAGCAGGACATATATTGGACCTTATTTTTACCAACATAGAAAGCACCACCATTAAAGACATAAGGCCACTGACATGGACTGACCATCACATGATTGAATTTACCATGAACCTACCCATAAAGCATATGAGACCGCCAATCCTGACCTAAGGGAAAACTAGATGCTGGAAGAATTTCTCAGTGGAGAAATTCCAACATCACTTTCATCATAAAAATGTCCCTGTCCCCTCTAATGATCATGGAATTCAATATCTGCAGGACAGCATCTTGATTGCACTAGAAAATTGTTCAACGCCATTTAAAAACAGCAAACCCAGACGAATGTTCTCAGAAAAATGGTACAGCCTGGAGCTAAAGATTCTAAAAAGAAAATGCATCTCAGTAGAACACAAATGGAGGTTAACCAAAGTACCTGGTGACAGATTCATTTATAAAAACGAACTTAAAACCTACAATGCAGCCATAATGAAAGCAAAAAGAGACTATTTTTCGTTATGGATTTCTGAAAACAGAAACTCCTCTAAAGAGCTCTTTAAAATAGTCAAGGGACTTTGCAGCCCTCCATGGCTTATGCTAAACCTGAACCCCTCACAAGAGGGGTGTGACAAAATAAGTAGTTATTTTTGTGAAAAAATAGAAAAAATGTACACCTCCTTCTCTAATAATCCCCAGGAAAAAGCTGAGCAACATATATATCCCACTCCATCGGTATTTTGTTCAACTTTCGGCCCCTATTCTGAAGAGGAAGTGAGCAAGGTCATGCGGGAGATTAAATCAGGCTCCCCTTTGGATCCATGCCCACATCATATTTTTTTCACAACTAACCCCTGTAATCTGCCCGGCAGTGACACAAGCACTAAATCATTCACTTGACCAAGCAGAATTTCCAACATACTGGAAAAATGCAGTGGTCACCCCACTATTAAAAAAAGCCGGGGCGGACATAAACGACCCTGCGAACTACCGACCTATTTCACAGTTACCATATTTATCAAAAGTCCTGGAAAAACTGGTAAACAAACAGTTGTCAAATTACCTGGAAACCAATAACCTGTTGGACGTTTCACAGACAGGCTTTAGGGCCAATAACAGCACTGAGACAACCCTCCTAGCAGTGCTTGACGACATCAGATCACAGGTAGATCAGGGTAAAACGGTCGCCTTGATATTATTGGACTTATCGGCGGCGTTTGACACCGTGTCATATAACTCCCTATTAAAAACTCTTGCCTCGAAGGGTATACAGGCAAAAGCTCTACGCTGGCTCGAATCTTTCCTGCTAGATTGATCGCAATCGGTACGCTTAGGCAATTTTTCATCTATCCCTCGGACGATCAAATGCGGGGTCCCACAGGGGGCTTCACTGAGCCCGACATTATTCAATGTTTATATGTCATCTCTGGCAGCCATTGGCAAAAAGTGGGGCATCAACATCTGCTCCTACGCAGATGATACTCAACTAATGGTAGCCCTAAATGGCAAGGATGATTCTAAAAATGGGCTGCTCCACTGCCTAACCGACTTGGCCAACTGGATGCATAGTCACTGTTTAAAGCTAAACGCTGACAAGTCGGAAATCCTCCTGTTCGGTGGATCCCAACAGCTCTGGGACAATACCTGGTGGCCAGCCGCCTTAGGCATGCCCCCTATTCCAACACAGACGGCTAGGAACCTAGGAGTCCATATTGACAATGCCCTTTCCATGAAAAACCGCGTCACAATCTTATACGGCAAAAGTTTTGCATTACTTAAAAAGCTAAGACGAGTCTTCCCATGGATTCCCATAGAATGTAGAAAAATACTAGTCCAGTCACTGCTGATAAGCAAACTTGACTACGGGAACTCCCTATTTGTCGGCATGGCAGACTACCTGTTCACAAAACTGCAGCTGGTTCAGAACGCGGCAGCAAAGGCAGTCTGCAACAGGAAAAAGTACGACTCAACTAAAAGTTGTATGAGAGCCCTACATTGGCTCCCAATGAGGCAAAGAGCCTCCTTTAAAATGCTATGCATCACACATAGGGCATTGCATAACACAGGCGCAAATATCCTAAAACACAGGATCAAGTTTTATGCACCCAATCGGAATCTTCGCTCACAATACACTGCAAGAGCTTCCACCTCACGAGTAAAGAGAACCAGGATGGGCGATCGCTCTTTCTCCCACCTGGCCACGAACATCTGGAATGACTTGCCCACAGAGCTCAGGCTTACAGACTGCCACCTCACTTTCAGGAAAAAACTGAAAACATTACTTTTTCCCACATCCGACAAACCCTTCTAAACTCCTGGACCAGCTCGCCGCAGACCTCAGCAATCTTAGCGCCGTGATATCCATCTAGATGATTGATGTGCTTTATAAGTACAAATACATATAATACATACATATGCAAAATCTTTTTTTAAGAAAAGGCAGTGGTCCTGTGGACCACGGCCAGCTCTTAAAAAATTAAAAGAAAACTTTTCAATCTTTTCTCTAAACACAACCTGGTTTCCTTTAAGAAAAACTAGTTGCATTAAAAAAAAAAATGTTTTCTTTAAAAGCAATCACGGACATGTGGTCTGCTGACCCCAGGAGGCTACCATCCCCGTGATTTTAGCGATTCGTCCTACCTTATTAATAATAATGAGGTAGGTCGATTTGCATTCCCCTACAAATCCCTATATGAAACTCTTGAGTTTCATACATTTGTAATAGCGATTAACTAGTTGCAATTTGCTGAAAATCGCAATTAGGTAATCGCTATTACAAATGTTGATAGATGTGGCACTTAGTAATTTGTGATTCTTCACTTCCAAATCTCAAAAACACACTTTCGTACATCATGCCCGTAGATCCGTGATGTAGTTCTCACATAAGCGCGAATGCTATTTTGTAGTATGCAAGTGATTGCCCTAATCTAAAGTTAATTCGTTGTTATTGTGTTATTTTTTTGAGGTAAATTTGACTGTTGTATGAAAAATAATCCAAATATGTAAAACAAAAAGTATGCAAGCGATAATTATAGGCGGGGAAACTGGTGCAAGTGCTGTTCTCACACGTTATTCTCCATTTATTTACACGTTGGCGTAAATAGATGCATTTGGAGATGCGCCGATAGTCTGGTGGCAAAGAGTACACTTTCAATAATGTCTTACTGTTGAGCTTTTCTGCCACATCTCCCTACAGCTTGCACCTCAAGTTCGCTGTGTTCTAGGTCATGTTGCTTCATGATGTTCCAATGACATGAAAACATGTTTACGTTATATCACCATGAATCATATTTGATCTTACTTTTAGAATCCTGCACTCTCCCGCAAGCACATACTTTCAAGAACAAATGCAGAGACTTGCAGCGTTAGAACGCGACCAGAGTTGCCTATTATATTTAGGCTTCCTTTTCAAACAGTGTGGATCATACATATATGCCACAGCGCTTTCCAAGTAAAAAGAAAAACAAATCCTAGTACAGTTCCTTCGATGACTAGCACACTTCTTTCGCAGGCAGCAGCGTATTCACTCGTTTCTGAAATACATTATATTTGTTGTTAACGTTCTTCATTTCTTTCTTTCGTTTTTGGTCCTTTCTTATTATGAACTCTACTTTATTTGTTTCTGATAAAACAACCTCAGTCTATAAACAATGTACAATATATAACAATTACAAATAATTGCCAGAACAAATTGAGTAAAACAAGAAAGAAATATGACTTTACGCCAAGCACCTACAAAGAGCGGTCACAGCAGAGAACATCCCCATTGCTGCAAACTCTGCGAGATAATAATTGATCAAGGCTCTGCCTTAACACAACTCTTCCATTTCCACAGAATGATCTGTTTTCTGTAGTCATATCATTGCTTACGCACATGATTTAAAATCATAATATTCATATTTTCTCTCGCCCTCTATCAATACATAGTATTTAGCATTTATGGTAAGGAACAACTATTTTCAAGGCACTAATGTTCAATCTGTGCTAATAGCATCTAATAGTATCTAAGGGCAATTGTCAGGAGGAGATGAGCATGAGGACAAGAATTACACTGATGCTTGCCCATTATATCAATTGTGTCTATCTACACGGCCACATTATTGAAGAGGGAACATGCTGGTTTTGGGGGTGGAGATCATTATGATAAATAGACAACACTCTGCTAAACTGGTAGGGTGAGGTTAGGTTGTCCAGCCACTTAACTGCTGCGAAACTGACGCCTAAATTCAGCGTTCCCTCTACCAGCATTTGCTGTGTCTGGTGAGCCACCCCAAATGGGTCGGTATTACCATAAGGTACCTCACTGTTAGGTTGTTAGAGTCTTTAGTTTTCCCTTATACTAATTAGGTCGCCAACCACTGTGGAGATAGTCATCCATTTCATGGTCCTGATGAACTGCTAATTGATCACTGGTGTGACAAACTAAGCAAGAAACATATTGACCCGCATTTTATGGCAACCACTGAACATTATACCAGTGGTGTGCTAACTCAGTTTTTAGCCAGGAGTTGTAGACTCACCAAATGAAATTCATTCTGAGTACTACTTAGTCTCCGTTTTAACTTTCCACACACGCTATTCGCTCACTTCGCACTGATATATACTACATGGCCCTACACTTGCACCTCGCCTGACGGCTTTGGAACAGAAGATCTATGACAAACAGCCCCTCATAGGGTGCCTGTCAGGCATAACAGCACCAGCCTGACGAGGAGTAAGCCTATTATGAAGCATGAGGTGTGTGAGGGCACTGGTTCCAAAAGTGGGAGACTTCCACTCCTACTTCTGGACACATAGTTATACCGACTATTCCTCTACCGCTGCCACTTACTCTTACTAAAGGAACTGCATACTGATTTGAATTGGAATGAGGCAACACTGCCACGCATTGCTACTAGGAAGAGGGATACATAGACATTGGAACATAGAACACACTGGATTGTGACACAAAAA
Source organism: Lissotriton helveticus (assembly GCF_964261635.1). Lineage (NCBI taxonomy): Eukaryota > Metazoa > Chordata > Amphibia > Caudata > Salamandridae > Lissotriton > Lissotriton helveticus. Next base: position 1,029,167,822 of record NC_136071.1, read on the forward strand.
ACAGACAGAGGGACAACCACACCTACTGATGCTGTGGACCGATACTGGCATTAGAAAATATATGTTGTTCAACTAGGATGTATATATCACTTAGTAATGAACTAAAATTTGATGCAACATTTGACGCTCTTGCCTGTACACAGAAAATTTAAGATCACACCACTTTACATTAGTTTTGACCTGTTCCCTATCTTTCCCTGGCCATTCCTCCTATGTTGTTCCACATCATGAAACACATGGGGGATTCTTTAGTAATGTAGCTCTTAGAGGTGATGTTCCTTTGTTCTCTTTGATACGATTTGGGGTCTGAACCTCTAAGCATCTGGTGAATTTGCACAGTCTGAATACATAGTACAGTTTTGGTCATGTTTGGATACCTACTAACCTGCTATACTTTGATAATAGTGACTCCACTTTGGTACATACTGGTATCTGGGCATGGGAATAGATTGTTGCTATGTCCTACCAGTGGTGGGTAGAGTGAAAAACGAATATGGCCCTTAACAACAAATGTTTTCACTACACATTCCATTACATCATGGTCTTTACAATGACTGCATTGTTTCTATGAGATCCATTACATTGCAAGTCGTCTCAACGACTTGCTGTAGGGGACGTGCTGGACTTAGGAATAGTATTAATTACTACTCCTACTCCAGTTTGCGCAACAGCAGGGAAGGTGTTGGATTTGAAATCCAACACATTCCTTGGTGTTGCACGCCCACTACAGCAAGTCATTGATATGACTTGCGATGTAATGGATCGCGTAGAAACAACCCGGTCGCTGTAATGACTGCTTTGTAATGAAAGCGCGTTGTATTGACAGCATTGGAAACGCTGTTTCCAGTGAAAAATGGTGTCCTCTGCGAGGTCTGTGAACTTTTAACTAAACTACACTTACTATGACCAGATTGAGAAATAAAAACAAAATGCAGGAAAGAAAATCCTACAAAAAAGGTGTTGCTGGCTTGGGGCCAGATATGTGGCTAACTGGTTGCAAAATACTGGACGCAAATTGTGACCAGCATTTTTGCGACCAGTGTGAACCGTTGCAATTCGATCTACATACTAAGAGGACTATTCACACAATGCGAAGCTGTAGTCAATTGCAAGCTGACCTACCTGAATCAATATTCATGATGTAGAAAATAAATTGTAACTCCTACAATTGGTGACCATCATAGATGTGATAGCATGCTGGAGTCAGCAGACCATCAACAATGTGATACACAAAGGAAAATGGGTCCCCTTGTAAATTACTCATCGATTGCAATGGATTACAGTATGAAATTGGCTTGTTGGTTGACAGGGGTTTGGGCCCTGGTGAAGCGGCAACCACTGTCCTTCTGAGGGTAAGCCATAAGCCAAACCCAAAGGAACTGATGCTCAACCCTTGGTAGCTTGACACAGAGCAGTCAGCCTTAACTAAGAGGCAATGTGTTAAGTATTTGTGCAACACTTCAAACAGTAATAAAGTGAAAACATCCTACAAAAAGAATCCCAAGTTAGAAAAATAGATCTTTCTGTAAAAAATAAAACAAGATGACAAAGACAAAAATCCAACCAGTAGAACCGGAGATATGTAATTTTAAAGATTTTAGAGAAAATATAGTCAAAAGGCATAAAGCACCAACTGGGATATCTGGTCCTGCCAGATCAGGACAAAGTCACAAGTTCAGGCTGACCGCAATGAAGCACAGACCTGCTACAGGGACCTTGATAGGCTCGCTGAACACAGTACCTTAAATCCTAGCCTGCGGAGTGTTGCAAGGATCCGCATCAAAGATGCATTGGGCAGCCGAAACAAAGCTTCAGTTCTGGGATACGGCAAGTCTGCAGTGCGAGGCTCTTTGTAATCGTCAGGGATGCTGTCGATGAGGGCTTACAATGCAAAGGATGGCATTGATGATGTGCAGGTGAGGCCTCAGTTCTGAGGAGGTGCAAAGCTATGATGCGGAGTACAACATTGTCATCATGTCTGCTGTCAATGAGAGATTTGAGAGCCTGCACTGAGGATAAGTCGTGCAGCAGTGATTCCAATGGGCTGTGATGCGATGTGGGTCTTTTCGAGAGGTCCAATTTATGCATCAGTCGCAATGCATTGGTTTCGCTCAGGTTTGCGCTGCACAGCAGAAGAGATGCGTCAGACCCGAAGAGGCTTAAAGAACACCTTAAGCCCACTTCGAAGGGTTCAGGACTGGGGTGACACGACTTGGCAGGGTAGACTTACAGATGGCAGAGTCCAGGTGCAGGTACAGTGTTGTTGGAAGTCTGTTGTGTCCCTGAGGCTTTAGATCAAGAGGCCTGCCAACCAGCCTTTGAGTCACTTTGGTTTCTGAGTTCAAGAGATGCATGTTCTGTACTTCTCATGCCGGCAAGAGGGCAGCAGGCAGCACAGCAGGACAGCAGTACTTCAGATCAGCAGTCCAGCAGAGTGGCAGTCCTTTCAGAAGCACAGCAGTCCTTCTTCCTGGCAGAGTATTCATAGGTCCAGACATGTACTGAAGAGTTGGTTGTCTTAGGTTCAGTATTTATACCCAGTTGTGCCATTGACATGGGGAGAAGCTTCCACAAGCAGAGCTTTAAAGTGCACAAATGCCCTACCTTATAGGTCCTGGCTCCAGAATAACTACAAGGGGGTGTGCAGCCAGTAGCGGCTAGTAGGGAATGAGGGTGGAGGAGTGGGGGTAGGGGGTGTGGTGGTGGACAAGATACATTAAAAAAATCCTCTTACCTGTTCTGCCAGCCACACCTCCTCCATTTTTTGGGTCCTGGAACCAGGAAGCACCAAGGCTCCCAAAGCCAGCACAAACCTGCAATGCAGCATTGTGATTGGTCTGAGCGCAGTGTATCAGCACTCAGAAGGGGACTGGGGACCTGGGCATGTTCCCAACCAGGATCTGTGATGCAGCCTGGTGGGGAACATGCAAAGTGCGCATGACTGTTTGGCCAGGCCAAGACGGCCAGCCAAGCAATCATAGGCATTTGGAGTGTGAAAACCACTCCTCCCCCTGCGATAAATCGAATGATAATAACTATGTTATTATCATTTACATTTTTCCTGCTCTAAGAGCAGTGGGGAAACGCTCCTCTGCCTTAGCGGAGCAGCCACCCCTGTATGCAGCCCTTGGTGAGGAAACTTGAAACAGTCCATTCAAGTGTAAGTCGGGCTGGCCCCAGCTCCACCCTCCCATCCTGCCAGTGATGGCTCATCCAGACACAAGCACCCTAGTGTATGTGGCTTTCTAGGAGGAATACACAAAGCCCAACCATCGACTACACTCAATGAGAGCTATAAGCCTTGCAGTAGTGAAAACAAATTTAAGAGTTTTTCCCAACCAGGACATGTAAAACTTAAATATACATGTCCTGCTTTTTAAATACATTGCAGCCTGCCCTCTGTGATGTCCAGGGCCTACCTTAGTGGTGATTTATATGTATCAAAAAGAAAGGTTTGGGACTGGCAAAAGGTCTATTTAGGTCCAAATGGTAGGTTAAACTGCACACACAGGTTCTGTGAATCAGACCTGAGGCATGTTTAAATGGCTACTTAAGTGGGTGACACAACCAGTGCTGCTGGACCACTATTAGCATTTAATTTACTGGCCCTGGGCACATGTAGTGCACATTAATAGAGACTTATAAGTAAGTTAAAAAAGCCAATTGGGTATAAGCCAATTTTACCATGTTTTAAGGAGAGAGCATAAGCACTTTAGCACTTTTTAGCAGTGGAAAAGTAGAATGACTCCTAAAGCCAACAAAAACTAATTCAACAAAAAAGGGGAGGAGGAAGGCAAAACGTTTAGGGATGACGCTGCAAAAAGGCCATTTCCAACAGGAAGGAATCTCAATTTGAAACGGATACCCACAAAATGCCCTTTCCAAATTGCGATTTATTATCCATTTCTAAACCCGAGTCAGATAAAAGTTACTAACTCCTAAAATGTGTCTAGTGCAATTCGAAAAGCATTTTGTGCTTGCTAACTCTAAAATGGAGCAATAGCGACCAAAATGATGCATAGTACATCTGGCCCATAATCCCTGAAAAGTAGTTTGAAAAATCTTTATGGAATTTGTTTTCCACAAACATTTTTGTGATCGTTTTTCCTCCAGATGAACTTTTACAAAGTTGACAAAACTTCACAATCTTTGTGAAGTGTGACACTTGGAAATTTCAGACAACTTTGAGGGTGATATTTGCACTTTGACCACCCCTTATCTTTGCATGCCATCACTGGTACCATTACTGAAAACTTAATGTGTGGCTGATCAACAACATTTCTAGTCAGATTCATGATCTCTTATGTATGTTAATGAGCTGCACAAACTGGTCACTAAAATAAGGTGTCCTATGTGTGGGAGTTACCCAGTCTTGTGTCCCTTTGGCTCACTTCATTTTATCTGTATGTCTTATGTAGAGATAGAACCCCCTCATCATGATCCTGGTAGACACTTCAGAGAACACACCTCCTCTCCTAGATAACTTTCTCCAAAAGTCTGGCATTGCCAATTAGTCATTCATTTCATCATTACAGTAGCAATTAACCAGTTGTGGCTGGTGACATTTGAAAGCAGTGAGGCGTAAAAGTTTATGATGACTGCCCTGTGGCGAGCGAGCGTAGCAAGTGAGCCTGACTGTCCTAAGAGGGGGTTTTCTCCCCTGAAAAATTTAGAAAAACGAGTTGGCAAATGGTGCATTTTCAAGCAAATTTGAGAAAGCAAGATGGTCAATAAAGAAATTGTGAAACTGTGGTTATGAGATCAATAACGATATTTCATATGATAATGTTGTTGATAGCTGCTTATTTAGTATAAGCAGAGAACTGCTATGCTAACTCACTGGTCTGTTAAGAAGAGCATAGTGTTCATTTCATAAATATATGTGCAAGCAGCAGAGGTTCGGAGCAGTAAAATCAAACAAAGAAATCACACAGTAGATTCTCATTAATATTGACTGCTGGGCTTTTCTCCAGTCTCCATGTGTGACCTGTTTTTTTTTCATGCTGTTGCTGCAAGACAGAAGGTGTCAGGCCGCCGGCAAGGCTCTTTAGAAAACTAATTGGGAGGGATGGGGGCAAGCCAAACCGAGACCAATTTTGTGTGTGTAAAAGGCCTCTTTATTGAAACAGGTGCATATCACACTTCATTAAACTGCCACCTGCCTTACAAAACTAAAACCTCACTATACATAGATTACCCGACCCCGTGTTCCCCTCCCACCCCTACGATCCCCCACATCAAATCCACCACCCTGCCAAATACAACATAACATCACATAACAACCATATTATATAATGTTACATAATATTACACAATATTGCATTTCCAAATCCTATCCTCCAATGACCCAACCCCTACCTGCCTTTGTGCAACTGTAACTAACATACCTGTATTCTAAGCTTAGCCTACCTGGTTACCCCTTCCCTGCCCCTGCTCACAAACTACCAACACTTAACTAAAAACTTCAGCCAATCTTGGCCAACTTTCAACAACCCCGCCAGCACATGTTCCGAGCGACGGATATGCAACTTAGCCATAAACCCTTATGTACCTGGTCCTATACTGCTCCTGTTAAAACCCCGAACCTAGAGGGGGAAAAACACCCACCCAAAACCCCCAAAAATAGGCTGGGCGGGAGGGGAAAAAGCTACAACTACAGCGCTCTCAGCCACCAGGTCACCAAACCTAAAATGGTGGCTGGGGAAGCGCAAAAAGCCCCCATACACCCCTTGGGCTAACTAATCATATTGGGCTACAATTGGGCTAGTCCCAATGTAGCCCACAGACTAGCAAAATGGCTGCAACTCGGCCGGCCCCTTCCCCTCCCAATCTGCCCAGGGGTCAGACCTCGCAGTGCTCAGCTGCTCCAAAGCCACCCATCGGGGCTGGCAGAAGCACTGGTGCTGCTACATGGCCCTTTCCTTTGTAAAGGTATGATGTGCATTGTGCAGTCTGGATTAAAAGAATGCCCAGGTGAGGCAAGGAGACAGCAGCAGACCATCGGAGAGCAGATATGCAACCGCATGCATGTTTTCCTTTGCAGATTGCCACTTATGAGGCACAGGGTTTGGAAGCACTGAAGAGGGAGTGTTACTGATCTGCAGCTGGACATGAGACTAGCAGCAGTGTTTCCCTGTGCCTTGCCCACATCAAGACCCGGAAGCCTCACTGAACATATACAACACAACAATACATTCCTGCCTAGGTCGGTACTCAGTACAGTGTACACAAAAATGCATTGAAATACGTAACATTCACACAAGAAGATATGCAAAAGCGTAACTGGCTTGCTTGCTGACAGGACCAGACTGGCCATAGCGGGCACCTGGCATTTCCCCAGTGAGACAGAGGGGTGTGGCCGGTTTTGTGCCTGTGAGGGCTAGTTTTGTCACTGGAGGCTGGTTTTCCAGAAGTGCTGCAATATCGGCCCCTGTAACAAAAACTGGAGCAGTGCTACTTGCTAGCACCCACTGCCCCCCCCCACCCCCACCCCATCTGGGTTGAGCAGCAATCTGCCAGGGCTGGTTGGTGTTCCCAGTTCGGCCCAGCCCTGCTTGCTGATCAACCCTGTGGTCATAATCATATACACATTTTCTTTCCCGGACCTGAAATTCACTCCAAATAAATTAAATACGTGATTGTCATGAACTCAGAACTCGAAAACTAAAGTTGGAATTCAGATGGTTATCAACAGTTCTCACTTCTCAAGTCATCCGCATTGCTGTATGTTATATTGAACAAATACCTGCACCAACCACGAGTATTTAAAATAGATGCTTTCTTCATCGCTGCACAGAATACTGAACATCACCAGGCACTGGCAGTTCTATTTTACTACACGCCATAAGCTCTTGCTTCTGGTTATTAATGGCTTGGCTCGTCTCGTTTGTTTTAATGCTGCTAGGCAGTGCATTGTGTTTGCAAGCCGCCTCCTCAACATGCATAGAAGTGACCAAACAGAAGTTGGAATTTAGACAGTGGATCATTCATTACCACTGCCAGCAGCAGACGGTCACTGAATACGGAGCAATACACCATCAAGTGTTTTAGTTGTTAATGCATGCACTCTCCTACAAGGTGTTCATGAAGACGCATATTAGATAATTATTATTTATTTCATCCAAAGATAAGGGTGCGATGAGAGCTCTCGCAGAGTCCTCTGTCCTCTGTGGTTTGTACTTGAGACTAAAAAAAGTTGTGTCGCAGATGTGATTCCCGAAGGTGAGGGAATGTATTTTGAAGCAACAATAGCCAAAAGGAGTCATGGTCACAATTTAGCACACATTACTAGACCGAAATAATTAATAACAATTCTGAGTAAAGTAAATGGATTGGAAGTCCTTGACTTTTTAAACTCAGGCTGCGCATGCCAAATGCTAGTTGAACACAAGAAGACAGTGGCGGCTCCTCCACTATGGCGGAGGATCGTCACCCCACTGCTTCACAGCAGTGCCAACTTTAGAAACATAAAAGGATAACAACTTATATATTATCGTTTTCATGTTTGTTTCCATATGGGATGTGGGCGGGTGGTGCTGCTCTTCTCTGGGAGCAGGGGAGGAGTGGTTTTCCCTCCTAAGTGTGCAATGACTTGCACACTTCCAAGTTCTCCATGCAGGCTACATTACAGCCTCCATGGAGAACATGTCCCCCCTCCAGCCCCTGGCTGAGCGATGTGGAACGGAGCTCAGACCAATCACAACGCTGCATTGCAGCGCTGTGAATGGCTTAGGGGCTGCCTGCTTCCTGTTCCTAGAGTCGCAGACAGGAGAGAAGGAAGAGAGACATGGGACACGGCCTAAAGGTAAGTTTAAGATTTCTTTTTATTACCTTGCCTCCCCCGCCTGCCCCCCCCCCCCCTGTGACAAATCCCCCCCACAGCCCCCTTCATGACCTGGGCCCGCTCCCCCACCCACGAGCCATGCCAGCCGCCCCTGGAAGCCACAGAATCAGAATGTCCGGAATATAATTATAATATTTATTATTATTAATTATTTTAACACCGTGTTGTGGCCACTTCTTTGACTGCAAGAGGGAGACTATGTGTTTGAATGTAGTTAAGCTGCCCTAACCCCCACCCATCCCCCACCTTCGGCTGTTTGTTTTATCAATGTCTTCCCATTGTCCTCAACAGCCTGAGCCAACAACAGTGTTAAACTTAAAAACAGGTGTTGTAAGTAGTTAGTCTCTTACTAGTCTCCACTCTAGCTGCATTAACTATAAGACAGAGACTGATGCTGTGACACACATCACTACACTACCAGCCTTGTCTCTGGTAGCTGGGCACTGGTGGGTGCACTCTTTTGCTTTGTTCTGCGGGAGAAAGGCACAGCGGGGTCTTGGGAGGGAATGTCCACTAGACACTGGCACAATGCTGGTATTAGGCAGGCTTGTCAGAGATGGCAGGAAAATCTAATTCTAGTGCGCCTGTACGAGGCCTCCTCACATCAGTCTGCGAGGTCAGGCATTGTCTGGTCTCGTTTCGAGTGAGCCGCTCATCTCTCTTTCCACCGCTCCCTTGTTTGCAATTTCTTTACTGGCAATGCACATGAAGATGGGAGGGAGAGAGAGGCTGAGCAGCAAGGGCAGAATGACCAATCACTGCATGGCTTCACAATAAAGCCATACAGTGATTGGTCATCATGCTCCCCTTGCTCCATGGACAGGAGCCTTCCACCCCGTGCTACCTCACTGCACCTGAGGGCGAGTAACTGCATCTTAGAGCAAATCCTGATGATGCTCCCTTGCTGTTTGGCAGTATGAGAGTGGCTTAAACAACAAAAGGATCTGGCTACGCAGGGCAACATCCACTGTTTTACAAAGGGCTGGTATTGGGGGGTGTCCACCTCTACCCAACAGCTGGTCTAAACAATTTCCCAGTCTACTCCAGTCCTAATTACCTAATATCTCAATTTTACTTAACATGTAAGTCAGATCACTTAGCACACACATACCCTAGACGCCAAGTCAGGCCTGCATTTATGTGGGCCAGTTTGAGGAACACTATATTCACCACTCGTCAAACCCCTTCCAGAGGAATATTAGCCTCTGGAAGAGGTATATAGATGATGTCTTGTGCATATGGTCCTGCTCTGAAAGCTATCTCCTTGAGTTCCTGGATTGGCTGAATGGCCTGGATACGTGTCTAAAGTTCAGTTGGAACGAAACACACTATACTTTAGGTAGGGTCAGAGGCCAAAATTTATAGACAAACCGGGATATGCAGCCCCATTGTAAACTTATAACACACAAAGTATATCCCGAAGTCTAAAGGAAAAGAACCAAAATACTGTAACTAGTCAAGACTCTAAAGGAATATGCAACAATTGTATGGATTCCCATCACTCACCATTCCAGGTGACATGCTTCATCATCTGGGTCTCCTTTAACAGGGCTGACACTCCAGCCTAGTGATGGAGGAGCCCAAGGATGTTTTCAAAGGTGTAGAAACAGATGTGAGCAGATGTAATTACTAAAGTGTATGGGAAAAAGTGCAGTGCAAAAAGTGATGTGATTTATAAAATTGAAGCGTAATCAGACCCCAAACCTAATTTTTGTCTGATATGATCAAGAGTTACAAACAGTGCAAGGGACAGTTTCAATAGATAGCTGTCCAGTAATAGTTAGTCGGTCAACAAGTTTCAGCACTCAAAGGTAGATGTACACCTAGTGCTTTCGTCAGGACCTAATAAATATTATTGCTACTGCTAAGTTTAAAAAGTGATATGAACACAAAAAAGGAAAAACCATAAAGGATACACTGTGGACCAGTATTCTCACAGTTCACGATCCTCGTGCCTCTTGAAAGATCTCAAGAGTATGGAGAAAAAGCCGTCGGGGAGGCTTGGAAGACCGTCAGAGGTACAGACGGTTAGAGCGGTGCCTCCTTTGTCCTGACCTGTTCCCAGGTGGGGTGAGGCTTTTTCTCCATACTTTCTGCTCACATCTGTTTCTACACCTTTGAAAACATCCTTGGGCTCCTCCATCACTAGGGTGGAGTGTCAGCCCTGTTAAAGGAGACCCAGATGATGAAGCATGTCACCTGGAATGGTGAGTGATGTAATGTAATGTAATGATGTCTTGTAAAGCGCATGAATCACCCCACATGGGGTATCTCAGGGCTGTAGACCGCTGGGGAACCCCTCCTGGCTTTCCCTGTGAGATGGTCCCTACTGGCTATCTCCAAGGTGAAACCAGGCATCCCCGGCGTATGTGGGGGGCCGTTGTGGAGATGAGGCAAGCTAATGCCCAGAGTTGCCGAGTGTGATCCCTGGTTAGAGTAGGCACCGAGGCGAGAATTATCGAGTCCGCTGACCCTGGTCCACGACTCTGCCGCGTCGGCAATTGAACCCTGGTCCCGGGCCATCCTCTGCTTCTGGGTCTGCCGCCTCTAACCAGTGAGCCACACCACTCCAGATGGGAATCCATACAATTTTTGCATATTCCTTTAGAGTCTTGACTAGTTACAGTATTTTGGTTCTTTTCCTTTAGACTTCGGGATATACTTTGTGTGTTATAAAGTTCACGTGGACCATAAGTAACCAACAGGTGGTCTATCTTTGCTTAGACATTTCAGTAGTTGACAATAAAGTATGTACCACTGTGCATCAGAAACCCAAAGATAGGAACTCGTTGCTGCATTACCACTCATCATCAATAATCCTTTATTCGGTATTTAAAACACACCATAAAAGTACAGAATTATACAATTAAAAAATCATAAAAATACACTTCATAATTCGTAAGCATCATGTGGCACTGCGGATACAATTGTGAAGGAGAAGAGATTACATTAAAAATTCAATCAACACAGACCTCTTGTTTTCCGGAGCCTTAAGGCAACCTTGAGAAAATTCATTACACAAGTCAGCGTAAGGGGATCATTAGCCCTTTGCAGAAATAGGAGGGCAACCTTAGCTTGTCGAAACTTGCCCTGTTTTAAAATACCTACATAATAATACAAAATGAAGGGTGTCCTGCGGAGACCGATTGTCGCAGCCGCAGGCACCCTTCTGCTCAACTGTTAAGGTAAAACCTGGGGGGTCTGCCAGGAGGTGGTGTAAAAGGTTGAGCCTAAAACGGTTAATTAAAAATCCCTCCTGTGAGTTAGGTATGAGAGCGAGATACGGTTCCATGCCTTCCCCTGTTTGGACCTGGCTATATGCGTGGACTGAGGGTTTACCTCCCTCATGTACTGCCCTGCACGAGGCTACCTGCTCCAGGAATAATTGCTTTACTCGGGCTTTATCTTGGGGGACGATTTCCGTTGGATTTATAAAGAGATCCCTACAGCCAATTCTTTCAAAAGAGTTTTTAACGTACATTAACCATGAGATTCTCATTCCCTTGTCCCTACCCAGACAATCTCTGATAATTTGCCTACTCAGGTCAGCCTCTGCATTCGTCCAGATCTTTAACCAAGCCAAAAGGGGTCTAACCTTAACCAGGTCCTCGATATATGGCCTTCCCAGTTCCTCATGGACGATCAAGGCCAGAGTACTTTTTGGGGTTTGGAGGACCTTCCTTAGGTATTTATTCTCCTCCACCTGAAGTTGCTGTGTATTAACAAAACCCCAGACTTCTGACCCATAGGTCACTTTAGAGCAACTTACAGAACTATACAGGTTCATAACTTGCTCTGATGACCACCTCCCCAGCCTCCGCCCATAATTCATTATGACCCCAGCCGAGGCCACTAATGTGGAACATCGCTCTGCAATTAAAGTTTTAAAATTAAAAAATCCATCAAATAACAGGCCAAGATAAGAAAAGGTTTGTACCTGTCCTATTTTGTGTGCGCCTATCCTGTATGAAAACTTCTTACATGGTTTAGTACCCGCCAACATAACAAAGGACTTAGAAAGATTGGCCGATAGATCTAGGGTGTCCATAAACCTTACAAACCCATCTATCAGACACTGCAGTCCCTTGGGGGTGGGAGCTAACAGTACCGCGTCGTCCGCGTACAGCAGCAGGGGAACTGGTCGATTTCCTATTCTTGGGGAATCCACTTTTAGTTCACTTGTGCATGGTCTAAATTATTAATATATAGCGAAAGCAAAAAGGGGGCCAGGATACATCCCTGTCTGACCCCACTATTGCAGGGAAAAGATTCTGTGGTGCCCCCTTCCAAATTAAACCGTACATTAGCAGAGGTGTTCCAGTGCAATGCTTTCAAAATATTTATCAGACCCTGCTCTACTCCTAATCTAGCAAAAAACACAGTTGATGGACAGAATGTAGAACAATGTCGTACATTCACCCCAGTACAAGGATCTGGGCCTAAATCCATCGTTTTTTTGCACTCCACACCACCCTGGGTTAGACACGGGCTATATGCAAATCAGCTCTGACCCTGTGCCTCATGGGAACAGTCCAGTCCGACCTACCAAGCCATGTCTTTCCCAGACCGGAATCAAGCATCCAAGGACCGGTTTCTGGCTATCAGCCTTCATCAGCCTGGATAGCTTGACTCCAGTGGCGTGGAGAGCCTGGGACTCACGTCTGAGCATACCCAGCCCACTCGGGGTGAAAATTGCAAAAAACACTGTTGATGGACAGATGTAGAACAATGTCATACATTCACCCCAGTACAAGGATCTGGGCCTAAATCCATCGTTTTTTTGCACTCCACACCACCCTGGGTTAGACACTGGCTATATGCAAATCAGCTCTGACCCTGTGCCTCATGGGAACAGTCCAGTCCGAACTACCAAGCCATGTCTTTCCCAGACCGGAATCAAGCATCCAAGGACCGGTTTCTGGCTATCAGCCTTCATCAGCCTGGATAGCTTGACTCCAGTGGTGTGGAGAGCCTGGGACTCACGTCTGAGCATACCCAGCCCACTCGGGGTGAAAATTGCAAAAAACACAGTTGATGGACAGAATGTAGAACAATGTCATACATTCACCCCAGTACAAGGATCTGGGCCTAAATCCATCATTTTTTTGCACTCCACACCACCCTGGGTTAGACACTGGCTATATGCAAATCAGCTCTGACCCTGTGCCTCATGGGAACAGTCCAGTCCGAACTACCAAGCCATGTCTTTCCCAGACCGGAATCAAGCATCCAAGGACCGGTTTCTGGCTATTAGCCTTCATCAGCCTGGATAGCTTGACTCCAGTGGTGTGGAGAGCCTGGGACTCACGTCTGAGCATACCCAGCCCACTCGGGGTGCAAATTGCAAAAAACACAGTTGATGGACAGAATGTAGAACAATGTCATACATTCACCCCAGTACAAGGATCTGGGCCTAAATCCATCGTTTTTTTGCACTCCACACCACCCTGGGTTAGACACTGGCTAATCATTGTTCTACATTCTGTCCATCAACTGTGTTTTTTGCAATTTTGACCCCGAGTGGGCTGGGTATGCTCAGACGTGAGTCCCAGGCTCTCCACACCACTGGAGTCAAGCTATCCAGGCTGATGAAGGCTGATAGCCAGAAACCGGTCCTTGGATGCTTGATTCCGGTCTGGGAAAGACATGGCTTGGTAGTTCGGACTGGACTGTTCCCATGAGGCACAGGGTCAGAGCTGATTTGCATATAGCCAGTGCCTAACCCAGGGTGGTGTGGAGTGCAAAAAAACGATGGATTTAGGCCCAGATCCTTGTACTGGGGTGAATGTATGACATTGTTCTACATTCTGTCCATCAACTGTGTTTTTTGCTACTCCTAATCTAGTCATCAGGGTCCATAACTTTTCTCTGTTTACGTGGTCAAAAGCTGCGGTAAGGTCCATAAACCCTAGGTATATCGCTTCATTACTTGCTATAGTATACTTGGCCACCAACAGGTAAATGTTCAAGCACTGGTCCGTCGTGGATCTCCCTGTTCTAAATCCGTACTGGACGTCGGTAATAATTCGATTATCCTCCGCCCAGTCAGTAAGGCGCATTAGAATCACTCAACCCAGAATTTTAGCCGTCACGTCTATAAATGAGATCGGACGGTTGCACTGGGGGTTGTCCCTATTCCCCTTCTTGAAGATTGGGACTATTGTTGTGGACAACCAAGAACGCGGTAAGCCAGTTGCTACTGCTGCGTTTATTACCCTTGTAAGAATAGGGGCCCATAACTCCACGTTGCTAAGGAAAAGATCCGGTGGTATGCCATCTGGGCCCGGAGCTTTGTTTCGTGATAGGCCCTGAACGGGCACTGTGATTTCCCCCAGAGAAAATTCTACGGAGGAAACCCACTGACTTCCTCCTCCGGCATAAGGGTTATTCACTTCTGAGTGATTGTACAGACCTTTAAAGTGGTTGTACCATTGTTCGGGCAAGATCGTGGTACCAATTTCTGGGATGTTAATGTCCTGGAAACATGGTTTATTTATTGTTTTCCAGAACGAGGTCATTTCTCTTCTCTCTGTGGCATCCCTTAAATCCTCCCAGGCTTGTAATTGGAGGGAAGTTTTCCTAATTTTAGTCACCTTTTAATAGGCGCTCCTGCACTGTATGATTTTAGTCTTGTCCCGGGGGTATCTTTTAAGGCAGAATTTCAACTCCCTCTGTGCTCGGGAACATTCTTTATCGAACCATCTCGGGGTAGTGTTTACCCTCCCAGGCGTAATGGTCTTTAGCAGGCCGTCTATTAGGTGGGCCACTGCCTCGAATGCCCTCACCAGCGGCGGCCCCTCCACCGCGAGGTCTAAACACTCCCGATAGGTATTTTCCCGGTTTCCATCAGGGATTTATAGAAGGCCTCCCCATTGAATTTAGACCATCTCAGACGTCTTCCCTGGTTCGTTAACTTCTCAATACTGCCTGCCAACTCTCCCCTCCTAACTTTCTTCAGGGGCAAATTCCTTAGCTCAAGGACAAAGGGGTTGTGGTCACTAAAAGTGTTCCACGCGATCTCAGCCCTTATTATCCAATTCTTGAGTAGACTTGATACCATTATAAAGTCTATATACGATCTGAATCCCCTGCCTTTAAAGGTTGAGGTTACAGCACCATCCCTTCCAATGGTCACCAGGTCAATAGTATGTTCTAAGGAATGGCTTTTTAAAACACTGCCTATTTCTGAGCCTTCATTTGTATGCTCGAAATGCGGGCCTTCCTCAATCGGGCAGGTAGACCATTCTACATTGGGGGTTAATAAAGTCGGACATGGATGGCAGTTAAAATCGCCGACTAATATTACAAACGGGGCCACAGCCCCCATCCTCCTTGCTAATTCAGCACTTAAGTTGTTATCTACTTCCTGAGTTATTGATTCTTTCCCCTTAGGCAGCATTGTACAGGTTGATCAATATCATGTTCCACCCGTTTCTGGCAAACCCGAGAGCCTGAATATTGTTGGAGGTCCAGTTTAGGTTAGTCCACACTCCCTCCATGTGTAGATCAATGAATATGGAAAGTCCATCCATGGCTCTCCCTGACCCTGATTTCTGGGCAGGCACAGAGAAACGCTTGTACCCAACTAGACAAAAGGGACTACAATCTACTGCCCAAGTCTTCTGTAGACAGATTATCTGGAACCTTGTGATGTATTGCCTCCATTCGGCGTTGTCAAACTTAGCTGACAAACCGGCTATGTTCCATGATACTAACTGGAGTCCCCCTTGCATATAACTTACTGTGGGCTGCAGTGTAATGGAGATGTTCACCGTTGATCTCTCCTCGTTTGAATCAGCAATGGGTCTTGCCAGCCCTAGTTGGGGTATTTATTCTGTGGGCTGTCGAAATGGGTTGGTCTACATCCAGTACCTCCTCGCTCCCGGAAGGCATAAGCAAAGGCTCATACTGGGATATAATGGCACTAGTGAGGACATGGGAGCTCTCATTAGAGGTCTCCATTATTGGAAAGGAATACCGGGAATCATTCTGATGCGCCTACTGCAAACCCCCCCCCCCCAATAAAATACTACCCCAGTGGACTCAGTCAGAACTAGGTTAGGTGGAAGGGGATAAGTCGGATGGATAGAAGTGGGGCCTCCCTCTTCCCCTAACCTCTTCTTGGGGTAATCATTAATGGGCACTAGTCAATCCAGTTCCTCCAAAGACATCAAGGGATCAAAGCTATTTCTTAAACTCAATGCCCCCGGGTGACCTGAGGGGGCACCCTGGATCTTCCTGGGTACACAGGACCATGATTAAAACTCGGGGGTTCCTCTCCAGTAAAAATAACCTAAGGGCAAGGGTATAATACTACTTGAGTGGGTAACCAGTCCGCCCCCTAAAATATGGTTGACTAATCTACAGTCCCTGAAATTGATCACCACACAATTACCCACAATGTCCTTTTTTCTGTTCCCCAGCCAACTCACTCTCCGCACATGCACAATTTCCCCCTGTTGGTTTTCCGGGAGCGGCCTATACTTATTTAGCCAGAACATGGTCTTATTCCTTAGTGTTTCATGGGATTCAATGTGTTCTGACTTCAAATCCGGCACTCCCACTAGTATAACCACATATGGATCAGCCTCAGGAGGTAGATTAATAGTGGGTAGTTGGTTCAAAGGCACCTTGGAAGATGACCCTTTTGGATAACCCAGAAATGGGGCTTTAACAGTAGTTAGCTTATGAATTGGTGCTTGTGTGTTAGCATTTAACGGTGCAATAGGCGCCTTTCCTGTATTAGTGGTGGTGGTTCTTTGAGGGGGGCCACTAATTAGCGCTTGTACAGTGGTGGTGACCGGGGCAGTGGTAATTATCCCTATACTCGGGGTGTTTTTGTTGGCAGAGCCGCTAGTACTTAGCTGATGCCTATTTGTGGGGGATGGTAAATCCTTTACGGTGCTGGTTTGTGCACTGGGGGGTCGGCTGTGCTCCTTTCCTTCGGTAGTCTCTGGGGCTTTGTTATTAAGTACAATGGTAGAATATGGGATACCACCCTGAGCCCCCCCCTCGTTTTCACTAGGCTTACTATCTTGTCCAACCTACTCACGATTAATTTCATCTGTTTATTAACCACTTGCTCAAGGTACGATTGTAAATCTGCCATAAGTTGGGACACCCAGATAGGGGGGAGCTGTGGTTGCATAACATGGCCCGCTTCTTCCCCCCCCCATGTTTGATCCTATATTCTGTACTGGGGTCAATTTACGCTGTCTGGGCCTAGGTTTACAAAGACTAGCCCCCTTTTTCTTTCTGGTTGGAACCTTTCTCCCAACTTTGGTTGTCTCAGAGTCAACAATGCTCGTCCTCTGTGCACATGAAATATCCATAGATGGCGAGACTGGTGAACCATGTGGCGAATCAACCATAATGTCATTTTCAAAATCTTGAGTCATCGCAGTCAGGTCGATATTTGGGGTTAATGACAGGCGTATTTCTGTTCGCTCGATTTCATTGGATACCACCCCAATCGCCCTTTGCAAAATTCGGTTGATGGCAGTGGGCTGTGCAGTGGGTAGTGGAAGTGCTCTCTTTTGTTTGGTCACCGAGCTGGGATTGGGAGGAATGTTGTGACCTCTTTTGGCTGATCTTGTTTGCACAGTACTGGCCATTATATTACTCGCAGAGTACTTGCTTAAAGGTTTGATAATAATAATAATAATAATAATAAACTTTATTCGGATTTTTTTTAGAGATCCATAAAAGCAGTGCATAATAAAAAAATCTACTGTACGATGTATTTACAAATAACAATCAATATACATAAAAGATTAGGTAGTTTATACAGTACTGTTATTTAGAGGTTTTTTCTGTGTCTGTATATACATTTCAAAAAATTAAGAACGTGGTAGCACGTGGCTTCAGTGTCCAAAAGCTGCAAACTCAGCATGGCTGCTCGACATTGTCTAAGACCCCAAGATTTTAAAAGAGTCAGTAACCAAACTTTGCGGTGTTCCTGATAAAATTTACAGAACAAAACGGTGTGAAGAGTGGTTTGTGTTGATTCCCCGTCACAGGGACAAAGAGGTGGATTTGAGTCCCAGACGTTTGGGGTTGGAAAGGCTACCAGTTTATGAAATATGTTCAGTCTAAATCTTATCAGGAGGTATCGGTCGAAATTGCCAATGTTAAGAGTTAAATAGGGCTGAATTAAAAAGGTGGTTTGGACCATTATTGCGTGCTGAACGGATCCTTTCCCTGCTTCTGATTGCAATCTCAAGTTTCCCAGGTGGTCCAAGGCTCGTGTTTTTAAGTTGTTTTTTGAAAGTTCTCCAATTTTTTCGGGGTTTAGATAATATTGTTCTATTCCGAGATCAATTAGGAATTTCTGGATATAGGCTAGCCATTTGATTTTTAGGGCGTAGTTCAGGGACATTGCATCTGCTAATATTGTTTTTGTAAGGTCGTTTTTTTCTGAAGTCCAGATGCGACGCCATAAAAGTAGCGGTTGTATTTTCGCGAGGTCTTCGATATATGGAACGCCCAATTCTATGTGGCAGGCGTAGGTCGAGGCTCGCTTAGGGGCTGATAAGAGGAATCTAAAAAAATTGTTTTCTGCGATTTGCAGGGAAGTAACATCCATGTGACCCCATAATCCTGCTCCGTATAGAGCTGTAGATTGGCATTTGGCTTTATATATAGTCATCAGTTCCATGGGTGGGCGTTTTCCTAGTTTTTGTGAGAACGACACCAGTGCGGCCAATGCTCTTTTAAAGCAGTGTTTCCTTGCTTCTACTGCTGCTTTCCAAGAGAGCTTGTTATCTATCGTCACTCCTAGATAGCAGTATTCGTTTGTGGAGTCTATTTTTTGGGTGTCAAGATAGATGGTTTTTTGGTGTTTTGTCCCGACCCCGGCCATCATTACGAAAGTCTTTTTCACATTTATGTGAAGGTCTAGGGTTCTCATGAACTGAGAGTATCTGTTGAGGGATTTTTGGAGTTCACGGGGGGTTCGTGCTAGGAGGACAGCGTCATCCGCGTAGAGCAGAGCGGGGATCGGGCGATGTTTAGCCTGCGGGAGATCTCGGGCACCCTTCAAAAGCTCCACCTCCAAGTTGTTTGTGTAGAGGGAGAAGAGGAAGGGTGCCAGGACACATCCTTGTCTGACCCCACGCTCCACTCTAAATGACGCTGTCAGTTCCCCCTTTGTGCCAAATCGGACTCTTGAGGATGGGTTAGAATAAAGTTCCCTTAAAAAGTTCAGGAGTGGCGGATCCACCCCCATTTGTGCTAAAAGGGACCATAATTTGGTATGGGAGACGCAGTCGAAAGCCGCGGACAAGTCCACGTAGGTCATATAGAGTTTTTCTTTTTTTGGCTTGTACGTATTTTCCAAAAATGACCGAAAGATTTAGGGCTTGTTCCACGGTTCCTAGGCCTTCTCTGAATCCGAATTGGAGGTCAGACAGTATACCTCTCTCTTCTACCCAATCCTGAAGTCTCTCTAGGATCACTCTGCCTTCCATTTTCCCCAATGAGTCCAACAATGAAATTGGGCGATAGCAAGCAGGGTCCCGGCGATTTCCTTTCTTAAATATTGGCACCATAATGGACCTTGTCCATGACTCCAAGATTCCTTTTTTTGCCGTTGCGGTGCACACCCTTGTTATGATTGGTGCCCAGAGTTCTGTTTTATATTTAAAAAAGTCCGCTGGAACTCCATCTGGGCCTGGAGCTTTTCCTTTTTTGGTTGAATTCAGTGCCAGAAGGATCTCGGAGATTTCGAAGTTTATATCTATAGGGTATGGTAGAAATGTTTCTTTCTCCTCTTCCGTCTCTTGAACAGAGGGTGGTTTTTGAAAGATTCTAGTAAAATGTGATACCCATTCTGCAGCGTCTATTGCGACTTCGATTTTTGGGCACTTGTCATCAACCAAGAAGGGAGTTCTTATAATTCGCCAAAAGGCTTGGGAGTTTTTTTCCTGTGCACTGGTATGGAGTTCATTCCAGAGTGCTTGCTTAAGTTCCTCTTTTCTCTTTTTCCTGCTTTTGTGATAATCGCTACTGAGAGTGGCTATAGAGCGTTGATCCCTTTCGTCTTTGTTTAGGGCTAGCTTCAGCTTTGTATGAGCCTTTGTACACTCTTGGTTGAACCAGCCTTTAGGTCGTGGTAGTCCAGTTTTTTGTTTTGCTGTAAGTAAAACCTTTAACTTATCCATGATCTGGGCAAAGTTGTTAAGAAGCTCCTCGTCTTCTGTTGATGCGTCCAAACAGATTTTAATTTGAGGGTAGACTGACTTTATCAGCTCTTTAGTCAGTTCTTCTGGATTTATCCTTCCCCACTTTATTGAGTACCCGTTTAGTTTGTCCATACTTATATTTTCCTGAGTCAGTGCCTTGGCTATTGTCATTGGAGGGCATTGTTGGTAGTTTATTATCACTTCCAGTTTTAGTATTGCATGATCGCTTTGGGGATTCGGTTTGACTTCGAAGTTTTTCACTCTTGGTTGCAAGGATGCTGATATTATTATGAAATCAACCGTGGTGCTATAACCTCTTCCTAAGTATGTCGGTGCTAGTGAATTAGCTCCATGGTCCAAAGTGTTCGCTACTTGGAGGTCCAACTCTGATAAAAGGTCGTTCATTTGTCTGCCCATGTTGTTATGCGAAAAGTGAGTGAGGGAAAGGCCTTCCTCTGTCACCATGCCAGAACACTTTTGTTTTGGTTGGGTACAGGCGTGAAGGTTAAAATCGCCTGCCCATATTATGGTTGTCGGGCCTCTTTCTCCTTGTTTTGTTCTGAGGGAGGTTAATATTTCATGGAGGTGGGTCAGGACTCCATGAAACTCTGGTTCGTCCAGGTTATTATAAAAATTAATAATAACTGTTGACTCTTTTTTCTGCAGAAAAAGACCAAGGATCTGTAAATTAGAGTCCAATTCAATGACCTTTATTTTTATATTTTGAATAGTGTTGGCTAGATAGATGCATAATCCTCCCTTTGGTCTACCCATCTGGCCCGACTTCGCCAGGGAAGAGTATGTCTTGTACCCCTGTAAGTGATGTTCTTGTTGTGCCCACGTCTCCTGTATGCATATTATTTGGTGACTGTGCGCGTGGTACATAATTGTCCCATCCTCCACTTTTGTCCTTAATCCTGCAATGTTCCAGGAGATCAGGCTTAGAATTGTGGGATTGTTCCTTGAGATTTTAGCTGTTTTTGGTTCCTTAAAAATCTCTGGGTTTGAAGGGACTGGTGGGGAATCCGGGGGTCCCGGTAGGTCGGTGCTATTTGGGGAGTGTTCTTCTAGCTGTGGTAGTCAGTCGACGCACTCAAGGGCACTATACTTATTTGCTAGGGGAAGACCATTCCAGTCATCCCAGCGTGGGGGATCACTTCGGTTTCTCCACTGTTCTTGACCTCTCCATTCCTCCCTTTCTCTGCCTTGATGGTTAGAGCCTAGTAGATTGGAGGAGGGGAGCCGACCTTGCCAAGGCTGCTGCCATTGATGAATAATTTGTTGCATGGGTTGAGGGGGTTGCTGCCACTGTTGGAAAGTGTGATATAGATATTGAGGGGGTTGAGAAGGTAGTTGAGAAGTGTAATGAAGAGTTTGAGGAAGTTGAGGAGGTGGTTGCCACTGGAAAGTTGTTTGTTGTGGAACTTGTGGGAATCGGGGAATGTGTGGGGGCTGCTGGCATTGGTGCGTTATGTGTTCTGCGGGGTTTATGAGCCCTCTATTTAATGGGACTGTGGAGCGGGGAAAATTTTGTCGGGAGGATGTGGGTAGAAAATAGCACAGGGGAAGAGGATTTATTTGGGTGGCAGGTCCACTGCTAGGTGTGTTACAGATGTAATTTGCTGCCCCTATCTCCCTAAATTTGATGGTAATAACATCACCCGCTATGGTCTTCATGTTTCTGCCCACCCATTCTCCTCTACGTACAGAGAGGATGTCACCCCTGATGTAAGCAGGTAAGGGTTTATGAAGTTGGAGCCACTGGGCGCATTTGTTCTTCAACTCTACAAAAGTTTCTCTTGCACCCTCCTTCAGTGGTGGTACAGATGTTAACACCACCACGAAGGGGGAAGTTTCCAGCGGTAAGTTAATTATTTTTGGGCGAGACTGCTTTGTCTTAGATTCATACGATTTCTCTAAGAGGGGAGTTGCTGCTGGGATGGTGGTGTTCCCAATTGTGCCTTTTGGCTGTTGGTTGTTTGTTTTGGTTGGACCCAGTGGTGCTGCTAGTGTATCGGGGGCGGGATCTACTGCTATGGGGGTGACTGGGGGAGCATCTGGTTTACTCCCTTTTTGAGTTGGGAGCCATGTCACTGACGCCTTACTAGCTGGTAGAGTATGAGGCTTAGTCAATGTGCCTATTGCGTGTTTGGTACAGGATGTATTTTTAGAAATTATTTCTTTTACCCCATGCGTTTGAGCGGGGCCATAACCGCCACATTTCGAATTAATTAGTGAGGTGAGTCTATCCAGCTTCGATATTAAAGGTTTAATTTGTGCCGCTATTGTGGCCTCAAGGTCTGATTTAAGGTCTATTACCATATTTTCCACCCAACAGGGTATACCTGCCGCGGAATTAGGAGTGGGCGTAATCAAGTTATGATTCTTGGTTTTGGCTTGAGGTTTTTCCTTAATGTTTGGCATAGCCTTGGTGAAAATGGGGGTATCTTTCCTTGTTTTCGTCGGTTCTAAGGTCGCTTCAATATCGGGTAGGATGGATTGACTAGTTACGCTCTGCTCTGGTTTGTCAATTGGTGATTGGCAGGCTTCTAAGTCTGGCGTTGCCTCAAGGTCGACATATGAAATATCTGAGTCTGACTGGGTCACAGATAGATCAACAGCGTTTGGGACAGTCAGCGTGGGAGCGGTATTTAGGGGTAGTGGTAGAGAGCAGTTGTTCATGGCCTGGTTGGCGGGGGAACTTGCAGTTGCAAGAGAACCCAGGGAGGAACGTTTAGCCTGCATAAGGTCCAGGGAGACTCTTTTCTCCAGCAGGATAATGCTCTTATCGATAGTTTCATTGACCCGGGATATGAAGAGATCTATGGGACCGGTTACTTGTGCCACTACTGTAGCTTTTTTGGTGTTGCTTCTGGTTTTGGGACGCATAGTACTCGACTACGATATAAGTCAAAAACCGCGAGGTAAGCCTCACAGAATGTAATTGGTGAATCCTAAGTCTGGCCACTCTATGTTGGAATGTAGGGTAAGTATCACTGAGACGCCTACCTTGCATATGATGGAACAGAATAAATGCAGGGGGTCTGGACCGTGGCCGTCCTCTGCCGTCCTCGAACGGCCTCAAACGGCCCGGTCTTTGCCCTGTCTTCGCCCGGGCTGCGTCCCGCGCTGCGGGAGGCGGAAGTTGTAAAATAGGGGGCGTGGGGCGGGCCAGCAGGGAGAGCGGACCGGAAGCTCTCCGTCGGTCTAGCAGGGACTTCTGGGAAATGAAGTCCCTGCACGCTCGCAGCCCCGCTGACGCCTCGCGCCCACAGCCGCCTTACCGCCAAAGGAGATGCCCTGCAATCCTGGTGTCCACAGCCTGCGTCGATGCGGCACCCGCGAAGCGGGTGCGGCGAGGGGTGGGCTTGGAACGCTGTTTGAAAGGTGAGCAAAGTGCCGCTGTGCCTTTGGATCTGGAAACTGCCACTGATCCTGGAATAGGTGTCCCGCACGTTGGAGGTCAGAAACGCCTCTTAAGCACCTCGTGGGGGGGCGGGGGGCGGGCCAGCAGGGAGAGCGGACCGGAAGCTCTCCGTCGGTCTAGCAGGGACTTCTGGGAAATGAAGTCCCTGCACGCTCGCAGCCCCGCTGACGCCTCGCGCCCACAGCCGCCTTACCGCCAAAGGAGATGCCCTGCAATCCTGGTGTCCACAGCCTGCGTCGATGCGGCACCCGCGAAGCGGGTGCGGGGAGGGGTGGGCTTGGAACGCTGTTTGAAAGGTGAGCAAAGTGCCGCTGTGCCTTTGGATCTGGAAACTGCCACTGATCCTGGAATAGGTGTCCCGCACGTTGGAGGTCAGAAACGCCTCTTAAGCACCTCGTGGGGGGGCGGGGGGCGGGCCAGCAGGGAGAGCGGACCGGAAGCTCTCCGTCGGTCTAGCAGGGACTTCTGGGAAATGAAGTCCCTGCACGCTCGCAGCCCCGCTGACGCCTCGCGCCCACAGCCGCCTTACCGCCAAAGGAGATGCCCTGCAATCCTGGTGTCCACAGCCTGCGTCGATGCGGCGAGGGGTGGGCTTGGAACGCTGTTTGAAAGGTGAGCAAAGTGCCGCTGTGCCTTTGGATCTGGAAACTGCCACTGATCCTGGAATAGGTGTTATGTTTTGTAAATCTGTGCAACGAAGAAATGCGCGACTGAGTCAGAAGCGTCTCTGTGATTTTAAAGCCTTGCTTCAAGACACTTTCAGCAGTTTTGCGACCCTCTTGATGGTTTGAGTCTCCCATACACAGGTACTATCTTAGTGCAAACTTTAGTACAAATCCAGCTCCCCTAAAATCAGCTATAACTTCATAGAGTCAACCCTGATGGACAAAAGTCTCGTATATCCTAACACCACCCTACAAATACTAGTTAATATACAACAATAAAGTGGCGACTCTGCCTACTCACTCACAGTCCAGGCACCAACGCTTGTCTTCGGAAACGTGGTCCTTGCCAACAGGATTCAGCAATCCCTCCAAAATAATACACGGAAAAAAGAGGGGGCCCTGCCCAGCCTCGGTCTACCCGGGACGGCCACAGACGGCCCACCCTTTGCCCGGGCTTAGCCCGGTGCCGCCCGCGCACGTCCCGCGTTGCGTGGGGCGGGATCGCTTATGTGAGCAGGGGTGTCGCTGTAATGATGTCGGCGAGTCAGCGCCGAGCAGTGGACTCTGGGGGCTGTGGTCTAATCAAGCCGTTCCCCTCACGGCGTCGCAATGCCTCGCTCCCCGGTCCGTGGTCTGGCCCCTCCGCTTCTGCCACACTCGGGTCAGGTAGAAGAAAGAAAGCCGTTTCCCTCACGGCTGAGGAAGCAGAGAATCCCCCAAGGTAAGCGCGTCCCGCGTTGCGTGGGGCGGGAGCGCTTATGTGGAGCAGGGGCGTCGCTGTAATGATGTTGGCGAATCAGCGCCGAGCAGGGGACTCTGGGGGCTGTGGTCTAATCAAGCCGTTCCCCTCACGGCGTCGCAATGCCTCGCTCCCCGGTCCGTGGTCTGGCCACTCCGCTTCTGCCACACTCCGGCCAGGTAGAAGAAAGGAAGCCGTTTCCCTCACGGCTGAGGAATCAGAGAATCCCCCAAGGTAAGCGCGTCCCACGTTGCGTGGGGCGGGAGCGCTTATGTGGAGCAGGGGCGTCGCTGTAATGATGTCGGCCAGTCAGAGCCGAGCAGGGGACTCTGGGGGCTGTGGTCTAATCAAGCCGTTCCCCTCACGGCGTCGCAATGCCTCGCTCCCCGGTCCGTGGTCTGGCCCCTCCGCTTCTGCCACACTCCAGCCAGGTAGAAGAAAGAAAGCCGTTTCCCTCACGGCTGAGGAAGCAGAGAATCCCCAAGGTAAGCGCGTCCCGCGTTGCGTGGGGCGGGATCGCTTATGTGAGCAGGGGTGTCGCTGTAATGATGTCGGCGAGTCAGCGCCGAGCAGTGGACTCTGGGGGCTGTGGTCTAATCAAGCCGTTCCCCTCACGGCGTCGCAATGCCTCGCTCCCCGGTCCGTGGTCTGGCCCCTCCGCTTCTGCCACACTCGGGTCAGGTAGAAGAAAGAAAGCCGTTTCCCTCACGGCTGAGGAAGCAGAGAATCCCCCAAGGTAAGCGCGTCCCGCGTTGCGTGGGGCGGGAGCGCTTATGTGGAGCAGGGGCGTCGCTGTAATGATGTTGGCGAATCAGCGCCGAGCAGGGGACTCTGGGGGCTGTGGTCTAATCAACCCGTTCCCCTCACGGAGTCGCAATCCTTCGCTCCCCGGTCCGTGGTCTGGCCACTCCGCTTCTGCCACACTCCGGCCATGTAGAAGAAAGAAAGCCGTTTCCCTCATGGCTGAGGAAGCAGAGAATCCCCCAAGGTAAGCGCGTCCCACGTTGCGTGGGGCGGGAGCGCTTATGTGGAGCAGGGGCGTCGCTGTAATGATGTCGGCCAGTCAGAGCCGAGCAGGGGACTCTGGGGGCTGTGGTCTAATCAAGCCGTTCCCCTCACGGCGTCGCAATGCCTCGCTCCCCGGTCCGTGGTCTGGCCCCTCCGCTTCTGCCACACTCCAGCCAGGTAGAAGAAAGAAAGCCGTTTCCCTCATGGCTGAGGAAGCAGAGAATCCCCCAAGGTAAGCGCGTCCCACGTTGCGTGGGGCGGGAGCGCTTATGTGGAGCAGGGGCGTCGCTGTAATGATGTCGGCCAGTCAGAGCCGAGCAGGGGACTCTGGGGGCTGTGGTCTAATCAAGCCGTTCCCCTCACGGCGTCGCAATGCCTCGCTCCTCGGTCCGTGGTCTGGCCCCTCCGCTTCTGCCACACTCCAGCCAGGTAGAAGAAAGAAAGCCGTTTCCCTCACGGCTGAGGAAGCAGAGAATCCCCCAAGGTAAGCGCATCCAGTCATTCCACCCTAGAGCCTTGCGTGACATCTTCCTGTGGGCCAGTTTTTCGGTACCACAGGAATTGTTCTACTGCAAGTGCCTAAATGCAGCAATCTGAAAATCTAGCTGACAAACTGGTAGGGCCTATCCTAAGAGGGTATTGAATAGAGCACGTAAGAGAGCCCACAATACCCCTCGTGAAGCTCTTTTAGAAAGGAATGTGAAAAAGACTAATGATTGCCTGCCAGTAGTCATGACTTTTGGCCCTTTTTCTTCGAAAATTCGTCAGGCTTTAAGGAAATACTGGTCAATACTGTCCACGGCTGAATTCAAGATGCCACAGCCCAGGTTCGTGTTTAAACATGCATGTAATTTGAAGAATAAATTGGTACACACGCGGCTGTGCAGCGCATTAAGAATACATCCATTCCATCTGGACACTACCCTTGTGGCAGTTGTTCAGTATGTGGTTTGACTGAGAAGACTAGTAGTGTGTAGTTGCTGAGTGGGAAGACTTAGTATCTGAATAAATTCAGCAACTGCAACACTGTTAATGTAATATACAGACTCACTTGCGGGTTACACTGTATAGGTCTAACATCACATAAGATCAAGGTTGGTATTCAAGAACATCGGAGTACCATAAAATCAGGAAAATTAACTACGCGATTGAAGCAGCACTTCCGTGAAAACATCATGACCATAGATCGTTGAAATGGGTTGTGCTGGAAAAAGTAGTAAGTGAGACAGGCAGTCTTGATAAGATACTTGCTGTAGGAAAGTGGCTCAATATATACTGGACCAAATTAAGGTACAGTGTGTATAGAGTCCCCAGAGGTTTGTCAGAGGCAACATTTATATATAACCTTACTCTCTTACGTAGTAGCTTGGTCGAGCAGTAAGGCAGTATCAGAGGACAGTGTAAAGCATTTGTTGTACACACTCAAGAACTGAACTCCAGGCCAATTGTTTTGGTATCAACATATATAGTTGTTTCATTTTAGAACCAACAAGGTATCAAATTATACTTTCTCAGAATGAATTACTTTAGTTAAATGCCTTTCAAATAGGCATTCGACTTTTGGAATGCAATAGTCACAGCTGGTTGCAATAGGCAACACAATTTCAAACACAATGCAACATTGAGCTCAATGGGAATTTTCAGTTAAATGCAATAGATTACTTTGTGCATTACTTTTCTAACCACAAGACTGGATCCTAGATTCAGTCAGGGGACACTTCTTGTAAACAGTTATGTAAAAGAGTTTTGGTTACAGTAGTGATTTTTAAGGAATAATATTGTATTTTAAAAGTTGACAGAAGCTTTTTCAGTAGAAATTACCAATGTTATCCTATGGAAGGAAATTCAAGTTGCTAGTAAGGTATGTTTGCGTTACTTTTGTCATCCAGTACTGGACTCCTAGGTTCAGCACTGGGACATCTATCTAAGACAGGTAAGTAATTACGTTTTGGTAGTTGGTACGATTTTTAAAGAATATTTGTAGTTTGCAAAAATCGACACAGAAGAAATTTCAGAGAAAAGTAGACAATGGTTTCCTACGGGAGCAAATTCAGGTTACTGGTAAGTACGGTAAAAATTACTTTTCAGGACTTGTGCTGGGCTAAAAGATGCAGCACTGAGGTCTCACCTGATAACAGGTGAGTACATCAGAATTCGTTGTTTTGGCTGATTTTAGGTGAATATTTTAAAATTCCAAACCTCCACACTTAGAAGAATTTCTGAGTGAAAACCAGTCAATGTTAGCCTATGAAAGAAAAGTGAGTTATCGGCTTTTAGGTAAGTACTCAACTGGTAGAGTTAAGGATCGGGGCATAGACTCAGGGGTCTCAGGGGTCTCCCAGGGTCAGGTAGGTACAGTTGGTACACCCTCAGCGACCCTCAGCGACTAAGGGACGGCCGGGTGCAGAGGTAGTTAGGTCCAATGTTATCCAATGAGAGGCAGGGGGGCCTTCGGTTGGTGGCTGCTGGCTAGCAGGCCACGTGGCTGTGGGAGCTGGTCTCCTGGTCACTTGCTATGGGAAAATGGGGAAGTAGGATAGGGCAAAGGTTGCACTGCCAGGGGCACTCGGGCGGCTGGGTGCAGAATGCTTTTAAGCCGTCGGGCGCACAATGTTATGCAATCGCAATCTTGGAAAGTCAACAAAGGCTGCAAGCGCGGGGA
This sequence comes from Lissotriton helveticus, assembly GCF_964261635.1. Lineage (NCBI taxonomy): Eukaryota > Metazoa > Chordata > Amphibia > Caudata > Salamandridae > Lissotriton > Lissotriton helveticus. The sequence goes on from NC_136071.1 coordinate 1,029,196,348, forward strand.
CTGAGATGCTTCAGGTGTGACCACCACTTCGAGAGGTAAGTTGGGAAGCTGGAGGAGGGGTGGACACCCAGGAGTTAAGCACAGGAGTCCGTGGGGCACCGGTTGCAGGGGTGTATTTTGGCGTTGGGAAATCTTACCCTCAGCTGGTCGCGATTTGGGGGGTCCCTGGTTCTGAGGCTGCAGCCGTCGTCTGGGTCGTCGAGGAGGGTCTTTGGGCACTGGACTGGTCCCAGTCGCCGGGGGGGATGTCCTCCTGGTCTTGGGTCACTCAGGCACGGGCCAGGCTTGGCGGGTGCAGAGTGTGATGGAGTCGCGGTTCCTGGCTGGCACCAGGGGTATTGCTTTTGGAGCAGAACCACTGCTCATGGGAGTCCCAGTCTGAGGGTCAAGGCAGGCAGGTCCTCCATGGTTTTCAAGGTTGCTGCTTGCAGGAGTCGCCGGGATTTAGCAGGATCATCAGGCCTGTAGGGCTCGGGCCAAGTCAGTTGGTGTCATCCTTTTTTTAGCAGTTGCACGGCGGGTCTTCTTCTGATCTTCTTTCTTGTTTTTGTATCAGGATCTGAGAAAGGAAGGTTCAGGGTGCCCCTGAATACTACATTTAGGGGCATTACAGGTAGGATGAGGGCAGGGACCAATAGGTCCCTGCCCTGGGGTGGGTACACCCCCTAACCTTATCATCTCCTGTGGGAGGGGGGCAGGAGCCTAGCTGTGAGTGGGTAGGGATCCCCATCCTCAACATGGCGGTAGCCCAGAGTTGTGCTTCACCTCGCCTCTCCCACCTGAGGGGTGGAGTTGGCACAGGCTGGTCAGGTCAGGTCAGGTCAAAAGTTTTTGTAGAGCTCAGCTTATCACCGCAAGGCACATCCCCTTTCCTGACGTAGGGTTTCCCGCCAGTCTTCCCGCCAGAGTGGGGGTCCGAACTGGTGGGGGCCAGTTGCTGAGTACAGCAAGTGGCCTGGAGAAGCTCACAAAGGTGGCATGCCTTTGAAGCTTCCCCCTGCCCATCCTGGGGAGGAGACCTAGCACCTCGCCCAGGAGAGCGGGGGGCTCTCCACCCAGGGGTCCAGCAACATGTTTGCTTTGGGGCAGCCTCTCAGACAAGACGAGGATTGTAGATTAGGTTTCAGGGGGAATCTCTAAGATGCCCTCTGTAGTGAATTTTACATTAAATCCCATACTGGCATCAGTGTGGGCTTAATGTGCTAAGAAACTTGTTAGTCTTCAGTGTAGCCATTATGGTGCTGTGGAGTTCGTAATGACAACCTCTCAGCACCATATACTGTTAATGGCATCACTGCACTTACAGTGCCCAGGAATGGCCCTGGGTACTGTAGGGGCACTAGGCACATGCACCTGTGCCCACACCACTGGCATAGGGTACCCAGCTAGAGGGTTGGCTGATATATGCCAGGGCAGTGGGTTTGTGGGCATGGCACACAGGGATGTGTGCCATGTCAACTCTTTGTTTAGTTCTGCACCAGGACACTCAGCCTGCAAAGGCAGTGTGTGTGTGTGTCAGGTTACAGGGCCCTTTAGGGTGGCGCAATAAGTGCTGCAGCCCTTAGGGGTCTGCTCTGGTCACAATGCCCTGGGTGCCTAGGGTACCATTTACTAGTGGCTGACATGTGGCCAGAGATGCCAATTGGGTTTTAGTTTCAATACAGTTTTAGGGAAGGAACACAGGCCCTGGGCACCTGATTGGCAGGAGCCCAGAGCACACTCAGTCAAAGCACATCAGCAATTCAGCAATAAGTGGGGGCATACCATGCAAGAAAGATGGAACTTTCTCACACTTGCTATAAAAGAAGCTCACTGGATTTTTTCTGAGAGGGCGGACCGGCTTGGTTTGAACGATTCAACTGAATGGAACAAAATCAGCAGATAATCAAACTGAGTACTGAGAGTTGCTGCTATAAGTTTTTAAGTACCTCTGGATGAGTGCAATTTATGCTACCTGGATATCAGTGATGGTTCGTTGACCAGATGTCTTTTTAAATGGACTCATGGAGATGCGTCCATTTTTGAGGAAAATAAAGTTCCTTGTGTTGTGTTTTCTATGAAATAACAATTGATCTGGTTGACAGGGGCTATTTAAGTCCAATATAGACAGTATGAAATACATTGAAAAGTAGTGTCTATATATACACTGAGATTTTTTGAATTGAGATGACCTGCATTCAGATTTTATAAATATACACAATGTCTATTTATGGCTCCTAATAGACTAGTGAATGCAGTGTAATAAAGGGTACTACTCTTTGATAATTTGAAGTCAAAATGTGATGAAATGAACTATTTAAAGATGGCACTCACAGTATTGACACTTGTCCTGGGAATGCATGTATACACTGAGTTGTTTTTGTAATTGTTAAATAAAAATGATATTTTTTATAAGTGCACAAGCATGTCGATTTGTACACTTGAAGGCATTTTTTAGTGCAGAAGAAGTATCCAAATAAAATGAGAATCAATGGAGCTAACATTTAAAGATGGCGCTCGCATGAGCATCTGTTTTCTGATGATGTGAGAGATCCGGAGTGAGGTCACATTACTCTTCCCTTTCGGAAGAGGCATTTTAACCCGTTCCGTGCTCGTGACGGAACCACTCCGTCACGAGCCACGGGCGCGCTGTGCTAATGACGGAGTGGTTCCGTCACGCCGTGGCCGCTCCACCCACGCTGCAACAATTCCGCGCCTGTGCGGCTGAATTAATGAGCGGGTGGGGCCATGACAGAACCATTCCGTCATGAGCACAATGCGCCCCGGGCTCGTGATGGAGTGGTTCTGTCATGAGCATGGCGGCGCCGCGCGACTCCCCTCCCCCCCAGCGCCGCGGCAGAAATACCGCTGCGGTCAAGGGGTTAAATGGCAGACCCCGACCCGCGTCTACACGCCGGAACGAGACAAAGCTCGAGACACATGCAAACACGGTAAGAGTATGTGTGCGTGTTTGGCTCGCTTGCTCGGTTTGATTCCCCTTGCAGGAATGCCGAGTGGAGCGAGCAGTGTTGTCTATTGGAAACGGCTGGGAAACCTGCTTTTGTCTTGAAAGCAGTAAGGCAATATGCGGAGAGACTTACGCAGTGTGCCTGTTTAAAAAAAAAAATCTCAATACTTTATGACCCGCGAGTTGGGACGCGTTTCAGCAGTAGTTGTCATCAAAATTGGTTAATCCCTAAGAGTAGTAAAAGTAGCAAGTGTGGAGTGAGACATGTATCTTGATGGGTACAACTTGTGACACCAATGAGACATGATGGATAATGGATGCCTTAATCCTAGGCAGAGAAATAGGTTTTACAAAAACGAAGGTTGGGTTTCGCATATAGACCGTAGGTATGAGCGGTGTAAGTAATCGGGCCGCTACTCTGACACTACAAAATGAACTGGAATGTGTTCTATAGAGTCATGAATTATATTGGGCTGATAATATTGCCCTTTTTGACAAAATAAGATGGTATGTATATTTTCACAGGTACATTCAAAGGAACGGAGGTGCTATAAAATAAGGGTTTGATTGTATAAGATATACACCCATTGGAATAGTGGGAGCTGGTACGAGGGCTCGTGGCTGCCGCCTGGTAAATATAATTTTAAATGGACAATATCTGGGTCACTGACTCAGTCTATGATTTGGTATACCAGAACCTGCTTTATAGGATGTCACAACTGGTTGGCGCTTTTAATTAGAGCACTTTTCACTTTTTTGGTGCAAAACACCGATGTTTACGCACTTGTTTATTAATTCCTCAGAAATAGTGTAACTGGTAACATGCTGTTGTAAACACCACATTTGTACACCTCTTCTGTTCTCAAGTCTCCCCATAGCAAGGGGGGCGTGGCCAACAGCATGGCCAGCTAAGACGTGCTTCTCCAGAGCTCCCGGCGAGCTGACTCCGAACCCAACTTTCTATTCAGCCCTACTCCACTACAACCACGGGAGGGCCGTTACAGAGACCCCAAACTCCGTAGGGACCACTACATCGAAGTTTACGTGACTGTATCCAGCAAAACGCCGACCTTATAACATCGTCTCGGAGGGCCCGGCGGCTACAAGATGGCGGCCGCCATAACCGAATATCGAAGACTGCACTGAGGTCCGGCCTATAGGTCCTGCAGCTGTCTGCAGCTGTGAGGGTTCGGGTAAGGAGGACATTGTGTGGAGCACACGTTGTCGGCGAGACCCCAATGCGGCGTCCGGACTCCCCGGCGAAGCCCGCGGACTACACCAAGATGGCGACCGGAGTTGCGCTGTGAAGATAGAACGAGCCCGGGGACCGTCCTGCCGCTGGCCTGCCGCCTGGGAGGTGAGAGTGAGAGGGGCACTCTGCGGGGCCCGCGAGTCTGGGTGGAACCGGGGGACGGCCCCTGTTGAGGGGTCTGGGCTCCTGGCAGGCGGACACTTTACCAATATCGCGGCCGGAGCCACGATGCGGAGCTCGAGTGTGCTCCGGACCTGATCCTGGCCCCACAGCTAAGTCCACGCTCTTTGGCCCTAAAAGCTTCCCACAGTCACCTGCCTGGTGCTGCTGTCTGGGCTTCCCCGGCCCTGCATCGATCCTGCCTGAGTTGGTGTCTCCCTGTGGTGTCCCCTCCACCCTGTACCCTGCTGGGAAGCCCTTGCTCCCCTGAGAGAGGCACCTAGTAATCTTGGAGATCGGACGTCCGGCCCTGTGAACGAGGGGGAAAGATACACTCTGCTTTCACCGGACCCTGCGACGGAGCGGCGGACCCGGACACCTAGTGGGGCATTTGGCGCGGCCCGTGACGCTGGGCTGATACAGGCATAGGAGTACTGACCGGGATTGACACTCAGCCGACTACACAAACCGAGGCCCCTGGGGGACGGACAGAGGACTTACGTGCTCCCCCCGGCGACTGCTGTGCGGGGTGGCTGGGCTGCCCCCCCCCTGTGGCGGACTGAGGAGCTCGCTGACCCCCGATCACGGCCAGAGCATCAGAGGCGGCGTGCAAAGCGAGTTTCCCCACGAGAACGACGTCACTGTAATACAAGCCATGGGGAAGAAGGATACACTCCCCAAAACCTCCAAACAGGGGCCCATGGATAATTTCGCCGCGCCCAGACAGTCGGCGGATTCCCTCTCCACTGCCCCCGGCTTGCGCTCCGATACTGACCTGCTAATGGGAGCCATTCAGGCATCACGGACTGACATCCAGGAGTCTCGGGCTGCCCTAGAAGTCAAAATCGGCGAGGTGGGATCCGAGGTGACACTGCTGAGGCAAGACTTCCGAAAGTTAACAGAAAGGGTGACTACAGCTGAGACACGGATAGGCGAGGCAGAAGATTTGATCTCCACCCTGAGAAAAGACATGGCGGAACTGAAGGCATCCCATCGCCAATTGTTGTGGAAGGTGGACGATGCCGAAAATAGGGCGAGACGCAACAACCTGCGCTTCGTAGGTTTTAGAGAGGGAATTGAAGGGACAAACATGACAGCATTCCTCCACTCCTGGCTGACTGAAACCTTCCCGGCGGTGCAGTTCTCGCCTTGCTTTATCATCGAAAGGGCGCACAGGGCCCTCCTGGCAAAGCCGCCAGAGGGTGCGAGACCTAGACCGGTCATTGCGCGCTTCCTCAACTTCGTGGACCGGGACCTGATTCTGCGAGAGGCTAGAAAGTTGGGGGAGATCCGACTGGAAAACACGAACATTATGATATTCCCGGATTACAGCCAAGAGGTGCAGAAACAACGCCGCTCCTTTGACGCAGTGAAGGCGAAATTAAGAGACATAAATATCTCCTATATGCTCCTCTTCCCGGCGAAGCTGAAGGTGATTTACAAGGAAAAGACACATTTCTTTAACCATCCGGAAGATGCCTGGCAATGGCTGGAAGAACGTCCTATATTCCATAGCAGGGAGATCGTTGGACGCGGAATGGCAGACAGGTCGCCGCCCCAGAGGTCCCAGTGGGAACTACCGAAGGCACAGAGACTGAACTCCCGAAGGGCAAAGAGACAAACCCCGGCGACACCTTATCAGGGACATAGCTCAGGAAGTACACGGCATGGACGTTCGCCCTCGCCGAGAGGGAACGCCGCAACGGGATCCAGATTCAACTGTCTACAAAGCCATGCCCGCTCAGAGGGAGAGGATGACGACGAGGTTGGGAGCCGTACTTCAGGGGGGAAGAAGAGGTGGGGGAGTCGCGCTCCATTCACCCATTGGCAGAGGCGATCCGAGACCTGGAACAAGACGCATCGGGGCGGAACAGTGTCCACCGAACAGACACTCAAGACTCTCACTCGTGAACAATGGTGGGACAGGCTATAGATCTGCAGCTCGCCGCTGGGGAGCACGCAAGTTGACACGCCCTCTTATACTTACACTTATTGGTCTTCACTGGTTTTTGTTCTCAACTGCACAACTTTCTCAATTTTTGATATCAGTGCTTGTTTAGGGGAAGTAGTGCTGCATGCTCTGGGAGGAGTTGGTTAGAGCAGGCTAAAGGGGGGGATACACGGGAGGGCGACAGGCCTTCTCCTACTGACAGTTCTGCCTTGCGAGGAGATGGGACTGGAAGGGGAGGGAGGTGGGGTGGGGGGAGGGGAAGGGGAGTTCCACTTTAACTCAGGTTGGGGAGGGGATGGTGAGTTGGGGTGAGGGGGAAGCAGTCAAAATAATGCAGTCATGTGCCTCAGTGCTTCACACTATGCATCCACACCAGAGACCGACCACACTAAAGTATCAACATCTCGAATGGCAAGTGATGTAGCTGCGTCACAGGTGTGCGATATGGGAGTTAGTGTCCTGTCGTGGAATGTGAATGGGCTGGGTTCTAAAGTTAAAAGAGGTCTAGTGAACTCCTACCATAAGAGGCTAGATCCAGATATAACCCTACTGCAGGAAACCCATCTTAAGGGAACTAACTGTGCCTTCATAGCTAGGGGCCATCGCAAAGTTCTGGCTCATGCGGGCTACACGTCTGATTCCAGAGGGGTAGCTATCATTATAAAGAAAACTACCCCATTCTGTACCACACACACCTGGATAGATCCACTGGGGACCTATGTTGGGGTCCAGGGGACATGGAATAGACGTACATACACGATCATTTCAGTCTATGCACCGCCCAAGTTGCAGGCAAATACGCTCAAGGCTCTCGCTCACATACTCCTGGAAACAGCTGACACCATCCAAATCGTGGGAGGTGATTTTAACGACGTGATGGATATAGGACAGGATCGGTCAGGGACAGCAGCTAGGGGAGGGAACCGGACTACCCTATCCCAACAGATTGCTAATATAGGGCTCACGGATGTCTGGAGATGGCTGCATCCTACTCAGACGGCCTACTCATACTACTCAGGGGCACATAAGGTATTCTCGAGATTAGACTATATCTTTATATCTAGACAGTACTTGACAGTGGATGACATTGCAGACTATAAAGCTAGGGGCATCTCTGACCATTCCCCATTGTTAGTAAGGGTAGGACGTACCCGGGGTACTGGGGGGACCCCTTGGCACCTCGCCGCCTGGGATCTTCTAAATGCAACTATTCTGAGAGGCTTGAGAGCAGACATTAAGGTCTATGTTGCTGAAAACGAGGGAACAGTGAAGTCGGAGGTCACCTTCTGGGAAGCTCTGAAACCGGTAATGCGAGATAGAATACAAAGTAGACTGGGGGAGGAAAGAAGAAAACTCCACTCTGAGGTCACTGCACTGGAACAGACTATCCTGGGCTTAGAGAGGGTATACCAGAGTTTAAAAAATGCGGACACTCTTAGAAGACTGATAGATGTGTGGAAAAGTAAATTTTGCCATGTTCTGTGTCCCTACGCGTCCTCCATCATATGTTATCTGTACATGATTAATATGTATATGTATTCCCCATGTTCGATTAAAGACGCAATTATAGCTGTGTCCATCTCTAGTATGCCAGTTTTCCAGTTCTCGTGAAAGCTACGAATATCAGGCCTATTTAAAGTTACGTTGCCACGTTTCTCAGTGTGCACGTTATTCCATTGTAAAGTCCCCGTTTCTAGGCCTCAAAAGGGCCCGGACACCAGATTCAGCTCCTGTCTCCTGAGCTTCGCTGAGGAGCGATACAGCCCCCACCTGTATCCCTGACCCTTCACTTACTTCCTGCCTCACAGTGCCCGGTTCAGCCTGGCTCTGCCTCTGAGTCTGCCAAGAGTATGTTATGATCCTAGTTATCAGTCCAGCCCTCCTTCTCTGCATTCCTAAGCTACTGAATCGCATCAATAGTTTCCGTCATTGTCTAGCCTTTACGTCTCCATGTAAGAGAAATACTGCATTTAATGGTCATTTAATATTCTTCATCACGCACTACATGTAGAATAATGCATGCACCATTCTTAGAGTCTGTTCGCCTTTACCCCGATAACTTTTGGATTCTATCAACATGTTCTCTAAACATCAGATACTAGATACTGTTTAGGTACATGTCGCCCTGACTCTCCAGACTTCAGACTCTGCTCCTAGCACAGAGTTCGTAGCCCCCAGCTTCTCCTAGTAACACGTCATTGCCAGTTTGCGCGCACCATCAGGTTAGAGGTCCCGGCTCCTTAGGTAGCCCCCTCCATGTTTCCGCCCCATTCATGACATATTCTGTTACGTTTGCATCACATGTCTATGTATACGCCTCTGTTACACCTACTTTCACCCTTATCTTTCGCGACTGCTACGCGTCACACCCTTTGCTCCACCCACTGCTCCGCCTATCGTATGTATTGTAATGCAACTGTTTTACTATATATGTTCGTGTATTGTTATTAAATGTTAGCGCGCTCATCCCAGATCCTGCCCGGCAGCTGTCGGGGCCCCCCTGTCAGGCCCTGCCATCCTACTCCTGTGCAGGTTGTCCTGTTCCTGTCCTTTATGCTGTAATAAACCTGCAAAACTCCTACTACCTCGAATCTTGACTCTTATTTATTGAGCTATCTGTTATTCATTTATCCATTCAAAAATAGAGGTATTATTTATTTATTTACCACAGATGCCAGGGACAATATAGAGAACTGGTTACTAATGAGGCTAAAACTCAATCCCTAGCCACCCTTCACTGCCTCTATGACGTGGGTGATAAGTCAGGCAAACTACTAGCGTGGCTAAGTAAAAAGGAGCGTGCGACTAGATGGGTGGATCACATTAGGAATGCAGATGGGATGCTTGTTAGTTCTGATGCACAAATTGCTGAGACATTCGCTACACATTATGAACTCTTTCCGCAGCCAGGGATCTGGGGATGCGTGAGGAAGCTCTACAATATATGGCGCAGACGGACCTGCCCCTGCTGTCTCCTGAGGCCCTTCTGGTGTTGGAGGCTGAAATTACAGTAGATGACATATCGGAAGCTGTAGCCAGATTGAGACCGGGTAAAACACCAGGACTGAACGGTTACCCGGCAGAGTTTTTTAAGCGTACGGCGGACCTCTTGGCTTGCCACTTGAAGGGTCTCTTTTCCAGGGCCTACAAGGAGGGGGGCTCCCCCCAGACCTCTCCCTGGCTACAATCGTCCCAATACAAAAAGAGGGCAAACCGCGAGAGGATTGTGCGTCCTATCGCCCCATCTCTCTCCTGAACACGGAAGTGAAGCTTCTAGCGACGATCTTGGTGCTCCGCCTGAGGTCGGTGATCCCAGACCTGGTACATCTGGACCAAATGGGCTTCCTGCCAGACAGAGCAACTAGACTGAACCTTCGACGTACCCACAATTGGCTGCAGGAAGTGCGGGGAAGAAATTAACCGCACTGGTTTCTCTCCCTCGACGCTGAGAAAGCCTTTGACGCGGTTCACTTGCCGTTCCTCTATGCTGTTCTGCAAAAATTTGGTTTTGGCCCTAGGTTCCAGAGGTGGGTCCAGCTCCTCTACACTGCACCAAGAGCCAGGGTGAGGGTGAATGGGAGGCTATCGCGTGAATTCCAGATCCAGATTCAGATCCAGAGAGGGACCCGTCAGGGCTGCCCCCTGTCTCCCCTCCTCTTTGCACTCACTATTGAGATACTTGCAGCCAGGAACCGGCATCTCCAGTTTTGAGAGAACTGACACAGACCCCGCACAAGAAAAAATATCCCTCTATGCGGAAGATATACTTTTGTATATTACAAAACCAGAGACCACTGTCCCGGAACTTTTCCGGGAATTGGAGCAATACGGTGGGCGAGCGGGATACACAATAAATTGGCACAAATCGGTCTTGTACGAACCAGGGGGACGAGGCCGCTGGGGGTGGCTGCTGGGGCAACTACTGACGACGGTGGAGGGCTTCCAGTATCTTGGGATATACATCACCCTTGATAAGGCGCTATCATTCCCAAAAAATTTGGAGCGGATCATAATGAACTCCGCGGCGGATATGGACCGCTGGAGACAGCTCCCACTTACACTTCTAGGTCGAGCGGCCATGTATAAGATGATTATCCTACCTAAGTATCTATATGCCCTACAGAACGAATACTATCCGCTTCCGACAACGTTGATGGCTAAAATTCACTCGGATCTGAGAGCTTTTCTCTGGCTAGGTAAGCAACCTAGAGTGGCCCTGACTACTCTCCAAAGACACCAATACAGTGGGGGGATCTCACTCCCTAACCTGGTGGCCTACTACTGGGCTGAACACATGGTACCGATTAATGATTGGCTACATGCCCCGGCGGATCATCCCACTTATGCCCTAGAAAGGCTTAAAATGTCGTCACAGAACTTATTATATTGTCTCTATGGGGGCCCTAGACGAGAACCGCTCCTCCCAGCGACGACCCTCACGCTAATTGCATGGACTAAGGCCACAAAACGCATGGGATGGGAGAAGAAGCCCACCCGGCAAACACCGATATGGCACTGTCAGTGGTTAACAGAGCTCAATAAATTACGTGGCTTCCGAAGATGGGATGACATAGGTATCTCCACTATAGGGGACGTGATCGACAAAGGGGAACTGAAATCCTTTATGGTCCTAAAGTCAGAATTTGGGCTTCACCACTCACAGCTCTTTAAATATACGCAGCTGCGCCATGCGTGGAAGGCCCAGAATGTCCAACTAAGCGACATCCCAGAATATGCACCTCTGGAGGGACGGCTCCTCCAAGAACGAATCCAAGGGAAGGCGGTCTCCCTCACATACAAAACCTTAACGAACAATATGCTAGGTGATCTGGCGAAGCTTAGACACACATGGGAAGCGGAGGTGGGAGGCATGGAAAACCTAGACTGGGACATAGTACTAATGCATCCCCGGGAGGTGGCAATTAAGTCCAGACTATGCCTTATTCAATTCAATGTGCTACACAGAACCTATTACGATAGGATGCGACTCCATAGAATGGGGAAAATAGAAGACACACACTGTCTTAGATGCCGCCAACATGATGGAGACTTTTACCACACCATATGGGCCTGCGACAGGATACAAAATTACTGGACACACATCTTCACAGAACTGGGAGAGGTTTTGGGGGTCCCGCTCCAACAGGAACCCAAGCTGGCACTACTGGGTATGACTAATGAGGTGGACTTACCGCGTCCACTCCTCACCTTCCTAGTCCTCGCACTAGTGGTAGCGAAAAGAGATATAGCGAAGTACTGGGGGTCACCGGAGTCGCCAGGATTAGAGGAATGGAGAAGAGGGTTGGACCTTTACATGGCAGCCGAGAGAGTGACTTATAAAGCAAGGGGGTGCCCGAAGAAATTTCATAGGGTCTGGACCTAATGGCGGCACTACCATTGGTTGGACGGGGGGTTATGAGGGGGGAACTTAAAAATCTGGCTATTCGGTCACCAGAGCACCTACAGGAGGACTCCTGTTGGGACACAAAATGATGATTGTACCTTGTATCTGTGGACGTTGAACCAGTGTGTTACGCATTGTGACAGAGATTTATAGCTTTGAGGTGGGTGGGCGTGGGAGTAGAGGTGTATGTACTGCTGATTTCATGACTGTAATGTTGAGTTCTGATAAAATGCAAATAAAAATAATTTTAAAAAAAGTCTCCCCATAGCAAGGTTCAGTCATACAATCCATACACATTCATTATTGAACACTCCAGAAGAATCCAGTACTACACGGCTAAATTGACCAAAAAGCCCAAACCCTCTACAAAGGCTGGAACAGTGGGAGACACAGTCAAAAGAAACAACAGCAGCAAGACACAATACAAATGAAACCTTTTCTCTTGTGAATAATGTGCATGAGTGTTGGAAAGTGGGTTATTGGTAGGGGCAGATGTAGGTCTGACACTGGCAATAAGGCCACTAACACATGATAGGACTCAGCATAGGTCTTAGAAAATTATTCCTATGCTCAACCCTTGGGTACGTGGCTGCGAGCAGAAAGGCTTAACGTCAAAGACAGGTATGTACAGCATTTAAAAAACACCATTTCAGTAAATAGTTAAGACACAACACATAATAAAAGTCCAACACCGATTTATAAACATAGGAAATATTTTATCTTTAAAATGACATCAAAACGACAACAATCTGATTGTAGGGAACTGAAGATATGTATTTTCAAAGATGTAATAAAATATAGCCCTTAGAAGACTATAGAACCATAATGTGATACCTGCTTGTGATAGACTGGGGCAAAGTCAAAGTTTCAGGCCCGGTGCGATGGAGCTCTGAGCGGCTACAGCTCACGGCAGGTCCCGGTCTCAATTTCTACCTTCACACTTAGAAACTTTTCTGTCACTTTTCACCACGAGGCCCCTCGAAGCTCCCAGCCAGGCGGATTTGGTGGGGGTTCCTGGCTTGACTTGTGACGAGGTCCCGGTCAACTTCCCTGGAGCAGACTTAGAAAATTTCTCAAAATCCCTTCAGCGGGCAACCCAGGAAGCGAGGCCGGCACGCGATGGAAGGCAGGCGGCTTGGCTCTCACGGTTGCTCCCGGTCACCTTTTCTATGAGCGGACTTAGAAACTTTTCTGGAGCTTTTTCTCGCCTGGTCTCTCAATGCTCCTCAGTAGCCGGATCCGGTGAGGGTTCGCCGGCTTCAGAATTGATCTAGTCCCGGTCAATCTCTGGAAGTTGGAGCGATGGAGCTTTTAGCAGGACGAACCTGGTTGGCTTGGCCAGCTCACGATTGAAAGCAGGCAGCCTGGCTGGCCAGGTTGAATCGGTCCCTCTATGGAGCTTTGTTTTCAAAGTTGGTCCAAAGTTCTCCAAACTTCTTGAACTTCTTCCTGAAGTTCCTCAAGGGGTTCCAAAATGTCTCAAACTAACTCTAAGGGTCTGGAAGCTCCAAGATGGTCCTTGAAAGTTGAGGACTTCAGTTCCCACAATTCACTGGTACAAAACCCTTACAAATCCACTGATTGTTCTCCAATGTGTAGATTTAGTTGGAGATGTTCCAGATGAGCTCTTTTAACTTCTAGCTTTCAGGGAGTCCACTCTTTAATTCTTTTTCAGCAAGACAATCCACATGGCTGTAGTTTTAGGTGGTGCAGTCTTCAGAGGTCAGGCCTTAGAAATCTTTGCACAGCAAAACTTCTCAACGGGGCACTTCTTGCTTCAGTAAGTTTCAAGCAGCAGATCTGGAGGGCTCTGCCCCTCTCAGATACTTATTCCAAGTTCTCTGGGTCATGCAGGAGGTCACTTCTGACCAATAGGAGCAGGGTAACGCCTCAAAGTTATGACCACGTCCTGTAGAGTGTGGCATTATTTTGTCCCAGAGTCTTCCAAATCCATACTGGCTGATTTTCCAGCAAGGAGGTAAGAGCTGGCTAAACATACCCCCTAGGATGGCTTATTTCCATAGACTCACCCCCTACTATCTGCACTTACCTTCCCTAATCCGGGGTCTGGTGGGGTCAAAAGTGTAAAGTGGTACTGACACTGTGGCCATCCCTCTGCCTTTGAAGACCATGGTTTACGACTCCTCCCTCTGGCCTGGCATTCCTATGGAACAGCACATTGCCTTCCCAGCAGAGCTGGTTAACCCCAGGGGCTCTTTATCACCGCTTCAAGGCAGCCTGGCTAATCCACTTAACTCTGACCAATCAGGGCAGACCATGGAAGGCTGAAGTTTGACTTACAGCAAGAAAGTCTTATAACTTCTTGTATGTACACTTTAGGAGAAATTCAACAATATGATGTTGTTGGATTGATTAATACCATTCTGGGAAGTCTTTGAATGGCATTTGTAGTCCTCTCCTATCAATAATTATTTATCAATAACTTCCTACCATGTTAACCTATGTAACAAGGGATTTGCAATGGGAAAAATGACTTGGGCCATTTTTCCAGCACTGGGACTTAAAAAAACATATATTATAATTACGTTGCCTATATCTACAGGACCCCCAACCCATGTGCAACTAGGGGAGACTTTAGGGGTTCTGAATCTGTAGAAATATTGTAGATCCTCCCTCTACAGTGTTTCTAGCATCAAAGTCGAATTTGAGCAGCACTGTACCACAATATGGGGAGTGAAATGTGAAATTTCACTTTACTTAGGCATGTAAAACTCATTTTATAAGGGTGTACCTTATAAATACCTGACCCCCACCCCTGGGATACCTAGGAGAGACCCTGGGGGTCGCTAATATGCCAAAACATTGTAGGTTATCCATTTATAAGTGCCCCAAACACCAAAGTCGAGTTTGGGCACACTTTACTTTTTTTAAAGCAGTCCTGGCACCCATGGCTGATTTTAAACTGACCTCAGGCTTCAGCAGTGCACACATGCAAGTGCAGAAAAGGGCTGCTGGCCTCTAAACTGCCATGCCCCAGGGTACTGGGGACTTCTAGGTAGTTTTAATCTCCCTGCCCTACTATATACTAGGGGCCTAGAGCGGAGGTCATGCTAATCACAGGGGTACCCCTCCATACCATCATGTACCCTAGTGTATGTAGGCATTTTAACTGTATCCTGATGTGTCTCTTTAAGCCTAGCACTGGCCCTGGGCCTGATCAGGCAGAGCCCAGGGTCAGTCAAAATCAGTTACCACCAGTACCATTCAGCAAAAAGTTGGGGGGTGCCCAGGCCACAGGATGACTTTGCAACAATGAGATATCAGCAGATCCCAGTGGAATATTGAAGACACCAATATTGGCACTGTGACTTACCCCCACATGCATCAACCTATTTAGGAAGTGCAAACGGTGCGAATCGGTAAATTCGGCCGTTTGCACTTCCTAAATACGTTTTTGGGATGCATTAAACAATTCGCTATTTTTTGCATTTCTTAAAAATGCAAATGCAATTAAGGAATCGCATTTGTGCGATAACTTAAATGCAATGCATCAATTTGTAAAAAATAGCGAATTTTGAAATTGGAAGTGCAAATTAACACGAGGTTGACCCTCGTGTTAATTTGCGAAAAATTTTAAAAAAGCAAAAAAAATCATTTTTTAAACTTGCATGTTACAGACACACATGTCCTTAGGACATGTGTGTGTGAAACATGCACTTAAAAATACATTACAGGGGTGCAGGGGGGGGTCCTTTGGACCCCCCTCTGCACCCTTGCAATGCATCAACAAATTGCGAGTGCAAAAAAAAAAAAACGGCATTGATTCCTATGGGCCTTTAGGCCCATAGGAATCAATGTAATGCCATTCCTTAATTGCGATTCGCAATTAAGGAATCGCAATTTCCGAAAATTAAGAAATCCTAAAAACTTTTAGGATTTCTTGATGCATAGGATTTTGCATTTCCTAAATAGCGATTCCTTAATTTTCGCTATTTAAGAAATGCAAAATCCTACATTGATGCATGTGGGGGTTAATGTTTAAAAATATCAGGGGATACAAATTACCAGCAAAATACAAACAAAAGACATAATGAATGGTGTACAGAGTATAGCTAGCAATAAAAGCAAAAAGAAAGCTATTTATATTTTAGAGGCAATAAAGGGGAAAAAGAAGGGGAGAAGAGGGGAAAAACATGATACTCTTACAACGAGAAATATGTATAATATAGAACTTCAAATGAATGTGAAAGGTTATCTTATTAGAAACTAGAAAATACAATATGCTAACAAGCGAATAAAGAAATGAAAGAACAGAAAAAAACCAATTACGGTGGTTTCAAATGTTCAACAGTGCTGAACGGAATTTTTTTTCTGATTTTTCCAATTAATTGATATTTGTTGAAAAGCTAAAGCTAACATCCGGTCAAAAAGACCAAGTACATGATTAGGTAACTACAAAGAGTCCAGTAAACTTCCAAAGAAAAGGATGAGTTTAGAAATGGGAATGTGAATGTGAAAAATATGAGAGATATGGTACTGTACCAAATTTTCCTCCAAAAACAAATAACAGGAGGACAAAGGAAAAGTAGGTGCATGAGGTCAGCTGTGGGGGAGCCACAAGTGTAACAATTCGTGTCCGTAGAGTTTGAAAAAGTAGCTATAGAAGTAGGGGTGAAGTAAAACCTATGATAGAGAAAGAACATGGATTGAGTGACAGAGGCAGATCTAGACATTTATAGAGAGTGGGACCAGAATTTGTCCCAGAAATTGATGCTCCATTCACATCCCAGATATAGTTCCCAGGCAAGTTCTACTTTACTCTTAGGACGATCTGGGTTAGGAGGTAAGTTGTGTTTATAAATTAAGGAGGCTTTAGGGAGAGTAATCAGAATCTTAAGAAGAGGGTTTTCTCCCTAGGAAGAGGAAGTTGAAGGAAGAGAATAGAAGGTGTCAAGAATTACTGCCAATAAAATAGAAAATTTCTGCAAGAAGGAGCGAGGACAGTCAAATTTTGACTGGAAATAAGGAAAAGAGCAGGGAGTCAAACTAACAAATAAGTCATTAACCTAAGTTATTCCCTTTCGTCTCCAGGAATTAAAAAAATAGTTCTATTGTTAATAGTAATAACAGAATTATGCTAAAGTGGTGAACATAAAAAAGATTCCTCGGAAACAATCTTTGGTTGAGTCAAAGGTTTCAATAAAGAACAAGTATGCCTAAACAAGGGGAAGGAGGAATGAGAAGATTTGGCTTAAAAGGCCAGGACTTCTTTCATAGAAAAAGCTAGAACCAAAGAAAGTTCAATAGTGAACCATAACGGTGAAAAGGGGGAGGGATCAGAAAGAAGCCACTTGGAAGCTTGACGGAGAGAAAAGGCTTTGTGATAAATACGAAAGTCAGGGAAATGAACCCCCCATTGGATTTTGTCTGACGAAGAAGAGATAAGGATATTCTAGCTTTTTTTATTTTTCCAAAGAAATTTGGAAAGGTAAGAGTCAATCTTCTTAAAATAAGAAGATGGGAAATGAATAGGAAGCATAGATAAAGTATAAAGTAAAATGGGAGTGATCATCATCTTGATTGAGTCTAATCGACCCCAACAAGGAAGAAAGAGGGGATTCCAGGCTGAAAGTAATTTTTCAATATGAGATAAGGCCACAACCATATTCAATTTAACCAAAGAAGAAATGGAATTAGAGAACCATATTCTTAAGTATTTCATTTTAGATCTGTTCCAAAAGAATCCAGTGTTGAGTGCATAGTTTCGTGAGAGGGAGAATTTCTGTTTTTTATCTGAATTAATCTTGTAACCAGAGACCAGGGAAACTGAAGAGAATTCATGCATCAAGGGAGGAATAGATACATCAGGGTTGGATATAAAAAGTAAAATGTCATCTGCATATGCAGAAACTTTTAAATGATGAGCACCATGAGAAAAACAGGATATAGAATTGTTATTACTGATTGATGATAAAAAAGGTTCAGGGGCTAGGATAAATAAAAGAGGGGAAAGAGGACAGCCTTGACGGACACCACGTTGTAAAGGAAAGTAGGAAGATATACAATCATTAACTAACACTGAGGCTCCAGGGGCAGAATATAATAAGGAAATAAGAGAAATTATCTTGGGCCCAAAGCCATGCCACTTCAAAGATTCAAATAAAAAGGACCAATCTACCCTATCAAATGCTTTTTCAGCATCAACGGAAATTGCTGCTAGGGAGGTGAATAGAGAAGCAATCTTATTTAAGACAATAAGAAAGAGACAAGAGTTATCCGAAGTTAATCTACTCTTGACAAATCCACACTGCTCCTTACCAACCAAATGAGGCATAAGAGGTTCTAAACGTAGAGCAAGTAATTTAGCAAATATTTTGTAATCTACATTAACCAACGATATGGGACGATAGTTTTGACAAAACATGGGATCTATGCCTTATTTATGTATCAAACAAATCGTAGCTTCTTGGAAAGTACCGTAGGTTTGACCAGAAAGAAAAAAAAGAATGAAAAAGATCTAAAAATTTAGGGAGTAATAGGTTAGAAAAATGTAAATAAATTCAACTGAAAAGGGATAGATCCGTTTCAAGTGTAGAAAAATTAAGATGGTCAGTAGAGGGGGCAAGAATATTATTTAGCTAGGGGATTCTGGGGTGTTCAATTCCTGATAAAAGGACTTAAATTCATTAAGAATGTCCTGATCTTTTATTTTTTATTTATATATATTTTATAAAGCTCATGGTTACACTAACAAGTGTGTCCCCGCGCTAGTCGCTACAGTTGTTTCAAAAGAGTCTAAGGCATGGTTGCGTAAAGTGTCTTCGGTCCGGTACTAGTCTTTGGGGAAGAGGACTGTTTTCAGGTCTCTTCGAAAGATGGACTCAGAGGATTCCAGACGCAGCTTTTTTGGCAGCTTGTTCCATATCCTGGCGGTCATGACTCTAAAAGATTTTCCACCCATTCTAGCTCTTTTAACCTTCGGGACCTGTACTTGCCCAGTGCCGCATGATCTTAGCTGGCGGGTAGGCTCGTACCGTTTCAGAAGGCCATGCAGATACCTTGGGCCTCTTCCATGAAGGATGCGATGTCCTAAACATAGGGCCTTGAAAGTCACCCGTTCCCTAATCGAGAGCCAGTGAAGGGTACTCAGTGCTGTTTTTGTTGATGCCCTTCTGGGTAATTGTAGGATCAAGCGGGCAGCTGCACTCTGTATTCGGTGTCATCTCGAGAAGCTTTTTACGCTGGCCCCTAGATACAGTACATTTCCATAGTCCAACCTAGATGTTATTGGGGTATGGACCAGGGTCTGGCGTACCAATATGGGCATTAGATCCAGTGTTTTCCTAAGGACCCGCAGTATCCCAAAACAGGTGCCTGCCACTTGTTTGGTTTGGTGGTCGAACGATACGTTTTTATCTAGCCAGACCCCTAGGTTCTTCACTAGATTACTAGGTGTGGGTAGTTCACCCAGTTCATCCGGCCACCAAGCTGAGGTCCACACTGATGGGGATTTGCCTACAATCAATACCTCCGTCTTATTCCCATTAAGTCGGAGGCAGTTGTCCGCCATCCACCGTGCCACCTCCTGCATGCAAGTCGCGAAGTTGTTAGCACATTGCTCTTCTGGTTGCGTCAGGGTCACAATCAGTTGCGTATCGTCTGCGTACGATACTATCTCAACCCCAAATGTGTCTGTGATCACTTCTACTGGGGCCACATACAAATTAAATAGGGTGGGGCTGAGACTTGAGCCTTGTGGCACTCCCTGATTAAGTTTTATTTCTTTGGACCTGAACTGGCCCTGTGCGACCTGGAAGGTGCCATCTGTTAGGAATGATTGAAGCCATTCCCAAGCTTTTCCTCTCACCCCTCCCTCCTTAAGACACTGTAGCAGTGTGTGATGAGCTACAGTGTCAAAATCGGCACTGAGGTCAAGAGGAATCAGTGCCGCCGTCTGGCCTTCGTCTGCATATCTTCGTAGGGCTTCCGTTGAAGACAGCAGGGCCGACTCGGTCGAGTGTAAAGCTCGAAATCCCGACTGTGAGGGGTGGAGCAGTCCGTTGGTTTCAGCAAATGCCGAGAGTTGTTTGTTGACTGCTTTCTCCGCAATTTTAGCAAAATAGGGGAGGAGGGAGATAGGTCGTAGATTGTCCAGTTTTTCTAGACTAATATTAGGTTTTTTTCTCAAGGGAAGGACTATTGCTTTCTTCCATGAGGTAGGGACTTGTCCTGATTCAAAGGAGAGAGCCAGGACATAACTAATATATGGCTCCAGAGTGGTTATGCTGCCATGGAGTCTTTTTGGAGTTGCTGGCTCACTCGGTGAGCCTGATTTAATGCTACTTGCTATGTAGCATATTGTTTCCTGTGAAGGTACTAGAAATGCCGAGAGGCAGTTATTCTCCTGTGTGTTCAGGATACTTTCTGCCCTCCCATCACCTGCGCTGGCTGTTTCTGGGAAGCCAGCGTAGATTTTGTCTACTTTGCTAGCAAATAACAAGATTTCCATCCGAGTAGTGAATAGAGTCAAATAAAGTACGATCTTTCCAGGATTTAAGGAAATTAGCCAAAAGTTTGCCCGATTTATTACGTCCTCCGTAATATCTAGCTCTACTTCAGAGAAATATGGATGAGGCATTATCCATGGAATTTTATTAAAGTTCAGTTTGGCGCGAATGAGATCTTGTTTAATAGATTCTGATGAGGAGGTGTAAAATTTGTGTTCAGGCCTTTAATATTTGCTAGTTCATCTTTGTGTTGTTGAAGAAAAGGTTTCTTTTTTTTTTTAGACAAAGTCTATAATAAAACCCCTAGCAGGAGCTTTAAAAGAATCCCATTTTATATAGGGAGGAGGTGTATGGGCACTGTTCATTTAAAAAAATTCTTCAGCGAAGGAAGTAAAAGAAGATGAGAAAAGAGGATCAAGCAATAGGGAATTATTAAAACGCCAACGGGAGGACATAGGATGAGGAGGGAGCAAATCAAAGTCAGTCACAATCAGAGCATGATCAAAAATGACAATACGTTCAATAGAAGAAGAGATTAGAGATTTCGATAAAGATTGGAAAGAAAGATATAGTCTAGTTGAGATAAAGAATTGTGAGGGGGAGAAAAAAATTAGAAGTCAATAGTATCTGGGTGAGAAAGTCTCCAAGCATCTACAAGGTTTGTTTGGAAAATGCATTCAAGTAATTGTTTATGAGACTTATGAGGAATGAAGCGTACCTGGGACTGGCGGTCAATAAAAGGATCGACAACTTGATTGCAATCACCTCCTAGAATGAAAAGATCATCTCTAAACTGAATACATTTTCGTGTAACCATAGGCCAAAAAGAGTAATCTGGTTGAGTAGGGCCATAAACATTAAACACAGTCAAAGAAATTTTATTAATAAGCAATTTAGAAAACAATCATCTCCCCTCTGTATTTGTCTCCTGCGAAAAAACCTTACATTTCAATTTTTTATGACATAAAATGATAACACCATTTTTTTAGATGAGGTGGGAGAAACTAAATCTGAACCAACCTAATCTTTTTTCAATTTCAATGCCTCTGGTTCTGTAAGATGAGTTTCTTGTAAAAAGACCAGATCAGGGTTATAGGAGACGAGATGTGATAATATTCTCTGTCTTTTGATTGGATAAATAAAACCTTTCACATTCCCAAAAATTACTCTGAATATAGAATGTTAACAATATATAAAGAACAATGAGTTCAACATTAAAAATTTTAAGTTAGAGAAACAAAATGAAAGGTAGAGGAAGATGAAAGAACTGCAATGGTGTTGAGGAATAAGGAAGAACTACAGAAGAGAGATGACAAAACATCCTTTGAAAGATAAAGTATATAAGTGGAAAAGAGCAATAACACCGGGAGAAAGAGGAGGAAGAAGCGAATAAAAAGGGAAGAAGAAGCAGCAAAGAAGACCAAGATTAAAAAATAGACAGTACATGTCAAAAATGACGACGGTGTTACATACCTTTACGGGGGAACAAAAGGAAAGATAAGAGGCGGCAATGGACATACTAAAACAGCATACCCAACAGAGGACAACACACCACACCAGGATGTCATTGAGACATAGACAAAGGCGGGAACATGAAGCAGGAGCACAATGGGTTCCTAAAAGACCTGTAATAGGAAATAAAGTGTTATGTTAACAAGAAATTCATTAGAGCAAAATAACATATAACATTAAAAGCATTGACAACTGTATGAGCACAACAAAAGGGATATTAAATTCAAGTGTCAGGAGGAGGGCCAGCAATCTCCATTGAAGCAGTAGAATGCGACTGAATACATTTATTCAGATCCGCTGACTCCTCAAAAGTAGAAGTTTTGTTTAAGAAAGTAACCTTAAACAGGCACAGAATGAATAATCCATACCGCGCACCCAAGGAACGAAGAGCAGGACGAATAGCAAGGAATTCTTTTAGTTGCTTGGCGGTGGCTATTGAAACATCCTGAGAGAAAAATACTTTCAGCACCAGTAGGAGGTCCGTAAACTGTAGAAATAAAATATTTATTCTACAGGGTTTAGATGGAGCAGATGAGGAGGATAAACTTGAACTCAGTCTATGTGCTCCTTGAATATTTAGTTTGGTCAAAGTGGGAATGCTCAAGAACTGTTGAAGAAAAGAATTAAAGTACTCAACAGGGTCATCCCCTTCAAAGCCTTCAGAAAGCCCATAAATGCGCAAGTTATTGTAACGATTTCTTTTTTCAAGGTCTTCGGTAGATTTTCTCAGTTGAAAAACCTCTTTATCCAAAGAGGAAATTCTGAAAGTTAAATCTTGTACATTGTTAAGATGCTGTTCCACCAAAGTAAGGCGGGAATCCATAGATGACCATTTATTATCCAAGGTCTGTAGACGAGAGTTAGTTTCCTCGATGAAAGGTCAAAGATCACAGATCTCCTCCAAAACAATCTCCAAAGAAACCGGAGAAACAGATTTAGGAGGGGAGGGAGGGTCAAGTTTTATTCTCTTAACAGTAGCTGAAGGTTGTGTTTCCTGGGGTGAATGTATGACATTGTTTTGCATTCAGTCCATCATCTGTTGTTTTTGCATGTGTTTCCTTAGATGCCATGGTCGATGGAGCAGTGTCACTAGAACAAGCCTTTTGCGCCAAAACCTCAGAGGGGTGAGAGGAATTATTTGGAGTTGTAGAATGGGTAAGGCAAGCTGCTGGATTGTTGGACTGCTGTCTCTTAGTGCAATGGGGTAAGTGTTGGCTCCTACCCATGAGACGTTACATTCAAAAATCAGGAAAAGGCTTATTTAAAAAGGCACCAATATTAAAAAGGTAAAATTACCTCACAAAATTCCATTAAATAAATAGACCTCCCAATGTGAAAGGATATTTAGTCGATGAGAAGGCGAAAAAGGCGAAGAAAACATTGAAAATAAGCCTTACAGCGCGCCATGTGAAGATATTTGAGGAGAAGTAATGAAAAATTAAAAAACAAAATTGCGGCGGCAAAGCTGCCAAAGAGTCACCTGCATATTTTATGCGAAGACCCTGGAGAAGAAGGGTAAAAACAATGATCTCCTGTAGAGCAGGTGTTCCGCTCTACAATTATATGCCCACATGATATCAGGAGAGGGGCTGAATCTGCCACGAAGCAACCGTGATGTCCAGAGCAGTGCGGAGCTCCAGGCGGCCATCTTGGGTCACGGTGCGCGCATCTCTTGCACTGTGACTTAAACGCAGAAATTGTGAAACAAAGTGGAGATCCAGAACCAAATGAGAATTGAAAGGAAATAGTAAGAAAAGTGTGTGGAGTGACAGTGTTGGTGTGGAAGGTATTGCTAGCATTGGTAGTGGGTCGGTGACCTTGCTTTCAGGAAGCACAGGGTCTCGTTTGAAGTCTGGAGGGTGACCTGTTGGCGTGCCAGGTCACTGGTACCCATAGCAGCCACTCCCCAGCAAAGGACTGCCTGCCAGATTACAAGATCCCTGTCTACCTGGCAGAGATCTCTGTGCCTTTAGTGGAGTAAGTGCTGTAGCGCGGGTGGGGTCGCAGCAGTTACCCTGGGCACAAAAATTCTTAGGGGCATACTTAGGGGCGCTGGGGCATTTTTAGTGGTGTAAAATTTTAAAAGAAAACTGGAAGTATACTTGCCTTGCTCCGGGTGCTGGCAACCCAAGCTACGCCCTCAGTGGAGTCATTGCTGAGACAGCTCTATTTAGGGCACTGATCCTTTGCCGTGTGAGTGCCATGTAAGTTGCACCGAGCCAACAAAATATTTTGTTCTGCAAGAACAACCTCCCAGAGCTGGAGTTTGTTATTGCAGAACGGAATACCAATGGAAGCCACAGGCAGTTTTCTCCCTGACGTGGTCATTGCGTGACTTTCCAGCCCTTGACCGCCATGTCTCACATGGCGGTACCAGGAAGGGAACCTGAGGAATTGTCACTATGCCCTGATTAGTGTAAGGTGACTGCTTATTTGAACCTGTTCAATGATATTTACTGGCAGAGCTGTCAGAAACTCCAAGGTATGAGCCCTAGTGGTTCCTCCACCACTAAATTGGGGAGAAGTGGACATTCAATTGTGGCAGAACAGCGCATCCTTTATTTTATGGCAGATGCATCATTTCACAAAATTCTAAATGACCCCTCCTCCCATTTAATTGTAGAAAAACATTGCACAGCACAGCCCAAGCAGCTAGTGAAACCTACAAACAGACCTAGAGGAGTCCTGGCACCTTATCACATCCCCACATTTCTCTTCATGCTGGTCTCTTCTTGCTGGTCAAATGTGGTGGGGCAGACTTGCTTTGCCTATTGAACACGAGAGCACACACTGCCATTGAGTTCCCATCTCCCTAATGTATGCTGTTGTACTTTTTCTACACGATGATGTAAACATTTGGGTTTACCTGTACCGATATCTGAAGAATATCAAATGAGACCCACAGTACCTCTAAATATATGCCATACATTTGAAGGGACAATTCAAAATAGGGGATTACAACCTGGGACAGTATGCATATTATCAGAAGATTTCATGCCTGGCTTTGAATTTTTCCTCCACACCTGTGACATATTGGCACATGTGAGATACTGTGGGTCTCCTGTCATATTCTACTGCAAGCTAGAAAAGTGCGTACAGGAGCGGTACAGCGGTACACAGCCCTGAGTGATGGCTTATGTGGGATGTTGTAGAATGAGTGATGATGAATAAAGTAGAAGTGATCACTGGACCTACTAATATCCAGCAGAAATATGCCCTAAAAATATTTTTTATAAACATTTAATGATAAAAAGCAAGAGCAGACCAAAAAACAAAATAGTTTTCTGGCTAGTAGAAAATGATACTTCAGCATTAATAATCCACATTTTAGAATCATATCTAATGTAAGAATCTTACAACTAAAAGTTACTTAATTGGCGTTGGAAGCCGGAGTCCCAGTCCTGCACCACTGTCACCAAATGCGATACCCGAGACTCCTCATTCAACGTTATGCCAAGTAAGGACACCGTTTGAGATAACCCTGCTCAACCCCTTAGTAGTTTGGCACGAGCATCTAGGCACAATTGTACAGTATGTGCAACCACACTCACAGCAACCCACTGGTGACACCAAAAATGGACTCCACACAAGTTTGATAAAACGAGTATAAACTTTATATACAAAGATATACGATCGGACCACACGATACCAAAGCCAACATATAATGAAGGGAAATATTCATTGCGGCTTGCTGGTAGGTTCAAATCCCAACCACCGCTTTCAAAATGCTATGCTGGTCGCATTGACACACACCATGCATGTACCACACAGGAAATATGTACCAAAAAATGCACACATACATCTGTCAGTGCTAGGATCTGAGTGGGCAGATAGAACCTGAACTTCACATCGGTGGGCCACAGGGTCTCCTCTCCAGTGACACAAATAAAAAGGTATGGTCACAATTATGGAGTCACCAAATACAATGCGTTGCCACCACATCTCTATGTGGGAAACATATGACAGGAACAGTAGTCCAGTGGTAGATAAATGAGGACAAACTTAGAGGCATATTTATGAGCCCAATGCACCATGATGCGTGGTTTTGAAGGCCTCATAGGTATGGAGTAAGGCACGGCTTTACTCTGCACTCGAGAGGCGTTCCATGGGCGTTGTGGTGGGTGTTCCCATGCAACACCCATGGATTCTGATGCTTCCCAGATTTACAAGACTATATAAACCTGGAAAAGCACCAAATGCTTATGCCTCCGTAGGTGAGGCGTAACAAGGAGAAATAACTTTATTTCTCCTCGTTTCTCTTCGTTTTTTCCTCTTCCTATGTGTGCTGCATTCTGCAGCACTCATAGAAAGAGGAAAACGCCTCTTAGGATTGTTTCTGGGCAGGAAGGTACCCCTTCCTGCACAAAAACGATCCTGCCGACAACACAGGTGCCCTAGCACCATGTTGCAAGAGTGCCTGCATTGGCGCTAGACTGCCAAAACGGTGCCTGCACAGGGGGAAAGGACAGGAATACACCATATTCCATAAATATGGCACATTCTTTCCCTTTAATTATGGGGTA
Source organism: Lissotriton helveticus (assembly GCF_964261635.1). Lineage (NCBI taxonomy): Eukaryota > Metazoa > Chordata > Amphibia > Caudata > Salamandridae > Lissotriton > Lissotriton helveticus. The sequence goes on from NC_136071.1 coordinate 1,029,222,564, forward strand.
GGGCAAAGCAGCAAGCTTACTTGCTGCACTACCCTACGCCAAATCCCAATAAATGAGGGTTATAGAGCATACCTCCAGGTCACAGGACAGATCCAGTCATGCCAAGGATCCCCTCTTTCATACACCCTAGATTACTGTGAGGGTAGGGCCAAAATAAAAAACCACGGAATACCTGATACATGAAGTGGGACACTCAGAGCAGAGGATCATGACTATACACCATTCAGGGAACATTTCTGTCTCAACACATTATTATTTTATGAAAGTGTTCATGCCACATCAACAGAGGTGCTGGCTGTAAGATATTACCTATGAAGCCTATGATGATCCCTAGATTGGGTGCGCGCTCCTCCGCCGGGTAGGTAGAGATGATGGGCTGAGTCACAGTGGTGAGTTGTGAACTGCCTAACAATAATTAAGTGATACCCTAATCTTTTTCCTCCCTGCAGAAAGAGGAAATGAAGGGCAGTGTGAAGGATGGATTATCCTTGTTAATAATACATATCAGAAACTTCTCTAGTAGTTTAGAAACATCATAATGCTAAGGGGAAAATGCAAAAGACAAACTGAGACTGGTATGGTATTCTTGAATGCGTAACTGGTACGAATATACCAGTGGCGGGTCCTCTGCTAAGGTGGAGGAGCATTGCCCCACTGAACAAAAGGAAACGTTATTATCATTTATTTTTTCTTATTTCAGTCAGTGGCCTTCAGGGGGCAAGAAGCATGGGAAGGTGAGGTTTACACTCCCTAAGTGCTCAGGACTGCTTGGCCGGCCCTCCTGGGTCAGCCAAACAGTCTTGCGCATTTTGCATCTTCCCCACTAGGCTGCATTACACGGCCTGGTGAGGAACATGCAAAGCTTCCCATTCTTCATCTGAGCGTGGAACCACGGCGCTCAGACCAATCACAACACTGCATTACAGCATTGTGATTTGCTTTGGGGAGCCTGGGATCCAGGTGCTTCCTGCTGGCTGACAGGGACTGCAGAATGAAGGAAGATGACAGAGGACAGAGAAGTTACAGCTAAGTGGTTTTATTTTCTTCTTTTTCTGTCGTCGATCCCCCCTACCCCTACCCATCCTGGCACCCGGGTCCGGTAGCAGCCACTACTGGAATACAAATATCTGCAAAGTAATTTAGTTGTCTATAGTTTTTATTTTTTTTCAAAAAAACATTTATTGAGCTCTACAAGTCAGGTACAGTACACTGTGAGGCACTTGAAAGTTAATTGACACATTTGCAGCCTTTACATACAGAATGATTGGAAAGAACAGCAATCTCACCAGCAGGAGTCCGAGGCACAACAAATTATTTCAAGTACAACATAGAGTGCAGGATAAGTCCACCAAGCAGGGGGGGCACCCCCATCACTCCTTAAGTGAAGCTGAGAGGGATACAGGGGGAACCTAATGAGGAGAGGTGGAGGGTGGGGACCGACCAGCACCGGCGGCCGCCACATGCGAAAAGCCGGCAGGGAGCGCAGGAGAGGCGGCACCACTAGGAGGTGAACAGGAATGAAGGTAAGATAACAAGGGGCTCCAAATATCAACCGGACGAGAGTTGGAGGGCATAAGATCCCAAAACTCCGACAGTAAATTCTGGCACCACGCAGCGTCCTCCAGCCAACTTTCAACCTTAGGAGCGGGCCTATGGCCTCAGCACATGGCAACCCTGCGACGGGCAAGAACAAGCAGCATAGCAATGAGGCGGCAGGAAGCATTCAGGCAAAATTTTACAAATCCAAGTAGGCACAAGGTGGGGTCAGGGGAAACCAGGGTACCGGTAATTGCCGTAATTGAGGAACACGCACCCTGCCAAAACTCGGAGACCCTCGGGCACAGCCATGACAGGTGCGCAAAATCCACAGCAGAGGCGCCGCAATGCTTGCAGGTATCATTAGGTATAAGACCCAGCTTGTGGAGCTGGGCAGGGGTTCGGTATATCCTGTGCAGGAACTTGTAATGCATCAGACGAAGCCGGTAGTTGGGCGACCGCTTCTTCGTCTGGTTACAACAGTAGAGCCAATCTGCCTGTGCTATGTCAATGCTGAGGTCCGTACCCGAAGCCAAGTACGCACGATCAGTAGAGATAGATGTCGCAAGAAGTGTAAGAGCATATAATTTGGCGACCAGTTTGCGCGGGGACTGGGATGTGTACACTAAGTCAAGGGCTGGCATGGTGGGAGGGGGCTGGGGGAATGTGGGGTGCAAAGTCCGGAAAATGGAGCGCAGCTGGTAGAATAAAAGTGTGTCCAGGGGACCAGATGTCTCTGGGAGAGAATAGAAAGTGTCGCCGGGATAAATGTCAGCTATCGTCCGTAATCCCAGACGCGTCACATGTCTAGCCATACCAGAGGGCTGAAGCGGAGGGAAAGCAGGGTGATTCACTATTGGCACAGCGTTTGCGGAGAGTAAAGGGAGATTTGAAAGCCGGCAAAGACAAGTCCAGGCCTAGCGCAGCATCTCAACAGTATCCACCTCCACCCAGGGGCGGACCGCGGGCGCAAAAAGCGCAGTGGTCAAGGGCCAAGGAGAGGCTATGTCCGCCTTGACCGCCACATTGGGCTGGTAAGGAGTGGAATTAACCCAGAAAGCATATATCTTGAAATCCGTAGCACCCAGACCACCGGTGGACATGGGGAGAGTGAGAATATCATACGCCACCCTCGGTTGTTCATCTGCCCAGACAAGAGAAATGATCAGAGAATGTAGCTTATGAAAAAAATGGGCGGTGAGGAGAATCGGGACATTCAGAAATAAGTAGAGGAATTTCGGAAGCACGACCATCTTGGCGATGGCGATCCGGCCTGCAAGAGACTGTGGAAGCCTGCCCCAAACGGAAATCTTAGATTCCAGCCAATCTACCGTGCGGCCAAAGTTTGACCTTCAAAATTCGTCAAGGTCTCTGCTCAACCAGATACCCAAATATCGCGTTGGGCCAGCCGCCCACACAAATGGGAAATCGGGAGTGAATGAGACAGTGGCATCTGTCAATGGGGACAGGACCGACTTACTCCAATTTATTTGTATGCCAGAGAGACGGCCGAATCGTATGACTTCCCTAACTAGGGGGCGAGGTTATCCTGAGGGTGGCGGAGATACAGAGTCACATCATCCGCATACATGGAAACCAGGAGGGAGCGGAAAGAAAAGCCGATTCCTCTATGCGTATGGTGCTGCCTGAGCCTGGCGGCAAGGGGCTCCATTGCGATGGCAAAAAGCATAGGTGATAAAGGACACCCCTGCCGGGTGCCTTGGCTGATGCTGATGGGGTCGGTGATTTGGCCATTGACACATGAACGGGCCGAAGGGGCGGTGTAGAGGAGCCTAATTTTGCACATGAAGATTTCACTGAGGCCCATGCGGGGCAAAAGATAAAAACGAAAGGGCCACTCGAGGGTATCAAACGTTTTCGTTGCATTAAGCAGGGCAGCCAAGGCGGAGAGGTTAGGATTGATTTGATGGAGGACGGAAAAAATAGTGCGAATGTTATGGGAAGTTGCCCTCCCGGGAATAAAGCTGGATTGATCCGGGAGAGCGATGACTGGCATAAGGAGCAGAAGGCGGGAGGCGAGAAGTTTGGCAAAGATTTTGTTATCAGTATTAATAAGGGAGAGGGAGCGATAGGAATCACGACGATCAGCGGGTTTGTCGGGTTTAAAGAGCAAGGTGATCAAGGGTTCCCGGAGAGACTGCGGAAAAAGACCATTATCAAAAACTCATTGTACATGGCCGCCAAGTGCGGCTCCAAGAGGCCAGCATACATTTTATAAAATGAGGCCGGAAGACCATCAAGCCCCGGGGCTTTGTCTCCGGGTAAACTGCTAATGGCCACAAGGATTTCTTCCCTAGTGAAGGGTGTGTCCAGGAATTCCCGGTGGTAGTCCTCCAGCCAGACCAGCGCAATGGAGTCAAAGTAATGATCAAAGGTCTCGTGCGACGGTGGAGCACCAGCCGAATATATCTCTGTGTAGAAATCCAAGAAACGGAAACCGATCTCCTCCTGGGCAGTAGTGCTAGAAGGGCCCCAATCCTCAAGGGCTGTTACGTAGGAGGCCGCGCGTGGTAGACGAAGATTAGCAAGAGTACGGCCCGGGCGATCACCCTCACCGAAATGACACGCTCGGCTCTCACGGCCTAAAAAGGAAAGCTCACGATCTACCGCTTCAGTTAACTCGGTATGTTTTTGGCGTATACGAGCTAAGTTGTCAGGACTGGGGGATGCAGCCTGGGCGGCATCCAGCTCCCTGATCTCCTTTTCAAGCTCAGCAAGAGTGGAACAGAGAGATCGGAGCACACCAGATTGTTTGGATATACACTGCCCCCAAATAACCGTCTTAAAACCCTCCCAAAGGACGGACGCCGAGTCCACGGAACCCATATTGAGTTTGAAATAGTTAACTATAGCAGTTTCGATTTTTGCGCAAAATACCGAGTCCCGTAAGAAATTTGGTGGATGACGCTAGGAGAAGGCCCGCTTTGGAGATTGGGGGAGGCGGAGGCAGATCTGGACCGGCGAGTGGTCTGAAAAAGTTCGCGCTGATGTGTTGCATCATGAAGCCAGAGCAGGACGTCTGGAGAGGTAAGCCAGTAATCGATGCGGGACCAGCACCCCCTCGCGCCAGACACACGGGTGCCCTCCCAGCCATCGGCCGGAGATGGCATCATGCGTCATAGAGGGAGTTCTTGAGCATAATAGAGGAGAGGGCTGTAGTGGCACGAGGGTGGAATGCCTGGAGACCAGACCTGTCGAGCGCGGCAGATAAAGCAACATTAAAATCCCCGCCCCAGCCAACCGCAGCAGGACCGCAGGTGGAGATGAGGTGCCAGACATGATTAAAAAACCCCGGGTCATCAGTGTTGGGACCATAGACCGCCGCGAGTGTAGTAGGTTGGGCCAGCAGAGAACCATGCATTATGACATACCTGCCTTCAGGGTTAGTGAGTGTGTAAGAGGTGTGCCAGGGAAGACCACGGCGTATCAGAATGGATACTCCCCTAGAGTAGGAGGAGTAGGTGGAGGATTGAGTTTCGCCCCAATAGCGCGCCTGAAGATGGGCAAGGGAGGAGGGTAGGAGGTGCGTCTCCTGCAGCATACAAATGTCGACCCAATGCCTCTGCAGATGTGAGTGTATTAGCAGTGCCTTGCGGTGATCGTTTAGGCCATGGACATTCCAGGTCCAGCAGGTCGTGTCAGACATGAGGGAGAGATGGAAAGTGTGGCGCAGCGCAGGAGAGGAGCACAGCAAGTCGGAGATAACAGCACGAATGAGAAGGCATTCAGGAAGACCCCTAAAGTGGATTGCATACCCCCCCAAGGCAGTGGAGCTAGGTCTTAAAGACAAGACCCTTTGAGGGGTGGACCAGGTGCCCCATTCAGCTTCATCCCGCAAAGGAAACAGAAGTTCCAGCTGTAAGGCTAAGGGACCAGAGCCAACATACAGAAATACGACCTGGAGGCTACAGTCAGCAGAAAGAGCCAAGCACAGTGCAGTGTCATAAGCATGGCATGAAGGAACAGTACCAAACTGTGAGGCAGCAAAAGACAGCAGAAACAAACTCAGAGGCAAAAAACGAGCCCACAACCCAAATCACCCCCAAACCCAGATACACCCCTTTGACCCAGAGAATAACCCCCCCACCAACCCCGCACCCACTCCAACCCCCCAATTAGGCTGAGAGGACAACCCACCCCACCCAAGGAACCCGCAACTGGGAAGGGATAACACAGCAAGAACAGTGGGAATCATCCCGGAGGGGGCATGGCAGGACTCAGCGAACACCCCTGCAAGGAAGCAGGGTGGCCAAGCTTGGATTGGTAGGCGGCATCCAAACCAGACAGTATTTCAAACATAGAACAATTGTCCACACAGTCAATCGTTGTTGCTCAACCGGTCAGCGCTCTCAAGTGGAGACTTGGGAGGGAAGGAGTGGGATGCCAGCAGGATAATAGCGGATTAAAGAGCTTGGCCGGCAGAGCCAACTCAGTGTGCAGCCATCTTGCAGCCGGCCAAGCCACGCCCCTCTAGTTGTCAATGTATCGTCCATAATCGATGGTGGGGAAAACTCGTACATCACATGAGCTCTAGCCAGAACTGTGCAAAGTTTATAAAGGCTTCTTCCTCTGCACAGGTAGGATGCCAATCATTGTCTGAGCCGAAGGGATGTGCCTGTCCTAATCTGTAGCCTGTACTTATATGTTGATGCTCAGCAGGCATGCAAGCACAGTATTCGAACACTAAAGGCCCTGTGGACATTCAGAGGAAGGCAAGGCTGACTGTGCACACAGAGGGGCCGATTCCGATTCGGGGAAAAAAAACGTCCGTACGATTTGTATCCGGAGCCCTCTCCGTACGAATCGTACCCGTCCGTCCGAGTCGCGAAGTACGATCCGTATTCCGTGAATCTGTCCGAATCGTCGCGATCCGTACGTATTGCAAGGCTGAAACCGTGAACCGTACGACTCGTACACATACCGTACGACTCGTACACATGCCGTACGACCCGACGAGTACGATCCGGACCGGGGTATGAGGACGAGATTGGTACGGTCCACGTCAGGTATGGGCGAGTCGTACGGTAAAGCACACAAACACATACACACCGTACGGTCCGTACCCCCCATGGTCGCAGGGGTACGCACCGTACCCCTGCGATCATGGGGTGTACGAGCCGTTCCCCCATTGTACGATCGGTGTACGAGCTGTACCCCCATTGTACGATCGGTGTACGAGCCGTACCCCATGTACGATGGGTGTACGAGCCGTACCCTCATTGTACGATCGATGTACGAGCCATACCCCCATTGTACGATCGGTGTACGAGCCGTACCCCCATTGTACGATCGGTGTACAAGCCGTACCCCATGTACGATGGGTGTACGAGCCGTACCCCCATCGTACATGGGGTACAGCTGATCATACAATGGGGGTACGGCTCGTACACCGATCGTACAATGGGGTACAGCTCGTACACCATCGTACAATGGGGGTACAGCTCATACACCGATCGTACAATGGGGGTACGGCTCGTACCCCCATCGTACATGGGGTACGGCTCGTACACCGATCGTACAATGGGGGTATGGCTCGTACACCGATCGTACAATGGGGGTATGGCTCGTACACCGATCGTACAATGGGGGTAAGGCTCGTACACCCCATGATCGCAGGGGTACGGTGCGTACCCCTGCGATCATAAGGGGTACGCACCGTACCCGGGGGGGGCCGTTCCGTACCTGTTTCGGCGCGGACTCTGCATTTACGGCTGTTTTTAGCTCCCATAGAAAAAGGGTCGTACGTTGCGTACCCGACACGTATCGTACTTGTTGGGTCGTAAAAACCAGCCGCGAACCGTACAGATGTCGCGTACAGCGGGTTCCGAGGGAGAATCGTACGGAGATTAGAGTCGTACGGTGTCCTGTACGACTCGTACGGAGTACGGCTCCTGGTACGAATCGTACTTCGTCGTACGTACGGGGGACGTTGCAGGGTACAATTCGTACAGGAAAAATGCTCCGAACGGCTATTCGGAGCGGTTTTTCCCGAATCGTAATCGACCCCAGAGTGTTGGCACCACTTGGAGAGAGGCTTCGCATTTTTGAAGAATACACTATAGGAAGTGTCTGAGTGCAGTCCAAGGAACTACATTTTCCATGAAGGCACAGAACTTTCACAATGTTTGCAAATGGCAGTGGCCATCTTGAAGATATCAAATATAGCTCACTTGTGGTCCAGAGAGTCCTTGCTATGCATTCGAGAAACCTTGCTGAAGCAGCCAAGACCTTGCTACCAGAACTCATGGAAAGTATTGAAGATTGCTTGTTTATATTTTCGAAGCATGTCTGTTTCAGGGATGACCTTGAAGGAGTATAAACTCTTATTTTCTATGTCATCTTTTTGCTAACCTATGTGAGGAACGGCAAGGATCCTCATCTCTTCAAAAGACGTTTGGTACTTTTATCATGAACACATCTATTTTACATGTATCTTACCCCTTTTCGCATTCCCTAGGTTTATTGTGAAGAAACATAATCCTATTGGGCAAGGTTGGTTGCAGATGCAGGGAAGTGCAGAAAAGTTCATCGCTTCCATTGGCTCCGTAATCCGGGTTAGTGCATTCTGGCAGCAAATCATATCCTGTGATATTGCCCCACATCTTAAACAATCCGCATGTACACAAACACAAATTGAAGGAATTCTCTTTTCTGATGAATGTAAACACCATGAAACATGTCATGAGTTTTCCAATAGTAATTGCTAAAGTACTTCACTGGTAAAATATTTAATAATTAAACTGAACTCCAAAATAAATGACTTGTGAATAACTTGACCTGCATCTTCCAGAATGCAAAGGAGGCAGACTAGTTCAACCTCTAATACTGTGAGCCACACCCGTGAATTGGTAATAAGCGTCCTTCTGAGCACTAGAGAGTCAGATGTTTGTGTCAGGAGGCACTTACCCTGTGCGCAGGAACAACTTGGTCAATGATTTTTTTATATCCACTGCCAACCCACAAGTGGCCTCATACAAAGGAATATGAGGGCCAATGGTAAAAGCGGGGAAAGGGAAATGGGTACAGAGAGAAAACAGAGACGCAGTACAACATCTCACTGACTAGTAACTTCTGTTGTTCAAGGATAAATGCAGGAAGTAGTGGATAGCTACAGGGCAGATAGATGATCGCTTTTTAATACTCTGAGTCATTGGGAAGCATAGAGCTTTGTTTAGTATCATACAGGATAAATATACATCCAGCATATAACTGTATGTAAAGAGGTGCAAAGTGCTCAATGGAAAATCTAATCTGATGAATAGCAAAAACCATTAACACCTTCCAGGAGGTAGCTACTTGACTGATACAGTAATGGAAATGACAGAAAACCGAACTGCACAATAAATGAATTGGGAATAAATGTAACTGTGTCTACCATATGGCATAGTGCCAGAACTTTTGCAACATGTGAAAGTGTGATTATTTATTTATTTATTTATTTATTTCCATTTATATAGCGCATTATCACCCCAGGGTCTCTAAGCGCTTGTACAAAGGAAGGCCAGTCCCACCAATAACAAATGTCAGACTTACAACACACCCCATGCTTCCCGGAAAAGTATTGTTTTTAACATTCGGCGAAAGAGCAGAAGATTGGGCTCCTTCCGAAGGTTGGTTGGGAGTTTATTCCATGCTGCAGGAAGCAGAGTGGAGAAAGCATGTCCACCAACTGTGGACAGGCGAAAACGTGGGTTAGCCAGAAGAGTGGCTTCCGAGGATCGTAATGCCCTGCCCGGGATGTATCCGGCCAGTCTGATTTTAATATAACTGGGCGCATTACCGTAGAGTGCCTTGTGTGAGATACACAGACCCTTGAACAGTGCCCTCCGTCTGACAGGGAGCCAATGTAACTGATGCAGGAGCGGTGAAGCACGTGTTGTCCTAGGCTTCTTAAAAATCAGTCTCGCTGCATCGTTCATAACCGTCTGCAGCCGCGTCAGTAGTCGCTGGGGAAGCCCTATGTACAGCGAATTGCCGTAGTCCAGGCGTCCCAAGATCATGGCAGACACAACGCTTCTTAAGGTGGAAAAAGACAGCAAATGAGAGATCTTGCGAATCTGTCTCAGAAGACCGACGCATGTTCCTACCACTACAGACACCTGTTTACTCATGGACAGCATGTTGTCAATGTGGATTCCCAGGCTCTTCACCGCGGTTGCTGGTTCCGGTGTCTTGCCCAACTCCCTAGGCCAAAAGCCATCATTCCACGGACTGCCCTGGATGGCTATGGGCAGCACCTCGGTTTTATCCGGATTGATTTTTAGGGAGTTGGCAGTCATCCAATTTACTGTGAACCTTAAGATATTATGCAACCTGGTTTGAGCGCCAGGAGAGTCTTCAATTTGGATAATGATCTGCGTGTCATCAGCGTAGTTAAAAATCTGACAATCCATCTGATTTAGAGCTGAAATTAGTGGCTGCAGGTAGATGTTAAAAAGGAGTGGTGAGAGGGCAGAGCCTTGTGGCACTCCACAGGTAATGGCCGCTGATGTTGAGACTAGGTCGGACAACTGCACCCTCTGTGATCTATCCTGCAGAAAGGAGGTGAGCCAACCTAGCGCGTGCCCCCTGATGCCCATGTCTCTCAGACGCGACAGCAGTTGACTATGACACACCGTGTCAAAAGCCGCGGAGAGATCGATTAGCACAAGGGCACCAGGGATCCTCTTATCAGCTCTGCACCTTAATTCGTCTAAAATAGACACCATCACCAACTCCGTGCTGTGATGCACCCGAAAGCCAGCCTGATTTTGCTCTAGCAGGTCATATGTCTCCAAATGCTTGGTGAGATGTGACAACACATGTAAATGTAAATGTATTTCGATTTATATAGCACACAAATCACCCAGGGGTCTCAAGGCGCTTGCTTGGGGAACCCGTCCTGGTATTCCCCTGTGAGATACCCCGGCAGGGTATTCACAAGGTGAAAGCCAGGCATCCCGCCGCGAGGGGCCGTAGTGGAGATTAAGCAAGCTATTGCCCAGAGTCGCAGAGTGTGACCCCGTGAGTCGAGTAGGCACCAGAGCGAGAATTGTCGAGTCCGTGGAATTTTTGAGCCCGAGACCCGCCGAGGCGGGGAATCGAACCCTGGTCCACGGCTGATCTCAGCTTCCGGGTCTGCCGCCTCTAACCACTGAGCCACGCTTCTCCATGTTGTTCCAAGACCTTTGCCAAGAAAGGTAATTGGGAGATGGGTCTGAAGTTTTTAAAAATTTTTGTGTCTGCCCCTGGCTTTTTTAACAATGGGATCAGCCGGGCCTCCTTAAACATGCCCGGGACTAGTCCAATTTCAAGGGACTTGTTGAGCAGGTAGAGAATATCCTCCTCCATCCCTGGCATGGCTAGTTTGAAGATGCTAGGGGGACAAGGATCCGCCTGAGAGCCTGATTTTACCCTCCCTATCAAGCTGGCTAACATCTCCTTCGTAATCAAGGGGATGGTTTGCAAAGGGTTATCAGCTTTAGGCATAATAGGCTCAACTTGGAGTGAAACTTCCAGAGCAGGAGTGCACGAAATTTCCACCAGGAGATCCTCAATTTTCTTAATAAAGAAATCCTGGAAGAGTTGGCAATCCTCCTGTGAGAAATTAAGTTTCTGCTCCTTGTTTTTCCTTAATTCAGAGAGTACCTTAAAGATTTCTTTCTGCGGATTGCGAGCAGTAGCAATCCTATTCTCGAAGAACTCGGATTTTTGTGCTATGATAGCCTTTTTATACATAGCCAACTCCTGTTGGTATAAACTCCGTGCCATCAAACAATAATCCCGCCTCCAGGCTCTCTCCGTCTTCCGCAGAGCCTGCTTCCTCGCCCTCAACTCATCGTTGTACCATGGTGCTCCTGCTCCTTTGTCCACCATTTTCACCCTTCTGGCCGGTGCCATTAGGTCAATGGTGGATTTTAGCTTATCCGCTACCCTCTGGCAGACGACCTCAAGTTTGTCGTCACAAATAATTGTAGCGGCGGGGTTGAGTAGGTTTTTCACCAGATCTTCCTCATGTATGGTATTCCATCGCCTCACAGTTCTCCATGTCGGCCTAGATTTTTCTGCATATTTGGGTGCTCTTTTCTGTCCCTTAATCAGATAGTGGTCGGACCACGCACAGGGTTGACCAGATATCGTCCCGTCTCCAGGGTCAGTTGACCATACCAGATCTAACGTGTGGCCCTTATCATGAGTGGGACCTAGTACAAGCTGAGTCAATCCTAGCGTTGTTAACGCCTCCTCTAGATGGCTGGCTTGATTGACTTCAAAGATAAAACTTCAAGAAGTAGGCATGATAAGATTTCACAGGGAAGGAGGAATTGCAATACCCAGGTGGTAGGTACTATCAACCTGCAACAATATTGAATTCATACTATTGACTCCTACAATATGATTGATGTAAATAGATGTGGAGTTAAGAATAGTAAATCTACGCTTACCTTCATATACGTACCTGGATGATATAGTGTTACTTGTTATTGTGGAGTCAATACTTCTATAGTTCGATACCTGAGCCTCGATATTGTGAAGTACATTCATAAATGCCAACATTAGTTTGATAATAAGGGTAATCCTATATAAGAGGAATTATGAAAACGCACACACAAAAATAAAGGAAACATCAAGAAGCAGATTGATTAATTATACATCAATCATGATGAGATTCTAACCACTTTCTGCCTTTTTATGGCTAAATCTTACGATACCAAAGTACAGTTTGATAGTGCTGGGGTATCCAAACCAGAGTGGATGCCCTTCATTACAGCCATGTAAGCAAGAAGAACATTGATTGAACAAGTAGACATCATACAAACCCAGAAACCTACAAAGTTCTTCAAAAACAGACTTGATAAAACGAAGTTGGACCCTTCAAAGATTCAAGGAATCATTTTTATGATAAAAGCATTGTGTGCATGTGGAATCCCATGATTGTCCTTTGGGAAGATACAAGAACATTAGAATCTTTGTGGGACCAGATTCTAGAAATAAACTGCTTACTGTCAGTTGGACTCTGTGGTGACAATTGGAGATAGCCGTGGCTGTGGTGGACACAATAAAGCTTCTTCTCCACCTTATACCCTCCCCTGTATGATGCGCCTTGTTGATGTTACACTAGCGATGAAGATGAGATATGTCTATCATCATCAGGTGTACACCTCAACATGCTCTAGATGAAGAGATTCTCCCATTGGGCACTGCAGTGAAGATTTTAGAGAGGCTGGTGGTATTTGACACTAAGGCTCATGCTGGAGATCGTCTAAGCACTGGACTAAAGAGTGATGTTAAGAGCCGGACCCATCACTGGGTGATGTGAGTCCTTGAGAGAAGCTGATGGATGGCTGTGAGCCCTTGTCATTAGTGTGTGGAGTGAATCTGATGACATTTTCACCCAGAAACTCGACGGGAAGTGTGATGCTGGTGAAACTGATGGTCAAATGAGCATTGGTGCTGGTGAGTGAGTCTCTACGCATTGGACAAGCAGAGCACTGTTGTCGTTGCAAGCGGTATTCGTGCTGACAAGCGTGGCCCAGCGCATGAAAGAAAGTGTAGCACTGCTCCCGGAGCAAGATGAGTGCCCGTGCCTTGGTGAGTGCATGCAAGTGGCAGCATTTGAGGTGCATTGAAGGAAGCCGAGCACCGGAGCGGACCTTTTGATTTTCCTCATAGCTCAGCAAGCACGCAGTCATTAGACCACAACATGGCACTGGAGGCGCAGTCAAGGGAGTGAAGCGCCTGCTTGCTGCATTCTCAGAGAAAGGGGAAGGCGCATTGTAATTCATGGCAGATTCATAGAGAGGAAGGTGCTGAGGGTGGTGCGCTTTAGTTTCGTCACATCACGAAGAAAAAAGAAAACATTTGTACATCCACAGCCTTGGGGTGATAGAGTGCGACTGCAAGTGGCAAAAATGGTGCATTTGATCCTTCCCCAAGCACTATCAAAGAAGTAAAGATTAAAATATCCACAGGCCTGCTTTCCTCTGAAGGGCGATGCTGGTGGTCACGCCGGCCAAGATCGTATTAATGAGACAATTTGTCACAGCACCACCTAGGGTTTGCCAAGTAGTAAACAGCATATCCATTGAACTTTAACAGGACATTTGGAGCAGTTATCTCATATTTAACACTGTGAATGGTTGATGTTACCAACCAGAGCTTACCAGTAACATAGTTGGGGCTTCATTTATGAGGCGTTGCTTCAGTTTTGCGCTTCCGATGTGTCACTTTTTGTGACACATCGGCAGCGTAAAACATGCCTCCTGTTGCACACTATTTACAAAGTGACACACCTAATCAGATGTGTCAATTTGTAAACCCCTGCCCTACATTATACCTGCGTCAGGTATAATGTATGCAAAGGGGGGCGTTCCCCCGCAAAAGCCTCTTAGACGTGACGCAGTGAAATCTATGAGATTTCACTGCGTCACTTCTAGGACGCCTTTGCGTAAAAATCTTGCGCCTGCCTCACAGCAGGCGTAAGACTGATGCAGGCCCTTTCCCATGGGGCTTGCCCCATGTGAAAGGACGCATTGCTGGAGTTGAGTCACTTTTGTGACACACTCCAGCAATGCGTCACTTTTGCGCTTACAGATACGTCAGAAATACTGACGTATCTGTAACTCCTTGCGACATGATGTGTCATACATTAAATATGATGCATCAGGTATGTCGCAAGGAGTGCGCACTGAGAAGTGACGCATCGCTGCTTTCATGCAACGGTGCGTAATTTCTCATAAATTAGGCGCTTGGTGTATATACAGTTTTTGTCAGTGCTGAATATTCAGATTTGTGTAAGACTACAGTAATGGCATCTTACAGTAGTGTGCATTTTGTATTGGGAGTGACTAAGGGCATTACAATATTAATAGAGTGTTTCTCTATTGTGTTATCTATTGTGTTATCTGGCATTAAAAAACAAGCATGAAGGGTGTCACGTCTCCACCATTCTTTTTGACAGCCCCTGGTGAGCCACCTCTGAGGTGAAGCAAATGGAAAGAAAGTATTCCACAATTACTCAATGTGGATCTGGACAGAAAGATTGCACTACTTCAGCATTGTCTGGGGGCAGAGGGCCAGGACATTTTAGGACATCTCAGTGTTGATGAGAACAGGGATTTAAATGATTATGAAATATGCATAAATAAAAAATAGATAATCAATTCCTACCTGGGATCAGTACTATTATGCAGCATTATCACTTTGGTGAGCGTACACAAATGGAGGGAGAAGCAGTTGAAGAGTTTGCGTCTGAGTTGCGTAAACTGGCTGCCTCTTGTAAGTTTGGGGCGACATGTGATAAACCTTTAGGTGACCATTTCCTTTTAAATTGTAGTTTTGAAAGAAAACATGAGGAGCTCTGGCTGAAGGATGATCCTCCCTTGGGTGATATATTGATTGTAGCAAAGCAGGTAGAACACATGATGAAGTGTGTAAAAGATATCAAACAAGACACAGACTGTAAGGAAAATATACGTATTGTGGGGTAAAAGAAAATTGACTTACAAGTGATAAAAGGAACTTCTGTGACTAAAGAAAGGAAAAATGTCAGCTCATTTAAAGGTCAGTGCTACAGATGTGGCAAAACAGGTCACATGGTGTACAGTAAAGACAGTCCTGCAATAAGAGCAATGTAGGAGTAAAGGATAATTCATGGTATGTTGCAGGAGTGGGAATGTGTCTATAATATCTGAATAAAGTGTGTCTGAAGCATGTGAGGAAATTGTGAGGAAATTGTCTTGCAGATGACTGATAAAGGATCGAGTAACCCCAAAGATGTTCAGAAAATTGAAGAGCAAGAAGTAAAGTGCAAGTTTGATTCAAGCTCTAGATTAACTAAAATTTCTGAAAATGTTTTCAGGAGAATGTTTAGAGCGCATTTAAAACTACAACAAATGAACATATGGCCAGGGTGATATGGTGATCAACCCATAATAATGAAAGGATAATTTTTGTGGAGTATTAAGTATAGGAACAGATGTGCTGTCTGCAAAATATATGTTTCTTGTAAAGGTGGCAATATTCTTGGGGTGGCCAGCAGCTTTGACAAATAATATCCTTAGGTGTTCACAGACAAACAAGGGTGTCTTAAACAATATGTTCACAAGATAAATCTAAAAGAGAAAGCTGTACCAGTATCAACTGATTAACGGGCCTTGTTATGAGTGTTCATGATGCAGTGATAGGAAAATTAGATACATTATGCAGTTTAGGAGTAATTGAGCCGGTTGGTAAGCCATGGTATGGCTAGCACCAATTGTGGTCATCAGGAAAATGTATGGTACGATTTGTTTGTGTGTTGATGTTAGGGCTCTTAACAAGGAGGTAGTTGTAGACAAGTTACCATTAATAACCATTAACCATTAACCATTAATAAATATAACAGAAATGGTGACAACTGTGGCAAGAGCCAATGTTTTCTCAAGGTTAGACCTTACATCGGCTTACTACCAAATCCACATGCATCCTGATTCTCAAGAGCTCACAGCATTTATCATACCAACAGGAGCACATAAATGTAATTGTATGCCATCTGGTCTGGTATCAGCGCCGTCGGTCCTAGCAGGGTCATAGTTAATCTACAAGAATTTACATTTGAGGTAGAATATATACCTGGGGTGAGAAATTTTGCAGCAGATTGTCCTGGTTAGTTAGTGACATTTTATTTATTTATTTACATAAAGGAAGAGGAAGGTGTTTGTGATAATAACGTAGATACAGAGTTACACATGGAAGATGTATGTGTGATAACTTAAGGAATTGTTGAAGAAGAAAACTGGGCAAAAGAGTTAGAAGCTGACCCGTCTTATGCAAAGTATGTGAGATGTTAATACAAGGTTGGGATCGAAGAGAAAATAATATGGAGCGTTTGAGACCATTTTGGATGATCAGAGGAGAAATGCAAAGATAGATGGATGCCTGTAGGGGTACCATTGTTGATACCTTCAGTTTCTATTTAAAAAACTAATTGACTCAGCACACGAAGGCCATCTTGGAATTACCGAAACCAAACAAAAGGTTAGGATTAGATTTCTTGTGGCCAGGGATGGATGTACTAGTAGAGACAATGGTTAGGAACTGTATAGCCTGCTCAGTTAGTGATAAGGTCGTAAAGTTACATACTCTACCCATGTATTGTTGGTCTCTTCCAGCAGGACCTTGGATGGATGTGGCAATAGACATAATTGGGCTATTAACTGGTGGAAGGTGCTCAACATATAATTTGTGTTAGTTAAAAAAAATCTTTATTGACATTTTGACAACCATACAGGACTGCATAAGAGCAAGAGCCTTAAATAGGGTATAATATCAGCAATGAATATTAATACTGTAGGGCAGATAATATTTTCATGAATACAGCATCTATGCAGTCTAGTATAGCTCTCCTTACAAGTGTTTAAACATTTAAGAGCAGAATTTACATTTGTCGGAGTCACATTTCAGGAAACATTTCAAACATTAAATGAGTGAAAGAAGGAACCATATTTTCACAGTGGATTAACATGGGCTATCCTTTCATGCGTGGGGTGTGGGGGGATTCAAGGAGCACTATAATACTAGCAACTAACGGCATCATCAATATCGAAAGGAGAGGCACAGAGAGCGGGATGAGGAGGCTGGTGGGGCAGTTCACCAACTTTTGGATCTAGGGATAACTGCCCAGATCTACTCCCACAAGAGCCTCATAATGAAATATTATTCTTGTAGTAGTGTCCATTAATTTAGCCTCAATTACAGTGAGGTACTTTCCCCAATCAGGGGAGTTAGGTGTAACCAAACAACTTGGTACAGCCCCATTGGGAAATCTCAAGTTCATCTGTAATGACTCTGGGCAAGTCAGTAAGCCTTGGTTGGGTGGGAGGGGATGTTTGGGACTTCCAGCACATGGCTATCCTTTGTTTAGTTACCACAAGTGCCAAATCTAAGACCGGGCCGAGGACATAAGCATATTACCTACCTTCCTCGGGATTATGTTCTCAAAGCCCAACAACCATTCCAACACTTTAGTCGAGTGTGTTTCAGTCACCCAACATTCCAACTCCACTGTATTTTGACCAGGCAACCAGCGCAATGGCCACTGCAACTGCATAGCGGCATAATATTATTCCTAATTCGGGGCACCCAGGCCACCTTCTGTCAAAGGGGAATGCAGTTTTGTAAGAGAAACCCGCTTTCTACCTCTTCCCCATATTAAGGCTATCAGGAACATCTTAAGATCCAGAAAGAATTTCTGGGGGATAAAAATGGGGAGGGCAGCAAAAAAGTATAACAGTCTAGGCAGGGCCAGCATCTTAGAGATAGCTATGCGACCCATATGGAAAAGCAACAACTCAGTCCAGAATGCTAGAGAGGACCTGGCACTGGTTATCGTCTTGCCCAGGTTTCCAGCCAATAGATTTTTGGGTGAGTAGTACACCCAGATTCCCAGATATTTGAAGGAATTACAGGCATAGGTGGGAGTGCCCTCTTTTTTTCAGGAGTTAGTAAAGTCATAGGAAATAGGAGGGATTTATCACAGTTCACCTTCAGGCCCTATTCGCTCCCAAACTGCTCCAGTAGTGTCATATGCTCTGGGAATATCACGGTGTCTCTGCGCAGATATATCAGGTTGTCATCTGCTTGCAACAATATTATGGGTACACCATTTTCCAGCGCAAAGATAATCAGGGACATGGGTCAAACTTATCGGGTGCCCTGTTCTATGGTGAAGGGATCTGAATTTATAGACCCAGTTCTTACCTTTGCCATTGGTGAGTTGTACAATAAGGAGATCCATTCAAGGAACTCAGGCAAATTCCAAATCTAACATATGTAGGTTTGGGAAGTGTTTCTAACAGGTATAAAGCCATTTTGGTCTTGGTGTACTACAATTTGAGTTACTGCGACCAGTCTGTTAACCAGAACCCTGGCAAGAAACTTATTATCAGAGCACAGGAGAGACAGTGCCCAGTACGAATCCAGCAGTAATGGGTCCCTATCAGTTTTTGGTAGGACCACCAGCATCGCTTCCCGAAGTGAATGGGGCAACTCACCCTTTTCGTATGACTCAGTATACATACGGTATAAGTGGAGGGCCAGTTGCGTGCTGAAAGGGAAGTAAAACTCTATGGGTCAACCGTCTGCTCCAGGGGTCTTGTCTCCTGGTATCTGTTTAATGGCATCAGCTATCTCGGTTTCGGTGATGGGGACTCCAGTTCCTTATACTGCGAGGGCAAGATATGGGGGAAAGCAACGCCCTCCAGAAAGGTATGGAGCTCGGCCAAATCGCCCCCTTGTGGGGCTCCGTACAGAGAAGTGTAGTATGAACAGAAAGCAGTGTTGACTTCATCCTATGTATTTACAATACATCCCATGTCTACCCTGATGGCTGTAATGAGATTTCTAGGTGAGTCCAACCCTAACTGCCATGCTAGCAATTTGCCAGGAAGACCCCACACAGACTATTACAATGACGCAATAAATTCCAGGGGTCAAAACGTCGATGCTTTAATACCAAGTGTTAATGATCACTCTGAACAATTGAAAATAACAGAAGAAATTACCTGCTGGGCTGATACTTATTTTCTAAAAACCACACACCATGTCTAATTGTGTTTTTTGAGTATATGTTCATGTGTCATGTATATAATGTGTTGTGATATGTAAATATATATTTTTTGTGTTCACTTCACGTCACAAATGTAAGTGTAATTGTATAGAGTCTATCTGTGTATGTATATATATGTGTTTAAATTGTTTACACAACTTATAATAATTTACTATAAAACCATATCTTGGAATTGGAACACATGAGTTTTCTTTTTGGTTTGGATAGACTAAGAAAATCTTTCTCATTAAATGTTGATCTCATCTTAAAAGAGGGACATAATTGATTATAGGCTCTCACGCTTTTTTGAAGCAAATAGGTGGCAGAACCATTGTTCCCTTAAGGTTTGTCACCCTCAGCATGCTGTCTGGCCAAATATTCCCTATAATTGAGAGTGCCCATCTGTTCTAGAGTCGTCCTGTGCATTAGTCTGATCTGAGCCAATGGAGCTGCGGCTAATTGGTCAGTAGGAAATAACTGCTCATAACGGTGTATCTCTGTTTCCAGGTTATTGAGCTCCTTACGAAGGGTTAATCAAGCTCCATATACAGCTTTAATCATATGTCCACAAAGTACAACCGTTAATGCATCCCACTATACTCCAACACAGGATGATGTGCTCTCATTGTCCTGGACATAGGAAGTAATAATGTCAGAAAGGGAGAAGCAGAGTAGGATGTCCGAAAGTGCCTCCAGGGGTAACCCCCACATTGGCATTTGGTTTTGAATCTCCCCCAAGACAGTTGTAATTGTAGTTGCAGTGATCAGCTAGGGTGCGTTCGAGGTATTCCGCTTGGGATACCCTAGCAATGGCATCTCATGAGCAATAGACAAGGTCAATTCTGGTATGTAGGTCATGCAAACCAGCCAGAATAATGTGAGTATTCTCTAGAGCCCTGGTGTAGGCCCCACCAAGCATCCTGCACCTGGAGGTGGATGGACCATTTCTGAAAGTGGTGTGTGAGAGCTACCAATTGGGTACCTGGGAGGGGAGGTCAGGAGCGGTCTTTGTGGAGATCAGGGGTACAATTCAAATGGCCACCCCAATTAGTTGGGCCAGTGTGTTCTGCTGTAGTGCTAGGGTCATGAATTGCAGGAAGGAAGCCTGGTTACTATTTGGGGCATAGAACGATATGAGTGATATCAGAAGGCCATCCAGTAGTCCCTCTGGTATTGAAAAATGGCCCTGAGGACCAATTTGTGTGTATAGAACCTCAGTGAGCCACCCAGATCAACGCTCCCCTGGCGTAACTGGAATACGTGGTCTGAAATAATGTCCCTCTCCGATGCCTGTGCATTGATTCTACTGTGCATGCTTTCAGATGAGTATCCTGTAGGAGTGCTATGTGGATCCTGCGCCTGCGTAGGTATTGGTACACCCAGTAACACTTGGTGTAGCCTGCAGGACCACAGACATTCCAGGTTATTAATAAAACTGAGGAGCCCTGTTCACGTGCTGTCACAGCCATTGCATTGTAGGGGAGAACAGCTGCTTCAACAACACCAGCCCACTCCGCACTCACCCCCCAAGTCCACACCCCCACACAGCACGCAACACCTCCCATTAGGATAGTAAAATTGTTCACTTTGTGGACTATTAAAACAGAATAACATTAACACCCAACTCCCCTTCACAGGCATGTACGCCAACTGGCGGCCAGCAATACTAACAGTTCAAAACAAATGTCTTTACCAGTTGCTCTTTATAGATAAGGGGGGGCAGCATCCAACTGCAGCAGTATGGGTGGGCCCGAATGGTGGTTACCACTTCTTGCAGCCTGCTTTATAACTTTGATAGCGAAATGATACATGGCAATTAGCACAAACAGAATGTCAACCCACCCACATCCCCTCTAAACCTAACAGGAGCATGTCACATCAGATCTTAGGATGACTCTGGTGTAACAGATGGGCTGCCTCCCAACATTGCAACGATCTGTGAGTCAGATAGCATCGATGAGTCATAATGCTGGTTCTCTGCCTCGGACCCTGAGTTAGAGGGAGAGGGGGCTGATGCATGTTTCTCCACTACACGAGCCCTTTCCTCTGCCTCTTATTCCTTTGTAGGGCCACGCAGCCGGCGTCTGGAGTTTGTCTTGTGCTGTTGCTGTATGTGCCACTAGGTGGGAGGGTCAGTTTTGCCACCAAATGACGGTGCAAGCCCCCTGCTTTCGAGCCAAGACCATGCTTCCTCTGGGGTCGAGCAAAATTAAGTAGTGCCCTCTTGTAGCACCCTGGGAGTGGCAGGGAACTGTAAGGCGTTCTTGATGCCATGATCGCGAGGGCATCACTACACCTCAAGAAATGAAGATCTACATTTTTGGACTTTTAGGGTATCGTCCGGTAAATATGGACTTGAGCGTTCTATACATTCCTAGGACCCTTTGATGTTGTTGCCTATAATATATGATCTCTGTCGCTGTAATTAAATAAGTGGATGACCACAGGACGTTGTGTGGCACCCGGGTGAGTAGACCTCCCTGGCACCCTGTGAGCTCTCTCGACTAAGAAGAAGGTGGATTGTTTACCTTGCAGTATTGTGTTGATGAACAAGTCCTCTAGGTATACATCCATAATCGGGTCTTTCGCCATGTTCAGGGAAGCCTATGATATGCTCATTGTTCCTCCTTGATCTACCTTCTTCGTCTTCAATTTGTCTGCATAGATATTAGATTTCTTCTTTCATGACAGAAAGGAGTTTGTCTGAGTCCATTACCATAGGAGTATTCAACTAGGTCCTTCAATATTTCATGATCTTCCTGAAGAAAGTCTATGTTTATGCATAAGGAGTCCAATTTAGATTTGAGGGTAGATTTTATGTCCAACAGCTGAGAGGAGCTCATCAAATTGGTGAGAGTGCTCCGATAGTGTGACTGCAAACGTTTTATCCATAGGATCGTCTGAATTTCGGCATTCTTCAATCCCTTGTGTGCCTCCAAGTGCCACTGGGGTCCTATTTTTCAACATCTCAAGGGTAATAAAGTAGAAATAGAAAAGTTCAATAAGACTCTTAACCCGTTGACTGCGCCGCCCGTTTTGTGGAAGTGCGGCACTTCCGCAAAATGGGTGGAGCCGCGTCGGCCATTGGCCGACGGCAGCACCAGCGAGGTAGTGCTGCCGTCGGCCAATGGCCGACGGCACCATGGATAGGGTTAAAGAGATTTATCAGCTGGCACGGTCTAATGAGTTGTGCTAAAAGGAAGAGGTACTGAAACGGTTAGAAGCATATCGCCTAATCAGACCACGAACATAACTCAGTTTAAGCTGTTAAAAGGAAGAAAGCCCAAATCTAGACTAGTACCTGGGTGGATGAAGTGACATAAAGGCTAGGTGAAAGTTGATGAAAATCAACAATGAGGGAAAAAGAGCTAGAATTGCACGCAGCTCACAAGGAGAGGTATGTTAAACTACATGGGACCAAGTTGATAGAATTCAAAGCAGTTGGCTGGGTTAAAGTTAAAGCTCCCACTGATAACATGAAATGGTCCAAATTTACCAAACCCATGAAAATAACAAAGATATTTTGTAATGCAGTCAAGACACAAGATGTTAGGATTTGAAACCTAGGAAGAGTAGCACACATCTTTGGCCTAGTCAAAGCAATGACAGGAGAGGAAAAAACAAAGAACTCAATTCTGAGAGTGGACAAACTATGGGATATTTTTTGAGGCACAATGGTGGATATGCCACTGTCCATGTCCGATCAAGTAGATGGTTGATGTGCCCCCCCCCCCCCAAGTTTCTTGAAAGATTATTTAGTCCACAAAACTTAAAGGGGCAGATTTATGTTAACTGGCGCATCCCCAGGGATGCGCCAGTTAATGTGCGCCACAGTGCGCCACAGCTCCGCCACCCATGGTGCGCCGCATTTACAATGCGGAGCACCATGGGGCAAAAACGGCACAGATGCGTGACGCATCTGTGCCGTTAAGGTGGCGCATTGCTGGAGTCGCGTCGCAAGCGCGATGCAGCTCCAGCAAGGCTCGGGGTGCCCCATCTTAACAATGCTTCAAGCAGGCGCAGGGTTTTGACGCAGCATTGGCCTGAAAGTGACTGAGTGAAATCTTATAGATTTCACTCAGCCACTTTTGCGAGGCGCACCTGCCTCGGAACGCCCACCCTGCGCCGGAACGCCCACAAGCGGCGCAGGGCTTTACAACGTGACGCATCTGCCTAGATGCGTCACGTTGTAAATCGTTCGTAGGGATGCGCCACGTTTACGCCGCCTTGCGTGACACAACAGCGGCGTAAACGTGGCGCAAGGGCCTCATAAATCTGCCCCAAAGTACTTACCATGCTATGAGTATGGACTTCAATAGTCCTCTTCATTGTAGTTTGTGTAAAATACGCTTACTCTGACTTAACGTTCTGCATAATAATGTACGTTCATCTTATGACAAACTGTACGTGTATATATTTTCTATGTATTTCTCCCTAAACCCTGTTTCAGCACTCTATCCTCGGATCCTATTGCTCAAATCTTTTTTCACAGTACATGCAGTATGTATTTGTTCAGGGGATTTGCTTTCTTTGTAAACAAGGGAGATTCCGCGCCAGGATACTCTTGAGTAATAGAGCGCGTAATAAAAGGCTTTATAGCATAACATAACATAACATGTGTGGCATCTTCCTCCCCTGATTTTACTTTGGGAAGCCACTAGAGAAGAATCTTGGTTTCACCAGATTCTAGAATTAGCTGCTCATCGTTCAGATGGACTCTGTGCTGACAGTTGGAGCTAGCTGTGGCTGAGGTGTACACAATAACAAGAAAAATCAATGTGTCCTCATGTAACACAAGTGGTGCTTGTGTAAAGTGATCTGATACCCGATACCTTCGTGTTTAAGTTTGCGCTATGTAAAACTCTGTAAAACATTAAATAAAAAAGAAAGCTTCTTCTCAACCTATGTCTGCCTCTATCGTCTGTTGGATGCACCTTGCTGGTTTTACAGTGCATTTGAAGTGCTAGGCACAGATTACATGAACATTATTGCATTGTTGCGAAGAGGTTTTGAATTTCATGTTCTGTTCCTTCATAATGTCTCCTATATAGGACTCGTGGAAAGGGGATATAATAGTACCAGTATATAAGGAAAGATCCATGTACTAGGATCAAGATATTGAATGGTAATGCTAACAAATGCTTTTAGTAAAATGTTTTATTGATATAAGAACTGCTCTATAAGAGGTCTGACCAATCAAGATTGTTCCACAGACACAAATGGATTACAGGTCATTCTTTAAACCATTGGTAGTTGTGCTGTTTTATGTCAAATTGATATGAACCACTGATTTCTATGTAGTGTATATGTAGACTTTACTACTGTTGATTCAGTAAATCAAGGCAGACTGTAGGGGATATGTTTATAGTGGAAAATGCTACCTAACTTCTTGACATTGTCATTGAATTACATTTAAAAACTAGTCAAAGGTCCGAAGGCAAAAATTGAAAGGCAAGGTAGGCTAAAAATATGGAATCAATCAAGAATGTTGTCTGTCCTCTTCCTTTTGAACATATATATTTCAAATCTAACTACTGCCATGGATCCACTCCCATTCTTTCCCATCAAAGCTAGCTAGGAGATATTCCTCTACAATCAATATACAAGGCATCCTGATGTGGAATGAAAGATGTAGCCGAGTGGATGAAGAACAGCCGCTTAAAACTGAACTCGGACAAAACGGAAGTCCTCATCTTAGGATCATCCCCCTCTGCTTGGGACGACTCATGGTGGCCACCGGCCCTGGGAACCGCACCCATACCAACTGACCACGCACGTAACCTGGGCTTCATCCTGGACTCCTCCCTCTCGATGACCAGACAAGTCAACGCCGTCTCATCATCATGTTTCAACATCCTACGCATGCTCAAAAAAATCTTCCATTGGATCCCCACCGAAACAAGAAAAACGGTCACCCACGCACTAGTCACAAGCCGACTGGATTACGGAAACACCCTTTACACCGGAACCACAGCTAAACTACAGAAAAAACTCCAACGCATCCAAAACGCCTCAGCCAGACTCATACTAGACATCCCCCGCCAAGATCACATTTCCGGTCACCTGAAAGACCTCCACTGGCTCCCCGTCAACAAGAGAATAACGTTCTGTCTCCTCACCCACGCACACAAAGCCCTCTACGACCTAGGACCCGAATGCCTCAACACGCGCCTGTCCTTTTACACCCCCACCCGACAACTACGATCGTCCAATCTAGCCCTCGCCGCAATTCCGCGCATCCACAGATCAACCATGGGGGGTAGATCCTTCTCCTTCTTAGCGGCCAAAACTTGGAATTCTCTCCCCACCCACCTCCGCCTTACACAGAACCACCTCTCCTTCAGAAAACAACTAAAAACTTAGATATTCGATAAGTAAAGTACCCCCCTCCCTCAAGCGCCTTGAGACCCTCTGGGTGAGTAGTGCGCTATACAAATGACTTGAACTTGAGAGGGGGATATAAGACATTTGTAAATGCGAGAAGCCGGAGGAGATGTATTCATAAGTGGAAAGAGTGTGGAGCAGGACGAAGGCAGGTCAGAAGATGCGGCAAGAGATTGAAGATATTGAAGAAGAGAAGGAAGCAGAAGATCATATTGTTTCCGAAAAGAAGTGGGAAGAAGAAATTGAGATTGAAGATCCTGAAAAGATAAAGGAACGTTATCGGACAGGAGTTGAGAGATCCATAATAAACCCTTGGATCTCCATGACTTCCAGAAGAAAGAACGATTTTTGATACGGAGTAGTTTATTGTGCCAAATGGGTTGTTGAGATAAAGATAGGAGAGAAGGATAGGATGAAGGTAAAAGTGGAGATAAGAGATGGTAAGTATGGGCAATAACAGGAGAGTGCAGGAGAGAGGTATTAGCAGAAAAAGTAAGAGCTTCAGTAAAATCGAATGGCGAAATAAGAGATTTTTTCAAGGACAACCAGACTGGAGGGTGAGTGGGAGCATCCGAAGAAAGCCAAGGAGAAGCCTGTTTAAGGATAAAAGAGTAGTGATAGGACTTAAAGTCTGGGAATTTAAGACCACCAATTGTCTAAACCTTTTTTAGAGGGGACAAAGCAATGCGTGGAGGTTTGTTCTTCCAGAGAAATTTCTGTAGGAGTGAATCTAATCTTTTAAAATAATAAGTAGGTATGCGGACAGGTATCATGGATAGTGAGTAAAGGATGACAGGGGAAAGCATCATTTTAATCGAATCTAATCTGCCCCACCATGAAAGAAAAAGAGGATGCCATCTAGCGATAGAATCGGTACGTTTTTTAGTAATATATTCAAAATTAGCTTTCAAAGTGTCGGGGATAGAAGGGGAAAACCACAACCCTAAATATTTGACTTTGGTTAGCTGCCAGGAAAAACCAGTTTGATAAAAATGGTGTCGAAGACACAGGAGATTGAGGGGTAAAACTTCGCATTTATCGGAATTAAGGCGATAGCCGGAGACCATGGAGAAGGCGTCAACCTGACGAAGAAAGGCAGGTAAAGAGGACTCTGGGTTAGAACAGTATAAAAGAATGTCGTCTGCATAGACAGACAGTTTGACTTGGTTGGGACCTGGATTATAGCCGGTGATTTGGGCGTCCTGACAAAATTTTGTTAGAAATGGTTCCAGAGCTACAATAAACAATAAGGGGGAAAGGGGGCAGCCTTGTCGAACATCTCTGGAGAGGGAAAAGTAATCAGAGATTTTCCCGTTAGCGAAAATGGAAGCTCTAGGGCCGGAGTATAAAAGGGAGATTAGGGAAATCAATTTAGGGGGGAAGCCAATCCAAGTGAGGGCATGGAACATAAAATCCCAGCTGATCCTGTCAAAAGCCTTTTCGGGGTCTAAAGTAATGGGTGCAAAGGGATACTGTAGAGAAGAGGCCTTACTAAGCACATTAAATAAAACTCTAGAGTTGTCAGAGGACAAACGACCTTTGACGAAACCGGATTGTTCAGGGCCAATGAGTTCAGGAAGGATGGGATCGATACGCAAAGCAAGCAACTTGGCAAAGATCTTATAATCCGTATTTACTAGGGAAATGGGGCAATAATTCTTACAAAAAGAGGGGTCTTTATTATCTTTAGGGATAAGACAAATCATAGCTTCCTGAAAAGTGCCAAGGGAAGAACCATTCGCAATAAAAGAATTGAATAGGAGGAGCAGATGGGGAAGAAGAAGTCTCGAAAAATGATCATAGATTTCGATAGAGAAGCCATCGGGACCAGGGGCTTTGCCACGTCGTAGGACAGAGATTGCATGGGAAAGTTCCGTCAGGGTTATATCGGTTTCAAGCGGAGTAAAGTCAATGTGGGAAGAAGAAGGAGAGGCGAGCGAATGAAAATAGGAGGATAAGGCAGAGGGAAGGGGGTGATATTCAGGTGTGTAAAGTTGTTTATAAAAGGTGACGAACTCCTGCAAAATATCCTCGTCCTTAAAATGGGAGGTACCATTTGAGTCTGTGATAGAAGTAATGTGGGTGCGATCCTGACGAGTTTTCAGATAAGGAGCTAAGAGCTTTCCCATTTTATTTTGGCCTCCGTAATAGCGAGCGCTACTTTTCAAAAGATAGGAAGCTGCAGCATCGGTAGACAATTTATTGAAAGCGATTTTAGCAGTGATAAGTTCCTTCAAAGAAGGATCTGTAGGGGAGCGGTAATAGGAGTATTCTAGCTGTTTCATTTTGGTAAGGAGTTGGGAAGATTGTTGCTCAAAGCCCTTTTTTTTTATGAGAGACATAATTCATTATAAATCCTCTGGCGGTCGCCTTGAAGGAATACCAGATCATAGACGGAGAAGAGTCGGAAAGAGTGTTGGTATTGAAAAAATCCTCAACAAAGGAACTGATTTGGCCTGAAAACGTAGGGTCTGCGAGGAGAGAGTTGTTGAAACGCCATCTGCCTGAGGAAGGGGAGAAGGGGATTAGGTCAAGGTCAACACTGACTGGGGCGTGATCGGATATTAGGATAGAACCTATGTCTGAGGTAAGATACATTGGGTAAGGGATTTACTGAGAAAAAGATAATCAATGAGAGATTGAGATTTGTGAGGAGGAGAGAAAAAACTAAATTCCTGGAGGTCAGGGTGGCAGAGCCTCCAGACATCAGTAAGAGATTTGCGTCGAATTCCAGTGGTAAATTGAGTATGCATGCTGGACTGGACAAATTTAACGGGAGAATGTCTATCAAGGATAGGGTCATGGACTTGATTGCAATCGCCACCAAAAATAATATACTCGTCATCAAGAGAAATCAATTTGTCAGAAATAAGGGATCAAAAAGTATTACCAACTGAAACTGGGGCGTAAATATTAAAAACAACCAGGGGTATATTGTCAATCAACAGTTTGGTAATGACCATCAGAATCAATATCCTGATGAGTAACAGAAACAGTAAACTTTTTGTGAACTAAAATAACAACCCCATTCTTCTTACCCAAGGCTGGGGAAGAAAAACCATTTCCGACCCAAAGTCTTTTTAGTTTAGAGGCTTCAGTGTCTGAAAGATGGGTCTCTTGTAGCATGGCAATGTCTGTTTTCAATCGAGCCAAATGGGATAAAACACGTTGCCTTTTAATCGGATTATTTAACCCTTTAACGTTCCATGAGGTAACTTTGAATGTAGCAGATTAGAAGCAATCATGTGAATATAAACAGCATACAATGCAATACATAACTGTAAAGTTATATTCTGTAGGAAATAAGAAAAGGGAGAACTAGAAATGTAGGAAAAAGAAGAAGAAAACTGAAAAAGGAGAAAGGCAGGTAAGGAGAAGGTAGAAATAAAAGGAGAAGAAAGGAAGAAGTACCGCGCAATGGAAGAAAGAGAAGAGGTAAGAAAAGGGGAAGTAGCCAGATAAAGAAAGAGATAGGAAAAGGCAGAAGCAAAAGAAAATGGAGAGGGCAATACGAGAACAGTACATATGAACAACCAGAGGAAAACAAGAACCAAAAACATACCTACAGAGGGAGGATTCAAGGAGATAAGGGGAGGGAGGGAACCAGACGGGGTGTACGGCACAACCGGGAACGAGCAAAACGGAGGACCGGGAGGCATCACATCATGAGAAGGGAAGAGCTGTGGGAGGAAAAATAACAACATGAAAGGAGGCAATGAAAATATGGAAGAGGCACAAAAGGGTAAAATTCAGTCAGCAAACCGACAAGGTAAAACAACAATGAAACAGGGGGAACAAATAATCAGCCAGCAGTTGAGGACGAAGAATCCATAGCATCTGAATGGTGAGCGTTTATGAAACTCTGAAGGCGGAGAGGATCTTCATAAGTCGTCGTCCTGTTATTATAGGTGACCTTGAAGAGGCAAGGATGAAAGAGTCCGTACCGAGTGCCCATAGCGCGAAGAGTGGGTCTCATGTTGAGGAAAGCCTTCCTTCTGTTCGCAGTGGCCTTGGCGTAATCCTGGGCAAAGAATAAAGTGGATCCGGACCAAGTAACACGTTGAGATGACTTAGCTGTAGAGAGAACTTTTAATAAGTCTGTATATTCCAAAAAATATAAGATCACCCCTCTCGGTTTCTGTGAGGAGGAGGCAGTGGAGGAAGGACGGCCCAATCTGTGCGCTCTTTGAATGTTAAGGATGGTGTCCTATGGCATATGAAGGACTTTGGGGATAAAAGATTTGAAGAAAGTGAGAGGGTCGAACCCCTCCTGTCCTTCAGCAAGTCCATAAATACGGAGGTTATTGCGCCTGTTGCGATTTTCAAGCTCCTCGACTTGTCGCTGGAGAGTAGGATCTTGAGATTGGAGAGGAGAAAACTTCGCACAGGTATCTGTAAGGGAAGAAATAGAGTGTTCCACCGCAGTAACTCTGTTGTCAATTTGTGACCAGTTGTCGGTGAGAACTTGGAGTTTTGCATTTGTTTCTTCCATAAAAGGGCGCAGTGCCCTAATCTCTTCCAATAAAATCTCCATAGAGACAGAGGAGGCAGATTTAGGTGGAGAAGGAGGATTGTGCTTAAGGTGTTTAGTGAGAGATATCCCTGAAGCCGCCGTAGCAGGATCCGCCGCCGCCATATTGTCTGTCTGAGGAGGAGATATCGAGTCTTGTAAATGGGAGAATTCAGTAAATAGCTTCGAATTCTTGATGAAGATACGCTTTGTAGGAGCTTTCAAAGTGAGAGTGCCTTTCGGTCTGCCCATAGAGAGAAGTGGCAAAAGCGCGGCCAAAAATGACGCAGAAATTGCGAGAAGTGAAATATCACAAAATGGCCGCCGCAACAAAGTCAGTCAAAAAAGGGGCATTAAAGATAAATTTGGAGACATGGAGAGAGGCAAAAGCGTATCCAAAAGGAGGAAGTGAGACAGGAGGGACGATATCAGCGTGGGAGAAAAAGCCACAGTCTTTCCAAGAAAACATGAAAGGTCGGCATCTCAGCGCAGATATAAAAACAAAATGGCGTACGCAAGGTAGCGACGAAAGCAAGAACTCACATAGCCGATAAAGTTGTTAATTTGCCGCCTAGAAGAGCCGCAAAGGTCCGAAAAAGAGGAGTAGATGTTCCGACGTCCTCACATCTGAAAAATAGCGCTGAGGCAGCACGAGAAGTTAACTG
The DNA here is from genome assembly GCF_964261635.1 of Lissotriton helveticus. NCBI lineage: Eukaryota > Metazoa > Chordata > Amphibia > Caudata > Salamandridae > Lissotriton > Lissotriton helveticus. The sequence goes on from NC_136071.1 coordinate 1,029,253,243, forward strand.
CCTGCAGAGGTCTCCGAAGAGCTTCACCCGGGCGCCGCCGTTCCCGTCGGGCGCCAAGCCACGCCCCCCCATATCACAGATTTTAATTAGTGATAGCGAGGAATTGCCAGTAGTACTTCACACTTGCCAATCGAGTCATCTAGCACTGCCATTGCTATCCTTTACCTCAGGGTTTCATGACAGCAGCCAAAAGATGAAACATGGCGTGTACTTTCAGTAGTTTCTACTCTGCCGCTTTCTTAGCTCATCGGTAGCAATAAGTGACTGATGAGTCAACCCTGTGCTGTTTTACAGGCTGTAGACAGGTGTGATGTCACTTTCCAAACCATGATATTGTGGTAAATTGAGGTGCAGGAACACATTGGAAATAGACATTGTTAAAAGCAGAATGTTGCAATCGAAGCCAAAAAATAGTGGACGGTATAGTAAGCACCATTTATAAATGTATGGGTTTGTATTACATAATAGTATGCACTGCAAAAATACAAGGAAACCTTCAATACCTACTTAAAAACCTGTAACTGATTTCCTCATTCTAGTCTAGCTGTGACACCACCAGTGGCTTGTTATAGGAATTTTTTTTAGCTCCACCACATACTTTACAAGGGAGGAAACGTGATGGGGAGAGGAGTTGGCATAATGGCTGGGTCGGTCGTCCTCGAAGCTGGGCAACTGGGTTCGAGTCTCGGCAACAACGCTGAATATCCTGTTATTCTGGGCAAATCACTTAATCTCCCCGTGACTAACAAAAACAAGCATTAGAAATGCAATCGGGCTCGGATTTATTTGAGTTTGAGCTAATGGCATTGTAAATGCCAATGTCTTTTTGCCATGTGTTATGGAGTGTGTGCATGTGGTGTGTAGTGGAAGTATGTTGGTTGAATTGTAATTTTACCAATGGTGGCATGCTGTGCTTTATATGAATATGTTTAAAAGTAAAGTGTACCATACTGTGATTGCTTGGTGGAAAAGTGCACTGCCGGCTGGAGGTGTGTGTGCCTGGTGGAAGGGTGCACTGACGGCTGGTGGGTGTGTGCTTGGTAAAAGCGTGCACAGATGGATGATGGTTGTTGGTGTTTGTGCATGGTGAAAGCATTCATTGATGGCTGGGGGTGTGTTGTTGTGTGTGTTGTTTTCTGTGTGCTAGTGAGTGTGTGGTGGTGAGTCTGTGGGGGTGAGCCTGGGGAGTGAGTGTGGTGGTGAGTGTGTTGTGTTGAGTGGTGACAAGTGTGTGGTGTTGAGAGACTGAGGTGTGTGGTTTGTGTGTGCGTTATGTGTGTGTGGTGTATGTGTGTGTGGTGTTTTCTGCACACTCACACACTGCCCCTACACATTCACACACTGCTCACCCGCACACTCCCAATGTCACCCTGCATAGTCACACACTGTTTACCCTGCACACTCATTCTGCACACTCACACAATGTGCACCCTGACACACTGTCTCTGCAGTCACTCTGCACTCACTGTCACTCTGCACTCACTGTCACTCTGCACTCACTGTCACTCTGCACTCACTGTCACTCTGCTGTCACTCTGCACTCGCTGTCACTCTGCACTCACTGTCACTCTGCTGTCACTCTGCACTCACTGTCACTCTGCTCTCACTGTCACTCTGCACTCACTGTCACTCTGCACTCACTGTCACTCTGCACTCACTGTCACTCTGCACTCACTGTCACTCTGCACTCACTCTGCACTCACTGTCACTCTGCACTCACTCTGCACTCACTGTCACTCTGCACTCACTCTGCACTCACTGTCACTCTGCACTCACACTACTGTCACTCTGCACTCACTGTCACTCTGCACTCACTGTCACTCTGCACTCACTGTCACTCTGCACTCACTGTCACTCTGCACTCAATGTCACTCTGCACTCACTGTCACTCTGCACTCACTGTCACTCTGCACTCACTGTCACTCTGCACTCACTGTCACTCTGCTGTCACTCTGCACTCACTGTCACTCTGCACTCACTGTCACTCTGCTGTCACTGTCACTCTGCACTCACTGTCACTCTGCACTCACTGTCACTCTGCTGTCACTCTGCACTCACTGTCACTCTGCACTCACTGTCACTCTGCACTCACTGTCACTCTGCACTCACTGTCACTCTGCTGTCACTCTGCACTCACTGTCACTCTGATGTCACTCTGCACTCACTGTCACTCTGCACTCACTGTCACTCTGCTGTCACTCTGCACTCACTGTCACTCTGCACTCACTGTCACTCTGCTGTCACTGTCACTCTGCACTCACTGTCACTCTGCTGTCACTCTGCACTCTGCACTCACTGTCACTCTGCACTCACTGTCACTCTGCACTCACTGTCACTCTGCTGTCACTCTGCACTCACTGTCACTCTGCACTCACTGTCACTCTGCTGTCACTCTGACCTCACTGTCACTCTGACCTCACTGTCACTCTGCACTCACTGTCACTCTGCACTCACTGTCACTCTGCACTCACTGTCACTCTGCTGTCACTCTGACCTCACTGTCACTCTGACCTCACTGTCACTCTGACCTCACTGTCACTCTGCACTCACTGTCACTCTGCACTCACTGTCACTCTGCACTCACTGTTACTCTGCTGTCACTGTCACTCTGCTGTCACTCTGCACTCACTGTCACTCTGCACTCACTGTCACTCTGCACTCACTGTCACTCTGCACTCACTGTCACTCTACACTCACTGTCACTCTGCTGTCACTCTGCACTCACTGTCACTCTGCACTCACTGTCACTCTGCTGTCACTGTCACTCTGCTGTCACTCTGCACTCACTGTCACCCTGCACTCACTGTCACTCTGCTGTCACTCTGCACTCACTGTCACTCTGCACTCACTGTCACTCTGCACTCACTGTCACTCTGCTGTCACTCTGCACTCACTGTCACTCTGCTGTCACTCTGCACTCACTGTCACTCTGCACTCACTGTCACTCTGCTGTCACTCTGCACTCACTGTCACTCTGCACTCACTGTCACTCTGCTGTCACTGTCACTCTGCACTCACTGTCACTCTGCTGTCACTCTGCACTCTGCACTCACTGTCACTCTGCACTCACTGTCACTCTGCACTCACTGTCACTGCACTCACTGTCACTCTGCTGTCACTCTGCACTCACTGTCACTCTGCACTCACTGTCACTCTGCTGTCACTCTGACCTCACTGTCACTCTGACCTCACTGTCACTCTGACCTCACTGTCACTCTGCACTCACTGTCACTCTGCACTCACTGTCACTCTGCACTCACTGTCACTCTGCTGTCACTCTGCACTCACTGTCACTCTGCACTCACTGTCACTCTGCTGTCACTCTGACCTCACTGTCACTCTGACCTCACTGTCACTCTGCACTCACTGTCACTCTGCACTCACTGTCACTCTGCTGTCACTGTCACTCTGCTGTCACTCTGCACTCACTGTCACTCTGCACTCACTGTCACTCTGCTGTCACTCTGCACTCACTGTCACTCTGCACTCACTGTCACTCTGCACTCACTGTCACTCTGCACTCACTGTCACTCTGCTGTCACTCTGCACTCACTGTCACTCTGCTGTCACTCTGCACTCACTGTCACTCTGCACTCACTGTCACTCTGCTGTCACTCTGCACTCACTGTCACTCTGCACTCACTGTCACTCTGCTGTCACTGTCACTCTGCTGTCACTCTGCACTCTGCACTCACTGTCACTCTGCACTCACTGTCACTCTGCACTCACTGTCACTCTGCACTCACTGTCACTCTGCTGTCACTCTGCACTCACTGTCACTCTGCACTCACTGTCACTCTGCTGTCACTCTGACCTCACTGTCACTCTGCACTCACTGTCACTCTGCACTCACTGTCACTCTGCTGTCACTCTGCACTCACTGTCACTCTGCACTCACTGTCACTCTGCTGTCACTCTGCACTCACTGTCACTCTGCACTCACTGTCACTCTGCTGTCACTCTGCACTCACTGTCACTCTGCACTCACTGTCACTCTGCTGTCACTCTGCACTCACTGTCATTCTGCACTCACTGTCACTCTGCACTCACTGTCACTCTGCACTCACTGTCACTCTGATGTCACTCTGCACTCACTGTCACTCTGCTGTCACTCTGCACTCACTGTCACTCTGCTGTCACTCTGCACTCACTGTCACTCTGCACTCACTGTCACTCTGCTGTCACTCTGCACTCACTGTCACTCTGCACTCTACAGTCACTCTGCACTCTACAGTCACTCTGCACTCCACAGTCACTCTGCACTCTACAGTCACTCTGCACTCACTGTCACTCTGCACTCACTGTCACTCTGCACTCACTGTCACTCTGCACTCTACAGTCACTCTGCACTCTACAGTCACTCTGCACTCTACAGTCACTCTGCACTCTACAGTCACTCTGCACTCACTGTCACTCTGCACTCACTGTCACTCTGCTGTCACTCTGCACTCACTGTCACTCTGCACTCACTGTCACTCTGCTGTCACTCTGCACTCACTGTCACTCTGCACTCACTGTCACTCTGCACTCTACAGTCACCCTGCACTCTACAGTCACTCTGCACTCTACTGTCACTCTGCACTCTACTGTCACTCTGCACTCTACTTTCACTCTGCACTCTACAGTCACTCTGCACTCTACAGTCACTCTGCACTCTACAGTCACTCTGCACTCACTGTCACTCTGCACTCACTGTCACTCTGCACTCACTGTCACTCTGCACTCACTGCCACTCTGCACTCACTGCCACTCTGCACTCACTGCCACTCTGCACTCACTGTCACTCTGCACTCACTCTGCACTCACTCTGCACTCACTCTGCACTCACTCTGCACTCACTGTCACTCTGCACTCACTGTCACTCTGCACTCACTGTCACTCTGCACTCACTGTCACTCTGCACTCACTGTCACTCTGTTGTCACTCTGCACTCACTGTCACTCTGCTGTCACTCTGCACTCACTGTCACTCTGCTGTCACTCTGCACTCACTGTCACTCTGCACTCACTGTCACTCTGCTGTCACTCTGCACTCACTGTCACTCTGCACTCTACAGTCACTCTGCACTCTACAGTCACTCTGCACTCTACAGTCACTCTGCACTCACTGTCACTCTGCTGTCACTCTGCACTCACTGTCACTCTGCACTCACTGTCACTCTGCTGTCACTCTGACCTCACTGTCACTCTGACCTCACTGTCACTCTGCACTCACTGTCACTCTGCACTCACTGTCACTCTGCTGTCACTGTCACTCTGCTGTCACTCTGCACTCACTGTCACTCTGCACTCACTGTCACTCTGCTGTCACTCTGCACTCACTGTCACTCTGCACTCACTGTCACTCTGCACTCACTGTCACTCTGCTGTCACTCTGCACTCACTGTCACTCTGCACTCACTGTCACTCTGCACTCACTGTCACTCTGCACTCACTGTCACTCACTGTCACTCTGCTGTCACTCTGCACTCACTGTCACTCTGCACTCACTGTCACTCTGCTGTCACTCTGCACTCACTGTCACTCTGCACTCACTGTCACTCTGCTGTCACTGTCACTCTGCTGTCACTCTGCACTCTGCACTCACTGTCACTCTGCACTCACTGTCACTCTGCACTCACTGTCACTCTGCTGTCACTCTGCACTCACTGTCACTCTGCACTCACTGTCACTCTGCTGTCACTCTGACCTCACTGTCACTCTGACCTCACTGTCACTCTGCACTCACTGTCACTCTGCACTCACTGTCACTCTGCACTCACTGTCACTCTGCTGTCACTCTGCACTCACTGTCACTCTGCACTCACTGTCACTCTGCTGTCACTCTGCACTCACTGTCACTCTGCACTCACTGTCACTCTGCTGTCACTCTGCACTCACTGTCACTCTGCACTCACTGTCACTCTGCACTCACTGTCACTCTGATGTCACTCTGCACTCACTGTCACTCTGCTGTCACTCTGCACTCACTGTCACTCTGCTGTCACTCTGCACTCACTGTCACTCTGCACTCACTGTCACTCTGCTGTCCCTCTGCACTCACTGTCACTCTGCACTCTACAGTCACTCTGCACTCTACAGTCACTCTGCACTCTACAGTCACTCTGCACTCACTGTCACTCTGCACTCACTGTCACTCTGCACTCACTGTCACTCTGCTGTCACTCTGCACTCTACAGTCACTCTGCACTCTACAGCCACTCTGCACTCTACAGTCACTCTGCACTCACTGTCACTCTGCACTCACTGTCACTCTGCTGTCACTCTGCACTCACTGTCACTCTGCACTCACTGTCACTCTGCTGTCACTCTGCACTCACTGTCACTCTGCACTCACTGTCACTCTGCACTCTACAGTCACTCTGCACTCTACAGTCACTCTGCACTCTACTGTCACTCTGCACTCTACTGTCACTCTGCACTCTACTTTCACTCTGCACTCTACAGTCACTCTGCACTCTACAGTCACTCTGCACTCTACAGTCACTCTGCACTCACTGTCACTCTGCACTCACTGTCACTCTGCACTCACTGTCACTCTGCACTCACTGCCACTCTGCACTCACTGCCACTCTGCACTCACTGCCACTCTGCACTCACTGCCACTCTGCACTCACTGTCACTCGGCACTCACTCTGCACTCACTCTGCACTCACTCTGCACTCACTCTGCACTCACTCTGCACTCACTGTCACTCTGCACTCACTGTCACTCTGCACTCACTGTCACTCTGCACTCACTGTCACTCTGCACTCACTGTCACTCTGCACTCAGTCTGCACTCACTGTCACTCTGCACTCAGTCTGCACTCGCTGTCACTCTGCACTCACTGCCACTCTGCACTCTCAAACTGCACTCTCAAACTGCACTCTCAATCTGCACTCTCAATCTGCACTCTCCACTCTCAAACTGCACTCTGCACTCTCAAACTGCACTCTCAAACTGCACTCTCAAACTGCAATCTGCACTCTGCACTCTGATTCTGCACTCTCAAACTGCACTCTCAATCTGCACTCTCAAACTGCACTCTCAATCTGCACTCTCAACTCTCATACTGCACTCTCAAACTGCACTCTCAAACTGCACTCTCAAACTGCACTCTCAAACTGCACTCTCAATCTGCACTCTCAATCTGCACTCTCAAACTGCACTCTCAAACTGCACTCTCAAACTGCACTCTCAAACTGCACTCTCAATCCGCACTCTCAATCTGCACTCTCAAACTGCACTCTCAACTCTCAATCTGCACTCTCAACTCTCAAACTGCACTCTATAACTGCACTCTCAAACTGCACTCTCAAACTGCACTCTCAAACTGCACTCTCAAACTGCACTCTCAAACTGCACTCTCAATCTGCACTCTCAAACTGCACTCTGCACTCTCAAACTGCACTCTGCACTCTCAAACAGCACTCTCAAACTGCACTCTCAAACTGCACTCTCAAACTGCACTCTCAACTCTCAAACTGCACTCACAACTCTCATGCTGCACTCTGTAACTGCACTCTCAACTCTGAAACTGCACTCTCAACTCTCAAACTGCACTCTCAACTCTCAAACTGCACTCTCAACTCTCAAACTGCACTCTCAACTCTCAATGTGCACTCTCAACGTGCACTCTCAACTCTCAATCTGCAATCTGCCCTCTCAAACTGCACTCTCAAACTGCACTCTCAATCTGCACTCTGCACTCTCAAACTGCACTCAAACTGCACTCTCAAACTGCTCTCAAACTGCTCTCTCAAACTGCATTCTCAAACTGCACTCTGCACTCTCAATCTGCACTCTCAACTCTCAAACTGCACTCTCAAACTGCAGTCTCAACTCTCAAACTGCATTCTGCACTCTCAAACTGCACTCTGATTCTGCACTCTGATTCCCACTTCACGTGCCTTTTCAAAATTCAGCAGCAAGAACTTGTGCACTTGTGTTTGGGATTGGAATTGTGAAAGGCGGGTGGAAGTTCCGTATTGTGTAGGAAAAGCTCTTGGGTGTAATCGAATGTCACAAAAACAATAATTGTTCTCGAAAACCAATGCTGCATTAAAAAAATAGAATGTGAAGCAGTACTGAAAGAAATAGTAATTCAATAGCCTTAATTAAGTTAGTATGCACTCAACTGTGTCTTGACAAAAAGTTATGAACAAAGTTTAAAAAACTGTTAACATTTTTTTTAACGATAGTCGCTGGATCGGATAAAAAAACTAGAAAAACATCAACAGAATGGAAAGGCATGGAAAAAAAGAGGGTCTGGAGGGTTGGTTGTTAGTATTAAATGTCAACAGAAGTCCACACAACGAACTTTCCACTGCACGGCTCTGGTCTGTACATAGCTCATAAGAAAACATTAATATGCAATGAATAAAGGAAGGAAGGAAGCAACATCAAACAGTTAGACGTCACAGAAATTCTTCTGAGAACGTTTGGGAAAAACATTTGCATCTATTCAAGAAGACTCGTGCAATGAGTTTGTGTGTAGAAGGCGCGTGGTTGTTTTTTTGGACCCACTAACAAAATAATAAAATGTTCCTGTGATGACTAAAACACGAGTTAGGTGATGCCTAATAAAAGGCATGACATTATTACAAGTTGTGAAATGAATTCTTTGGCAGACTGTTCTAAAAACGACATAATCAAAGTATGTGTTCCGAGTTGCTAGACTTGGGGAGTTCTACAAACTTTCCTACCAATGTTCTTTACTTTATAAAAAAAAAAAAAAAAAAAACTTAGCACACTTCCTCTTTTGCCATCGCGCAAACGCTGCAACTAGCAGGATACCTAGATTCCATTCGGGGTTTTTCCCAGAGCTCGGAAGAATAGAATTTAAGTCAAGAACGGAAACCTACTTCTGCTGCTCCGCCTTTCAGCACGACGGTCAATATACAGTCCCCAATGTTGATAGGGCGCGAGCATCTGTATCAGCCCCACGCAGCCCTCGTGACACGCTTTGCCAGGCGCGTCTTACAAGCGCAGCTGTGGGCAGTCAATTTTCTCGCAAACACCAATCCCATTAGGAAACACAATACCAATAAAAACACCAAACGAAGGTCCGTAACTGCAAGCAAACAGTTACCTCACCTTTCGTTGTGTCAACAACTGACGGGCTCCTTGAATCATTCCTTTAAAACTCTGCTTGCTGTCTGAAGGAAGTAACAAGGCGCATTATTCAGAGAGAACAAAACTGTTGGAAATTCGTGTGTGGAAAAAAGTTGACGCAGGCAGTATGGGAAAATACAAACAATACAGCCTGAGACTATGCTGAAGTTCAACACCGCTGCAGGACTCTGCCCAGAAAGTAAACAGTTCTAAAAGGCGCTGCCTGCCAGCTTGCAATTCATTACCTCAGCTCCGAAAACAAAAGCTGCTGCAAAGAAAAACATAATAAACTCGAGAGAACAATTCCATTCACACCGGCCACGGACCATTCCAGAAAAAAAATGAAACTGAGATTAAAAGAACAGCCCATGACAGAACGTCAGACTCTTGTTCTTGAACTAATGAAGCCCTTTCCCGGCCTGGCATGCAGCAGCTGCGCGTTGAGCGCTGCTGATTGGTGAACGCGCCCGGCCATCTGGATTCACTTACGGAGGCACCCTGACAGCTCCTAATTATAATTAATGTACTTCTTTGCACGCACACGCACGAAAAATGCTACACATGCCTGACGAAAACGACATTTAGCCTATCACTTCAAGGCTATTAAAAAGACACCACAGCGAAGACGAATCACTGGCCAGATTACATAACACACTAAGGAATGTGTCTCGCCAAAGCCCTAGAGATCCTTCTCTTTAACATTAGGAGCTCGAAACTCCTCCCACTTCGTGGGCGGAGGCCGAGCCCTAAAAAAATTAAAGTGTCCTCATGTAACGCAACTGGTCACCCGATTCGGGTCAAGTTCGCGCAATATAAAACTCAGTAAAATAAATACAAAAATAAATATCACAATGAGTGTTGCTATAGCCAACAAACAGGTAACTGTCACTAAAACAATTGAAGGGAAATCTAGGTTTTTAAATGACTTTATTCAAAATGTTGCATTCTGAAACACTGGCAATGTATCTCCATGTTACCCACCCACTCTAAGGCACAGGTGATATTCTATTACTGGCTTACATTAAACTGCCTAAAGGTATATCAACAAACCTCAAGCTGCTTATTGATGTGTTTGCTTTTCAGAGTATAGGTTCCACATTTGGTATAAATTATCTACAACCAGAACTGTTTTTGATTAGATGCAGTGGCTGATCAAAGATTTAAGACCAAGTTGAGTTAGTGTCGCAAGGTACTTTATCTCTTAATTAAAGCAGAATAGATTACTTTATGAATGCATTATCGGAATATTTTTTAGTGGCTTTTATGTGAAACCTCTATTTTTACCTTTGATCCAGTTGACAGTGAAACATCTCAAGATTTCCTTAGAACACATTTTATAAGAGGTAGCCAGTGGTCAAAGTGAGCGGGATCGGCAAGGCATGGCGTTAATTTCCTTCCTTAATTTCAAAGATTCTGTTCCCCCTTTTTTTTTTAAAATGCATCCCAGGACAGCAGAAATAGCCAAGGCTTATAGGTAAGGCTCAGAGTTCGGAGCCATTCAGGACAGGCGGGTGGGCTGAGAAGAAAAAGGACTAACGGGCATATTATCAAGGAACGGCCTTATAAGCATCGCCGCTTTAGCGGCAAAAAACTGCAGCTAAAGCGGTGATAATGGGCTTGATAATATGCCCTTGTGAATTCCCATAGAAGCCCATGTACTGGTGTCAACATGGGCTTCTATGGGAATTCTCAAGGGCATATTATCAAGCCCATTATCGCCGCTTTAGCAGCAGTTTTCTGCCGCTAAAGCGGCGATAATTATAAGGACATTCTTGATAATATTCCCCTCTGTCTTTTCCTTCTGGTCCAGAGAAGACAAGGACATTGTCCACGTCTGCTCTGCCACTGGCTGCTGCCACCTACTCTCTTTCTTCCTTCTATTCCCTCTCTTTCTGTCTAGCTCCTCCTCAATTATTAAAACCGTGACTTCAAGACACGGTTCTCATCCTCTCTTTCCTTCTTTCATTGTTTGTTCCACTGTGAAATGGATCCCCCCCCCCCAAAAAAAAACCCACTTTTGATGGAAATGTCTTTTTCTTGTCTTTCTTTGAACGGCATGGTTTTCCCCAGGTGGGGAAGTGCACCAATCCTGGAAGTTCTGCAATGCCTGATTAATGGTTGGAGTGGAAAACAAAATGTGTACCGTGGCTCTGTGTTTATGTACATGGTCTTTTTAAACCATACTGCTTACGTTTTTGTAAGCATTAAGGACCCTGTAGTCATATCTTTGACTTTTCGGCAAAAGCACTCACTGATTTCTGACTAGTGAGTGTTAAAGTGTTAAGGTAACCATGTTGTTCCTGTTTATATTTCACATGCTTTACTCAATTTTGCATTCCCTATGAGTGTTTGCTTTTTTACAGGATTTTGTTACTTTAATTTTTAGGCAGCATATTGCTTTTGTCTAGTGTGTAATTTGAATTGAGTCTCATCCAGGTGTTTATAGAGGGGCACAATTGGGTTGTAGTTGAAGGCGGTGCAAATTTTTCTCAGTGGTGTAGGATGGTGTTCAGTGGGGGAGATTGTGACACTATGGTCAGAGCTGGCAAATTTGGAACTGGGGAACCAAGTTTCGCCTTAATGACCAGTACCCCAGACCACTCTCCTGAGACACATTCCATGCTAGAACTTATAAGGCCTGCAAGACCTTAGAAGCCCTGTTGTCTTAGCACCACAGGTGCACCCTAGACGTTGCAAGTGTGGGTTAACCTTGAAGGCCTGTCCACCACAATCCATACTAAAGTTCACCTCCAGTCTTGCGGGCAGGCCTATGAAGCAGTACACCCTAGAGCAAGTGTGACTCTTTAACTGAGGTCCCAGGGCCCTTGAGAAGGGCCGGCTCTAGGGCATTGCGACCGTTGTGATCGCCCCAGGCTCTGACTTTGGGTAGGGGACGTCGTGTTTGCAAGTATATTATGGTTTGAAAAGTGCTTGTTGCCTCCTTCCAACAACAATAAAAAAGTCATGATCACTCTGGTGATTAATGTTCTTCTTAGAGAGAGATGGCGTTTTGACTAGGGGACGTTTAGACTCATGGAACGGTAGCACAGAGGGTTAATGTGCCTGCTGCAAAGAGCATGTACCATGCAGATCACAAAGTGCACACAATGTAAATAGGTCAGTTGGTTACTGCTTCTTTCAGAGAGTTCCTTTTGCCACTTGCAGTTTATAAGTTAATATCCTAATATAGAACAGTGAGCTATTAACTGTCATCTAAGAGCTGCATGCAAACTGCAAGGTTTGAATTAGAGTGTTATGTTTTTCCCCCAGTCTTTGATTATCCTAATGGTGCGAACATTTTTCATTTGGATAGAAATCAATTCTAATTATTAAGGAGAACCCCCCAACCAAATGTGACTCCTACAGCTTGTAGTCCTTTGTCTTTTAGAACATTTCCTATAGAGTGGTTTACACAGTGTATTTGATTGTCTCTGTGTCTGATTAGCAGAGATGGCCAGAAGTTGTAAATCTGCCCCTATGTGTCCAGCAAGACACTATATTTGCACAGCCACCTTAAAACGAGTGCGCCTCAGTGTCAGAGCTAGTATGATTCGACGCATTAATTTTTATATTTTCTTCCAGCTGTATGTGTAAAGAACCATAAATGCATTTTTTTTTTTAAAAAAGCACTGCATGCTTGTCAACTATCAGTATCAGACCTATTGAGTTTTACCAACGCTTGTTTGTAATCTGGGTTCAAATGCTCACGAGGCACACAATTTTATGATATGAGCAGCAATTTATATGTGTTGCTTTGTACAGCACTCTGCTGTGCCATGTGTAGTGGTGCGCACTAGTCTATGCACGTCACGTAGTTACGTGACGTGCGGCGGCCATTTTGGGGGTGAATGCACGCGCATCTCACTAGGAGTCGCGGCAGCCGACGGAGAGCAGCGCCGGCTCGGCGCTCTTCAGGAACACATGTAATTGAATAAATAACCGTTAATAACCAACCTGGGTCAGCGGTTTCATTGAAAATAGAAACGTTACAGTGGCGACGAGGTCGGGATTCGATCAACACATCAGAAAAAAAAAAAAAGAAAATCGGAAGGCAGCACACCCACCACGTGGCAGAGGGAGACACAGCAGAGCTCCAACCACGCAGGCACAGTGAGCCAGCAGAACTCCAAGCCACCAATTCACGGCCAGTTTGAAGTGGCCCAGCACAGCTGAGTGACCCTGAGCAGTGCACACCGGAACATCTAGACTGCGTGCACCACATGAGGTACTGTAACCTGAAGAGCGCGGCAGAGCCATTACCACACACATGACAGGAAGGGGGCATAGAGTTCCTAGGACAACCGGACAGCGCGTCGCACCCAGTCCACGCTATCCACAGGGAGATCCGCACTGGTTACCTTAAAGGAGGGAGAGGGGGCTGACACGGAGAGTCCCCAAGTACAACCCAGGAAAGAAGAAATGGATAGCACCCCAGGGAGCCCCACAGGAAAAGGGAACAGAGCGACGACGGTCAAGGAAGAGAAAATGAGTGCACCGGCGGGATACGCTATAGCACCAGTCCAGTTCCTACCGAAGCCAGGAGAACCACTGATGAAGTGGGAGGACTGACGTGAATATATAAACAACTTCATAGAGGTCCTAGAGGACGAAAATGAAGAGACCTTCAAACCCAACAGGAAAAAACGCATACTATTACTCAATCTGGGGCCAGAAGGACTCAGAATATACAAAAGCCTGGTGCCCAAACAGAGAGGAGACTCAGACGATGATGTGTACGACCATGCGATCGACGACCTGAACGAGCATTATCGGCCCACGGTATGTGTGTCGGTCGACAGATTCAACTTCCAGCAGAGGAAACAACGGGTCGGAGAGTCGATTGAGGAATACGTAGCGGCCCTGAAGAAACTAGCGGCCACGTGCAGGTATGGTCTGTGGGAGGAAGAGTTTATCAAAGACCAAATAGTGATGCACACCTCCAGCACGAACGTCCAGGACAAGTTATGGGCAAGTGGAGACACCACACTCAAAGATGTAATGGTCATCGTCAAGAAGGCAGAACTCGCACGGAGGTGCGCTGACGCAACCAAGAAAGAACCGCCAACCGCAGCCATGGTGAACAGGATACAGGAAGAAGAACCTCGCAAGGATCAGAGGTACAGAGGCTCGACGCCAAAGGGATCCAACAAATGGCAGGGCAACACCGGATTGCAAAGGAAACAAGAAGGAAATGGCAACAAGAAAACGTGCTACAGGTGCGGAAGCTGGTCCCATGAGGCACACGACAGAAGGTGTCCCGCGTTCAGGGCCAAGTGTTTGCACTGCGGCATCATCAGCCATTACGAGAAAGTGTGCCGGAAGAAAATGTCCAAGAGCGTGGTGAAATACGTTGACCAGGAAGAAGATAACCAGGAAGAGACTGCAGAGGAAGAAGTTATCACCGTCTTATGCATATACGACCAGATAATGTGTATAGATGGGAAAAGAACAAACAAGCCCGTGTTGGAGATGAAGATGGGTGGAGTAACCATCAGTGTAGTGGCGGATACAGGCTCCCCCTACACGATAATACAAAGAGCAGTGTGGGAGGAACCATTCAGACCAAAGATAGGACCGGAGCTGGAGAAATTGGACATCCGTCCAGTCACATATAACGGCGATCGCATCCCAATGGTGGGATATAGACCCTTGAAGTTTGAGTTCAGAGGCAGGTCAGCATTATGCAAGCTGTACATCTCGGAGAGAGGACCGTCCGTCTTGGGGTGGCTGGACCAGGGTGACCTGGGAATCAAGTTAGACCCGGGAGGTAAAGAACAGATTTTGCTCACGGAACCAGAAACATGGCCCAATCTTACCAAATGGAGAGAAGACTACCGAAAAGTATTTGGAGGCACGGTGGGAAAACTTGAAAGATTCCAACACAAGATCGTGCTCAAGGAGGACGCCATTCCAGTGGCCCACAAAGTGAGAAATATACCCATAGCGGTAAGAGAGGCAGTCCAAAAGGAGCTTCAAGAATTGGAGAGTAAGGGGATAATAGAACCCATCACCTGCGCAGAGTGGCTCGCACCATTGGTGGTAGTCATGAAGCCGAACGGAAAGGTCAGGCTCTGCGTCGACCTGAGAGAGCTAAATAAGAACATTGTCGTAGAGAAATTTCCCCTCCCAAGGATCGACGAAATGTTGGCGAAGACCAGGGGGGTCAAATGGTACTCCACCATCGATTTGACCTCCGCGTACCACCAAATAGTATTACACCCGGACAGCAGGAAACTTACGTCTTTCATCACCCCATTCGGATGCTACCAGTTCTGCCGCATGCCGTTCGGACTGGCCTCGGCAGCCGCAGTGTTCCAAAGGTTAATGCACCAGCTGTTTAGGAACATAACCGGCATTCAGTATTTCCAGGATGACATTCTGGTAATGGGGCGAGATAGAATGGACCACGATCAGAAGCTCGGAAAAGTGCTGAAAACTCTGGAAAGTAAAGGCCTCACAGCAGAATGGACAAAATGCCGGTTGGGCCTGGAGTCGGTGACCTACCTAGGTCATGAAATTGGAGTGCAGGGCATCACACCAAAAGCAGAAAACGTAAAGGCTATCGCTGAAGCTCCGCCCCCCACCAATAAGGAGGAAGTGAGGTCATTTTTGGGTATGGCGGAGTATTACAGTAAGTTTGTGGTACACTTTGCTTCCAAAACACACCATATGAGGATGCTGACCAGGGAAAGCACCAGTTTTGAATGGACACCAGAGGCACAAAGTGAGTTTGAAACAATCAAAAGGGATGTCACGGGAGCAGTGCCACTAAAAGGATATGACCCACAGGGCACTACTGTGCTCACAACCGATGCCAGCGACAAGGGCCTGGGAGCAGTGCTCATGCAAGAGAGCGGACAAGGTCAGATGGAGACGATCAGTTTTGCGTCCAGGGCGCTGACAGCCACCGAAAGCAAGTACAGCGTGATCGAGAAGGAGATGCTGGCCGTGGTGTGGGCCACAGCGAGATTTCGGCAGTTTCTATGGGGCACCCGATTCCTGCTCAGAACGGATCATAAGCCGTTGGTAAAGGTGCTAACATCGAGTGGACATGCCAACGCCACTCCCAGAATATCTAAGATGTCTCTGAAACTACTCGAATTCAGATATGATGTGGAGTACATTCCAGGGAATCGCAACCGAGTGGCAGACTATCTGAGCAGGGCAGCAGCAATGGAGCCTGGAGAAGAAGACCCCACAGACCAAAAGGAATTGGTGGCCCTGGTGGAGGATCAGGAGAAAATCATCAGCTACCAGGAGTGGACCGAGGAATACGAGGAGGACAGCGTCATGACAGAAGTGAAGATGTACATTGTCAAGGGGTGGCCAGACAAAAGACATGTGAGCGAAAATATCAAACCCTACTATGAAGTAAGGGAAGAATTGTCGGTAGGAGACAAAGGAGTATTCACATACAGAGGGGACAAAGTGATCCCTCCGAGAAATCTCATAACCAAGTTACTGGACTTGTTGCATGAAGGCCATCTAGGCATTGGGAAATTGAAGTTAAGGGCCAAACAAAACTACTGGTGGCCAGGAATGGACATAAGAGCGGAGAGGCATGTCAGAGAATGTCCACAGTGCCAAGGAGCGGACAAAACGCTTAAGCCCCTGCGTCCTGCGCTAGGACGGTTCGAAACCCCGCAGAACCCGTGGGAAGAATTGTCAATAGACATATTGGGACCCATCCTCGATGACCAGGGCACTCAGAAGTATGCATGTGTCCTCATGGATCGATACTCCAAATGGCCGGAGTTGAAGGTGGATGAGACCATGGACACTGAGAACATTCTAAAATTTCTGTCGGACACTTTTGTGAGAGAGGGCATTCCCAAGTCTATCTTGAGCGATAATGGCCCCCAATTCACGTCAGAAAGATGGAACAAATTTATGCAGAGAAACGGCATAGCCATCAAACACACAGCGATCTACCATCCCGCTGGGAACGGCTTGGTGGAACGGTTTAACCGAGTCGTGATGGGTGCCGTACAAGCGGCGATTTCCTGCAACAAAGATTGGGAGAAGGCCATAGAGAACATGGTATGGGCCTACAGGATCACTCCAACTGGAACGGGATATAGCCCTTTCCAGATTCTGAGAGGACGAGAACCTTTCACACATGACAATCGGATTTGGAAGGAGAAGGTTATCACCAGCGAATGGTCCTCTGCGGTGGTGCGTGCTAACCTAGAAAAAGCACAGTCCATATATACCAACCACTACAACAAACGGAAGAATGTAAAAGGGACAAGCTTGGAAAAGGATGAGTGGGTAAGAGTAAAGTTGGCAACGTTACAGAAGAAAGGAGACAGTAAATACAGCAGGCCCATGCAAGTCAAGGAGGTGTACGACCGGGCGGCCTTGCTGAGTGACGGAAATGTGTGGTCCCAAGATCGCATGGCCAGGTGTAACAAAGTCCTACAATGGGAACAAACCGGAGCTGAATGGGACGACAGAGAAGAACCGAATGTAGAGCGGGAACAAGGCACTGGCGAGCAACAAGGAGAAGGAAGTGCCAGAGATGAACTAGTAGAGGAAAGGAGAAGTATGGAGGAGGACGCGGCTGCACAGAGAGAGGAAAGAAGTGACGAGGTGCAGAATCAAGGGCCCCCGGAGACCTCGACCAAGGTGACCAGGAGCGGAAGGTCTGTGGTGAGACCATCAAGGTTTCGTGATTTCGAAATGAACATTTGAACTGTAAGTGACTCTTATACTGTTTGGAAAAAAGGCAGATATGTAGTGGCGCGCACTAGTCTATGCACGTCACGTAGTTACGTGACGTGCGGCGGCCATTTTGGGGGTGAATGCGCGCGCATCTCACTAGGAGTCGCGGCAGCCGACGGAGAGCAGCGCCGGCTCGGCGCTCTTCAGGAACACATGTAATTGAATAAATAACCGTTAATAACCAACCTGGGTCAGCGGTTTCATTGAAAATAGAAACGTTACACCATGCAGTGTCTGTATACCAACAGAGCGTGTCTGCCCGATGTCTCATGATGCTATCTATACCTGTAATCTACATTTGTCTGGCTTTCCCCACCGAACCTTTGTTCCAGTTTCTACATTCCCTGGACCCTGACCCTTGTATTCAATGGCTTTATTACGAAAAATTATTATGATATTCCAGCAAAAAAAGTGGGTGAAATATAGATGCTGTCATCTAAATCGTATCGGAAGTGAATCAACACCGCGGCAACAACAAGAAGCGATCAAAAACACAGCAATGGAAACAGCCGGCGCAACCTGCTAGGAAATAGCTCCACCTTGTGGAAGTTTATATGAATTGTTGAATAGATCCAAACCATGGAAAGTAATTTGAAAATAAGAGATGTAATCGGGCACACTGGAAATATGTCATTTTGCTGCCATGGCGTTTTCCTTATAATTATGGATTTGATTAATTTTCCACATAATCCATCGTCTAATGCATGATATGCAGATTTTAACAGAAAGAAAGGTTTCTGGATCAAACGGATCAAAAGTTACAAAAAAAAACCACAACATCTGTTGCTACACAGTGAAAGGTCCCTCACAAAAGCTGACTGGTCATTTTTCTATTGTTTATTCCTGTATGTGGGTGTCAGACTGGTTCTAATGAAGCCAAATATCTGTCCGATAGCGTTAACGTGTAAAAATTAGGTAATACTATCCCACGATGTACTGAATTATGTAGCATACACCGTCTTTTCTTGGTGCATAATTTAGTAAACCCTGCCACATAATTTGGCCTTCCCTGATTATAATTCAAGGTGTTACATTGAGATTTACTTAATCCTCTCAAGAATCATATAACAGCTAATTGGCACATAGCTTTATTAGATTTGCCAGTTTAGGTTAACAAGCAATGCTAAAGCTAAGACACCTGGACCCAGCAACAAAATGGCCTGGTTGGAAGAGGAAAATGAAGCACCCAATGTCAAAATGTATATTTGCTTGGAGCTCCAAAAATCCTTAGCCTGCAACCCAGTGTGTCTAATTCCTTGGAATTAGGGTAAATCACACTTATTAGGCCCTTTAATGTGCTACTTAAAAAAGGTTTTTCTGTTTCCAGAGAGTTCAAGGGGAGTAAACATGGACCACTATCTACTCCCACATCGCTGTCAACTAAATTTCCAATGAGTAAGGGGCTTTAAGGGGACACGTTCCCCTTTCAAAATAAGTTACCACCTCAACTCTGTAACTAATCAATAGTTGAGATCACAACTGTGTTCCTACATTTCTTTCTGTATCAGATATAGGAGGGGAACACCCCTTTAATGAACCTTCCGATTTGCAATCCGTAAAGGATCAAAAGGCATTTTACAGTTCAGAAAGAAGTCTCTGACTCCTAAAGAAGCTTTTGTGCATAAAGAAAAGACCTTCTGTGCTCACAAACCCTGTGATTTTGTTAATCACTAGTTTTGAGAATAGAAAAGGGTTTTGTACATCATGCCCTTAGTTTAGTAACATAGGTATGGCAGAAAGCGAATTGTGCCTTGCCAGGATTCACATCCTTAACTTGTAAATCACAGCAGATATAAACAGCAAGAGCATTTAAGTCACTGAGCCTTTTACCTGGTGCTATGGTGCAAATATTCAATCAATTATGCTGGTCTGTTTTTATTATACTTATTTAACTATGTCCAATCACTAACATCAAATGAATGAGCAGGATAGAATGAGACAAACGTGCAGGGACTATTAAAAAACTATGAATTCTTTAAATAGAAGAAACAAAAATACTCCAAATATACTCTTCAGCTAAACATATGACTTATACGTAAAGCCCTTCAATAGAAGTTTGCCATTTTTTAGCACTTTAAATACAGATATAGCCACAATGTGACGGTACTCGTTTAATTTACCTTACATGACTCAGATGGACCAAACTTCACAGCAACCAACTACATAACACTGGAGGAATGGCTCAACATGATGTGCCATCCTATGGGAATGCTCACCCAGCAGGAAACAGAATTGCTAATTGTTGGGCTTGGCCCTTTCTCCAGGGTCATCCCAGAACTTTTTGTTTCCTCCTGTATTTTTTCTGACCTGTTGTTGGTGGTTTTATGAATCTGGGCACTTCATCACTGATGATCAGTGCTAAAGTGCATGTGCTCTCTCTTGCAAACCTGGTAAGATTGGTCTACACCTGTTTGGCATATTTAATTTACCTGTGAGTCCCTTCTACAGTGGTATCCCATATACCCAGGGCCAGCAAATTAAATACTACTGGTGGGCTTTCAGTGATGCTTGCGCCACCCATTGAAGTAGCCTTTCAAACCTGTCTCAGGCCTCTGCCACTGCAGGGCCTGCACACACAGTTTACTGGTGCTGTTACGTGGCATATAAAGTGGTTGCCACATCTGCAACTCCCCTTTTACTACATGTCAGTCATGTAGGTAAACAGTAGAGCGTGTGCCTAAACTGTGTGACATTTCCTGGTAGTGACAAACAACCTCTTTGTTTTTTCACTGCTGTGAGGCTGCCCTCTCATTGGTTTGCACTGGGAATTCCCTGATATGTGCTTCAGTGGTAATTCCCGACATGAGGGCTAGAGCTACCATGTTTGGTATGTTTGGAACAGTAGTGATAAATCCTGCTTATTGGTGAAAGCAGATTTATTACTAGTATTTTAGAAATGTCCGTTTAAGAAGTGGGCATTTCTGTGTGCTATGTGTCTGTGTGCCTTGCCTGATGTGTATTGACTGTCTGGTTCTGGCTGACAGGGCAAAGGGGATGTGCATTCACTCCAGCCAGTCCCTGAGGGGTTGAGATGTGCCCGGCCCTGCCTGGGAGACTCAGCGCTAGGCTGAAGAGACCTTGGCCTAATTTAGAGTAGCAGGAGGTGTTCTCCCTTGCTCCTGAATAGGCCTGGTCTGCATTTGGAGTGGTGGGAGGAGTAGTGCCTGCACCTGAATAGGGCTGTGCCTGCCTTCCACAAGGAGGGATCAGCGCCCATGTGGTGTGTCTGGGGCCAAGGCTTACAATATGAATGGGGGTGTGTTTTGCACTTATAATTGGATTGTAAAATGCCCCCCGAACAAAGACATTTGGAGCATAAGTACTGGGGCTGTGACCTCATGTAAAAGGACAGAAGACACTGCATGGGTCTTGTGACCGGCAGGCTGCTGGACTGTGAGGAGGAACTGCCTTGAGACTGAACTATTCTAGAGTGGGCTGATCTACGACCCATTGGGCTGAGAGAAAGACTATCCCTTTGTTCTGAGACCCTTGTGTCGGCCTGCATGGCTGTGCACTGCTGGCTTGTCCCCAGTACTCTACCGGGAGTGCTGCATTGCCCCTTGATGGACAGACTTGAGCGCTGTGTTTTCTTTGGGCTCATGGCCCTGGACCTGAGCTTGGAGCGTGCCCCAGGTGTGGACTCATACTGCAGTAACACGTGTGGAGCGCTTCATCTTTGCTGTATGCCTAAGCGCTGGTTCTACACCCCAGAAGCGCAGGGAAGGCGCTTTCAATATTGTCTCCAGGAGCCAGAGAAGTGGGCTCAATCCTCTAATGCGGTGGGTGCAGAGTGTATTCACTCCATGAGGAGAAGCAGCCAGAAGTTAGGCAGAGGTGACAAACTGCGTGGCTGAGCCTGGTTGTGAGCGGGGCCCACTGCTGTGGAAGGCCAAGCAGAGAAGAGCAAAAGTCGATGGAAACTTCGCTCCTTGGGTGGCTGGCAGTCATTCCCCCTTTCCCAACCCACTGGGGCAGTACCACGTGGGTACAGGCAGCTGGCGTTCGAGGAAGCCCTTGGGGTGCACAAGTCAGCCCATTCCAATTCCGCCGCTGCACCGCCTCTATAGGATTCATCAGGTACAGGGTTTGGTAGGGCTGAAGAAGCGGCATTTGGCAGCGGCTGCCCCACAGCTGTGCTGACTCCATTGTGGGAGAGCCGGAACGGGGTCTCCCGCTGAATTCCTTTTGTTGGGCACATTTTCAGTGGGCCTGTGGCCTGATAGCCATCATTGCCTGATTGCGGTAGCTACGCCAAACATTCATGGGCAGCCACCGCCATATGGGTGCTAAGCGGGGGCCTCTGTGAGGGTTCCCACCCAAACTCGGTAAAAGGGGTAGCCTCCCCTTTGTTGTTGTCCCTACTTGGGGGGCACAGTTTTAGGCTCGAGAATGGGGTAAGACCTCGACAGAGCCCCCGCCTAGAATTGCCACATTCCTTGGTGTAGGGGGGCATGTGGCCCAGAAGCCTACAGAAAGGACACAAGGTACCCTCTTAAAAGCGCAGGTGCCACACTGACAATTGTTCTATCATATGATAGTGTGTGCACTGGTAGTTGATATGTGGTATGCCCTGATGTAATGTTACATTGCCTGAGTTTGTCACCACCTGCACAGTGAGGTGATGTTCTTCTTCTAATGGGTGCACTCTACAGCTATTTACTATAGTGCACTGTTGATGATGTTTATGCATAATGTGTTATGCTAAAGGCAATGACAATTGCCGGATTGGCAAAGTGGTTATGTAATCCTCTGAAGTCATGACAAGTGCCTAGTGGCATGATAATATAAGTGATTGTGTTTTTATGGATAATACAAAGCATATTTTTATATAACTTGATGTGGAGTTTTCTTTGTGGTGCGCTAGTGTGTCACTGATGTGTGTGTGTGTATTGGGCAAATGCTTTACACATTGCCTCTGGGATAAGCCTGACTGCCCTGCCAAGCTACCAAAAGGATTATCTTCAGCGTGTAACTCCCTTGCCCTGACTAGAGTGGTGGGTTCTGCCTAAATTGGGTGCATACCCTAGCCAACCAGAAGCCCAATTTCTAACACTAAGGCTGTGAAATGCCGTAGAAGTTGAATACTAACCATCTCTATTCAACCTTAACCATGGTTACCAGATACCCCCCTATCAGCAGGCACACTATTTTCCAATCCTGGGCTTGCCTATAATAAATGACTGCTATTTATTTAATTATCTACTCCACTCCTTTCAGATTCACTGTTTTCTATTTTTTTTAATTGGGGAGGGGCGGTGTGCGATCCTAAGGACCACATCCCATGGGGCCCGATGGCAGCAATGTCACAGAAACCCTACCCCTGGGACATTAGAGTTTTCCGTCAGCAAGAGCACTGGCAGGGAGAACTTCTATGCCATACCCATGCTCTTGCGGGCACAGGACATAGGTTGGCTCTCACCCGGCAGGAGCAGAGAAAAGCTGCAAATAAATCAGCCAGCTCCCTCTGTACCCAGGATTGGTGCAGGCAGGGAAGCTGACAGTGGCTGCAGGGGCCTTGGGGCTTCCCCTACATCCCAAAGGGCTTGAAATGCTGCGGGTGTCCCAGGTGGGACCAGAGCACCCACAGCATCTCTAAGTTGCTTCAGCAAGAAGGACAAGTTCTCCAGGGCCATGTTATTGCTCATTGGGGGGGGGGGCTACATGTCCCCCTCTCATAGAAACTAAAATTGCTCCATGTAATGGTGTCCCTGTGGCCCTTAAAAATGGCTTGGAGAGGAGGGTTGCATTTTAAAAGGCCCCCATTTTCCCAGCCCCATTTGACAGATCCCCCCAAAATTTTCCAGGAAGAAGCTGAAATGTGTGAGACTTTTTTGTGAACATTTTGTGAAGATTTGTCAAACAACGCCAAAGATATAAGCAAACAAAAAGCTAATTTCCTATCGAAACATGGTCCTAACTATAACTATCAAGTAGTATATAGAGTTGTTAACTGTGTACAGAGAAAGCCGTTTTATTTTCACTTCTGTAGCCCACAAGCACTATACAACAAAGCTGTTTTGACAAACATGATGGAAGTGAGAATTCTGTTCCAATGAATAGACACAAAGAGATTATTTGGACAAAGATGGGTACTGCCATGGGGACTCCCAGTGTATTGTTTGGGTGCCATTGGGTATTCCAACAGCCAATGCCATTGTTATGTTTTTAAATTTGGTTGAGTGGAGCAGAGTAAAGTTGTGGTAAAAAATCTGCAAAGCAATCCCTCACTGCAATTGACTGGCAGAGGGGGCAGGGTTGCTGGGGAGGCAGCTGGGGCTCCACGCAACCAGCATTCGATTGTAACTGTATTTATATAGTGCGTTCTACTCTTGATGAGGCCTTGAATCACTTTTTGGCGAGTAGCACGCTACTCCAAAACCCACAAAGGATTAGTGATGGGTTAGTATAGAGGAATATGTGTTAATTTGAGCAGTGGACATGTGAGTCTGTTAGTTGGATTGAATAGAATATTGGAGGGATCGAAGACGGAAGAGTCTTGAAGGTATTATTTGGAAGATCATAGTAGTAAGATCCCTAACGAGGCATCAAAGTGCTTTTCGCCGAGTAGCACGCTGTCCGGAACACAAATAGGATTAGTGGTGGGTTAATACAATATGTGTTAATTTGAGCAGTGCACATGAGATCCTGTCGGTTGGATTGAAAAGGATAATGGAGTGATAAATGAGGGAAGAATTTAGAAAGTGTTATTTGGGTGATCATAATAGTTACGTGAGACTTGGGATGAGTAAAAGGAGAGATAGAGGAGGAAAGAGACTCAGTAAAGAGATTAGGGAAGTCATAGTAGTAAAATGAGGTTTGTAATACGAGGGGAGATTTTAGAAAGGATTGCTTGGGGGATGATAGTAGTAAAATGAGGTTTCGAGTGAGCCAAGGAGGGATAGCTTGGGGAATTGTCTAGAAAGTTTTACTTCTGAGATCATAGTAGTAGGATAAGGTTTGGGAGGAGTCAGGGAAGGAGGTAGAGTATATATTGAGAGGGGTATAGGGTGAGACAGAGTAGTACATTGGAGAGAGGCAAAGGATTCTGTTTGTATTTTTGTGTTGCCAAATTATGTTGCCTTGTATCAACATCCCAGAAAATGCATCCCCTGGTTATATTGGTTTGGTTTAGTTACTCTATATTGTTGTCCCTGTTGTGATGCCCTTTTTCGTTTGATGCTCCGCCAAGCTGCTCCAGCTTATGTCACATGGCTGCATGCCCTCGAGAGAGTATGGCTCACAAACTCCTCCGCTAGTTGCAAGTTTTCACACAACACATATTTCATGATAGAATCATTGCTAGTAATGAGACACTGCTGGTTACACACACTTTGCATGGCAGTCCCAGCATGCATGTACGTACACACGGGAAACAACCGTTTCAACGCAACTATTACCACGAACTACCTTTACAACGCAACTATTAGCACGCAGGATCCTTTACAACGAATGCCTTTACAACGCATGACATTACATCGCAGATGCTTTTACAACGCATGCCACTACAACGTAAGTATAGGTAAGTATATCATTTTAATAAAACTTTTATTTAATTTTTTTTTAAATAATTAAATATTAATTATTTGATATATATTAAATAAAAAAGTATTATTATTAAAAAAGTACTTTCAATAAATTTAAAAAATAAATTAATTTAAGTAATTGTAATATTAATATTAAAAGTTCTAAAAATAAATTAAACATTTTAAAAAATATTAGTAATTATAGGTAAGTGTATCATTTTATTAAAGCATTTATTTAAGTAAATTTGTTTTTTTTAAATAATTAAATATTAATAATTTTAAAAATATAGTTAATTATTAATAAAAAATTACTTTAATTAAATAAAAAAAATTAATTAATGTAAGTAATTTTAATAATAGTTAAAAAAGTTAAATAAAATTAAAAAAATAGTAATTTTTACCCCTACACTATCCAGCACTTACCCTACTATTACACCCCCCTGGAGTTAGAATAGTATTTTTTACACCTACACTATCCAGCACTTACCCTACTATTACACCCCCCTGGAGTTAGAATAGTAATTTGTACTCCTACACTATCCAGCACTTACCCTACTATTACACCCCCCTGGAGTTAGAATAGTATTTTTATCCCCTACACTACCCAGCACTTACCCTACTATTACACCCCCCTGGAGTTAGAATAGTATTTTTATCCCCTACACTATCCAGCACTTACCCTACTATTACACCCCCTGGAGTTAGAATAGTAATTTTTACCCCTACATTATCCAGCACTTACCCTACTATTACACCCCCCGGAGTTAGAATAGTAATTTTTACCCCTACATTATCCAGCACTTACCCTACTATTACTCCCCCCTGGAGTTAGAATATTATTTGTAAACACCTACATTATTTTTAAATTAAATATATATATATTTAAAAATAATAATAAAAAAATTAATTACATTAAATAATTAAACTTTTAAAAATTAAATTTTTTAATAAAATTATATACTTACCTATACTTACGTTGTAATGGCATGCGTTGTAATAGCATCTGCGATGTAATGTCATGCGTTGTAAAGGCATTCGTTGTAAAGGATCCTGCGTTGTAAAAATTGCGTTGTAAAGGTAGGCGTTGTAAAAGTATACGTCATAACGTCATACATCCGTACACACACACTCAAAGTGGATTTTCCTTTCTTTCCCGCCCTCACAATTTCTCTGCCTAACTCTCACATACAACACATGCAAGTCATTTCTCTCTCTTACTATACTTGAACGTTTCTACTCAAGTACCCCAAAATGTCAGTCCCTGCACACACACACAGAAAGACACCTATGCATGGTGTTAGATATCAAGCAGGACACATTTGCACATAGACCAGAGAAATTAGGTTGCTCTTTCACCTCTTATGACAATCACATCCCTCATTGGCTATTTTGCAGAGTCCCAGTAGAGTGTTCCTTATTTATGTTTTTTAAAGTTCCAATAAAAGCACTCTGCTGTGCTAAATCACTAGGTTTTTGATGACAAACCAAATACCTGGTGCAGTTGGATGAGAGTAGCTACATTTAAGGTTATTAGGATGGCAAATTGGGATTTTCTCACAATGTTGCTGGAAAGATAGTGACAGGATGATGTACGCATAAATCTACTACACTGTTCTATAGAAATGCCCCCATTAGAGGTGATATCCAGTGCTCTAAATGAACCATGAACCATCAGGGCTGATCACTTGGTAAGCAAAGCAATGGACATTCTGTCAGGGACCTATGGGCCTCTTCTGTTTCCATTTTTGTCCATTGCCAGCTGAAAAAAGCTTTACCTTAGTGTGATACATGGTGAATAACCAAGATATTACTACGTACACTTACAGTAATCAAAGAAATGATTTGCTATGGGTATGATGGCTTTTTACACTACAACCTACTGATGTGGTTATGCTTTGTCCAGTAAGACTATTAATTAATTTGTCAAACACTGGATTCTGTTTCAGATGTGTCAGGCCATATTCTTATCTACATAGGGCAGGCATCTTGTAGCGTTTTCTTAGATAGGTTTTAAGGGACGCACCCTTTAAACACTTCGCTGCGGCGGCTATTCTGCCGCAGCGCTAAGGGGGAGGCGGGGCCGCGCGGCGGTCCCGTGCTCGTGACGGAACCACTCCGTCACAGCCCTCGGGTGAGCTGTGCTTGTGACGGAACGGTTTCGTCACAGACCCGCTCGCCCATTAGAACGTTAGCGCAGGCGTGGAATTCGCGCCGCGCTGGCGCGGCGAGCGGGCCGTGACGGAACCGTTCCGTCACCAGCACAGCCCACCTGAGGCTCGTGACGGAACGGTTCCGTCACGAGCATGGGAGGAGTTAAGAGTCCTTAACGTTTTAAAAAGAAAATCTCACTCATACACTGTTATTGCGGGGGCCCGGATTTGACCATAACATTTCCTGTTTGGAGCCCCTGTAATTCATTGCTACCGCCTGCAGCCCAAGTTGTTGTTTTTGCATGAGTTGCTGTTTTGGTGCCATTGGGACCATCTTTGGCTGCCCCATGCCTCTCATGCACATGCATGCGCTCGGCAGTGGTGGTGAATAGTGAGGTTAATGCAGCAAAACGCTGATTTGCCTGTGGTGCCGAGGGCCAGGCTGCAGAGTCGTTGTCATTTTGTAGGAGGTGGGTTACAAGGGTGGGTGGTGGCAGGGGCCAATTTTGGTGCATGCAGTATTGATTTCAAGGCATATTGGGCCAAGGGGCAGTTAGTTGCATTTATTTTTTGGCTTTTTAAACCAAATGATTTTCGGGCCTATCAGGGCTGTGGTGGTGGGCATTGTTTCTTTACATTGCAGATGTGTTAGTGATGGGACTGATAGGTTTCATTTTCCGATGCCCCGCCCACCGACATTTACGTTTATGAGTTAGCATAATGAGTCTAACTAATGATGTATTCATTTATGCATTACGTTTATACTCTTCATTTCATCATTCATTTATGCGTGTGATGTTATTCAGATTTCTTAGCTTAGCCTGTGTGCCACCATTTTAGGTTGCTTCTCCTGCGTGCGAGTCGCACTCGCTCATTCCCCCTCCCGTAGGAATAGGAAAAAACCCTGAACGCAGCAGTTCTCGTTTCTTAGCTAACTGTGATCGAAACTAATAACAGAAACTCTAATCAGTAATGTTCTCATGCGCTAGAAATGCTGAGGCCCGGCTCCGTGGCCTTGGGCAGAGATAACCAAATGTTGCTATTGCAGGTGCAGATGCCTCTTGTATGAGGCCATTGTTTGCCCTCTCCGGGGTCCAGTACTTTTCCAGTATGGGCGTGTTTTACGTTGCTGTACCATGTTATAATGTATTGCTGTGATGAGATGAGTCAGTCCTCTCGGGGCACTCTTAGGGGTGAGGTCGGACAGGGCCCTCTCATATGGGAGTTTGTGGGCTAATAAAATACTTTGTTTATTCTTCTCTACTGGCCGGCTGACTTCTTACTTTGTGATTATAGGTGAGTGCGGTAAGTCAGTCGGGTGGATTTGAGCCACGCTTATCAGATGGCGCTCGAACAGGGACCCCGCGATAAGGATCTTTCTCATCCGTAAGTGGGTAGCAGAAGGCCGGGGACCCTCTGGTCGGCACGGTGGGTCCGGGTACCCACTTTGACGCCGAGCTTGGTTTTCGCAGCGCTGGCCCACCCTGCTGATCGGGAGAGGTCCGGTTCATGATCCTGTGCCGGGGTCCGGAAGGCGGAACTTTGGAGCTGACCGTGTTGGTCCCAGCAGCCGGTGGTGGAGAACGGTAGAGGTCGGTACCGCGTATAGAAGGTGAGTGGTCCGACTGTTGGTTGAGGGAGCTAGGATGCTCCAAGAGACTGGTGTGTCTCCGAGACCAGCGTGTCTCTAGTGGTTGGAGGAGCCCGTGTGCTCCGGGGCTAGTGTGCTCCGGGGAACTCAGAGTGCGAGTGGTGTTCTGACAGACTTGGCGGAGGTTGGGTGGACATTTGTTTGTGGTCATCCGACCGGATGGTACTGCGGTCGAGGCGTGGCTCATTGCGGGTGGATTCTGGGACTCACCCGAACCCCTAGCGTGTGTGGTTCATTGGGAGTGAGTCCTGGGTCTCCCGTGGTAAAGTGCGCAGTGATCTGTAGTGCCGCCCGGGTGGCGGATGTGTTCCCCAACCTCGGAACAGCGAGTGTACTGTTCGGTCTGCGGTAGGGTCCAGGTTCCTCAGGACTTGGTCGACGGGCCTTGTCCCATTTTGGTAACAAGTGTTTGGCAGGGATTTGATGCATAGGAAGCGCGAATATATGTGTATGTGTCTAGTAGCGATTGTGCGTTCTGGGTGTTGGTGAGAGGGTGAATGTGAACTTCGTGTTGGTGTGTGTGATTGAGTGGGTGAAGATGCTGTGTTTCAGTAAGCTACAGTGCCTCGGGTGCTGCTGTGGTGCCTCGGACACTAGATTGGCTGAGAGCCAACCCGCCCCAGTGGAGGGCTCACCTAATTTCGAGATGTATGTTAAACATGGATTGACTCTGATTTTGTTCAATACTTTGTGGCACAAATACACAAAGGGTAACGTAGATTTGCAATGGCCATTGACAGGTTCCTTCGATGTGGCAAAATTAGATTATTTGCAGGACAGATTATTTGCTAAGCGTAGCCGCCAGAGTATGTTCGATTCCTTGAGGATGTGGCAAAAAGAAGTAAGGGAACGACAGATGAGAGAGGAGAAAATGGCTCAGAAGAGAGCAGCGCAGACGATGGCACAAAATGTGAGAGAACATACTAAGAAAGAGAATGAGAAACAGATTAAGCACGCAGATAGACTTTATAGGTTACAGACGGATAAAAGCTATGTAGTAAGAGAGGAAGAGCAAGACGAGATGGAGGACATTTTGAATGCTCGGCCCCCCTCCCCCGTATGCTCTGCAATCATTGTACCCCGTGTTGACGGGTTTTGCTTCCTCTGCGGCGGTTTCAGTTCCACAAACAGTTGTTCCTCCATTGTCCGGCACCCCCACTTCCTCTGTTTCGGCCCCTACTTTGTTGAGAGATGTTGAACAAGCATTGTCTTCTGTCACCTCTTCCTTGACTACGCCCTTGATATCTCTCTTTGCGGCGAGCCCACCTGCCGCCTCTGTGGTCTCTCCTGCACTCCCTACTGTTTCTGCTGGCGCTACCCCCCAAGGTGACTTGACGACCCCGACTCGAGGTGCTGGAAGTGGGCTATTTTCCCAAGTACGTAAATTGCTTACACGTTCTGCAGTTGGGTTGGATGAAAAAACGATAGTGGCTAATCAGGCTTGTCAGTGGGCTAGGAGTCCTATTTATACACTGGAAGACATCTGGTCCACAATGAAGGATTATGAGCCTCTGATGCAGCAGCATGCTTTATAGCATATGTCAACGACGCTGATAGCGTTGTGGGAACAGGGTTATGGTGGAACGGCGCCCCAGGTTCTTTATGACCTTAAGGACAGAGCCTATAGGGCTAATACTAGTGTAAGGGATGTGGTACAGAGTGTGCGGATTTTGCTGGAATATAGAAATGAATTGCCGTCAGCAGGAGGGCCCTCTTTTTCTGGAGTGCATCCAATGCGCGAGGTTCACCCTATTTTCCATCCTGAAGTGCCTGAAGTGGTAGACCCAGTAACTAATAATGTGACCAGAGCTCGTGTAGAGGCTCGTTTCCAGGAACAGTGGGTATACACACCTTGGAAACGGAGCGAGGTGTTGGCGCTGAAGGCGCAGTTACCCGACTCAAGAAAAAACCCGACTGCTTATTACAAAGAATTGACGGAAGCAGCTTCCTCGACGGTTATGACTTTAGCTGACATAGAATTGTTCTTTGGACTACTGGTTCCGGTGGATGTGTGGAGGCAGGTGAAGGGGACGGATCATGTGGAGGAATTGGGAGGTACTTGGGAGGAATTTAAGGACTGGGACAAGGGGCGAATAATAAAATGTATGCACTCTCTTATTCCTCCAAAGAAGGTGGATTGGGATAAGTTGACTGCATGTAGACAAAAGAAGGACGAAGCGGTTTCGGATTTTTTCACTCGTTTCGAGGAAGCCTTTATGGATTTTAGTGGTCAGGATCTCTCTCAGGATGGGGGATTGCTGCTTTTTGTGAATAGGTTCGTAACCAACTTGTTACCAGAAATATTGGCTAGACTGCAGGCATTGGAGAGCACGTGGACGACATCCACTCCCTCTGGTATTCTGAGTATGGCTTGAAGATTTGAAGACAAGGGTGCTGCTGCAGCAGGTGTCGAAGGGTCGGGGACGTGGAGCCCCACCTATGGTAGCGGGTCGAGGTGGAAGTAGTTATGGAAGGGGAGAGAAGAGAGAGCGTTTGGGCAGAATCAGTGTGCGAACTGCAAAAAGGAGGGGCACTGGTGGAGGGATTGTCCGGAGCTTCGGTCCAATGTTGGACCAGGCAGAGGTAGAGGTCGCGGTGAATTTCGCAGGGATGATAGACAGTATGATGGAGGAGGGCGACCAGGGAGAAATTGCTTTGATGGACAGAGGGATCGACAACATTTTCAAACTGAGGGAGACCAGGACAGAGACAGACAGTACTACCACGACGCATATGCATTGGATGACATGACTGGCTTCTCCCATAACTAGGACAGCGTAGGACAGAGCATGGGACCAGTTTCTGTGGATGTTGATCAACGAGGACCCTATGTGACTGTGGATTTGTTGGGGTCCCCTCAGAAATTTTTGGTGGACACGGGTGCTATGAAAAGCTCTGTAGCACGTTCTCAGGTCCATGGGGCGGCTCTGTCTGGCAGGAATAATGTTTCCGTAGGGTTCTCAGGTACTCCGGTAATTAGCCCCATTTCTAAGGCTCTTACACTTACGATTGGTCCTTTCACTGTTGACTCTCTATTTCTTTTGACTTCGCATTGTGGCGAAAATTTGCTGGGTTTGGATTTGTTGAAGAGATTGAATGCCACTATTTACTGTTCTCCGGCAGGAGTGTACGTCACTTTGGGTCCTACTGTCGCGTGTGCGCAACAGTGCTTCTCAAAGGACAAGCCTCTTCCAGCTGAGTTTGTGGGAATTCCGGAAACTTTGTGGGCCAATGGTGATACTGATGTGGGAAAGGTTAAGCTGGGAGCACGATTGCCATGAATACCGCAGTACAAGATATCTAGGGATGGCGAAAAGGCTTTGCTACAAATAATACAGGATTTGATACGGTCAGGTGTAGTGGAGGAGACAGACTCTAACATTTGTAATAGCCCCATTCTCCCAATCCTTAAGAGGCCCTCTGCTGATGCAAGTGATGGTGCACCTGATGTCTATCGATTTGTGATTGATTTACGCCACATTAATAAGGTGGTTGAGCCCCAATATCCGGTGGTCTCTGACATTACCACGATTTTGACAATGATCCTTCCCAAAGCCAGATATTTCTCTGTTTTAGATTTGAAAAACGCTTTCTTTAGTATCCCGGTACACCCTGACAGCCGTTATCTTTTCAGATTCTCATTGGCTGGCCGCAGCTTTAGATTTTGTAGAATTCCTCAAGGCTATATTGAGAGCCCCAGCATTTATAGTCAGGCTTTGAAGGCTCAATTGGATGATTTGGAACTCCCCAAGGGCAATGTTTTCTTTTATTGCAATATGTAGATGATATTCTCATAGCATCTGACACCGAAGATGGGTGTCGAGATGCCACAGTGAAATTGTTGCACCATTTGGCTCAAAATGGACACAAAGTGTCCCTTCCTAAATTTCAATACTGTCGACAGGAGGTTACCTACTTAGGTCATCTCCTATCGAAGGAGGGGAGGAGGTTGACACCGGAGCGCATTAAGGCGATAACTAACATGGCTGTACCTAACACTCAGCGAGAGGTGCGTGCGTTCTTGGGCATAACCTCGTATTGTCGCCAGTGGATACCCAATTATGCCTTACTAACCAAACCCCTTCTGTATCTGACTACTAAGGAGGTGCGCGAACCCCTCCCCTGGACTCCAGCATGTTCAGAAGCTTTTGAGTCACTAAAAACTGCTTTGTGTTCTGCACCTGTTTTGGGAACTCCTGATTACCAGAAGCCTTTTGTGCTTTATGTACATGAGGCGGAAGGTTGCGCGTTGTCTGTCCTAACTCAATGTTTTGGAGGGAAACAGAGACCTTGTGCTTATTTTTCTGCTATGCTTGACAATGTGGCGAGAGCGTTGCCGAGCTGTCTAAGGGCTACAGCGGCTGCTGCGGTCTCAATTAGACAATTGGCGGGGCTCGTGCTGGGTTCAGATCTCACAGTAATGGTACCGCATGCTGTGGATATTTTATTAAACGGAACGCAGACGCAGCATTTAACTAGTGCTCGTCTTACTGGTTATGAGATGACATTATTTGCACCCCATGTTATGATTAAAAGATGTGCCACTTTGAACCCGGCCACGCTGCTACCCATCCCTTCAGATGAAAAGGACGATGAAGTCCATGATTGTTTGTTTCGGACAGAGGAGGAGACGAAGGGAAGGATAGATTTAACGGACACCCCCCTCGATGATCCCGACGGGGAGCTGTATGTTGACGGTTCCTGTTTTAAACTTGCGGATGGTACCTCAACTGCAACATACGCAGTCACAAAATTGAAAACAGTGGTGGAGACTTCTAGGGTCCCGTACCACTCAGCTCAAGCTGCGGAAATATTAGCATTGATGCGAGCGTGTGAATTGAGTGAAGGACTGGATGTGAATATTTACACTGACAGCCAATACGCCTTCGGCATGGCTCATAGTTACGGGCGACTGTGGGCAGAAAGGTTTTTTTTGACATCACACGGACAAAGGATCCAGAATGGTCCGTTGACATTACGACTATTGACAGCATTGACGCTTCCCAAATGACTGGCTGTGATCAAATGTAGTGCACACAAAGCGGTGGTGGACGATGTAGGACGGGGCAATGCATTTGCAGATCAGACAGCTAAGGAGACAGCTAGGACAAAACTCCCACAAATGTTTGTGGCAGGACCAGCTAGGTGGGTACCGGACGTTGACATGTTTATGAATACTGTACAAAGTGTGCGAAACATACAAGAAAAAGCGACTGAGGATGAGTTGAGGACATGGAAGGATGGTGGGGGCGGTTGGATTTGGATGAGTGTTGGACGGATGTGTCAGACAAAAGACGATGGTTACTCCCGGACGCATATGTCCTCCCAGTGGTGACAATGGCTTATGGGCCGGCTCATATTAGTGCGAAAGGAATATGTAAATTACTAGACCTAGTATGGAGTAATAAGAACATTTCCAAGGTGGCAACCCATTTAGTGCAGCAGTGCATGGTTTGTTTGAGACATAATCCTGGAAAGGGAACACCTGTTCCGGTTGGCAATTTTGCTCCCCCTACTTTTCCTTTTGAAGTGATCCAAATGGATTATATTGAAATGGAGGGAGTCAACAACCTCAGGTACGTCTTGGTAGTGGTATGTTCTTTTAGTAGGTGGGTGGAGGCTTTCCCAACTAAGGATTGTACGGCTATCTCAACAGGTAAGATGTTAATCAAAGAGTATTTTTCACGCTACGGATTGCCCCGGGTGATCTGGAGTGACAATGGCACATCTTTTAATGCCGAATTGATTAAACAGATATGTAAGGGACTACAAATTTCACAGAAATTCCATTCAGCCCGACACCCCCAGGCTGCGGGTTTGGTGGAGAGGTTCAACGGGACTTTGAAGTTAAAGATGGCCAAGATACAAGAGAGCACAGGGTTGCGTTGGCCAGATGCACTTCCCCTGGCTTTGCTTTCCACTAGAGTGACAGTTAATTCCAAGACAGGTGTCTCACCCCACGAGGTTATTTTCGGCCGTCCGGCCAACGTGTGGGGTGTCCCTAGACCTAAATGTTTCTCGGAAATAGAAAACCCTTTGTTGATAGATTACCTGTATTCTTTGACTAAAGATCTTCGTTCTGTTCATCAGCAGGTAGCAGACACTCTGAAGCCTCTGCCGGAGGGGAAAGGACACACCATACAACCCGGGGACTGGGTTGTCGTCAAGAAGTACCAGCGGAAGTGCTGCTTGGATCCAAGGTGGTCGGAGCCGAGGCAAGTGCTCCTCACCACCCGCACCGCACTCCGGATCCAGGGCCGCAAGGCGTGGACGCATGCGTCTCACGTGAAGCGTGTCCCCCTGCCACTGCCATATGACGAATGGGTGAGAAACGGCATCGCTGACGACGAATGTGAAGCAGTTCCTCGGTACATACCCTACTAGGATGCTTTGTTGAGGGGTGAGGAGCCGGATCAAAGAGGAGAGAGGCCGGCTCTGATTGCAAGTGGTGAGGCCTCTCCTGATCACAGTGAGCAAACATCAGCGGATAAGTCCCCTGCCATTGAGCCCCCCATTCTGTTCACAGATCCAGAGGTGCGAGGGAGCACTCATTATAATCTGCGGCCCAGGAAAGGAAGGAAGGAGAACTGAGCACTGGAAGAAGGGCTGCGTTAGGGACTTAGAAGAGAGCTGTGCTGAAGAATAGTTAAGTGTTAGGGACGGACTGCTGGTAAGAGCCCTGATGCACTGTCGAGACATTGTCAGATGGGACACTAGGATTGCGCCTGGGCCCAGGTTAAGTGCTTCTGAGTTGCAAAAAGAAAAGTTGTGCGACTCCGTCATGGGATTAGGGAACGAACAATAGAAGCCTGCCTGTGAGGCTTTAACGGACAGAGGGAGAAGATCCCTTCTGAGGGAGAAGACTCCCCCCTGGCCGGCTTCGGTGTGACTGTGACTGTTTTGATTACCTTTTTAGTTTAGTTTTGGTCTTTTAGTTAGGGAATATGTACCCCTTTGGCCGTCCTATCCCAGAGGAGGAGCAACCTTTTGCAGCTCCTCGTAGACCAGAACCCGACTCTCCATGGTTTGCTCCTCATTGTATTTTTAATAGTTCTTGGAATACTGTTCTTCCTAGATGAAGCCTATCCTGTTCACATGTTTATCCCTACCCCTTCTGCTCTTCCCGAGCACCATATGGTTACTGTTGATTATGGTGAACAATGCTTGCGAAAAGGTTACCGTGATAATGTTTTTATCAAAACTTTACATCATGCCCATGCTATGTATAATGTGACAGATTGTTGGGTTTGTGGGTTGCTACCTTCTGCTGCCTGTAAAAAGGATAGGTTGTTGGCACTCCCTTTAACTCCTGTGAACAGTTGTGTGGGATGGTACACTTTAATTGGCATGGTGAAATTCTTTCAACAACCTGATTTTCTAGATCCTCGATTACCTAGTAAGAGTTCTACTTTGACAATGCGAGTACGTCCTATGCCCACCTCTTCTCTTGGACAATTGTTTACTGACGGACGTTTTGATCAGACATTTCTGGAAACATGCTCGAAGAAAGTGGGACGATTTGTGACTCCCAACGACACTGACAAAGTTAGGGAGAGTTTCCTACAGTTGAACTCTTCTCTGGCTTATAGACACCCTCCTGTGACAAACGATAGTAGTCATTCTTTGGTGCCCCTGGCAGTTGTTGGGCCCTCACCATTCTTCTGTATCCTGGGGAGGGGCCCTGTAAAGGTTGGGGACAGTTCTTGCAATGTGACTGCCTCAATTCGCTTGCCCCTTAGTCCTTCATTGGTTACTCTCCCGAATATTTACTTTGTTTGTGGAGAAAATGGATACCTGTGGTTGCATGAGGGTTGGGGTGGAGTCTGTTATCTGGCTTATCTACTTCCCTCTGTCTATGTAGCACCCTCAGACTACCATAAGACTCATCGTCGGTTTGCTATAATGCCCGGACAGGGTCAAAGGAGGGCACTCCAAGTTGAGGATGTTGATCAGACTGATACTTCTTTGCAGCAATGGACAGATTTCTCTAAGGGTTTACTGCCATTCTATATTTAATAGTAGGGCTATTCGGAGACTGTCAAGGGTGATGGAAAAGGTAGTGAATACTGAGGCTGACATAGCAGCTAATATGTCCGTTGAGATGCAGGCTATGAGATTATTTACGATCCAGAATAGGATAGTGCTTGACGTCATCCTTGCTGATAGGGGTGGAGCCTGTCGCGTCATCGGGACGTCTTGCTGTGTGTACATTCCTGACTTGGCCCCCACTGTTAACTTAGCTGTACAGAAACTTCATAGATTAGCGACTGAACTTCATCAGGACACTGGTACTTGGTCATTCCAGAAATGGCTGTGGGGTGTTTTCTCCTCTTGGGGCTGGAAGATTTTGATGGGCATTGTAGGAGTAGTAGGGATATTGTTGACTTGTTGCTTATGTGTATATTGCCTTCCCCCTTGTTGCTCTATGTGTGCCAGTAATTTGCAAAATGCTAAAAGACCGACCCGCCAATATCCTGTTTCTAATGACATGGAGCTCAATGATGTTCACTGGTTGATGCTTATTGATGCTGATGTTTTTGATTGATATGTTTCCCCCGTCCCTAGAATGATGTGTAAAGACCTTATCTTTCAGCTAATAAAGGCTACGCTCATGTTAGCCACATAATGCTAAAAGGAGGGTCTGATAGGTTTCATTTGCCGATGCCCCGCCCACCCACATTTACGTTTATGAGTTAGCATAATGTGTCTAACTAATGATGTATTCATTTATGCATTACGTTTATACTCTTCATTTCATCATTCATTTATGCGTGTGATGTTATTCAGATTTCTTAGCTTAGCCTGTGTGCCACCATTTTAGGTTGCTTCTCCTGCGTGCGAGTCGCACTCGCTCATTCCCCCTCCCGTAGGAATAGGAAAAAACCCTGAACGCAGCAGTTCTCGTTTCTTAGCTAACTGTGATCGAAACTAATAACAGAAACTCTAATCAGTAATGTTCTCATGCGCTAGAGATGCTGAGGCCCGGCTCCGTGGCCTTGGGCAGAGATAACCAAATGTTGCTATTGCAGGTGCAGATGCCTCTTGTATGAGGCCATTGTTCGCCCTCTCCGGGGTCCAGTACTTTTCCAGTATGGGCGTGTTTTACGTTGCTGTACCATGTTATAATGTATTGCTGTGATGAGATGAGTCAGTCCTCTCGGCGCACTCTTAGGGGTGAGGTCGGACAGGGCCCTCTCATATGGGAGTTTGTGGCCTAATAAAATACTTTGTTTATTCTTCTCCATTGTCCGGCTGACTTCTTACTTTGTGATTATAGGTGAGTGCGGTAAGTCACTCGGGTGGATTTGAGCCACGCTTATCAGAACGCGATTACCAGTTCAGGATATTTTCTCTAACTACCATACGCACCTGGCCCCATAAACATTACCCACCTCGAGCCGGTAATCTCATTCTCCTGCCTATCAGTGAGTTTAATTTACCTGAACACCATAATTTACCAAGTTCTTGTCACTTTTCTTATTCTAATCACTTAGGTGAATAGATCTGGCAGTTAGAATGATAGGTAGCATAACAATTTACCTTATCATACATTAACCACAGACTCAGGGAAGTTTTAAACCCTTTATCTATGCAATATTTTGTGAGTTGGTACCAAAACAGTGCAACCAAAGACTTTCAAGTAGAAAAATGACGATCAAAGTAAAAATATTTAGAGACTTAGCAAAATTTCTAGACATTGGTACCTGGGAAGGGGGAGAAAGGGAGATGGTACAAAGACATACCACACAGATTATATTTACCTAGAATGGTGCGAGGACCAACCCCTGGCCAAGGTCTGGAAAGAAAGGGCTCCCGACTAATCAGAAGCCAAACAGGTCAGGACATGTGCAGGACAGGACAGGTAACCTCCGCTAAGTGTAATGCCTGCGTCATACCCCTCTCTGCAGCTACTCTTGTTCCCCTTCTCTAGGACAGAGTTTTCTCCTACAGCAAAATCCCCGATTCTTCTTTCAGAGTGCTCGACCAGCCCTCTGAGGTCTGCAGCATCCATGATTCTTCTTCAGCATACGTTTGGTCAGTTACAGGTCTGTGACAAGTCGGACAATGTAACTGACTAACCCTACCTTAGTTATCCCATTTTCCAGGGCATGTACCACCCCCCAATGTTGCAAATTCATGTATTCCCTTCATTTGTTTGGTCAGAAAGACCGGGAGAGGTCATCACACCATACCAGTATGAAGTCATTTTCCATTATTTTTATTAAGCTAAATTCCCGCCCATAATTTTATTTTCCCATGTCTTTTATTCCACCCAGCAACATTATTTTCATTTAATATACAATGTTACCAAAATATCTGTTTCTTCTTCCCCTCTCTGGGTCATGGGGTAAGGTTCCCAGGTGCATCGCTGGTAAAGGGTTTCAATGACAGAGCTTCAAGGTTTTCAGTTTTTGAACACGCACGCACACCAATTTCAAGATGGAGGTTTGCGGCACCCTTCAGGCTCTAATGCGAGCTAATAATAAAGTCAAAGAAAGACACATTAGAATGTGAAAATAAATGAATGCACTGTATACCACTTATTCTTACTCTAGTTCCATTATTTTATTTCAACTATATCATTAATAATTAGCAAGACACACTAGGTTTTAGTTTAAGCAAAAGCATGTGCATTAGCATGTGAGGTTTGAAGCGGCCATATTAGGTACTACTGCGCAGCTGCAAAGAATTCCCACCAAAAGCAAAGTACGTCATACTATGTAGATGCAGTAGACGCATGCGCAAAAGGGTTCCCGCGTTTTCGGCGGCCATTTTAGGACATATGGATTACTAGTTAGTAAAACACATAAGCAAGCTTCCCATACATAAAATAAATGTTGTGTGGTGCAATTATTAGTACTTAAAAAACATGTTTGCTAATTCGTTACATGTTATTTTGAGAGGATTGAATCCGAGCAAGTTTCTGTACGTATGAAAGCTTGCTCCATCAATCCCATCTTTGATGGTATTCTATACCATCACTAATTTCTAGAACCAGATGCCAACTTTATCAGTTTCCCAATTCAATTTCTACTATTACTTTAGAGTTTCCTCTTTCTCTTTTCTTTTCGAAACCTTTCATTCTTTTGTAAATATCCCCCTTTAATTCTTCTAGTTGAATCTCATTGTATTTTCTCTTCTTTCTCTTTTCATTCACTGTATACCACTTTCTGTTTCTGCAGCATTTGACCAAATCCTTATCATGAAAACTAATAGTGCTATTCCCATTATCAGCATCAGTATTCGACCTATAATATTTCTTCCTACATTAGTAAACCAACTACCTACATAGGAGAAAACATCAGTTGGTGTCTTCCATGCACTATCAACCTCCAGTGGTTTCAATTCCTCTTCCAAATTCGTGATATTTCTGACATATCTCCCAATTTCGATACTTTTGTCAGGTATGTAGATGCAACAATGTTGCACCTTCAACATTTTACAGGCTCCGCCCTCTTTTGCCACTAATATATCAAGAGCAAGTCGATTTTGCAAAACCATAGATCTTATCGCAACTAATTCAGTATTGATCAATAAGAATCCTCCAGCAGTGTCAGTCGATAAGCAATCAACTACTGTAGACAATTTACAGATTCTTTGCGTATTCAGAATTACACCCACTGAAGGTATCAATGCACTAAATATATCACCTACAATTTCTGGAAAACTATCTATTTTCTGTCGTATTAGTCCATTATTGTCTTTATTGCTTCCAGTGATTCTTTTCACATGATATACCTTTGGGAATACTATTCCGAAATAGCAAATCCCATACCAATGATCGGGCAGCTTAAAGTAAGCTTTGTTCCCACAAATATAATAGACTCCAGGAAATACTGGATCAGTTCCCCCCTTTAGTCCCCAACCCCCCATTATCAAGAAATTGTGTTCACATACACTGGAACCAATTAATACATTGTTATACTCTGTTTTTAACCTATGGAGACAGATTTTCCCCTTCTTTTAAAGATCCAGGGACATAGCAACATGAGTCTTGCAGGTTGCAATAAAATCTTCCCTCTCAGCCAACTTAGGTATCTGAGGTTTCGGTTCAGTAGTCCTTCTATGGAAATCCTGTCTCCTTTTCTCTACTAAATTCAAAAATATTTTCTCTTCTTCATGTAACCTACATGTTAAATTGTCTTTATGTGCTTCAGTTATATCTATTGTTTTCATTGTTAGAAAATATTCACCCATAAACTGTGAATCACTACTGCTAAGGACAGGGTTCATGTTTCTGCGTAAAGGAATTTCAGAAAAAAATCACATCTATGTTAGAATAATAATATTGTAATTTTCCAGTTCTATAAAATAAACTAGCTAAAATACTACATGAAATACCATATGTCAGTGGTAAATGATGATATGTCACTCCTTCTGCTACTGATGTCGGTAATTTCATACAGACGTAGCAATCACTAACTTCCATTGTTTCTACATAATGCACTAACAGATTAGCGAAAACTGTCTCATTTCTATTTATACTGTGGTGTAAATCTGTCTCAACTGGTGCTTCTAATTCTACTCTACCTTGCTTAAGGTTAGCTACCTTTCCATGTGTACTAGTGTCATTCTGTTTACTTGCTGTCAGTAAATAAGGTATCACTATTGTCAATCCTAGCAATGCTATGAGCACTATCAATACACTACATATGCATATTCTACAACAAGTCTTTATGCAATTTCTTTTCATTTTTCCAGTAGCTCTATTATCAGCCATTTCTGACTAAGGAGAATTAATCCCCCCTTTGAAAAATGTTCACAATATATAGACTGTGAACTTATTTTCAAGTTGGTCTCACTTCTTCATCAATTTCATCAACAATCAATTTGTCATCACTGTCTCCACTTATTTCCAAGTTCTCGAAATCTTCAAGAATTACATTTGTCCATTCGGGACTTTTGAATTTATTATTCAGTCTTTTTCAAAGTGGACTTCTCCTTCTTGGTTTCTCTGTTGATGGTCCAGACTGGCTTGTTATTTCATCTACTTGTCTGGTTCTTCATTTATTGTCTTACGGCGATATTTCAGTCTCTTGATAACACTAGGCCAATTATCAAATTTTCTGAGTCTTTTAGCTGGCGCTGTGCTTTTATTTTCTTCAAATGCTCTTTTGTTTTTGTTTTGCTGTGGCACAGTTTGGTTTTTTTCGTCTTCAGTTTTCCTCTCTATCGGACCTTGTCCAGGGCTTATTACCTCTGCCGTTTCTGCCTGGACGGATTCTTATACACTAGTCTGATCCTGTTCAGGAGTTTGTTTGCTTTGGCTTTGACTTTGTTCTTTGTCTTCTTCCTGAACTTGTTTTTCTTAACCTATCTGGTCCTGCTCAGTGATGTATGACGTTACAACGCATGCTTTTACCACACATGCTGTTACAACGCAAGTATTACAACGCAAACCTTTACAACGCATTACACTTGGGGGTGCTGGATAGTGAATAGGTTAATTTACTATTCCAACTCCAGTCCCCGTGGACACTAGGGAAGGTGTTGGATAGTAAATTAAAACTATTCCCTATCCTAGAGCGCCCCCCAGTGTAATGCGTTGTAAAGGTTTTCGTTGTAATACTTGCGTTGTAACAGCACTGCGTGGTAAAAGTTTCATTGTAAAGGATGTTTCCCCCTGCTCAGGGCTTATAATTTCTTGATTGTCTTCTGCCTGTGCGTTTTCTCTAGTACCTCTCTGTCCCTCCTCAGACCCAGGAGTGCTGTTTCTACTTTCTTCTGTCTGAGTGCATTGCTCTTTCCTTATCTGGTCCTCCTCAGATTTTATATTTGGTTTTGTTTCGGTGATCTGAGTGTGTTCTTCTATTCCTGTCTCATTCTCACTATCACTCTGACTATCTAAATACGTTTGACTTCTTATTCTTACTGTTACTTCAGGTATGTCTACTATTGGGATCCAATCGTCCTGACTTGTGCTCGGTCGTTCATCATCAGCTACTTCAGGATCCAATTCCTGCGATCCTTCAGCTGTACAACCTTCAGCCTCTGCTCCGTCAGGTTCAGTCACTCTTTTGGTATGGCTAGCATGAATCTAATTAGGTATACCTGCACTCTTTACAGATGTGGAGGTAACCAGTATGACTTGATGTGGTTTTCCCCACCTTGGTGCTAGGCACGATTCTCTGGTGTGATCTTTTATCACTACCCAATCACCTGGATTCAAATCATGTGCTTGAGTCAACTGTCTGGTCACAACATCTTCTCCAACCTGGTGAGAGATAGAACGCACTTGATCAGCCAGCTCTTTGCAATACTCCAATACCAAGTCATCAGATATATTCAACAGCTTGTGTCCTGGCACACATGCTTGCCTCATTGCCCTTCACATGAGTATCTCATGGGGACTCAAGCCTGTATTTTTTTCTGGTATGCTTCTGAGTCCCATCAGGACAAGAGGTAAAGCATCAGGCCACTCCAATAGGGTGGATTCATACACCTTTCCCAATCTTGATTTAATTATGCCATTCAGTTGTTCTACCACTCCAGAAACCTCTGGGTAGTGTGCACTGTGTAGCTTTTGCTAAATTTTGAATAATTCACAAATCAATCAAATTATTTCAATATTAAAATGAGACCCTCAGTCTGATTTAATCATTACTGGAAAACCGAATCTGGGAATAAGTTCCCTTAACAGGAGTTTTGCCACACTTAAACTGTTATTTCTCCTGGTTGGGTACGCTTCCACCCACTTTGAAAATAAGCAAACAATAACAAGGGCATATTTCAATCCTCTACAAGAGGGCAACTGAATGAAATCAATCTGAAGACGTATGAATGGACCCTCTGCTTGTTCAATCTTTCCAGGGAAAACTACTGTTTACCTGCCTGGATTCATTTGTTGACAAATTAAGCATCTCTGGCATTGACTCTCAGCCACGTTCCTGAACCTTGTGTTAAACCAGTCCTGTCTAAATAGTCTTATCTTTGCATCTCTGCCTATGTGTGTGTCCCCGTGGTATATCCTAGCCATAGGTGCAAGCATACAGTCA
The DNA here is from genome assembly GCF_964261635.1 of Lissotriton helveticus. Classification (NCBI taxonomy): domain Eukaryota; kingdom Metazoa; phylum Chordata; class Amphibia; order Caudata; family Salamandridae; genus Lissotriton; species Lissotriton helveticus. Next base: position 1,029,297,382 of record NC_136071.1, read on the forward strand.
GGTAAAACGGGTCTTCCATCTAGGTAAACTATTACACCATCATTAGCTCTTCTCTGACACCCTATTTTCTCCCATTCTTCATTCTCTTTGGGTTCTGCTTCATTTTGTAAATCTCTCACTTCCTCCCATGTTCATATTCCCCCTAGAAGCATAATTTGGCAGCTGATTCTACATTTATCAATTTTCTTGTTTACTGCTATTTTGTATTTAGCACAATACTAGGCAACTTGGTCAGCATAACGATTACCAGCTGTCACTTTGTCGTTTCTAGATTGGTGAGCAGCACACTTGACCACAGCCACTTCTTTTGGTAATTGAATTGCTTCAATTAATTCTTTTACAAAATGTCAATTTTTAATAGGGGTTCCTGAAGAAGTGATGAAATCCCTCTACATCCAGAGTTGGCCAAAGTCATTCACAACCCCGTAACAATACTGACTGTAAGTGTAAATGGTTACTCTCCAATTTTTCCCAGTTTTGCAAGCTTTGATTAAGGCTATCAATTCAGCTATGTGTGCAGACTTGACTCCTGGCAAATAGGATGCTTCGACTATTCCAGCCAATGTACACACAGCATATGCAGCACTCAAACCTCCTTCCTCATGATGCATACATGAGCCATCTACTAACAGCTCATGTTCTGGATCTTTTTAAAGGTCAATACAATCATGTTCGACTTCCTCCTTTACCTCTTCAAAGTGTGAATCAGGTAACAGGGTTGCAGGGTTCAAAACAGTACATCTGACTATTGTCAAATTTTCTGCACCTGGAGTAACTCTCTCATACTTAGTCAGCCGACTAGGAGTAAGGTACTGTGTGCGAGTTCGCGTCAGCAAAATCACGAGTGCATGTCACAGGGTGTCCCATTACAATGGATTGACTTTGTTCAAGACTCATGCAAATTGCAGCTACAGATTTTAAGCACTCTGGTAATGCAGATGCAACTGGGTCCAAAGTGGCAGAGAAATATGCCACAGGACGTCTCATTAGGCCATGTGTCTGTGTTAGGACTGAAAGAGCACACTTGTCTCTTGCTTCACAGAATAATGCGAATTCTTTGGAATAATCTGGCATGCCTAATGCACGAGCTTCGCATAGACTGTTGCGTAATTTTAGAAAAGCTGTCATACTTTCATCATCCATTCGACTGGATCTTTTGCTCGTTTCTTTGTCAGTTGAATCAGTGGTTTTGCTAGTACTGCACATCCCACAATCCACTACCTGCAATATCCTACAAATCCAGAAAAAACATCCTGATTTCTTTCTGAATTTGGGGTAATTTCATGTTTCTGATTATTTTGATTCTTTCTGAAGTCACTCTTCTAACCCCCCTTTCTATTAGGTGTTCCAAATCTTTGACCGAATTGGTACAAAATTGCAGTTTCTCAGGTGACACTTTATATCCACCTTCAGCCAAATGATTCAGTAGTGCAATGGAGTCGACAATGCAGTCATTTCGAGTTTTGAACGAGACTAATACGTCGCCGATATACTGCACCAAGACAGACTATCTAGGCAGCACCAGAGATTCAAGACATTTTTTCAAAATCTGATTAAAGATCGATGGACTTTCTGTGTATCCTTGAGGAACACGATTCCACACGTAAAAATTCTCATCAATTTTAAATGAAAATGAAAATTGACTGTCTGGATGCAATGGAATGGAAAAGAAGGCATGGCACAAATCGATTACAGTGAACCATCCTGCACTCCATGGTATCTGATGTAAGATTACAGCTGGATTCGGTACTACTGGACAACATGGGACAACAATTTTATTTATTTTTCTCAGGTCGTGGACTACCCTATATTTGCCGTTCGTTTTCTTTATGCCAATTATAGGTGAATTACAAGGACTGATCATTATTTCTTTTAATATGCCTTGTTCAACCAAACGTTCATTTTCTGCTGCAACACCTGCTTTTATTTCTGGGCCCATTTTGTATTGTTGTGTATTTGGTAACCCTGGGCGTAGTTCGCCTAGAAGCGCTACATGTAGCTACGTAAAGTGTAAAAGAAACTGTGGGGTTACCGAGTTTTTCTTATCACTTCCCTTCCGGAATCCGGTGTCCACACTGTACTTGGCTTGACTCACAAAATCTGGCATTACCTGCTGCAGCTGTCTCATTGACACCTCATTCTGCCTCTGTGGATGTAAATTTTGAGTTTAGACATCATTATTCTGTATTCGTTTTTCCAATGCCCCAATTTTCCGCACCCGTGACAGGGAAACTTTTTCTTAGTGTCAGGCTTGGTCTTCCGATGTCTTCCGGATTGTGCAGTTTCTGCTCTCGAGTCGGCCACTTCTTGTCTAGATGCAGCCAACTCATTTTGCGCCAACGCCAGGGTTGCCATGATGTCATCAAGGTTAGCCATAAGTGTATTTCAGCACAACCAAGAAGAAAAAGAAGAAAAAGAAATCGTGGGCCGATTATTCTGTCAGGCTTGGTCTTCCGATGTCTTCGGGATTGCGCTGAAGATAAAAGGGTTCCACCTCTCGACGTCCCCGGTGTCTGATGTTTGACCATACAGATCACCAGGGCAGTCAAGCGAGGGAGGGAAAGGAAGGGGACAGCGGGGAGGGAGATCTGCAATAACAATGAGTACACTAAGTACACACACTAATAGATTGCATATGGTTCAACTGAGTGTCCTTCTTTTACCAATTAGCAACATTAAGAACCCCTACCTGAAAAGGAAAATACTGTATCCTTAAGTGCAAGAAGAGATATAGGAGAAACCAGGGATTTTAGACGAACTACAAAGAAACAAAGAACATATTGAAAACACTAAAGCTGTGGCAGTATAACATCAGACAAGTTGTTTTGTGACATACCAACACTTATCATGTATCGTTCTTAGGTCTCTAGGTCCCATGTGAATCCCCTGTTACTCTCTCTTCTGTGATTGAGACAAAAAATAAAAAGGTTGCGGAGACAGAATGTAGGTAGGGACAGTAGATGCGGATAATACTTCTTATCACATCTGCACCCCGACAATGTCAAAACTCTATGTGAATACTTTCAGCTTTACATGGCTGAACCAGCCTCTTCTGGTTTTAGAGGAACCTGCTTTTTCCTAGCTTGGACCCCAAAACTAGATTGTAATAAAGTACTGTTCCCTATTGTCTTATGTTGTGGTTCAACAAGGTTCGTATCCCTGGCATACACAATCAAAGGGCTGCGACCTGGTAGCAGAACGACAGTTCCATTCCGCTTAACTCAACCTGAGGTTCTCCCGTCCTCGGGAGCTAGGACTCAAAGCAGGAGAGCAGGAAATGCAATAGCGAATAAAACGCTCACCACGCGTTTCTTCGTCCGAGGCAAGATCAATTGTACCCAACCCAATACGGGGTACGAAGGAGTTAGTGCAAGACAGTCTGAGCTCTTACCATCCTGTTGCTGCAAACTCACCGCACGCCAAGGATCGCCGGCAAGAATAATCGGCAGCGTCAGCTTCAACACGGGACTTTTTCTTTCTGGGTTGTACGCGGGTTTGCGCACCACGCCCCTTGCGTCCCGGGCATGACGGGAAATGTAGTGTCTAGGCTCTAGAACTCATTCAGAGGATCGAAGAAAAAAGAGGGTCAGCGTTACCAATGCGTGAATCCTGACAGTACATACCCCTTCACGAGGGACGCTGACCAGCACCAGGTTTACCCGGGCACAAACGGTGAAACTTCTCCACTAAGCAAGGAGCATGGACAGCCCCAGCAGGCTCCCAAGAGTTCTCCTCCGGCCCGTACCCCTTCCAGGAAATCAGATAATGCACCCTTCCCCTAACCAGCTTAAAATCCAGCACCCCCTGGACCTCATACTCATGGTCCTGGAGCACCCAAATAGGCAAAGGGGCGCACTGTACAGGACTGTGTGAGGGTTTTAGGAGGGACACGTGGAAGACAGGGTGAATCCTGAAGTGCGCCGGCAAGCGCAACTTCACTGCCACAGGGTTGATATGCTTTACCACACGATATGGGCCAATAAACCTAGGGTTGAAAACACTGTGCTTCTTGAACCGTATGTGTTTGGTGGACAACCACACCTGATCCCCTTTTTTGTACACAGGGCAAGGCCTACGACGTCTGTCTGCCTGAGTCTTATATCAACTTTTGGCACGTATGAGATTCGCACGTGTGGCAAGGAGGATCCTGTGGACACGCAACAATCTGTCCCTGACGTCCGGCAGTCTAGCGTTGGTACTCGGAAGCAACAGAGGGTTAAACCTAGGATGGTGGCCGTAAGAACTAAAGAAAGGGGTGTGGAGCGTGGAGGAATGTTGTGTGCTGTTGTATGCGATTTCTGCCACCCACAACCAATCTACCCAGGCATCGGTGTTATCCTGAACATAACAACGCAAGAATTGTTTGAGAGTTTGGTTGAGCCTCTCTGTCTGACCGTCTGTTTGGTGGTGGAAACTGGTTGAGAGGGAAGAGGAGATCTGTAATTCTGTACACCAGGTTCTCCAGAAACGAGCTGTAAATTGCGCCCCCCTATCAGAGACTATAACCCTGGGAAGTCCATGTAGTCTCACAACATGTACCAAAAGGAGATGTGCCAACTGTCCTGCTGTGGGAACCTGGTTACAGGCGATGAAGTGTCCCATTTTGGTGAGGTAATCGATGACTACTGCAATGGCAGTTTAGCCCTGATCTTTGGGGAGGCCTACTATGAAATCTACAGAGAACCTTTGCCAAGGCAGTTCAGGAGTGGGCATAGGTTGTAACAATCCTTGAGGTTGTTGTCTATCGGATTTCATTTGGGCGCATCTTGCACATTCTTTCGCCCACCTTTGTAGGTCAGGACGTATTGAGGGCCACCAAAACTGCCGCAATGCCTTCTCCAACGTCTTAGCATATCCTGTATGTCCAGCACAAGGTGAGTCATGGCACCATGAAGACACGGTCCTCCGTAATGCTGCGGTAGGGATCAACACTTGTGTCCCTTTCATGGGAATACCATGTTTCAATTTCCAATCTTTGTGGTGTCTGAGCCATGTTCTCCATGCACAGGTCTGTACCCCTGTTCTGACGTTCAGCAGGAAATTCTCAGTATGCGTCGCACACAAAACCTTAGAGGGTTCTATGATGGCTCTCTCTGGCGTGATGGTGTGCATTGTTGGGTTTTCCTGGCATGTCAAGGCATCCGGCTTCTTGTTGTTCACCCCGGCCTGTAGGTTGACGTAAAGTGATATTCTTCGAAAAATAGCGTCCATCGCAATTACCTTGGAGTAAGGTGATGTGCAGCTCGCATGAACTGCAAATTGTGGTGATCCGTGTAAACAATGGCCCGGTGGCGTGCACCCATGAGCCAATGCCTCCATTCCAAAAAGGCGTCCCGTATAGCCAGGAGTTCCTTCTCTGCTATCGTATAATTCACCTCAGCAGGCTTCAGCTTCCTGGACATGAATGCTATGGGGTGCAGCTGTCCGGTTATTTCGTTTCTCTGGGACAGCACCGCTCCCAACGCAACTTCGGATGCGTCAGCCTCCACCAAAAAGGGCAAGTCTGGGTTGGCATGTATGAGTACGGGGCAGAAGAAAACGCACTCTTCATCCGGTTGAAAGCGTCCTGGGTGTTTTCATTCCACACAAATGGAGTGTTCTTTCTGGGGAGACGGGTCAATGGAGTTACCATCTCCGAAAATCCCCGGATAAATCTCCGATAAAAGTTGGCGAAGCCTAACAGGCTCTGGATATCCTTGACATTTTCCGGGCGAGGCCAGTTTTTCACTGATTGAACTTTCCTTTCGGCCATGACTTGACCAGATGGTGTAAGCATCACTCCCAAAAACTACACCGTAGTGACGAGGAATTCACACTTGGTGATTTTACAATACAACTGATTTTCTTGCAATGCTTGTAAGGTTCTTTTGTCGTGTTCCTCAGTAGAGTCAGAGTAGATCAAAATGTCGTCTATGTAGACAACAACGTATCGGTCCAGATGTTCCCTCAATACTTCGTTCAAGAAGAATTGGAACACAGCCGGGGCGTTACAAAGCCCAAAGGGCATCACTAGGTACTCGTAGAGCCCATACCGCGTCTTGAAAGCCGTCTTCCATTCGTCCCCTTGTTTAATGCAAACGAGGTGGTAGGCTCCCTACAAGTCAAGTTTGGTGTATATTTTGGCCCGTCTTACTTGCTCCAGTAAAACAGGGATCAATGGTAACGGGTACTGGTTCCTCACCGTTATGGAATTCAGAGCCCTATAATCGATGCAGCACCTTTTCTCCCCATTCGCCTTCGGAACGAAAAACAGAGGGGATGCAGCCGGGGATCTTGACGGCCGTATAAACCCTGTCTCCAGGTATTTGTCCAGCTAGCTACGAAGAAGCTCGTTTTCAGGTAGAGTGAGGGCATATATCCTTCCACTAGGAACCACAGCACCAGGGAGAAGATCATTTTGACAGTCGTATTCCCTGTGTGGCGGGAGGACCTCTTTTTTCTTGTGGTCTCCTTTTCTCTCTCTCATCCTATGGTCAAGACGCAGGGTGAGATCTATGAGTGCAGTACATGTACGGGGCTACGGATCAATGTGGGCCAACACATCTTTTAATTCGTCGTTAAGCCCCTGATAAAAAACAGCTGATTGCTTGGACTCAGACCAGTCTGTTTCCGCTACCAACCGGAAGTACCGACGGTAGTGGTGAGATACGTTAACAAGTCAGAAGTACCTTGCTTCAGTTCCAAAAGGTCTGTCAGCAGAAAACGTTTCTGCTCTTCTATTGAAGGTCTTCTCGAATTCTCTACGGAATTCATCCCAATCGTATAGCAGCGGATCCTCACGTTTCACTATGGGTACGGCCCACTGCGCTGCATCACCCCCTAGATAAGAGATAACGAAGACCACCCTGGCTTGGTTGGTGGAAAACATTTTTGGTTTGCACATGAAGTGCAGCAACACCTGAGTCATGAAAACTTGTACCTTTTTGTTGTCACCAGAAAAGCGCTCCGGAGGAGCCAAAGGGATTTGAGCAGGCATTTCAACTACCACTGATGCTGGAGGGGCCTGGTTCCCACTTGCACTAAAGGGATTCCCCTGTAGCCTATCCACACGGGCCTGTAGTTGTGCAGTTTCTGCTCTCGAGTCGGCCACTTCTTGTCTAGATGCACCCAACTCATTTTGTACCAACGCCAGGGTTGCCATGACGTCATCAAGGGTAGCCATAAGTGTATTTCAGCACAACCAAGAAGAAAAAGAAATCGTGGGACGATTATTCTGTCAGGCTTGGTCTTCCGATGTCTTCGGGATTGCGCTGAAGATAAAAGGGTTCCACCTCTCGACGTCCCCGGTGTCTGAAGTTTAACCATACAGATCACCAGGGCAGTCGAGCGAGGGAGGGAAAGGAAGGGGACAGCGGGGAGGGAGATCTGCAATAACAATGAGTACACTAAGTACACACACTAATAGGTTGCATATGGTTCAACTGAGTGTCCTTCCTTTACCAATTAGCAACATTAAGAACACAGCCCTACCTGAAAAGGAAAATACTGTATCCTTAAGTGCAAGAAGAAATATAGGAGAAACCAGGGATTTTAGACCAACTACAAAGAAACAAAGAACATATTGAAAACACTAAAGCTGTGGCAGTATAACATCAGACAAGTTGTTTTGTGACATACCAACACATATCATGTATTGTTCTTAGGTCTGTATGTCCCATGTGAATCCCCTGTTACTCTCTCTTCTGTGATTGAGACAAAAAATAAAAAGGTTGCGGAGACAGAATGTAGGTAGGGACAGTAGATGCGGATAATACTTCTTATCGCATCTGCACCCCAACAATGTCAAAACTCTCCGTGAATACTTTCAGCTTTACATGGCTGAACCAGCCTCTTCTGGTTTTAGTGGAACCTGCTTTTTCCTCGCTTGGACCCCAAAACTAGATTGTAATAAAGTACTGTTCACTATTGTCTTATGTTGTGGTTCAACAAGGTTCGTATCCCTGGCATACACAATCAAAGGGCTGCGACCTGGTAGCAGAACGACAGTTCCATTCCGCTTAACTCAACCTGAGGATCTCCCATCCTCGGGAGCTAGGACTCAAAGCAGGAGAGCAGGAAATGCAATAGCGAAGAAAACGCTCACCACGCGTTTCTTCGCCAGAGGCAAGATCAATTGTACCCAACCCAATACGGGGTACGAAGGAGTTAGTGCAAGACAGTCTGAGCACTTACCATCCCGTTGCTGCAAACTCACCGCACGCCAAAGATCGCCGGCAAGAATAATCTGCAACGTCAGCTTCAACACGGGACTTTCTCTTTCTGGGTTGTACGCGGGTTTGCGCACCACGCCCCTTACGTCCCGGGCATGACGGGAAATGTAGTGTCTAGGCTCTAGAACTCATTCAGAGGATCGAAGAAAAAAGAGGGTCAGCGTTACCAATGCGTGAATCCTGACACTTAGCCTCTTCTGTGCTTATTTTCCCTCTGGGTTTGATGCCACTGCTCTCACCTTGATTATTTTCCTGTTGACTTAACTGAAGTTCCTGTTGTTCTGCTAAATTAACTTGAGCCCCCATTGGGAAACAACCCTTACAACGCAACTATTACAACGCACACCGTTACAACGCACACCATTACAACGCAGGATCCGTTACAACGCATGCCTTTACAACGCATGACATTACATTGCAGATGCTATTACAACGCATGCCATTACAACGTAAGTATTGGTAAGTATGTTATTTTTTAAAATCATTTTAAAAAAATGTAAATTAAATAAATTAATTTAAGTAATAGTATATATTTAGTTTTGGGTTATGGGATACAGGGGTATTTTTAGGTTTCAGGGCTAGGTTTGGGTTTTGGGGTACAGGGGTATTTTTAGGTTTCAGGGCTAGGTATGGGTTTTGGGGTACAGGGGTATTTTTAGGTTTCAGGGTTAGGTTTGGGTTTTGGGGTACAGGGGTATTTTTAGGTTTCAGGGCTAGGTTTGGGTTTTGGGGTACAGGGGTATTTTTAGGTTTCAGGGCTAGGTTTGGGTTTTGGGGTACAGGGGTATTTTTAGGTTTCAGGGTTAGGTTTGGGTTTTGGGGTACAGGGGTATTTTTAGGTTTCAGGGCTAGGTATGGGTTTTGGGGTACAGGGGTATTTTTAGGTTTCAGGGCTAGGTTTGGGTTTTGGGGTAGAGGGGTATTTTAAGGGTTCAGGGTAACGGGTATTTTTAGGGTTCAGTTTTTAAATAAATAATTTTAAATCATTTAAATAATTAATTTTAATACTTTTATTATTTTTTAATATTAGTTCTTTAATAATAATTGTTCTTTTTAAAATAAACAATTTTTTAAAGTATATATATTTACAAATTAATTATTAAAAAATATTTTAATTTATTAAATTAATTACATTTTAATAAATTACATTAAAAAAAAATAATATACTTACCTATACTTACGTTGTAATGGCATGCGTTGTAATAGCATCTGCTATGTAATGTCATGCGTTGTAAAAGCATTCGTTGTAAATGTATCTGCGTTGTAAAAATTGCGTTGTAACGGTGTGCGTTGTAAAAGTTCGCGATGTAACGTCATACCTTTTCTTCAAATTTCTTTCACCTGTATCAATTTCATCCCCACAGTATTTTGCCTGCCAGCATAATTTATGCTCTTTAATCATTTTGGATATTTCTGGTTTTCGTCCAGACATAAAACAATATATATAAAAGGTGTCATGTCTTAATTGTCAATGTTTTCTAACCCACTGTACTGTTTAAATACCTGCAAAAGGCGTTCATAATATGCATGTACAGATTCATCTATATTTTGGTTAGTTCTATCTATTTTTGTCCAATCTTATTCTTTTGAGGGAACCTTTCCTTTCAAATAAGTTATTACCTGATGGTATTTTTTCATCACATTATCTGATGGGGCTCCTGTCTTTGCATCTCTTGGGTACTCATCATTAGGCCAATCTACTGAAATGTTACATTCGGTCCACAAGTCGGCAGTAACAACTGTGTCAAAAAACCATCTAAATCTTTTAACAGTACTAATGAAACTTTCACAAACCTTTCAACTTACCTGTACCATTCTACTGGTTTCTCTCTAAGCTTTGGGAAGTCATTTGTGAACGATAAAATATCCTGTTGGGATCATGGGACATGTACATACCCTCCTCCTGGAACTTCTCTCACTGGGCACACCCTTTCAACCTTTTCTGTTTCTCTCATTACATATTCAGAAGTCATTCAATTTGCCTGTGCTTCTTCCTTTGTCTTTGTCGAGACCATTCCATCACATATTAATACAAAACGCTGTACATGTGCTAGAGGCTGAGGTAATATTATATTGTCTCTAGAGTTCCTAAAATAGAAGCTCTGTTCTCTAAGAATAGTTCTACTTTAAGCAGAGTACATGTGCCTGAAAAAGGTAAATATTTTGGAAGTGGAAAAAAAATAATTTCGTTTTCAAGGGAAAAATAGTTCCAAATGTTTTCAGTAGCTTTTGTTTATCAAAGCTGAAGGCCGAATTCAGAGTTCAGGGAACGCTGTGTGCTCGTTGCTTAAAAAAGTTATTCTTTCTGTTCAGGGGAGAACATAATTTCAGACAGACTCTCCAAAAATTGGTCTACGGCTTCAGGTGAAAGTTCGACCAAGTTTGAAAATGCCGCAACATTACAGTCGTGAGAATGATTGCTATCATCGATGTCAGGATCAGCAATGCTCACGGAAGGTCGTACCTGGGTGATGCTGCTTTCACCTCGTACTTCACTACCCCCAAATCGTAGTGGTGAAGTCTCAACGAATGCCGTCATCAGAATGGGTAGCCGCTGGGGACAACACGATGCATGAGCCGTTATCGGACTTAGCAAAGTATCTGTATCCAATGGTACTGCTGATGGTAGTGTAAGACAGACGTCCAACACGCATTCTTCTCCGCATAGAATACATCGAAGCACAGGTAAGATGCAATTCTGCCAGATGGGTCTGAATGAAAGAAACCAGGTCATATTCAGATCTCTTAGCCGGGCTAATCCAAGGACTTTAGTTATGCGGTCCCGATAGCGTATAGCTAGGATCGTTTCTTCCATCGTTGCTGGAGTCTTGTCTGCGACTTGGCTTGCCATATCGGAGCAGAAGTATCAAAAATAAAATTCCTGCTACGAGTCCCAAAAGGAGTGGTAGGCCTCCAAAGACAGAATGGACAAAATTAGGAAAAATGCCCAGAACTGTTTCGAAGGGTGTTAACAGTCCCGAAAAAATTGTCTTAAATACATGTGGGATGCCACTGGTATCTGACATATTTAGGATTTGGCTTAGTATTTCTGCGAAATGCACGGGGCAATTTGTTGATAAAAGGGTATGTATCTCTGCCGTTGTCCTTGCGACTTGCAGATCATACGTTTCTTTTGATGACGTTAAGGGCACAGTTGTCTGTAAAAGAACAGACTTTATTCTGCTTAAAGTATCAATTCGAATAGAAGAGATATTCAAAGAAGGCCAAATTGTTGCCTCCTTATCTGGAGAGCTGTTTGGATACAATACTTGCATACAGCAAGTGACCATGGAACTCACGCTGAGGAGATAGGCTTTTCCTGGCACTATGCCACAACAGCTGTGGTCCACTATTAGAATATAGCTCCTGTTAGAAAGCCGTCTAAAGAATGGCTCTATTTGTGTTGCAGGTGTGCCGTGCTGGTGACATGAAAGGTTATTTGAAGTCCCCTCGCAGGCCCCATGCAGGTTAATACCTTGACACAGAAGTATACCGCTCAGTGATCGTTTACAATTTTTACCACTAAGAAATACATTCTGTTTCTTTTCACTGTAACATGTGTGTGTGTAAGGTAATTTCCATGATGACTTGATGTACCCTTTACCCAACCTTTCATACTGGCCCGCTGGTATATACTTTTATTTATTTATTTATTTATTTACATTTGTAAGGCGCACAGATACCCACAAAGGGTTTCCCGGCGCCGAGACTGTGATACTGAGCTACACCTTTGAAGAGAGGAGGACGAACTGACAGTTATTTGTCAAAAAGCCAGGTCTTAATGCTTTTCCTGAAGCTGGAGAAATTTTCTTCCTTACGGATATGGGGGGGAAGAGAATTCCAAAGGGTAGGCCCCAAATAAGAAAAGGATCTTCCTCCAATTCTCACCAATTTGAACCTGGGCACTGCAAAGTTCGCTGCAGTTAAAGATCGCAGGCTGCGTTTAGGAAGGTAGGGACTAGCAAGATCTTGTGAATATTTGGGAGCAGTGCCGGCTTTAATTTTAAACATGTAGCTCAGGGCTTTGAACCTAACTCGGTTCTCCACCCTGAGCCAATGCAGGTCCCTGAGGTGCTTTGAGATCCTTGCTGTTCTGGGGATTTTGCACAGCAACCTAGCAGCGGAATTTTGGACGAGTTGGAGTAGTCTTAACACTGCTTGGTTTGAGCCCAGATAGAGGATGTTACCGTAGTCAAGCCGAGATGTAATAAGAGCATTGACTACGGTCTTCTGGGTGGCAGGAGGCAGCATCCATAAGATTTTACGCAACCATTTAAGGATGGTAAAACAGATGCCCGCCACTTTATTGGCCTGCTGCTTCATGGATAGTGAGTTGTCAATGGAGACCCCAAGATTTCTGACCTGGGTAGCTGGTGTAGGAAGAGTGCCCAAAGACGGTGGCCAGTGGAGGGCACTCCAGAGGTCCTTATTCTTTCCTAGTAGGAGGATCTCCGTTTTCTCCCCATTAAGCTTCAGCTGGTTGTTTGACATCCAGCTGAAGATTTCCTGAAGACCTTGATTGAGCACAGATGGAGCTAGAGGGTCAGACTTTGAAAGTGAAAAAATAATCTGTGAATCATCTGCGTAGGTCATTAAGGCAAGACCGGATCTCTCCACTAGATCGGCAAGTGGACGGAGATAAAGATTAAAAAACAGCGGACTCAAAATTGAGCCCTGTGGCACACCATGGGGGGCGTTAAATATGTCAGAACAGGCCTGGGAGGAAGAGATCTGGAAGGTGCGATGGGACAGATATGACCTTATCCATTCCAGCGCTGCGCCACCGATACCATTTTCCCCCATCCTGGCTAGCAGTCTGGAGTGAGAAATGGTATCGAAGGCCGCACTTAAGTCCAGCAAGATAAGTGCGACAGTTTGGCCATCGTCTAAGAGTTCCCTGATACTCTTGGCAGTATTTAAATTGGAAAGTTGTTATCGGAATTGTGATTATTCCATGTATTATCCATTCAATGACAGGTCTTTCTGACATTGTCAATGGTAATCTCTCAAGTTTTTCAATGCTCAGAATCGTATAGTCTGCTCCTTTTTGTGCCAAACTGATTTGTGTATCAGTAAGGTTAAAGATAGAGAATAATGACGTTGTGTTGATTAAACGCCAGGGCACGTAGCCTGAACGCAGATTTTGCAACGTCCAGCCAAGCTGTACAATAGAACATAATTGGGACTGACCGTGTTGTAACATTAGTAAGTCCTGCTCTATTATATCAATAGCAGATGATACAATACTGTCCAGTGAATATATTCTGGAGGACAGAGTCATTAACCCATTGTCCACAACAGAAAGTGATTTTTCCAAATTAATACGATCAATTTCTCGTATTTTTTCTGCTGTTTTAATTTGCATTATTTTCCAAGCTTCATTGTACGCAGCGTATATACCGGCCACTATGAAATGTTTTTGACGCTGTTTGAGTGGTCCCATTATGAAATCATGCAAGTCAGCACCGTCTTTAAGTAAAGTCAAGTGTTGCTTAATTTCAGCCAGTGTCGATTTCTGTAGCCACTCAAGGCATAGTTTGCCTACACTGTATGTTGTAACTATCCCTGGATGTTGTCTCTGGGAGTATCTTGGGTCTGGCCTGTTCAGTTTTAACCCCTGTAATTTGTTCAGGAATCTATCTTGACAGTTATTTGTGTCTGTGGGCCAGATCAACCATTTTTTCCAATCAGGATGTTTTCTGTTTTGGTTAAAAATATGCAATACGCCTATCTCCACATCAGTAGTGCTATTACTATCTGGCATGGGCATTGGAATAGACGGTTTGTTTCAGTCTTTAACTTTGGCTAGGCCAAGACAGGTTGTCTGTTAAATTGTATCATTCAAGAATATTATTTGTTCTGGGATCATGCAGGCTCTAAATAATGCTTCTAGGCCTTGGACCTGCCATTCTTTTGTACCCCAGATGGTTTTTGTTTCAATGTTGTTTTTCCAGAAATCAAAACCAAATGTAATCATTTTTTCATAAAATGTTTCTGAATAAATCAATTTAGTATTTGTCAGCATCGTTTTCATTCCTGTCTTATTTAACACTTTGAAATAAAACGTTTCTGCATCACTTGTGTTAAACCCTGAGAAGTATGGGAATTTCTCGTAAAATGTTTTCGAACTGCTTTTAGGTGGAGTTGCACAATGTTCCCATTGATACTTAAAAATATTTCTAGGTTGAGCAGATTTATCAAATAGTGATGTGCGAAGTGATTATAACAATACATTTCTTCATAATTCGATGAACCCTGTAAGTAATCATGTTCAATACATTTTGCTGACATTACTAAATCTGACATCATGTCATTAATACTTTCAAAGTCCCAATCATCAGAGAATGTACTTGGTTTTACAAAGTCACTTAATGAAATCTTTAACTGATGTGGATATTTCAAGAGCTCAACCGGGCCATAGATTTCGTAATCCGTTTTGTCCCATGCTACCCCACCGGGTATTGGATTGGCTGTGACATTCACTGATGATAGTTCTCTTTTCTCGATGTGAGATGACTTGTGAGGCTTTAGGACCAAGTTGATGTTCTGACTTGCTGTGTCCATTGTACTGTATTTTCCTTCAATGAATTTTCCTAAACAGAACCATGATGAGCCAAAGCAGGAGGAAAAGTACACCTAACACAATCCAAAATTCAATCCATGGAGAATTCAGATAGGTTTCTTTGAGTTGATGTAGAAGTTCAGTTATTTTGTCTTTAAAAGTTTTTGTTGCTGGCGTTTCTTCCAATTCGCTTGGATCTTCAGAAAAAGTTTCGAAATTGATGAAGTAGCCAGATGCAGTTCTGTCAATTGTTGGAATTGCTTCCGGATTTTCATTTGCTTTTGCAATTTTTGATTCATTAGCATAGTCTGAGGCTACATCGTGGTAGACAGGTGTTTCTTGATGAACTGTTGCAATTTGGGTTTCAAGAGGCACAAGTTCCATGGCATTGTTGCATAGTCCTTTTTTATTCACTGCAGGTTTATCAAATGTGATTAGTCTCTCAGTTTGAACCTCTTGTATTGTAGCAAGTTTTGGTACTCTGCTACTTCTTGGGAGTCCACTGGGCCTACTACTTATTATTGGCCACATGATTGTGGTTTTACCAGGTCGATGGATACAACTCGGTTCTCCTTTTTACCAGCAAGGGGCGGTAGTACAACTGATCTCGTTCCGCTGACAGCTAAGACAGGTACTGCTTTTCTGTTAGAAGGCCCAAATTCCTTCTTCACCGCGATCTTCTCCCTGACCAGATCCCCAATCTTTGGAAACCAGACAGGCCTTGCTGGGACAGGTGGTTTTTCTTCAGTGGCTGTTGGCTGTTGTTTTAACTTTATGTTGCTCAGGTCTTTTCTTGTTTCATTTAAGTCCTGTAAAATAGCCAAACGATCTTTGATATCAAAGCATTTTTCTTCTACCACCTGCGCCTGACCCAAGACCACCTCGCCTTCAGGAAGAAGCTCAAGACCTGGCTGTTCGAGCAGTAACGGCACCCCCCCTCCTAGCGCCTTGAGACCCTACGGGTGAGTAGTGCGCTCTATAAATGTCTTGATTGATTGATTGATTGAAGTCTGACTATCTAAGTCCTGAATATGCATTCTAGTCCCGAACAATAGTTCGTACGGACTGTAACCTTTTAGAGAATTTCTTGGCAGATTATTAAGACTACGTTGGACACTTGTTAAATGTTGGACCCACCCATCACCCGAACCTAATACCCTCGCCGTTATAGATTGCTTTATGTCCCGGTTTTTTCTTTCCACAATCCCATTTCTCTCAGGATGGAAGGGACAAGAGTACCGCAATGCAATGCCCATGCTGGTCATGGCCTCCTTATAAGCTCGAGAGCTAAAAGCAGGACCCTGGTCAGAATGTAGCATGCCAATTGCGTATGTGCCGATAAAGACTCGCAAATCTTTTATAACAGTTCTGGCGTCAGCCGAGCGCTGGGGCCTACATTTTAAGGGAATCTAGTCTTAAACATAAATAGGACGCATTTCTCCTATTGGATTTCTGCGTATAGATAGCCTTATGCTTTCTAAAAGAAGGGTCCTGGCAATACTCCGGCCGGTTCGCCACTGCAATCTCTGTTGCAGTTTTGACAGCCCATTGCAAATTTGTAGTTGTGCAGACTCATCCCCGGCCACCAGTATTCTGATTGTAATTCTTTCAGAGATGTCTTGATCTCTCGGTGCCCTAGACCTTCACCCATGTGTGCATCTGCTATTAACAAGACTCTCCTGTTCGTGTTTGGAATCACTCTATCCCCCACTCCAGGGATTCGAGCAAAAGGAACGGAGTTTGCATCTATTACGTATGTATAATTGAGTGGATAGTTCAGAGGTAATGCTGCACAGTTGCCTTGTAAAGACGTTTTTACCGCCAGCATGGTTTCTCCGTCTATGTATTTTTCTGAACGCTTTTTTGTGGCTACGGAAGCCGGATTAGTTGCTTCCGCTGTGGCTGTGTTAGTCAATGAATTCCCTGCAGCGTGAACGCCATCACGCTGATGACTCAGTGTATGGATCACGTGAGTCTTAGTAGTTCTTTCTGTAAAAGAACTACCTGTTCCCAAAGCTTTTTATGCTTTATTGTGGCACCTGTGTCATCTTTGTAATCGTTTTGAACCCAGTTCTGCAAGTCATTATTGTAAGATTTAATGCAGTAATGCGAATCGCACACTATTAGTGCGGGGAATTCGCGATCCGCAATATCGAGCGCCATCTTTAAAACTAGCAGTTCAGTTCGTTGATCCGAACTATCTTTTACAGATTGAGTCATAGTTACCAATGGTCTCAATTTTCCTTCGTGCCATCGGCATTTAACAACCGCGCACGCAGCACTGTAAGCGTGTTTACCCCCAACTGCGGGTTGTGCTGATCCGTCTCTATATATTACACAGGCATAAAGTTGTAGAGGCAGAATCTCGATTGGCAGAGGATATTCTAATTCATATTTTAGATTTTTAAATTTTTTAATTTCCGGGTCAAAGTAGTATTTCACGTCTTCTGCAGCGAGAGAATTTTCCCATTCGATCTATTTTGGATCTAATGCCACGTTAGTCAAATTGCGTGGGCTTGTTAATGCCTCAAAGGCTGATTCTGCTGTTAAAACAGTTATTCTTTTGCCTTGTGCTTGGGCTCTTTCTTTTGCTACAGCAGTTTGAACCGCATTTACAATGTTTTCTGTAATACTGAATCTTTTTTCAGCTTGTGTGTACAAGTGTGATTTGTAAGCTATTGGAACCTTTTCTCCCTCATTAGTGGTCAGGTACGTGAATCCGCATCTTCCTGGGATGACTCGGATTACAAGGTTGCGAATGTTTTCGCGTGTTTGTAATTTTGTTTTAGCTAACATGTCTGCTTGCAATGATCTTAAAATTTCTGTGTGTTTCTGAGTCCAATTGATTGGTTTGAAATCAGGTTTTATTAATTCATAGAGAGGTTTAACCCTCTCTGCATAATTTAGAATGTATATTTGTAAAGAATAAAAGTTCTTATTTCCAGTATATAAAGCAGGTATTATTTATTGTAGATAAATCTAAGTTAAGTTAACAATAAATTGATCAATATATGTAATATTAAAAACCCCACCAGGAGCAGTTCTTCTCTTGCTCAGCCTGTCTCTATCAACTGCCTTTACTCAGAGCAGTCAGGTACCAAACATTCTAAGGTGTCATTAAACATTCTACTAGATGCAGTGGCTATGCAATGGGGATATTCAAGCAAGGGATATGTAAAGCATAAGCAAGATGTAACACATCCCCCTTCTTTATAAAACAATAAATAAATTGATAGAATACATTTCATTGCATTCTTACATATAACAGTTGAAATATAATAAGGATTGTAATTTCAAATATAATGACCAAAAGAAACTCATTACATTGCATTCTTAAATAACAGTTGAAATATAATTAGGACCTTTCAAATATAATGATCCCATCTCTTTCCGTAAAATTTAGACAGATGTTTTTATAATTTACAACTTGGACAAAAGGTCCCTAAACATAATTTTTTTTGTTGTAGTACACAGTTCACACAACTTCCTTATCAAATATAAATTATATGTTATATTACATAATATAACAAAATCTACTAGAATGGAAATTATGGATTATATGCATAACTTAATAAAATCCACTATAATGGAAAATTTGGATTTGATGCATAACTTAATAAATCCACTAGAATTAAATTTTTTGGGATTTGATATATAATAACATCCACAAGAATGAAAATGGATGGTTAGATAAATAAATATATTTGTAAATAGAGCAAACAACGGCTCCCTAAACTTAATAAGCTCCAGAAGAGACTCCAACGGATCCAGAACGCCTCAGCCAGACTCATCCTCGACATCCCACGAACCAGCCACATCTCCGGACATCTGAGAGACCTGCATTGGCTCCCCGTCAACAAAAGAATCACCTTCCGCCTCCTCACCCACGCACACAAAGCCCTACATGACCAAGGCCCGAGCTACCTCAACAACCGAATCAACTTCTACGCTCCCAAACGCCGCCTCCGATCAGCCAACCACGCCCTCGCCACCGTCCCCCGCATCCGAAGAGCGACAACCGGAGGAAGGCCCTTCTCCTACCTGGCCGCCAGAACCTGGAACTCCCTCCCGACCGACCTGCGCCTGACCCAAGACCACCTCTCCTTCAGGAAGAAGCTGAAGACCTGGCTCTTCGAGCAGTAACGACACCCCCCTCCCCCCAGCGCCTTGAGACCCTACGGGTAAGTAGTGCGCTCTATAAATGTCTTGATTGATTGATTGAATAAACTGAACGCCTCTAAAACCTTAGAGCACTTGCGTGGTTCATATAAGCCAGATAGAGTAACCTGCGGCTTTTCATAACATGAAACAATTTGAACTCCTCAGAGTACATATCAAGAAATGGAGCGCCTCAAAATGAGCACTGATGTGGCTCCTCAAACTACACATCTAATAAATCCTAACTCCTCAGAGTTTATATCAAGAAATGGAGCGCCTCAAAATGAGCACTGATGTGGTTCCTCAAACTACACATCCAATAAATCCTAACTCTTCAGAGTTTATTTCAAGAAATGGAGCGCCTCAAAATGAGCACTGATGTGGCTCCTCAAACTACACATCCAATAAATCCTAACTTCTCAGAGTATATATCAAGAAATGGAGCGCCTCAAAATGAGCACTGATGTGGCTCCTCAAACTACACATCCAATAAATCCTAACTCCTCAGAGTTTATATCAAGAAATGGAGCGCCTCAAAATGAGCACTGAAGTGGCTCCTTAAACTACACATCCAATAAATCCTAACTCCTCAGAGTTTATATCAAGAAATGGAGCGCCTTAAATTGAGCACAGATGTGACTCCGCATAATACATATTCAATATATCCAATACTAGGACAACTAATCCTCTGAAAAGAACACCTCAAATGATATTTTAGAGCACTAATTAACCTGGCACATCGAAAGCAAGAAAGAATAACATTGAACACCTCAATGGAAATTGAGCACCTAAATGGTGGTTCAAAACAGTATATAGATATCAAACATATCTGCAAATAATTACAAAAATTAAATAAATTTAGCATCCCAACAGAAGTTGTGCACATACGTGGCTCAATAAATAAGAAGTAGAGATACGTAAAAGTAACATAGACATCACCAACACTGTGAATTATGTTATCAACAATAGAATAGGCAAGTTGGTAAATATGAACAGTAAAACATATTGAACAGTTTCCAAAATAATAAATTAAAACAACAAAAGTACTCACCGTAGTCTGAATCTTGGAATGACAACAGTGCGATCTTTCACCCGAGCTCATCATCAAAATCCATATCAGGCAAAGTCCTTACAGTCTTATGAAAGCTTTTAACTTTTCCCATTAAATTTTCCATCACTCAGAAAAAGCGTGCGTGTCGCTGTACAGTAAAGTTGACGCTCTTTGAATCTAATAGCCCTGGGTCATTGTGCACCCGATCTCTAACATGGCTGCACGTAAGCCACGCAACGCCGGGTGGCTCCAGGAGCTCAACGTCGTTCCACAACAGCCTCTTCATAGAGAAGACGTCATATCCTCTGGAGAGGCATCAAAGTACTGATGACAATGATATGGAGGGGAGGCTGCACGCTCTCGGTGTGTGCGCGCGGCAGGCAGCTCGCGCAGAGTTTTAAAATGGAAGTTGCGGTTCAACTGCCAACATGTGAGAAATTGTCAAAGGTGAGCAAAACCTTAAAAAGAACAGCGCGCCAATGTAATACAAATAAAAGCACTCACCACATAAGAACATACTCATTTTGAATAATCCTTCCGTTTCCATGATGCTATGTTTGTACCATTTAAAAGGCTTTAAATGTACAATTATTATGCTCACACCGGTGCCCTGCGGGTAAATTGTTGATCGTGTGACTTCGAAAACTAAACTAATAACATCCAGTAGGTGACAGCAAACACCCAAATAATCTGCTAGGTTTCCTCCTTTTGTATTTCTTCTTCGTGTATTTTCTTCCCTCGTTCCGTTTTTTAAAACATATCCTCACAAGTGTGTGCTGTTTCTCATAAATTTTAACTGGCTCAGTGAGTGTATAAATAACTTGGGGTGCGTGCAGGTCTCCTTAAATTCGATTTCCCTGCAGTTGCTTGTTTATAAATAGGGTGAGAACAGTCAATTAACTCCTTTTCAATCAGTTTAGAGATTCCTCTTAGTTATTAGTTTTTTAGCACAGCCCAAACAAATGTGAAAATCTTTAACACACAGGTCCAAAACTGTTCCATTTTTGCGGCAAGAACTCAAACACCCTGGGATGGCAGGCTGTCCAGATGACTGGGGACACTGGTGGGGTTAACCAGGGCGTTTTTGTTAATTTACCTTTTCTTTTCCAGCTTAAAGTAGTTCCTTTAGTTGCAGTAGTTATCCATAAGATTAGTCTTCTTTCCACGCATAGGTTCTGTTCTGTACCTCGTCACCAATTTGTAAAGAATAAAAGTTCTTATTTCCAGTATATAAAGCAGGTATTATTTATTGTAGATAAATCTAAGTTAAGTTAACAATAAATTGATCAATATATGTAATAATAAAAACCCCACCAGGAGCAGTTCTTCTCTTGCTCAGCCTGTCTCTATCAACTGCCTTTACTCAGAGCAGTCAGGTACCAAACATTCTAAGGTGTCATTAAACATTCTACTAGATGCAGTGGCTAGGCAATGGGGATATTCAAGCAAGAGATATGTAAAGCATAAGCAAGATGTAACAATGTTCTTCCGAAATTCAGGAAACCTAGTATTGATTGTAAGTTCTTCAGCGTTTTTGGTGCTTGGAGTACAGCGCACTTCTCTAAGAAATTGTCCGCTAGGCTTTTGCCTTCACTTGATAATTCATATCCTAAAAACAGGACTGTTAGATGGGCAATTCGTGACTTTTTAAAGTTGAATTTGTAACCCTCAGCTGCAAACCCAAGTATTATGGTGTTTACTCTTTTCAAGTGAGTATCCAAGTCATCATCTGTTAGATAGATGTCATCGACATAAGATAATGCCTCATCATCATATATTTGTAGTAACTCTGTTACCCTTGCTGAGAATAATCCTGGGTTATTCTTGAATCCCTGTGGGTGTAGACAGAAATTTTTCTGTGACCCCATTATTGAGAAAGCGGTCAAATACCTGCTTTCAGGTGCAATGTTTTGACAAAAGAATCCATTAGAGATGTCTAATGTTGTTTTGTATTTTTTGCGCACGATGTTATTCATTAGTGCTGCACTGTGTGAGTTTTGTACTGCAAATGTTTTGCAACATGAGTTAAGGTGTCTGTAGTCCAAAACTAGACGATATGAATCGTCTGGCTTGGAGACAGGAAACAAAGGATTGTTCATTTGAGAGGTGCATGTTTCAATCACCCCTTGGTATTCAAGTTGATCTAAGATCTCCCTGACTTGCTTTTTAGCTTCTTGTTTGATTGGGTACTGCCTTTGTGCAGTGGGTTGACATTTTAACTGAATTTTGTGAGGAGGAGAGTCCTCATCCCATCCTACATGATTTTTGTATAATGCAGGGGCTTGGGCTACTTCCCATTTTTTGCATATGTATATTTTCTATGAATCGGAATATGATTTGAGAAGGCAGGCATAATATTTTCTTCGCCATGAGGGCACTCCCTGATAAACTCTGGTGGCCAGTCTTTTTCAGCTAAAAGGATGTCATAGCCTTTTGAAAGATTATCCCAAAAGAGACCCCTTACTTTCCTAGTCTTATCTCCCTCTATACGCAGTGTTATTTCGTATAATTTATGAGGTTTGCTAACTCTGGTATCTGCAGTTTCCACCTGAATGTATTCATTCGTGTCCACTGTCTCCATAAGATTCATTAGGATCTTGCGAGCAATGGTCACTTCTGCTGCGCTGTCTAGCATTGTCTGGGCCCACTCTCCATTTTTCAGTTGTGTCCTCAGTATCCTCGGCATGTTTAATTATTTTAATACTGGCTACCTTCTTTCTTGGAAATTGTAATTTTTTACTTTGATGAGCAGGTTCCTTGTCTTTGGACTTGACGTGCTCTTCCCTGTGTTCTGACCGTCCTCTTCTTTCCGATTTCTGCGAGGAAGTCTGAAAAGATCGAGAGGGACGTGTATCAATATCTTGATATCTATCAGGTTTTTTCAAATTATCCCTATTTCTAAGGTTGTATATTTTCTCAGAGGGCTCCCTCTGGGGAGACTTGTGCCCTTGGTCCGGTGATCTTTCTCTCCGCCGAGGAGACCTTCCTCTGGACTGGAATCTTTTTTCTTTGGGAGGGGATTGTTTATTTCCATCCCAGCTCTTTTTTGGAGTGTTTAGATTATTTTTAATAAATATTTTTTCAGGATTTTCAGTTAGTTGGGGTTTTACTGGTTTCCCACCCAAACTATCTCTACCTAGTTCTTCATAGGATTTTTCTATGATTCTGGCAAGTTCAAATGGCTGTTCTGCTATATCTGTTTCTTTCAATTTCTGTCGGATCACCACAGATGCTGCTTCTCCTTTTATATTGGCTAATAAGATAGCCAAGACCTGCTTGAAGTCTTTCAGTAATTTCATACCCAGAGTTAAAGCAGGTTCTGGACCGTATTCATTTTGAATCTGTCTTAGTACATCTGGTATTACCGCCATGGACGGAACACCATGTGTTTTTGTATAAATGGAAGCAAAGACTGTGCCCCAAGTGTCACAGTCCTCCACATGTGGTGCGATCCCCATTGGAAGACAGATAGTCAGAATTCTGTGTTTCTCAGTAGGTGTAGTATCAGGAAATACTGCCTCTATTTGAGTGATTTTTTGTGCTAACCAGAATGGAATTTGTTCCCGTTTTGCGGGTGTTTTACCTGGACAGGATTGTATTTTCTGTGGTGTAATTTTGTTTGTGTTCCCCTGATGAGGGGTCAGCTGTGGAATGTTAATAGCTGGTTGGACTGTTGTGGTCCGCATTACATATTGGACTAATTGTCTATGTATTTTAATCAGTTGTTTTAGCTGTGCTAAAAGTTCTGGTACTGACATTTTTTCGATGTCTGGATGTGGTGTGTAGCTGGCTAGAACCGGCCACGTTGCTCTTGGTCTACCTAGTGGACCGAGCCTGGTGATGTGATTGTTATGTTTTAGGGCGCCTTTAAACCAGAGCAGGTGCTCTTGGTAATTTAATGGGATTTCAATCTCCTCGAAAGGAGTGTATTCATCCGGAGGTTCCTCTATTTTGTAATAGTGGAAGTCGTGTGTGACAGCGTTTGCTGCTGGAAAGTTTATCCATGAATAGAATACCTCTGTCTGCCGATATTCATGGGCCTCTATCACCAATATGACTATACCACCTCGTGATGTCAGTCCGTTTTCTATAAGTTTAATAGTTATAGTTCTTCTTATGTTGACCGGAATGAGTATAGCATTCGGGTCATTCTGTTGGAGAGTTGTGTCTTCCAACAACAGTTGAGACGCTGTAGCATCTCTTTCTTCGTCTCCGTCAGGCATTTTACTGACAGAAGGTTTTTTGGTTGCAGATCAGGTTTCAAGGAAACAAAGATTAGGTGCACAATATTTTGGAACACTGTATCCTTCAACGTTGACTAAACCAAAAACTTTACATAGGAATCTCTTCCTACTAAGTTCTGGCGGATTTTAACCTTTTACCCACTCCAGACGTCTTTTGGAGTATTTACAGGAAAAGGGTTTTGTGTGAAAAAGCACGACTGAGTTACTCTAACGTCTTGCGTTAGATTTATCGCCTTACCAAACGTTGGGCGCAATGTAGTGTAGTTCCTATATTCCCAATAGGCTCTGCGCATTGGAATAATATATTCAGCAGTGTAGATGTAGGACTGAAGTCGACTAGGTCTCTACTGACTATATTAGACTTTAATTTTGCCAGCTACCTCAGAGGTCACTAGCACCTTTCTCGAATAAACAAGGAGGAGTTTAACCTCCCTGGATAGACAAGAAGGGATTAGCTTCTGACAACCATATAACATGACAACTTTGCTCCCTCAGAATAAGAGTGTATCTCTAGAGTCGTGTGAAAACAACCTTAGGGCATGTGTGTGTGTAACATTTGTGCACAGGTCCATTTCAGGGGTGCAACAGGGTGTCCTTTGGACACCCTGGCACCCTTGAAATAGCGGAACAGTAGCGATTCGGTAATAGCTAATCGCTAATAAGGAATGGCTTTCCCATTCATTCCTATGGGCCTTTCCATAGGAATGAATGGGAATGCCATTCCTTGTTAGCGATTAGCTATTACCGAATCGCAAATAAGGAATTTTTAGGAATCGCTAATAACATTGCGATTCCTACATGCATCCCGTTTTGCGAGTCTTTAATAGCGATTCCTTAAAATTAGCTATTAAGGACTCGCAAAACATAACTTTGATGCATCTGCCAGTATATCTATGCAATATTTTGTGAGTCAGGTACCAAAACAGTGCAACCAAAGACTTTCCAAGTAGAAAAATGACGATCAAAGTAAAAATATTTAGAGACTTAGCAACATTTCTAGACATTGTTACCTAGGAAGGGTGAGAAAGGGAAACGGTACAAAGGCATGCCACACAGATTATATTTACCTAAACTGGTGCGAGGACCAACCCCTTGCCAAGGGCTGGAAAGAAAGGGCTCCAGACTAATCAGAAGCCAAACAGGTCAGGACAAGTGCAGGACAGGACAGGTTACCTCCGCTAAGTGTAACGCCTATGTCACACTCCTCTCTGCAGCTACTCTTGTTCCCCTTCTCTAGGACAGAGTTTTCTCCTTCAGCAAAATCCCCGATTCTTCTTTCAGAGTGCTCGACCAGCCCTCTGAGGTCTGCGGCATCCACAATTCTTCTTCAGCATACATTGGGTCAGTGACGGGTCTGTGACAAGTTGGACAATCTAACTGACTAAGCTTACCTTAGTTATACCATTTTCCAGGGCATGTACCTCCCCCCAATGTTGCAAATTCGTGTATTCCCTTTATTTGATTGGTCAGAAAGACGGGGAGAGGTCATCACACCATACCAGTATGAAGTAATTTTCTCTTCTTTTTTAATTAAGCTATATTCCCGCCTATCATTTTATTTTCCAATGTCTTTTATTCCACCCAGCAACATTATTTTCATTTAATATACAATGTTAACAAAATTTCAGTTTCTTCTTCCCCTCTCTGGGCCATGGGGTAAGGTTCCCAGGTGCATCACTGGCAAAGTGCGACTTGGCGGGGTTTCAATGACAGAGTTTCAAGGTTTTCAGTTTTCGAATGCACACGCGCACCAATTTCAAGATGGAGGTTTGCGGCACCCTTCAGTCCCAAATACGAGCTATTAATAAAGTCAAAGAAAGACACATTAGAATACGAGAATAAATTAATGCACTTTATACCACTTATTCCTATTCTAATCCCATTATTTTATTTTAAACATAGCATTAATAATTAGCAAGACACACTAGGTTTTAGTTTAAGCAAAAGCATGTGCATTAGCATGTGAGGTTTGAAGCGGCCATATTAGGTACTACTGCGCAGCTGCAAAGAATTCCCACCAAAAGCAAAGTACGTCATACTACGTAGATGCAGTAGACGCATGCTCAAACGGGTTCCCACATTTTCGGTGGCCATTTTAGGACATTTGGATTACTAGTTAGTAAAACACATAAGCAAGCTTCCCCTACATAAAATAAATGTCGTGTGGTGCAATTATTAGCACTTACAAAACATGTTGGTTAATTTGTTACATGTTACTTCGAGAGGATTGAATCCGAGCAAGTTTCTGTATGTATGAAACCTTGCTCCATCAGTAGCTGGCTGCATTTGGGCTAGTTTATCTGAAGTTGTCCTGTTTTCTAAAAATAAAAATTACCTTTATAATGCTTTATGTTATTCCAGGCTGGCTGGGGTACTACCAAAGGCAGCATTTTCACCACCCCCAAAGCACCAAATGAAACGGGCAACTTCAGGAGTGGGCGGAAAGACTTCAGGAACTCATGCACACACCCCACATTCTACAGGTTGTGAGGACCTGCAACCAGGTGTAGGCATAGTACCCTACCCGTGGTGGCTGATCTAAAGCCTGGAAGTGGGAAAGGCCAAGATTCTTTTTATCTTTCCCTAGCTACCTAAATTCAATCTGGAGAGGCTTGCCTGCTTGGGAGTGAGGGGGATGCCCTTGCCACTGCAAAGAAGTTGGTCCAAATGGCCTCAAGCAAACAGTAGTGGGATCTCCTCATACACAACCTTTCTTTCTGTAGTGGCAGGTCAGTCACTGATGCAGCTGCCCAAGGTCTTTCCTTGTTGATATATGCCTCTCTGTATGAACCTGTGACCAAGCTGTGGAATAATCATTTCACTTGCTTCCAGTCCATCCCAATGGTTTCCACCTGCTGTACTTCCAATTTCAGGGTAGCTTCTTTTAGGAGAAATGCATGCCCATGGGCTATTCAGTGTCATGTGCCTACTTTGAACAGCTTCTTTTTCGAGTGGGTCATCACTCAGGTCGCTGAGACCAACCTAGTCATCCATTACCTTGATGATTTCCTGTCCCTATATCCCGGTGGCTCAGGAAGGTGGCAGGATTTTCCTTCTTCGTTAACCTCATGGTCAAACTTGAAGTATTCCTGACTGAAGATAAGATTTCAGGTCCTTCTAAGTCCCTGATGTTCCATGGGAATGAGATAGACTCAGAAAAGAGTATTGCAGGTTACCGCAAGAAAAAAAGTAATGGTCTTTAAAATGTCTTTAAAATCATGTTTAGTTTCATGTAATGTCAACCTACACCAGATCAGATTCGTTGGTGGCTTATTTTCGCCCTTAAAATCATTCTTATGGGCCACCATTTCTCTAGTTCCATTGCTCAAGTGATGTTAGAACTTCGAGAAAAACATTGCAGGGCAAGGCTGATGGCTGAATTAAAGAAGGTATCAGGATCTACTTAACATTCTTTGAGAACTCTGATGGCACAACAGTTTCCCGTTATAGCTCAGTCAAGCAAGAAATTCAGCTTTTTTAATGATGTAGCTAGCAGTGCTGGCTTTGTTACCATATTAGGCTCTGGGTGCTCTGGGTGCTGTGCCCAGCCAGCTACAAAGCATTGGGCTGAAGCTAGTCTGGTGAAAAATGTCACTTTCCTAGCGTTGTTTCCTATTATACTTGCATTGCATGTTTGAAAAAAACACTTCTACAACCAGTCTGTCATACTATAGTTTGGCAGCATGTGAGTGGTTCAATCCAATAACTTTCAGCATGCTAAGTACAAGATGGTACTTGTTGTGTCGTGACCCCAATAACGACATACACTTGTGATTATATTCAATGGAGCTTTATTCTATGCTTCCATGCATGTCCCAGTCCCTACTCTAACTGCCCTTTCCTGTTCATACTCCGCCTCTTCCCCCAGCCCCGATGCTCCTCCCATCCCAACTACTAGACTGCACAACATCACATCTCCCCCTTTGTTAACAAAAGAAAACTTGAACCGCTTCTAGTCCATTTCTTCGATCAATCTCCTTGGTTTGACAATGTCTCTCCGTGGTCTGACACAGGGTCCACTGTCAATCATCGCATTTCCTTGCAACTGGCCAGACCTCAACGACGGGGCTTGGTTGAGTTGCTTCATTCATGACTGGTTGCACCGTGTCTTTCTCAAGTATTTCCTTCATACCTGGTGTGCATTTCTGAAAATGAGATGCATTGCGAGTAATTCTTCTTTGCTCCGACTCAGCCGTGATCATGGTGCCTTTGTGTTGGGTAACAGTGAGAGGTTCATCTTTGAACCTGCAGTCTGTCTTCTTGGTCTGTTCCTGTTTGACCACTACACAATCTCCAGTTTGCAAAGAGGGAGGTTTGGCATGCCGTCGGGCATCAGCGTATACTTTCATTCGATTCTTCTCCGCACAGTCAGTCTTAGCAGTTTCGTGATGAAGGCGTGTCGGAGACACCGGTGCCAGAGCTCCTTCCCAGGTAGATGGGCCTACCTAACATGAGTGTGGCAGGACATTTTCCGGTGGTCGCGTGGGGGGTGGTTCGATAGGCCCTTAGCACTTCATTCAGAGCCACCTGCAGATCTTTCTTTTCTAGCGTAGCTTGTTGGAAAGTCTTTTTTAAAGTGGCCATGAATCTCTCAATGGTGCCGTTTGCTTGTGGCCACAAAGGGGTGACCTTCCGATGTCGAAAGTTCAGGTGTTTCGCAAACTCACTGAATTCATGGCCATTGAAAGGAGGGCCATTGTCCGTTTTGAGTTCCTTGGGAACACCCCACGCAGCAAACACTTCATCCAGTACCGCTATTGTGCTGGATGCGTTGGTTGATGACACAAATTGAGCGATCGGGAATCGCGAGTATTCGTCCATGATTGCCACCACATACCGACCAGATTGGAAGGGTCCATATAAATCCATGGTGAGTTCCTACCATACTCCATCCGGCAATGGGGTCATCTGAAGTGGAGCTGGAGGATCACCTGATTTTACCAGTTGGCATTGTGGACAGTCTTTCAACGTGGACTCCACTATTTGATCTAGTTGCGGGAACCACACTCTCTCTCTTAGGGTTCTCTTGGTGGCAACCACTCCTCTATGACCTTCGTGAGCAAGGTTAACCACTCCTTGGCGTAGTTGTCTAGGGATGACGATCCGGTGGTCCCTCAGCAAGAGCCCTTCTGAGGTGGTTGATAGCTCATCCCTGACGTGACGGAAGGCTTGCATCTCATGACGTATCTGTGAGTCTTTCATTTCGTCCTCACTCTCATGTCTCCATCGATGTGTGGATAACCGACGCATTACTTTCTGGAGGATGTTGTCTTGGGCCGTCGCCTCCCTAATTGCCTCAAGGGGAACTGCGGGCGGTCGGGCTACACTTACCACAAAGTGTATGTATGCTTCAGCCATCGATGGGCGTGATTCATGGGCTGTCTCTGGATGTCTGGACATGTAGTCCGCAGGATTCTCACCCTTCCCGGGTTTGTGAATGATTGTGAAGGTGTATTCCTGCAGTCTCCGACCCCACCTCTCAATGCGAGGAGGCATCTTGGCCTTGGGGTTGCCGAAAATGGTGACCAGAGCTTGGTGGTCTGTGACCATGGTAAAATGTTTGCCAAAGATGAACTCATGGAAATGTTCACAGGCCCACACGACCGCTAGGCTCTCTTTCTCAGGCTGCGAGTAGGCTTTCTCAGTGTCTGAGAGGCTGCGGCTGGCGTATGCCACAATGTAACGTCGCTCCGTGTCGTTGTCATATTGGGCCAGAATGGCGCCTAAACCAACAGGACTGGCATTCACAGTAATTTCCGTCTTCCTTTTTTTGTTGAAATAGGCCAAGTTATCCGCTGACTCCACTGCTTGCTTGATTTCTTGGAATGCCCTCTCACACGAGGGGCTCCACAGAAACGGTTGTCCTTGCTTTGTGAGGGCATGAAGGGGGTGACTGATAGTCTTTAATGTATCTGGAGCAGTAGCTGGCCATGCCCAGGAATGACCGGACGTCACTGACATCTAAAGGGCTCTTGGTGGTATTGAGCGCAGTCACTTTTTCGGGATCAGGCTTCATCCCAGCTCCTGAAAAGACGTGACCAAAGAACTTGAGTGTTGATTGATGGAACTCACACTTGTCTTTGTTCAACGTTAAGTTAGCTTCCAGAAGGGCATGACACACGCGATCCAGAGCCTGATCATGTTCTTGAGTGTTTGATCCATACACCAGTATGTCGTCACTGTAGTTCAGTGAATTTGGGATGTGCTTGATGGTTTGGCGGATCACCTCTTGAAAGATTTCCGCTGCGGAAGAGATTCCGAAACTTAGTCTTTTATAGCGAAATAGGCCCAAATGTGTTGCAAATGTTGTGATGTATCTCGATTCTTCATGTAACTCCAATTGATGATATCCCTTATTGAGATCTAATTTGGAGAAGACCCGGGCTCCATTAAGCGCTGCTATCATGTCGCTCAGGTGAGGCCCTGGATGTCGTTCCCGTTCAATTGCAGTGTTGGGAAGCCTCATGTCCACACATAGTCTCACTTTCTCAGGGGTGCCTTTCTTGGGGACGATTACCACCGGGGACACCCATGGTGTGGGACCGTCCGTTTTTTCAATAATGTCCGCTTGAAGCAGTTCTTGATTCTCGTCCTCCACAGCCTGTTGTAGGTGAAAAGGGACTCGCCGTGGATGTTGAGCAATAGGACGCACCTGGTTATTTATGTGTAAACGAATCAGGCATTTGTTCATTTAGCCAAGTCCTTGGAAGAGTTTGGGAAACTTTCGAATGATGTCAGGATTGTCATGAACTCTATACAATATTTCGACCAGCCTGAGTCTTTCAGCTGTGGGCAAACTGAGAAGACAATCAGCCTCCGGTCCATGAATGACATGAATATAAGCTTGAATTGTTGTTGACTCATGCTTAAGTGTTGTAGCGAACTTGCCCAGACAGTGAAGTGTTTTTTTCGACATCCAGGTGAATACTCTGACGTGCGCAGGGCTTAACATGGGCTGCGGTCTCATCTTGTTGTATTCGGTCACTGGCATGTAGTTGAGTGACGCTCCACTATCAAGTACAAATTTGGTGGCGTGAGTCCCCACTTCGATGTCCAGCGTAGGATACTTTTTTAGTTGATCCGGGTCTGCCACCATGCAGACATATTCGTCGGTGTATTTTGTCTCTCGAGAGGTCGATCTTGAGTCTCTAGACGTTGACCTCCTAGTCCAGTGTGAGTTGTGAGACTCTCTGCTGGAATGTGACGAGCCAGAGGACGACACTGCCCTGTCTTGCACGGCCTTTGCATGGTGTCGCCTTTCATCAGTTCGAGATCTGGTCTTCTCACTCTTCCTCTCTGTGTTGTATACTTCACACATGATTTCAAAGTGGTTCATGCGTCCACATTTACGGCACTGTTGCCCCATCGCTGGGCAAGAATCGGTGTGTGGAAAATCATACCCACATCGATAGCACTTCCTCGTACGTTCTGGCTTCCTGGTGCAGCTCGATCTCTTTCCTCTCCTTCTCGAGTCGGGGCGTTGATTACTTCGACGTGTGTGTCTGGACGCTGGGCGAGACTTTCTCTGGTGGTCACCAGACCTTCTCTGTGGGCCTGAGCTGTGAGTCCAGTACGCCTGTTCCCTTTTTTCGCCCCGTCCTGTCTCAATGACTTTTGCATGTTCTTCTGCCTGGTCAGGCACTCTCGTCATCTCTTCAATCTCATCAAGATTATGAATCTTTCTCAGCAGTCGCCTGCGAAGGGTTTCTGAATGACAACCATCAATGACTTTCAATCGGATGGCATCGTCAGTTGAAAAGGAGTCAAAATATCAATATTGTGCCAGTCGACGCAGTCGTGAGATGAAGGTGCTCATCATTTCTTCTTCATCTTGGCGGGCCTGATGAAACACATACCTTTCGTAGTGAGGTAACGGATTTTTAGGAACCCGTTTGGTGCCAGGGGATAACACCCGAAGACCTCTGAGTTCTCACTGTTCCGGACCACAGAAACACGGAGTCTTCTAGTCGCAGTCAGAGATCAAGTTTTATTGGCAGCTACCAAGTAACAGGTGTCCTAGAAGCACGACAAACACGGGTCATGTGTTCTCAGGAGACTGTTCGTTTTTACAGAACCAGCCTTCTCCTTATATACAGAAATAATAGCTGCAAGCAAGAATTCTTGAGTTTATGATATGGCTATACACATATTTCTACAATAATACAAAAGAGCGAAGTCATGTAGGCAAGCCCGTATTTTAGATGTCCAATTCGTGATAGATTACCTAGCCAGGCCCGGAACTCCCATCAGATATCGGTGAAGCCCCAATAAAAGAAGGCACCTCCTAGTCATAAAACTGGCCATAAACAGGGAGCGTGGACAGGTGTGTATGTGTGTAGAAAACATGATCTGTACGCAGTGAATGGTTTGTGGTATGTTGTGCATTGATGCTATCGTGTTTTGGCCACTGGGCGAGGAGCTGCCCAAACAGGTTTGGCTGGAGGCAAGGGAGTCAGTTGGGACAGGTCGGGGGGAGTCAGGGAAGGTGGACGTGTCCTTTTAGATCAAGCTTGACCTTTAATTGACTTATCATGAGGGCAAGACACAAGATGGATACCGTTTACAAAATGGAGTCTGAGGGGTCGGGACGGAAACTACGATTCAGGGGTGTTAGCATACCTCGATCATGACGAAAATGCATAGGAATGATGTCCTAATCATTATCGGTTCGTCGACACAAAATTCGTCATGGTACGTTGATGTTTCGGGACACGGGTATTGGACCTCGATACCGGGACAACGGTAGGGTCCAGAATTTCAGAACCACAGACCCTCCTTTTGCCCTCATATAAGGCAATAATTCATGTTAATCCGAGTCTAAATCTGTATGAAGGAATTCGTGGAGATGCTGCTGTAGCATCATTCTGTTGCTCAGTTCGTCCCTTGACACAGGCTTCCGTACACATGAGGTAGTACAGAGGCCACATAGTGCAGGAGCGCAGTGTACACACAGGCAGAACATAAACAGAAGTGCTAAGATCATCCCAATGAAGAGCAGTGTTTTCCATCCCCAGGTAGCGATCAGTTCCCAGAACCACCCTAGTAAGGACCAGTCCCCTTTTTCTACGTGAAGGGAACCAGATATCTCGTGTAGCTTAGAGATGGCCTGGTACACTGTCGGTGCGTTATCAGGGATGAAAATGCAACAACTGGATTGGATCACTCTACACACACCACCACGATCGGCGAGTATGATATCTAGGGCAACTCGGTTCTGAAGGGTCATAAGTCGATCCGACTGAAGTTCGGTCGTCAAATTGCCAAGGGCTCCGGCCGTTGTAATCACGGCGGATTCAACTATCCTCGATAACTGGCGACTATTCCTGCTGTTCACCATAGGCCCCCAAAATGGCAGAAAACCCTTTGCGAAGTCAGCAAATTCCTGACCCGCGGTGTCGTCTTTACTCACGACCCCTCTAGCTGTCCTTGTCCGATGGTAATCTGCTCTGGCCGTGTAGGTGGGAGGCAGCAGAAATGAGATCAAACATGTACCTGAGAAGTCAGGGGGCAACCAGGTGTAGGCTTGGTCATGGCAGACGAAATACGTGCCTTTGGCTGCTAATAGTATAGGGGAAGTTCGGGAAGCGACCACATAGGTTTCCGTGCATATACTCTTTCCTAATTGTGCTTTGGGATCCCTGCCGATACCTTGTAAACATAAGTGACCTCGGTTGGGTACTATCCAAACTGGGCGGGATTTCTTTGCTGTCTGGCTCTTACTCAGGTAAACCCCATATTTAGTTACGTTCCAACGAGTGTACGGAGTGAGTTCATCTTTGGGAATCGTAAGATAGGTGTCGAACTCTCTACTCATATTTCTTATCCCTGCTACTAGTGCCTTGTTACTGGAATCACTCTCAGTAGAACGGGTCGGGTATGGTTCTAGGGCGAATAGGAACATGGTCTGGAAAGCCCACAGAGAACCATAATAACTGAATGGCAGGATGAAGTATGGGATACCCTTATCCGTTGTGTGTGGCATGAGTCCACATATCCAACAGTTCGATGTGTTCATTATGGACTGGTGTTGGTGTAGAAGTTGAATGAATGAGTTATTTACAAATTCGAGTCTTCTGGCAGACTCGTGTTCAGGTAGAGGGTGAAAGTAGTGTGGAGAGATAGTAGGAGGAGGCGGTGGCCGGGTGTCATTTGAAAAAGTAACTTGGAATACGAATAGAGTATAACCAGTCAAAAACATCGTTATGCTACACAACATTAAAATACACGTTATCAAAAACCTTCTTTTGGCCAGTACAGTGCATAATTGTCTTTCAAAGTTCGTGAGTCTGGTAGGTCTCTTTACCCTAGGAAACTTCATCCTCTAGTTGCTGCCCGCGGTGGTAGGTTGGTTCTGCCAGGGAGTGCGCTCTGTTCAGTCCGGGGTAACTCCCTTGGACCAACCAGAACCGTTGACCTAGACGTCCCCAGTTGCACTCCCCAGACTTCAACCGCGACCCTAGCAGCAGAACCGGATGGCGGTACGAAAATCAAAAATACGCAAGTTTCCTGAGAGTGAGAGAGCTGAAAAATCAAAAATAGTTCTTGGGGGAAGGGAAATCACATTAATTTGCTTTTTATTAGTCTCTTTGTCTTGACCTTAGATTATATTGTTGTTTCCCAGGTATGGTGTGGTCTTCAAACAATGTCTTATGTTCTGAAGTGTCCAACTGCATTGACGGTGGCACAAGTCCTTGTAAAATATGATCACTCTCCTTTTCGGTACCAGTTTCTTTTAAACGTGCGTCGCTGAAAGGGATGAAGCGAGGTATGGATTCTGTCTCGGAGTCGGCAATTCCTTCGTTGACCCACCGGTCGTATGGAAGGGGCAGAGGGACCCGTTTACAATGGGTCCCGTGCACCCAGTTCTTTTTGCCTTCCACCCGAACAGCTGATCTCGTGGAAAGAAGTACCAGGTACGGTCCGGCCCACCTCGGCTGTCCGTTGTTTGTGCGCTGGAAATTCCGCACCAAGACCCATGTGCCGGGTGCGATGGAGTGACCTGGATCGTCAGAGGCTGGCGGAGAGGAACTGTGAACCTGTTGGTGTAAAACACGCAATTTAGTTGTTAATTCGCACAAATAGTCAAGCAGTACGGGGTGCTCTATTTCGCTGAGTTTCTTTGGCCTTGGCACGCCCCAGACGTTGGCTGGGCGGCCAAACACTATCTCATGGGGGCTAAGTCCTAACCTGGAATGGACGGTCATTCTGGTTGACAAGAGTGCTAGGGGCAAGGCGTCAGGCCATTTAAGACCTGTACAGGCTTGGATCTTGGCTAATTTGAGCTTTAAAGTGCCATTGTAGCATTCTACTAATCCAGCTGATTGGGGGTGATTCGCAGAGTGAAACTTTTGTTGTATGCCTAAACACTCACACACTCTCTTCATCACGCGTCCTACGAATTCACTTCCATTATCACTCCAGACGATTCTAGGCATGCCGAATCTCGGGAAGAACTCTTTGACAAGGGCTTTGGCAGTTGACAAGGCAGTATTGTCCTTAAGGGGGTATGCTTCCACCCACCTGGAGAAAGCGCAAACAACAACGAGCACATACTTCAGATTGTTGCATCTCTCCATGTGAATGAAATCGAGCTGCAAAACCTCGAACGGATACGTTGGAGGCGCAAAATGACCAGCTGGAGTTGGGGTTCCCCTACCGGGATTGTACTTCAAACACACCATACAGTTTCTGACCACATTCTCTGCATATTTCGGGATATTGCTATTTTGCCATACTGGGGCCAATACTTTACAGATTCCTTTCGAACTGATGTGCGCAAATCCATGAGCCATTGTTACTACTGCAAGTACATAGGCGTTAGGTAATAGCCATCGCTGGTGTTCTGACAATTCGACCCAACAACCATTCGCATCTAACCTACCCTTACTTTCTCTCCATTCATTCACCTCTTTCTCAGTTGCCTCGGCTTGTATAGATTTCACGCTTTCGATGGTGTCCTCACACATTCCCACATCAGTAATCCATCTAGCGGGACCTACAACATACATCCGACTCATTGTGTTCCTTGCAGTCTCTTTCGCAACCTTGTCTGCAAATGCATTCCCGCGGCCAACATCATCCTGAATCTTTTTGTGTGCACTGCATTTTACAATTGCAACTTGTAGTGGCAAGGTCAGTGACTCGAGGAGTTCATTAACTAACTGACCATGTTGTATCTTTGCACCATGTGACGTAAGAAACCCACGTTCACGCCACAATCTCCCAAAACTGTGAGCCACACCAAAGGCGTATTGGCTGTCAGTGTACACATTCACTCGCTTTCCTTTCGCTAACACACATGCTCTGGTAAGCGCAATTAGCTCTGCAGCTTGTGCAGAATTATGGGAAATGCGCGCGGTCTCTATAATGGTGTGTAATATCGTTACGGCATATGCTGCAGTCGTATCACCATTCGGCAGCTTGAAACATGAACCATCAACCCATAAAGTATCGTTGCATTCAGGAAGGGGAGTGTCCTGTAAGTCTACTCTCCCTTTTGTCTCTTCTTCTGTCCTAAAACAGCAGTCATGGTTATCAATCTTGTCTGTTTCTGTCGGAATGGGTAATAACGTTGCGGGATTCAGTGCATCGCACCTCTTTATGTGGATGTGACTTGCTAGCAGTGTAAGTTCGTAACTGGATAGTCGAGCGCTAGTAAGGTGTTGTGTCTTCGTCCTGTTTAGTAAAATGTCTACTGCATGCGGAACCATAACGATCAGAGTATTATTCATGACTAATCCAGCGGATTGTCGGATGCAGACAGCTGCTGCAGCCGTAGCCCTCAGACAACTTGGTAGGGCTTTAGCCACAGGGTCTAGAGTTGCCGCAAAATACGCGCATGGGCGCTGTCTGTCCCCAAAATGTTGTGTTAAAACTGATAATGCACAACCTTCCTTCTCATGGACATATAATGTAAAAGGCTTACTGTAGTTGGGGTTTCCCAACACAGGAGCCGAACATAATGCATCACGCAACTTGTGGAAACTCGTCTGGCAATCTTCAGACCAAGGCATAGGATTTGGCGTGTCTTTGCAGAGTAGTGCCAGCAAGGGTTTAGCTAGTAGTGAGAAATTCGGTATCCATTGTCTACAGTACGATGTAATGCCCAAGAAGGCTCGAACCTCTCTCTGTGTCCTTGGGGCACTCAGTTCTGCAATTGCCTGTATTCTTTCTGGTGTCAGTCTCCTTCCCTCCTTCGACAAGATGTGACCTAAGTAGGTTACTTCTTGTCGGCAAAATTGTAGTTTGGAAAGAGAGACTTTGTGCTTCATGTCACATAAGTTACGTAATAATGATAACGTAGCTTTCTTGCAAATCTCTTCAGTGTCTGCAGCGATCAGCAGATCGTCTACGTACTGAATCAGAGTTGAACCATTCGGTAGAATAATCGTGTCTAGTTGTGTTTTCAGGGCCTGACTGAATATTGATGGGCTTTCGCAGTAGCCTTGAGGAGCGCACTTGAAGCGGAAGCTTCGTCCTCTTAAATTGAATCCAAAAATATCTCTACTCTCCTCGGCAATCGGGATGCTGAAGAAAGCGTTCTTCAGGTCGATCACCGAGAACCAATTTGCTGAAGCTGGAACCATCGTCAATAAAGCAGTAATGTCGGGGACAACTGGAAACTGTGGGATAACTATCTTGTTCACTTCTCTGAGGTCGATCACGAACCTGTAAACAGGCGGTTGTAAAGGATCAGTACGCTTTAAGACGGGCAGAACTGGACTGTTACAAACATTTCCTGTTGTTTCTTCGATGACGTCTTTATCAATCAGGTCATAAACAATCGTCAATAATGCATTTTCGCATTCGCTAGATATTTTGTATTGGGGAATACGTGGCAACCTAACGTTGGCTTTCAATGTTATGACATACGGTGCTATCTCCAAACGACCTACATCATTAGAGCCATTAGCCCAAAGTATATCAGGAAGTGATGACAATTCAGTCGGAATATTGTCCTTTGACAAATACATTGGAGAAATGACTTTCTTACCTAAAGTAAGTTGTACTCCCAAGGGGGAACAGTACAAAGTCGCATATAACCTTTTTAGCAAATCCAAACCTAACAAATTTTCACCGCAGCCTGTTGTAAGAATGAGGGGTGCTTCTAATTCGCACGGGCCAATAGAAAGAGATATAGGACTGGAGATCGGGTTTCTAACAGGGGCGCCAGAGAAACCTACTGAAACGTTCATTTCGCCAGACAAAGGTGCGCCAGGAAGTTTCGAGTGCATGATAGAACTTTTTGTAGCACCAGTATCCAGCAGAAATGGCTCTGACACTCCTGAGGTAATTACCTTGACATAAGGTCCATTCTGATCTACTGGAACTGAAACAACTCCCTCTCTTTGTCCATGGCTGTCCTAGCAATCGTTACCCTCATTTTCGTGTTCGGTGTAATAGTCGTCAGCATAGTACTGAGCTGAAGTGTAAGACGCATTATTATGTTGGTCAAAGCTGTTCATCGAATTCTGAGGCGGAAAAGAAGTTGTATTCTAGGTTAAATTTCCACGGCCCCTACCTCTAGGGGCATGTTGAACACCTCTTCCCCTTACACCTGAAGCACCGCTCGAACGTCGCGCAAGAGCCGGACAATTACCTTTAAAGTGACCCTCTTCTTTGCAATACGCACATTGATTCGGGCCATAAGCAATACGCTGATGGGAAAACTCGTTTCCTTGCGCGTTTCTCGAATACTGCTGTTGTTGTTGGTAATTGGGCTGACTAGTCGTACGAGGCGGATAGGCTTGCTGGAGAAGAACTTTAGTTTTTAAATCTTTTGTCTTTTTGTCGACTTTATCTAGCTCGTCTTTGCGCCTATTTTCATAGTACTGGGCTGTAGCTAAAATTTGCGCTGACGTAGAGACAGCCCAAGCACTCTCTGAATCTTTCAGTTTATTACACAGTTCAGGGATTAAATTATGTACGAATTTGTCTACAAACAATCTTTGACCACCCTCGGTAGCCATATCCTGACCACTATGATCGGTGAAAGTCTCCTCAAATCTTGTGAAAAAGTCAGACACATTCTCATCTTTGTTCTGCTTGCACGCAGATAGCTTGTCCTAGTTTACGCGTACTTCAGGCATTATCGTTTTCATGTACACGATAATTCTACCGGGAAGTTCAGCTATTAACGGCTCGGGTTTAGAACCACCAATTTGTCTAGCATCTATAGCGGCAATGTTCGCCCATGAGTCACCTAGTTCTTGGTCATGGTTCGTATGACGTATTTTGCTCCATAGAGGATGTGGAACAACGTTCCCAAACAACATGTCGATATCCGCTAAATTCATTATACATGAGCTTGCAGTTTGTGATAACTCCTTATAATACCCAGTCGGGTTTTTACGAGGATCAGGCAGTGTCTGCTTGAGTGCTAAGACATCGGATCTTTTCCAGGGGACATGTACCCATACACGCTGGAAATGAGGCAGAATTGGTGGATTCGCATTCGCATCACCTTCCCTCCAAACCGGAGGAACCTCTCTCATGGGGTACTGTCTCGCTCTTTTCCCGCCTGGTGCATCGTCTTCGTGACATGATCTAGAGACGTTTCCCTTACTCCTATAAGAGAGCAATAACTCTATCGCTTTCTCAACATCTGCACCTATAATCATACCTTCATAGAACTTAAAGCGTGTACGCCATAGTTCGTTCATTGTGTATTTGGGATCATTTGTCTTCACATCTTCGCCCAGATATACACACATTTCTTCGAATACGTATCTCTGAGTGGGTGCATTCCATTGACGGAAAACTTCCATAACAGACTGAACATCATATCTAACAGTATCCGTAATCCATTTGCGTGCTAGTTCATTCAGCACTTTTCTTTCCTCGTAATCAGGCAGTTGACTACGTAACTGTCTATCTTCTGTTTTAGGGGTCGTTTTAGGCGACCCAAAGAAAGGTGAAAGCAGACCAGTCACGGTACCTGTCACTCTTTGTCTAATAGAAGGAGAACCTTGCGGAGGAGCAAGTGCATCGGAAAAAACAGGCTGAGGCAAAGAAGAAGTAGAGGCAATAGCAGAGGAAGTTGAAGTAGTAGCAGATGTAGTATCATAGACAATAGCTGGAGCTGTAGGCAGAGTCGTAGAAGCAGATGGAGTAGGTAGCAAAGATGGCGGCCCTTGAGAAGGCTGCGCCGGAGAAGTAGAAACCAGCTGAAGAGGAGCTGGCGTTCGTGCAAGAGCTAGGTTACGTGCGCCGGGGCGCGGTATAGTAAAATGCTTTGGCGTTGTAGTAGTGTCTAACGCATACGGTGGAGGTGAGCTTAATAAGTGGGACATTAATGGATCTTTCTCGGATCTCTCCTCTTGACCTTGTCCCTTATTTGGTAACATCGGGTAGCATTTATCTACTGCTATTTTCTTGCTCCTAAGTATTTGTTCGCTTTCTTGCTCTTCCTCGTTATCCCTGTATGCAACGGCAGCTTGCACCATTGACATACCTCTTTTATTCCTTTTTGCTAATTTTATTTCTTTCTGTTTG
This sequence comes from Lissotriton helveticus, assembly GCF_964261635.1. Classification (NCBI taxonomy): domain Eukaryota; kingdom Metazoa; phylum Chordata; class Amphibia; order Caudata; family Salamandridae; genus Lissotriton; species Lissotriton helveticus. The sequence continues at coordinate 1,029,338,101 of NC_136071.1, forward strand.
GCTTCTTTGCGCCATAAGCGGAAAGAGTCAAACATCGCCGGCCGGGCTTTTCTCTTAAATAATTTGACCTCTAGGTTATCTAATATTTCTGAGTCGAAACTACCATATTGGGGCCATTTTAAAACACCATCCTTGCGGGTTTATTTTATCCACACTTCATTATATGTGATAGGACCTACGCCGTGCTTTACATAGAGCTCATATGTTGGAGTTCCAATCGGAGGAACCGGACAGGAATCCTCTAATCGGGAGTCCTTACTATAACCAAGACAAAACAAGTTTCCAAGTCTGCTAAAACCAGGCATCTTTGCTCACTAGTCTAGCTTCAAACTTCAAAGGATTATCTGTTACGATATTTCTCGTGAATACACAAGTCCTTCGGCTTTGGGGCTTGCAAGTACCAAATCAAAGCGTATCTCAAGGATACCAAAAACTAAGGACAAACTAAGGACTGGGAGACGCTCCACTTATACTTAACTGAAGTATTTGAAGATCGGTGACGTCGCTAGAAGACTCGTCTATCGTTTCGCTCTACCAAGGATCACTGGGTCCAAAACAAGGCGATAGTCAGGGCAGCAGTCCTTCGTAGCCGTCGGGACGCGGGGAACCTCGCAGCAAAGACCTTCGGAACCACGTCGACATACAGGGGTCGCTGAAGTGGCTGGCCGTCCTCTGGAATTTTCACACGAAGCTCCTCACGAACATCTGGCTTGGACCGTCGCCGCTTGATACCGCCCCGAGTTGGGCGCCAACTGAGGTAACGGGTTTTTAGGAACCCGTTTGGTGCCAGGGGATAACACCCGAAGACCTCTGAGTTCTCCCTGTTCCGGACCACAGAAACACGGAGTCTTCTAGTCGCAGTCAGAGATCAAGTTTTATTGGCAGCTACCAAGTAACAGGTGTCCTAGAAGCACGACAAACACGGGTCATGTGTTCTCAGGAGACTGTTCGTTTTTACAGAACCAGCCTTCTCCTTATATACAGAAATAATAGCTGCAAGCAAGAATTCTTGAGTTTATGATATGGCTATACACATATTTCTACAATAATACAAAAGAGCGAAGTCATGTAGGCAAGCCCGTATTTTAGATGTCCAATTCGTGATAGATTACCTAGCCAGGCCCGGAACTCCCATCAGATATCGGTGAAGCCCCAATAAAAGAAGGCACCTCCTAGTCATAAAACTGGCCATAAACAGGGAGCGTGGACAGGTGTGTATGTGTGTAGAAAACATGATCTGTACGCGGTGAATGGTTTGTGGTATGTTGTGCATTGATGCTATCGTGTTTTGGCCACTGGGCGAGGAGCTGCCCAAACAGGTTTGGCTGGAGGCAAGGGAGTCAGTTGGGACAGGTCAGGGGGAGTCAGGGAAGGTGGACGTGTCCTTTTAGATCAAGCTTGACCTTTAATTGACTTATCATGAGGGCAAGACACAAGATGGATACCGTTCACAAAATGGAGTCTGAGGGGTCGGGACGGAAACTACGATTCAGGGGTGTTAGCATACCTCGTCATGACGAAAATGCATAGGAATGATGTCCTAATCATTATCGGTTCGTCGACACAAAATTCGTCATGGTACGTTGATGTTTCGGGACACGGGTATTGGACCTCGATACCGGGACAACGGTAGGGTCCAGAATTTCAGAACCACAGTAGTCCACATTTCTTCACGTACTTTATCATAGGTCCCTTTATCATCTGTCGGTAGTTCTTTGATCACTTTCCCAATTTCTTTGCCAACTAGATTGCGGAGTGCAATTAGTTTGTCCCTATCTCCGGCGACTTTCGACCCTTCTAGGTAATCTTCAAAGTCTTCAAGCCATTCCTGCTAGCGAGGACCCATACTTCCGCCCGCCACTAGTGTCAGTGGCTCCGGGGGGCGTAGATGAGAAACGATGGGCACAGCAGGAGCAACCACAGCCGCGGCTGCACCACCTCCATTTCGAGCGGGCGAGGTTGACATGTCTGGGCTGACGCGATATCACCACACTTGTGTTCTTTGGGGCGTTCACCCTGCCCTGCTCACTGCTTGTGTCAGCTATGGTCGCCGTTCTATCTCCTCCGGGTTTTTTTTTGCTCACTTTTGGCCTTTACTCGTGTTTGTTTGCTATTTTCTTGCCTTAACCAATGCTTGTTGGATTCTCGCCAGTGTTTGTTTGCAGTTATCAATGTTTGTTTTGCATGTACCAATGGTTATTTCTTGAATTCTGACACTGCCTGACCTTAAAATGGCCGCCTGCAATCCACACATGGAAAATGTCCCACTGGCTGCCTGACTTCAAAATGGCCGCCGTTACTGAACTCTCATCTCCCACGAGGTTTCATCTCCATTCATTCTCTCTTCAGGACTCACCGGCAGCTGGACTCGGGGGCAGCACTCTCCAGATCTCCAGACCTTTTCAGCACCTGCCACATTCAGGTCCCGCGCTCACTCGGCGACAACTTGCCGAACCTCAAGCATCGGGGGTGAGACTCCGATGTCGGGGCCCTCGAGCTCCGTCTACCTCCGCGCTCAATAGCGCTTGCCAGCAGGCCTTCTTGGGGGCAGTGTCCACCGCCAGGGGCAATCTTCTACGCTTTGGGGTGACAGGCAGAGTCGGAGTGGGCTCCCGACTTCTGCTTTTTCCGGCGCGTGCCAACTTGCACGCATCAGGCGTGAGTCGCGTTTTGGCGATCAGGCGCTTGTTCTCTCGGCTCCTCTTGGGCTCCCCACAGTCGCCTGACTTGGGAAGAGGGTCACCTGCTGCTGGCCTCTCGATTCAGGCGGCAGCCTCACTTTTTACAGCAGCACTTCTCTCTTCGGATCCTGCTCGGGAGGGGACGCTCCTGCAGGGTTCTGTGGTTGAGTTTACCACTCATCCCATCCTCGTCGCCAGTTGACGTGTCGTGACCCCAATAACGACATACACTTGCGATTACATTCAATGGAGCTTTATTCTATGCTTCCATGCATGTCCCAGTCCCTACTCTAACTGCCCTTTCCTGTTCATACTCCGCCTCTTCCCCCAGCCCCGATGCTCCTCCCATCCCAACTACTAGACTGCACAACATCACAGTACTGAGGCTGTTTTAGGGACTGGTACTAATTTGTTTGAAGAACAACATGCTGTTTAGAGCTAAGTGTGTCCTTGCTGTTCAAAATAACCCAGCAAATGCCAAGGCGCCGACCGGAGCACAACGGATTCGGCCGTGCCTTGCTTATGGCAGTGTGCCGGTCGCACCAGAGATGGCGGGGCTGGTGACGGAGGCAAATGTCGCTGCTGGCACCAGCCCTGACCTCGCCAAGTCATTGGCTGTTCTCTGGAGATGTCCCAGAAGTGCTTCAAGCACTTCCGGACCAGGAGGAGCTGGTTGGTGCAGGTTAACCCTAATGGGTCAGCGGAGCAGAGAGATAATCTCTTTTTGCACTGCTCACCACTCCTGAGACAGCGCCCTGGCCGCAGTCCCATCGGGGGCTTAGGGAAGTCTCTCCTTATCTTTTCTGTTTTGGTTGTTGGTTATTGTTGCTGCAGGTCGATAGGCTCCAGGAGGAGGATGAGCAGCAGGTGGAACATCGCATCGGCTGTTTCTGCTGGGGCCAGATAGGAGCCACAAATGCTTGAGTGTTTCACTTGCCTGACCTGCATTTTAGGTATTGCAGATTACCTCTTGCAAGGAGGCCCAGTTGAGGGGTGGGAGTGTTTTTAGGTGGTGGCATTTTGTTTTCCCCTGCTACAAATTGGTTTTTATTGCAGTGTGTATGGAGGGGAGCAGTGAAGCTTATACTTTTGTTTCAGATGTAGACAGAGCAGGCGCTAGAGCCGAAGGTGGATGCTGACATCTGGTTTTGAGGTAGTAGGAGCAGTGGATGTGTTTTTTAATTGGTGCTTCTTTGCTGGGTGAATAGATAGGGGTGCAGTGGTTTCTTTCCTAGATTAGGCATTGCACAGGAGAAGCCACGGCGCAGTGATTGGTTGTCCAGAGGGTCTTGCCATTTTTTAGACAGGTAGACAGCATTTTGGGCTGATTGTGTAGGCAGTGCATGGTGGGTGTCGCTTTTCAGTTGCTTATTTGGAGCAGAAAGTTTAGGAGGTGGGCAGGAAATGGCACCTAAGACACAGAAAGGGGAGAAGCGCACGCACATGGAAGAGCTGATGGAGGCAATGATACGCAGAATGGACAATATGGCCCAGTCCTTGGCAGAGTTGAGGAGCCGGATGGAAGGGCAGGAAGTGGCTGAGGAGATGCCTAGACGTGCTGGGTTACCCCCAAGAGCAGCATTACCGCCAGTGCCCAAGAAGGCTAGAGCCAAACAGGGTCAGACCTAAGGTCAGGGGCACCTGCGAGTTCCAAAGGTAGAGATTCTGGGGCCCTCAACCCCAGGCAGGAGGGTGCCTTCGGAGGGAGCAGGGCTCCAAGTGAGGTGCCAATGGGCAGACCGAATGTAGGGTGAGGACCTAATCAACCTGATTTAGTTGCCAGTTTAGCTGCTGTGCTGCAGTGGTTGTCGAAGTTCGGAACATGGGCCCCTAAGGCAGGAAATGGGGCCTTTTTGGCTGAGGGAGATGTTTTGGAGAAAGTTAGGAAGCTGGTGGCAAAGGTGGAGGGGTCGAGGCAGACAGGGGCCCAGCCTGTGGCTACGGGGGCAACAGTGGTTAGTAGCATAGCGGCTAACATGTCTGACCAGGCCTGCCCGCAGAAAGACAAGATTGCCCCTGAGGCTGGAATAGCCAGTACAGCATCGGAGGGAGCTCCCACCAAGAAGCAAAACGCGGCAGCCTCAGGAATGGCACAAGTGTTGCAAAGTTTAGGTTTGGTGGAGATACGGTAATGGCGGGTGCCTGGACAGGCACATTTCGCAGAAGGTGATAGAAAAGATTTGGAAAGGGGATTATGTGGATATGTTTGATTGGCTGCTAAACAAACTGGTAAGGGACGAGGTAAAAAGGTGCAAGGAGTGCGCGCATTCCAGGGAATGTGGCCACTGGCCTTACAAAAAGAAAATAGAGGAGACTCTGGTTAACTGGATAACAGGTTTCTCCAACTACCAAGAAATTATGGCAGAACGCTTCACTGGTTTGGGCGCCCAGATGGCATGTCATCAGAATAGGATTGCTTGGGCGCAGGTGGAGGGGTTGAGGCAGACAGGTACCCAGCCGGTGGCTGCGGGGACAACACTGATTAGTAGCATAGTAGCTAACACGTCTGACCAGGGCTGCCCGGAGAAAGACAAGAATGTCCCTGATGCTGGAATAGCCAGTACAGCAGCGGAGGGAGCTCCCACCAAGAAGCAAGACGCTGCAGCTTCTGGAATGGCACAAGTGTTGCCAAGTTTAGGTTTGGGGGCGATACGGTCACCACAGGAGCGTCTGGCAGGCACATTTCGCGTAAGGTGAAAGAAAAGATTTGGAAAGGGGAATATGTGGACATGTTTGATTTGCTGCTAAACAAGCCAGAAAGGGAGGAGGTAAAAAGGTGCAAGGAGTGAACGCACTCCAGGGAATGTGGCCACTGGCCTTACAAAAAGAAAATTGCGGAGACTTTGGTTAACTGGATAAAGGGTTTCTCCAACTACCAAGAAATTATGGCAGAACACTTCACTGGTTTGGGTACCCAGGTGGCATTTCATCAGAATAGGATTGCTTGTGCGCATGATGAATACAGGGATGGGTGCGTAGCTTGAGCGCCGATGTAAGGGGAAGCGAGACTCCGGGGCTCCTCCGCACTCGCCCCTCTCCGCCATATATCCTGCCCCCAAATTCGGACCCCCACTGTCTATCGGAGGGTCTGGGAGCATTGGGGGAGACGCTGGAGGCGCCGGGTGCCCCGAGACCATCGAAAACGACTTTTCTCCCCAAGCGAAACACCGGGAGCAGTGGGCTCCTAAGATGGCGGCCGGAGTCGCAGGTCGGGCTGCCTGACGAAGGTGGGCTGCCGAAGACGGAGGGCACACGGAGAAGACAGGAACCACCTACGCTGGAGCGGGGCGTCCTGTGAACTGCCTGAGGTGGGGAGCGCTGTCTGGAGTTGCGGTGTTGGAGCGACACGGGAGCGGCGGATTCGCGGGCTGCCTGACCCTAAGATGACGGCGCCCGCGTGATCACTACTGATTGGAGGCGTTGGAGGCGTTGGAGGGCCTGCTGATCTCCCCTGAGAGGGAACCGCCCTACAACTGGGGCGGGGGGTGCTGGAGATCCCTGTCCCTGGGGGACGTGACGGCCGGAGGCTGACTGCCGGGAGACCACCCCGAGGAGACGACGAGAGGGCTGGAGTGTGCCTTCGCGGAGCGCCCAAGTGACTCAGGCACTGCTCTGGTGAGCAATACATTGGGGTTCTGGTGGCCCGGCAACCGGCGGTGCCCGTTTTGACTGCCTCTCTTGAACCCCCCGGTGGAGAGGGGGACCGGGGCCCCAACCTCCTCCTCATCCGGGACTGTGGCATTGGCGGGGCCCATGATGGACCTGCAGAGGGAGGACCTGGGAATACAGGAAATTACCCCCTGAGCCAGAGCGAGATCCCTGCTACCTCCGGGCCGTCCACTCCACTTTCCTGCTGACCACTGCAGATGACCGCCTCGTGTTGGCCCTGAAGTCCTACCTGAAGACCCTAATCGGAGCGTCTTCCCTGCGCGGACCTTGCCCCTGCACCCACTGTCAGTGGAGTGGGTGTTCCCTGCCACGGGAGACGGAGGGGTGTGGGCCCAGCACTAGTGCCCCCCCTGTCGTGGCGACAGCGGACTAGCGGGACGAGAGCACTGAACCTGAGTGGGCGACGGCTGGCACTGACGCTTGGAGCGATCCCCGACTTAAGGCCGCAAGATGGTCCGGGGGACCAGAAAGAAGGGGTTTGACGTACTGAGGCTTGATGACCCGGGTCATTCCGTGGCGAGAAACGAAGCGGCGTCTGGCTCTGGGAGCTCGGCCCCGCCACAAGACCCCTCCCTGAGTGACATTATGCAGACCCATTGTGGCATCCCACGAGGCACTGGAGAAGCGGATAGACACCATTGGAACCGACCTGTCCCTCTTGAAGGATGACCACAGGAAGCTGAAGGAGCGCGTAACGACCTCAGAAGCGAGCATGAAGGACATCCCTGGCATGAAGGACATCCCAGCGAGGCCTGAAGGCCTCGCTGGCAGAAGTGGCGCAGAAGGTTCGGGTGCTGGAACTCAGGGCCGAGGACAGTGAAGGGCGCTCCAGACGTAACAACCTCCGCATAGTAGGTGTCCCGGAGAGGGAGGAGGGCCAGGATGCGGTGTCCTTCTTGGAGAATTGGCTGCGGACGGAGGTGGCGCCGGAGGGGCTCTCCCCATTTTTCACTCTGGAACGCGCCCACAGAGGACCGACGCGCCCGCCTAGAGCTGGGGGACTGCCTCGCCCGATGGTGGTGCGCCTTCTGCACTACCGGGATCGTGATCATAATCTTCAAGCGGCCAGAGGTCTGCCGAACCTGCGCATTGGTAACAGCAAGGTCATGATTTTCCCGGACTTTACCAGGGATGTCCAGCGACAACGAACATCCTTCCTAGCGGTCAAGCGCAAGCTGAGAACTATGCAACTGCCCTATGCTATGCTGTTCCCGGCCCGACTGATGGTCATTGCTGGAAGGAACACTCACTTCTTCCTCACACCGCAAGAGGCTATGACTGGATAGACACCAGGGGAGAAGCTGGTAGAGAAACCCCCGCTGCGACCACGCCTAGACTAAGCTCCACTGACTTGACCCCAGCGCGATGGCCTGGCTCCCCAACTGGGTGGCAAGAGGAGAGAAACAAGGCAGTGATGGCGGTGGCGGCCATCAGCCAGGGGGAGGTCAGCCCCTCCAGTAATGCTTCGGAGCGCTCACAGAATGCTGAGTTGAGTCCTGGCTCCAGTAGCGCTCATGGTCTTTCCGAGGCGGACCTACCGGATGTAACCCACAAACGGCAGATGGCATCTTTGGCTGAGGCGGCTGTGCGGACATTGAACACACTGTTGTACGGTACTGGGGCACGGGGGAGGCGGGGGCAGCTGCCTTCTGTCGATCATACTGGTGATGTCGAGGGGGTGAGTTATGGAAGGTCTTATGAATGTTTGGGAGAGGGGGGGAAGGCTCCGGATCTGACTGGCATTGACGTCCAGTACAGCCTAGCCTGCTTTGGTTGATTTACACTTACATTACAAGGTTTGGATGGGGTTACCACGTTGGTTATCTGTCCTGGGGAGAGGGAGTTGGGTAGGATTGTTAGGGTATGTTTATGGGGGATGGGGGGTGGGATCCGGGCGTGTCAGAGGTTCTTCTAAGGGACTGTGTGAACTACAGTGCGCTCTGCCATGGGACCCGACTTAGGCTACAAATGTCTCACGTGGAATGTGAGGGGGATGCATACCATGCATAGGCGCCACAAGATTCACTCATATTTAATTCGGCGGGGCATTCATATTGCCTTCCTCCAGGAAACGCATCTCTTAGCACAGGAAGGGAAGGCTTTGCAACAGAGATGGAGGTGGCAAGTCTACCACACTGATTACTCGGCCTACCCTAGGGGGGTGGTCATCTGGATAAGGGCGGGGGTACCCTTTCAATGCACACAACAGCTTATTGACCCGGAGGGAAGGTATGCTGTGGTGAGGGGCAAGCTGGATGGGAGGGACCTTACGTTGGGTTGCCTATATGCACTGAACGTGGAACAACCTGCCTTCTTCTCCTTGCTGTCCCGCACACTGGCCCCGTTTTTAGTGGGATCACTGCTCCTTGGGGGAGACTTTAATTGCGTGACTGACACTGCATTGGACCGCTCACATCCCCCTTTCCCAAATGCACCGGCGAGCAGACTGGCGCTTGCGCGTTCTGACTGGCAACGTCGTTGGGGGCTGATTGACTCATGGAGGGCCTATCACCCATTGGACAGGGACGACTCCTTTTTTTCCTCCCTTCATGAACTTCACGTCCGTATAGATGCCTTAGTGTGCTCCCCGGATGTGCATGGCGAGGTGTTCCATAGTGAATACCTCACGCGCACGATTTCCGACCATAACCCGTTACTGGTGCAGCTCCGATGGTCGCAGCGCCGCCCACGCATTCCCACCTGGAAATTATGCCCGGAGGCGCTCGACGATCAGGTCTTCCGGACCGCAACAGCCTCGAGAATAGAGACGTATTTTCAGATCAATGTGGGGACCGCGGGATCTGCGACGGTCGAATGGGACGCCTTCAAAACAGTGGTGCGGGGGCAATGCATTGCGACGGTGTCGGGGGCTCGGAAAACCTTGCTCAGTGACGTTAGCCGTGAGGATGAGAAGCTTCGCTCGCTGGAGAGGGAACGGCCTGAGCGACCGGACATTCAGGAGGCCATACTTGAGGCAAGGGAATTAGCGGCGGCGATGGTGGAGCGCCTCAGATGCTTCGACTACAAAGCCTTCCTCACACGCGCACATTCGGAGCGGGATAAAACGGGGGCGCTCTTGGCTTGGTTAGCCAATCCGGCTCGCCGAAGTTCGGTCATTCTTGAACTCAGAGACCATGCGGGAATAGCGCGGTTCGACCAACAGGGAATTAATGAATTATTCTATGACTATTACACAGAGCTATACCGTCGCCGAGTCCTTCCGTTGGAGATTGAGTTTCAGAACTTCCTGAAGGGTCTGGGTCTGCCGGAGCTGGACGATGAAGACGCAAAGTCCCTGGGGGACAAAATCGACGTTAGGGAAGTGAGAGTCGCCATCAAGAGTATGGCACGGAATAAAACACCGGGCTCCGATGGGCTACCGACGGAATTCTATCATGCCTACGCAGACCTCCTGGCGCCCCGACTAGCGTGGCTCTACAATGAGGCTAAACGGCTGGGCTGCTTGCCGAAGACCACTGGTGAGGCGCTAATTGTCCCGCTATTGAAACCAGGCAAGCAGCCTTGGGACAGATCAACGTACCGCCCGCTGTCCATGCTCAACCTGGACTACAAAATCTTGAGCAAAATCTTGGCGACGCGTCTACTTCCCCACATGTCCACACTGATCCACGTGGACCAATCTGGCTTCATCCCGACCCGTAACACCGCACTTAATATACGACGGCTGCTCCATGTTCTGGAGGCTGACACCTATGAGGTGGACGAGGCGGCGGTGTTTGCAATCGACATGGAGAAGGCCTTTGACAGCCTGGAATGGCCCTACCTTTTCCATGTCATTCGCTCAATGGGGCTGGGCAGGGATTTTGTGGATTGGACGGCACTTTTATACCGGAACGCTACGGCAAGGGTCAGAACGGGGGTGTAATATCTGAGGCTTGTGCCGTAGGGAGGGGCACTCGTCAGGGTTGCCCCCTCTCACCCCTACTGTTTGCCATAGCGATCGAACCTTTAGCGGCACGAGCTAGAATGGGACGGGCATATCAGGGGCTAGACGTTTATGGGCAGGTGCATCATATTGCATTATACGCCGATGACCTCCTTATGTTTTTGGCGGACTCTGCTGCCTCCCTGCGGGGAGCTAAATCCCTCCTTAAATCACTGAGCATGGTGTCTGGCCTCAGGGTGAACTGGGCGAAGTCTTACCTGTTCCCGGCTCGTGTGCGCAGAACATGCCCGCACTCAACGGAAGGAGTGACCTGGGAGGAGAGGAGGCTTCGTTACTTGGGTACTTCGATCTACCATACTAGCATAGACATTCTAGAAGGTAACATCGGGTCGGCGATCAGACTTACCAAAACAAACTTCGACTTCTGGAGTACGCTCCCCTTGTCTCTAGCGGGGAGGGTGGCGCTCCTTAAGATGGTAACTCTACCGAGACTGCTCTATTTTTTTCGAACTCTCCCGGTCTGGATCCCGGCGAGCTACTTTCGCCGCCTACGGACCATGGTGACCGTTTTTTGTGGGGCTCGGGTAGACGCCGAGTGGCACTTACCACGCTTCTAAGGCCTCGGGCTGAAGGGGGCTCGCGGTGCCGGACTACGAGATGTACTACCTGGCGGCCCAACTCCAATGGTTGACGCATTGGGCAGCGAGAGCCACGAGAGAAGAGAACGGATCTGGTGAACCAGAGGGGCCGGTGCAGGTAATATCCCGGATTATTCTGGGCCTCCAGATGGGGGACCTCCATCTCACCCAGGAATTCTTGACGGTTTGGAAGTGCTGGAAAAGGTATCTGCGGAGGGGTCACGTTGCGGTTCCGTATGCACCGGAGATCCCGCTCAAGCTCTGCAGGGTGCTCCCGCATGGGGGCAAATGGCACCGTTTAGAAAACTGGGAGCACCAGGGACTAGCGACCGTTGGCGATCTGTTTGAGGGCGGGGTGATGCTGCCTTTCAACCTCTTGAGGGATCACTTCGATCTTCCGGGGGGAGACTTCCTCCTTCATACTGACAGCGGCGATCTGCAAACATTGGAGGTCGGGTATGACGGAGCCGCCACTGTCCGCGGGCTGTCAATACGTGGTGATGGCCGTGGGGAAGGTTAAGGCTATTACGTGCCTCTATAAATGCATGACTGCGTGGCTTTGTCCCTGCTACTAGCTCTGAAGGCGAAATGGGAGGCGGATTTAGCGACCGAGATCCCCGAGACGGCGTGGTCTGGCATAGTAGAACAGGCCTGGAAAGGGACGCGCAACGCACGGTTTCAGCTGGTGCATTTTTACATCTTACACAGAGCATACCTGACCCCTGATAGGCTCCATAGATACTTCCCGACACACTCGGCGACCTGCCCACGCTGCCCGGCAGAGGTGGCTGATTTCCAACACATGTTCTGGTCCTGCCCGGCACTGGGCTCCTTTTGGCAGGGGGTAGTGGGGAGCCTGCGGGAGATCACTGAGAGGGATTTGCAACCCACAATGGCTCACTGTGTCCTACACTGGTTCCCACATACTTCTAAAAACAAAATCACTAGTAAGTTCCTAGACCTGGGTCTGCTCCTAGCGAAGCGAGCCATAACATCCCAATGGAAGGCGAATAGGGGTCCCACGGTGGAAAGGTGGCGGGCGGAGCTCACTAAATGGGCCCGCTGTGAGGGGGAGATACGTCTGCAGCTTGCTCTTAGGTCAGGCACTGATACTGCTCTGGAGAGGGCCCGGGCCTGGGAGTGATTGGTTCTTGAAACCGCGCTTTCGGCCTCTGACAACGAGGGCTCCCCTGCCAGTAGCCCTGCACCTTAGGCACCTTGGCCCAGGTTGGCGATCAGCCAGATTCTTTCCTTTGGATTACTCCACGTCCCACGTGCTGACAGAAATTTTCTATTGGGTACTCCTGATTGTCGGTCTCGGACCTGCACTGCCCGCGAGGGACCTTAGCTTGCTCTTGTGGAACTCTGACACGCCTGGGGGGGGAGGGAGCGGGAGGGAGGAGAAGGGGGGATAGCGGGGTGGTGGAGCTTGGGGTGGGAGGTGAAGGGGGGTTGTTTGATATTGTTAGGGGTTCCATCGGCCGGGTGCAGGGACACCAGGTAGTACGAAATGCAGCCTTGTATACTGCCTGAGAAACAGCTATATACGAAACTCAATGTATTCGCCAGCGACTAATGCTCTCCTGTATGTTGCCGCTCGACCTCTGGGATGTGAGCTAAATGGCCGTGTAAGACTTATTTTATTGGGAGCCTGTATTACGCGACTTCAAGATGCTGGCCTGTTTGGCGAATTGATTGTACACATGTTGATGCTGCAATAAAAATATATTTAAAAAAAGAAAAATTATGAATACAGGAGTGTGGGGTGGAAGGAATATGACAAGGAGTTTAGGTGGGCAAAGGCAACTGACCCGATTTAACATGAGACCAGACTGACCAAATTATGTGGTTACACCACATGAAACAAGTGCGCCAGGACACCACCCCGGGCAGTCCTTTTGGGCAGGCCCCTCTGGTAGCACGGAGGGAGGTAGAAAAATGGGGACATGCTGGGATTATAATAAGTGAACTTTCACCAGGCCGCCCGGGGCATGTAGGTTCAAGAATGCTTGCTCATTTTGCGGCCTCTCCTCTTACCCTCAATCAAAATGTTTTAAGAAAACAAAGGATAAAAGAGGGATGACTTGCTCCGGATCAAGGCTCCCTCTCTGGTGAATTTTATCAGCATCGATACCAAGGCTTAATAGATACAGTAGCCCAACCACAGGCCAAATTAAATTCTTCAAATCCCAGTACCTGGCTACCTGGGTTCCAGTGCCGAGAAGACGCCGAACGACTATTCCCCACGGATGTAGAACGGAAGGGAGAAAGGATCCCGCTTACCGATGGGGGCTTCGATCCTATGTTGAATGTTCTTCCTCTTGGATGGTATGGGAGGCAAAACTGGTTAAAGGCACTCAAAACACCGTGTTTTTGGCAGTGACGGTTAAAAATTTTGCCCTGAGGAAATTGCCTGATAAAAACCAAGGCAATGAAACATGTCGGCTGTAAGGAGGGTGTGAATCGATAGGTAGTATTCACATCTTGCTGTTTTATGTTTATGTGTTTACTGTCTGCAAAAATAGGAACGCGAGTAAAAGTTTTTTGTCCTGTTTGCACAGTAACGTTGTTGTTATATGTTGAACGTTGTTAGTCTTTGTCACATATAAGTTTGTGTTCATTGCACCATTCACTGTCCTTTTTGGGTTTCGGACACGTTTACGTTTAAGCTAGGTGGCACCGATGATGAGAACAGGGCCATCCTGGTGAGTACCAACCAGGGGTCCCATTGGTGGTGCGCCTGTGAGGTGCCACTTAGCTATTCACACATTTTTTCGTCGTCCGTTTTGGTGAATGTGAGTCCTGTGTTGTACTAAATGTGTAAATCAGAGTCTGGCTGCATTTTATTATGGCAATAGACTGGAACATCTTAACAACCTCTATAGTTAGAGGTGTGCTGGGGTTATTAATGTAGTACCAGTGATGTTCACAGACTTATAATTACATTGCCTTGGGAACTAGGACTTATAGTTTGTTGATGACTTTTTGAGTGGAGGGCGTCCTAGCTCTGTCTTTCACTCTTGACTCCCAGTGTATGTGTGTTACACCACATGAAACAAGTGCGCCAGGACACCACCCCCAGGCAGTCTTTTTGGGCAGGCCCCTCTGGTAGCACGGAGGGAGGTAGAAAAATGGGGACATGCTGGGATTATAATAAGTGAACCTGCACCAGGCCGCCCGGAGCATGTAGGTTCAAGAATGCTTGCTCATTTTGCGGCCTCTCCTCTTACCCTCAATCAAAATGTTTTAAGAAAACAAAGGATAAAAGAGGGAGGAAACAAGAGTGATGACTTGCTCCGGATCAAGGCTCCCTCTCTGGTGAATTTTATCAGCATCGATACCAAGGCTTAATAGATACAGTAGCCCAACCACAGGCCAAATTAAATTCTTCAGATCCCAGTACCTGGCTACCTGGGTGTTCCACACTGCAGGAATCATCAACCTGTAAGGTCTAACCGGGCAGTGGTGGTAGCAAAGATTGAGAAGGAAGTGAGATTAGGGGATGGTGGCTGGCCCCTCTGAAACAGCGCCATTGGAGGGTTTGTCTGCTCCCCACTGGGGCTGGTGTCCAAGAAGGACCCGGGTGAATTTTGCTTGATACTCAACTTGTCTGCTCCTAGTGGGGCAGTCATTGAATGATGCAATCAATAGCGCATTATGCTCTGTCAGGTACGCTTTCTTGATCATGCAATACAGATGCTCCAGGAGCTGGGGCCGGGTACACTGCAAGCAAAATCTGACATTGAGTAGGCGTCCCCCATACTCCCCGTGCACCTACAGGATTTTTTTTTTTTTGGGTTATAAACTTTTATTAACATTCAAGCAGTCATACACAGCAGTGTGCCTACAACCATATATGGCCGGCAGCGATACACATATATTGTCGTATTTGGAGGTACATGAGTCTCGAACCTAGAAAGTGCATTCAGGGTCAACCATCAGAGATGCAACACAGTAGCAATACATTTATATCAGACCTTAGCTGTAGGGAAGTAGCATAGGAGGGCTCGTTGATGATAAGACGTTACGCGGTGTAGTGTAATTGACAGATCATAGCAGCATAATGGAAATCAGGGGAGTAAAGCTAGTACACACCATTTGACCCATGAGGTGCTCCTATCCGGGGAGAGGTTACAAGGAGATGATACATTAGGGTGGCTAAGTCGCACGGCCTAGTATCCTGGCACTGGGTAGTTCTTAATAAGCAGCGATGTAGGCGGTCAGCACATCTTCGGAGATGTACGGTTATTCAATCAATACGCAGTTTCCAGAACGTATTCCCCACACCTGACATACCAATAACAGTGCAATTACCCCTCACTCCATCCCTTCCATCACAGTTCAAGAAATGGTATGTGAGATCAAGTCAGCTAAGTTGTCTGTGGTGTTTTGCCAGTGTCAGTGTCTCCCTCCCCTTGCGATGCTGTGGCGAGAAGGTAATTCTGTAGAGGACCCCATATGTCCGCCGGTCTCGAGTTTAGAGGCAACAGTTCCGAAAATACTCCATACTGTTCCTGACAGTATAACATGTCATGCAACCAATCTTTAAATTTAGGAGCTCGGCCTCGACCCCATCTACAGGCCAGGTGTCTCCTTGCCAATAGCAGTGCTACATTAGTATACTTCCTAACCGTCCGCGCTATCTGTGCAGTATAGCCTAGTAGGAACACCATCGGATCTAGGGTCATCGCAGCACCTATCATGTGGGAGACACCCTCGCAGATCCGCGACCAGTATTCCTGTACTTGCGAGCAGGTCCATGCTAAATGGAAGAAGTCCGCCCCTTCCTGTCCACATCGCTCACACCTATCCGAATCGGCTAGACCGAATCGAAACTTTCTAGCAGGAGTGTAGTATAACCTATGGAGGAACTTGTAATGTATGATTTTAAGGCGACAGCTAGACATTACCGCTCCCGCCAAGTCACAACAGTACTCCCATTGTGCCTCTGTGATATCTCTACCAAAATCCGATGTCCAATGCGCCCTAGCCGTACTCTCCACTACCGTTAGTTCCTCTCGTATGCACTTATATAATTTGGATACTAGATGTGCTCCATCAGAGCTGTTCAACACTATTGTAAGCGGGGCTACACTGGGGGGTTCATGAGGATAATCAGGTAATAAGGCTCTCAGGCCTTCTCTGAGCCGTAGGTAATAGAATAGCTCTAAAGGGTTATGTGCGCAGTCTCCGAAGAAATCATCTCGAGATCGGAACTTCCCATCGCGGAATAGATCCCCCACACACATATTTTTAACCTTCTACACATTCGTTGGAATCCTACCTCCTGAAGGAGCGTCATCTGTGGATGGTAGGATAGTGGCATACGAGCCGTATACAATAACGGGGTTTGTAGTCGTCTCCCTATTTTATGCCATGCCTCTATCGTACAGGACACTGTGTTAGAGTGCATCTCCAGTGCGGCTGTAGGGGCGTGCACCACTCCAACCAGTGGCAGCGGGTGTGCTATCCAGTCCTCCGCTGCCACCTGTGGCATGAAAGCAGTGGGCCGTAACCAATGATACAGGTAGTGCGCCTGAGCACTCAGATAGTATACCTCGAAGTCTGGGACATCGAAGCCACCCACCCTGTAGGGCTGTGTCATTACCGCCCAGCGGAGCCTAGCCTGCCTTCCCCCCCACACCAGTCGAATAAGTTTAGAGCGTAAGGATTTAAAAAAGAATGCGCCTGGGTGATAGGGAATATTGAGGAACAGATATAGGAAGCGTGGCAAGACCACCATTTTTATGAGGGAAATTCTCGCCGCCATGGACAGGGGTAATTTGGTCCAACGCGTCACTGAGTCCGTCAACTTGGTGATGGCTACTCCGTAGTTCATCCGTAATGTATCTCCCTTGTCTCTTGATATTTGTATCCCCAGGTAGCGCAGGTCCGAGGTACACCACTCGAGCGGGTAATCTAGTGGGAATTCGGAGACGGCCGGCGTCAGAGGGAAGAGTTGGGACTTGCTCCAGTTAATAGAGATACCGGAAAGGCCTCCGAAAGCAACGAACTCCCGCAGTAGCGCATTTAGATTAGACTGGGGATCCTTAACGTAAAGAGTGACATCGTCGGCGTACAACGAGATTGAGAGTTGGCGCTGAAAGCAATTGAGGGCGCTGGGTTTGTGGAGTTGTCGAATTCGACAGGCCAGCGGCTCTATCGCCACCGCGAAAAGTAATGGGGAGAGGGGGCATCCCTGCCGGGTCCCCCTTGTTATTGCGAAAGCGGTAGTCAGTTGACCATTCGCAAGCACTCTTGCAGTTGGGGACGTGTAGAGCAATTGTACCCAATCCACAAAGATAGGGGGAAACCCCATCCCCTGCAAAACCGCGAAGAGGAATTCCCACTCCACAGAATCAAATGCTTTTGAGGCATCCAAAAAAACCCCGGCAAGGGGGGTCTCAGGGTGAACAGTTTGAATCAGGGAGAAGACTGTGCGAAGGTTGTGTGAGGTTGATCTCGTGGGGACAAAACCGGACTGATCTGGCAAGATAATCGTGGTCATAAGTAAGGAGAGCCTGGTCGCGAGCACTTTCGCCAGAATTTTGGCGTCGCAGTTCAATAGCGACAGTGGACGATACGAGTCACATTGTGCGGCATTCTTCCCAGGCTTAAGTAATGATGTGATGATTACTTCTCGCATAGATCTCGGGAGCACTCCCACTTCCATTGCATCAGTAAATACCTCCCTTAGCACCGGTGCCATGATCTCCACGTAGCATTTATAAAACTCCGCGGGGAGACCATCATGACCCGGCGCTTTCCCGTTGCTCAATGACATAGTGGCATCCCGCACCTCATCCAGCTCAAGCGGTGCCCCCAGGAACTGTCTGTGGACATCGCTTATCCAGCAAAGTGCTATATCCCCCAGATAGCTATCCAGGTCAATCCCCCCAGCCGCTCTCGATGTATACAATTGTTTATAGTGTGCCTGGAGTGTGTTGAGAATACCAACATTATCTCTGTGTACCTCCCCATCTGCTGTGGTGAGCTCCAAGATAGTGTTCGAACCCCGTGCCATCCTCACTGCCATGGAAAGAGCTCTTCCCGGTCTCCCTCCCTCATTATAAGCACGGGCTCGCCAGTATTTCCCTTTGAATCGTACCTCTCTCTGCGCTTCCGCTTCGTACTCCGACAACTTAGTTCTGAATGCGCTCTGCGCCTCTCTATCAATCCCCTGTGACATGCAGTTCTCTAAAGCCCTCAGTGCCTCCTCCAACCTGCATAGTGTTCGCTGTATGTCCCTTAGTACCCCAGAGCTCTTAGCAATACACTACCCCCGCACCGTAACCTTAAATGCCTCCCACACTGTTTCTACACTATCCACCGTATCTTTGTTTCGGGGAAAGAAGTCTGCTATGTCGGTCCTAAGTTCTTCGCAGAAGACAGTATCGATCAGGATGCTGGGATGTAGTCACCATGGCGGGCGTGGTTTGTGAAAACCAGGCATATCTAAAGACATAAGAACAGGGCAGTGGTCGGAATGTGTTCTAGGTAAATGTTGAGAAATTAGAACGTTCGGGGCCAGATTCTGGGACACGAAGATGTAATCAATTCTAGCCCAGGTGCCCGTGTAGGATGTAAAGTGTGTGCCTTCCAGCAAATCAGGATGCAAATGCCTCCAACTATCAATCAACCCCCCCTCCTCAACTATCCCCTCGAGGGAATCTCTCGCCTTGATGTGGTATGTTGAGCATCCATCTGCTCTGTCCAAGCTCGGGTGTAAGGCTACATTAAAGTCTCCGCCCCAGATCAGATACCTGGAGCCCACATCCATTATACCTCCCCAGAGCGGGTGAAGAAGTGGGGGTCATCAACATTGGGAGCGTAACAATTGGCTATGGTAATCGTCTCCCCGCCCAATCTCCCCCATATAATGACATATCTTCCCTCTTTATCAGTTTGTTGCCCCTTCAGTGTGAATGGGAGAGCTCGGTGTATAAGAATGGCAGTGCCCCTAGCATATGAGGAGTAGTTTGAAAAAACCCTCTCGCCTGCCCATCTCGTGCCAAATGTAGAATCAGTTGACGGGGGAATATGAGTCTCCTGTAGCATAACCACCTGCACATTATGTCTATCCCAATACGCCAACAATTGTCTACGCTTACGTGCATCTTTCAGCCCTCGCACATTCCAGGATATAAAATTACATCGGTTAGCAGTCCCCGCACCTGTATCGGTATGTTCGGCTTCGCTTAAAAAAAAAGCGGTGCATCCTCCACCACCGCAACATATCACTAGCAATAACCCATCTCACGTTCCTCAAGTATATGACTGTGGCATTTGTCTTGTGTATCTCACCTTCATACAGTGCACGTACCAACCAAACATTCCCCCAGTCCCCCCCTCCTCCCACAGAGGCAACCCCAACTTGCCAGTGCCACTTCCCTCCCTTCCCCACCCCAACTCCCTCGACAACCAGGGATGAGAACCCTCCCTTCTACAACAACAATAACAGCATGGGTAATACCCGTTAGGGACCATTCTAGGTGGCGACACAACAACCCCTCTTCTCCTTCAGCTGCCAATGGCAGACCATCCCTAGCTAGAGGGAGAGAGGGGGGTACCTGGCGACGCAGTTCAGCTTGAGCGTTTCTCAGGTCGTAGCCTTCGCTCATCTTGTAGGTAAGGGGGAAATGGAAGGCCGCAACCATAGCCCCCACCACCCTGTGAACCCCACATCAGTACTCACATACAGGAACCATAGCGATATCTAATGGTGTAATATCAGTGGGGTCATTGTTCATCCTCTTCCAGCTGTTCGTTCCTGCGATCAAGTTCATCCGCCTCCTCTCTATGCTGGTGCGCTGAGCGCTTTACTTGCTTAATGAAGTCCTCAACTTGTTGTGGTTTCGTGAAGAACTTTTGGCGCGCTTGATATGTGATTCGCAGTCTAGCCGGATAAAGTAACGCGTAGTCAATTTGCACGAAGCTTTGCTTTAACATCCAAAAACTTGCGCCGTTCTTCCTGTACCATGGGCGTGAAGTCAGGATAGATTGTGAATTCGTTACCATCACAGACGAGTTTGTTGGAGGAGCGAGCTGCCCGTAACGCCGCGTCTCTATCCCTATAGTTTAACAGACGGGCTATGATAGGCCTCGGCTTCATGCCCGGTGTGGGTACCGGCCCCAGAGACCTGTGCGCTCTTTCCACTATGAACTGGGGGGAGAATGCCTCCGATCCCACAGCAGTCATCAATAGTCGTACCACATATTCCTCCATTTTACCCACATTGGTGGACTCCGGAATACCTACTATGCGTATGTTATTACGCCAGCTTCTCGCTTCCAAATCCTCATTCTTAGCCGCTATGGTGCGCAATAAGTTATCCATCCATGCAAGGCGTGTTGTATGCTGTCCAGGGGTGTCCTCGACGTCCGACACCCGCTGTTCCACCTCCTTCAACCTCCCCTCGTGGACCTCCAATTTGTGGACTACCGCATCCATACGGGACGACATTCTGTCCACCTTGTCCGCGATAGTCGCGAATCCCTGGCGCATCTCACGAAGGAGTTCCTGGGTATCCGTGGAGGTAGTCGCCTGGTTATCAGAGGGGTTGTTAGCCTCTATCTGTTTCTGAGGTTCCGGGATGGTGCGATTCGTCTTCTTTGCGGCATCAAACGTGAGCTTCGGTTGCCGCGTGTCGGGCCGACCCATCTTAGCAGTTCAGTAGTGGCGGGTGAACCAGATTGTGAAATGGACGACAGCAAGGGTCGTTTCGCCTGTGTAATCCCACTGTCCAGCAAATCCTACCGTGAAGTTCTCACCGTCTAGTCGTACTCCGGTATGGGGCAGCACCTGCGCAAGTGAGGGGGGGGGGTGCGGCCGGCTGGTACGGGCGGACGTTTGTCGCCGCTCCTGGGCCCAACTCACCCCTCGGTGTTAGACCTGGCAGTCTTCCGGGAATACAGCGTTGCAGCCGTCCCTCCGTACAATTCCTATGAGCACTCCACAAAAGTTTCAGCTGTCGTAGGGCAGATGCTTGTCATGCAGGAGCGTATGCCAGGCGGGGGTATGAGGTAGATTCCCCAGACGGATTGTATAAATGTAGGCGCAGGATCTCCAGGACTGAGGGAGCAGGCACCGCAGTTATGTGATGCGTCTAAGCACCCCCCAGTCACATACGCCTCCAATAATGATGCAGTCCAGTACCCCCGTAGCGATCAGTGTAGTGTGCGTACGTCCCACGTAGTGCCAGGTTGGGAGGGTTATGCTACTATTATTGCCTGCAGCCCCCGGTCCTCAGTCAGCAGCCCTCGCCCTCCAGTGCATACAAGCAGGCGTAGGATGAGGTTCAATGGACGGAACGGCGGGTGTCCCTGCCGGTGGCAATGCCGCCAGTAATCTCCACTATTGTGCAATGGATGTGTCCAGCGGGGTGGCCTAGGCACCGAAGGCAAGGAGAGCGGGGCCTCCGGTGGGTCCAATGGCAACAGGGCTCCTTCCCCGAAATGGCCGTCACTCTCGATAGGGGGATAGCAGGGCAGCGATCGCGCTCCGCAGAACCAGGCTGAGGCGGGCCAGCAGAGAGGCAAGCAAAGCAGTCAAAGTACCTCGGTGAATAGGAGGGCCAAGGTATCGCCTTCTCCGCAGTCAGTGCTCTCCCGTGAGGTGAAGACCGGGTCCGCTGTCTTTCGCCGCCGTTTTTCTGCGGCCCTCCGATGATTTCGCGCCTTTCAGGGCCCAGTTAGTGTCTGCAAATCCCCGACCTCGCGTCCGCAGGCAAGCCGGACGGGCGTGCTGGAGCCTCCGGCAGTAAACGTCGCTGAGCACAAGGCTGCTTCTACCGGCCTCATACAGCAGCTGATCTGCTCCAAATTTTCACCGGAGCTGCTGTGAGGTCCCCTGAGCAGGTGAGGGCGATTTCAGCCCGATCAGTTGCCGATAACAGGATCCATTATCGGATTATTGTCGCCAGGATGTGAGAGCCTTACTAAGAGGCTTCCATTCACAAGTGCGCCACCTAGCGCCCCTCGCACCTACAGGATTTTCATTTGCTGGGGTTTCAGTTCGAGGGGAAATACTACATAGACAATCAATCAATCAATCAATAGAATTTGTATACCACGCTACTCACCCGTTAGGGTCTCAAGGCGCTGAGGGGGGGGGATGCTACTCCTCGAACAGCCAGGTCTTGAGTTGTTTCCTGAAGGAGAGATGATCCAGGGTCAGCCGTAGGTGAGTGGGGAGGGAGTTGCATGTCTTGGCTGCCAGGTAGAAGAAGGATCTTCCTCCGATGGTGGATTTGCGGATTCGTGGGACAGAGGCGAGGGCGAGGCTGGCGGAGCAGAGCTGGCGGGTGGGTGTGTAGAATGTGAGTCGGCTGTTGAGGTACTTCAGGCCCGTGTCGTGGAGAGCCTTGTGTGTGTGGGTGAGGAGTCTGAACGTGATCCTCTTGTTGACGGGGAGCCAGTGCAGGTCCCTCAGGTGGGCCGAGATGTGGCTGCGGCGAGGGACGTCCAGGATGTGTCGTGCCGAGGCATTCTGAATGCGCTGGAGTCTTTTCTGGAGTTTGGCTGTGGTTCCAGCGTAGAGGGTGTTCCCGTAGTCCAGACGGCTGGTAACGAGGGCCTGGGTGACCGTCTTCCTGGTTTTGGTGGGGATCCATCGGAAGATCTTTCGGAGCATGCTCAGGGTGTTGAAGCAGGATGACGAGACGGCGATGACTTGCTTGGTCATCGTGAGAGAGGAGTCCAGGATGAAGCCCAGGTTGCGTGCGTGGTCCATTGGCTTTGGTGCGGTGCCCAGGGGGCCACCAGGAGTCGTCCCAGGCGGAGGGAGATGGTCCGTGGATGAGGACTTCCGTCTTGTCTGAGTTCAGTTTCAGACGGCTGAGCTTCATCCATTCCGCGACATCTTTCATTCCTTCCTGGAGGTTGGCTTTGGTGGTGGTCGTTGGTGAGGGAGAGGATCAGCTGCGGGTCGTCGGCGTAGGAGATGATGTTGAGGTTGTGTTGGCGTGCGATGGCTGCAAGAGGGCTCATGTAGACATTGAAGAGGGTGGGGCTGAGTGAGGATCCTTGCGGAACACCGCAGATGACTTCGGTGGCCAAGAATCGGAACAGGGGGAGGCGGACTCTCTGGGTTCTTCCGTCGAGGAACGAGATGATCCACTTCAGGGCCGCTCCTTAGATTCCGGTGTTGCTGAGGCGCTGTATCAGGGTGCGGTGGCATACAGTGTTGAAGGCTGCTGAGAGGTCCAGGAGGATGAGGGCAGCAGTTTCTCCGTTGTCGATCATGGACCTGATGTCGTCGGTGGCTGCGATGAGGGCGGTCTTGGTGCTGTGGTTTGCTCGGAACCCGGACTGTGAGGGGTCGAGGGATCCATTGGTCTCAAGGAAGGCGGAGAGTTGTCTGTTGACGGTCTTTTCGGTGACTTTGGCTGGAAAGGGGAGGAGCGAGATGGGGTGGAAGTTCATGAGGCCCGTGGGGTCCGCGGTGGGTTTCTTCAGGAGGGCGTTCAGTTCGGCATGTTTCCAAGTCTCCGGGAAGGTGGCGGATGCGAAGGAGCTGTTGATGATGTTCCGGAGTTGGGGTGCGATGATGGAGTCGGCTTTGTTGAAGATGTGGTGTGGACAAGGGTCGGTGGGGGAGCCGGAGTGGATGGTGTTCATCAGGCGGGTGGTGTCTTCAGTGCTGACCGGGGTCCAGGTGCATAGGGTGGTGGTCGGGGGCGTTGGTTCGGTGGTTGGGTCCGTGGTCTGTGCGCCGAAGCTGTTGTGTATGTCGGCGATCTTGCGGTGGAAGAACGAGGCGAGTGAGTCGCAGAGGTCTTGCGAAGGTGTGATGTCGTTGTTGCAGGCGCTGGGGTTGGAGAGCTCTTTAACGATGCTGAAGAGTTCCTTGCTGTTGTGGGTGTTGTTATCCAGACGTTCTATGAATGTTGTCTTCGTGGCGGTGCGGATCAGCTGGTGGTGTTTGCGGGTGGCGTTCATGAGGGCGGTTATGTGTTCTGCTGTCTGGTCGCGGCGCCAGGCTTTCTCGAGGGCGCGGCAGGTTTTCTTGGAGTTTTTGAGTTTGTTGGTAAACCACGAGGCTTTCCTGCTGCCGGGTCTGCTGGGAGGATTCTTCAGTGGTGCGAGTTTGTCGGCGCAGTTGATGAGCCACTGTGTGAGGTTGCGGGCTGCTTCGTTGGGGTCCGTCGTGTTGGTGGGCGGGTTCTGGCTGAGGGTGGTGGTGAGCTGGCCCGCGGTGATCTTACTCCAGTTTCTGCGGGGAACCTGTTGCGGGTGGTGGTGGGTCATGGTTCTCCTGAAGCTGAAGTGGACGCAGCTGTGGTCTGTCCAGTGTAGTCCGGTTGAGTGGCTGAAGGAGATGTACTTGCTGGAGGAGAAGATGGGGTCAAGCGTGTGGCCGGCGTAGTGGGTGGGGGTGTTCACCAGTTGCTTGAGTCCGAGGTTGGCGAGGTTATCCAGCAGGGCGGCGGTTTTGCAGTCCTTGTTGTTCTCCAGGTGGAAGTTTAGGTCCCCTAGGAGGATGTAATCTGTGGAGGTGAGGGCGTGAGGACTGATGAAGTCGGCGATGGCTTCGCTGAATTGTGTGTGTGGTCCCGGGGGTCTGTAGATGAGGGTGCTTCTGAGGGTGGTCTTGGGGTCGGTGTGTATCTGGAAGTGGAGGTGCTCGGCGGCGGTGAGGGTGTCGTCGGAGTTGGTCATGATGCGGATGGTGTTTCTGTGGACGATGGCGATGCCTCCTCCGGTTTGGTTGACGTGGTCCCTCCGGGTGATCTTGTAGCCCTTCGGGATGGCTATGGCGATGTCGGGGGCTGAGGAGGCGTTCATCCATGTTTCTGTGAGGAAGGTGACATCTGGTGATGTTGAGTCGAGGAGGTTCCAGAGTTCGACGGCGTGCCTATGGACAGAGCGGCTGTTGAGCAGGATGCACTTGAGGTTGTTGTTGCTGGGGCTCGGCGTGGCGGGTGCGGTGCAGGTTTGGAGGCAGGTGAATTTGCAGGCTTGGCAGGTGAAGGGTCCATGGGTGCATTTCGGGGTGGCTCAGTAGCAGGCGGGGTTCCGGCCGGCAATGAGTGCGTGGAGGGTTGCGGCGTCGATAGTCCTTCGGGTGGGCTGGCATCGTCGAGGACCAGGGGTTCTGGCGCTGGGCGCGGTCCAGACACGGACGGGCGCAGACGGGCTTGCTTTTGGTGCGCTTTCGGTCGCCATAAGAGGGGAGGAAGAGGAGGAGGGGTCAGCTGGGAGGCGGGAGGGAATAGCCAATGGGTGCCGGGGGGGGGGGCGGGGCCGCACGGGAGGCAGCGGCGGGAAGACGGAGGGAGCGGGAGGAGAAGACTTCCGGCAATCACAGGCACACTAAAAACACACTAGGGGTACAGAAGGAGGACAGGTGCATGCCCATGAATTGCTCAGTCTCCTGCTCATACTTTGAGAAGTTCCATTATTTTCTTGAATGGGTTTTCAGGCAGGAGATGGGCCATCAGTGGGTTCTGCATTACTTTTTCTTGGAGCACCAGGTTCACCAGAGTGTGGGCAGGGCAGTGCAGTCATTCTGTGTGCAGACAGGCGA
The DNA here is from genome assembly GCF_964261635.1 of Lissotriton helveticus. Taxonomy (NCBI): domain Eukaryota; kingdom Metazoa; phylum Chordata; class Amphibia; order Caudata; family Salamandridae; genus Lissotriton; species Lissotriton helveticus. The sequence goes on from NC_136071.1 coordinate 1,029,363,523, forward strand.
ATTTGGAGTCCCTATAGCGCCAGGTGAAACTGTGGGGCCGTTGACGGCAATTAAATTCCTAGGTATTGATTTAGACTCGGTCAATGCGGTGTCCCGGCTCCCGCAGGGGAAGGTAGCTGCTTTCTCCCCTGCCCTGCATGAGTAAGGATATGGTCACCTTGGACCAGCTACAAAAAACTGTAGGGCAGCCCAACTTTGCGCTAAAAATCATTCCCATGACCCGCCCATTTTTGCGTTCTGTAGCATAAAGAATGTTGGGTCTAAGGGAAAAGCACCACCACACCCGGTTCTCTAGTCAGATCCACCAGGACATGCGTATTTGGATGGCAGTCCAGCAGGATTTCAATGGCACTGTGGTGTGGTCCAGTCCCCCCAAGTCCAGTGAGAAGCTGGGCCTGATGACAGATGCTGCAGGAAGTGAGGGGTTCGGTGCTATCCTGGGTCCGGCATGGTCCATGCAGCATTGGCCACCAGAAAAGTAAAAAATGACAGCAGCTCTGGCGTGAAGTGTTGTCGCACGGACAAGGAGTTTCTGATCTTGTTTTCAGATTTGGAAATGCCACAAGGTGATGAACAATACCCAGTCTAACTCGGGTTAGCACAAATTGATGGGAAGGACGAGACACATTCGCAAGATAGGTTTGAAGCCCCGGGGGTAAGTTCAGTTCCTTATAGAACCTCACGGTGGCTAACTTACCATAAACCTTATCTCGCTCGTTCTTTTTAAAGTTAATAAATGTTTGTTTGATTTCCTTTTTGGGGATTGCTACTGCCTGTTCGGGGTCTGAGAGAACATCAATTTCAAATAAGGTTTTATACCAGAAATGAATGTATTTCAACCACTGTATTCGTGATGAGTAATCCAGTCCTATACAGTCAAGGATAATTTCTTGAGTGAATCGAGTCTCTGGCTTAGCCCAAATAGAACGCCACAGTAAGAGTGGCCGAACGGCTGCTAAGTCAGAGATATACTCGATCCCAACCTCATCATGGATTAATTGAACAGAGGCAGAAGGGGGGACACATAGCAGTCTCTTTAAAAACTTGTTTTCGTCTTTTTGGAGCAAAGGGCCTTCGGTATGTCCCCACACGCCCGCCCCATACAATGCTGAGGAAACACAACGGATATTATATATATTAATCATATCTGGGATACTTCTCGATCCAAGTTTGGATGCAAAACGGAATATGCCATTGGTGGAACGCAGCATCTTCAATCTGATGTTATCAAACTCGGGTGACCATGACCCGTCGTTAGTATATGTAATTCCCAAATAACAAAAAGATTTAACATGTGTCATTTTATTGCTATCCAAATAAAAGTTATGCTTCAGTTTATTTACGGCCTGCCCGCACGACATTACATAGGTCTTAGAGTTATTCACACGGAGCCTCCTGTTTTGAATAAACACCAAGAAGCTATCAATTAGTCGCTGTAGCCCAAGCTGAGTGCGGGATAAAAGAACGGCATCGTCCGCATATAATAAAATTGGGACAGGTTTACCTCCTATCAGGGGGGCATCTGCTGGAATATCGGCCAAGTTGCGATCGATACAATTAATAAAAAGGGAAAATAAAAGAGGGGCCAATACGCATCCTTGGCGAATTCCCCTAGACACTTTGAGGAACGGTGTACATTCGCCTAGGGTACCATAGCGAACCTTACAGGAGAGTTTCTCATAGAGTCTGGCCAGAAAGTGAACAATTTCCTTCGGTGCCCCCGACTCTAACAAAACCTCCCAAAGAATGGCATGATCAACTAAATCGAACGCGCTGCTTAAGTCAGCAAAACATAAAAAAAGATTGCCCTTTTTAACTACGGTATATTTGTTAAAAATGAGGTCCAAATTTATGCATTGCTCTAGAGTGCCCATGCCTTTCCTAAAGCCATATTGCACTTTTGTTAAAATATTCGAATCTGTTGCCCAGGTTTCAAGCCTTTTGAGCAGAATTCTACTCATGACCTTTACCGAGGCATCCAGCAAAGAAATAGGACGGTAGTTGGAAGCCTCAGATTTGCTGCCTTTTTTAAATAAGGGGATAATAACTGATTGGCCCCAGGAGGGGGGATGTTACCTTCTGCCGCACAGTTAAACGTCCTTACCAAGATAGGAGCCCACAAGTTCGGTTCAGCTTTTAATAGATCGATGGGGACCAATCAGTCATCTTTGGTCCGACAACATGTCAGTGGTGGAGTGCATTAACCAGCAGTCAATTAAATGAAAAATAATACTGAGGCTGTTGAAAGAGATACTGCTGCAAGCATGAAATTGAATGTGTTGTTTCGATCCAAGCATTCCCTGGGGTGATGAATATTGCTGCTGATGCTCTTTCTTGTTTCAAGATGCAGGGTTCAGGTCACACCACCTGGAAGCAGCGGGATACCCAACACCCATTTACAGACCATCTATGGCAACTTGGTGTGCTGACCTATCAGACCTCGTAGCAGCCAGCCTAGCACTCAGGATGAGGCGGTCCTACGAGGGGACATTTAGCGCCTATTGTACTTTCGTTGGGGAAGCTTGGGAAGAGGTGTGGCATGAATCCTCCACTATCCTATCATTCTTGAGGGCATTAAGAAATAGGGACGTTCTGCAGCATGTGCACATTACCATATGGTGACAATTTACTTCTTTGCAAAAATGTGGGCTACCAGGATCCAAGCAGCACTTTCATAGTGCAGCGGACTTTGAAGGGATTGTAGTGTAGTTCCTATATTCCCAATAGGCTCTGCGCTTTGGAATAATATCTTCAATAGTATAGACGTAGGACAGAGGTTAACTAGGTCTTCTACTGACGATATTAGACTTAGGTTTTGTGTGCCAGCTAGCTCAGAGTTCACTAGAAACTTTCTCGAATAGGCGAGGAGGAGTTTAACCTCCCTGGATAGACAAGAAGGGATTTCGTTTCTGACAACCATAGAACATGACAACTTTGCTCTCCCTGATCAAGAGTATATCTCTAGAGTCGTGTGAAAACAAAAGACAGCTATTTTACTCAGTCAATATGTGCATACTTAGTTTCACCAGATTGTAGAGAAAAGAAGAGACGGGCGTTTTCAATAAAAGATGTTATTTATTGATCAGTCTCTTTTCTCATACAAGAGAAATGAATCGCTACAATTGTAATACTGATGGTTAAGTAAAATGCATATAGTAAAAGCAGGATTATAAAATAATACTGTAAAAGCATTTATATGGTTTCTTAGCCATATGTTACTTTAAAATGGATAAAAGATATACATACATATATACATTGACTAATCGTACTCAACTGGTGCTTCTAACTATGCCTACCCCGGTGTACCTGACCTAAGCCTAATACATGGGAGGGAGTAAGTAAGTAGCAGTTTAAGTTAAGTTTGTTTTGCCAAGAGTCTGACTCAAGAATTCTCTGTAAGGGGTTAGTCAGTTCAGTGCCTGGGATTTAGAAGGCAGGAGGGCTGGTATCTCTTTCTCAGGACTCGGTATCCTAGTTAAGCGCGAGGGAAAGCTGGAAACGCTGGAGGCTGGATTCCTCAGCAAGAGGAAAGGCAGCGTTTTTCCTCAGCGCGTCAAGAAGGGAGGGGCAGCGTCCGTGGGCTCTCACATCAGCTGGGCTCTCCGGCAAGTAGTCGCTGCTCCAAGCTCATCACCACCGTGTCTTTACTTAGGGCAGTGTCGGTATATTTATACCTGAGAGGTGCCGGGTTTGACGTAAGGATGGACATAAGACGTCAATAAGGATGTCATTAAGAACTGGTCGTTCTTACATTCTTTACAGGAGTTCTCGAACGAAATCAAAACAATAGCAGCGGGGATTTCCCAGGTTTGCTGGAGGCTTGGTTTGTTTAGAGAACTCGGTGTGCTTTCTAGGGGGCTGGAGGAATAGTGCTTGCTTAATGTGACAGCATGCGCTATGACAAATTTATGAAACGGGTTTCTGTGCCGTTGTATGGATATTAGTGATTTATAACCGGACAAGGGTCAGAAATTGGAGTATCGATACAGGTTCCTAGATAAACACACTACACCCACTCCACGAATTCATGTCCATATTTACTAACTTAATCAATAGTAAACATAACTTAATAGTGCATGTGTATACCGAACCATCCCAAAATACATTTTTTGCATTTGAAAATAGGCATATTCGAAATACACGAAAATGAGTATAGGTACTGTATGCATTCAAGCAGTGTAATCATTCAAAAAGGGATGCACAATTTATCTCAGCATGAATGATTTGCGAAAATAACACATGAAATGGCTCTTAATACAGAAGAAAAAAGCGGGAGACCACTCCATCACATATAAACACAAGGATGTATGACGTTACAACGCATACTTTTACAACGCCTACCATTACCACGCAATTTTTACAACGCAGGATCCATTACAACAAAGTACCATTACAACGCATGCATTTACAACGCAGATACCTTTACAACGCATACCATTACAACGTAAGTATTGGTAAGTTTATAATATTTTTTTAAATGTAAATTAATTAAAATTAATATAATTTAATTTTATTTAATTTAATTTAAATAATTTTATTTAATTTAATGTATTTAATTTAATTTAATTTAATTTAATCAATTTAATTTAATGTAATTTGAATTTAATTGTATTTAATTTTTACCTTGTACCCCTTTACCCAAAAACCCAAAACTGACCCTGAACCCTAAAAATACCCCTTTACCCAAAAACCCAAAACTGACCCTGAACCTAAAAATACCCCTTTACCCAAAAACCCAAAACTGACCTTGAACCCTAAAAATACCCCTTTACCCAAAAACCCAAAACTGACCCTGAACCCTAAAAATACCCCTTTACCCAAAAACCCAAAACTGACCCTGAACTCTAAAAATACCCTTTACCCAAAAACCCAAAACTGACCCTGAACCCTAAAAATACCCCTTTACCCAAAAACCCAAAACTAACTTTGAACCCTAAAAATACCCCTTTACCCAAAAACCTAAAACTGACCCTGAACCCTAAAAATATCCCTTTACCCAAAAACCCAAAACTGACCCTGAACCCTAAAAATACCCCTTTACCCAAAAACCCAAAACTGACCCTGAACCCTAAAAATACCCCTTTACCCAAAAACCCCAAACTCACCCTGAACCCTAAAAATACCCCTTTACCCAAAAACCCAAAACTGACCCTGAACCCTAAAAATACCCCTTTACCCAAAAACCTAAAACTGACCCTGAACCCTAAAAATACCCCTTTACCCAAAAACCTAAAACTGACCTTGAACCCTAAAAATACCCCTTTACCCAAAAACCCAAAACTGACCCTGAACCCTAAAAATACCCTTTTATCCAAAAACCCAAAACTGACCCTGAACCCTAAAAATACCCCTTTACCCAAAAACCCAAACTTATAATATTTTTGATAAAATTACATACTTACCAATACTTACGTTGTAATGGTATGCGTTGTAAAGGTACCTGCGTTGTAAATACATGCGTTGTAATGGTACTTCGTTGTAATGGATCCTGCGTTGTAAAAATTGCGTGGTAATGGTAGGTCGTTGTAAAAGTTGCATTGTAAAGGTTGTATACCAAACACAATTACTTGTAAATACGCTAGAGGCTGAGGTAATGTATTGTCTCTAGAGTTCCTAAAAATAGAAGCTCTGTTCTCTAAGAATAGTTTTACTTTAAGCAGAAGATAAGTGCCAAAAAGTAAATATTTTGGATTTGGGAAAAAAGTTTTCGTTTTCAGGAGAAGAAGAAAAACATTGTCAGTAGCTTTGTTTTTAAAGCCGACGGCCAAATTCAGAGTTCAGGGAACGCTGTGTGCACGTTTGCTTATAGTCACTCTCTCTGTTCTGGTGAAAACATCACTTCAGACAGATTTTCAAAAAAACAGTTTACTGCCTCAGGTGAAAGTTTGACCAAGTTGGAAAATGTCGCTATCGTGCAGTTGTGCACATGTTCGCTTTCAGTGATGTTTTGATCAGCATTGCTTACAGAAGGCCGTACCTGGTTGATGCTGCTTTCATCCTGTACTTCACTACCATTCAATCGTAGTGGTGAAGTCTCCACGAATGCCGTCATCAGGATAGGTAGCCGCTGGGGACAGCACAATGCATGAGCCTTTACTGGACCCAACAAAGTATCTGCATCCAATGGTACTTCTGATTGTAGTGTAAGACATGTGTCCAACACGCATTCCTCGCCGCATAGCATGCATCTCAATACAGGTAAGACACAATTCTGCCATATGGGTCTGAACGAAAGAAACCAGGTCATATTCAGATCTCTTAGCCGGGCTAATCCAAGGACTTTAGTTATGCGGTCCCGATAGCGTATAGCTAGGATCATTTCTTCCATTGTTGCTGGAGTCTTGTCTGTGACATGGCTTGCCATAACGAAGCAGGAGTAGCAAAAATAAGATGCCTGCTACGAGTCCCAACAGGAGTGGAAGTCCGCCAAAGACAGAATGGACGAAATCGGGAAATATTCCCAGGACTGCTTTGAATGGAGTTAACAGTCCCGAAAAAACGGTCTTAAATACACTCGCGATACCATTTGTATCAGAAATATTTAAGATTTCGCTTAGTATTTCTGCGAAGTGTAGGGGGCAATTTGTTGATAACAATGCATGTATCTCTCCCATTGTCCTTGCAACTTGGAGATCATACGTTTCTTTTGATGACGTCAAGTGAACTGGCGTCTGTAGGAGCACAGTCTTCATTCTGCTTAAAGTATCAATTCGAATAGAAGAGATTTTCAAACTGGGCCAAATTTTTCCCTCCCTGTCTGAGTGTCATTTGGAAACAATACTCGCTCACAGCAAGTGACCATGGAGCTCACGCTTACTAGATAAGGTTTTCCTGGCAGTAAGCCACAACATCTGTGATCTACAATTAGAATGTAACTCCCGTTAGAAAGTCTTCTAAAGAATGGTTCTATTTTTGTTGCAGGTGTGCCGAGCTGGTGACATGAAAGGTTATTTGAAGTCCCTTCACAGGCCCCATGTAAACTTATACCCTGACATAGAAGTATACCACTTAGTGATTTTTCACAATTATTACCACTAAGAAATACACTCTGCCCTGTATTACTATAACATGTGTGTGTATAAGGTAAGTTCCATGTTGACTTAATGTATCCTTTACCCAACCTTTCATACTGGCCTGCCTGTATATATTTCTGGCAGTATCGAAATTGGAAAGTCGTTATCGGAATAGTTATGATTCCATGTATTATACATTCAATGACAGGTCGTTCTGACATTGTCAATGGTAATCTCTCAAGTTTTTCAATGCTCAGAATTGTATACTCTGCACCCTTTTGTGCCAAGCTGATTTGTGTATCAGTAAGGTTAAAGATACCGAATAATGACGTTGTGTTGATTAAACGCCAAGGCACGTAGCCTGAACGCAGATTTTGTAACGTCCAGCCAAGCTGTACAATAGAACGCAATTGGGACTGACCGTGTTGCAACATCAGTAAGTCTTGCTCTATTATATCGATTGCAGATGATACAATACTGTCCAGTGAATATATTCTGGAAGACAGAGTCATTAACCCATTGTCCACAACAGAAAGTGATTTTTCCAAATTAACACGGTCAATTTCCCGTATTTTCTCTGCTGTTTCAATTTGAGTTACTTTCCAAGCTTCGTTGTAAGCTGCATATATCGAGGCCGCTATGAAACGTTTTTGACGCTGTTTGCGTGGTCCCATAATGAAATCACGCAAGTCAGCACCTTCTTTAAGTAAAGTCAAGTGTTGCTTAATTTCTGCCAGTGTGGATGTTCGTAGCCATTCGAGGCATAGTTTTCCTACACTGTATGTAGTTATAATCCCTGGATGTTGTCGCTGGGAGTATCTAGGGTCTGGCCTGGTTAATGTGAACCCCTGTTTTTTGTTCAGGAATCTATCTTGACAGTTATTTGTGTCTGTGGGCCAGATCAACCATTTCTTCCAATCAGGATGTGTTCTGTTTTGGTTAAAAATATGGGATACGTCTATCGCATCATCTGTAGTGTTTTTACTGTCAGGTGTTGGTTTTGGAATAGACGGTTTGTTTAAGTCTTTAATTTTGGCTAGGCCAAAACAGGTTGTCTGTTGAATTGTGTCATTCAAGAATATAATTTTTCTGGGATCATGCAGGCTCTAAACAATGATTCTATACCTTTGACCTGCCAATCTCTTGTACCCCAGATTGTTTTCGTTTCAATGTTATTGTTCCAGAAATCAAAACCGAATGTATTCATTTTGTCAAAAAATGTCTCTGAATAGATTAATTTTGTATTTGTAAGCATGGTTTTCATTCCTGTCTTATTTAACAGTTTGAAATAAAACGTTTCTGCATTACTTGTGTTAAACCCTGAGAAATATGGACATTTTTCATAAAATGTTTTCGAACTGCCTTTTGGTGGAGTTGCACAATGTTCCCATTGGTTATAATTAAAAACATTTCTAGGTTGAGCAGATTTATGCAGATAATGTTTACCATAGTGGTTGTAACAGTACATCTGGTCATAATTAGATGAACCCTGTAAATAATCATGTTCTGTAAATTTAGCTGACATCACTATATCTGACATCATATCATTAATACTTTCAAAGTCCCAATCATCAGCGAATGTGCTTGATTTTACAAAGTCACTTAATGAAATCTTGAATTGATGAGGATACTTCAGGAGCTAGTCCGGGCCATAGATTTCGTAATCAGTTTTGTCCCATGCTACCCCACCGGGTATAGGATTGGCTGTAAAGTTTACTGAAGAAAGTTCTCTTTTCTCGATGTGTGAAGACTTGTGTGGTTTTAGGACCAAGTTGATATTCTGACTTGCTGTGTCCATTGTAACATTTTTTCCCTCAATGAAATGACCCAAGTATAGTACCAGGATGAGCCAAAGTATGAGGACAAATACACCTTGTGCCACCCAAAATTCAATCCATGGAGAAATCAGATAGGTTTCTTGTAGTTGATGAAAGAGGTCTATTGCTTTGTCTTTAAAAGTCTTTGATGGTGTCGGCAGTTCCTCAGGTTCGCTCGGATCCTCAGAAAACTCATCGAAGTTGATGAAATAGCCTGATGCAGTTCTGTCAATTGTTTCAATTGCTTCTGGATTCCTTTTTGTTTTTGAAATTTGCTTTGCTTCATTAGCATAGTCTGTGGTTACATCATTGTAGACTGGTGTTTCTTGATGCATTATTGTGATTTGGGTTTCAAGAGGTTTAAGTTCCATGGCTTTGTTGCATAGTCCTTGTTGATTCACTGTAGGTTTATCAAATGTGATTAGTCTCTCAGTTTGAACCTCTGTATTTGTAGCAAATTGTGGTGTTCTGCTATTTCTTGGGAGTCCACTTGGCCTACTACTTATTATCGGCCACATGATTGTGGTTTAACCAGGTCGATGGATACAACTCGGTTCTCCTTTTTACCAGCAAGGGGTGGTAGTACAACTGATCTTGTCCCGTTGATAGCCAAGACAGGTACTGCTTTTCTGTAAGAAGGCCCAAATTCCTTCTTTACCGCGATCTTCTCTCTGACCAGATCCCCGATTTTTGGAATCCAGACAGGCCTTGCTGGGACAGGTGGTTTCTCTTCAGTGGTTGTTGGCTTTGTTTCAATTTTATGTTGCTCAGGTCTTTTCTTGTTTCATTTAAGTCCTGTAAAATAGCCAAACGATCTTTGATATCAAAGCATTTTTCTTTAACCACTGAAGTGTGACTATCGAGGTCCTGGATTAACATTCTAGTCCCAAACAATAGTTCGTACGGACTGAGACCTCTCAGAGAATTTCTTGGCAGATTATTAAGACTACGTTGGACACTTATTAAATGTTTGACCCACCCAGCCCCCGAACCTAATACCTTTGCCGTTATAGATTGCTCTATGCCTTGGTTTTTTCTTTACACCATCCCGTTTCCCTCAGGAAGGAAGTGATAAGAGTCCCGCAATGCAATGCCCATGCTGGTCATACCCCCCCCTTAAGCTCGAGAGCTAAAGGCAGGACAATGGTCATAATGTAGCATGCCCCTTGCGTATATGCCATTATAGACTCGCAAATCTTTTTATAACAGTTCAGACGTCAGCCGAGAGCTGGGGTCTACATTTTAAGTGAATTTTAGTCTTAAATAATATACATTGGGACGCATGTTTCCTGTTTAATCATGCGAATAGATCGCTTTATGCTTTCTATTATGTGTTCTGGCACTACCTCGGCCGGTTCTCCACTGTGATCTCTGTTGCAGTTTTCACAATTTTTTGAAAATTTGTGATTATCCACGCTCATCCCCAGCCACCAGTATTCTGATTTTAATTCTGTCAAAGATTCTTTGATCATCTGATGCCTTAAACCTAATCCCATATGTGCTTCTTGTATTAAGAAGCCTCTCCTGTTCCTGTTTGGAATTACCCTATCCCCCACTCCAGGGATTCGAGCAAAAGGAACGGAGTCTGCATCGATTATGTATATATAATTGAGTGGATAGTTAACAGGTAACGCTGAACAGTCGCCTTTTGATGACGTTTTTACCGCCAGCATCGTTTCCCCGTCTATGTATTTTCCTGAACGCTTTTTTGTAGCTACGGAAGCCGACTTAGTTGCTTCCGTTGTGGCTGTCTCAGCCAATGAATTCCCTGAAACGTGAACGCCATCACGTTGATGACTCAGTGTATGTATCACGTGAGTCTTTTGTAGTTCTTTTTGTAAACGAACTACTTGTTCCCAAAGCGATTTTTGCTTTATTGTGGCACTTGTGTCATCTTTGTAACCGTTTTCAACCCATTTCTGCAAGTTTTCGTTGTATGATTTGACGCAGGAATGCGAATCGCACACTATTAGTGTCGAGAATTCGCGATCAGCAATATCCAGCGCCATTTTTAAAGCTATTAATTCAGTTTGATGACCTGAATTGTCTTTTACAGATTGTGACATTGTTACTAGTGGCATTAATTTACGTCCGCGCCACCGGCATTTGACCACCTCGCATGTAGCGTTGTAGGCTTGTTTTCCCCAAACTGAGGGTTCTGCATAACTGTTTGTGTATATTACGTAGGCGTAAAGTTGTATGGGCAGAATGGCGCTAGGCAGAGGATATTCTCTTTCATATTCTAGATTTTTTAATTTTTTCATTTCCGGGTCAAAATAGTATTTCACTTTGTCTGTAGCAAGAGAATTTTCCCATTGTATCCATTTTGGATTTAGTGCCACAGTAGGTAAATTACATGGGCTTGTTAATGCCTCAAAGGCTGATTCTGCTGTTCTGACTGTAATCCGTCTGCCGTCAGCTTGGTCTCTTTCTCTTGCTACAGCTGTTTGAACCGCATGAACAATGTTTTTCTTAATGCTGAATGTTTTTTCAGCTTCTGTGTACAAGTGAGATTTGTATGCTATTGGTACTGTTTCTCCCTCATTAGAGGTTAGGTATGTGAATCCGCATCTTCCTGGGAAGATTCGGATTACCAGGTTGCGTGTGTTATCGCGTGTTTGCAATTTTGTTTTACTTAACATGTCTGTTTGCAATGATCTCAAAATTTCTGTGTGTTTTTGAGTCCAATTGATTGTTTTAAAATCTGGTCTTATTAGGTCATAGAGAGGTTTAACCCTCTCTGCACAATTTAGAATGTACGTTCTACCGAAATTCAGGAAACCTAGAATTGATTGTAAGTTTTTCAGCGTTCTTGGTGCTTGGATTACAGCGCATTTCTCTAAGAAATTGTCAGCCAGGCTTTTGCCTTCACTTGATAATTCATATCCTAAAAACAGGACAGTCAGATGGGCAATTCTTGACTTCTTGAAGTTGAATTTGTAACCCTCTGCTGCGAACCCAAGTATTATGGTGTTCACTCTTTTCAAGTGAGTATCCAAGTCATCATCTGTTAGATAGATGTCATCGACATAAGATAATGCCTCATCATCATACATTTGTAGTAACTCTGTTACTCTCGCTGAGAATAATCCTGGGCTGTTCTTGAACCCCTGTGGCAAACGACAGAAATTTTCTGTGAGCCATTTATTGAGAAAGCGGTCAAATATCTGCTTTCAGGTGCTTTATTTTGACAAAAGAATCCATTAGAGATGTCTAATGTTGTTTTGTATATTTTGCGCACTATGCTATTCATTAGTGCTGCACTATGTGAGTTTTGTACTGCAAAAGTTTTGCAACATGAGTTTAGGTGTCTGTAGTCCAAAACTAGACGATATGAATCATCTGGTTTGGAGACAGCTAACAAAGGATTGTTCATTTGTGAGGTGCAAGTTTCAATCACCCCCTGGTATTCAAGTTGATCTAAGATCTCCCTGACCTGTTTTTTAGCTTCTTGCTTAATTGGGTACTGCTTCTGTGCAGTTGGTTGAGTTTTTAACTGGATTTTGTGAGGAAAAGAGTCCTCATCCCATCCCACATGGTTTTTATATAATGCAGGAGCTTGGGCTACTGCCCACATTCTTGCAAGTGTATATTTTGTATGAATTGGAATATGATTTGAGAAGGCAGGCATAATCATTTCTTCGCCATGAGGGCACTCCCTGACAAACTCCGGTGGCCAGTCTTTTTCAGCTAAAAGGATGTCATAGCCTTTGGAGAGATTATCCCAAAATAGACCCCTTATTTTCCTAGTCTTATCTCCCTCTATACGTAATGTTATTTCGTATATTTTATGAGGTTTGCTAACTCTGGTGTCTGCAGTTTCCACCTGAATGTATTCATGCGTGTCCACTGTCTCCAGATGATTCATCAGGATCTTGCGAGCTATGCTCACTTCTGCTGCGCTGTCTAGCATTGTCTGAGCCCAGTCTCTGTTTTTCAGCTGTGTCCTCAGTATCCTCGGCATGTTTGATTACTTTAATACTGGCTACCTTCTTTTTTGGAAATTGTAATTTTTTACTTTGATGAGCAGGTTCCTTGTCTTTGGACTTGAAGTGCTCTTCCCTTTGTTCTGACCGTCCTTTTCTTTCCGATTTCTGCGAGGAAGTCTAAAAAGATCTGTATGTTCTGTGGTGTGATTTTATTTGTGTTCCCCTGATGAGGGGTCAGCTGTGGAATTTTAATAGCTGGTTGGACTGTTGAAGTCCGCATTACATATTGGACTAATTGTCTATGTATTTTAATCAGTTGTCTTAACTGTACCAAAAGTTCTGGTATTGACATTTTTTCAATGTCGGGATGTGGTGTGTAGCTGGCTAGAACCGGCCACGTTGCTCCTGGTCTACCTAGTGGACCGAGCCTGGTGATGTGTTCATTATGTTTTAGGGCGCCTTTAAACCAGAGCAGGTGCTCTTGGTATTTTAATGGGATTTCCACCTCCTCGAAAGGAGTGTACGCATCCGGAGGTTCCTCTATTTTATAATAGTGGAATTCTTTTGTGACAGCGTTTGCTGCTGGAAAGTTTATCCATGAATAGAATACCTCTGTCTGCCGATATTCGTGTGCCTCAATTACGAATATGACTGTACCACCTCTTGGTGTTAGTCCATTTTCTATAAGTTTAAGTGTTATAGTTTTTCTTATGTTGACCGGGATGAGTATTGCGTCCGGGTCTTGTTGTAGGAGACTTGTGTCATCCTTTAGGAGTTGAGCTGCTATTCTAGCCGCCTCCCTTTCTCCTTCGCTGTCTGACATTTTACTGACAGGAAGGGCGCCATGTAGTGTAGTTCCTATATTCCCAATGGGCACTGCGCATTGGAATAATATCTTCAATAGTATAGACGTAGGACAGAGGTTAACTAGGTCTTCTACTGACGATATTAGACTTAGGTTTTGTGTGCCAGCTAGCTCAGAGTTCACTAGAAACTTTCTCGAATAGGCGAGGAGGAGTTTAACCTCCCTGGATAGACAAGAAGGGATTTAGTTTCTGACAATCATAGAACATGACAACTTTGCTCTCCCTGATCAAGAGTATATCTCTAGAGTCGTGTGAAAACAAAAGACAGCTATTTTACTCAGTCAATATGTGCATACTTAGTTTCACCAGATTGTAGAGAAAAGAAGAGACGGGCGTTTTCAATAAAAGGTGTTATTTATTGATCAGTCTCTTTTCTCATACAAGAGAAATGAATCGCTACAATTGTAATACTGATGGTTAAGTGAAATGCATACAGTAAAAGCAGGATTATAAAATAATACTGTAAAAGCATTGATATGGTTTCTTAGCCATATGTTACTTTAAAATGGATACATATATACATTGACTAATCGTACTCCACTGGTGCTTCTAACTACGCCTACCCCGGTGTACCTGACCTAAGCCTAATGCATGGGAGGGAGTAAGTAAGTAGCAGTTTAAGTTAAGTTTGTTTTGCCAAGAGTCTGACTCAAGAATTCTCTGTAAGGGGTTAGTCAGTTCAGTACCTGGGATTTAGAAGGCAGGAGGGCTGGTATCTCTTTCTCAGGACTCGGTATCCCAGTTACGCGCGAGGGAAAACTGGAAACGCTGGAGGCTGGATACCTCGGCAAGAGGAAAGGCAGCGTTTTTCCTCAGCGCGTCAAGAAGGGAAGGGCAGCGTCCGTGGGCTCTCGCATCAGCTGGGCTCTCCGGCAAGTAGTCGCTGCTCCAAGCTCATCACCACCGTGTCTTTACTTAGGGCAGTGTCGGTATATTTATACCTGAGAGGTGCCGGGTTTGACGTAAGGATGGACATAAGACGTCAATAAGGATGTCATTAAGAACTGGTCGTTCTTACATTCTTTACAGGAGTTCTCGAACGAAATCAAAACAATAGCAGCGGGGATTTCCCAAGTTTGCTGGAGGCTTGGTTTGTTTAGAGAACTCGGTGTGCTTTCTAGGGGGCTGGAGGAATAGTGCTTGCTTAATGTGACAGCATGCGCTATGACTAATTTATGAAACAGGTTTCTGTGCCGTTGTATGGATATTAGTGATTTATAACCGGACAAGGGTCAGAAAGTGGAGTATCGATACAGGTTCCTAGATAAACACACTACAGGATAGCAACACTTACAGGGGGCCACAGTCAGATGCCTGATGCCCTATTGGCATAAGCACACTGGCAGTCTTGGGGTCACTGGAGAGCGTTTATAGGTCCACTGGGGAGGTTCACCTTTTTAGGGCAGCCCTCACCCTGCCTTTTATTACGCTTTTCAGGGTGGGGGACCTGGTGGCAAGTAATAAGAGGGATTGGCAAGGAGGACTTTAACCGGCACATATGCAGATACAAGGGGGTTCGGTGTCCCTATTGATCCCTCGGTCAAAAACAGACCTGGGGGCTGGGGGGACCATGTCTTATTGTACAGGGCACAAGGGAACTTGTGCTGCCCCGTAGGCAACCCCAAGACATTTTTAGCCCATAGACCTCGGGCTCAAGGGGTCCTCTCCTAATCCAAGAGGATGGCAACCCGCTCACCAAGTTTCAGTTCCACACGGTTGTTGGGTTAGACTTCAGGGCGACTGGGATGGACCTTTCAAAATTCCATTCCCATTCCTTCAGAAGTGGATCGGCCACAGAGGCCACGGCTAGGGGTCTTACGGGGCAAACATTACAGAGGATTAGAAGGTGGTCCTCTGATTGCTATAAGCGCAATGTTCAGCTGCACATGCTTTAAGGCTATGACGCTCTTATAATAGCGGTGTCTTTTATGCAGTTTTCATGTCCTGTGACGCAGGGAGTAAGCTTGTAAAAGTGTGCCGGTCATCGGATCCCCATGCAGCCCAGGTGCCCGAGTGTAAAAAGGTTGAGACATGCTTTTTTCGCAGGAAAGTATATGGAACAGGCCTGTCAGGTGGGTTTCAACATTTCTTTTCATGGGCAAGGGGGGTTGCGTCTGTGGCAGTTAAGGTACATGTTGGAATCTTTGTTGGTTAAGGGATGCCCGCCCCCTGGGTTTCTGGAACAACATCTGGGGGAAACGATTTGATACACATGGGCAGGAGGGGTGAGTTTGAGGCACTGATCACCGAGATAGGGTGGTTGGCGAGGTGATGCCCACAGTCAGTTTTAGCATGGCCCCACATCATCCCAAGGTTGCAGTGGAGGTGGTGGTTGCAGTGGCGGGGGCAATTTGGTCTGGGCCCTGAACCATCCAATTAAGAGAATTAATAAAAAGATGGATAAGTTATCCCCAAACCTCCAGACCATCTCACACGGATGCAGTAGGGGGAGAGGTTTTTCTTACAGAATGGCGTCCACCTCTCAACCTTGGGGAATGAGTTCTTCTTGGAAAACTTGTTGGCATGGTTGACCCAGGCACTGGTCAAGGCATGACCTTGGGTCAGGTGTGGGGGGCAGATAGTTGGAAAACTATGTTAGCTTGTGGCTGTAAGGTCATGATTGGTGGGGCATTTATGGTCCTTAGCAGTCATCCCTAGTGTTAATGGGGATAACTGGGGGACAGCATTCTTTCATGGAACACCAGGGGACCCTTACGACCAGTCGGCTGGAGTGTGAGGGGGATGGGGAAGCGCACGCTTCCAGCACGCCCTCGCGACCATTCCCCACACAGATGCGTGGGCGCCAAGGTAGCATAACAGTGCAGCTCCTTGGGGGTGGTATTTGAGGGTGTAGGGGGTGTCTGAGGTAAGTGACCTTCTGGGCAGACAGGCCTCCTGTGCAAAGTCACTCCGGGGGAGGACCTAACACATAGTTGTGACCAGTTATGATCCTGTACGTAGGCTCAATGCAGGATACGCAGAGACAATGTATATATTTTTATAGTTTAGGATTAGAAATGGCTATGTATTAGAATGTCTGTTTAGGTCAGACATCCACAGACATTGTAAATAATATTGTACACAAATATTGTAAATAATATTGTATTGTAGTGTTATGGGGGTTTCTGCGTATTGAAATAAACAAAAAACTTTGATGTGTCGTTTTGGCTTAATAAAATATGACCGGGTTGTTACGACCCCTAGCCCAAAAGGTTCTGTTGGTAGTTGTGTGCGCTCTATGCCTCGGGGGGAGGGGGAGTGGTATCCACAAGGGTCTTGACAATAAGGGCGTTTAGGGGTGGGGACTTGGCAATACCTGGCCATATGCCAAAACGCAGGGACATCTTAAGGATTTTGGGGGCCCTGGGCCAAACATATTTTGGGGGCCTCTGTTCAGAACAGCTTTGAATTTATGACTCAATTTGAGCCCCTGTTTCCCACGCCGTTTCCGCTTCCTCAGCTGCGTTAGCGATCGAGTTTGCATCATAGGCATTGGCCTATATATTCCCGATGCAAAAGGACGCGCGCAGCTGACAGCAGTAGGATTTAGTGTTTTCTGCCTTTCTAATAGGTTTTTAATACTTTTAATTGTATATGTTTTGCTGAATTACTCTGTGCTTGTTAACAATTTCTCCTACCTTCGTGCACTTGCACTTTACCTGATTCTGCTTGCCTACAACTCCTTAGCTGCTCTGATTCGCATCTCGCTTTTCCTCCAGTCCTGGTCTGCAGCGGCTGATACACCAATTGTGCGTAGGGCTGGGGCTACTATTGGGCTCCTCACTTCTGCCCACCCAGTTTCCGCTACCTCAGCTGCGTTAGCGATCCAGTTTGCATCATAGGCATTAGCATATATATTCGTGCAAATGGATGGGCACAGCCGGCGTGCCGTGGACACGCCAAAGGCAAGCCCGTCTGCGTCCATCAGCGTCCCGTCAGCATCCAGCACTGGCCATGCTGCCCGGTTCCCCTTCGGTGAGTTTCTTCCACTTTATTATAATAGGGAAAAACTGCTTAGCCTTAGGCGGCTACCAATATGTCAGTGTAGAGTGGCTGATCCGAGCTTGGAGGTAGACCTTCGATGCAATACGGGCAACTGGTCTCAATTCCAGCCCAGGAAACTCGCACCCAAGGTCCTCCCGCGCAAAATAAGGGTAAAAACAATAAGAAAACAGAGGACTTAAATGCCACCCTTTTAAATTGTTGCACTATGCAAAAGCATGAACCACACTTTTATGGCCTACTTTTAGACGAACAGCTTGATCTTTCATTTCTCACTGAGACGTGGCTGTCTGAAGCCTCCAACCCTACTATCACCTCGGCCATCCCTACAGTTTATAAAATCCTTAGGAGGGACCGACCGAGTGGGAAGGGGGGGCAGTGTCGCCATAATTTACAATCAAACACTGGACTGATCTCCCATCCCGTTGGGCGCAGAGTCCCTAGGCTTCCACTGTACCTTATCTCTCATCATACACAGCTGATTTTCTGATTTACTGACCTCCCAGTGCAATTGGACATTTTATTAATACGCTTAATACAGCCACCACCTCCCTGGCCTTAAAATACAACAACTGCCTTATTCTGAGAGATTTCAATATACATATGGACAATGGAATAGACCTTCAAACAATTTCCTTGGAGACAACTTTGACATATCAGTAAGCCTACCTCTTCCCATTACCTGGTCTGACCACCTCCTATTAAAATTTGTTATTCCCAACTCTGCCACACCCCCTCGGGCTAACGCAGTGCAGAGCGTCCCTAATTACAAGACGTTTGATAAAATATCCATTCAGATGTTAGCAGATGCCCTCGGTCATTCCTCACCAGAGCTGTCTGGCTTCCCCGACTCGGACGCCCTCTCAATAGATTCATGGCTCCGAACCAACATTGATGTAGCGGTACCGGTTGTCTCCCGCTCCTCAGAGGTCGGCCCCACCAGCTCCATGGTTTAACAATTCCCTCAGATCTAGCAAAAGAAATTGTAGAAAAATGGAACTGAAATGGCGTAAATCCTATCTACCTGAGGACAGGAAGGTGAATAAAGACACCTTAAAAGCTCATTACATTCTTGTGAAGGCAGCCAAGAAAAATTTCTTTCAAATCAAGATAGAAAATGCTCAAAATAGGAGTAAGAAAATCTTTAGCATAGTTAAATCCTTTACTGCCTAGAAAGCCGACACAAAGGAAGGGCCATGCACGGAAGAATGGTCTAAGCAAATAGCTCAATTCTTCCACAAAAAGATCTCCGTGATCCAACAAGCCTTCACTAACATCTCAGAGGTAGAACTGACCTTTTACCTTAGTTCTATTAGCAAATTTCACCTCTTGGATCCTCCATCTTTACTCGCTTTCCCTGAGTTTCAACTTGAAGAGTCACTGACCCTTCTCCAAAGCATTAAGTCTGGTTCTCCTACTGACCCATGTCCAGCGAATAATCTGAACATATTAGCTCCCACCATAAACCCCAAGGTAAACCAGCTCTTTAATGCTTCCTTCTCCTCAGGTAACATGCCAAAATTAAGATTCTTCCACCTGCCAACTACAGGCCAACCTCCCTTCTTCTTACGGCCCTCTCCAAAGTATTAGAGAAGCATGTAAACAATGCCCTCCAAAAACACATTGAAGATGGGAAGCTCTTTCATGAGTCCCAATACGGTTTTAGGGCTAACAGTACGGAGTCTGCTCTGCTGGATGTGACTGAATTTCTCAAGGGTAAGCTGGACCAGGAAGGCAAGGCTGTTCTGATCCTGCTCGAGCTGTTGGTGGCCTTCGATGCGGTCCCACATGCGAAGCTCTGAAGAGACTTGCTAACATGGGCCTGGGGGGGACCGCCTTAACATGGAAGTCCTCTTTCTTGGCAAATAGATCTCAGGATATCCGGCTCTCCCCTTTCTCATCCCCGGTTCCAGCCATGAAAGTAGGTGTCCCTCAGGGCTCCATTCTCAGTCCTATCCTTTTTATTGTATATCTATCCTCCTTTGCATTTCTGGAAGAGGAAGAGGGCACTAAAATTGTTTCCTATGCTGATGACACTCAGCTGATTTTTACATGTGAAAAAGGAACCGACTTTGACGGGGCAATGATTAGGTCTTGCCTCACAAAGGTTGTTAACTGGCTTAAGATCAATTAGCTTAAGTGCAATCCTGACAAAACTAAAGTTGTTTTCTTTGGTAATGCAGAAATGCCTGACTGGAGCTCTTGGTGGCCAAAAGATCTGCCCGCGGAAAAGGAGAAAGTCAAAAACTTAGGAATTGTTATAGGCAAGGCACTCTCCAAGCAATTTTAAATCCAAAATCTAACTGGTGCTTGCTTTGGCATACACCGGATGAAAAATAAATTCCTGCCACTATTACCGCTTGAGAGCAGAAAGATGGTGGTGCAGGCACTGGTGACATCAAAGCTTGAGTATGTCAACAGCTTGTATCCTGGTCTTCCCAAACCCCTTATCCAGCGCCTACAAGGGGTACAAAACACGGCGGCCTGAGCCATCCTGAGACCTAAACCCAGATCTAGCATGACCACTATTCTTAAGTCTCTACACTGGCTCTGCATAAAAGAACGGTTGTTCTTTAAAGCGTTCCACAGCTTAGGAGCCGGCCACCTAAATAGCGTTAATCGCTCCACAACATCTAGACCCCTAAGATCTTCCAATGCCAACCTGGCCATCATGCTTAAAATATGCCGTGCCCGCACTGGAGGCAGATCACTTGGCTTTCTAGGCCCAAAATTGGGGAAGAGACTTCCTGAGTCTCTGAACCTAACCAAAGACCTACGCTCTTTCAGGAAGAACTTAAAAACCTGGCTTTTTAATAACTGATGGGTCTTTTATGCATGTTTTCCTGCTGCTGTCATGTGCCAGGACACTCTAGTCTGAGTAGCTGCGTGCTTTATTAAATACACTATTTCATTTCATTAGGTCCCTGACAGTTCAAAGGAACACTCGTCCAAATTCTAAGGGCCTTATTTATAAGAAGTGACGCATCCCTGTTTTCACACAGCGATGCATCACTTCTCATAAATGAGGCCCTAAATGTATTTACATCTAATATTCAGGGATAGTTGTGTGTGCTTGAAATATTTTAACACAGCAGCAGCTCACCAATATTACTGCAAATAATCTCTGTGATGCCCTCCCATTTCTTATGTTAGTCCTTGTTTTGATCTAAAAGAAACTCCTTTTTATGTATATTGCATGAAGCATAAACACAATATTTCTCTGCTAAATTGCTGTACTAGACTCTCACACATCAGGCTCATAAAAAATTAATTAAAGGAAAACCGTATTTAAAACAATCTGTTTGAGAAATAGTCCCGGTCATTAGGGCAAAACTCTGGAGAACAGAGCTGACCTGTCAGGGGGCCCCCTGAAAGGCTGGGGCCCTGGGCCAGAGCCAACTTTGCCCATGTATTAAAACGTCTCTGCCAAAACGATGAAAGGTAGGACTAGGGCGTGCTGTGCTTCTAGTGATGTGCTGGTCCCGCTAGAGGGGGCGGGCTGGTGACGGAGGCAAATGATGCTGCCGGCACCAGCGCCGACTTCACCAAGTCATTGGCTGTCCTCCGGAGATGTCCTGGAAGTGCTTCAAGAACTTCCAGGGCAGGAGGAGATGGTTGGTGCCGATCCCACCTCTTTAAAGGGGCGGCAGGCGGTCTCTTTTTGCACAGATCATTGCTCCCAACACATCACACAGCCGCCTGCCCCATCAAGGGCCTAGGAAAATCTCTTGTCATCTTTTTGCCCTCCCACCATCCCCTTAGGCAGCAGATTGTTTTATCTGAATGTGATTCTGCTCTGTTGCAGGATTTGTTTTACCTTTTCAGGTAGCTAGTCCATACTCTCTTTCGGTTTGTTGCAATTTGGCATATCTAGCATCATTACTTTAGCAGTGGTCAGCATATGTCGCATTTCACGTTACGGTATACTTGGTCTGCAGTAAGGTCATGATTGGTGGGATTTATGATCCTTAGTAAGTATCCTCATTGTTAATGGGGATAGCTGGGGGAGAGCGGTCTCTCATGGAACTCCAGGAGGCGCTTACGACCAGTCGGCTGGAGGGTGCAGGGTTGGGGCAGTGCACGCTTCCGGCAGGCCCTTGCGGCCAATCCCTGCAGGGGCACGTGGGCGCCAAGTTAGCATAACAGTGCAGCCCCTTGGAGGTGGTATTTGAGGGCGTAGGGGGTACCCGAGTAGGTAACCTTCTCGGCAGAAGGACATCCTGTGCAAGGTCACTCCAGGGAGAACCTCACCCATAGTTGGGACCAGTTATGACCTTGCATATAGGCTCAATGCAGGATATGCAGAGACAATGTTTATATTTTTATAGTTTAGGATTAAGAATGGCTATGTATTAGATTCATAAACAACCAGAGGGAAAAGGAGGTACTGAAGAACAGGTCGTCCTCCAGGACGTCTATCGAAAAATGTAAACCCACCTTCCTGGGTTTTGAGACCTGTCTTGTGTTAGGGCTCTTCTAAAAATAAAGAGTTGAGCCACAAAAAATTATAGAGAAAGAAAAAAATGTTTCTTTGTTGAGTCCCCTCACTCACCGGAGTTTCCTCACGGTGACATGCTTCATCATTGGGGCCATCCCAGTTCTCTACGAAAAGGGGCGTGCTGCGACTGGCGAATTACGTAGGAGCACTTAGTTGTGAAGGACTATGTGTAGTGCAAAAAGAAAAAAAGTGAAGTGGAGTGGTGATTGAGAGTTAAAAATACTGTGCTAGTGGGCCTCAATAGTTTATTCTGCTCCTAGGTTGGTATGTTTAAAAATGGGGTTTATACTGAATTCAAACCAGCTATGAAGGTAGGGTCAGTATATGGTCAACATGTTTCACGCCACCCCTGGCGTTTCTTAAGTACCATACAGGGTCCAGCCCTGTATTGCCACTCCTAAAAACCTGAAATCAAGGTTATGTGACTATTAAGTGATACAGAAATAATGCACTCGCGACCCCAGTTCAAATTATAAACATGCGTGGTACAGAATACATACGCTTATGCTTATTGACGTATGTTTTGCTCAATGGCGAACATTTGCAGGTGCCTAAACGCACATCATGGTCTCAGATGGGGGCGGTGTCGCTTCTATGGAAGCATTGTTCCTGAATAGCCACACCGTGAGTCATTACCTAGCTTCTTCCCCGTCGGACCGCGGTGTGGCTATTCAGGAACAATGCTTCCATAGAAGCGACACCGCCCCCATCTGAGACCATGATGTGCGTTTAGGCACCTGCAAATGTTCGCCATTGAGCAAAACATACGTCAATAAGCATAAGAGTATGTATTCTGTACCACGCATGTTTATAATTTGAACTGCGGTCGCGAGTGCATTATTTCTGTATCACTTAATAGTCACATACCCTTGATTTCAGGTTTTTAGGAGTGGCAATACAGGGCTGGACCCTGTATGGTCCTGAAGAAACGCCAGGGGTGGCGTGAAACATGTTGACCATATACTGACCCTACCTTCATAGCTGGTTTGAATTCAGTTTAAACCCCATTTTTAAACATACCAACCTAGGAGCAGAATAAACTATTGAGGCCCACTAGCATGGTATTTTTAACTCTCAATCACCACTCCACTTCACTTTTTTCTTTTTGCACTACACATAGTCCTTCACAACTAAGTGCTCCTACGTAATTCGCCAGTCGCAGCACGCCCCTTTTCGTAGAGAACTGGGATGGCCCCAATGATGAAGCATGTCACCGTGAGGAAACTCCGGTGAGTGAGGGGACTCAACAAAGAAACATTTTTTTCTTTCTCTATAATTTTTTGTGGCTCAACTCTTTATTTTTAGAAGAGCCCTAACACAAGACAGGTCTCAAAACCCAGGAAGGTATTTATTAGAATCTCTGTTAAGGCTAGCCATCCACAAATATTGTAAATAATATTGTACACAAATATTGTAAATAATATTGTATTGGAGTGTTATGGGGGTTTCTGCGTATTGAGATGAACAAAAAATTTTGATGTGTTGTTTTTTCTTAATAATATACTGCTGAGGTTGTTACAACCCTTAACCCAAAAAGTTCTGTTAGTAGTTGTGTGTGATCTATGCCTCAGGGGTGGTACCTGTGAGGGTCATTAGAATAGGGGTGTTTAGGGGCGGGGACTTAACAATACCTGGCCATATGCATTGTTTTATTTTAAGTTTAAGGATTTCTGACATTTTCAATCAGGGCTGAGGAGGAGCCCACCCCTTTCCAGAGGAACTAGGACATCTTGGTGTTCAATCCTGCCAGACCTAGTTTTGATCAGCCTGGCTCCATAAACAAATAGGACTTACAAGAGAGTTTTCAAACTTATTTAACCTTTTCTGTACATGACTGGCAGTCAGAGCACTTCTTTCTAGACATCTGGGTGGGATCCCAGTGGCATTCGTGCGAAGAGGGGGGGTTTACAGAATTCTCCAGATGCGGCATGACAGCTCTAGCATTTTTCTGTTTAATAGTAGAGTTGCCACCTCATTCACATCCTTCCTCATTTTGAAGGCCTGAAAAGTTGGGAGACGATTATGGGGACTCTTATCAGCTACATGGCGCCTCATCGATTTGGACAAACTGGGAAGGATACAGGGTGCCTTCCCAATAGTTTGCAATTCTAAATATGAGGAGGTTTTATTAACAACCTCTTTCTCCCTCAACTTTGTATGGGTCCTTTACAATTTCTGAACTGGTAGAGGAGTCTAGGAAAGACATCCATGGGGGGATGCTGCTGGACCACATTTTGTAAATGCCCTTCCCTATTCTAAGACAAACCAGTTGGTAAAAGTAAGTTATCATAAGACAAGCGGGCGGGTCCTGGGGTACCCAATCCCTGCAGTTAGGGAATTTCTAAGCATATAGGTTCTGTTTTGTTCACCTCGCCTCAGGTCCACAAAATGGTGTCCCTATATCAAGGTGTTAGTATAGCAGGTTGCTGCAATGGCTCTATGGGCCACTGGAATACAGAATCATAATTTGAGCTCACATTAATATAGAATAGGTGCCCCAATGGCTGCAGCTGGCATTGGCTTTGATGTTGATATAGTAAAATAGATAGTGAGGTGGAAGTCGGACTGCTACAAGTGTTACATTCGCCTCAACATGATTTAGACTGTGTATGTCATATTAAAGGAAGTGGCTTACTAATGGCATTTTTTTTCCAAATTTGTTGGATGCAGGTCACATGGATCCAGCCAGTGTAGGTATTTTTGGGCACTCTTTTATGAAAAGAGCTATGACAGAATTTAACCGAGGTGATTTTCGTGGGAAGGCAGTGGAAGGAGGCTTGCAGATGTATTGGGCATGCATAGGGGGATTTTGACTCGACAGCCTGCGCTGACTTGACGTGAAGACACTAGCAGGGTTATGAACAGCGTTGGAGACAACTCATAGGCCGACGACTGTCAGGCACGCCTACTTGGACAGTTGCTGTGGTTCCCAGCACCGAGACCTACGTCAAGTATCCACCCTATGGTGCCAAGATAATGGGACCCGGAATCGCCTCTAGGGCAGCTGCCTGAATTTGATGATCGGACTCACCTGCACACCGGGCGCGTCAGAAGCCTATTGGCTGTCTGAGACCTCCTTGGGGTCGAACAGCCCATCCTCTCTGCTCTCCTCATAGAGAACAGTCTCCGCTGGGCCAGGACCTTCCTCTTCGTTTCACAAATGAAGAGTAAAGTCTCCATTGGCTTCTCTTCTCCGCTTGACTTCTCATGGCAGTGAGCCCCACCTACAACCAGGCTCACCCATGCCTGGCTTCCGATTGCTTTTCTCTTCTTCGAGGGAGCCCCACCCCCAACCAGACTCAGCCTCTGCCTGGCTTTGGTTGCTGCGGCTTCCCCTTCATGGCGCGACTGCGCCCGCCGCATTCAAAGTTGGTGCCCACTTCTAGAGCTCAGAAGGCAACTTGGGAAGTGCCCACCACGTGTTTCTAGGGTGCGGGCACTACACTTTGTAACACAGCCACAGAGGAAGTGCTCCACGCGCTTTGATGAAGAACAAGGTTGGAAAAGCACAGAGCTCACCCAGCGCAGCTTCAATTTATCCAAGGCCAGATGCACAGCCCTGGTAAATCCCAGAAAACAGGGCCCAGGCAGGCCAGCACACCAGGTCTCTTTAGCAGAGTAGCAGTCCCTTCAGCTGCCCAACGGGTAGCAGGTTCAGTCCCACAAGTAGGGAGTCCCAGATGGCGGTTCCTCCTGGTGCACAGCAGTCTTCTTCTTCTGTTCTTCCAGTTCAAGTCAAAAACCTGGGGTCACAGCCCCAGTACTTATAGTCACAAAGTCTTTGTTCTCCCCTGGCACAGGGCTCTTAGCCCAGTCTAAACCAGTTCTGGGGCACTTTACAATTACATTCACAAGTGCACAACAACCTCCATTCTTAGTGTTAGCAGTGGCTCAAGACACACCAAAGGGGGTGGAGCCATCATTGTGGAAGGCAGGCACAGCACTATTCAGGTGGAGGTGCAACTTCTCCCACCACTCCAAATGCAGACCAGGCCTATTCAGCTTAGTGCTGAGTCACCCAGGCAGGGCAGGACACACCTCAACCCCTCCCCCAGGGACTAACTAGAGTGAATACACATCCCCTGTACCCTGTCAGTCAGAACAAGATGGTCAATACACATCAGGCAGGCACAAAGACACATAGCACACTGAAATGCCCACTTATAAAAGTGGCATTTACCACGTTATGACCAGATGTGGAAACCATGTATAACATATTTGGCGGATGAATTCTGTGAGTTGACATGCCCCCAATATTTGCCGATTTTGCGCCTGACAGCCCCATACACACTCCCACGCTCCTAGTCCGCAGATACCTGCAAGAAGCTTAGACGTATTAAACGGACAAGGCCTTTTTATGCGATCTGCCCTCCATGCCTCCCTTTATCTACTCGCTTCCTTTTCCCCCCCTCTTTAATGTTATTCTGTGTTACATTTCTTTTTTCGGACCCACCACCATGGTACAAGCATTCAAATGTCGCACCAGTGGTTGTAGGTAGTTGTCTTTGTTATACCTTTTTGCCAACTTATAAAATCAATAAAAATGGTTTAAACATAAAAGTGGCATTTCTAAAATAGTAATAATAAATCTGCTTTAAACAAAAATCAGGATTTATCACTACTATTCCAAACATACCACACATGGATACAATACCCCTCTCATGTCAGGAATTACCACTGAAGCACATAATGGGGGAATCCCCAATGCATCCCTAGAGAGGGCATCCTCACGGCAGTGAGAAACCAAAATAGGCTGTTTGTCACTACCAGGACATGCCACACAGTTAAGGCACATGTCCTACCTTTTGCCTACACTGCCATCTGCCACAGGGCTAGCTAGGGCCTATCTTAGGGGTGACTGATATGTAGTAAATGGGGAGCTGCAGACGCGGCAACCACTTTATGTGCCACGTCATGGCAGCAGTTAACTGAGTGCACAGGCCCTGCAGTGGCAGAGGTCCGAGACAGGTTTGAAAGGCTACTTTGGTGGGTGATGCAAGCAGCTCTGCAAGCCCACCAGTAGCATTTAATTTACAGGCCCTGGGTATATGGGATACCACTGTACAAGGGACTGATAGTTAAATGAAATATGCCAAACAGGGGCAGACCGATCTTACCATGTTTACAATAGAGAGCACATACACTTCAGCACTGATCAGCAGTGATAAAGTGCCCAGAGTCATAAAACCACCAACAAGAGGTCAGAAAATAATACAGGAGGAAGGATAAAAGTGGAATTTACCACGGTACGACCAGATGTGGCAACCATGTATAACATATTATGCGGATGAATTCTGTGAGTTGACATGCCCCCAATATTTGCAGATTTTGCGCCTGACAGCCCCTAACACACTCCCACGCTCCAAGTCCGCAGATAGCTGCAAGAAGCTTAGACGTATTAAACGGACAAGGCCTCCTTATGCGATCTGCCCTCAATGCCTCCCTTTATCTACCCGCTTCCTTTTTCCCCCCTCTTTAATGTTATTCTGTGTTACATTTCTTTTTTCGGACCCACCACCATGGTACAAGCATTCAAATGTCGCACCACTGGCCAGTGGTTGTAGTTAGTTGTCTTTGTTATACCTTTTTTCCAACTTATAAAATCAATAAAAATGGTTTAAACATAAAAGTGGCATTTCTAAAATAGTAATAATCAATCTGCTTTAAACAAAAATCAGGATTTATCACTACTATTCCTAACATACCACACATGGATACACTACCCCTCTCATGTCAGGAATGACCACTGAAGCACATAATGGGGGAATCCCCAATGCATCCCTAGAGAGGGCATCCTCACAGCAGTGAGAAGCCAAAATAGGCTGTTTGTCACTACCAGGACATGCCACACAGTTAAGGCACATGTCCTACCTTTTACCTACACCGCAACCTGCCCATAGGGCTAGCTAGGGCCTATCTTAGGGGTGACTGATATGTAGTAAAGGGGGAGTTGCAGACGCGGCAACCATGTGCCACGTCATGGCAGCAGTTACCTGAGTGCGCAATCCCTGCAGTGGCAGAGGCCCGAGACAGGTTTGAAAGGCTACTTTGGTGGGTGATGCAAGCAGCTCTGCAAGCCCACCAGTAGCATTTAATTTACAGGCCCTGGGTATATGGGATACCACTGTACAAGGGACTGATAGTTAAATTAAATATGCCAAACAGGTGTAGACCAATCTTACCATGTTTACAATAGAGAGCACATGCACTTCAGCACTAATCAGCAGTGATAAAGTGCCCAGAGTCATAAAACCACCAACAAGAGGTCAGAAAATAATACAGGAGGAAGACAAAACGTCCTGGGATGACCCTGCAGAAAGGGCCAAGTCGAACACTCTGGCATGGTAAGTAGGGGCTCAGCATATAAGCTCACCCAAGCCCCCTTGATATAAGGGAATGAGAGAGTTTGTCCTGTAAGACAATGCATCTGGGGGGCCTGGAGTTCACAAGGAATCCAAACCAATTAAGTGATGCTGTAAAGGCCAGCTGGTGGCCAACCATGTCTCCCAAGAAAGTTTATTTTGGACATGTTATGAGAATGTAAATATAAACTTTCTGATGTGGTCTAAGAAATTATCATTCTCATATGCAAATTTTGGATGGTCTTAGTCTGTCTTTCTTTATGCGGTCTAAAGGCATGTGAAGTATTGATTTTAGGAGAAAGGCAGGCCTCCCCTGCCCCCATGCCTCACCGGAGGGGATGCCCCACCTGTGACAAAATGTGCCACAGCCATGGCAGCTCCCAGCATATAGGTGTAGGTGCATGCCAATGCCAAGGGCCTATGTTGATGTTGGCTTTCAAATTTGGTTGGTTAGTGCAGCGGTTGCAGGTGCAGGAAAACACCTGCCCACAAAGCAATTTCCCAGCACATTTGACTGGAGGGGCAGCGGCGTCCAAGGGGGACTGCAGAGACTCCAATCAACTAGTATTTAAGCTGTAGGTGGATGGATTAGGCTGCCTTGTTTCCTGCTTGGAATCCCCGCAGTGCTTTGGCATGAATTCGGCATCAAAGGTCAGAAAAATTCTGGATGCATATGCCTTAAATTTTACCTCTAAACAAGAGCAGTGGCACTGCGGTGTTCAGGTTGGGGTTAGGGGTGGTTGCTACAGTGACTGTCCCTAGCGGTTCATGGATGCTTTATCGCAATACCCTGGGGATGTAGGAGTTGGCGCTTGCACCAGGGGACCAAGCTATGGCCCGATTGATTAGAGGAAACTCCTGAAGGACGAATGGGGATGCCTATTTTTTTGTCGTTCGCATGGTTGATTATGGGCTCAGTTTACATGTTGTCCCAAGTTCCCTTGGTATTTGGGTATGGAAGAGTCTGTCCTGTGAGAAGATACAGCTGGGCGACCCCGGAGTTCACTATGAATCCAAATCAGTTAACTGATGCTAAAAGTGCCTGCTAAGTGGTGAACCATGTCTCCCGAGGAACTGTTTGGTTAGGGAGTCTAGATTACTGAAAAATTGATTATGACTAATTGATTGTGGGCATGTTCTGAGAAACATGTGCATTTATAATGAATTTTTTATACCTGTTTCTTTCTGTTTAGCAAATATGACAGAGAGATGGTTATTCGAAAATAAAACATTTGGAGGTCCCTAGCTGATTTTCTTATTCAGTAAAAATAATGTAAAGTATTGGCTTCGGGAGAAACTCAGGCACGTATGCCTTCCCCTGCTCCATGTGCCTTCCCCTGCCCCTGTCTGAATGCAGCACCCCATCTGCGTGCACATGCCGTAAAATGGTTGCGATGAAAGGAAACCTGGATTATTGAGTACAATTGTTGCATTTTTGGTGTGATTAGCACATGTTTGGGGCACGGAGTTAATGATGTATGATTTGGTATCATTGATACTTAGGAGGTACTTCAAAGCATCAGACTCCATGTAGCGCCCAGTAAATACGGAAGTGCGCCTCACTCAGGCACTCCTGAAGCTGCAAGAGGGTGACCTCCATGCGTACTGATAAAGGTCATCCAATGAAGGGTCGGCTTTGCCTGGCACGACGAACAAAGGGGCCCTAATTAGTAGTGTCCAACCTACAGATGGGTAAAGTATTAGTCAGCTTCTGCAAGCTACTCCTCGGCGAGCAGCCAGCGTGCAAATTGCATCCCCGTAATTACCGCGATCGGGTGGCCCTGCCTTTCAGAGAGCACAAAGGCTGCAATCAGCCAGCTGCTTGGAAGCAGGCCTCGGAGGGAGTCGGGGCGTCTGCCGCGCACAGCAAGTGAAGAGGGGAGGACAGGGTGCTCCGTGGCGGTGTCAGCTACAATTTGGTCTTCTTCCGAGCTGTGGCCACCGCTTGTTTTTCTTCTTGTTCATTATCGCGCCTAATATAGCGTAGGCTGTATCCAGTGGCACCCATAACATATCCTCTGCAAAGCAAAAGTGAAAAGAGGTATGGTAGAACTATGCACACACATGACATGGGCTGGAATCTGTGGTAAAAAAAAACATAAACCATATTAACATAACGTATAGGGCTCCCGATGTCATTGTATTTATTTTTTTAGACATTTCTGACTGTAATTGTCCACATTTATTTTGAGCTCTTTTTACCTGTATTTGTCCTTATTTATTTTGTGTTTGGTGAGAAAATGAGCCTAAAACGAGTACATTCCCATATTTATTTAACTGATAAAGGTAGGTTTGTAAGTGGTTGTCACAAGGGTTTTACGACCAGATGTACAAAACAGGCAGTTTGTGATTCCCTACTTGCGAATGAGGAATGGCAAACAGCTATGTATAACAGTGTCTCAGACATTGTTTGCCATTCCCAATGGGTTGCAAATGGACCTGCCTCATCAATATTCATGAGGCAGGTCGAAATTTGCGACCCATTGGGAATGGCTACAATCACAGGTATGGTGGCCTGCTGGGGTCAGCAGACCACCATGTCTGTGATTGCGTTTTCAGTAAAGCAATATATATTTTACTGTAACGCAGCCCACTTTCCGTAAAGGAAAATGGGTTGCATTGCAAAAATAAAAATTAAACGTTTTCTTTTAATTTTTAGGAGCAGGCAGTGGTCCGTCGGACCATTGCCTGCTCTTAAAAAACATTTTCACCCACATTTACAAAGGGTAAGATATGCCTTAGGGACCCCTTCCCAATTGCGAATGGGTTACTGCCTCTTCTACGGAGTTGGTAAATTATGAATGTTTGGGACCACATTCCAGTTGCAAAACATTTATACATACCAGTGCCATTCGGTATTAGGAAGGAGCGCCCTGACCACGCCCCTTCCTAATACCAAAACGCAAAAGTAAAATGCGAATTGTTAACAAGTTGCAGAGTCACATTTTGCCTTTTGTACGTGGCAAAATGTATTTTACCGGTTGCAAATGGCCCACAGTGCTGTTTGCAACTGGTAAAATGCTTTAACATATCTGGTTCTTGGTGCTCTAAGAAATGGTATCTAATGAATCACTTGTATGCAATACACTCAAATGATTTTAGAATTTTAGTACATTTGCAACTGCTTAAAGATTCATTAGCAAAGCGAGCCCTTTTTAAAACTCCCCCGAGTGTCACTCTGAAAAACTAGGGCCAGATGTGCAAAGGTTTGGCTTTGCGATTACCAGCTAGAAAATGTTTGCGATTCAGTATTTGGGAAATACAAGCACCCATGTATTAATGTGTTTTTGACACAATATGCGATTCCCTTTGGTTCGCAAATAGACCTACCCCATTAACATCTATGAAGCAGGTCTGGTATGCGACCAATTCGGAATTGCTAAATTCACATGGATGGTGGTTTGCTGGGGTCAGCAGATCACCATGTCTATGATTGCTTTTCAATAAAGCTATTTTTTTTAAATGCAGCCTGTTATCCTTAAAGGAAAACAGCATGTGTTTCAAAAATATAATGAAAAGTTTTAATGGCATGTGTTCAAAAAATATAATGAAAAGTTTTCTTTCTACTTCTCTAGACTAGGCAGTGGTCCCTGGGAACGCTGCTGTTCTTAAAAAATGTCCTCATCGGGATTAATTCTGACCGGCTGATTACAGTACAGCCGGTCGGAAGTGAAACGGCCGGTCATTCCGGCAGGCTTCCGATGGGTTCAAGGAGTCCGTCAGCCCGTAATCCATTGGACGGCTTTCTATGCTGTCCAGATTACAATGCAGGGTTTCTGGCAGGTGTCCCATGCTGGACATTCCGACATGGAAAGCCTGTCAGTAAGTGTTTTTGGGGCCCCTAGCAGGGCCCCCTTTCCCTTGCGGCTTATGTTTGGGAGCAGAGGGGGCACTTATGGTGCCCACCTGTTAATCCCTGCACCTTGTGGCAAGTACCTTGATGTGCCTGCCATGGGATGCAGGGATTAACACAATATAGGATTTTTCTATTGGAGCCTGTGTTACAGCCAGCCAACATCGTAATAGGCCCCTAATTGCGCATGACTGCTTGTCCGGCCGTCTTGGGCAGGCCAAATTGTCATGCCCACTTTGCACAGGTACCCTGATCCCATCTGAGCGCCAATCCATGGCGCTCAGACCATTCACAATGCTGTATTGCAGCATTATGATTGGCTTAGTGGAGCCTGTTTGCTTCCTGCTTCTTCCAGACTGGAGTCAGGAAGAGAAGAGAAGTGGAGACGACGAGGAGAGACACCGGAAAAAGTAAGTGTTTCAAAAATATAATGAAAAGTTTTAATGGCATGTGTTCAAAAAATATAATGAAAAGTTTTCTTTCTACTTCTCTAGACTAGGCAGTGGTCCCTGGGAACGCTGCTGTTCTTAAAAAATGTCCTCATCGGGATTAATTCTGACCGGCTGATTACAGTACAGCCGGTCGGAAGTGAAACGGCCGGTCATTCCGGCAGGCTTCCGATGGGTTCAAGGAGTCCGTCAGCCCGTAATCCATTGGACGGCTTTCTATGCTGTCCAGATTACAATGCAGGGTTTCTGGCAGGTGTCCCATGCTGGACATTCCGACATGGAAAGCCTGTCAGTAAGCGTTATTGGGCCCCTAGCAGGGCCCCCTTTCCCTTGCGGCTTATGTTTGGGAGCAGAGGGGGCACTTATGGTGCCCACCTGTTAATCCCTGCACCTTGTGGCAAGTACCTTGATGTGCCTGCCATGGGATGCAGGGATTAACACAATATAGGATTTTTCTATTGGAGCCTGTGTTACAGCGAGCCAACATCGTAATAGGCCCCTAATTGCGCATGACTGCTTGTCCGGCCGTCTTGGGCAGGCCAAATTGTCATGCCCACTTTGCACAGGTACCCTGATCCCATCTGAGCGCCAATCCATGGCGCTCAGACCATTCACAACGCTGCATTGCAGCATTATGATTGGCTTAGGGGAGCCTGTTTGCTTCCTGCTTCTTCCAGACTGGAGTCAGGAAGAGAAGAGAAGTGGAGACGACGAGGAGAGACACCGGAAAAAGTAAGTGTTTTAAAATATATATTTTTCTACATTCCCTTTGCCCCCACCTTGCCACCCCCGTTTCCTACCAGTCCCTGAATTCTATCCGAATAGCTGATAGATCAGCGAGTGACTACGGTTATTCTGTTGTGCCTGTCAGTCTCTAGATTGTGTATTTTGTATGTGTGAGCTAGTGAATGAAACAGCACTTTGAGTTTTGTCCTCGGTTTGAGAGAAGCATCTTGTATCATTTCTTGTGAGAAGAGCATTTTCTAGTTTTGAAAATTGCTAACGCTAAATGTTTCTCCTAGTTAAAGAACGATCAGTTCCTGGTCTGTACTTGTCAGGTACACTGAGCCCGGTTGTAGGTTTTTGAAGTTCCTAGGCCCAGATAAACTCTGTAATGCGCAGTATGCAGGGAGGTTGGAGTTTCCTCATGAGCTTCTGGTTGGGCCTTTGTTTTGACCAGCTTGGTTGAACTAGGTGGAATTTTTAGCCATTCAGATGGAAGTGATGTTGGACCAGATGTAAGAAGCCTTTCACCACTTACAAACGGCTCATCGGGCCATTTGCGACAGGTAATATACCAACCCTATTTTGCGAGTCGGTAACCTATTACTGACTTGCAAAATAGGGTTTGTGAGTCGCTATTAGGAAAGGGTGTGTTAAGGGCGTTTCTTCCTAATAGCGAGTTGCCCTGCTATGTAGGAATGTTTTGCGACCAGGGATGCGGTGGCAAAACATTCTTAGTTACTACCAACTTCAACTTGGTGGTAACTAGTTCACAAATGGGAATGGTCCCCAAGAGACCTCTTCCTCTTTCTGAAGGTGGGTGGCAACATTTTTTAAGAGCAGGCAGTGGTTCCACAGGGATCACAGAAATATTATCGACGGCCAAAATATCGAGTTGCCAAAATATTGTTGACTAATTATCGACTTCAAAAATATCGAGTTTATATACTTATTTAACTAAGTACAAAAATATCGAGTAAATAATATCGAGTCTATAAAATATCAACTTCAATAATATAGACAAACAATATATCGACTACAAATATATCGTTTGTAAGCTAAATAACCCTAACACTACAAAAATATCGACTACCAATATATAGACTACTAAAATATCGTTTTTTTAAATTTATCGACTTGGGATTATACACATTATATATGTGAAATGATACATAAATCGTCTTGTAAAATACATTACACAATCCTAATTATATATTATATATTAAAATACATTTTTTAAAAACATTTAAATGTGTAAACATTTTTCCTACATATCATGAATACTTTGAAAATAATATATACATTTGTCGAAATTTTTCTACATATATTATCACATTATTAGTACATATATTTAAAAAGATTTAATTAACTAACCTGCTTTAATGCAAAACTCTTCACAAATGACCATTTCCACTTCAACAAACAAACCAATTAATTGTGAAAAAATTCAAAGTAGCCAATAAAATGCTCTCTTTCTTAAAACATCCAATGACATTAGAGAACACAAAAAATACACACTATAAAAGGAGTACATGCCTACTACAATTTGTTGCTGCACAAGCTATAGAAAACAGAAGGCAACTCTTTGATCAACTAGTTCCTGATAAATCGAGATTACTATTCAAGATTGCTACAAAATTAATCAAGTAAGTGAAAATTTATTATTATAATACACAAGTACTAGGCTAAAATTGTATGTATTTCTCCTAACTGTTTAAATTACATTTATTTTTCTCTTTTAACATTTGGTTTATAGACATCTCCTAAACACATCAAAATACGTGCTCCTAGTTATTTACCACTAAATACTATTTGTAAGTATATGTAAATGTTCTCTAATACACCAACTGCTGTTCTTATTAACTATTTTCTAATATCCTTTCTTTATTTACTCTATCTTCTTAACAGAATATCTGATAACATCCGCATTCTACTCAACGAAATGTAAAGACTACACAATTTAAACAAGTAAGTATATGTGTACAGTTCTAAAAGGCCCAAAAATACTAAAACTATTTTCTAAACACCATTTCTTATTTATTCTATCTTCCTTACAGATATTCTAAACACATCCTACATCTACTAGACTAAAGGCAAAGACTACACAATTTAAAAAAGTAAGTATATTTGTAAAATTCCTGAAAGGCCCTAAAACGCTAAAGCTATCTTCTAAACACCATTTTTTATTTCTTCTATCTTCTCTACAGATATTCAGAAAACATCCTACATCTCCTCTACCTAAAGCTAACACTACAGAATTAAAACAAGTAAGTATATTTATTAACTTCCTCAAAGTCCCTAAAGTTATACATCTATGTACTAATAATCATTTCTTCTGTATTATATCTTCTCTACAGATAATCACATTACATCCTTCATCTACTCCACCAAAGACAAACACTGAACAATTAAAAAAAGTAAGTATATCTAATAATGTCCTAAAATTGCCTAAAATGCTAAATTTAATACTGCTTTCTCCCAAAAAAATGCTAAACATTTTTTAAAAATGGCTTATAATTTTTTACTTTGCCTACCAACAGGAAAACAAGAAGAACATACTAGAAATAAATTGAAAATAACAGTTTCTGCATTTCTCAACACCAGATTTACTAACTGTAAGTATAAACAGTGAAATATAAATGTGTAAAACACTACCAATAATATTTTACATTTAAACACATTTCTTTCTAATCTTTCCTAGAACAAGTAATACAAAATGACTGAAGGTGCAGAATTTGTTATGTCACAGAAAAATAAATTGTTGTTATGTTATATGGGGTATGTTTATAATCAAGAAAGACAAACAGGAAGAAAAGTATTCTGGAAATGTACCAAATACTATTCAAACAAATGCTTTGGTAGGGCTACTACTGAAGACACAAATGTATTATCTACCACAGAACATAATCACCCCCCAATGTCACAGAGATAGAGATAAGGGATGCTTTAGAAACTATAAAAACAGCTAGCACAGGGAGTGACAAACCTACCACACAAATCCTAAAAGAAGAACTGTTAAAAATTCCTGCCCATGCTTCAGGGCAGCTACCCTCAATTGACTCCCTTAAACGCACAATAGCACACACTAAAAGATTAACTACCACTACTCAACCTAACCCTACAACTTTTGAAGAAATAATAATTTCCCCAGAAATGAGCGTAACACACAGTAATGAGAAATTTTTACTTTTTGACAATGAAAGCCCCACCAACAGAATTATCATGTTTGCAACTGCAACAAATTTAAGAAAACTACAACAATGCGACCAATGGATGATGGATGGGACTTTTAAACCATGTCCCAAACCATTTTATCAACTATATACCATTCATGGATTATATCATCACTACAATATCCCTTTTATTTACTGTTTGTTACCTAACAAACAACAAAATACATATATAGAAATATTAAATGTTATCAAAAATGAAATCAATAATTATTTTCCCCCAAAAATAATTATTGATTTCGAAATTGCTATGATCAATAGCATTTTGAAAACATTTCCCCACACAGCTATCCAAGGTTGCTACTATCACTTCAACCAAAGTATATGGAGACATCTCCAAAAATCAACTTTAAGCATTCAATACTCAACTGATAGCAACTTTGCATATCAAGTTAAAAAATTAATAGCACTAGCCTATGTTCCAATTACTGATGTAGCGGAACACTATAACTTACTAATTGACAGCACATACTACAAAAAGTATGAAGACAAACTGGCCCCACTACTGGACTATTTTGAGGATACTTGGGTGGGAAGGTTACATAGATCTGGGCACCGACGCCAACCTAAATTCCACATACCTTGGTGGAATGTATATCTAAGTACATTAAACCAAGAGGCAAAAACGAATAACAGTGTGGAAGGATGGCACAATGCATTCCAAGCTACCACTAACAGAGCAAAACCCACCTTCCTAAATCTAATACAATCTTTAAAAAAAGAACAAAGCTACCAAGAACTAAGGATAGAACAATCTGTTACACAAATTGGCCCTAAACTAACAAAACAAACAAAACAAATGTTCAGACTCCTGCAAAGCCAAGTGACCCTATATCCTTCAACCAGAGGTTTAGAGTACCTATCACTGATAGCTAAAAGCCTACTATAAAGTATCATACCAAAACTAACTAAAACTTCTGATAATTA
The DNA here is from genome assembly GCF_964261635.1 of Lissotriton helveticus. Classification (NCBI taxonomy): domain Eukaryota; kingdom Metazoa; phylum Chordata; class Amphibia; order Caudata; family Salamandridae; genus Lissotriton; species Lissotriton helveticus. Next base: position 1,029,401,192 of record NC_136071.1, read on the forward strand.
CAGAAATTGTGAAATCCATAACATTTTCCATTTAATCATAAATAATACATATTTGTTTAATATATTTGTTAAATTTTAAAAAACATTTACTTAACAAATATGCAATATTTATAATATAAAACATTGCAATGACATTTAAATCGACATTTCCCACCCAAATAAAATAAATGTGAAAAAGTTACAATTTATGTAGCAGAAGAAGAGGTCATCCAGCCACGTATAATCCATACAATACCTTACAATCCAGTACAAATCCTATTTCGGAAACCCTCAAAAACCCGAAAATAATATAATTTTTCTTTAAAACGCTCCAGGAAATCCCGATAATACAAGTGTGGACACTTTATTATTTAAAGTGATATACACACACCTTGTAAAACATAAATTACGCATATTCTTCTCCCAATGCAATGCGACACCCTACAAATATCCCGAAAATTAGTAAAAGATTACAAAAATCGCTCCAGTAAACGCGGAGTACACAAAGTGTGTTAAATTCATTTAAAAAATGAACATACACACACTTAGTTAAAAAAAATAAGCACTATGTTATCGTAATCCATTCCAAATGAACAACCCGAAAAATCGTGAAAAAGATTAAAAATCGCTCCCGGAAATCACGAAAAAAGGAGATAGATGGTAAAATATTACATTTATTTGTAACACAAGCTTATCTCCCAAAAAAAAACGCATCCTTCCATGGAATAATACTGCGAAGTTCCGGTACCTGTAAAGAAACATACATTAAGTAACCCACCCACACAAACACCCAAAGATTCCAAAATACACATTAAAATGTATGTAAAACATGTTCAAACACATATCCTAAGCATACAAAAATACTAGGCCTCTAACATACACGACGCCTCGGTAAATACGAAGTTTCACAAAAAACATACCAAAACGACGACTACATACATACAATAACTCTAAAAACGTCGAATATAGTCTCAAACACTACTACTCTCTACGAAATATTAGTTAAAATTCCCCTTACCTTTCTCAACGCGAAGCAGCTTCCAACCGCGATCTTCTCCAGTCCTGAATGAAGCAAAATAACCTTACGCGGTCAAAAAGTAGTCCCCTTAAACTATATTAGAAAGGTAAACATAATAAATACAATGTTCTAATAAGAAATAAAATACATACACAAACTTATAATTTCTAATAAAAATGTGTAACACTAATTACCATTTATTTAGCTTACATATCCGTTCTTAATTAATATTAAATAATATTTATAGAATATTATTTAATATTAATATTACTTTAAATATATAAACTTTATAATACATATCTTTTAAATATTTAATGTTAAATGATATTTATTATAAATAATTTTTCCTTTATTTAAGTAAATGTATACATTTATTTCATTTGTAAATTAATAGTAAAAATAAATAATTTTTATTATTTATTTATATTATTAATATAATTTAAATACATCAATAGGAAATAAATACTATGACAACTCTAAAATTGATTTACTATTTTTATAATTATTTTAAAATTGTAAATTAATTGTAATAATTAATATAATATATTAATTATTATTATTAATTATCCCAACAATGTATGTCAATTTTAAGCATTTATTTTAAAACATTATATCCAACTAAGTCATTGTTTTACTATTTCATATAGTATTAGGAATAAGGTTTTTCTCCTAAATATTTGTATATGTATAACAAGAAATAATAATTATTTATTGTTTATTAAGAACATTGTATGTAATATCTATCAAAGTATTTTACAATGTTTTTTGTATAATATCTTTAAAACATATATTTACTTTCTTATGAGTTTATAATAATCTATATATCAAACATGTATATTTAATAATATTAATATATAATTTATTAACATTATTAAATAAATATTGAACAGTCTGTTAAAAAAATTGATTATAATTTGTTCTAAATATTACAATTTGTCACCCAAATATAAATATGTTACAAATTATTATGTTTTGTATAAATACAGTACAAAAGATATGTTTAGAAAATGTACATTTATAAATTACAATAAATGTAAATGAACACATCCTATTTTCCTAACTACTTATATTGAATATTAATTGTTTTGACTATTGTACTGTACATGTTATAAATACAAATTGACAATAAAACTTTTAAAAACATCCATGTGTACTTATTTTCCTAAGATTATAACACAGTCATGTAAAATTTTCTGTGAGGGTGCTGAACACTGACCAATTATATTTTACTATTCCTAGTCCAGTCAGACAAATATCAGGGAAGGTGCTTTACACTGACCAATTATAATTTACTATTCCAACTCCAGTCAGACAAATATCAGGGAAGGTGCTGGACACTGACTAATTATAATGGATGTATGCCGTTACAACGCATACTTTTACAACGCATACCTTTACAACAAAATTTTTACAAAGCAAAAACCATTACAACGCATGTATTTACAACGCATGTTGTTACAACGCAGGTACCTTTACAACGCATACCATTACAACGTAAGTATTGTAAAGTATATATTAATTTTTTTAATGTAAATTAATTGAAATTAATATAATTTAATTAAATTTAATTTAATTTAATTTAATTTAATTTATTTAATTTATATTTAATTTTATTTTATTTTTACCCTGTACCCCAAAAACCCAAAACTGACCTGGCCTGAACCCTAAAAATACTCCTTTACCCAAAAACCCAAAACTGACACTGAACCCTTAAAATACCCCTTTTCCCAAAAACTAAAAACTGACCCTGAACCCTAAAAATGCCCCTTTACCCAAAAACTAAAAACTGACCCTGAACCCTAAAAATACCCCTTTACCCAAAAACTAAAAACTGACCCTGAACCCTAAAAATACCCCTTTACCCAAAAACTAAAAACTGAGCCTGAACCCTAAAAATACCCCTTTACCCAAAAACTAAAAACTGACCCTGAACCCTAAAAATACCCCTTTACTCAAAAACTAAAAACTGACCCTGAACCCTAAAAATACCCCTTTACCCAAAAACCAAAAAACTGACCCTGAACCCTAAAAATACCCCTTTACCCAAAAACTAAAAACTGACCCTGAACCCTAAAAATACCCCTTTACCCAAAAACAAAAAACTGACCCTGAACCCAAAAAATACCACTTTACCCAAAAACTAAAAACTGACCCTGAACCCTAAAAATACCCCTTTACCCAAAAACTGAAAACTGACCCTGAACCCTAAAAAAAACCCTTTACCCAAAAACTAAAAACTGACCCTGAACCCTAAAAAAAACCCTTTACCCAAAAACTAAAAACTGACCCTGAACCCTAAAAATACCCCTTTACCCAAAAACCCAAAACTGACCCAGAACCCTAAAAATACCCCTTTACCCAAAAACCCAAAACTGACCCTGAACCTTAAAAATACCCCTTAAAAAAACCCAAACATATTACATTTTAAATATAATTATATACTTACCAATACTTACGTTGTAATGGTATGCGTTGTAAAGGTACCTACGTTGTAAAAACATGCGTTGTAAATACATGCGTTGTAATGGTTTTTTGAGTTGTAAAAGTTTCGTTGTAATGGTAGTGCGTTGTAAAAGTTGCATTGTAAAGGTTGTTTCCCATTATAATTTACTATTCCAACTCCAGTCAGGCATATATCAGGGTAGGTGTTGGACACTGATTCTAAATAAATGTTCCCACATATTATTTGTGATTTACACTATATATAATATATTTGATCATTTAGTATTTTTTATATAAAAACGTATATTTTTGGTAATAATTTATTTTAAAAATATTATTTTTAATTAATATTTTTATTCTAAATGTTTAAAATTTATGTACAAATTTGTATCTTGTATGACCTATTTTTGTAATTATTTTTCACATATTTAATTATTTTATTTGTGTTATAAAATAATATTTATGTTATTTTCTGATATTTTTTATTTGTATTTTTATCCTTTTTAATTTTTTTATAATCTGTTTTTTAATGTATCTGTATATTGTTCTAAAATTAAATAGATTTAACTATTTCTTACATATTTTATGATTGTAATTCTTATATATTTTGTCTTCTTCTTTTATTAGCATAATCTTTTTTATATTAATATTTGATAAAATTATTAATAATTATTTTTAAATATTAATTTATTTTATTAATATTTTATTAAATTAATACAAATTATTTATAATTATTAAATTATTTGAAAGTATTTGATTAAATTATTAATATTTATTTATAAATATAAAAAAATAAATTAAATAATTTTTTTTAATAAATATTTATTTTTATTTTTAATTATGTATTTTACATATATTATCCCATAATTATCTATTTTTTTCCTATTTTTTTGAAGATTTTTATATACAATTGTTAATTTTTAATAAATATTTTATGTAAAATAATTATATTTATAAACATTTGTATTTTTTTAATTTTATACTACATTTATAGATTTTTACACTTTTTATTACATATTTTTAAATTACTCCCCACCCTTATCCCCTATTAACCCAACATCCTGCTCATAAACATTAACATACATTTCTATATTGATATAAATATATATATATTATTTTTTATATTTATTAATAATATTTTATTAACATTTTATCTATACTTTTTCGATATTTTTTACTATTACTACATATCGATATTAATACTACTCGATATTTTTGACTCGATATTTTTGTACTTGATATTTTTTTCACATTAAATAATACGATATTTTCTACTTCGATATTCTTTTTTTCGATATTTTCCTATACTCGATATTTTTGACTCGATATTTTGTCCTTTCGATATTTTGGAGTCGATATTATGACCAGTTACCGTTCCACAGACAGGGGCTGCAATACAGAAACAAATGCTTTATTTAAAAAGCAATCACAGACATGGTGATCTGCTGACCCCAGCAGGCAGCCATCCCTAAGCAAATAAATCTAAGTCTGTGAATGAAGTTTTAAAAAATAGATCAAAATGATTTTGCAATATTTTTCAACGGGAGTACAAATCATAAGTATGGAGTAAATACTATTTGTTCTATTCTTTTCTATGCAAACATCAGAATTGTGAAAATGTATTTGTCCTGTTCTTGCCCACATCATGTTTGTGGAGGTCTATTTACAAACTTCATTTGTAGTATGTAAATTAGTGCCACAGTAGTATTAATAATGTACTAAACATGGTGTTCACAAACCTTTGGCCATAGACCGCAGCCTCCACTTCTACTGTCTTTTGTGTGTGAAGATCTCCGCCATAGTGGCAGAGATTTCTACATATGTAGGTATGCATTTTAGTACTAAACGTTGAATTGACAAAGGAAAGTGGCTGGAAAAAGGGGACTGTCTTACTATTAATTGGCGTTTACCTGCCTTAGTAATTCAGTGCCTGCAACCTGTCTCTGGGTCACATGATTGAGTGTGGGTGATAGCTGGGCTTTATGTATTCTTCCTAGACATTAACTTATTACTGACTTGCAAAATAGGGTTTGTGAGTCGCTATTAGGAAGGGGTGTGTTAAGGGCGTTGCTTCCTAATAACGAGTTGCCCTGGTATGTAGAAATGTTTTGCGACCAGGGATGCGGTGGCAACACATTCTTAGTTACTACCAACTTCAACTTGGTGGTAACCAGTTCACAAATGGGAATGGTCCCCAAGAGACCTCTTCCTCTTTCTGAAGGTGGGTGCCAATATAAGAGCAGGCAGTGGTTCCACAGACAGGGGCTGCAATACAGAAAAAAATGCTTTATTTAAAAAGCAATCACAGACATGGTGATCTGCTGACCCCAGCAGGCAGCCATCCCTGTGATTGTTGCCATTAACAATGGATCGCAAATTGCAAACTGCCTCATGAATATTGATGAGGCAGGTCCATTTGCAATCCACTGCAAATCGCTAAGAGAGTGTCAAACACACTAATGTACATCACAGTTTGTGATTTTCTAATAGCGAATTGCTAAAATCCGCTATTAGGAAATCGCAAACACCCAATTTCGTACATCTTGCCTGTTATTACCTTGTCACCTCACCAATGTATTGGTGAGGCTTGTGTTTCTATTTGGATAGCTTACTCCATACAAGGCAAAAGAGCATAAATCATTTAAAATTTGGAGTTGTTTTTGCAGCCTTTCTGAATCGTATATAACACTAAATAACCATTTTAAATATGTATAGAAATGTAAGCAAATAAATATAAGTCTGTGAATGAAGTTTTAAAAAATAGGGCGTATCATCAATTGGTGGAGGGAGAGAGAGTAGAGATCTTTTCAATCTCCTTTCAATAATTATAAATCAATGTGGAAAGGATCACTGGTCCTGCATAACCAAGGTCTGCAGGTGGATCGGTAGGTGTCTCCCAAATAAAAGACCCTCATACACGTGTTTTTTCAGAGTCGTGTAGCGGTATATGATGTGTCCCCGCTTCTTGTAACACGTGTCCGTGCGTAATCCTTGGGTCAGTTTTTGTTTGCACCCTCCGCCAGGAGGTTGTACCATTGGTTAAAACAGTAGTGATGGTGAATAGGTGAAATAGTGCTATAAAGGTGTTCTAAAATACCCGGACAGCCAGAGGTTCAACTTTAATATTTCTGGATTCGGGTAGAAGATTAAGGCGTGCCGCTATGGAATTATTTAGGAATTCTAGCGCACTAAACTTGTGAGGTTAAAAGTGGTCGACATGTTTCAGCCTTATCTGCCTGTTGGTTGCCAATACACAATTACTTTGACAAGTTTATATGCTGGTTTAAAAATTCTAGTTTATATTGCAGTTTAAAAATAAAAAATTAAGGTTAATTTCTGTTTATGTTTTGCATTATATATTTTTAATAAAAAAACTAATAAAGTTCAATAATTTTCCATATACTTTCCCGTAGGGAGATCTCCACCACAGTGCTTGAGATCTCCACCTAAGTGTGCAATGTTACTAGTAATAACTTTACACTCGTCAGCCCTCTTGTAGGAGGCTCCTATCCCTGATTTGAGGGGATGAATGCATGTAAGGGTATACCTAGGTGTAACTCTACTCTAAGACATGGGGAATAGCAAAAACGTGCAGAGTTGCACCAAGTTGTAACACTATCCTCGGAGATGAGGAATAGCAAAAATGTGTATAATAGACCTGGCATCTTTGCCATGGTTTACTTTCTAATTTTTTGCCTTCAGAGCTTCTGTTTTTCCAGAGGTCCATTTTTGCTGGCCTTATGACTATGCACACTTTACCACTGCTAACCTATTCTAAAGTGCTTGCGCTCTTTCCATAAAATAGCGTAACATTGGCTTATACCCCATAGGCATATTTTAATCTACTTTTCAGTCCATAGTAAAGTGGCACTACATGTGCCTACGGCCTGTAAAATAAATGCTTTTAGTGGGTCTGCAGCACTGGTTGTGCCACCCACTTAAGTAGCACACTAAACATGTCTCAGGCTTGGCGTTTCACAGTTTAAACTGCCATGTCAACCTGGCAAAATAAACCTTTTGCCAGGGCCAAACCTTCTTTTTAATACCTTTAAGTCACCCCTGCGGTAAGCCCTGGACAGCCCAGAGGGCAGGGTGTACCATATTTAAATTGTAGGACATGTACTTTTAAGTTTTACATGTCCTGGTAGTGAAAACCTCTTAGATTCGTTTTTCACTACTGCAAGGCCTACCTTTCCTGTGGGATAACGTTGGAATTGCCTTATTAGATTTTAGTATAAAAGATGAACAATTCATATTTGGTGCCTCTGAAATCATAATTTAAAATCCTTACTTATGGTGAAGTCGGATTTTAAATTACATTTCTGCTAATACAGCTTTTAGAAAGTTGGCGTTTACCTGCCTTAGTAATTCAGTGCTTGCAACCTGTCTCTGGGTCACATGATTGAGTGTGGGTGATAGCTGGGCTTTATGTATTCTTCCTGGACATTCACACACAATGTAGGCTTGGGTCTGACTGGATGGACCATTAATAGCAGGATGGGAGGAACTGGGCACAGGCCAACTTGCACTTAAATAGGCTGTGTCCTGCCTGCGCACAAAGAGCGGAATACACCCTGTAGTTAGTCTAGCAACAGGGCAGGGAGGGCACTCCTCTAGAAGTTTCTAACCACTTCAAAGGCACAACTGTGTATAAAAGAAGGACCACAGACACAAACATTTCAGTTTTTGGACCTATGGATACACTGCCAGGAAGAAAGACTGCCGTGCTTCTACAAGGACTACCACTCTGCTGAATTGATGGTCTAAAGGAACTGCTGCCCTGCTATCCTGCTGCCCCCCTGCCTGTTGAAGAAGAACTGGACTTGCAGCTTCATCTTGAACCCAGGACACCAGAGTCAAAGGGCTAGACCTTTTGATCTGAGCCTCAGGGACACAAAAAGCTCCCAAACCAGCTACTGGACCCATTAATAGTGAGTTCCTGACCCCCAAGTGGTGCCTCTACAGTCCTGGCCCCTTGGTGTGGGTCATGGGCTCTTTGAAACAAGCTTTTGAGCTCTTCACGACCGCAAATGGGCTAATTTGAGCCTGACTGCACCGCTCGCTTAAAAAATCAGCACAAGCCACCAACAACCCGTCTCTTAACAAGGCAAGCATTGGTCGCAGTGGAGTACCGCCAACATGAAACTCCAGCCAATCCATCCGCGATGCCCGGCCATGCTGACCACAGTCCATGATGCGGTTCTTGCTCCCAGCAATCCTCTCCAATAAGAATGGGACTCTTGGCACAAAACTTGAAAAGGAAAAACTTCAGCAGGACTAATCTAGGAGTGTATCCGACATGCGCTCCATCATGGTCAGCCTGAACTTCTAACTGTGACCTGGCCCAGAGTGACCAGATAGCTGCGGTTGGCGCTTCATGGTTTTGGCACTATTTTTTAGATTAGTTTTTAGAATGTCATATCTCCGGTTGTACTGATTGGGTTTCTGTGATTTTGGTCTTCGTTTATTTAATAAATGTTGCTTTATTTTTCTAACCTGGTATAAGATATTTTTGTGTGGTGTTTTCACTGTTTTACTTTACACTTTGTCTTTAAGTTAAGCCTGACTGCTCTATGCCAAGCTACAAGGGGGTTGAACACAGGTTAATTTAGGGTTTGCTTGTGCCTTACCCTGACTAGGATTGTGGTTGCTGCTTGACCAGGGCTCACACTCCAGTCAACTAGTAACCAAAATTCTAACATTGGTGATCAGCAATGAGCATTGGGACTTGTGTTTGTGGAGTGTCATTCAGTAATTTGTAGTACACTGCCGACCCACATCTAAGACCAGTTAAAGTTTTAAATTTCCCTGATTGTCCTATTTTTATTTTGTATTTATTGCTAGTCTACCTGGTTGCTGGTGCCTGTGGCCCCACTTGCGAAGATGAAGTTTGAGCTTGCCAACCTACAGAGCTACACTGTGGCTCAGCTCAAGGAGTTTTGCCAGGAGAGGGGGCTGCCGACTAAAAGGAGCATCAGTAAGGTAGAGCTCGAGAAGACCATGAGGGTGTGGGCAGAGGCCCTCAAGTCATCAACAGATGAGGAGGAGGGAGAGGAGGATGAGGAATCAGATCAGAGTATGCACTACAGAGGGTCTTGGAATGCAGCCTGTTGAGGAGAGGGGCAACCTACTCTCAGGGTTGGAAACCCTTCCCATGCATAGAGCAGTGTGTCTTCCAGCAGCCTTACCTCAGAGGGTTGGAGGGAGGAAAGGAAGCTCAAGCTAGAGCTGACAAAATTGAAGCTGGAGAAGGAGGAAAATAAAATGATGCAGGTGAAGCAACGTGGGGGTAAATTAAAAAACTTGCTGTGTGTAAAGGAAATGCGGGGCAGTCTACTCAATAAGATGTGGGTAGACTTTTGTAGCAATGTGCTGGCTCAAAGAAGTGAGCTGATGGGAGGTTTGAAGATTCAGACAATCACTAAGGAAAGACAATATAGTCAGATTTCCCATGTGACCCTGATAATATGAATACATTAGATTCAGTGTTCTCCTTATAACTCATGGAGAGCTTCCAATCTGACCTCCATCAATGCTGTAATATGCCTAAAAATACAGATAGCACCTGGAACCTAAACATTGAAATATATTTCATTTCAATATCAGCATCTCCACACCTGTTTTAATCTCTCCCTTTGCTGGCACACTCCAGGCTTCGGCAATGCACCCCACCCTTGCAAGGGTGGCTGCATTCTGTCAAGCATCGTTTTTGTACGGCAAAGGGACCCTTCCAGTACAAAAAACATGCTTTAATGCATTTTCTAACTTGCATGTGTGCTGTAAAGTGCTGTTCCTGGTGTCAGAACAGTGGAACTGTACCAGGAGAGCTGCCAGAGAGCTGGGTCCGAGACGCAGAAGGTAGGCCTAACGGGCCTCAGCGAGAAGTGAGTGAGATTCAATGTGAGCCCCGCCAGGTACCAACTACTGGAGCTGGGTGTGCCTCGGAGTCCCTGCGGCTTGCGGAAAGGCTGCCTGCGCCATGTGCATGCATGCATCTGGAGATTGCAGAGGGGAGACCGGCCATATGAGCAGGACGGAGAGGTGAGCTGTGAACCATTCCACCCCGACTCAGAGTTAACAGTACAGTTAGCGCTGCAGCTGCTGTGTTAGGCATCGCTGCAGCGGCGCGGCCTGTAGACCGTAGCTGGTGCCAGGCTGGTCTGAACCGCGTGTCGAAGGAACTGAGATAGTGCGGTGGATTGGGCTGCACCAGGGAAAACCACAAGCAGGCCAAGAAGCATGAAGTGAGAACTGTAGGTGCCGCCAGACCCTCTGGTCATGAGACAGATAACGGAGGCCAATGAACATGGTACCGGGAGAAGTGGCGCCTAATATGTCGGAAAGGACGCCGGTAATACGTCATGCCTGCCCTACTAGTGCACATGGACAATCTGTCAGACCATAAATAAATGCATTGGAACTTCTGTCCTGATCGACTACATGTGCTGAGCGAGCTGCAGGGGCCTGTATACCCACCCGGGCGGCAAAGGTCGGCCTGGCCAGAGGCGCATCATGTGCCTTAGCTTCTGGCTGCAAGTGAATTGCATCTCACATCCTACAAGAGGTGAGGGGTGGATGGTATGCACTGAATGCTCCAGCCTGATCTTGGAGAGCTGACTGACCAGAGTAGGGCCATTGCTGCCCGGTGCCGGCGGCTGTTAATATCGTGACCCACCAGAGTCATTGCACACAACACGATTGTGGCTGCTGTTCATTCAACTGCAGCTTCATAAGATGGGTAAAACAGACACTAAACAATCAAAATTCAGCTTTGAAAATAAAAGGCAGACCTGGCACACGGACACCGAAGAGGTGCTGGACACTGATGCATCGTCTAGGGATAAATATGTGCAGTCAGACATAGACCTCCACACTATACTACTGGAGGTGCAGTCCAGTCTCAAGACCATAGATGGGAAATTGGATGCCTTGACTGCCCGTCTGGACCAAGTAAGAAAAAGAGTTGATGTACATGGATCCAGGCTGGATGCACTTGTTAAATATAGCAAAAAACAACAAGTGATGGACTGAATGTGGATCAATGTCACACACTCCCCCAGTCAAAAGATCTGGGCCCAAATCCATCGTTTTTTTGCACTCCACACCACCCTGGGTCAGATAATGGCTTTATGCAAATCAGCTCTGACCCTGTTGCCCCATGGGAACAGTCCAGTCCGAACTACAACAGCCATATCTTTCCCAGACCGGAATCAAGCATCCGAGGACCGGACCGGTTTCGAGGTAACACCTCTCTTCAGCCCGGCTAGCTTGACTCCAAGTGGTGTGGAGTGCCTGGGACCCACGTCTGGGCATCCCCAGCGCACTTAGGGCGGCAATTGCAAAAAACAACAAGTGATGGACTGAATGTGGATCAATGTCACACACTACCCCAGTCAAAAGATCTGGGCCCAAATCCATCGTTTTTTTGCACTCCACACCACCCTGGGTCAGATAATGGCTTTATGCAAATCAGCTCTGACCCTGTTGCCACATGGGAACAGTCCAGTCCGAACTACAACAGCCATATCTTTCCCAGACCGGAATCAAGCATCCGAGGACCGGACCGGTTTCGAGGTAACACCTCTCTTCAGCCCGGCTAGCTTGACTCCAAGTGGTGTGGAGTGCCTGGGACCCACGTCTGGGCATCCCCAGCGCACTTAGGGCGGCAATTGCAAAAAACAACAAGTGATGGACTGAATGTGGATCAATGTCACACACTCCCCCAGTCAAAAGATCTGGGCCCAAATCCATCGTTTTTTTGCACTCCACACCACCCTGGGTCAGATAATGGCTTTATGCAAATCAGCTCTGACCCTGTTGCCCCATGGGAACAGTCCAGTCCGAACTACAACAGCCATATCTTTCCCAGACCGGAATCAAGCATCCGAGGACCGGACCGGTTTCGAGGTAACACCTCTCTTCAGCCCGGCTAGCTTGACTCCAAGTGGTGTGGAGTGCCTGGGACCCACGTCTGGGCATCCCCAGCGCACTTAGGGCGGCAATTGCAAAAAACAACAAGTGATGGACTGAATGTGGATCAATGTCACACACTCCCCCAGTCAAAAGATCTGGGCCCAAATCCATCGTTTTTTTGCACTCCACACCACCCTGGGTCAGATAATGGCTTTATGCAAATCAGCTCTGACCCTGTGGGTCCCAGGCACTCCACACCACTTGGAGTCAAGCTAGCCGGGCTGAAGAGAGGTGTTACCTCGAAACCGGTCCGGTCCTCGGATGCTTGATTCCGGTCTGGGAAAGATATGGCTGTTGTAGTTCGGACTGGACTGTTCCCATGGGGCAACAGGGTCAGAGCTGATTTGCATAAAGCCATTATCTGACCCAGGGTGGTGTGGAGTGCAAAAAAACGATGGATTTGGGCCCAGATCTTTTGACTGGGGGAGTGTGTGACATTGATCCACATTCAGTCCATCACTTGTTGTTTTTTGCAATTGCCGCCCTAAGTGCGCTGGGGATGCCCAGACGTGGGTCCCAGGCACTCCACACCACTTGGAGTCAAGCTAGCCGGGCTGAAGAGAGGTGTTACCTCGAAACCGGTCCGGTCCTCGGATGCTTGATTCCGGTCTGGGAAAGATATGGCTGTTGTAGTTCGGACTGGACTGTTCCCATGGGGCAACAGGGTCAGAGCTGATTTGCATAAAGCCATTATCTGACCCAGGGTGGTGTGGAGTGCAAAAAAACGATGGATTTGGGCCCAGATCTTTTGACTGGGGGAGTGTGTGACATTGATCCACATTCAGTCCATCACTTGTTGTTTTTTGCACTTGTTAAATATAGCATCAGACGCACAGGAATATCAGGTCGAAATGAAGGAACAGATGCTACAGATGGAGAAAGTTCTGTCAGTTATAAGGGCCAAGAATGAAGACCTCGAAGCCCGCTCCAGCTACGATAACCTGTGCATTACAGGATTGCCTGAAACCACCACTATATCTACAATAGAAACATTTGTGGAAACTTGTTTGACACAGTTCTATCCACCATGTTAATAGCAGAGGGAGCCCGCCGATCCCTGGCCCTAAGACCCCAGTCGGATCCACCCCTCGGTCCATTACTGCATGAATACTAAATTACAGATACCGTGATGTTAGCCTGCACCTGGCAAGAGAGTGTGGCACCATCGAGCATCTTGGACTATGGAAATCAAACACATGCCACCCACGCTGCCAGATCATGCACCAGTATTGCTCAGATTATTGCTTCCCTAGGGAACCCGAGAACATTTATGTGGTGACTGGCCCGGGAGGCACTAGTAGATATGATCTTTAAAGAAGAAATCCACAAATAAATACTTGACTACTTCATAACTAATGCACACTCAGTACAGTCCCTGGCAACTCTCTGCGAGGCATTCAAGGTGGTGATCAGGGGGGCCTGTATAGCCAAACAAGCAGGTGTCCTAAAAGACATAAGAGGCACACTAGGCAACATTGAGGAAGAATTACAGAAAACGGAAACCACATACTATTAGACTAATGAACCCAACCTTCTCACCACCCTAAGAGAAAAGATAACAGCCTTCAATGAAGAGGCAGAAAGAGAAACACCCTTCTTGGGTAGGTTCATTCAGGCCCGAGAGATACATACAGATCTATACTAAACCCCCCGACTTCCACTTATATTACAGAACTACAAGACGAGGACTCTAATCCGATACATGATCTGGCCATACTCCAGATTTAATCCCGGATTTCTATGCAAAACTGTACACTTGTTGCTCCTCCCACAAAACAAACATACTAAATGACTATTGGAATACAATGCGGCTGGTCTGGTTAGAATGGGCACACAGAGAATATCTGGACATCCCATTTACCGAGGACGATACTTTTCAAGTGATCCAAAGTATGCCAGGCGATAAGACCCAAGGGTCAGACGGTCTTATAGCCTCCTTTTATAACGCATATTGTCTGCTACTGGTGCAGCATTTGCTTAAAGTCTACCAAGAGACCCTTGAGAACGGTACTCTCCCACCATCTATGCGGCAGGCATTAATAATTACATTACTCAAGCCTGGCAAGCCTGAAAACAAATGCAACTCATATCGCCCATTATCCTTGATAAATGTGGATAATAAAATATACACAAAGTTGCTGGCCTCTCGACTACAGCTTCTTTTACCTCTAATAATCCGGCTGACCAATCCGGCTTTATCCCAGGTAGTTCAAACTCTCACAACCTACGCACACTTTTTGTAGTGCTCCACTTCTTGCACCCTCAGGTGTCTGCATTCGCGCCCTTCTGGACACCACCAAGGCATTTGAAACCTTGGAGTGGCCATATCTGTTTGCACTATTGGCCCGTATTGGGCTCAGAACACAATGCATAGGCAAATAATTTCTGACGCCGATGCAGGACACGCACTGCTGGTCGCCGCTTCGTTTCACTAAGGTCAGAACTCGGTGTACCTCGACCGGGATTTTGGATATCGTACTTAGGTCATATCTCACTTGGCCCGCATATATTGTGAAGCAGTGTTTGGATTCATATGTACATACCTTTTCATCTCAATATTGTAACACACACGCGCTTGGGAATACCTAAACCTTACATTCGGTGCTGGTCTTTAAGGAATTTGTTTAGCCTGGACGTAAGGTTCATGGATTCATCTTCTTATTTGCCTTTCTTTACAATAAATATATATTTTTTGCCCTGATGAAGTCAATTGGCGTACTTGCCTGGCGAAACACATGTTGGCAGGAATTCTTTTGGTTACCCTGTGGCTGAGGAATTTCCAAATAAGAACTGTGGCAAGAATTATTTTGGTTACCCTGTGGTTGGAGAATATCCAAATAAGAACTGTACACTCACAAGATACCATCAAAATAGAAAAATGAAGGGAAGAAAAGGAACTGAATACTACTGGAGAGTTTTTGATTAACATGAACATTTATATTCTCAATTATTGCTCAGGTTTGAAATTGGTACTTTGTTTTCAGGGTGGACTTTGTCTATTCATTTCACAACGGCTGGCAGTGGTTGTATTCTCACCTTGAGCACTTTTTTGCCGTTACATACTTGAATTGAGCTTTATAGTTCACTGTAATGCGCATTTTTCCTCTACTGCCAACCTGTGTTTGAATTTTTGCATACGGCAAATACGACTGCTGTACACAGGCCCCAAGGCATGGATCATAAATTCCCATGGCACACAACAGGGGTTCCATTTGCCACCTCTGTTATTTGTTATAGCAATGGAATCTCTTGCCGTAAGACTTCGCCAGCACCATGTGCACCGAAGCTTAGGATTTGCGACCAGGGCACTGGTGACATCCCTATATGCAGACGACATAACACTATACTTTAGCAATCCAAAAGACAATTTAAACCTCATGATACGCAACCTGTTAAAATTTGGTATATTCTCGGGGATCCTGATCAACTGGTCCAAGTCCGTATTGCTTTTCCTCACTGACACTATACAGCCATTTACGTTGGACTACTTACTACAGTGGGTCAACAGCCCAGTTAAATACCTGGGCGTCTGAGCCAGCAGAGACATGTAAAAATTATGGGAGAAAAACTATGGCTGTGTGATAAAATGGATAGAGAAGAGAATACCTATCAAGACAAAATTGCCTATCTCGATTGTCATTCGTATAGCAATTGCAAAAATGATTATCCTGCCAAAGCTGTTATATCTGTTTGTAAATTTGCCCGTACCCTTGACCTCGGCCGCGACTCTGATCCAACAAGATCGCCTTGGTCTTGGCTTGAAAGCAACTTAGAATAGCTGGGAAGTTTTGACACTACCTCTTTGCCATGGAGGGCTGGGAGCACCAGATTTCAACCTGTATGCGTATTGTGCACAAGCCCAATTTCTACACCATTGGATATACCCCATTCCAACCCCACATTGCTATAGAACGAGACAGTGCTGCCCCAATCCAGCTTTTCCACTGCACTGTACCAGAAATAGAAACATCCAAACAAAGAGATAAATATGGTGGAGACTTGGAGGTGGGCATGGAATGGATTAAGAAAGTGAGCGAGCCTCTCCAGTTTATACACCCCATCCATCCCACTTGCAAAAAATTCCCACTTTCCCATGTTACAATATAGGGGTGCAATAAGACAGGCAAATAACCTTCACATCACGAATTTTGCAGACCTCTACCCAGATGACAAATTTATGCCCCCCCCAGCCAGGAGACGAGGACCCCCTGAATTTGTCTGACACTCTACACTACTACCAATTGCGGGCCACTTGCCATAAATTGCATAGTACATTTCCGACCCCAACCTTGCTGCACTGGAACATTTATTGATGGAAGCATCACCATGTAAAGTAATCACCTGACTATACACTGCCACACAATGAGCGAACCCAATAATTCACCCACTGGCATTGGATGCCTGGAACTCCGATCTCATGTCCCCAGTCACAGCTGAACAATGGCTCTACTGTTGGGGTCAATTGGAGTTTCTGTCCCTTCAACTACAGATTATGGTTTATCCACTTCAAGTTCCTACACCAACTGTATGGAACACCTCTGCAACTCTTTGATATGGTTCTATGGGAAGATAATAAAAATTGGAAGTCTAAGTTGCCAGATGCCGCCTTTCTTCACTTGGCATGCCCACTGATAACGAGATACTGGGTCAAAGTGTTTGACATAGTGTGAGTTATTACAGGAGTGGACATTGACCACACACAACTAGTAGGCCTCCTAGGGTATGTGAAAGAACCCCCCTGCTGACTGCCAGCTAGTCGCAATGTTGTTGTTGCTGGCCAAGTGCTAAAAAGCAATGCACCGGGGAAAACACATGTGCCAATCCATTGACTTCTGGATCAAAGATGCTGCATTCTGTCAGAAACAACTGTCCACATTCTGGGAACTTGTGCCCCTCACCTATAGACCCCAAGATATTTGGGCTCCATTTCTAGACTAGGTCAGATGGAGAGAGTCAACCACCGCCACCCTGCCAACAGAAGTGTGGCTCACTGGTTAGAGGAGGCAGACCTTGAAGCAGAGGTCAGCCCGGGACCAGGGTTCAATTCCCGGCTCGGCGGGGTCTTGAGTCCTAAAATGTCCATGGACTCGACAATTCTCGCTCCGGTGCCTACTTGATTCACAGGTTCACACTCTGCGACTCTGGGCAATAGCTTGCTTAATCTCCACAACGGCCCCTCGCGGCGGGATGCCTGGCTTTCACCTTGCGGATACCCTGCCGGGGTTATCTCACAGGGGAATACCAGGACGGGTTCCCTAAGCAAGCGCTTAGAAACCGCTTGGTGATTTGCGCTATATAAATTCCTGTACATTCCTGTACATTCCTGTACATTTACATGTACATGTACAACACCCCCTTAAGGGATATTTGCCAACAAGCCCAACCAATCCTGTAGTGCTGCCCATTGCATAATTTGTAGTCATCCTGTGCTCTAGAAATGGGTGAAATTTGTAGCCGTCAAGATCACCTGCATTGTCTGTACCGTTGATTGGATGTTGTATATAATGCATGCCCATGTTACTGAGATTTATCAGGTGCCCTATAACCTTGAATGCAGTGATGGCTGGGACCCAGTATAAAGGATGTTAACATTTCCCACGCCCAATTGTTATGACTGTTATGACTGTTTTAGTTGTTAATGACACACTGTAACAATGGCTATGTAACCATATGGAATATGTTGTGGCTTTCAAATACCAATAAATACATTTATATATATATAAGTAATCTTGAGCCCTACTCCTACTTGAGCTTGATATTGAGCATTGCTGGTAATAGGAAGGCATTAGGGCTTTTGCAGAGTAACAAGGCATGGCCTGGCATCGCCGAGGCCTTCTGCTTCAGCCACACACCCAGGCATATCCATTCTACCTCCCCACCTCAAGACATAAACCTTGCAAAATTATTTAGATTAGGGTTCTCAACAGTTCTCAACCTGAGCAATTCTAGGTAAAAAAGTCAATAAAGTCCAATCAAAAATACTGATTTTCCAATAAAGTAGTTTCAAAATATATTCTTCTTTATTTCTTCAACAGTTCATATGCAGTCACAACGCACAGTTCTACCAATCATTTTCTTAATGTACAATTTGTTGCCAACACGTGTTTCGTCCGGCTAATAAGCCTAAGGACTTCGTCAGGGCTAGAAACAAGTGACATATACACTTGATTAGATGTTAATACAATAAACCATAATCAGTTCATTTTTAACTTGATACTGTATACTAGATGTTCAGTATACTCTCACGTATAAACACAGGGAAAACATTTCATAAAATTGTGACACCACTCGAGGATATTTTTTACATCCAGTTGAACATGGAAATATAACAGAAAGATAAAGTGCTAATTACTGCATAAAACAAAAGAAGACAGATAAAATTATACACCAAAGGATACACCGTGCTATTAAGAAGGCACTAGAAGTAGTATTATGTCTATTCTACTTTAAAAAAGGCCTAATACATGATAATACATGGTGATATAAAAGAACTCCTCTATAAAGGAGTATCACTAAAAGTTAATCTAGTGCTAGACTTACCAGTTAACAAAAAAGGTTTTGTAGAGTAGAATCTAATGGATTGTGTTCTCTTTAAGAGGAGAATAGCCTATTAAAAAGGCACATATATTTTAGTACTTATATTAGAAATATACACTTAAGGATATTACCAACCAACAAAATTACTATCATTATTATTTTCTAGTAGGAGTAGAGCCAAATTATATCTTTGAAATAGACGGCGGTAAACCAATACTAGAGGTGCATTGATTGAGTATAAAGTTCCTCCATACAGTTCAAGGGTGCTATTGTATATAAAACTAAGGGGATAAGAACTAACCTTGTACTGCTAAGTTGGGCACAATACATATCGCCTACATATTAGTCTATAATGTCAAGTATAATAACTAAGTCATGATATATATTATTTATTCATGGTTCTATTTCGGTAACTATATGCCTGTATAGTAAAGGTTTACCTGACTAATGGTTTATTCCCCCTTATGCCGTTGCTTACAATTTCTAGATAATTAATATCAGGACCTATATAAAGAAGCCATATACATAAAACCGTCATTAGAATACGAAGTATCCCTAGCTAATAATTTATAGTTTAGCGCTATATATTTATATGAACAATGTTAAAACTTACCTTCTCTTTACTTAAAAGTCATCAGAAAACCGGGCACTCTCTTTTTTATATAATCACAAGTTATCTCTTCTTATATGCCTGTTAAAAAACGGTTTAAATTTATAAAACTAACTAGTTCCTTGCCCATAAATAACTCAACAACAGTATCCATATTGGATGCATTATTAACTCACCCGTTTTATAATCGTCTCGTTCGGTACTAGAAATCACAGGCAGCTCGGCGTCTAGCACCCGCGCCATGTTGGGTTGGGCTATTTATACTAGCCACATCAAAAACAGACTAATGTAAAGTCCGTATTATCCAAAGCCTAGCATCTACGCCATATTGGTTAAGGTTGACATCAACCTTTAGCGAAGACGGACTAATAGCGAGGTCCTCGAACGTGCTTAAAATTATAATAGTAAATTCTTTAAAATTATTGTGTGCGAACCTATGATTTATAATAATTATCGATCCATACTTACTTGCGCACTTGATCTTACGATTTACATGATGTTAATTGAAATAAAGTGCAATGGTTTGTAAATGCATATAAATGTTAAGTTAATTACAAATATCTGACAATAATTACAATATCGCTTCCTTTTCCTTCTGTTTGAACTTCCATATCCCAGAAGTTCATTAACTGTTCTATCAAGGGACTCTTATGGGGGATTAGTATTTCTAAGGTGCCATCTTGGCACACGTTAATATAACGAAATAGGTGAAATTTAGGATGGTGTGAGGCTCAGATAATGAAAAAAGAAAGGCAGAATAGTAGAAAAAATAGGGCGATTCATATATACATATAATAAATCATCATTCATAGACATTATTGGAACCATTCAAAGGTTTGGAATTACATTAACAATAATTCTCTGTATGAGGCACTTATTTTATCACGGATATTAACAGCATATGTGCACCAAAGTGTACTTATTACATGCATTTACTAATTAAATTTTCTTAAGTATGTTATATATAATACTTCAACCCTAGTTTGCGATTTTAGAGTAAAATACATTTCTACATATGTATAACCATCATATAACATATTAGTGCAGAGGTACAGTTTAATGAATATTATTCATAAGCACAAATACACAAACTGTCAAATACAAGATGTAATTCATAGGTATAGTATAAATTCATAAATGATAAAGTGCAGAGTACTGAAGATGTTATTTGTCACACTTATTTTCTGTATATATTTTCTTAACATTTTAATGTTTTCATCCCAGAAAGTACTGCATCTCACTATCTATGTTGATCCCCTGTTCTACGGCATGTAGTATACTTATCCAGGGAACTTCAGCTTGTCGAACTCTAAGTTCCCTATTTCCTCCTCTCATGTTCAAAGGGATACTTTCTAGTCCATGGAAGGAAAAGCCTTTATTTGTACACATTGCTGCGTGTACTCCAATAGGGTGTCTTGCATCCATATTTTTAAAGGCTCGATAGTGTTCAGAAATGCGATCTTTCATACTCCTGATGGTGCTACCTACATAGATTTTTGAACATTTGCACACTATAACATAGACTACATATTTAGTTAAACAATCAATATGTTGCCTTATTATATATTTTTGGGATCCATTATATTCAAAGTCTTTTTTTCTCCTCAATTGCCACTCTACACATACTGCAATTATTACATTTAAATGAACCCAAATTGTGTTGATGTAACCATGTCGGTTTCACTTTTTGGTCCCTATGATAACTAGGGCTGATTATATTGCCCAAAGTTTTTCCTTTCCTGTAGGTAACACTTGGGTATTTAGGGATAAACTTTTGCACTTGGGCATCTGATGTAAGGAGATGCCAGTGCTTCTTTAGAATGTTAAATATTTTATGCGACCAGGGATGAAAACCCGTTACTAATTTCACAGGTGCCTTTTTAAGCTTATCTTTTTCTCTAGGTTTTAGAGTATCCAGCCTTTTCAATTTCATTGCTCGATTTTTAGCTTTAAAAAGAACCTTTTTATCATAACCCCTGGAAAGAAATCTTTCTTCCATATCTAGTATCATCTTTTCAAAATCTTCTTCCTTTGTACAGTTTCTACGTGCTCTGTAAAACTCGCCATAAGGAATGGCGTTAATCTGTGTCTTCGGATGGGCACTGCCTGCATGTAATAATGAATTACAGGAGATTAGGGAGTCGTAAACTCTAGCCGTATTTTATAACAGACATTATTAGCAGAAAAATATACATCATTTCAACTATTTCATAAACAGTAACCTTTAGTATTGACAGCTTTATCTATCTGCATAGCTAACCTTAACAGAGATTCTAGAAATCAATTTCCTACCACTATCTAGACATGTTTCTACGTATCCCAATTCATGCATTCGAGTGAGATCATGATTGGTTCCTGCGACGTCTCCCCGGTCCAGACCCAGCCTTTTCACCCAATCACCTGTGATGAGTCCCTCCTTAGGAGAGAACCCCTCTTACCAGCATTCCCTCTCAGGGGTACACCTGTGCTGGGGGACCATCTGCCCTCTAGGATACCTACCTCTGGGACCCCTAAACCCATCACTTCTCTCCCCCACCAAGACCCAGTGCTAGCCTCATGCCTGTTGCACATGTGCTGGTGGTTGGCCAGAAGGGCCAGATGCCCATGATCACTCGCAAACCCCGCACCTCTGGATTCTCCATTAGACCTCCTGCCGGCACCCCCTGAGAGGGGCATGTGTCGCTGCGGTCATGTAAATGTAAGGAAGGGTAATAGCTAATTGACCCCCAATCATGGCCTCACCCTCAACAGGCCATCATAGTTCCCCTACTATGTGGCCTCCCCCACAGGCTGCTCCCCTACTATGAGAGTTGTGATAGCCACATCAAAACATTCTCAAAGAATATATCATTACCAGTCTTCGATAGGTGCACTCCATTCTGCTAGACAAAATGGTCACCTTTTATGAAACCATGGGGGATGGATGCCAGTTTATGCGATCTGAACTATTTCAACCGTTTTACTGAATGATTCACCCCGACACCCAATCTCAGTTATCAGCAATCCCAACAGCCATCGACGATCAACATGCACCAAATCGTTGCCACCCAGATGCAACATGATAACTCCAGGAGGCGTGACCCCCTTGGGTAACATTGTGTCCAGAGCAGTCCTGAATTGGGCCAGCTGCAAGTCTCCTCGGCCATAAAAATGTAAGCAGTAACCGGCTTTCTGAGCTCTGGACAGAAAATCATCTGCAAGAAAGTCCTCCTTCTCACGACAAGCATAGGAATGGCCTAGTACCCTAACATTTGTAATTACGGTCACTTCCCCATGGACGGAGGCTCCTGAGAATTGGAGCTGATTATTCAACTCACCACTCCCACACCCTGCACAATTAGGAAAGAAGGAGAGAGGGATCAGGCACAACTGTTACAAAATATGCAGCCTTCTGTAGCACTTGTAGCAGTCTGAAAACCACCTGCCAATCCTTTGCACCATAGTGCCAGTGAGGAGCCCCATTGCTGTTGATGCAGTGGCTGCCCCAATCCTAAAAGAGGGGTCATAGCCCACCCCTGTAGGACCCTGTGAAGGATTCTTCCGAATTGGTACCTGGTTAGGGGGGTCCCATCAGCATGGACAAGTAAGTGGCCCCCCACACCCTGAATGCCGCTGGCCAAGAATACCTCAAAACTCTCAACTGGGCAGCATGCGTTACATAGGGTCCCATGCAGAACAAAGTGGTTGCCCTTCCCAGCCTGGTCCATCTAGGACCTGGGGACATTAATCGCCAGAGACCCGTCCTGATCCCGTCCAACCACTAGGCGTCTACAAGTTGCAGTCCCCCACCAATGTCCCTCTTGTTCTTGGCTACTAATTTGCTCACTTGGTAAGTACCATAAAAGGCAAGAGTAAATGGCGCCTTAAATAAAAGGACCTCTTCCAGTGACCTACAGACGGCCCCCAGGGACCCCAGAATTACTGCTAATTTGCCCACATCAATTGGTCACGTCGCATCGGGCTTTGAACATTCTAGGTGCCCCAATCCCTTTAGGCTGTCTAAACCAAGGAAGACCTGGTCCCATCAGTGTACACCAGCATTTTTGCAAAGAATAAAATTACAGCATTGTGGCACCTGGCGGGAGCCACCAATCGCCCCTCGCCCGAAGAGCCCCCAGGAATCCCATAACTGACTAATATGTAAACCAAGTTCTAGCCTCTGCTTGCCCCAAGAAGTCACAGTAAGCACGGAACACCCCCTCATAAGCATGCCTGGTCCTGGGAGCTAAGCTGGCTGCCACGAGGTTCAGTAAGCTGGGGCACTAATCTGTCTATGGTGTGGCGAGGGCGTAGGTGAGTCCACTGCTCTTGGATGCTTGGCTTTAATGATCACATTTACATTCAGACACAACAAAATAATTTCTTTTAACAGCCTTAGAACCATCTTGCACTTTTCAGATTGCTGATTAATGCATTCTACCACAGTCATATTATCAGACCATAACATGACTGATTGATTATGGATCTGACCTGGCCAAATAGAGAGTGCTACCAAAATTGGAAACAACTCAAGAACGCCTGAATTTGTATCCAGACTGCACCCACTGCCGGGGCCACCGCTGAGCACACCATGCTGATCCTAAGATGGCTTCAATACACTCAGTACCTGACGCATCAGTGAACAGACCTAGCTCCTCACTGCTTTGGGTTGCCCAGGCCACACCACCCTCCCATTGAAGTCCTGCAGAAATTACTCCCAGATTATCATATCCTGCCTGACCTCACTAGAAAGCCAGGTATGATGATGCTTAACCTTTAGGCCAGATATAACTTGGGCGATGGACAGAGAAAAAGGGCTGCCCATAGGAATGACCAATAGGGCGAATTTAGCTGGCCATCCAAGACCTGCAACTGATGTAGTGTGACGTTCTTAGGCCCCAGACATGCCTGCAATGCTTGGGAGACAGCGCCGACTCCAGTCACTGAATCCAACACTATTCCCAGAAACTCAATAGCTGTGGTAGGCCCCAGTGTCTTGCCTTGAGCCATAGGTACCCCAAACTCGTGCATCTGCTCCTGGAAAGTCTGCAGGGACCGGGGTACTACTTGGGAAGCATTCCCGCCCTCCGCGACCTCAGGAGCAATTGCCCGAAAGGCTGTGACTACAATGCAGCAATCGCCTCATCCTTAGAGTCCATCCTACGGACCAGTGCCTCCAGGAGCACCTCAGTCCTTGAGCACTTCAAAGCTTTTCACATTCCAGACATAGTGGCAGCGTAAGAAAATGAAACTCACTGGCTCGCTATGAACTGGCCAATCAGGAAGGAATCCCAGTAGGAAACACCCAGAACACCATGCTTAAATTGTCTGCCAGCACAGAAAAAACACCACAATACCACCACAAAGGCACTACAATAATGCTGCTCCTAACACGTGGCCTCACAAAAATGCATCAACAGCTAACTAAAACACAGCAAGTCCAATGACAAAAACTTCCCCCAAAAACTGCCCCATGTCCAAGAACGGGCGGAAACAGGATGAAATTTCCCAAAACTAAGAAAACACAGCCCAAACAATTCTCACTAATACAAGCAGGGCACTAAGAGCTGAAATACCAACCCTAGCACCATACGTCACAGATTATGAGTGGTACTACGCCTAGAGATAAATCAGGTCTGATCTGTGTGTATAAGGGGAGGTATATGTGGGAGAAGGCAGACTGCTGGGATCCCACTGAGGATTTTCACGCCCAAATTCAAAAGCGAGGTCCGCCTGTAAGAGTTAGCTAACATGGGATCCCTGTCCGGTTTTGGTATCATAGCCACCACTGACTCCCGCATGGAGGACAGAAGAGAATGAACCTCCAGTACCTCCCTATATACCTCTAAGAGTCAGTCGACCAGCAGAGCGGCATAATGTTGATAAAACTCTGCTGTCAGGCCGTCACTCCAGGTGCCAAGCATTCTTCCTTAGTAATCGTGGCATCCAATGCAGCTGCTACCTCTGGGTAGAGTCTGGGTAGTGCCACAGAAGTTATGAAATCCTGTATGACCTTCCTTGGTGGAGACGCTTGCTTTGTATGGACGGCAGATGCGCAGCCAGGACCTTGAGAATCGTCTGTTGTGTATAACTATGTCCCCATTGCCGCCCTGAATCTGTAATATAGTTGTCGCTGGCATCTCCCAATTTACCAGTCGGGCAAGGAAAACCCCAGTTCTGTCCACCTCTTTGTGCAGGCACTGTCGGAACGCAGTGTGGGTACATTTTTCCAATCTGCACAACTTTTCTAATAAAGCCTCTTGGTCGCTGCACTATTCCTCCAAACATGGGGGGCCACGGGATCCTCTGTCTCTAACTGGTCCAATTCTTTTTCTTGAATTTTTATATCTTGTTCCAGCTGTCATCGTACCCGATTAGGTTGTTTTGATACAGACCTTCATGAGGACAAATTTCATGAACTCCCATTCATGTGCACAATATGAAATGGACCCCCAATTTTCCTCAAAATAGCTCAACAAGGTTTCTGTGACCGTGGCTGCAAAGGGGGATCGGATAACGCTTCCGCTCTAAGGCCCCATAAAGGTATTGCGGGGTGTTCACAAGTTCCCCCTAGCTTAGCAGGACAACTGAGTGATCTGAAAGGTATCTGGGTAAATAGGTTATCCATTTCACCTCAGGGGAAAGCTCAGATGAGAGGAAGCAATAGTCCAGGCAGCTAAAAGAACCAGACACCGGGGTATGACATGAATCAGTCTCTTGGTGGGGTAGCATCCCTCCGCAAGTCACACAACTGCATGCCCTGCAGGATATCCTTTAAAGTTCCAGTCATTCAATGTTTAGTGTGTGCTCTGGGGGGTTCACGGTCCAACAAACCATCTAAAACATTGTCACCTACCATTATTATCGCTGTGCCTAAATAGGGGGAGCAGCCGCCAGCATGACAGGAAAGAAGGTAGTGCAATTAGTGTTAGGGTCAAAGACGTTAAGAATACATAATTCCTTCCCCTCCATGTTACCATGCAAAATAATGTATCACATGATGTAAATACTGGAAGGTAACTCCTGGAGCCACCCATATAAGGGCCCCTTGTGCAAAGCCAGAATAAGAGGGAGCCTACAGCTGTTCTCTCCATCTCTGCCAAATACATGGCAGCGACTCACCCCAAATGTGCACCTCTTGCAGGCATGCAACTGCCACCCCATAACGGTTCAAATAAGCAAATACCCTTACACGTTTTTCAAACGTTGTGTATTCTGTGGACATTACAGGTGAGTCCCTTTGTTACTGAGGTAGCCATGATTCATATTGCATGTTGCACCATGGTATATGGTGCAACAATCACCAAATGTAGGTGCTACACAAGTGGTTGAATAGCTGGTGGGGTGCAAGGCAAAGACCTCTAGCTCCCCACTCAGGAACCAATCTCTGGAGGGAAGCCCCACTGTTGACAATATTTCACTACATGGTGGAGGAATAATCCCCCAATACAGTGCCTCCTGCAGCATTCCCCCTCCCATAACATTTCCAACGGATCCTCCCATTGCCATAAAAATCCCAGATTTCACTTATCTGTGCCACCCATGTTTGTCTGTGTTTTCCTGCCAATGTCCCAAACTTTAACTGGTAGCATCCTCGGTCGAGCCTCGATCGATCACTTGATCTTGGGATGCCCCATCTGAGTCTGGCACAGTCTCCGAGGCTGCAACGTCCAGTCTGGGCAGACTCTGACCGCCCAGGCTCCGAACATTGTTGCAGGGTTTCCAGTGAGATGGCCACTTCTGGTCACGGGCAGGCCTGCCCGACACCGATGATTAGGATGACTCAGTCAAGGGGACAAAACAAGCACCCAGATGCCCACGAGAATCTAGCCAGTCACTCACTTCTGCAGCCATAAAAAAAAGAACAACGCTTTCCCATTACACTCGACCCATAGTTTAGCTAGGAAGAGGAGGCTGTACTTGAGATTAAGGTTCCGTAGACATAGTTTGACCGTAAGGAACATTTTCGCTGAGCCTGAAAACATTGTGTGTAGTCTGGGTAAATTGAAATAATCGCTCTTGGCAGCACACCAGATTTAGTGCCCTGGATGCGGTCTAAATATTAAAACATTTTGAGAGTCTTTTCGGAGCCAGGGCGGAAATGATCCACTCTTCCAAAAACAACTCAGCCGACGGACCCTCCGCTTTCTCAAAGAAGCCTACAAGCGCAAATTATTTCTGAGTGACCCACCCTCAGAGTCCTCTCCCAGTCGCCTAGCCTCACCATGCGCTTCTGGAGCTCAATGACCATGTCCCGAAGACAGCGGACCTCTGTTGGTAGTATATCTATGTTGTATTCAGTGTTGGTCACCTGTTCCAATACTTTATGCAGGTCACAGCACAATAAGTTGACCTCAGTGGCAACTGAGATGATTCTGTGTACCATTTTGTCCCGGGTAGTTTGGATCGCCACCAGCGCATCTACCAATGAAGGGGCCGACTCCGCCGTTCGCGATGTCTCCTCGCTGCAGTGAACCATACTTGTCTCTTGTGGCCCAGGGGCACAAGCTGCACGTAATTTAATATTTTGTTGGTCTGTGCCATGCGATTCCCCCTGTCCTTCACCATTATGGGCCCCACCTGGAGGTCAAGCAGTCCAGAGATCCACCAAGATCACCTCGGGTGAACCATGGATGCGTGCTTCTGAAACGACCCTCCAAGATGTCACAGCCCACTGCCACAAGCACCCATCCACTTGAGGACAATACTGATCAAGTACTTACGATTTCCACTGGCAGTCCCCTCTCGATTGGTCCGGTCCCCAATCTTCTGATGTTCTCCCGAGGCTTCCACCAAGCAGACGCTAAGTGCACCTTTTGTTTTTATTTTTGTCTGATCCCAGGAAGCAATCTTAACCCTTTAGCAGTGCCCCCAACCCACAGCTGTGGGCCACCACGCCCAGTGTTGGGCCCTATTTCCAGTGTGCTAAGGAAAATAGAGTACATTTTAATAAAGTGAGCCTAAAACAACAAAAATCCAACAGGTAGGACTGCTGATATGCAATTTCAAAGTTTCATATGGATATAGCACCTTAAAGCACAAAGGACCAGTCACAGTCATCTGTTTGAGTTAGATCAGGAGAAAGACACAAGTTCAGGCCCACTGCGAAGGAATGTAGGCTGGATACAAGGACCAGGTTAGTCCAGCGGAATAAGTTACTGTCTCTAAATCCAGCGCAAAGAGTTCCATTTGCGGTGGAGGAGGCTGAAGGAGCAGTGAGAGCGTCGTGGATGACCAACGCTGTAGTGGGGAGAGCAGATCTGGCATCGCAGGTGGTCATCCCTGTAGCACGAAGATACAGTTGGGCATCACGGACAGTCGTTGCTGGAGCATTTTCAGAATGGTGACTTAATATCTGACTTTACCATTTGAGAGGATTTTAAGTTACAATTTGTTTGATTCCAAACTTGACATGCCTATCTGTTGCAAATCAAACATTAGCACTTAGTAAATGTAATACGGTAACCAAATGTTATCCAATGGGGGAGAGAGGCACTTCAGTAGTGAAAAACGAATTCAGGAGTTCTTCACTGCCAGGACATTTACAGCCGGCAAAAGATTTATTTTGTCAGATCGAATTGAAACAGTACATAGGTCGCAATGGCATTCCTGAGACATGTTTTAAAGGGCTACTTTAGTGGTTGGAACAATGAGTGCTGCAGGCCCATTTATTTCTCATTAGCAGCATTCTCAATATAATATGACAAAACAAATAAAGCTCTAGTTTAGTCATCCTGAAATATCACATATTTGCATAAAACATACAATTGACTGTGATTAAGGAATAATGTAAACTTCTTTGGATCCCTAATAAATCTTTCAGGAGGAGCTAAATGTATAGGTTTGGTTAATGGATGGCAGGCATGCAAAAAGAGCTTGCAATCTCTTAAAGAAGTACTAAATACTGATTGCAAAAAACGGGCTGCAATTTGCGATCAGAATCTTTGCTACCCGTATAGAATTTATTTAACCATCCTATGTAGTAAGTCAGGGCGAGTAGTAATCCAAACTACCTCATGAATATTAATGAGGTAAGTTGCAGATTGCTACGCACTGCAATTGGTGGTCATCAGAGGGAAGGAGGTATTAAACCTCCATGCCTGTGATAAACTCTTAATAAAGTAACCCTTTTTTAAGGCAGCCAGTTTCCTTAAAGGAAACGGCGCTGCATTAAAAAATATCTTTTTTTTAATGTTTGTTTTAGAGTTGTCAGTGGTCCCCTGGGCACAGCATACTCTCCACCAATTAACATTCACAACGGTGAAGGGGTCCAAAAAGGACCTGTACCTTTTGTAAATGGCTTATCATACCTACATGGGAGTCAGTAATCTTTCAATGCTTTGCAACCGGATTTATGCCATGGAATTTCATACATCTCATATAGATTCTGTATTTGGAGGGCGATGCCTATGACTTTACTATTCCAAATATATAGTCGGTATGGGATCATAATGCTATTTTAGGAGTTGGTAAAACTTTACTGTCTCCTAAAATGAGATGGGTACATCGGTACATTAGAGAAAGCCATTTTGCGGCCACAAATCCAAACTAGAGTAGTTGCGACCATAAACACGCTTTGTACATCTCCCCGAAGGCTGTGAGTTTTACGATCTGTAGGTACCGGCTCTTGGCTACTGCCTTCTTCATTTTCAGTTTTTTTGCATAATACCTATTTCTTTGTTAACTGCTATTAATATTGATCATAAGGTCTTATTTTCAGAACTTACTCTACTGATCTCCTGCTGACATTTAGTTACAATAGCTAAAATTTGAGACTGAGGGCTAGATGTAGGTAACTTCAATTTACCGACTCATAAATACAGAATTTTACCGATTCGGTATTTATGAATCGGTAAATTAGAAGGAGGGAGATGTAGGTAAATTATTTTTTTGAATTACCGATTCTGTAAAAATCGGTATTGTCCATTGATTCCTAAATCAAAGGGCAATACCGAATTGGTATTTACCGATTAGGTAAATACCGATTTCTGCAAGGTGCTAGCACCCCAAATACAGGCACGTGTAACATGTGGCACACATACATGCCCTAAGGGCATGTCTGTGTGTCACATTGCACAGGTGTGCATGCACAGATGTGCATGCACACCTGTATTCGGTATTTTACCACCCAATAGGATTGGGTGGTAAAATACCGACTCTTAAGGGCCTGTGGCGCTCTGTGAAGTGCCACCTACATCTCATTTACAGAATCGGTAAATATACCGATTCGTATTTTACCGATTCTGTATATTCACAGAATCTGTAAATTTACCGATTCTGTAAATGAGATGCCCTCTACATGCCAAATCCTAAATACCGGTCGGTAACGGCCGAAATCGGCTGTTACCGACCGGTATTTGGGCTCCTACATCTGGCCCTGAGTAGTTTCAGTATCCACTGCTCAGGTTGGAAGATTATGCGGGCAAGGCAAAATGCTAAAAAACATAGTAACAATATGTCAGTTAAATGTGGACCTGGGAACAGGGGCTATTGCTACTCTGACTTGTCACTCTGTGTCACTCTTCTGGGCACTGACATGTATGAGCTGTGGTTATCATCTAAATACAAGATGAATATCTTTAGTACCTAATCACTATATTGAGTCATCTATCGGTTACATTAGATAATAATAATAATCCTGCATTTGTAAAGCACCCAGCTACCCGTAGTAGGTTTCCCGGCGCTGGGGGCCGTCGGGAAGATTAAGCAAGCTATTGCCCAGAGTCACATGGTGCTGGGCAGACCCCTGCCGCCGGGGATCGAACCGTGATCCCCAGCATCTGGCATCTAGTCGCCCTGTCCGCTACTTTCCAAATATCTCTATGAGGGATATTTTATGTTGAACTGGAACTCTGGGGCATATTACCAAGAATAAGCGAAAATTATCGCTAAGCTTGGTTAGAGGCAATAATTTTATCGCCGTGGTTCGCCTATTTTTATCGCTTAGAAACCTTGCAATTATCAAGGTTTATCTCCTAAGCGATAAAAATCGGCCGAAATGCATGAATATCGCTGTAAAGTCAGCGATATTCATGCATTATCGAGCTAATGCTCTTAGCCATGTTATGGTGGAGTGGTGTGGCTCACTGGTTAGAGGCGGCAGACCCGGAACCAGAAGTCGGCCGGACCAGGGTTCGATTCCCGACGCGGCAGGGTCGTGGACCAGGGTCAGCGGACTCGATAATTCTCGCCTTGGTGCCCACTCTAACCAGGGGTCCCACTCGGCAACTCTAGGCATTAGCTTGCCTAATCTCCACAAGGCCCCCTCAGCGCCGGGGATGCCTGGCTCCACCTTGGGGATTCCCAGCAGGGACCATCCCACAGGGAAAGCCAGGACGGGTTCCCCAGCGATATACAGCGCCAGGACGCCGGCCGGCAACAGTGCGCTTTACAAGTGTACACATTACATTACATCCACCTACCATTGGATAACATGGCTAAGAACTGCTCTGGGCAGGCGTTAGCTTTTGGAGATAATCGCGCTTAGCGCAATTATTTCCAAAAGTAGGTATAGGAGATAGCGATGTTAGCGACTGTTTCCAGTCGCTTACATCTTGGCACGCCCACTTTGCATGTCATTAGCGATAAATATCACTGACATGCAAAGTGGGCCCCAAGATGATCGCTATCTCCTACTAGCTGTCGCTAACTGGCGTTAGCGACAGCTAGGTAATAGGGTGATAAAATTATCGCCGCTTTAGCTGGAAAAATTCCCGCTAAAGCGGCGATAAGGCCCTTGGTAATATGCCCCAGAGTTATTTCTGCGTTTGTAACATAACTGTATCTATGCAATTAATGTTATTGCAATTCCTGCTGTAAACACATTTTCTTCTGTGACAACGTAAATACCTGCTAATTTGTAAATGCACACTGTCTGCTTCTGGTATACATTCAGGGTTGTCTTGTCATAGTATGTAATTTAACAAACATTCATTAGAATGTTAGAATCACATAACTCGCATTGATACCAATTAGTCTAAGCAGTGCTGGGAATTGCAAGGAAACTTATACCCTACAAGTTCAAAATTGCCACTGCCATTTCCAAACAAGGTGATGGTTCGGTATGCTCATTAGAATTTTAGTTTGTGTTTGGGTTCTGGTGTGCAGTGCACCTTCCAGTGGCCTGAAGCGTTTTGTGAATTGGTGCCAACCTTCCATAACCACTACCTGCCTTTCCTTCCCCAGCCTAAACTGGATGAACCCTCAGAGCACTGTTAAGTAAGCCACAAATCATGTTGCTTGTAGATCAGGAATAGAAATGGAAATCATGATATATAACATCAGAGAACAACGGCACTCTCCTATGACTGTTAGTCAACTAGAAAATCTATGCTACTCTAAATACTTTTACCTTCAATAAGGTGAACCTCAATGGTCTACTGGAAGGCACCACAAAATGGCCAGAGTCAGTGATAGAGCATTTTAGTGTTGGCATTGGTTGCTCTCAGATTGGATCTTAAGACATAGAGAATAACGTTTGAGTTGCTTTGGACCCTCTTTAAAGCACATGTGGGCCATGGTTATAAATGCTTCTGACGAATAACACTACACCAAGCTGGTGAAGTTCTATAATAAGAATTATGCAAAGTCGCATACTCTTCCTACACTTTGCTACTAATTTGCGCAGCTTCATACACTCATAAGAGTCATCCAGATTCCACAAAATTGATATTTTTTTAAATCACATTTAAACTAGTACCTGCAGGGTTGACTTCAAAACAGTACATGCATCTGGGTCTATCACTGTTTGAACACAATCTTCAGATTCTTTCAATTTTAGGAATGTTCACTGAGGAATCTGGCAATATTTTAATGTTTAGTTGATCTGTCCTCCTGTTTCAATTAAATCTTAAAATGCGGTAGGATTTCCCAAAATCCAATATAAGCATTTTCCATTCCTTGCTGTCAGTAGCATCAAACCTGTCATCCTTAATTCATAATTGATATAACCATCCTCAAACCCAAACATGTTAGCTTCTTTCTCCTTTCCTCATTTGTACCACAGAGCCCCAAGCTATTATGATGATGATGATGATGATTATCGCACACACACTGAAGAAACATTTTGGCGCTGACAGGGAAATTACTCCTCACACATTGAGACATCCAAACCCCTTACATTTATGTACATATGCATTTATGGTGTATTTATACAGTACTGGCCTAGCCACAAGGCAGCGGATTATCATCTAGCAGAACATGAAGAACTTTAAAGCTTTTCTAAGAGACATAGCAGCTTTGAACCTACACAAATGATGCAGTGTGCGCTGACCTTCAACTACTATAGAATAAATTACTTAGACACTGAACTCAAGCTCAATTTCAATGCAACCACTAGCTGACTTTGTCATATGCTATGAATTCTTAAACTACAAACCTCTTTTCCATTATAGGGTCAAATTTACCCAGATCCCAATGCGCTTCATTATAACCAGGCGATTGCTCCATAAATTATGGCAGTATTTTGACAATATAGCACTAGATTAATGACAACATTGACAGAACTACAAGCAACCAATTAATAGTAAGTGGTCCCTTTATAGCAAATGACGCACTAATTTGTCGCCAACTAAAAAATCTCCATGGCATCTTATTTTCAGTTAAATTGCTAAAGCGTTGATCTGTAACTGTCTTACATGGTATACAGACATAATATCGACCACAAAAATATCGAGGTAGCTAAATATCGAGTTTAAAATATCGAGTAGACAGAATATAGATAAGACAGAATATAGACTTATAAAAATATTGAATAGAATGACAAAAATATCGATTCAAAAACATAGAATGGACAGAATATCGAATGGACAGAATATAGACAACAAAAATATCGAATTTTAGGTAAGTAAGTAAGTACATTTATGTTATTTAATTTTTGCGTAATATAATTCTGGAGCGAGTTGTGGGTTTATAGGGGAATAGGGTGGGAAGTAATTTAATTATAATTTTTTTTTCTTATTGGTATTTATTTAAAAATATTTGTTAATTAATTTTTAATTGGTAATTAATTAAATTATAATTGGCAATTAATTTTTTAACTGATTAATTGATAATTATGTTAATTTTATTTATTTATTTTCTGGAGCGGGTTGTGGGTTTATAGGGGAATAGGGTGGGAAGTAATTTAATTATAATTAATTAAATATGTTAAATTATTTATTGCTACTTATTTACAATTAATTGTTATTTAATTTTTTACTCGATATTTTTGTAGGTCTATATTTTTGCCATCGATATTCTTTCAGTGATCCATCTAGGGCCTGATTTAGAGTTTGGCGGAGAGGGCACTCCTTTGCAGCTGTGATGGAGTACCCTCTTTGCAAATCCCTCTGTCCACCCACCTGATTTACAGGCAGGCAGACCTTCAGTATCTTGACAACGGAGACTACTGCAGCTGTGTTGCAGAGATAGTGCTCTTACACTCGATGGAGTATGGCCCATAAGAACTTTAGCAATGAAACTGCCCACCCTTTTTAAAGTGAGCAGTGGAATGGCCTGTTTTCACTGTCCATCACTGCTGGGTAGAACCTGGCACCAAGGGACAGTGAAAAAGTTTAAATCGTCCCCACACCATCAGACACAGCTCCAATGGTGTTGGGGGTTTTAGATTTTTTTTAAATAAGCTCCCGCTTTTGGAGTTTGTTTCTGAAAAAACTAAAGCATGTTATAAATGTGACAAACATCCATCAATTTGAATGCACCGTCAAACAAATGTTTAACACATTGACAGGAACCGTCATGACTGCGGTTCCTGCCAATGACTAGAGATGTCAACAGGTACTCACACACACACTGCACTTTAAACCGAGCCCTCCCTCATATTGATTAACACTTGCTTATCAGGTGTATATTTTAGTAAAACATATAGACACTCAAGGCCAGGGCAGTAGTCCTCATCAACTATCATGCTGTCTGCTCAGAATAAGGCCCTATCATGTGTGGAAATATTCTCCCTTTCCGTATTCCGCCAAGAAGTGTCTGTATGGATAGTCACTTACAAAGGTGCAGGAACACATTCTTACCTTACTGCACGACCACCTGTTACAACACTGGAAGGTAGTGTCCAGGTGTTAATGGGCAGGTCACACACCAAGCCCTTTTTCTTGAGCCACAGTCTTTGACAATGAATTTTGTCAAACTCTCAGGTGAAATCAGGTAATCCGACGATACTGCACTGAGTGTTCTTGAGATGCTCATTGGTTTTCCCGGTGTGGAACTTAAATATGATATCATGGGTATCTTCCACGATTTTTCTGGGGGTTAACAGCATGGCTCTATCCTGACTATTAACGGTTTCAAACTGTTTGCAATGTTAGCGGAATTCGTGAATTAATATGTGTGCATTCATTTAAATTGTAAATTGCAATTATACAATGTTAAGTATTTTCAACAGATTTTGCTTTTTTTATTCATGTATGATAAACCTGTGTATTTTAATGATACCTCAAATTGTTTTAACCTTTGAATGGTGTAATGGATTTGCCTAAATATAGCAATACAACTCGATTTGAATATATTTGCATATCTATATACCAGAAGCAAGATATAAAGACAGATAATTAAAAGACTGGCTCGTTTGGTTTTTACAAGACTTATCCGATCGAAAAATTAAGCTGCACATTTGGATACTGATTTTTAAAGCTGGAGAAAGTGCTTGAAAGAAGGCTTAGGTTTTAGAGCTGAATTTATAAGCAACTAATAATGTATAACTTGTAAACATTCACATACATCTGTCAAGTTAATAAATGGATACATCGATCGTATCCAGAAGGTGGAAGAATATGTGCATGCAAAGTTACACACCAAAATTGAGAGAAAAACGTGAAATGTAGGCATCTATGAACACACAGGCAACAAGCAGAGAGTAAACTACAATTGCACTCGAACAAGAAACAAAAAGGCACCCATGTCCGTACAGTCGAAACGCATGACGGTCCACAAACACACAGGCAACACACGCTCACAAACAGAAATACAGTCACACGTGTACACAAGTGGACTGATGCATATGTGTGTGTTGATGACAGAAGACAGGTCTGACAGAATCTTTACAGTTGCCCCAGCGAGGGTTCTGAACTCACTAATATTTTCAACTAAGTTAGATGGGTTCACTCCAAAGCAACAAAACAGGTATGTGCATCAAAGGAAGTTATTCTTTCAATAAATGTGACTGTGATCGGGACGGACGTATCAGACGACACAGGTACTTTGGGTAAGTAAGGTTTTATTTGTTTTAACAGTTTATTTCGCAGAGGGCTTGCTCGATAATATGGAAGCGAAGGTTCCTTCTCACTTTCAGGAGATTCGCTCCCTATTGGTCCTCGACGCCGTCTCTCCAGATTGGTTCCGGCTAGGTTTCCAATATGAAATGAAAAAGAAAGGAACAAGTCTCAGTGGAATAGGGAGTGAGGAGTCACACGGTGCTCTGACACGCTAATAGTAAGGGCTAGCGGGCACATGCATCATTCATAGGTTTTGCAATTCTTAATTTGCGAAAATTACCGAATCGCAAATTAAGAATTGCAAAATGCTATGCATCATTTTTTTCACTATTTATTTGAGAATCGGTAAAAATCGCAATGTTTACTGAATCTCAAATAAATAGGGAATTCCAAAGTGCATTTTCGCAATTAGGAGTCAATGGGAAGGCATTTAAGAATTCGCAATTTGTTGATGCATTCCAGGGGTGCAGGGGGGGGTCCAAAGGACCCCCCCCTGCACCCCTGAAATGTATTTGAAAGTGCATGTTTCACACACACATGTCCTAAGGACATGTGTGTCTGTAACATGACAGTTTAAAAAATTCATTTTTTTCATTTTTGAAAGATTTTCGCAAATTAACACGAGGGTCAACCTCGTGTTAATTTGCACTTCCAGGAGGAGCTTGGCGGGCATCCGTGATGGCCGCGTGAGCACAGCGCTCTCCGGACCCCCGCCACTCCCGACATGATATCCTGAACATATCCTGATTCCTTACAAGGGTTAATGAAGAGGAACCTGGGCTGATCCTAATATTGTTTTTGGATTTCGAATTGGACCAGGGGCACCGAAGCTACGTCGACTCAAACTTTCAGGGCCCACCTTGGTGGAGCGCCCGGGTCTTGGTGAGGCTCTGTTGCCGTGTCTGAGTTGAACAACAGCGGCAGGGGGACTCGTCCCATGGGCCCCCCTCTTAACTTTCGGTTTCGATTCTGACTCAGACTACGTCTTCCGGCAGAGGTGTCTGGCCGATCCTGAGTACGGCGGCGTGAGGCTACAGTGGCACCTTTTGCCTGCTTCGTATCCTTCTGGGACGGTTCCCACCTCGACTTGCCCTCGCTGCTGACTTTTTTGGCTCCGGCACCCTGTCTCCTTGCGGCCATTTTCACCAGGTCGTGTGGGTCCCTTGGGGACGCGGTCTCCACTATGACGGGCAGAGGGGACCAGGAGAGGCGAAAGACTAAGACGCCCCTTCGCGGAGGCCCGGTCCAGTCGAACAGCATGGACCGGTACACGCAATCGAAGGTGTCCCCCAGTGCCTCCTTTCCTGGCCCGAGTGCAGTGGGGCCCCCTTTGGAGGCTTCTGCGGAGCCGTCCCTGCAAGACATCATGGGCGCCATCTCTGGCATGAGAGAAACCATTGGCCAACAGTATGAAGCTCTGGCCCACAAAATCGATACTGTGGCTATCGATGTGAACCTTCTTCGGGCCGACTTATCTAAAACCAATGAGAAGGTGAAGTCATTGGACCTCAAGTCATCCAGCCTCACGGCCGACGTCTCGGAGATGCAGACGGAAATCGGCAACCTCAGAAAGGTAAACGATTTCATGACTCAGCTCCTGGAGGATTTTGAAAACAGGGCACGGCGTTGTAACGTGCGTGTGATCGGTGTTCCGGAAAATCCTGATCCGCATTCTGTTGATCACCTGGTTGAGGACTTGATACAAAACTACCTTTCTCCATCCGGATTGAGCAAATTCTTTGCGGTGGAACGTGCCCATCGTGTTCCGGGTGGCCAGGGTAAGCCGGGCGCCCCGCCGAGGCCCATTGTCGCTAAACTTTTTCATTATAGGGACCGAGACGCTATCCTGCAGGCCTCGAGAATTAAGGGCCCGGTGGCCTTCGAAAATGCTACGGTGAACTTTTACCCGGACTTTTCACAGCTTGTGCAGAGACAGCGAATGGGTTTCCGTGGAGTTAAGAAGCGTCTTCGGGACCTGGGTCTGAGATACGCCATGCTTTTTCCTACCAGGCTACGAGTGGAGTACGATGAACGGACCCTTTTCTTTGATCGACCTGATTCGGTGAATGACTGGCTGGACTCTCTGCCGGACCGGCCTAAATTGACTGATCCCACCGAGCACCCGGGTGGGGCCGAGGGTGGCGTGGAGAGCTGAATTTGTTATCTGGGCCCCTGATTCCGTATCATGTTATTTCTTCCTGGGTTCTGTACTTGAGCGCTTCTTTTTCTATGTGTTCCCCTCTCCCCTTCTTTCTGTCGGGGTGGCGGGTGGGACAGAGCCTTTTCCTCCTCCGGGGTCTTTTTGTAGAACGGGGTTTTTTGGGCGACAGGCACACTGCATGTTGGGGTGGCTTCTTTGTCTACTGCAGGGGTGCAGGGTGGGGGGTGTTTCCTTGGGTGTTGGGGGGTGGGTTGTGTGGGGGGTTGTAGTTTGTGTTCTGTTTTTTCAAGGCGATTCTATTTTGATGATTGTATTTTCAGTGTCATGCTCATTGGGAGAGGGTTCCTGCATTACTTCGTGGGATGGGGGGTAGCGGGTTGAGGTTTATTTCATGGAATGTCAATGGTTTAGGGGATCGTATAAAGCGGGGGGTGGTGTTGCGATGCCTGCGACGTTTGTCTCCCGATATTGTCTTTCTGCAGGAGACGCACCTAGTGGGCAATACTTGTCGTGCAATGAATAGGTGGGGCTATC
Source organism: Lissotriton helveticus (assembly GCF_964261635.1). Taxonomy (NCBI): domain Eukaryota; kingdom Metazoa; phylum Chordata; class Amphibia; order Caudata; family Salamandridae; genus Lissotriton; species Lissotriton helveticus. The sequence continues at coordinate 1,029,440,647 of NC_136071.1, forward strand.
GTCTTGTTGCGCACTCAGGATTTACAACGGGTTCCAGGGGGGTGGGCATCCTAGTCCGGGCTTCCCTTCCCCTTGCGATAGATGATGTGATCCTTGATGATCGGGGGCGCTATGCCGTCCTCGTGGGTCGATATGAGGGCAAGCCCCTTTCCCTGTTTACCGTCTATGTGCCCCCCGGCTTGCAGGCCTCTACCTTCTCTGATTTGGGCCGAGTTCTGTTGGGCCTCCCTGATGGTGCTCTCTTCATGGCTGGTGACTTTAATTCTGTGCTCTCTGGTCTCAGTGATCGTTACCCCCCTAGGGATACTCCTTCGACCCAATTATGGCTGGGTGGCTTTTTGGATACGTTTGGTTTGGTTGACTGCTGGAGACTTATGCACCCCACTCAACTTCAATATACTTTCCACTCTGGGGCCCATGAGAGCTTGTCTAGACTAGATTACTTCCTCATGCCAGCTGAACAGTCATCGGCTGTCCGCGAGATTAGGCACCTCCCCCGGGGCATCTCAGACCATTCTCCGCTCTGGCTCTGGTTTGATGTGGGGGTGGAGGCGGCGGGCCGGGTGGCTCCTATCAACCCTTGGTACCTGACCTCCCCTGGGACCCGTGGTCAATTGATTGCGTCCTTGGACAACTACTTTCTGGAGAACGAGGGGTCTGTCTCTTCTGCGGTGTCCCTATGGGAGGCTTTTAAGACTGTGATTCGTGGGCAGGCCCTGTCTCTCATTGCTGAAACCAAAAACGCAAGGAATCGGGAGGTGGTGGAGCTTGAGAGGGAAATACTTGAGATGGAGGCTGATCTGGAATCGAGTGTCACTCGTGACAAGCTCCATGCCCTGGGCCTGAAGCAATTGGCCTATAAGTCTCTGGTCACAGATGCGGCCAAAATGATGTTTAGAGAACAACAGGGTCGTCTGTATGATGTGGGTGACAAAGCGGGGAAATTGCTTGCTTGGCTGGACAAGAAGGAGAGGGCGAATCGAGTGGTGCCTGTGATTCAGACTTTGAATGGTGTGAGAGTGACGGACCCGGTTGAAATAGTGGAATGTTTTGCGGACTATTTTCGTGCGGTTTACTCCCCAGTGTCGGAAAGGGATGAAGACGACTCTCGCCTCTTGCTGCGCGACATTGCTTTGCCCTGCCTCTCCGATTTGGAGCGGTCCTCTATGGAGGCCCCGTTCTCTACGGACGAAATCGCGACTGCAATTCGCTCTCTCCGTTCGGGCAAGGCTTTGGGCCCGAACGGTTTGCCAATCGAGTTATACAAACTGTGTCCTGATAAGATTGCGCCCTATTTTCGGACAATGTTTTCGGAGTCCCGGGAGCGGGGTGCTCTCCCTTATGACCAGCGCCTGGCTACGATTGTGGTAATTCCTAAAGATGGTAAGCCCCGGGATCTTTGTTCGTCTTATAGACCCATCTCCCTGTTAAATGTCGAGCCTAAGGTTCTTGCCAAACTTTTGGCTACTCGCCTCCTCACGGTTGTTAGTGACTTGATTCATCCGGACCAATCCGGATTTATCCCGCATCGTAACACAGCCCTTAATCTACGTCGCCTTCATGGAGCAGTCGCGAGGGCGGGGCTTCTGACGGAGCCGGCCATTTTGGCCTCGTTGGACGCCTCGATGGCCTTCGACACGATAGAGTGGCCCTATCTTTGAGCGGCTCTTGAGAAGTTTGGTTTTGGCCCGGGGTTCATCGGATGGGTGAAACTACTGTATACCGACCCCCTTGCACAGGTCGTAGTTAATGGTCGAGTGTCGGCCCCCTTTCCCCTTGGTAGAGGGACCAGACAGGGGTGCCCCTTGTCTCCACTACTTTTTGCTCTCGCATTAGAGCCGCTAGCTGCGTGGATTCGCTGGGAGCCTTCCCTCAAGGGTATACGTTGGTCCCCAGATTTTGAGGACCGTGTTTCGCTTTATGCGGACGACATTCTTCTCTATCTTACTTCCCCGCGTAAATCTTTGAATGTCTTATTTGACGTTCTCGCCTCGTTTGGTAAGAATTCTGGTTTGACGATAAACTGGTCTAAATCCTGTGTCTATGTTATTTCGGGTGACCCGCCCCCATTGCCGAATAGATTTCCCATCCAGGTTGTTCAGTCCGGTTTCAAATATTTTTTTTTTTTTATTACATTGGATTCGTCGCTCCGGTTTGAACGTAATCTCCATCCCCCGCTTCATAGATTGCAGCTGGATGTGGCTCGCTGGCGTAAATTACCCTTGTCGCCGCTGGGCAGAGCTGCCCTTTTCAAGATGATGTCCTTGCCGCGATTCCTTTACGCACTCCAGAATTCCTATGATGATATCCCCGCTACTTACTTCCGAGAGGTCGAGAGTCTACAAAGGCAACTGATTTGGGACGGGAGCCCACGTATCGCACTTGCGAAGCTCACCATCCCTTGGTATGACGGGGGCATAGCACTTCCTGATATCAGGAGATATTATTGGGCTACGCAGCTATCTGCCATTAACCACTCGATATACTCCCCGGGTCCGGTTCCGGCCTTTGCGATGGACAGACTCCAACTGCCGGGTGGTAACTTTAATAGAGCGCTTTACTCTGGGTCGGCTGGTCTCCGCCTTACGGGACCAACTAGGATTGCTGTTCGTGTGTGGCGCGCTGCGAATGTGAGCTTGGGGTGGGATGACCGAGTGACGCTGGCTACTCCGCTTTTTGCATCTGAGCGTCTAGGATGTCTTTGGACTACGAAAGGGTTTGACCGTTGGGACATGATTGGACTCTGTAGAGTGGGTGACGTATGTGCGAATGGGGCAGTGAAGTCCTTCGATGCCCTTCGGAATGATTATGACCTGAGTGATAGGGAATTTTTTAGATATTACAAGTCCGTCATGCCCTCACTTCGGTTCTGGCCTCCGGTGTCGCCGTCCCTGGGTCCTCCCCCCTCGAGGATCGTATCCTAGATGGCTATCTCCCTGATAGCACCATCTCCTTGATTTATAAGAAGCTGATTCACAATCGCGCTGACTTGCTTGTTAGACTTAGAGAAGCGTGGGTCGGCGACGGGCTGGAATTAGATGATGAGGATTGGCAATCGGCGTTATCTTCTCCGAAAGAGGTTGCCATTCCGGCCCGTCTCTGTCTGGTTCAGCTCAAGATCCTCCACTGGGTGTATGTTACTGGTCCTCGTTTGGTTGCGATGGGTTTTTCCCCGGATGGCGTATGCAAGCGTGGATGTGGAATGAGTGCTGTGTTCCTTCACATTATTTGGGAGTGTCCGAGGGTGGCTGCCTATTGGACTGCGGTGCTTGCGGTGATGGCTGACGTGACTGGAATTGCACTGGTGCCGGAGGCCCGGAGATGCTTGTTGAATGTGTGGGAACCTACCGACTGTTCGAGGGTCCAGACCAGGTGGGCGACCCTGGGGTATATGGTTGCGAAGCGAGACATAGCGCAACTTTGGGGCTCCCACAGGCCCCCCACTGTTTCTGTGTGGGAAGAAAACATGGACTGGTCTATGTTCCACGAAAAAACCGTCTACACAGCTAGGGGCAAACCTAGGGCATGGACGAAGATCTGGTGTCAGTGGAACGCCTATCGTGGAGACATTTGTGCTCCTCCCTTGGTGGAAGCCCCTGATGTTCTCTTATCACCCTAGGTCGATGTTCCTGAAATTACACGTACTGTTCTTTGGCTTGATTGACCTCCCCGCTATCCCCCCGCCTTAACTGGTCCTACTGATTGTGTCTTCATGATCCTGATTAGTGGGTTTCCCACCCCTCCAGGGCTGGCTCTCGCTGTATTACTCCTCCGCCTTGGTGTTTATGTTTGTCGTTTTGGTGTGTTTTAAAATAAGAAAATTGTCTTATCCTGTTCCATACTGTGGGCGACATTTTGTGTTCAGTTTGTGCCTGCCCGCCGGAGTGGCGACCACTGTTTTCTCTCATGTTATGCTCTGCTCCTAGCGGCCGGCCCGTGCGGTTGTGGGCCCATCTCTGTACACATTTTTGTTGCTCAATAAAAGTTTTTAACAAAAAAAAAAAAAAAAATTATAATAATTTGCACTTCCAATTTCATTATTCGCATTTTTTTTAAATTGATGCATTGCATTTAAGGAATCGCACAAATGCGATTCCTTAAATGCATTCGCACTTTTTAGAAATGCAAAAAAATGCGAATTAAGAAAAAAAGTTTGATGCATCCCAAAAACGTATTTAGGAAGTGCAAACGGCCGAATTTACCGATTCGCACCGTTTGCACTTCCTAAATAGGTTGATGCATGTGCCCCCAGATGTATCAAACCTTTTGCGATTCGTTAAGGCCGAAATTCGCCGAATTTCGGTCTTAACGAATCGCAAACGGACATTTTGCATCTTTTGGAATGTATGTGAAATTAGCAAAATAAGGAATCGCAAAAAATTGCAATTCCTTATTTTGCTTAAGCATTTAAGGAATCGCAATTTTGCGGTTCCTTAAATGCCATGTATGATGCTTTTTTAAATTGCGAATTCAGGTTAAGGAATCGCAAATTAACACCAACTTGAGGTTCGTGTTAATTTGCGAAATCCTTTCAAAAACCAAAATTTGGCAATTTGGAGGGTGGCATGTGACACACATACATGCCCATAGGGCATGTATGTGCGCCATATGCACACATGTGTAAGTTTCAGGGGTGCAGCAGGGTGTCCATGAGTCACCCCTGCACCCTTGAAATAATTCTCAAATTGCGATTAGCAAATTGCGAATTCGCAATTTGAGAATTACTTCATAATCATTCCTATGGGCCTCCTGGCCCATAGGAATGCATGGGAAATTATTCCTTATTAGCGAATTCGCAAAATGCAAATTCGCAAATAAAGACTAATAAGGAATCCCTAAAAAAAAGCGATTTTTTACATACATTCCATTTTGCGAATTCTTAATAGCGATTTGCAAAAAATCGCTAATTAAGATTCGCAAAATGGAATCTTGATACATCTAGGCCTAAGTGTTGAGGGTGCGCAGGGGTAGGGGAGTGCTCGTAGGATCCGACGTGACAAGTGAGTTTACAGGTGTTTTCCAGCCCACCCCGCCAAACCGGGCACACACCTGTGATAGCCACACTTCTCCTGAAGTATGGCTGGGCGAAGCACGGTGTCGTTGGCCTCCTGGCTCGTCTGCTTCTTGGTTCTCGGTCTCTTCTGGTCTCTCGCTCCTCCTCTCCTCGAATCTATCTCCGTTTCCTCTGAACGCTCTTCTCTCTCTCCTGAATTCCGGCGCGCTCTCTCCTGGCGTTCTCTCCTCCATTTCTGTTCCGGGAGGTGTGGCTACGTCATACGTGACGTCAGCAAACGGGGCGGGAACTCCAGCGAATTCAGTCCAGTTAAAGTAACAGGGCTCTGTTACTGTTTCTCGGTGTGGCACCGGCGGCTGTATCGGCTGCTGTTGAGACAAATAGGAGGATGTGCTATGCGTGATGATACCCGGCAACACACCACTCTGCCAGTCCTGGGGCACCCTGTCACATAGACCATCCGGTTGTAGGGTGATTTTTCTAATAATTGGGTCAGAAACCATCCTTTTACTACTGGCATCTAGTGTGCAAGGTTTTTAGCCTCAATGCCTGGTTTCTTCAGAAGCAAATTAATGAATTTGTCAATGTGCAGGGATGAAGCAAGCATTAGAGATCATTTAAGTGATGGGATACAACTAAGTGGGTCAAAAACAAAGAAGAAAAGCTCTAGGGAGCAAATTGCATGAAGAGCAGAGAACTAAAATAAACAGAAAAAAACCTGAAGAAGGGATGATCCAAGAAACACTCTACACAGTATTGTATGTAATGGTTTCTGCAAAACCAGTTGCAGCTCTTTGTAGCAAGACTGCAAAAGTTGACCCATGAGTACAACCCGCAATGTGGAAATGGTTCTACATCCAGGAAAATCGGATATAAGTACTAATGGCAGCAGTCTGCTGTTTGTCCAATAGAGGCAAAGTGTGTGCCCACAGTCCCAAGTGTACACGCTGAGACCACACACATCCTCTTCAACTGTCTGGATCCGGCTAGAAAACAGGTCATCCATGCACTGGACCTCTACTCGTACCAATGGATCACAAAAGCACCAGAGCAGCTGCTGGACACTTCTTCCAAAAAACTAACCACTTAGGCTGCTGATTGTTCCATCCTCACACAACACCTGGATGGGCCCAGTGGGTGACTGGGAAGCACTAGTGGGGCAGTACAATGAAGGTGTCTACAGAAACAAGCAAAGGATTGGCACAGGAAGGAGCTTGCCTGCCATTCCGCTCATTTTCAGAGAGCCGCTTCTTAGACTACCCTTCTTTTGTGTCTGGTGCAGGGCAGAGACACATTCTTGATACCTACTGTCTGCATCTCACAATCAATTGAGCTGGTTTGGTGAGTCTACAAAGGCATCAGGGCACACCAGCAGAGATGCTGCGTGGCATTAGACTGAGTCCTAATTGGCGGCCCACAAATGCACTCTGGCAGAGTCCATTAAAGGTTAGAAACCTAGGAGTGTTGTTCGACAGCAAACTAAGTTTCACCAACCACGCAAATGCAGTAGTCTCCTCTGCCTTCTTTACGCTGCGGAAGGTGAAAAAGATACTACCCTACCTTCCATTATCGGCAGGGAAAACCCTGATGTCCTCCTTGGTGTTATCCAAGGTGGACTACTGCAATGGGCTTCTGCTGAATGCCCAGGAGCAGGTCTTTAAAAAGCTACAAATGGTGCAGAACGCCGCGGCGCGAATTCTGACCAAAACTCCCAAGTTCGCACCGATCTCATCAGTCATTTACCAACTGCACTGGCTCCCAGTAAAAAAGAGAACAAAATTCAAGGCTTTGTGCATCATATACAAGGCACTGAATAGCCAAGGACCCGACTTTTTTAGGGAATCACTGCAGCTGTATGCTCCCAAAAGAGCGCTAAGATCTGCCTCCTCCACATCACTATGCATTCAACGAGTGAGAACAGTCAACTGGGGAGATAGACGCTTCTTGGTGGCTGCCTCGAGGCTCTGGAACTCCCTCCCCCATCACATAAAAACCAGCCCCTCACTGTTGCTCTTCAGAAGGCAAGTGAAGACATGGCTATTCACTCAATAATGCACAGGTAGTGCCTCTCTGTCTGCCCAGCGCCGAGACACCATTCGTGGTATTTGTTCGCGCTTTAGAAATTTATAAATAAATAAATAAATAAATTAAAGACTTTGTCAATGAAAGGCTTCAATTAAAAGGTGTGGGATCCAGTTTACCATCGCAGCTCCTGGCAGCTGGAGAACATCCCACTGCCCGTGCTTCTTTACTGTTGAAAATCCTTTTTACCCAGCTGTGGTACCGTGTCCCTCCTCACAGTTTTCATGGAAGGGCAGACTTTGTCCTGCACTGTAGCAGACATCAATGTGACACCAGGTGAGTGTAACCTTCAGAAGAATACTCTTTCTGGAAACCTAGCATTGAAGTTCACTGAAGGTTATTATTATGAGCCATCTGTCAATACTTACTCTGATGTTTCCACCCATTATGCACATCAATGTACAAATTGTGCAGCAGTGGGCCATCAACCCACCACTTTAGCTGCTAGGACAGGGATGGGGATTTCCACAAGGTTGGAGGATCTGGTAAACTGGTTCCACTACAATATTGATTCGTTTCTAAGAGAAAATTCAGTTTGCAGGTCTTTAGAAAAAAAGGCTGCATATTAAACTCTAAGCAAGTACCATGCCCAGAGCAGTGGGCTGTCGGCCCAGTACCGCCAGGTGAGCCGGGTACAGTGAATGAAACAGAAAGGAGAAATGTGAGAAAGAGAGAGATGCAAATAGAGAGAGAACCTGGTAGAGAGAAGGGTAAGAACGAAAGAGTAAGGAGAGGGAATAGAAAAAAATGGACAGAAAGCGGTAAGGGCCAAGAGGGAATGAACAATGGGTGAAAAGGAAGAAGGGTTGAAATTAGAGAGGAAGAAAGAGTGAAAGGACGAAAAAAGTGTGAAAGGAAGAAAGGATGAAAGAAAGACAAAATCATGAAAATGAGGACAGACGTAAAGGAAAACAAGCATTAGAAATGCAATAGGTTTCGCATTTTATTGGGTTAGAGCTATTGGCATTGCAAATATACTAAAGCAGCATGAAAGAATACATGCATGTCATTGCTGTGGGCGCCATTACTAAATGGGTTCGTTTACAGATAATAGATACAATGTGAAAGGCATCTCGGGATGGAAATCATTCTTGGTGATGATATGAACACCAAAAAATGGAGAAACAAGTGCGATTCTTACTGAAGACCGGAGTCTAAGTGATTACATGGGAACTTGCAAACAGAACCTAGACGCCATTCATGGTGGATGTGTATTAAAGCAGCGTGAAAGGTTCTGTGCGTATCGCTGCTGGGGAGTCCATTAATAAATGGGTTCGTTTTCAGAAGATAAAACGTGAACAGCATCTCAAGATGAAAATCATTCTTACTGATTACGCAAGCCCTGAAATTTGATATGTGAAAACTCCTAACTTAAAACCCAACTGTGTGTATCCCATTTGCTGAATAAAATAATACAAACCCTGAACATTGTGTTTTTATAGCAAGCAGCAAAGAGAAAAAAAACTGCAATGGCCAGCAGCTATCCTCTTAAAGCTAATCACAAGATGGCAAATAAGACTGCAAGGAGAATCAAGTGGACTGCAACAGCTCCTCCTTCAAACGCACATCTCATAAGAGTAGTGGTAAGTTAAAACAACAAGGGAACACAGACGTGGATGCCTGCTTTGGTCCTGGGGGGACCACTGGGTGTGCGATGATCAGGAGCACTCAAGTCGGTCCCTGCTTGTGCCCCGGGGGACTGCTGAGTGAATGCTCAGTCAAAAGAGTATGAATCCTTTTTTCATGGTTTTTGAAGAACCAAAATATTTAAATGTAACCTCAAAGGAAAGACAGGACTCGACCGGGAATGAACATATACATGCCTTTTCAAACGCAGCCGCAAAACAAAAGGGAACAATGTCTGAATGCTTTTTAAGCACAAAAAATATTTAAACGCGACTAGGAATGAATGTATGAGTGCCCTTTCAAACTGCAACTTCTCAAATTCGAGTAGAGCACAACAATTATCCCAAGCAGCGACACAGGGGGGGTTGGGACAGTCAAGCAGTGACCTGGAAGGGGTGGTGGAATCTTCCATAAACATGGGCATTTTGCAATTATAAAAAGAGTGCACAAACTGAAAGGGAAATACGGTAAAGCTAAAGGATACCATAACAGGCCTATACTCTAGAGGAGGAGCAAGAAACAAGAAGGCAAGACATATAACGCACAGAAACCACATGGAAGCAAGCTTTTGCGACTGACGCTCTCCTTAATGAATCAGCAGGGAGGGGCGGAATTAAAGTCCACATAGTGAATGCAGCATGTCTCATAGACAGCACATGTGCGCTGCCTAGGCTCGACCTAAAAAGAAGAATGGATCGATAGCTGAAAGGACAAAATAATTTAAGTTTGAAAACATGTGGGAAAGTATGACATGTATGGTTGAATGGATGTCTGAAGGTAAGACAGGTTGAAAATATATATGGCAAAGTGAAAGAATTGAGTGGTGCAGGAATGGATGGATGGAATTATGTAAAGGTGAAGGGACAGATGGGTGAATGGAAAGGAGAACATTTAGGTGGGTGAGTAGATGAGTGGATGAGTAGATGGATGGAAAAGTGAAAGTATGAATGGTTGAACAATGGATAGATGCAAGAATTGATAGAATAGTGGATGGATGAATGCATGGATGGTTGAAAGGGTGAATGGATGAATTGAAATATGAAGGAATGAAGAATGAGTACAAAATTGGGAGATACCAACTCAGGCTCTGACTACTAGTTGTCTCATTACCTCCACTCACTGAAAATGATGTTCAACAGTTCTGAAGCTATGCAGCTGGCGGCATATACATGACGGAAAACTGATGTTAAAGAGTTTTTGATAGGTGCATTTTCATGTGGCATTAGAAGTTGTTTTTGGTTTTAGAGAAAACGTCTGCATCCACTGAATTTGCCACATATTTGAATATCTCAAGAATTTAATACTGTTGAAATCGAAATGCCCTCTGCACGGTAAACAGATCTGTAGCCCTACCCTCTATGCCCAACTGCATGTTAAAACAAGCATTTGCAATGCAATAGGTCTCGAATTAGTGACATTTAGAGCTATTGGTGTTGCAATTGATAATGTTTGTTAGATTTATTTTGTGTTAAAAAATATCACAGCAGTACCATAAGTAATAAAAGAAAATTCACGTTACTTATCCTACTAATGTATTTTTTGTCTATCTTATCATTATCATTTGCAATGCCAATAGCTCATACTTTCACCAATGCAATTCCTATTGCATTGCAAATACATGGCAACTGGAGAGTTACACGAATGGCACGGGGGTGGGGTGGGGAGGCTGGAGAGGGTGCAGTGCCCCTTTGTTTGCTCATAAGAAATTACTGTGCCAAGAACTTCCTAAATGATTGTGGCAGATAGGCATTTTAACAGGATTTTGTAAATACTAAAATGTACACTATTGGTGACTAATATGTTGCTAGGAAGTAGTGCTGTGCAAGTTGTCTATTTTCTTGCATGGTGCCTGCTCTGATGGCACCTGGGATGAGGTTTTAAGAGGCCTGTCCGGCGAGTGGAACAAACTAATTTAAATTTGAGAGACTAGGTGGGGGAGACGGGACAAAATGTAAAGGTAACTTTGGCGATTAATATTCCTGCTGGAGAGAGATGGGAATTTTATCTAGTGGCTGTTTCCACTCACGCTAAATTAGCACAGTGGATGCCTGCTGCAAGGAATATGCCCTTGGGTGTTCAGAGGTTGTAAGGCAACAATAAAAATGTAAAAGGTAATTGTGCTATTTTTTCTCAGAAACCTGAGAATGACTTCTGGAGCCCGGCCTGTGCATTGCCGGCATAGGCATATATGGCTACATTGAGAAAATCAAACTAATGTAAAACATACAAACTATTTTAACTTTTTTGTGCATGAGGAAGTTTTGAAGAAACAGTTTGCAAAAATAGATACCAAACTCTGACAATTCATTTTTGACAGTTAAAGTGAGGAGTGTCTAGGGCTTTACGTGGGATGAAAAAACTGAAGGATCTCTCTAAGCGGCATGGCTGATGTAATTAAGGACGTGGCTTAAAACACGTAAGCTCAATTCTGTGCTCAGCATAGTGTGCCGTCCGACTGGTATTTTGCAGCTTCTGTCAGTGCACCCAGATATATAATACAACAAGTAACATTACACCTACGATGAACCAGGGCTATTGACTTTGTCAATGGTTGTTAGTTGCATATGCTAAATAAGCAACAACTATGGCTTCCTTCTAAATAATATTGGAAATGCTTCAGTTGTGAAATGATGAGACAGTGAAAGAGCTATAACGAGTCTCTTTGACTTTACATGAAAGGCGGTAAATAGAGTTACTGCTGCAGAGTTTTTTTTTTTTAATGTTCCACTCTGAGGATAAGGGCAAAAATGGAGAGCCCGATAGGGACCTGTCTGGGCACTTGCTTTCTAGAACTTAAGTGCTGCACCCCAGCAGAACCCGCCCCACTTAAAGCCCTGGGAGTGTCCTACCCCTGTCAAGGGGAAGTACGGGAGCCATGTTATTTGCTTGCCCATATTGGTGTTGGGGACAGATTCCCTGCTGTGGTGGGCAACGCAGGGCACAGCAGCTCCAAGGAGATCTGAATTTACAGCTCACAGGATGCAATGCTTATCTCATTGTAGAGGCAGGAAAAAGGTAGGTGAGAGGGCGAGGTGCCTGAGGGAGGGCAGAGGGTGTGGTTAAGCGAAGTGTTGAGTGCTGGAGGAGAAAGTTGAGAATGGCAGCAAAAAAAGTAGCACAAAGAAATGAAGGTGGTATTGGTGACTTGTGTATTTTACCAGTTTGGCCGGTATTTTAGTGTGCCAGCAGGTATAAAAATTAATGAAAATTACATAAACCTGATATTTTTTCTCCTGCACAGTACATCGTTTAAACAGAAAATATAAGGAGCACTTTAAAATGTGTTTTAGAACTGTCTTAATGATTCATGACTGACAATTATAGTAAACTATAACAGAAAAGTTGTGCTAAAAGCGATTGCAGATTTTTTTATATAATGCTATTTTTAAGTATCATGTCTGAGCTTTTTCAGGATCTTAAGCTGTAAAAAAATTAACAGTATTTTTCTCCGGTGAAGGTGGCCACCTTTACTGCAGACCACAAATGGATTATGGGAGTTAAAGTCCTATTTCATCGGCTGAAACAATAAACCTGAAAACAAAAGTTTGTTAAACAAATAGCTAGGATTGTAGCAAAGCGCCGTTTGGCGAGTGGTTTGTGTAGCCCAGCACGCGCTTTCATGACCTTTTAGAGCATGTCGAAACTCAATGGTAATAGTGATTTAAAATTAAGTTACCACCACTGGGGCCCCTGACTGATTGGAAGGGAGGGGGGAGGGACAGCAGACGGATGAGCAAGGGAATAGTGCCAATATCGGCCCGCACACCAACCCCCAATAAACATGTTGCACATTAATAAATAAACAGACAAGACAACTTGTTGTTGGGAAGAAGTAGCTGCAGGTTTATTAGCATAACTTATGCCAAAACATGGTGGGTTATCTTACAGATGATCCAAAGGCAAGCCGCCCCTCGCAGCTTGCCACCTGTTAGGCCAAGTAGCCTGCGGCCTTGACCAGACGGTGCTTAGCGGTTGTGGTGAGAGGGTAGCCCCTCCCATATCCGGTGAACCATTGGTCCACCCTACAAGAGTACCTTTCGCCTCTGGATCATCCTGTAACTCCTCCACAGCCCTGGATGTGGCGACTGTCACAGTCAGGGCCCCCCACCTTAGCTCAACCTTCCTAAACGCAGCCTGCTGAAAGAAGGGCTTCCTGTATGTCCAACAGAAATGAATCCATGCCTACTCTGGAGAGGTGGACTCCTTCCTCTTCAAAGCAACCAGTGGATTTGGCGTGAAGTTCCCCATGTCTAATGAAGCCAAAGCCCATCAGCTCCGCGAATTTACGCATTGCGCAGTTCACTTTCCTTCGCGCCACTTCTAGCGCTTGCCCAGAGCGAGCCCCTAGCCAAACCCGGCGTGGTGTGATCTCAGACCACCATAGCTCGCAAGGTCCTAATAAGTTGCTTATCTTGGAAATGTTCATTTTCATGTCCCTCAGAAGGAACCTTTTACCTAGGATAGGCAAGTCATTCCCTCCCAGGTGCAGGATAAGCACGTCTGGGGGGTAGGCGTTACCTTGTAATTCTTGTTTTAGTAAGCCCAGCACCCCATTCCAACGCAAGCCAGTGATTCCGCGCCAAACAAAATGAGTTTAGCTAAACCCATGATTTCACTTCCTGCTTTCAGCCCACAGAGCCAACTTGGAAACCCCCTCGTGGCCCAGCACCCAGACCGTGGTTCCTGGTAAATAAAGAGAAGTGTTGTATGTAACTATTTTATTAAAACATGCAATAAAACACACTGGCATAAAAACCACACTGCAAAACATACACAGCAAAACACAGTTTGTGGGACAGGGCCAAGCGTGCCCAAAATTACAGGTTACTGCCTGCAGTCCCAGAACAAAACTTTCACAAACTATTCTGCAATCTCTGAGAACTACTTGCTGTTATCTGGCCTGGTGTACCTCTTATAACAGTCTGAGTTCCATCTCCCTAATTGTTTAATGCCCTCTACTTGTACCCCTTCAGAGGCTGCAGTTGTAGCTGCGCCTATGCGGAAAGAGTGTGTGCCGAACCGTTTGCCTTGGGTAGAAACACCTGCCGAAGACAAACATGCATGCATGACATGTTCCACTTGAAATTTAGTGAGCGGTGTGCCATCTGAATGCAAGAGGAGATAACCCTCACTATATGGGCGGATGGCTAGGTAAGCCGCCAGGAGGCTCACTGGGAAAAATTTGGGCAAGCCTAGGCTTTGTAACCAAAACTCTATCCCCCTTCCCTGCTGATCAGTTTTGGATTGACGCAGGGTGATTTTAAGAGCATCCCCTATTACCAACACATCCTGCAGTAACATTGCTCCACCTGACGTGTTATTCTTAGATTTGGCCACCAGCTCGGAGATCCTGAAAGCGCCAAAGAAAGCTAAACTGAAAGAAGATGCGAACAAAGCCGTCTCGTAAACAGAGGAAGTAACCTGAGGCAAACACAAGATCATTCTTTGGAGTGTTATGAAATCAATGGGCGATCTGTTGTCGGGCACTTTGGGTTCACCTCTAGCCCACCCCTTTAAAGCTGCCCTGAGAACAAAGGTCCTGGTAGGGTCAGCCTGCCCCTTCAACCTGGCATTGTGGCTAATGGCTGCTAGGTGGCCTGATATCCAGGAATGGCTCTTTTTGTTATCTTTGGCCCACAGGATGAAGGCCTGAACTTTCAACTCTGCGGCTGCCCCAGAGTCCTCCTATGATCACACAGTGGCACAAACATTTTTCACACATGCTTTGTATCTTTTGTTAGTGTTCGGCACCAACGACATCTCCCCCAGGGCCCTCATTCTGTTCACCACTTCAAAAGGTACCAGAGGTGTGCTGGGAAGGGAGTGGCTTCCTCTCTCGCTCTTGGCCAAGCCTCTCGGAACCGTTGCCACTGAAAACGAGAGAGAGCGTCAACTGCGATGTTCTTGGTACCCTGAATGTGTCGCTCCCTGCATTCGACATTGTTGTAAAGGCAAGTTTGCACCAGTTCGCACAGCAAACATAGAACCAGGGGGCAATTAGCAGCATGAGAGTTGATGGCCTGTACTACTGCTAAGCTGTCTGACCACAGCAGGACCCTTTTGGCTGACAGGATAGCAGGCCATAAGTGAAAGGCCACAAGGATGGGGAAGAGCTCGAGGACAGTGATCTTTGATGTCACCTTTTTCTTAATCCAAGCGTTGGGCCATTTCTCAGCACACCATTTCCTGTCTAAGATGGCGCCAAAACCGTGCCTGCCTGAAGCATCTGTGTAGAGGGCAAGGTCAGGGCTGCCAGCCCAAGGAGCCCTCCAGATCACTGCCCCATTGAAGGTGCACAGAAACTCAGACCACATGGCCAAATCGTGTTTAACGGCTATGTTTGCAGTAGCCCTAGCGAGTCTCCTGGCAAAGACCCTACCTGCTGGGATGATTCTGGCAGAAAAATTGAGGAGACCTAAGATGCCCTGGATACACCCCAGGGAAGCCTTGTCCAGCCGTACCAGCGCCTGAATCTTGTTAGTCAGGTCGCGCACCTTATCCGCTGGTAATCTGGACTCCCCTGCAATCGTGTCGATCTCTATTCCCAGGAAAGTCAAAATTTGCGCTGGCCCCACTGTCTTACCAGGAGCAAGGGGTACCCCCAGGTGGTCTGTGAGAAGAACAAAGTCTGCCAGTGCCTGAGAGCAAAGCTGTGTCCCGTCGCTCCCGATGAACAAAAAGTCATCCAAGTAATGAGTTACCCCCTCTACACCGTATGTGTCTTGGAGTGCCCATTGCAGGAAACAACTGAAAGCTTTGAAGTACGCACAGGACACAGCGCAACCCATGGGCATGCATTTATCATAGTAGAACTTGCCGTCTAGCTTGAAGCCTAGCAGGTGATAGCTGCTCGGGTGAACTGGTAATAACCTGAAAGCTGATTCAATGTCTGCTTTGGCTAACCAGGCCCCCCTGCCCGCCCTCCTGACCAGATCCAATGCTACGTCCAGCGTGCAATATGACACCGAGCATGCTCCATCCTCAAGTCCATCATTGACCGAAGTCCCTTTAGGGAAGGAAAGGTAATGGATGAGTCTGAAGGCTCCTGGTTCCTTTTTGGGAACGACCCCCAGGGGAGATACAACAAAATTCTCAAGTGGTGGGTGCAGGAAAGGCCTTCCTATTCTGCCCAAAGTTCTCTCTTTTTCCACCTTGGCCCTAACCACTTCTGGTTGGTCCTTAGCAGATCTTAGATTGTCAGCATCCTTGCTCCCTAGAGCACCTGTAAAAGGGATCTTAAAACCTTATTGGAAACCGAACAACAGCAAGCGGCTGTCTGACTCTAAAGGAGAGCGCCTGAGCAATGGAGTGATGTTGTCAACGATAACAGGGGACACTCCTAGTGGTGCTTGCAGGTACAAAATTGGTGGAGGAGAGGGTGAAACTGGAGAAAGAGGGTGCCCAGAATACTCGCCTAATTGCAAAGGGGGAGGGTCTGAAAGCGTGTAAGGAGTAGCCAAAAAAGGAGCCTGTCACCAAATTACTGTCCCCCTTTACTTGCTGGCTGGGAGCTCTGCTTTGATTGGCATGAAGATGATGTTGCGGGGTGAGGTCCCCCACAAGTGTTACAGGCATGTACAAATTTGCATGTCTTACCCCAGGAGCAAGACCCATAGTTAAAGAGACGGCAAGTGCCCGGGGGGGATAGCTTGTAGCCACCTCTGGAACCACCCCCCCTGCGGCCTCCCCGAAAGGCGTGTTTACCCTTACCCCAAAACTGGGAGGACCCCCCTGTAGAAGACTGCCCACCGGGAAGACTACCTGTTGCTCCAACAGAGAGCTGACCCCGTGCTCCCATGTGCTCCATCCAGAGCTGCACTTCCTTTTGATCCCAGTTCATCTCTTGGCACTGGGACATTTTCCTTCTGAATTCCCTATCGTAATTGATCCATCCATTACCACCCCATTTCAAGACCTCATTGTGAATAATCCTAGAATATTTTACCAGGCCTGGGCCCTGTTCAGGAAATCTTTCCATGGTGACTGACGCTAAAATGGAGAAAGCTTCTAACCAATTAGCAATATTCTTTTCAGGCCATGGCTGATACTTTATCTTTTTGTCATCTTCCTTTGCCCCAAACTTTCTAGCGTCCATGCCTTCCTGACCCAACATAAGGAGGGTAAAGATATCTATAAACTCCCTTTTCCAAATACCCTCTTTGGCAGCTTGTGGTACCGGCCAGGCCAAGGAGCATCGCCCGGAAAGGAGTGGTGCGTGGAGATCGCAGGAACAGGGGAAGGCAAGGGAACGGGCAATGGGCTGGCAGCAGGAGGCACCCCTACGGAAGCGTTTGTAGCGGCCGCGGGCGTGCTGGGAACCAATGGATTGACCAGGGGAGGAGCGGCGGGTGGACTCCCCAAAGGCGCCGCACTCTGCGCCCCAGTCCTATTAGTTTTAGCCACTGTTGTGATCGCAGCCAGCACTGTATCCCCTTGCTTAGAAGTTTGCACAGAAGACCACACAGTGGAAGCTGCCGGAGCAGGACTCACGCTAACAACGCTACTTCCCCCACCTTGAGGCGAGCTAGCAGCAGTAAACCCCCCTTGGAAAGGCCCCATAAAATTGTTCAATGTGTCTATCATTTTAGCCAGATCGTCTCTTGTTGCGAAATTACCTTGGCAGCCTGGTTGTCCTTAGATAGGACAGGGAGCGGCGGTGTAGCACTTGCCCCTTGTGACGGGACCTCACGGGGGGTCGCCACCGATTTGCTTCGTGTCTGCGGCAGAGATTCCAGGGGGAAATCCCTAACAGTGGGCTTTCTGATCCGTTTGGGCCTGGAGGGAGCGGCATCGGCACTGTTCTGGGTATCTGACTATGGAGAGTCACCCGGGAAACCAGAATCATCTGGCTCTGGCGTATGCATCAAACTCTGTGCCCAAGCAATGCCTTTCAGCTTTGCCATCTCCAAAAAGTCTGCCCACTGTGCGTCTTGGGAGGTGCCCGGCAACGAGTCCTCCACCTGGGTATTTTCTTGAAAGAGGGGGGGGGCACTTTGGCTGTCCATTCTCCCTTCTGCTTGCCCTCACGGGATCTGGGGATAAAAAATAGGATCAGCCACAGCACACACATGGAGAAAAGTACCCTGTCCGTCTTGTGTTAACAACTGGTGCGTGTCCCAGACCACTCCATACTTACATCACAATGGTGCGACAAGGCGGAAACGAAAAGTGCGATCGATGCGGAGTAAACTCAGCGAGAGAGAGCGAAAAGGGGCTATGGAGGGAAATAGGTAACGTTAGTTGGTGCACTTGTAGGTGACAATCTTTCTGACAACACTCTGTCGTGTTCCCTCTCCCTTTCTGTGTGCATGTACCCTCCCTCTGTGTCCACACCAAGGACTGGTCCTTAGCCATATACCTGTATCTGGCCCACCAGTTGTCCCCTGGATCGATTCCTCGTCCTTTGCGCTGCTTACTTTGCTTTTAGATCCTGAAAGATAAAAGACATTGTCATAACGTTCCTTTCATTCTTTCAGCTGAGTTTTTCGTCTGCATTGCTCCTTCAGCTTCTGGCGTCGTGCCACCATAGCCCAGCTTCTTTCCCGCCAGTCCTCGCCAATCGTACACGTACCAATTTCCTGAAAGTACACACATGTTAGTGCCGACTTATACATAACATAAATCAGCCCTGACCGCCCTTATGTATAACTCCCTAAGCGCCTAAGGTCCCGTGCCCGATAAGCAGGGAGGGGGGGGAGGGAAGTTGCGGCCCTAGTGCCACTCTAATTAAAGCCGCATCTAATTCATCACAACCTCCCACTAGGGAATGTGGTATGCAACAAGCCTGAAAGGAAAACCTAGGTCTGAGCACCTGACATGACTCCAAACATCCTAAAAAAGTGAGCACGGCTCGCGTGAACTCCCCCCCCCCATTAGGAAACAGATGGGTAATACGCCTAATTACCCTGAAACTTAAAATCCGACTCCTACAAAGAAATCGCCTAAGCCTAAAAGTGAAAGAGTCACATAACAAAAGGCTCATATCATACCCCGCGAGAGAAACACTCAGTGCGCGCCACATTGCCACACTCCCTGCGACGTGCGCCGACCGGGACCAGGAACGTCCCCTCCAGCGCTGGCTAGCACAAAGGAAGAGGGTAATGACCGGTATAGTGACACCGCTAAACTGCAAAAAGCCCCAGGTCTGGGGGAGAGGAAACCCGCCCTCCAAACGCTGTCCCCGCACTGCCGAGTGCGAGCCGCCCGCTGCGCCTCCACCTCTGGCCCCCTGTCCACCCCCCACCCCCCCAGCTCGGGAAAAATCCTCGAACCGGGGGGGACTGCTCCGCACAAGACACTAGAGAAGACGTGTCCTAGGGGAAGGGGGGCAAGACGGACAGCTGCCGCTTGCGCCAAGAGAGCCTGCCCTGCTCAAAAGTTCACAAAGATAAGCAACTCTGGGCCCATCGCTGCATAAGGCGGCACGAACTAAGCAAGTTACAAAGAAATGGCCGGCACAGTGAATAGGAGCAAAACCGTCTCTCTCCGATCCCGGTAAATATCGTGTGAGCAGGAACTGAAACCATCGTGAAACTGTGCAAAATATGGAGCACCCGATACAATAAGGAAGGACACATAGAGTCGTCCAGAACCGCGGGAGGTGGACGCGAGCGATAAGGAAAAATCCTCAATAGAGAAAAAAAAACGAAAATTCTGGGCATGAGCACGGAAACCATCGGTCACAGTGGAGGCAATATGGCCGGACCCTGGCCCCCATGTCCCCGTAGAGCGACCCCCGCAGGAGGCTACTCGGGTCACCAAGATGGCCGCTACCTGCTGCCCTTGCCCTCGTGAGCAGTGACCAAAAGCTGCCCTGGTCACTAAAATGGGCGCTACCTTGCGCCCATGCCTACCAAGCAGTGACCCAACGCTACACTGGTCGCCAAAATGGCCTCTACCTGGCGCCGAAGACTGCATGATATGTTAGGCCCGTATATTGCATTGAAATACCCCAATCCTACAGGCTGCAAGAGACAGTGCGATCGCTAACGGAGACAAAACAAAGCAGCCCTCATTTCCCCAGGTAAAAGAGGAGGGGGCCTCTGCTTCACACCAACATGCAAGGACTCTCCCCAGTCGGCTACCTCACGTACAAAAAGTCTCCCCCCGGACCGTCCTACCGCGCGTCTTAGTGCAAGGCTGGGGGACCGGCATAGCACCCAGGGGGAAAAGCACAACACACAAACCGTCTGCAGAGGCTGCGAAGACCTCAAAACGGGCATCGGTCTCCTGTACCCCTATGTGTCCCGCCAGAAGCGCCGCCCCAACTCCGGGCCAACACCCACCCCCGCAGCAGACACGGGCCGTGGAAAGAAATTGAGGACTTGCCCCACAACATCGGCCCTATCCATAATAGTAGTAGCACCAGCATAAAACTAAGTTTGCTGAACTTAAAAGGACGGAAAGCTGAGCTGTACTCGCCAGGCTCCGAACCTGTAACCAGCAGATGACTGCACAGCTCATATGTTAGCATTCAGTTTGCTGCGCCATCCTGCAAGGTTGCGAAAATACAAATTAAATGCACAACAAGGGTAGCAGGGCGAATCGAAGCCCAAGCCAAGCATTACCGTGGTCAGTGCCCCAAAAGTAGTGCAGGGGAGAGCCACCCGCCGTGCCCAGGCGGCCCCAATCCTCCACAAGGCAAAGGCACAAAACATCGACAATAGTACACTCCAGCATCAGCGGCCTGTCGCCGGCCCAACTCGACCCCCATAGTGGGGAGAGCGGGCACGAAGTGGGTAATCGCTCACCTTATCTCCTATGATCTCTGGCACGACCCAACATCGAGCGAAGAATGCGACAAAGAGGTCGCCTGGAGGGAGGGGGAAGCCTAAATACCCCGGCCCCCCCCTACTGGAAGTGACGCGCCTGCAGTAGGCTGCTAGCCGCTGGGACCCAAAAGGCTGGTGCGCTTGCCATCTTGTGGCACTACGGTGTCCGCCCTCTTATGAGGGTCCCCTGCGGCGACGAGTCGGTCAGCCTGCAGAGACACGAGAGGGAGAGCAAAACCATTGCAGTGCTCATGAAAGGGCACGCTGCTGATAGGAAGAGGGTGCATTCCGGAAGATAGATATAATACAAAGAACTTGCCTTCTCTGAAAACCAGTCAGTCCATGGCTGGGACAGCAGCAAGGAGCAGGGCAGGCACAGACAGCAGTGCCCCCTGCTCTGAGTCAGGCTGCAGCACAACTCTCCCTCTCCGTCCCCCTGGATCCCCTGCTCTGCTGTGATGCAGACCAGGCTAGAGCCTGCTGATTGATTGGGAGGGGGTGGGGAGGGAGAGCAGGAAAGTGGCACCAGGGAGCCAGGAAATAAACAACATTAAAAGTGAAACTAGCTTGTGAAAGGGGCGCCGAGCTGATAGATAATGTCAACAATTGTTAACAAGTAGCCCGGGGGGAGGCAGGGGTGGCAGCAGTAACACAACTGTGGTATTAAGAGGCAGT
Organism: Lissotriton helveticus; assembly: GCF_964261635.1. Classification (NCBI taxonomy): domain Eukaryota; kingdom Metazoa; phylum Chordata; class Amphibia; order Caudata; family Salamandridae; genus Lissotriton; species Lissotriton helveticus. The sequence continues at coordinate 1,029,461,815 of NC_136071.1, forward strand.
GGGAGGAAGAAAGCTATATTTTATTGTAAGCAACTAGGGCACTGCAGCTAAACACAGACAAACAGTAACAGAGCAGGGAACCAAGGAAAAAAATAGTCCCCCAGAGAACAGTAAAGCGCAATAGCAGAATGAGACAGAAATAAGCCCCTGCTCGGTGGGAGGAACAGAAGACAGAAAGGAGGGACAAAGAAGCAGCACTGACCACAAGAAGCAAGGATTTTTAAAGGACGCTGACATTGACAAATTAAAAGTAGTGTCAAGAAAGGGGATGGACTTGATGCAGACAGATTGATTACAGCAGGTCTCAAAGAGACAACTACGCTGTCTAGCTCGACCTAACTAGTATCCATACATTTATTTTGGCATTGTTGTCAAGCTACTAAAGCATGTGCACAGAGGCCTAGGCTTGTCCCTGACAATGCAAGGCCAAGGACCTGAATGGATACACTTAGCTTGTGCATGCGGACTAGACACTAAGGCACGATGGAGAATGTGCTCTGCCCGCTATAGACTTTTTGGAAAAGAACTGTAAAACACATTGAACTGCATTGCTTATTTAAGCTATCTGCGCCAGAGTCTAATCCATGGTCTTCCCAAAGTGTACTTGGAACAGCAATAGTGGTATATTGACCATAGCAGGACAAAATACTGTTAAGGGGAAGAAATATGTTCTGTAGTGCTTCACTGTAAAAGCTCAAGTTACCACAGCCATGTAAAAGATAAGTGATGGTCTGGACATTATGTCATTGTGTCAGTGCTAAACTTTCGTGTCTCGCACTACCTTCCAGAGAAGCTTGTGACTTGTCGCCCTTGCGACCCTGAGACTCTTGTGTAGAAAAGGTTGTTCTTGACCGAGTTTGCAGGTCCATAGTAGGGCAAACTTCACGGCACCAGTAACAAGCAATCTCAACCATCATGGTTGGAGCCAAGAAGCCCCTGTTTGCTCTGTGGCCCCTGAACGGGGTCTGATAAATACTGCATGGGAAAGCACCATGACAAGCAACAAACCGGATGTGGAAATGAACTGTAGCTAACCATATTCTCTACGTTTCCTAGTCTCTTGCCTAATAAAAGGCCAGGTGAGTAGAATGTACAGGTACACACAATTATTGACAGCCCTGTAATCAATAACCACAACAATTATTTACGTTTTTCAGCACAGAGCATTTCAACAAGAAATGTTGTACGTGGCAACAAAATTGAGGCACAGTAGGACATTCACAGTATATTGGGGATACATAGAGAATGTGATGGAGTTCAATATAGAAGATGTTGAAAAAACAATACAGTATAATTATGTATTGCTTATATACAGAGTTACAGAGGAACTTAAGTGGATCAGTTTCCGATGGTGTAAGTAAACTTATTTAAGTAAGAGTACCAGTGTAGTTATTCCAGCAACTTGAATGAACTAAACTTAGATAGGTTTTAGTTGGCTGGGTGCATAACAAAATAATATGCACACAGCCACATGAAGAACTTTTGCACAGGAAATAAGGTGTGGCAGATGCATGTATTCAAAGCCTTGTCACTTGCTGATGGGGAGGGAATTTGAATAATTCCTTCATAAAGAAAATGTCCAAAATGTCTGCTGAAAAAAAGAAGCATGAGCGACAGTGTGCTTACAAAAGACAAAGGGCTCACTAATCAGACATAAACAATGCAGAAATGTCAAAGAAGGAAATTCAACGTTCAAATTTTGGATGAAATGAAAAAATCTGGAGGCCAGAAGGGCCGGCCTTTCCTCAGACAGTGCTTCATGCGAAACTAAACGTGCCACCCGCTCTAATCCTCCACTCCATCTAGGGAAATCAAAACACTGTGGGGCATATTCTCAAGGAGCTATCGCTGAGTTAACGGCACTTTATCGCAGCCAAAGTCGCGATAAAGTTATCGCCCCATTCACAAGCTGGTGCTAACAGTCCATAGCACCAATTTAACTGGGATAGCAGCCACAAAAAACATCGCCATAGATGACCCACACAACTATCACTGATAAGATGCAGAGTAGGCGTTCCCGAGCAAAAAGCCGCCAGAACACCACTCTGCAACTTTCGAAAAAAGGGAGCCCAGCCCAGAGCCACACCTGAAGGGCAACATATGCCATGGAGCAACTGATCATGCAGCTCAGAGCCCCAACAGGACCACAACACCCACCACCACCACCCCCACACCACCACCCCCAGGACCAGCCCTCCCCAGTTACCCCCCCCCCAAAGATATGCCACATAAACTACACCAAATCATGTACCAAATAATCCACCTGATATTGCATAATCATATCTGGTTACATGCATGTGTCGTCACAAAAATGAGCATCACACATTCACCTTCAAAGCAACAAATGAAAATGTATTAAAACAAACACAGACCAGAAATTAAGACACATGTTGGCTCCCCTCGGGACAATCCGTAGGTCACAGCCTGCAAGACGAAAATCATGATGAGAAGGTGTGTACTGTGCACATAAAGGGACAGAGAGAGAGCGAAGGAGAGAGAGAGAAAGAGAGAGAAAGAGAGTGAGAGAGAGATAGAAGGACAGAGAAGATGAGAGAAAGATAGACAGACAGAGAGGGGGAGGGAGACACAGACAAAAGAAAAGAGGGACTGGGAGAGAGAGTGCGGTCACTGCGCACCCAGGCCTCACTGCTCACCTTCTGCCACCGGTGTGTAGAAAAGAGGGCCCACCATATGCTGCTGCAAGCCACAAGCCTGCGGACATGGCCCCCTCCACATCATGCAGCTCTGCTCTGCAGGCCACCAGGTCTCACTTTTGATGGTGGGTCTTGAATTCGCCATGGCAGAGGACATACCAGTGCACAGTGCATCATTGCAGGCTACACACTCACTCAGCCCTTGAGATGCCACTAACTCTGTGACACGCGAGGCGACGCCACGGGGGGTAGGCCCCTGCTGTCCACTGGCTCAGGCCTACACTGTGGTCCAGCAGGGCATACAAACCTGAGCAGTCCGGACCGGCGGGACAGGACATCATGGCAGGCTGCACACCCGCTCAGCACTTACGAGGGCTTTTGTGCTCAAAGTCACATCCTGGTGGAATACTTTAGAGTTTAGACCAATGACCAGCCTCTTAACACACATTCGCCCTTGTCTCTTCACCTTAATCCCCTATTCAGTTGCTAAACTGGAGGCAAGAGTCCCGGGGAGGGATCTGAGGGGGAGTGGGAGAAAGGTAATCGGAGGTAGGCTAACGGAAACAATATGTTATATACAGGCTGCACTCCTGGGGCAATGAAGTGAACTGGCAGCCTGGAATAAAAGCATTAATTATCAAGACAGTGAGCTATGTGTGCACCCCTCTCTCTAACTGTCGGCGCCCCGGGTCTGGGCCCAGCTCGACCATGCCAAATGCCGTCCCTCTAAGGGAACATAAAGGCCTACCGCATCTGATACGGGATCAGTATATGATGAACATAAATAAAACTGTGAGAACTGGAAACGAAAAAGATGGAGGTAACCGCTTCATCAGTAATGTCTACACGATATCCGCAGTACCGCGAATAATGAGCGAGTCGGCATTGGTGACGTCATTAGGTGGGTTGGTGGGGGCAGCAAAGGTAACACCAAGGTACTGTGGGGCAGATTTACAAGCCCCTTGCATGACTTTTGTGCCTCCGTTGCATCACTTTTGTGACACAACCGCGGCGCAAATGTTGCGGCCCATTTACAATGTGACGCATCTACGAAGATGTGCCACGTTGTAAAGCCCTGCGTCACACAATACATGCGTCAGGTATAATGTATGCAGGGTGGGCATTCCCACGCAAAAAACCATGCAGAACTGATGCAATGAAATCTACAAGATTTCACTGCGTCACTCTATGCCTTTTATGCATCAAAATCCCTACGCCTGCTCAGACCAGGCATAAGGTATGACGCAGGGCTTTTTGAAAGGGACTCACCCATCTATTGTGGCGCATTGTTGGAGTAGCGTCACATTCATGAGCAACTCCAACAATGCGTCACTATTGCACCAACAGATGTGTCAGAATTTCTGACGCATCTGATATTCCTTGCGCCATGGAGCACTGTATTGTAAATACAGCACATCCATAGTGGAAAACGATTGTTTGTGATGGTGGAGCAAACCTGAACATTTAGATCGCCGTCATAATGGTGATCTGAGAACGGACAGAAGCAATGAAAACATTAGTTTTGATTTATGTCAGGTTTTTGGATCTGCACATTTTAAAGGTCTTTTTAACACAACAGTACCACCAAGTGGTAGCTTGTGAGAATCACTGTTGAACACTACTCGCTTAACACCAGGAGACATACCAACTGAAAGAAAAAAATAATATCTCATGTGTATTTCTCTTTATTGAACTTGACCAGACATTTCCTACTTGTTATACAAGGAAAAAGAACACTCCAGCAGTGGACTGTTTTTGCTGCAACTCAATCTCCAATCACAGCGAGTAAGGTGTCCAGTGCACAATTCCTCCGGCACTTGCCACTGTTGCGTGTCACTGTTATACAGATCAAAGGCTTGTAAACTATGGGAAGGTGCACCAGGAAAAAAAGTCCACATCCAATATAAATTTCAGATTGTCTTCTTTATTAATATAGTTCAGTATAAATGTTAAAATCCAGCCGACGCAGTTCGGTCTATTCACTCCTGGAACTACACCAGGGCTGAAACAAATCACATAAACAATTACATATATACAACATATAACAAACTAACAAAGTATAAACAAATTCACTAAAAGAAGAAGGTTTTTGTCGTGGAAATTGGACATACTACATAGGTAAGAACAAAACAAGACTCAAAGTCAACATAAACAAATATAATACATGAAAGACAAATACACAAAAAGATTTATGGGTCCCCACAAAAACAACATAAACTATGAAAATTATATCTTTAAAACAAGCTGATGATATAAGCATAGAAAACAAATATACACAATTACAATACGTACATAACTTGGTAAAAAAGGGCCTATAGGAAAAATGATTCACTGTTACTATATCAAAGCGCATAATTCGCTGCACACGAAAAAAGCATACACAATTTGAATTTTCAACTACCTCTAATCCATATAATCCTGCATCTGCATAAACATATGTAGAGTCTCACCTCAAAATAGTGTATAGAGAGGTCTTTTTGTGAGAAATAATATTGTGATAGTGTGTCCTTAGTAATATGGATGCATACTCCTCCACATTAGGTTTTTCCAGCCATTCAATGTACCACCACAATTAACAACAGGCCTCATGAGGCCCCATACTTGATACCTATATGGAAGAAACATTATACATGAATATACGTCAGGGGTGCCAGGTCAAAATGTCACATACATGCGTTCTGGTCTTCAAATCAATATAAGGTCTCCCCAGAATTCCCTTTTCCAAACTGAATAAAAATGAGTAAAAGAGGATCTGAATAGAGTGTCACTCCTGACACTATAGAGATAAACGAAGCTGTATAAAAAGCGATGAGTTGGAGTAGAAGCTATTCACAACCCACCACCTTATAGAATTCATTCCAATGTGTACAATCAAAATTAACATGCCCCAATGCATAAAAAATACTCCATATTGAGGATAACGCCATATTTAGCAACCAGTATATTGATCATCGCAAATTGTTCAAACTCTTGGGACGGTAATCCCACCCAACAGTGAATACATACCCACTTTTTATACATTCAGTATTTTAACACAAAACTGCGGATTTTAAGCACTTTTATTAGTGGTTTTCATACTTTTTTATGCTAAGTCATGCTAAAGTAAAAATATATGCTTGTATGGATTCCTCAGTGACATACCCTGTTCAATGTTTATGGGTGAAATTCAAATACTGCCCAGTTGGTTGCCCATTAGAGGTTTATGTTGCAACCACTGATCCCATCCTACTAATATTAATTGTTAAGTACCTCTCATCGTGCAGACAACATTCAACTCTGAAAAGGCATAGTACTGTGTGGAATTGCCGAAGAAGTGCAAGCTGTGCTACAAACATAGAAGAGATACTGCAGTGGTAGCCACAGTGTAGTCTTCTAAAATACGCTGTACAGCACAGGCATCAGCTGTGCAAGCTTACCTCAAAAACAGAGCAGCCATATATGGGAGTAGGGATTTATCCCCGTGCCCCCTGACACATATGTTTGCAGGCAGCTATGGGAGCAGGGCGTCAATATTTATCAAGGACCCCCTGAGTGCATGGAAATAGAGTTCCTAGACCAGGGAAAAGCAAATAATTTGATATGTATCAATCTAGGCAACAGAGCGTAACGAGAGGTCGAAATGAACTGAGCTAAAACATTGTTTTTTTGTAAAAAAGGGGAGTTCAATTTTATTCACAAATTATTAAAACACATTGAAATAATAATACACATTTACAATTTACATTAAACACATGTAACTCAATGAATTGAGAATACACAACAACACTGTTAAAAAGAAGCAAATAATTCAACGAGATGGAAGTTACATAAAATGAACACAATTTTTAAGAGAAAAATGTGGCTAAATTAATCTCTAATGGGAGCAGGGCCTCCTACAAGGTGTGCATGCCCCTGGAAGCGTATGTAGGAGAGAAAGCAGAGCCAATTGTCTCCTCACTGATGGGCCCAGACTCCTGAGTGGGGTGTTGGGGAACTTGGAAAGACACCTTGTGTTAAGCTTTATTGTTCAATTACTTAAAATCTTTCCAATATACTATTTTTACAGAAAAACTTCCAAAGAAAAGAAGGAAAAAAGAAAAAAAAAAAGATAAAATCTCAGGCAAACTTGCTACAAACTGTAGAGAAGTTTAAAACATTAAAAACGATTATCAAAAAATGGCAGTAAAGTGCAAGTACATAAAACTTTGTGGAGAGTATTATTATAGTCTCTCTTGCTTGAAGCCCGGCTGGTTTTGTTTTGGTGACTCAGTTTTCTGTGACAAGGCTGCCCGGATTGCTTCTATGAATTTCCCTAGCCGTGCGGCTATTTGGGGTGTTTTAGCAGAAAAGCACAGGTCTGAGACTTCTCTACATCGTACTAGGGCATGAGACCTGCAGATGGGAACAACCAGCTGGTGCCGCTCGCTAGCCAGTTTAGGACAGCAGCACAGCAAGTGGAGCCAGGATTCCTGGTGATAACTGCAAAGACGACATGCTGCTAAATTGTCCTTCCGGGCCCAGGCTTGGTTAAAATCCGCGATAGGCAGTGCAAGCAGTCTCATATAGGCGATTTTTTTCCGGGCCTGGACTGTCAGTGCTTGCTCAAAATATTGCTGTGGTTTGCCCACTGTGTAGGAGGCGTCCAGTGCAGAGAGATTGGGATGATGGTGTAAACTTTCCCGATCTCTTTCGTAGGATATTTTCTTAATCTGTGTGTTCACTGTTCTTTTCCATGCGGTTACTGGAATGTTTAAATTGTGCACGTTTTGAGCGTCTATTTCTAGCATATCTATGGCCTCTGCCAGCTGAGCCTGCCATGGAGATCGACCTTCTTCAAAGATAGTTTTAATTAGCCTTTTCAGAGAGTTTTCTGGAGCTTGCAGGGTGTTGATGTAATATTTTAGAGTATCCCCTAGGCAACTGATGTCTGGACGGGTGAGACCCAGCTCCAACCTTACTCTTGCATTCCTGGCCTGTCGTGGGAGTTCTAGAACCTTCTTATAGGCAGAAATTTGATGGTTTGTCAGAAACTTAGTGAGGGCTCCGGGGAAGGCTAGGTGGGCGTAGTTCAGAGAGGGGGTTAATGTTGCTTTTAAAACTTTCAGGATGGGTTCGGCAGTCGGGCTCTGTAGGCGTCTATTGAGATTTCTTAGGCTGTATATAATGCTGGCCGCCTTGCTCCTTAGATGTTTCAGGTGGGCGGATGGAGCCAAACATACAGTTTGGCTTCGTCCGATAGCCTGAGACCAAGATAGTTATAAGTTCTGCATGTACTAATTTGCAGGTTTCCTAGGCGCCATTATGCTGTCTTCTTTCGGTGGTACTTCCCAAAAATAATTATCTTGGTCTTCTCTTGGTTCACCGATAGGTTGTTTTTTTGGTTAAACCCATCCAGAGCTTCTAAGGCTTTCTGAAGGCCTGTCCTGGTGTGGTCCATTATGAAGATGTCGTCTGCGTATTGGAGGATTTGGAGTCGCTCTTTCCCCAGCCTTGGGGTTAGTAAATTTGCCCCCTCTAGAGCTTTGCCTAGATCGGCTGTGTAAAGATTAAAGAGTAGCGGGGCAAGGACGCAACCTTGTTTGAGTCCATTAATGGTTAGAACTTTAGATGTTACAGTCGTTTGACTGGTTTTGACACGGACCCAGGTCCCCTCATGGAGGGCAATTATAGCCCTTAACAGTTTTTGGGAGACGCCCCAGGAGACCAGTTTTTCCCACAGCTTCCCGCGGTCAACTCGGTCAAAGGCTGCACTGTAATCGACAAAACAGCAAAATAAGGGTAATTGTGATGGCTGGGTCGCTCGAAGTGACAGGTGTGCCAGTGCTAAGATGTTGTCTATAGTAGAGCTTTGAGGCCTGAAGCCGGATTGGAAGAAGGGGAGGATATTGTTATCCTTAACCCAAGTTTCTAGTTCTTTCAACAAAATTCTGGCATATGCCTTCGCTTCTATGTCCAATAGGGCAACAAGCCGGTAGTTTTCGGGTTTCGTACGGTCCCCTTTTTTCTAAATGGGAAAAAGTATTGAGCCTTTCCATGACAGAGGAACTATAGAAGTGGCAAGTGCATACTTATAGAGTGATGTTAATTGTTCTGCCCAGAAATCTTGAGAGGCTTTGAACACTGCTGCAGGGACTCCGTTGGGGCCTGGGGCACCATCTGTTCTCATTTTTTTGATTAGGTTGATTGTCTCGACCTTAGTAGTGACTAGAGTCTTGACGCCTTTTGGGGTTTCTAGGGGAGTTGCTTGTATTTGGGTATAAGACCTGTTCTGGTGTGTTGAAAATAGTTGCTTTACATGTTTGACCCACTCCGAGGCTGCCACCCCGTTTTCCTTCATCTGTCCACTATGGCTGTGTTGCTTAATGTGTCTCCAGAGTTGGATGTGACCCTTTTCTTTGAGAATGTTAAATATTTTCAGCCACTCTGCTTCAATTTTTTCCTGTCGCATTTCCCATACTTTCTTTCTGTGCTCCCTGCGAAGCACTGATATTATTGGTGTTTGGGAGTTTGGGGCTCCATTTTATTCTTGTCTTCAAGGACTTTGCGAGATTATGCTTGGTCTGAGCTAAGGCCCTTGATTTTATATTTGATGAAGGGCATTGGGGTTGGTAGGCCTGAGTTTTAAAGGTTCCGATTCGTCCCACGAGAATGGATTTTAGTTCATCTAAGAGTGTTCTCCATCTCTCCAGTGGGGATTCAAGGCTTGTGCCTGAGGAGCTCCGTTCTTTTTGTTTGATCCAAACCTGAAGTTTTGTTCCTAAATTTGTAGACCATTTTATTCTTCCCAGAACTTCGTGTTGCTCTTCTCCGGTTGGGACCCCCAGTGTTTCTAGTTGTTTTGCAGGTTTCCTGTTTAGCTGAAGAGATACCCTCAGTGGTCTATGGTCGCTCTCATTCCTATTTTCCACTTCAAAGTTGTGATAAAGTGGTACCAGTTTATCCACAATAAAGATGTAATCGATTGTGGACTTGTCCCTAAAGGTGGGGAGAGGGAACCAGGGGGGATCCGCAGCTTTTTTGATTGTGTGAACGGAAATCATATTGTGATTAAGGAGGAGGCTCTGTAGAGGGGCCAGTTTGATCTGGGCAGGGGAGGCCGTTTTATGGTGCCCCAACTCTCGGGTGTTCATGTCCCCAACAATAATTGGAAAATGTGCAACATATTTATTTATAAGATGGTCCATTTTAGTTGACAATATTTTTAGTGCTTGCTTTTTTTGCTGGGAGGCGGGGTTGACGTAGCAGTTGATTAACAAGAGACGAATTGGGTTGTTGTTGCTTTCTAATCCGCTAAGCAATACCGCTTGCAGGTTAGCGGTGTTCGTTAGTGAAGTTGCCTCTATTCTGCGCGCTTGGCTCATAAAGATTGAGAGTCCACCAGATGCTCTCCCAAAGATGTTACGTTTTATGGCTGCGCAGTGGAGTTCGAAAAAGCCAGGGAGAAATAGAGGTTCAGTAGCCCATGTCTCTTGAAAGCACAGGATGTCATTTTCGCAAAGGTATTTTTTTACAGATGTGCAGCCAAGCAGTCTTTTTAGCCCGGCAACGTTCCAGGATAAGATGGACATTTGTGTGATATTTCCCGGTGTTCCAGCGGGGGTCTGATGACGGAATGCCTTTGTGGTGTTAGAAGTGCCGTCGTGGCGTCTGTCCGTCTGGACCGGTATGGGTGCCATACGAGCTGGGATACTTTGGGCCGCTGATGTGAACTATCCTTTGGTCGAGAGTGCTTGTTATCCTGTAGATGTTGTAAGGTCTTGACTCTGCGACTGGGCTTATTCCTAGTTCGATGCCTGCTGTCCCCCTTAGCACGGAATAGACTTCCTTCCTTGGTGAAGGTGCTGCTAGTACATGTGGGTATTTCTCAGGTATTGGGAAAGCGATGTCAATTCCCCAATCAGCCATTTGTTGTATTTCCTCTGTTGTTAGCCCCACCTGAGAGTGATGGCACAGCCCAATTGAGGTTGACTCCCCGTGTAAGTCACTGGAGAGACACAGGAACTTAACCCAGACTAGGTCGTTTGAATGTGTTTCTGAGAGGGATGGGATATGCTTGAAAAGTCGGAGTATGTTGCCCCTATTTAGAATATCATGTTGGCCTTTGATAAAGTATCTCGGGGTGAGGATTACCTCGTGCACAGTTTTGGTGTCTTGGATTGATTTGGACTGAGAGCTGGGGCCCATCTGTGCAGTACTTAAGTTGAGTTTGGGTCTAGAACCCATTGGTGTGGCACAGTCTCATGGGTCGGATTTTGTAGTGACTGCGCAGTTTGATCACTAGGCCTTTGGGAGTCCAAGATAAGAGGGCCCTGCGCTATCTTGTCACTGGTGTCGGGGCCTTGTTCCTTGGTTTTGCTTGTTAAAATTCCCTGCTCTAAATTCCTGGTGTTTGGCGAGTGAGGTGGCTGAGTTGGAGTAACCAGGCCAGCTGGTCTGTGCAGATCCCCCGTGCTGGGAGTTGGCTGTGATGGAGCAATAGGCTCTTGTATGGCGTTCAAAGGTGTTGATACTGTGGGTGTTAAATTACTTGTACCGTACTTTTTAGTGAATATTGAAAAGGTCCGTGATTTATCTTTATCAGTTTGTGGGTTTTGAGGATGAGTTGACAATAGGAGGGCAGGTTTTTTGGATGCCTTGGCCTTTTTCTCTTGTTTTTTAAGTTTTTTCTTAGCTCTCCTGGAGAGAGGTTCTTCGTTCTTTGTCTCCGAGGAGGCGTTGCCCTTGTTGATCTTCAGTGGGGTTAAGCTTCGGGGGCTAGATATGGAACTGTCTAAATTGATGCAATGTTTAGTGAGTACAGGGGGACCTTGTGTGTCTGACTTTGTTGGAGATTTGCCCGGGCTGTTTTTAGCTGAGTTGTTGTGAGGGTCGGTGATGTTTGAGGTGAGTAGGGTGCTGTTATTGATCATCGGGCCAGTAATGCTTCCTGTGTGAACTTTTAATGAGACTACCAGATCTGTTAGGATTTTTGGAAGAGTAGCCCATTTATCCATGAGGTCTGCACAGGAACATGTGCACGACCCATTGAGCTGCTTGATGCTAAGCTTGTTCTCTATAAAGTCCACCTTGTTACTCAGTTCCACTAGCCGTTGGGCCATAGTGGATAGGAAGTCGATTTGTAGTTCCATTTTCTTCGATTGCCAGAGTAGTGCCCTTGCCACTGAGCGGCCTGTCTCGCCCGGTGGGGTTGTACCTGGCTCGTTCATGAAACTGCCGTTGTGGCGACTGTGGGAGCTTTGTGTGGGGGATGGGGAGAACAGGGTTACACTGGCCGTTCTGAGGAGCTTTGGAGTGAGATCTAACGTACTTTGTATCCTTGATTCCAAGTTGTGAAGGAATAGAGATAGATATCCAAGATGCGAGGGGTTGTGATTGATCGGGGGCCTGCAATGTGAGTTGTTGTTGAGGGTGTATTTGAGCTGTCACTACCTGCGCATAGTTTTCTGGGGTTAGAGCTGTGGCATCAGCGGGTGGGTCGCTTGCGTGTCTGTGCTTGGTTCCTACGCGACAACATGACCAGGAGCAGGATTGGGACCGGCGTCTATCGAGATTTATGGTTCCGCTGTTTGTACTTTGTGCTGGTGGTGCGTGTGACTTGTTATTGGTAAGGCTCCCTAGCCGCTGAGTTATTCCATTGCTGGCTCTTGTCCTTGGTAGGGCGTTTATATAGGTATTGAGTTATGAGCCCTGCTGCTGGAGACTTTAAAAAAGACTTTTTGTCTGGGACAGCATTCCTTGCACTTCTTAGGATTCTAGATGGAACTTGGGTTGGGCAAATTGGTTTTGCGGAGGCATTTTCTTGACACTGGGAGACTTTTTCTTTTTTTCTTGTCATCCTTCTTGTGTGAGGAATACTGTACTTGCAAATCTCCCCCAACAGCTGAGCCCTGGCTCCTCGGTTTTCCTTTTGATGGCAGCCGCTCCCGCTTACCCTCTACCACTAGCCGCTGAAAAAGCAGCTGGGGTCTGAGAAACCTCTGTCCTCGGTCCCGGGGCTCTCTTTGATACAGTGCGATGACTCCAGGGAGGACTGAGAGGCGGGAGGGGGCAGAAGGTGTGGGAGACTCGGTGATGGTGTATCCGCAGGAGGGGGGCTGGAGGAGCCATCCGGCCGATGGCCAAGAACCGCAAGCAGCAAGTGGCAGGCGACAGGAAACGTGACCTTTGAAAGCCGGGTCTGGCTCCGAGAAACTCCACTCAGCACTCACAGTAGCGACCGGAATCCGGTGCCAAAATTGGAGACCTCCGGTGCCGAAGCAATTGTACAGAACCGGGCAGCTCTCGAGATCCTGCAGCGGTTGTGCCAGCCACACGGGGCCGGGGGGGCAGTCGGGGTCCAGCCGCGGTTCTATGAGTGGTGTCGTACTGCCATGCAGGCGCTGCAGACTTGCCCCACTGCACTGAGAGCGGCGTCCATCTCCCAATGGAATATTTCCGTGGCGCTTGGCGCTGGCAAACAAACGTCAAGGGTTCGGAAGTACAGTTATTGCTGGTTATTACACTGTACTGTGCTGTGAGAGAGCCAGAATATATATATTTTTTATTGGTCCAGAGTCCTCAGGTCGTGCCTCGCGCCTCTCACCTTCAGCCTTCCATGTTTTCGCACGGCGCTCCTGCCCCCGTGGCAATGGCGATGATGGATGGATGGCGGAGGAGCAGAGGAACGGGGGAGTGGAGGAACAGAGGAGCAGCCTTTCCCGCTTTCCCACTCCGCTCAACTCCGCTCGACTCCACGCTCAACTCTGCTGCAGACTGCAAACCGCAGGGCAGGGAAACGGGCCGCTGACGAAGAACAGAGGAACAGAGGAGCGGAGGAGCTGCTGCTTTCTCGCTCAGCACGACACTGCCGCTAACCGCCGGCTAACTGCAAACCCTGGACTGGAATCAGAATAGCGGCCCGGAAGAAAAGACACCTGAACCGGGGAACTCGGTGACAGCCAATAACTTCTCATCCATACCATAGGCCACCCGTAAGCAAAACTATATTATGAGTTTTTGGGTCCCGCTATTTGTAACAACTTTAACCTGTTGACCGTGGCGCGAATTCTGCTGCGGTGCAGGCATTTTAATCAGTGGGCGGGGTTTGGACGTCCCCCAGCCGTCCCCCACACATGCCCACCATCACGTGGGACGACCGGGGGCCGTCCTCAGCATGGAACGGGTTAAGGTCCATTCACAAAATGCACTTTATAGTATATTTAATACTACTACAATAACACTTACAACAAAATGGTAGGGGTCTCAAGAGGGATAAGGAGGAGTTAAGGCAGGTTAGAGAGGAGTTTAAAGATGTGCACACACCCAACCTCAAAAGAGTAAGCCCCTTGCTGTTTACAAACAACACTTCTTTAGTTACGGTGCCAAAAAGGTCCCAAAACAGCCATAAATGTATTCCAGTTAGGACCTGGAGTAAGTCCACATGATCAACCAATGAAACTGCAAAACCCTTCCATAGAAAATAATGGAGCCAGGGACTTAAAATATAACTCCATAGGACATAATGTTCAAATAAATTAACTAATTTCAACTTTTCAATCAATTAGGCATTTGTTAAGTGCAACGACTCACCTGTAAGGGTCTCAAGGCGCTGGGGGTGGGGGGTTGGCAGGCTCCAGTCCATGAAGGGGGGTTCTGTCGAAGAGCCAGATTTTGGGCTGATCGTAGGGTTCTCGTAGGGTTCTCGTAGGGTCCTCTGGGGTGCGTGCAATTTGATTTGGCTGTTCAGGTATGTTGGCCCGGTGTCGTGGAGGGCCTTGTGGGCATGGGTGAGCATCTTAAAGGTGACTCTAGCTTTCATAGGGATCCAGTGGACTGTGCGCAGGTGATGGGAGATGTGGCAGTGTCTTGGCAGATGGAGGACTAGTCTTGCAGCGGCATTCTGGATGTTCTGTAGCTTGCAGGTGAGGTTTTTGTTTATTCCGGCATAGAGTGCATTGCTGTAGTCGAGTCTGCTGGTGACAAGGGTGTGAGTGACGGTCTTTCTATGTTTGAGGGGGATCCATTTGAAGGTCTTACATAGGAGGCGGAGGGTGTGGAAGCAGGAGGACGAGACAGAGTTGATCTGGCGGTCCATTTTGAGCTCGGAGTCTAGGATGATTCCCAGGTTGCGTGCGTGGTCCATGGGGGATGCCAGGCTTCCGAGGGCGGGGGGCCACCATGTGTGGTTCCAGGCTTTGGGGTTTTGGCCCATGATGAGTACTTCTGTTTTGTTGGTGTTTAGTTGTAGGCAGCTGTTTTCATCCATTTGGTGACGGCTTCCATGCCTTCTCGAAAATTGTTAAGTAAGCAAAAGAAGGGTTCTGTCGGGTGAAAGGCGGTTACTTTTCAGTACACTGTGTGTCCTAATTCTAATTTATAGCAACCGTATTTCAAATGCCTGGACAAAGAAACAATTTTTTACAAACAAATAAAACGTGACTCAAGATACTGTCTACGGTTTTTGTTTTATCAGAATTAAATAATTCATATAAATTCACAGATGTAGTAGATAGAGGCTGTCAACATACAGTGAAATGTTTACCTATAAATAGTGATCATGTGACATATGTGCTCAGTGATAGACGAGTGTGCAATATATAGATCGTGGTCAAAGTTTTATGTATATGTGAGGGATAGGCAAGATAATTATGTAAAACCAATGACTCTGTTGGCTACTAATGCTCCTTTTGATATGTTGAGCCTTGGTCAATCC
Source organism: Lissotriton helveticus (assembly GCF_964261635.1). Taxonomy (NCBI): domain Eukaryota; kingdom Metazoa; phylum Chordata; class Amphibia; order Caudata; family Salamandridae; genus Lissotriton; species Lissotriton helveticus. Next base: position 1,029,477,139 of record NC_136071.1, read on the forward strand.
GGGCCTTGCGTGGTTGTCGATGTTTCAACTGATAGTGTGCTTGTTGCAAATAGTTTATGTAGGTAGCAAGACACGTCTACAGGATATTAAGATAGGTTTATTAAGTTACACAAGATAAGACAGCAGAGCAGTAAAACCCCACAGCTGACCAGACCAACTGCCAAGGCTGGAATCCCCACACACCAGATAGAACACTGTGGGAGTGCGGGTCTAATATACAGACGAGGAGGCTGGATGAGTTTGCGAACAGGCAAAGGTTTATTTTGAACAAGAGTAGGGTCAGGTAACACAGATGTCCGGGCGTCACAATAGTCCTCTTCCGGTGAGTCCTCTTTGGTATATAGGGGTGCAGAGGGCGATGGTCCTGGCTCCTCGTCTTCGTAGTCGAAGGGTGTTCCCCGGAGGCTCATAAAAGAGGAAAGAGAGGGAGCAGTCAGAACACTAGTTCACTTTTTATGAAGGAAGTTTTAACCCGTCACCGCACCACGGTTGTGTTTAGTATTAGGCAGATTTGGGCGTGAAGTCAGTGATTAGGCTAGGAGGAAGTAGTGAGGGTAAGGAATCATGGGAGGAAAGTCAAGGAAAATCAAGAGTTCAGTGGGGAGCCCGCGCCTTTAATAGATGCCTTTAACTTATAAAACATGGAACATTGATTCGGGTTAACTAGGCACATGAGGTCAATTAACACTATCACGGGTCAAATTCAAGTTTACAGCGACAGTAGCGGGGTAATTAATCAACAGGACTTGTTACTCCTCCCGCCACGCTCCGGTACCTTCCCTCCACCCTCCGGTTCTTTTCCCCCACTGCCCAATCCACGTGGTAACCCCACACTCACCGGCTTCTGCCACAAACTCTCCTGAGTCCGCGGAGGCTCTTCAGCGTCCTCCGGTGGGATCCACCACTCCTCACTCCAGGGCTCGTCCGATTCCTCGTCCTGGGTCTCTCCGCTCCTGGGCCTCTCCACGCAGTCTCCTCCGTATGGTTTCTCTCCTTGCGCCGCTCCTCCCGACGTCTTCTCCCGCTCTCCTGCTTCGTCTGGATGCCCGCCCCGGTCCTCACAGTACGCTGTTTTCATTGGCCTCCTTAGACCGCTTCCGGGGTTGCCGCCGTCCTCTTCCGGGTCCTGTCTTCCAGCTGTCTGTAGGGAGAGGAAAAGACTACATGGATCCGGATTGGGAGTTGCGGGAGTCCGTTCATAAAGATTATCGGCCCACGGGACCGCATCGGTGAGTACTTCCTCACATCCCCTTTCCCTTGCTGTCCTTCTACTTGGGGTTGGATCCTGAGGAAATGTAGATAAAAAGTCCACGTTTCCTTGCTCACTTCCTTTCCTATGTTTGGTTTGAAAACGATATGGTTGTAGTGAAAGGAACCATCTGAGCACCCTATCGTTGTGGCCCTTATTCTTGGCTAACCATTCTAGAGGGGCATGATCAGTATACAACCTGAACTCCCTGCCTTCAAGATAGTATCTTAAGGTTTCTATAGCCCATTTGATGGCTAATGCTTCTTTTTCTATAGTGGCATACTTCTTTTCACGTGGAAACAATTTACGACTGATGTACAATATGGGCTTTTCTCCCTGAGACGTTTCTTGTGATAATACAGCCCCTAAACCTTGGTCTGAAGCATCAGTTTGTAGGACAAAAGGACTGTTATAGTCAGAACTGGTTAACACAGAGTCAGACGTTAGGGAGTGTTTCAGGGTTTCAAATGCTTGTACTATCTCTAAGGAGGGATTTCATAACAGCTCTTCTGTCTTGCAGTTGTTTTGAAGCAAGTCTGTTAAAGGTGCAGCCGTCTGGGAAAACTGGGGAATAAATCTCCTGTAATATCCCAGTAAACCCAGAAAGGCTCGTAAGTCCTTTTTAGTACGGGGCAAAGGAATTTGTGAAATGGCTGTCAGCTTGGAAACCTGTGGTCTGATTACACCGTCCCCTAACAAATAGCCCAAACACTTAACAGTTTGAGCGGCTAGATGGCTTTTCGCAGGATTAACCTTTAAGCCATATTGTCCTAGAGCTTGTACTACATTGAAGAGATGACAGAGATGTTGTTCTCAAGTCTCGCTATATATGACTATGTCGTCAATGTAAGCACCAGCATATGTCTCATAGGGCCGTAAGATGACATTCATGGCTCTCTGGAAAGTTGCTGGGGCTCCATGTAAGCCAAATGGTAACACCTTAAACTGATATAATCCATCAGGAGTGGAAAACGCAGTTTTTTCTCGGTCTTCGGATCTTAAGGGGATTTGCCAGTATCCCTTACACAAATCGAGTGTACTGATATATTTGGCTTGTCCTATTCTTTCTATCATTTCATCAACCCGTGGAAGGGGATAGGTGTCAAACTCTGAAATCTTATTGACTTCCCTGAAGTCGATGCAAAAACGCACCGACCCGTCTGGTTTTGGAACTAAAACTATTGGCGAATTCCACTCACTTATGGAGGGTTCTATAATGTCCATCTCCAACATTGTTTGGACTTCTTCCCGTATGGTTTGTCTCCGGGCTTCGGGAATGCGATAAGGTCGAAGTCTCACCTTCTTCCCGGGAGCAGTTTTTATCGCATGTTCCATAAACGTGGTTCTACCAGGTTTGGTGGAAAAAGTATCTTGTATCGGTCTCAAAATCTGTGATAGGTTTTTTTTCAGGGCTTCAGGCAACCCAGGGTCTACACATTGTTCAAATGGGGTGGACTCCCTTTGGGCCGTGTTTACATTGGTTGGAACAGGACCTTCCCATTTCTTTAGTAAGTTAACATGATATACCTGGGACGTATGCTTAACTGGGTCTAACTCAAGTCTATAGGTTACAGGAGTAACCTGGTCAAGTATAGTGTATAGTGTATGGGCCTTGCCACTGTCCCAACAACTTATGATCTGAGGAGGACATCATAAGTAGTACAGGGTCTCCTACCTTGAAAGTCCTTTCTTTTGTTCCTTTATCATACTGTTTCTTTTGGGCCTCTTGGGCTTCTTCTAGGTTGTTTTTGACAATGGTCCTAATTTGACCTTGGTGTGTACGCAGATTTGATACATATTCTGTGATGGGTTTAGAGTCATGGGATTCAGTGTCCCACCTTTCTTGTGCCATTTCTAACAATGTACGCGGTTTATGACCGTACAACAACTCAAATGGAGAATACCCCGTACTTTTCTGCTCTTTGCACCTAATGGCGAATAGAGCCAGTGGTAGCATGTCTTCCCACTTTCTAGATTCCAAAGCAAGGAGTTTTTTTAGTGTGATTTTTATAGTGGCATTGTACCTCTCAACTAATCCATGCGTTTGTGGATGATAAGCCGAGGTACGGATTTGTTTGACTCCTAACTGAGTACATACTTGTTTCATCAATCGAGACACAAAGGGTGTCCCTTGGTCAGACAAGATTTCTTTTGGAAAACCTACTCTAGAGAAGACAGTGATCATGGCTTTAGCGATGTTAGACGCATCCGGTTTTCGTAGGGGTATAGCCTCAGGAAACCTCATGGCGTAATCTACCATTACGAGTACATATCGACAGTGTTGGAACTGGGGTCACCAGTCCCCTAGGGTAGCATGGCACGAGCGGGTAGGCATCCGAAAGCACATGTGTTAAGCGATCATGCAGCACACACTCACACTGAGACAGAAACCTGGGCACGCAATAAATGACTCCACTCCAGAGCTTGTATAAAAACAAGTAATCTGTATTAAGATAAATAATCAGATAGATAGAGCAGGATCAGGGAACTCATAAATTCATTTAAAATACATGTGTCTCAAGACTTGCAATCAATATTAGATGAATAAATATCCGTTCTGCAATAAATATTAAATATTGGATCAATAAATAGTTAAATACATTTTTAGTGGGACACAGGCCCGACCTACGCCTTGCTTCTTGGTCAGTACCTGAAAGGAATACATCTCAAAGTCATAAGAACAACACTGCATTAAGCATCAATATCCATTTCCTCAGGTAAACAAAGGGACAGTTCCATAACAGAAACATCTCCCCGCTGTAGGAATAAACAATTCGTTAAGTGTAGTTCAAACATTTCCTTAAATATGAAACATTTCATTTGCCACAAAAGTATGTGGACGTAACTCTCCTCCTGTAATAGGAATTAAACATTTCATTAAGAATAATTATTCCATATAACAAGGTTGGGCATCCCTTTGGGAGAACTTCTCATTGGGCCCAGCTAACCATTGCATTAGCCAGCACTAACTAGGAAAAAACATTGCAATCTAGGTAACCATCCCCTTGTGCAGGTTTAACTGTATCAGGGCTACACCAACATTCCATCAGGGAAGTAGAAATCCCTACATTGAGCAGGTGTAAGTAGATCTCTGTTATAGCAGGGGTATGAGACCCTTCCCTGGGCAGGAGTAAACATTGCCTCAAATGAGGTCAACACCTTTCATTAGGCATAAAGTATTTCTTTAGGCATCACACACCATCCTATTACCTGATGCCTGAACAGGCAGGGCCTTCCCCCTATTAATCAGGAGCTTACAGGTAAAACATTTCCTGCAATAGAGATAATCAGTTTAGCAGAAGTAAAACACTTCACTGAGGGTAAAACATTTCATTAACCATTTCCTTAGGCAGGAATGAAACTCCTATGGCAGGAATAAAAACACGCCACTGCGGATAAAACATCTCATTAGGCAGTGTAACTATATCCTTATAGCATTAACGTTCCCCTACTCAGCAATCAACAGTTAACAACTCTTCAAGGCAGAGATAACCATTTTTAACAGGCAAGCCTGAGTTTAGAAGACTTGGTTTATGCATGTAAAGCCTTTTAGTAAATGTAAACATTTCTTTAAAGCAAGGAGCACCTCACTCCATAACTGTGGGCATGTGCTCCAACTTTCAACCAACATGAATAAATGTTTCATTAGTCAGCAGACACAGTTCATTATGCAGCTGTTGGCGTTTCCACCCCCAGGCCAGGATCAACATTCTAATTCCTACATTAAGCAGGCATAAACCTCTCAGCACCCAAGAGTAATCCTGTAAATAAGTAGAGGTTATAACACTGGGGCAGGGGTGTAATAAAACTTCTATAGTTCAGAATAATCCTGGTTCCAAGCAGGAATAACCACTTCAAAACTCTTACCCAATCATAGGTAACATCCCCCTAATCAGGAGTAAACATTACAGGGAAGGAATTAGGCATAGGCATTTCATTAAGTAACTTATAAATAGAACATTACTCATTGCTAGAGAGCAACATCTCATTAAGTAAGCACAGGCCTTGCTTTAGATTAGTAAAACATTTCTGTTAATTAAGGTGAACATTTCAATAAGCAATTCAGTAAAGCATTCTCAATGAGCATTTTACTATGCCTTGGACTCCCCTATGCAGGGCTAAGCCATCGCAGATGAACTCAGTATGTCTTTAGGCCTACGCCGGAACCAGGGCCCAAACAGTTAATGAATGGCAAGCCTGTCCTCAGGCATAAACAGTAACTTAATGGCCTCCACGTCACTAGAGGCACATAGGGGCCAACAGGTGGGCACTTAAGGTCAAAAATACAGCATTTCTCTGGGGCCTACAAGAGAGCGCTTGGAGGCACAATTACAGCGCTTCTATGGGACATTCAAGAAAGCGCTTGGAGTGAAATTACAGCGCTTCCCTGGGCACTACCTCAGTTCCTCACATGACAGCGCTTGGCCACAGGCAATGCTGGGGACAGCGCTTCAGCAGGCAATCAGGTTTAGATAATAGCACCCTGCAGGTACAGCACTTCACAAGGCAGCAACCCCCTTCAGTACCTCAGCACTCTTCACAGGGACAGCAAAGGAGCGTTGGGGGAGCAGGGAGTCAGCGCTTCAGAAGGCAGCAACTTCTAGAGCCACAGAAGTTCTTGGTGACACAGCGCTTCAGGGGGATAGCGCTTTTCAGGATTCACAGCGCTACGATATAGCAGGCAATTCCCAGCAGAGGTAGCGCTCGGCAGACAGTTCATTCCAGGTAGCGCTGCTGAAGGGCACCACAGGATATAGCGCTTCAGGCAGGAATCACGCCCAGGATTCTAGCGCTTCACAGACAGCAGGGTGCAGGGCTATAGCGCTTTGGCCCACACGAGGTGGGGGCAAGACCAGCAGGTCTAATAACATTCAGTTCAGGGTGCTGCAGTTCAGGCAAATATAGCGCTTCAGAAGGCAGCAACCCCCTCCATTACTTCAGCGCTCTTCACAGGGTCAGCAAGGGCAGCGCTAGATATACAGGACAGGTGACACCCCAGTAGCAGGTTAGTAAGGGAGACCCCAGGTGACATCAGGAAACGCAGGGTCAGTACCGCGCCAATACCTGTTTGCTTCTTCAAAAGTCCTGTGATGATTTAATTTCTTCTTAGCGCTTTAGGTTTCTTGCGCCCTTGTAAATAGAGGCTTAGTTTCTTGTTGGCGTGATGTTTCTTGCGCCCTTGTAAATAGAAGCTTAGTTTCTTGTTGGCGTGATGTTCCTTACGCCCTTAGTTTTGTTGCTTGGTTTCTTGTTCCTTGAAGGGGGGAATAGTTTGGTGGCTGGTGTTCCAAGTTCTTCTCAGCCAATCCCTTCAAGTGGTCCCTGGGGGTTCCCTGCCGCGGGGTTAGGTCAGTGGGGGGGGTACAGGATGCCTCAATACTTGTAAAGCAGCACACTAGGCCCTGTCATTCCAGCATCATAAGACCCTGCCCTGACCCCCACTGCCTATCCTCCTGCGTAGGTACTTCCCCAGGTCTCCCCATAGTCCCTCTGACAGGAAAGTTTACCTTCCTTTCCTTATACAGTGCCAGTTGACAGTTGGCAGTGGCAGTTGGTGTCACCTCACCTGTTCCAGAAGGTTCCAGGGGGTTCTAGGAGGTTCCACCATTCTACCTGTGGGCAGGCTGGCAGGCTAAGTTGATACATTGTTTGGAGGGTTCCAGCCAGGCCCTAGCCACTAGAATGCGCCCACTAAACCCCGCTGCAGCAGCAGTGGTCAGTGGCAGCCATGTTAGGGGTATAAGACACCTGCATCTTAACATCAGTTTCACAGTACACAGGGCTTTCCTCACTACACAAGGCCTATACATTGTTGTTACCATGAGGGCATTCTGATTTAAAAGGGAAATAAAAAGGCGAAAAATTTTGGGGAAAGGGCCAAGTCTCACACATCTCCCCCCCAGCCAAAAGCCAGGGTAGACCGATCATTCCCTTGATGGGCTTCCCTGCTTGGGGCGGAAAAAGGTGGACGCAGGCCCAATACCACCATGACATCCTCGCTAATCCAACCACCCCACTGGTGTTCCTAGTGGGATGCGGCCAGGACAGACCTCCAATCCAGATGTCTCTGGCCCTTACTCTCTCTCAGAGTGGGGGGCAGTCGCCCCAGGCCCGTGGTACCTTTTTCCACTCTCCTCCTCAACCTAGGGTCTAAACCCTTAAGTTGAATTGGTGACAGGGGCGAGACCTACCTCTCCCTGCACCCCCTCCCAGGGTTCCGCACCCTCCCTCCTGGATGACACATCGGGACAGCCTAGTCTCCCAACCTGGGGTTCTCTTAAAGAACACTCCAGGCCCAGTGACCACAGCTGGGGCACCTCGGGACACCCCTGAGAGTCACAACCGGGGGAACTCTGAATACAGAGATTCCTCCCACCAGGTCAGGCAACCCCTGAACCTGGCCACCCAACCCAGGATCTTTAACCCCGTGGCTGGACCGGTGCCAGAGGAGAGTCCTTCCTCCCTCTGCACCCCCTTCCAGGGTTCCGCACCCTCCTCCCCGGATAGGTACCCCTGGAAGTCACATTGGTAGGGTCCATAGTTACTGGTACCCCACCCTCCAGGTCAGGCAATCCCTGCACCTGAAACCCCAGTCCAGGTTCTACACCCCGTGACTGGTCCAAACCCCGAACCTCGGGTACGCTGCCACCATGGAAGTACCTGGCACACATGATTTCAAGGTCTTCAGCTCTGTCTCTGTTTAGCTGAAGCCTGTGCACCAGCTTCCCTTCCTTCATTGTAAGGCTCACACTCTCCCTTTTCTGCTCTAACCTCTTTGACGACACACCCCCCCTTCCAAGGTTCTCTGGTGTGACCGCCTACCTGGGTGTGACCTGCCCCTCCTGTCCCCATCCCCTCTCCCCTCTGGGTGGGCTCCTACCCGTGCCCCAAAGTGGTACGGAGTTCCTTCTTCCCTCCGCCCAACAGGCACCCCCATCCCCTGACACAACACTCCAGTGCCAGGTGAGGACTCAGATAATTCAGGGAAAAGGTTCTAGGATGTAGCGACAGAATGAGGTCCAACAGGCCCTGATACACTCACAGGCTAGACAGTGGAGGGGTCAATTCCTAAGGCTTGCACACACAATAATTGTGCAGCCCAATTGCTGTGCACCCTGTCCCAATGGAGGGTGCTGCATGGTCACAGGTCCTGGATCCCACCGCTCGACACCAATATGTTGGAACTGGGGTCACCAGTCCCCTAGGGTAGCATGGCACGAGCGGGTAGGCATCCGAAAGCACATGTGTTAAGCGATCATGCAGCACACACTCACACTGAGACAGAAACCTGGGCACGCAATAAATGACTCCACTCCAGAGCTTGTATAAAAACAAGTAATCTGTATTAAGATAAATAATCAGATAGATAGAGCAGGATCAGGGAACTCATAAATTCATTTAAAATACATGTGTCTCAAGACTTGCAATCAATATTGGATGAATAAATATCCGTTCTGCAATAAATATTAAATATTGGATCAATAAATAGTTAAATACATTTTTAGTGGGACACAGGCCCGACCTACGCCTTGCTTCTTGGTCAGTACCTGAAAGGAATACATCTCAAAGTCATAAGAACAACACTGCATTAAGCATCAATATCCATTTCCTCAGGTAAACAAAGGGACAGTTCCATAACAGAAACATCTCCCCGCTGTAGGAATAAACAATTCGTTAAGTGTAGTTCAAACATTTCCTTAAATATGAAACATTTCATTTGCCACAAAAGTATGTGGACGTAACTCTCCTCCTGTAATAGGAATTAAACATTTCATTAAGAATAATTATTCCATATAACAAGGTTGGGCATCCCTTTGGGAGAACTTCTCATTGGGCCCAGCTAACCATTGCATTAGCCAGCACTAACTAGGAGAAAACATTGCAATCTAGGTAACCATCCCCTTGTGCAGGTTTAACTGTATCAGGGCTACACCAACATTCCATCAGGGAAGTAGAAATCCCTACATTGAGCAGGTGTAAGTAGATCTCTGTTATAGCAGGGGTATGAGACCCTTCCCTGGGCAGGAGTAAACATTGCCTCAAATGAGGTCAACACCTTTCATTAGGCATAAAGTATTTCTTTAGGCATCACACACCATCCTATTACCTGATGCCTGAACAGGCAGGGCCTTCCCCCTATTAATCAGGAGCTTACAGGTAAAACATTTCCTGCAATAGAGATAATCAGTTTAGCAGAAGTAAAACACTTCACTGAGGGTAAAACATTTCATTAACCATTTCCTTAGGCAGGAATGAAACTCCTATGGCAGGAATAAAAACACGCCACTGCGGATAAAACATCTCATTAGGCAGTGTAACTATATCCTTATAGCATTAACGTTCCCCTACTCAGCAATCAACAGTTAACAACTCTTCAAGGCAGAGATAACCATTTTTAACAGGCAAGCCTGAGCTTAGAAGACTTGGTTTATGCATGTAAAGCCTTTTAGTAAATGTAAACATTTCTTTAAAGCAAGGAGCACCTCACTCCATAACTGTGGGCATGTGCTCCAACTTTCAACCAACATGAATAAATGTTTCATTAGTCAGCAGACACAGTTCATTATGCAGCTGTTGGCGTTTCCACCCCCAGGCCAGGATCAACATTCTAATTCCTACATTAAGCAGGCATAAACCTCTCAGCACCCAAGAGTAATCCTGTAAATAAGTAGAGGTTATAACACTGGGGCAGGGGTGTAATAAAACTTCTATAGTTCAGAATAATCCTGGTTCCAAGCAGGAATAACCACTTCAAAACTCTTACCCAATCATAGGTAACATCCCCCTAATCAGGAGTAAACATTACAGGGAAGGAATTAGGCATAGGCATTTCATTAAGTAACTTATAAATAGAACATTACTCATTGCTAGAGAGCAACATCTCATTAAGTAAGCACAGGCCTTGCTTTAGATTAGTAAAACATTTCTGTTAATTAAGGTGAACATTTCAATAAGCAATTCAGTAAAGCATTCTCAATGAGCATTTTACTATGCCTTGGACTCCCCTATGCAGGGCTAAGCCATCGCAGATGAACTCAGTATGTCTTTAGGCCTACGCCGGAACCAGGGCCCAAACAGTTAATGAATGGCAAGCCTGTCCTCAGGCATAAACAGTAACTTAATGGCCTCCACGTCACTAGAGGCACATAGGGGCCAACAGGTGGGCACTTAAGGTAAAAAATACAGCATTTCTCTGGGGCCTACAAGAGAGCGCTTGGAGGCACAATTACAGCGCTTCTATGGGACATTCAAGAAAGCGCTTGGAGTGAAATTACAGCGTTTCCCTGGGCACTACCTCAGTTCCTCACATGACAGCGCTTGGCCACAGGCAATGCTGGGGACAGCGCTTCAGCAGGCAATCAGGTTTAGATAATAGCACCCTGCAGGTACAGCCCTTCACAAGGCAGCAACCCCCTTCAGTACCTCAGCACTCTTCACAGGGACAGCAAAGGAGCGTTGGGGGAGCAGGGAGTCAGCGCTTCAGAAGGCAGCAACTTCTAGAGCCACAGAAGTTCTTGGTGACACAGCGCTTCAGGGGGATAGCGCTTTTCAGGATTCACAGCGCTACGATATAGCAGGCAATTCACAGCAGAGGTAGCGCTCGGCAGACAGTTCATTCCAGGTAGCGCTGCTGAAGGGCACCACAGGATATAGCGCTTCAGGCAGGAATCACGCCCAGGATTCTAGCGCTTCACAGACAGCAGGGTGCAGGGCTATAGCGCTTTGGCCCACACGAGGTGGGGGCAAGACCAGCAGGTCTAATAACATTCAGTTCAGGGTGCTGCAGTTCAGGCAAATATAGCGCTTCAGAAGGCAGCAACCCCCTCCATTACTTCAGCGCTCTTCACAGGGTCAGCAAGGGCAGCGCTAGATATACAGGACAGGTGACACCCCAGTAGCAGGTTAGCAAGGGAGACCCCAGGTGACATCAGGAAACGCAGGGTCAGTACCGCGCCAATACCTGTTTGCTTCTTCAAAAGTCCTGTGATGATTTAATTTCTTCTTAGCGCTTTAGGTTTCTTGCACCCTTGTAAATAGAGGCTTAGTTTCTTGTTGGCGTGATGTTTCTTGCGCCCTTGTAAATAGAAGCTTAGTTTCTTGTTGGCGTGATGTTCCTTACGCCCTTAGTTTTGTTGCTTGGTTTCTTGTTCCTTGAAGGGGGGAATAGTTTGGTGGCTGGTGTTCCAAGTTCTTCTCAGCCAATCCCTTCAAGTGGTCCCTGGGGGTTCCCTGCCGCGGGGTTAGGTCAGTGGGGGGGGGTACAGGATGCCTCAATACTTGTAAAGCAGCACACTAGGCCCTGTCATTCCAGCATCATAAGACCCTGCCCTGACCCCCACTGCCTATCCTCCTGCGTAGGTACTTCCCCAGGTCTCCCCATAGTCCCTCTGACAGGAAAGTTTACCTTCCTTTCCTTATACAGTGCCAGTTGACAGTTGGCAGTGGCAGTTGGTGTCACCTCACCTGTTCCAGAAGGTTCCAGGGGGTTCTAGGAGGTTCCACCATTCTACCTGTGGGCAGGCTGGCAGGCTAAGTTGATACATTGTTTGGAGGGTTCCAGCCAGGCCCTAGCCACTAGAATGCGCCCACTAAACCCCGCTGCAGCAGCAGTGGTCAGTGGCAGCCATGTTAGGGGTATAAGACACCTGCATCTTAACATCAGTTTCACAGTACACAGGGCTTTCCTCACTACACAAGGCCTATACATTGTTGTTACCATGAGGGCATTCTGATTTAAAAGGGAAATAAAAAGGCGAAAAATTTTGGGGAAAGGGCCAAGTCTCACAGACAGCCACTACGCGAGGGTAATAGAGGCCCTATTATGTCCATTCCCACTCTCTGGAAAGGTTCGTCAATGATTGGAAGTGGTCTAAGGGGAACTCGTGGTGGACGGTATCTGCTATTCCGCTGACAAACGGGACACTCCCTACAATACCTCTTAACCTGTTGGTATATTCCGGGCCAATAGAAAAGTTCTAGAATCTGTTTCTCAGTTTTGTCAGCCCCAAAATGACCCCCAAGAAGATGGCTGTGGGCTAAATACAATACTTTTTCTCTGAAGGGACCTGGAACCAATAGTTGGGCTTTCTGATTAGGATTTCCCTTCCGGTATAACAAACCGTTCTTCGTAAAAAAATAAGGACTTACAAGTTGGGGGTCTTCGTCTTGTAATGCTTGTCTCCAAGTTTCCTGTAATACAGGATCTTCTTGTTGGGCTGCATGAAAGCTTCTGTCAGTCTCCCATGGATTTTCGTCTTGATACACCGGCAATACACTTTGAGTCCGGTTCTTCTCTGCTCTCCTTTGCCTTTTGCTTTTCCGTACTTTGGCAGATGGCCATTCTTTTCCCTCCTCCTGGGCAAACGGAGCATTGGCCCACCATTCGTCCGCTTGGTCAGGTTTGTCCTTTAAGAGCTGTGACAACTTGGGATAATCATTCCCAAGAATAGCTTGTTCCGGTAACCTTGGTATCAGACCAACAGTTAGGGTGGTGCCGTTATTGCCGGCATGTTGTATCTGTACTTGAGCGTTAGGATAGCGTTTAGTGTCTCCGTGAACACATCTTATAGCGACTGCTCCATCAATGGGTCCGATATTAGGACCTAGGTCCTGCGGACGTACCACACTATGTAGACATCCTGTGTCGGCCAGGGCAGTCACTGGTTATCCATTCACTGACACAGTACAATGATACGGTGGTTATCTCCTTTCTGATGAGGAACAGTAATAATTCCGAGCTACTCCAATTTCCAAGGGCTCTTCTTTCTCGCTTTGTGGACAGAACCTAGCTATGTGTCCTAAACCTCCACACTGGAAACACTGAGGTCCCATCGGAGCTCTAAAGATGGGAGTTCCTGGCACAATGTATATTGGTTCCGGTTTCTTAACCACTGTAGGTCGAGGAGGGCGATGAGGCACCTGGCCTCCTACTCTTCCAGGGAAGTCATCTTTACCTCTCTGTAATTCCTGTGCTCTACTATAGGCACTAGCTATCTCCACCGCTGAATCTAGGGTTAGGTTGGCTTGTTGACGTACCCACTTTTGAATGGGGGGATGCAAGGAGGTCAGGTATTGTTCCAAATAAATTTTGGCCATAATCCCGTCTTTATCGGTTGTGGCGGGTTTTAACCACCGATCTGCCATGTCCTTAACCCGGAAATACAAAGCTCTAGGTGTCTCTTGTTGTCCCTCTTTCATTTGTCGAAGCTTTTGTCGATACGATTCATCATCAACTCCTAGGCGTTCCATAATACATCTCTTAATGTCGGGAAAGGTAACTCCTGCTTGCACTGTCGCAGCTTGGTATGCTGCCTGCAGATCTCCCGATAATAAAGGACCTAAGTATTGTCCCCATTTGTCGGCGGGCCACGAGGCTGCCGTAGCCATCCGTTCAAAATTGTTGAAGAAAAAGTCTGGATCTTCACCGCTCACATATCTCTGCAACACCACTGAGGGTAGGGTTGTGGGACCTCTTTGCTGTCCTAAAGCCTCTGTCAATTTATTCATGGCGGCATCATGGGTTTGTCCTTGTCCGGAAAGTACTTGTTGTATTTTGCCTCAGTCTTCTTCCACTACGGTCAGGAAACGCTCCATAACCTTCCCCAGATGTTCTTGATTTTCTGCCATTTTAGCTAGAGCGGCCTCCATAGCGCCTTTAGATCCCACTTCTGACACCACTTGTGGGAGTGCGGGTCTAATATACAGGCGAGGAGGCTGGATGAGTTTGCTAACAGGCAAAGGTTTATTTTGAACAAGAGTAGGGTCAGGTAACACAGATGTCCAGGCGTCACAATAGTCCTCTTGCGGTGAGTCCTCTTCGGTATATAGGGGTGCAGAGGGCGATGGTCCTGGCTCCTCGTCTTTGGAGTCGAAGGGTGTTCCCCGGAGGCTCATAAAAGAGGAAAGAGAGGGAGCCGTCAGAACACTAGTTCACCTTTTATGAAGGAAGTTTTAACCCGTCACCGCACCATGGTTGTGTTTAGTATTAGGCAGATTTGGGCGTGAAGTCAGTGATTAGGCTAGGAGGAAGTAGTGAGCGTAAGGAATCATGGGAGGAAAGTCAAGGAAAATCAAGAGTTCAGTGGGGAGCCCGCGCCTTTAATAGATGGCTTTAACTTATAAAACATGGAACATAGATTCGGGTTAACTAGGCACATGAGGTCAATCAACATTATCACGGGTCAAATTCAAGTTTACAGCGACAGTAGCGGGGTACTTAATCAACAGGACTTGTTACTCCTCCCGCCACCCTCCGGTACCTTCCCTCCACCCTCCGGTTCTTTTCCCCCACTGCCCAATCCACGTGGTAACCCCACACTCACCGGCTCCTGCCACAAACTCTCCCGAGTCCGCGGCCGCTCTTCAGCGTCCTCCGGTGGGATCCACCACTCCTCACTCCAGGGCTCGTCCGATTCCTCGTCCTGCGTCTCTCCACTCTTGGGCCTCTCTCACGCAGCCTCCTCCGTATGGTTTCTCTACTTGCGCCGCTCCTCCCGATGTCTTCTCCCGCTCTCCTGCTTCGTCTGGATGCCTGCCCCGGTCCTCACAGTCCGCTGTTTTCATTGGCCTCCTTAGACCGCTTCCGGGGTTGCCGCCGTCCTCTTCCGGGTCCTGTCTTCCAGCTCTCTGTAGGGAGAGGAAAAGACGACATGGATCCGGATTGGGAGTTGCGGGAGTCCGTTCATGAAGATTATCGGCCCACGGGACCGCATCGGTGAGTACTTCCTCACAAACACACTCAGGAACTATGGGAGATAGAGGAGGTAGGAACACTAAGAAAGGACTACAGACACCAAGTAGTCATAATGAACCAAGTAAGATTATACAACACATCTTCTCCCCTTACAGACAAAACACAAATGAAAGACTGTCGCCAAAATGTTGTAAATAGTTTATGTAGGTAGCAAGACACGTCTTCAGGATATTAAGATAGGTTTATTAAGTTACACAAGATAAGACAGCAGAGCAGTAAAACCCCACAGCTGACCAGACCAACTGCCAAGGCTGGAATCCCCACACACCAGATAGAACACACTTAGGAACTATGGGAGATAGAGGAGGTAGGAACACTAAGAAAGGACGACAGACACCAAGTAGTCATAATGAACCAAGTAAGAATATACAACAGTGCTCCATTCGGTAGTCACGCTGGGTCTTCGACATGACAGTCCATGGGGCAGTGACAGCATATGAATAAAAACAGGCGGGTGGTTACATGTTTGGTTGCTAAATAAAAAGAAAAGAGATATGGGTGGGAAGGCAGGATGGACAACTCACCCCAGGTAAGCCGGACAGGGTCCTTCCTGGCTACGATGGCAACCAATGCGGCCTGGTGGTGGAATCAAGGTGGACCCAGGTGTTGGTATTTCTATAGGATATAAGGGTGTACCATTTTAAATTTCGTATCAGGTGCCCGCGATTATCACAATGGTGACGATGTGTACCAATTAGTTTGGTGTTGGGCCA
Organism: Lissotriton helveticus; assembly: GCF_964261635.1. Classification (NCBI taxonomy): domain Eukaryota; kingdom Metazoa; phylum Chordata; class Amphibia; order Caudata; family Salamandridae; genus Lissotriton; species Lissotriton helveticus. The sequence continues at coordinate 1,029,492,854 of NC_136071.1, forward strand.
TCTATGACCCGTGCAGATAACTTAAGGGTACCATGAAGCGCTGGGAATGTGAGAGAGCGCTTTGAGTTGGAGACGGCGGAACCGCGTGGTGCTATGGCATGAGACAGTGTACAGGATTTAAAAGATGGTACATCGGGAATTAAGTGGCGTGGTGGCCTCGCAAAGTGCATATTATTAACCGGTACTAAAGACTGCCGTGTGAGTTTACGCAGTCCCGCTTCCAGTGCGGGAAATCATGTACAGTGTGCAGGTGCGGTCAAAATGGCACAGCGGGGATTAAGTATACAATTGCCGTGTGGTGCGTTGGCTTAGTGCGTTGGCTTAACGAAGTGCATATCATTAAACTCTATCTCGAGACCCTACCGGTGAGTGGATTCAGAGGGACTGAAGGGATCCAGCCCCGTGGTGACAGGGCTTGCTCCTGGGGGCTGTGGTTGCTCACCCTGAAAGTTTTGAATGAATCAGTATTGTGGCGATGGGCAAACAGGCATCCGCGCTGCGCTGCCGCTGTGAAAAGTCAGTGAGTCTCCATGATGATGGATGGCTCTTATATGTCGATAGCGCGCAGACTTGGAGTCAGCGTGCACGCTACATTCGTTCATGGGAGCCCGGTTGCTAGGCATCGGGGCAAGTCTATCTAATCGATTAGGAATCAGTGTGCTCCATTCTCCCCTGGCCCCTGCAACCGGTAGAGCCGGATGTGTTATAATCACAAGAGATTTGTAAGCACTTTACAGCTGTTTTTGCAGGAATATGTAAGCACATTTACAGCTGTTAAGTCGCATATGGGTGGCTGTTAAAAGTTGTCGATTATTCTTAACAGTGTTAAAGTGTTAATATGTGAATATACGAATTATAATACATACAAGCCTGTACGATTATTCTTAACAGTGTTAAAGTACTCATATATGAATTTACGTATTATAATCCAGCCAAGCCTGTATGATGGTTGATAAACAGTTGACAGTGGAGGCTGTCCAGGAGGGATGTGGTGCTGGGGTCCAGTTGGTTGTCGAGGTGGAAGTTGAGGTCTCCCAGTAGGGTGTAGTTGGTGGACGTGATGGCATGCGGGGAGATGATGTCCGTGAAGAAGTTAGTGTAAAGTCTGCAGGGTCAGGGGTTCGGTAGATGAGAGTTCCTCGGAGGGTGGTGATAGGGCTGGCCAGTATCTTGAAGTGAAGGTGTTCCATCAGGTCTGTGGTCTCATCAGGGAGTGTGCTCAGGCGGAGGGTGGATTTGTGGATGATGGGGAATGGCGATGGCGATGTCCAGTCCCAAGGTGGTGTTGGACCATGTTTCGGTGAAGAATGCCACGTCCGGGGTGGATGAATTGCAGGGTCTTCGGCTGGGTTGTGGTCTTGTGGGTGGGTTGTGCCGGGTCCATGGTCTTGGCGGTGCTGCAGGTGTGCCCGCAGCGATGACAGCTGAAGGGTCCGTGGGTGTCGACTTGGGATGCTAGCTTGCTGTTGTTGTTGCATCCTGGGTTGACAGCGTGGAGTGCCGCTGGGTTGTAGCATTGGTGTTGCGGAGGTCCAGGGTGCCTGGCGCTGGTCCTGGTCGGGTCGCGGACGGGCGCAGACACCATTAAGTAGGGGTCGGGGAGGGCTGGACAGCTGAGAGGTGGAAGGGGAGCTGGATTGGGCTAGTTGCGTTGGTCGTGCTGGGGTGATGGGCCGCGGGGGCAGCAGCGGCAGGGAAAAACAGGAAGAAAAAGGCAAAAAGAGTGGAAAAGAGGCAGGGAAAGGTGCAAGAAAAGTGGGGGAAAGACACAGAAGGAGAGTGAGAGGGGGAGATTAAATCAGTGAAAAACTAGTGAAAATGGAGAGAAAGAGTGCAGTGAGAGAAAGGAGACAGAGGTCCACTGGACCATCAGGGATGAGGCGCAGGTAAAACCTTCCGGTGGAGGAGGGCCTCGAACACCAGCTCTCGAGAGTGCAGGGGCTCAGGGGAAGGACTCACTTGATGGTGGAGTTGCGAGGGGGTAGAGCAATTTCACTGACAATGAGTCAGTGGTCTTGCTCGCTTGTCCCCACAGCGGCCGCCATTAAGTAGGGGTTGGGGAGGGCTGGACAGCTGGGAGGCAGGGATTGGAGCTGGATTGGGCCGTCGCGTTGGTCATGCTGGGGGAAGGGGACGCGGGGGCAGCAGCGGCAGGGAAAAATGGGCAGAATAAGGCAAAAAGAGAGGAAAGAGGGGAAAGGAGGCAGTGAAATGTATAAGAAAAGTGGGGGAAAGACACAAAAGGAGAGGGAGAGATTAAATCAGTGAAAAATGAGTGAAAACTGAGGAAATCCACAGAGGGGGAGTGGACGGGGGAGATTGAAATCAGTAAAAAACTTGTGAAAATGGAGGAAAGACACAGAAGGGGAGAAAATGGAGGAAATTGAAATCAGTGAAAAACAAGTGAAAACAGAGAGAAAGAGCAGAGCGAGAAAAAGGAGACAGAAGTCCACTGGGCCACCAGTGGATGAGGCGCAGGTAAAACTTGTGGGTGGAGGAGGGCCTCGAACCCCAGCACAAAAGAATGCAGGGACTCGGGGAAAGACCTCACTAGAAGCTGCGAGGGGGGAGAGCAATTTCACTGACAATGAGTCAGTGGTCATGTTTTTAAAAATATATATATACATTTTATTTAATGTTGCAACTATATGCATAATTAAAAATAAATAATAATACAAAGGTTTTAATAAACGGTTTAAATCTGTAACTATTTGTAACTTTACAATTCTTGTAAAACAATTGAATTAATTAAAATGATTACTGCACATACCCTTTATAAATTTTAAATGCTAATTAAATACAAATCAACATTTAAATGTAGGGGCAATTATTTGAAAGTAAACATTTAAATACATCATTATACATTAATTAAATATATTTAAATTAATTCATTTTAAGACACTTTTAAGATAATAGTGCTGTACCTGTTTCGGGTTTAACTGAAATATAAAAGTATTTCACATTATTATTTAGCAGAAAAATATTTTTACAGAATTATTTGAAATTTTAATAAACTTTCACTAGTTACATTTCACTATACTTCACCATAGGGGGATTTCCACTCCTCCTGCATATGAAATATTACTAATAGTAACTTTACACTCTTATTTCACATTAATATTTGACATTAAAATACTTTTCACAAAGACTTTTAAATCTGAAGACATTTTTTGTTACATTTCCCTATACTTTACCATAGGAAGATCTCCACCCTGCTGGGTGTTAAAAGTTGCTGGTAGGAACTTAACATTCAGAAATGTGTCTCCACCTGTTTGTTTCAGGGAGTGAGACATGTTGGTGTATACTATGCAGTAACTTTACACTCAGAAATGGGAAATAGACAAAAACAGTAAAGTTACAAAAGAAGTATAAGAGTAAAAGTACATGTTGGTAAATCTTCAGGCATAAAGATACCTTTGTAACTGGGACCATTGGTATTTATTGCACTTTTGGCTTATTAATAAAATCTGTCATGGTGCCTAGCAACACTGAGTTATAAATTAAGCTTATGTATCAAACAACAAAAGAGTAACCAAATAGACTGGCAGCTTAGATAAAAGTTTTAGTTACCACAACCAAATAGAAAAATGGGTGTATTTAGTCAGAAACACTGTGAAAGTGAACCCTCAGGCACCAACAAAGTCAGTGACCAGTTTCATTATTGGGTTCTTGTTATAGGCAAGTGCATTAGTGCCATATTCTTCTGTGTAGGCTAATCCCTGGTAGCAGTAGTAGTCATGGTGTATTTTGGCCTTTTCCTAGACTGGCATCACACACTTATGAGGGGTAGGCGAGTATTTTTTACATCAATTAATGCTTGCACCACTTTATTATGGCCGGCTGAGTCGCATAGACCTGTTTACCCCTTTATATTATATTTTCTAGAGGAGGTTTGTTTACGGGGTGTACAGTAGCATTTGTCTGCCGGCAGGTTTGCAAAGATCTCTAGCCATAAACATCTGATCTATGATACGAGATGAAATTTAGCAGGGCTTTGCCAATAACGTTTTGATTGAGACGAAAAGAAAGAAAAACATAGTCATCTTTCTCTTCCTTTTTCTATTAGATTTGGTAATGACGAAAAATAATGACATGAGTTTATAATTGAGCATGGTTTTTAATTTCCTAATTCCTTATAATACATCCAGAATTTATTGACTCCTTTTGTAAATATCGGTATTTCACATTTTACATCACGGAGCAACATGAGCTTCACAACATCTTCCAGGGTGTGTATCCCTTTAAGAACTGGAGTATCACCAGAGTCACGTGGGTCACGCTGACGCCGCTGACACCTTTTGAAACGCACCCGGTGCCGAGCCTCGATCGTGTTCAGCCGTGGATGTGACTGTAGTAGGTTAATCAGCGTGCTGTCGCCTGGACGGAAGTAAGTGGCTTTCTTAGATAAATATACTTTAAGCCCCATTTCCAACCTAACGATAAGCGTAAATTGAACGGACAACTATCCCGAGTATATCCTTGCTCAAATGGTAGCAGTGAGTCGTTTGTTCTGTTTTTACAGCGACTCCGGGCGTGAAGGTTTCCCCTGCCACGAGCCCTTGTTGTAATCTCAACGTATACAATTAGTGAGTTCCAAATTCCCCCTCTCCTGTTTTTAAATGTTCTTCTATTGCATATGGTGTAGCTTATTTTCGTAACGGGCACTTTAAATGATGAACCTCTGTTAGCCATACTCCATTAAGGGTGATGGATACATTACAGAAGGTTAATATTGCTGGAATTTTTCCATATATAAATAAAACAGTCAGCCATGTGGATATGTGGCGGGCAGACACACTTAACAGAATGTGGCGGTCCCGAACGCAGAGCATGTATGTTTGGGTTTTGAATGCCTCGACTAGAGTGTTTGCTCTTTTATATGATGAATGTATGGGTTTTTCCTGGTGCAATCAGGTGTGTTACACTGTACCATCTAGTCCTTTCTCTGAAATAAAGGACTGGTACTATAACATCTCAACATGTTATGTTATGTTATATATGGGTCTTGTATAGCGCAACGGCTACTCCAAAGGAGTGTCCCGGCGCTTTTGTGCTCCAGACCCAGAGAAGAAACTGAGAATCATAACAACAAACGGGTTAAAACAAAGGAATAGAGAACAGTAGAGCTTCTAATTAGAAAAGAACCAAGTCTTGAGACCCTTCCTAAAGGCCAACAGATTGGATGTGGACCGTACAGACAAGGGTAGGGAATTCCACAGCTGAGGGGCCAAAAATCTAAAAGACCGCCCTCCCAGGCGTGCCCTCTTTATGCGTAGAACCGCAGCGAGCGCTAAAGACTCCGATCTTAAGGATCGCGTCGGCCGATAAAAGGCCAGCCTTTTCTGTAAGTATTTTGCACCCGTGGCATGCAGTGCTTTGTGGGCTAATGTCAAAGCCTTCATCATTATCCTCTTCCATATGGGAAGCCAATGAAGGGATAGCAGCAGATTTGAGGCACTCTACCAAAGTCGCCAGAGGGGTCATGAGGATGTTAAATAAAGTCGGGCTCAATACTGAGCCCTGAGGAACTCCGACTCCCAATGGCGGCATTTCGGCAGATCCAGGAGGGGCCCAGATCGTTTGCCGGTGGTTGGCTAAGAAGGAACGAAACCAGTTAAGCACCGTCCCCCCAAGACCGATGTCATGAAGTCTTATGAGGAGATCCTCATGGGGGACGGTGTCAAAAGCCGCCGACAAGTCTAACATGACTAACATCACCCTGCCTCCGTCATCCAGCACCTCCTTTACAATCTCCGAGACTTCCAAGAGCGCCGTCTCGGTACTTAAGTTGGATCGGAAGCCCGATTGAGACGCGTGGAGAAGCTCATTAGACTCCAGGAAGTTGGAAAGCACGCTATGAACGTGCTGCTCCAGGATTTTAGTCAGTGCTGGAAGGAGCGAAATTGGACCATAGTTAGACGGGACTTCTGGGGCAAGATTGGGCTTTTTAAGGAGAGGAATCACCATAGCCTGTTTCCAGGAAGGTGGCAGAACTCCCTGACTCAGTGAGAGGTTCAGAATAGGATTAGCCAATGGGTTGACAACATCTGCCATTCTGGCTAGAAGTTTTGCCGGGCAGGGATCACACGGTGAGCCAGATTTCAGGTTCCTCATCAAAGCTAAGGATGAAGCAATTGTGAGAGGCGGGAAGTCCAAAAGACAGCAAAGAAGGACATATGTTGAAGTTCTATATTACGATAATGACGACGTCGTATTACAAATTTCTTTTGTCTTTTTCAGATTGGAGACCCCCCACTTTAAAGAGGGCTTTCCCACAGGAATTCTGTGAGTCTGTTTGTAACACCTTTTTTCTCCCCAAATCGGAGTTTGCGTTTTAGGGTGCGCGGACCACTAGCTGGGGTATGTATGGTCCTGACGAATGCTGAGCGGAATCAGCTTGTGAAAGCAGAAACATGTTGACCAAATCCATTATTTTTTTAGGACATTTTGGTTCAAATTCACTTAACCATTTGTTGTCCGCCTTTTACATTGTTTTTAGCGAAGGTGAACTGTCCCTTTATTAAATATTTTTTTTGTTAGGGAACAGTTACATTTTCTTTTAAAATCACTTATCTCACAATATGCCACTAATGCACTTGCCTATACCAAGAACCCAATGATGAAACTGGTCACTGACTTTGTTGGTGCCTGAGGGTTCACTTTCACAGTGTTTCTGACTAATTACACCCATTTTTCTATTTGGTTGTGTTAACTAAAACTTTTATCTAAGCTGCCAGTCTATTTGGTTACTCTTTTGTTGTTTGATACATTTGACCTAAGGGGTGTAAGAGTGACAATGTGACCCTTTCCTCTCTTGTTGTTTAGATATATTTATAAATTAAGCTGTCAGAAAGGGCAAAAGAAAGAAGAGATATTATATGTGATTACTTACATAAAAAGGCTGCCACATTCCTGCTGGGCACTCCATCATTCAAGTTGCTTGTTTCACTTCTAGAGCTGCGTATATACTTTTGGTTTAGTTTCCAAGCTTCTCTCAGAAATTAGACTGCTTTTTGATGTCTCTTCACTGTAAAAGCCACTCACCAAATAAGTATAACAAACAAATTCTAAATGATATCAATATAGCGTGTAATTCACAATCAAATATAAAGATAACATTTAAATTTCCAATTCTGCTTCTTTAACTGTATTTACTTTATTGATTTGAATCTACAAATTTTAATACTATTTAATTTTGCAAAAGAAGTCATGTACCCCCTGAGTAGGCCCCACAGGCCACAGGTTAGGATCTGCTGCTTTAGAACTTGCAAGCTCTTTGTTTTGTTTATTGGGAGTTTTCTACAATTTTGTGAAGTTCCTGATGTTGAATTTGCTTTATTCACGGTGGTTCAACTTTTTTTATATGCAGGCATCAATGTGTTCATATTGTTTTTTTTTGTTGTTCACACTGAGGAATAGACTACAATAGAGCATTTTGCATTCAGTGCCATTTTCTATTAAGGACCCTAAAAGACAGGATGTGGTTATCCTGCTAGGACAAGTTTCTGGTACCATATGTCCCGTAATTAGAATCTTTGAAATGGCTGAACATGATAATGAAAACAATGCAAATATCAATCCTATCATATTGTTCATTTGGATACACCAACCCACCACCTCAACAGACTGCACAGAGCCATCTCCAGCTGCAACGCATGGATAATCTTATGCACAGACCCTTGGTCTCACTCAAGACCACAAGCAAAGTGGCACAGAGAAGGACTCAAACTAACCAAACCCCACTGCAAGTAACTAGAAATGAGATGGCGACTAAGCTAGGACAAAATCGACCAGAACACCCACAGATCAGCCCTCAGTGGATACCACCAACAAATCAGAGACAACAGCTCCACTCTACAGAATGCATCGAAAGCAGTGCCTACAGCATCACGGTAGTCTTCTTTGTGAAAGACTTCACCTCTCTGGCAGCAGGCTCCACAAACATCACTCCCTCATGAGACCCCTGCACCTAGCTTTTCCTCTTCTTCAGAAGCAAGATACCAGCACCTATGATAATTTAGAGCCCCAGCTGGACCCATCCAACTCATCGCATCCAACATCCAGATGATCACCCTAATCACCTGGCCCGCCATCACGCTCAGTATACCACAGCACCCATGCGGTCCAAATACTCCAGAGGATATTGGGACCCCGGAACTCATCACGTCTTCACTAAAAGACTGGACCGCATCAGAACTGTCCTCACCTCGATCATGAATGATTCAATCAACCACTTGACCACTTGGCAGCCACTCTCCCATGTCCGATGCCTGGGAACAAGCCACTGTTCTTCTCACCCTACTCAATAAACCCTAGGTGGACCCAAAGACACCAGCCAACTACTGATCCATATCCCGCTACCCGTCCCAGTAAAAGTCATAGAGAATGTCATGAATAAACTTCTAGCCACCCACCTCAATAACAACCACCTTCCCGACACCACTCAATCCGGATTCAGACCCAATTATAGCACGGAGACTTCCTCAACACTGCCACAGACGATATCCAACTGATCACAGACAGAGGAGACACCCCGCCCTCATCCATCTCAAGTCTGTCAACAAGCAGCCAGTCTCCCCATACCAGCATAAAGATGCATGGTTTCACTATTGATTGTATGACCAATTGTTAAAGAAGATTACCACTCTCTTTTACATTGTTAAACTGATGAATGGTCTTATTTGTCGACTATATGACCATAAATATGATCATAAGGTTATTGTGAATTATAATGAATAGAAAAACATGACAACTGTGAGATTCAATATATGGAAATATATTTTTGTAAACCAAAAAAATGATAATATATTTTTTTATCATAAAAAACAGTGAATAAATACATGAAATATTTACAAAAACATTGGCATTTGGAAGTAATGTTGTCTCAATGAATGTCTGGAATTGATATACCTGCAATGTGATAAAACCACCGTGCCTAGGTGTCCCTTTCACCATAGTTGATATCCCCTGTCCAGGCTTTTTATCCTAGATTCAGGGGCCCTGTTTCTTTTCAAAACTGACACCCCTGCCCTCATCCATCTGGATCTATCTGCTGATTTCCACACTGTCTTCCGCATCAACCTTATTCAATGCTTACACAAAGCCAGCATTCAAGGATCCACGCACCGCTGGATCTGATCCTTCCTTATAAGCCGCCCCCAGTCAATCAGTTCAGTTAAGTTCAAAAGATAAGTTTATTTTGACCATGGGTCATTAAACAGCATAACATTAAGACACAACCTTTGATTAAAATTGTAAAAAAACAATATTAAAATACAAGGGATTATTACAAATTCATTTTCTTCGTACAACAGTTAACTTAATAATCCTACAATTGCACTTCGTTTTGTTAAAACAAATACATACTCAATTTATGGACACAATCTAAAACACCTATATAATCTAGACCTTTTAATTTTCTGTTTAAACCACTTAAAATTACCGTATTTACTACTTCTCTTTGCAGTACACGGACAACTCCTATTCCATGAGTAACCTTTTAACCGCCTGGATATACTTCGCCACTGCTATTGCTATATCGAGGAACTGTATGTCCATGAGGAGCTCAATTGCTTGCATCCGTGACCCAATCCCATATTTTAAAAATACTGGACGTAGGAACAATTTTTGTTTGTCTAACAATTTTTTGCAATCCAACAGAATGTGAAGGCAGTTACATTCCATACCCATCCCACATATACACCTACCCTCATGGTCCATCAGTATTCCTTTTATTTTGTCATTTGCTCGAGCAGGGTTAATGCCTACTCTCATTCCTAAAAGTTCCATTCTGAGCCATTGATTTGGTAGGGTATCTAGATAAGAATATGATTTTTCATTCCTCCAACTATTTATCAAAAATTGCACAGACTCTTTTTGTCTCAAATACTTCATATAAGTTAGTCTGGACTTTTCCTTTGCTAGGGATTTGAGTATACTTTTTGTTTCTTCAATATGCAAGGACTGGGGGTCAATTTTCACCTTCAAACTTTCATAGATGGAGTACAGTTTCTTTCTTATTACTTTCGCCCACTTTAGTTTGCTCAACTGTATCTCCTTCATACACCAAGCCGACACTTTACCACCTTCCCCTGTCCCCAGTCGTTTCCAAAATCTAAGTAAACTCACTTGGACCTGGACATTCCATGATATCAAATCTAGCTCTAGCTTAATGGCCTGGATCATAGATGAGCTTGGCTGTGATATCAATGCTTTTGAAGCATTTACCTTCCTCGCTGTCCAAGGTACTTTTCCCTCCTAAACATAAAATTTCTGCCCCATACTGCAATTGTGGAGGGATCATTGCATTAAATGCCTTCAACAGGGGTCTATGGGACATAGCACCATAGTTACGATTGAATTTTTTCAGCCCACAGACTGAGGCCAAAGCTTTGGCTTTCTGGGCCTCCAAGTGCGTACTCCATTTCAGTGACCTGTCAAACCATATTCCCAGGTATTTATATTCGTTGACCACTTCTAGTTTTGTTTGCCCAAAAAACCAGTTCCAATTTTGAACTCGCTTCCCAAAGCACAATAGTTTAGTTTTTTCCATGTTAACTGTAAGGTGTTTTGAAGCACAATATGCATCAAATGCGTTTAGTAGTCCATGGCGGTAAATTCCGTTTCGCTCGTGGAATTTGCGTAATTTGGGTTATTCCGCAGAGAACGCAAAATTGACCAAATTCTGTGTTCCGAAACTTCGCAAAATGTTTTGCTTCCTTGCGTTCTCAAACGCGTGTTCGCAAAGATATTTCTCCCCGAGCACGCAAACAGCAACTGCGAACAGTAAAAAAGCATCGTGAACAAGCAATTCCGCGTGTTCGCGGAATTTCTGTCGTTCGCGGAGATTTTTTACAGTTTCGCGGAGATTTGCGTAACGTGATTACACAAATTCCACCCACTTCCTCTGCAGACCCACTTCTGTTTGATCGAGAATTACTAAGTCATCTGCGTACAGTAGACAGGACACATGCTTCCCATTTAGCTTTGTGCTAGCACTTCTCTCTGTCATTAATGAGGAAGGTAGGTCAGCAAGAAAGATTGCAAAAAGAAGTGGGACCAATATGCAGCCCTGTCTTAGACCATTATTAATTGCAATCTCCGATGTCAAACCCCCCATAGTATCTTTGATGACCTGAGCTCAGTTCTGGCTATGCAATTCCTGAATTATTACTAGGAGCTCTTCCGGAATATTATATCTTTTTAGCGACTCCCAGAGACACTCCCTGTCTACTAGATCAAATGCCACCGGAAAGTCAACAAAACAGCAATAAAATCTACCTTGCTGATCTAACGACTTCCGAGCTAATGCCCATGAGGCACAACAGTGATTAATGGTTGAGTGCCCCTCCTAAACCCTCCTTGTTCCACTGGCACTATCGAGTATAATTCTACCCATACTTTTACACCAATGTCTAACAGATTAATGAATCTGTAGTTTTTTGGGTCCTTCCTGTCCCCTTTTTTATGCAGAGACCTAATCACTGCATCCCTGCATGATTTTGGGATAATACCATGTTCTAGCACCAATAAAAACATATTTGAGAAAAATTGTGCCCATCAGTCAACCTGACTCCTTTCACTACAGAGAGACCAGCAACATCATCTGCAGAGTACCACAAGGATCCTCACTCAGCTCCACACTGTTCAACTACTACATGGCCCCTCTTGCTAGCATCATTCGTCCTCACAGGTTCAATGTTATATCCTATGCAGACAACACCCAGAGGATTCTCTCCCTCTGTGACAAAACATCAAACGCCCAGACCAACTTCACTGTCTGCATATACGAAGTCGCCAGATGGATGAAAGCCCAATGCCTCGGGCTGAACACAGACAAGGCAGAAGTACTTAAATTCAACAAAGACACTTTGCTGTGAGACTCCACCTGGTGGCAAGTTGAACTTAGACCCACAACTAACACAACCAAAATGCGAAGAACTTAAGAAAAGTAGTCGAAAACCAGCTCATTATGACCAACCAACGAAATGCAGTCTCTACCTCCTGCTTCCACACATCCAAGATGCTCAAGATGATTTTCAAGTGGCTTCCTCTCAAAACTCGCAGAACCATCATCCAAGCCCTCGCCACCAGAAAGCTGGAATGTGCCAACCAAAACGTACCAGAAGACTCTCGATACAGAACTCTACTTCCAAACCCCTTCTGACTACCTCTTCCACCCACATCACCCCACACCTCAAAGACCTCCACTGACTCCCCATCCACAAACAGGCACGCTTTAAATTCCTCACGCGCACATAAAAAGCCTTGTAGAACATCGGCCCCAACATACATTAACAATCAGATTAAATTCTACTAATCTACCAAACAATTCTGCTCGGCCGGCCTCCTACTCACACACATCATCCACATAAGCAGAACCAGGCTTACTACCTTACTCCCAAAGCCTAGAATGACACACCTCTGCACATCGAAGCCACCTCCTCCTCACTTTTTGAATGCCGCAATAAACTGAAGACATTGCTCTCTGACTAGTCTCAGCCCAGGCTTGGCCCACGCTCCTCCAGCTAGCAGTGCCAGGATACGCTCTGTGCTCTACAAATACACATTACATAACATAACATAACATAACACAACTGTTGAACATGGCCCTTTCTGCAGGGTTATCCCCAAACATTTTACCTTCTCCTATTTTTCTGACCCTCTTTTGCTGGCTTTGGCATTCTGGGCACTTTACCACTGCTAACTAGTGTTACAGAGCATATGCTCTGTACCCTAACATGGTATCATTGGCTTATCCACAATTGGAAAGTTTTGTTTACTTGCAAGTCCCTTGTATACTGCACTATATGTTCACCGGGCCTGTAAATTAAATGCTACTAGTGGACCTGCAGCACTGATTGTGCCACCCACTTAGTAGCCATTTAACCATGGCTCAGGCCTGCCACTGTACAACCTGTGTGTGCAGTTGTAAACTGCCATTACAACCTGGCAAGTTAATCCACTTGCCAGACCCAAACCTTCCCTTATATTGCATGTAAGACACCCTTAAGTTAGGCCCACGGCACCCCTAAGGGTAGGGTGAGTGTACCTAAACGGTAGGACATGTACCTTTGTGCTTGTACATGTCCTGGTTGTGAAAAACTGCTTCGTTGTTTTGGGCAGTTGGTGGAAGCAAGAACTACGTGTCCCAGGGGGCCTGCATCTTTCGCCGCACCTGAACCTGCTTGACCGGTGCAGTCTTAGCGCCTCGCCGCTCCCGCTGCCGCGGGAGACGCTTCATTGTTTTGGGCAGTTGGTGGAAGCAAGAACTACGTGTCCCAGGGGGCCTGCATCTTTCGCCGCACCTGAATCTGCTTGACCGGCGCAGTCTTAGCACCTCGCCGAGCCGCTTCGTTGTTTTGGGCAGTTGGTGGAAGCAAGAACTAACTGTCCCAGGGAGCCTGCATCTTTTGCCGCACCTAAACCTGCTTGATTGACAGGCCTACATAACGAGTCTCGTTCACTCGTCCCACGGGACGCGCGCGGGCGCGCCCTGGGCAAAGCCCGGGCAAGGGCGGGCCCGTTTAAGCCCGTTGTAGCCTGGAGGAGACCGGACCGGGCTACCCCCCTTATAGCTTCAACCAGGCATCACGAGGACCTTCTCCCAATTTTGTGAGTACTTACCGTCTATTTAAATTGTGTGGGATAATGTCGGGCCATGAAAGGCTGGGACACTGGACAAATTTATTACTAGGGCCACGAGTGTCTTGGAAAAAGAAATTATTCCTACGGAGCGACGGCTTTCTTTGGATACGGCATTTGGCAAAAGATCGTCTCTGGGGGACCTGGCCAGTGCTCGCACTCCTGAGCACACTTTATCCGCTCCACAAATTTCTATCTCTGAAGGGAGTTTGAATGTCCAGTGTCCGCTGATTGTCGAGGGAGAGGGAAAATTACCCCCAATCGGGGAGCACCCGCCCCAGGAAGTTAGTTGCAATGTTAGGAGTGATGACTCGGTGTCACTACCTGAATCTATTATCATGGTACCTGGTGCGGAAGCGCAGAACTCTAGACATTCATGTGGGCGCCGGGAAGGAGCATTCCCCAAAAGGAAGCGAGGTGGTGGACCAAGTTGTGGGAAGAAGCCCAAGCTACCTAAATTGCCTGAAACCACTATCACAAATACGCCTCTGAATATTCAAGTAAGTGGCCAACCTACGCAAGTAGCAGTATTGGACTGTATCAAACCAACAAACCCTCAGGTTTTACGCCCAATTGAGGATGCCTTGTTAATGAAATTGGGTGCACTCCTGGAAATGTCCCTGCAGCCACTGGAGGGGAGATTATTACAGATTGAGCTGAGGTTAACAAAAATTGAAGGGAGCATCGAGGTCTTGAAGGCCAACAAGGACCAAACTGTTTTGTCTAAAATCATCGATTCGGGAGAAGGGACCTTGTTAAGATCTAATTTATCACCAACCAATTCTCCCCCTCCACTTGAGAGAAGGCCCACTGCTATATCTGATACCAATCCAAGAAAGGATATCATAAGGCCAGTAGCCGTTACCCAAAATGTAAATGCCTATAAACAGTTGGGAGGAGAAGTACGGAAAGTTGATAGTGGTTTGTCAATAAAGAAAACTACAGTTGATGGCCCACACTGTAGCGCACCCTCTATTGATCTCCCTCCGGAAAGTGTGCCATATGTCGTCGTCTTGACTGGAGTCCCTCAATTGGCCGCAAAAGGGACTGAAACTTACCTTGAGTTAAAAACCAAATGTATTCATTGGTTGAACACCTTTAGACCGTTACCTAGGAATGTGCACTGCCAGATTTTATTTGCTTGGAGAGTGGGATGGCTTGGAAGTAGAGCTAAAGAAATAGAGGGGGACTCTATTGTCATCAACTTTAAAGATAGAAAGGTGGTGGAACACATATGCGTCCTGTAACATCGGCCCCCTCTAAAATCCGCCCTCTGAGCCTAAACTTTTTTTATCCCCCTCCTGCAATTAGCCCAAATTACCATTATTGGGGAAGGGTAGACCAACATGTACCATTGGACTCTGTGGAAAATAGGGATGGGAACCAATCTCTATGGGTTTCCCAGTTAGTAACAGGTTTAACTCACTTGACCAGGTGGATTGACTGTCACCAACCTGTTTATCCCCGATTCCACCACAAGTTGACCAAAATGCGAAAAAATAAAACCCTAGAACAGCGTTTGGTGAACTCAGATCTACAGGTAGATATGACCCCCGCCATTACAGAGACAAATAGGGGGGTGGTTGGGAACGTCGGGAGTCTCAGTTTATTGTCATGGAATATCGCAGGCTTAATGGCCAAATTAGATTTGCCTGACTGGGGAGCACTTATAGATTCTTTTGGGATCTGCCTCTTCCAAGAAACCTGGGCACCTAGCCCTATCCATCGGGTGGGCTTTATGACTTATTTTGAACCTGCCACTAAGGGCCCCAGAGGTAGACCTTCAGGGGGTATGTGCATCTGGGTGGGAACCCACCTCAAAGGTGAGGTAAAAAGAATTAATACTTTTTCACCGGATATAATTTGTATTCTCTTGACTTTTAAAAGCCGCCAAAAAATAGCTTTAATCAATATATATTCTAGACCTGTCCAATATAGTGGCACATCCCCGACTTTGGTTAAATTAGACACCCTCATTAAATCACTACCTGGACCTATGTCATTGGTGGGGATTTTAATTGCCACAACAAACCTCTTCATGGACTCCTGAAACCTATCACTAAAGAAGAAGATGAAATCTAGGGAAACCCACCTCCTAATACCTCTGTGGTAAAGAGATGTATCCCATTAGTGCTCCAATTGACCTCCCTTACACTATCCTTCTCTGTAACGGCGTGTAACGGACGTTTCAAGAATGATAACCCAGGGTTCTCAACTTTTAAAAGATTAAACCAAGCGACTATATTTAACTATTTTTTAATTAGTTTGGAAATTTAGCATAGAGTGATGGATTTTAAGGTGCTGGAGTTCTTGGAAAGCGATCATAATCCACTCACTATTATGCTGGACTTTCATTTAGGTAATTCTGACCAAGGTCCTTTTATTTTGCCCGGGCCTGACCTTAGAATAGTCAACGGAGGGAGGCGTGTCTGCTGGGCAAAAATTATTCAATCTCCTGACTCAGTGGCAAATATGTATAGCGCCATTATCCCCCTCCTGGAAAGATGTCCCTCGTGCAACAGCCTATTAGTGATAATATGGTTAGCCACGATTTGGGTAGTATCCATCAAGAGTTGGTGGCAACCCTTGCCGATTTTATTTTATCGCCCCCAATTAAACAACCTGAAACCACGAGGTGACAAAAACCTATGGTTTAATAAGGGCAGTAGGGTTGCCAAGCAATCACTCTTAGTATCTTTGAAGGGCGGGGACCCCGTAACTATCAAGGCAGCTAGGGCTGATTTAACAAAAAGTTATTACCATTGCTAAATTAGAATGGGAAACACATAGATAGCTAGATATTAAAACTGCGCTTGATGAAAAAAATTCCAGGGCCTTCTGGAATTTGGTTCACACTGGGAATACGGAGGGTAAGACTGGTGTGGAACCGAATATCTCGGAGGAATCTTGGCGCCTTTATTTTAAAGACCTTTATACTGTATCCCAAAATGAGAAGCACGTGCCGCCTCTAATACTTTCATCACCCGACCCTACTTGGATGATCCCTCCTTGTACAGCGGATGAGGTAAAGCTGGCTCTGAGTAAGCTCCAACTGAATAAAGCCCCAAGCCTAGACAGGATCCCAGGTGACCTGTACAAAAGCGAACTAGGAGTGTGGGTCCCCTATCTCTACTCCCTTTTTAATTCAATTTTCCAGGGACTCGAAATACCTAGTACCTGGTTCGGGGCAGAGATTATTCCCATTTTTAAAATGGACCCAGCAAACTATAGGCCAATTAGCCTCATTGATGCCAAAAACTTTACGTCAGGGTTCTTTTTCAGCGTTTGCTGGATTGGATTAGCGACCACAAAATTCTCACTTCCCTGCAAGCGGGTTTTAGTGCCAAAACTTCTACGATAGACCAACTATTTCGGCTCCAGCTAATTTACTGGAAGCACGTTGTGTTGGAAGGTGGGAGCCTATATTTAACCTTCGTTGACTTAAAATCGGCATTTGATACGGTGGACCGTAGCCAGCTGTGGACCATCTTGCTGGCTATGGGTGTTCCACAGTATTTATGCTGTTTATTTAAACAACTTCACGAAGGTACTTTTGCCAAAGTTAGATTTGGTAGGAACGGCCAACTGTCAGATCCGTTTCCTGTGGAAAAGGGGATGAGGCAGGGATGTGTGCTGGCGCCCACCCTGTTCTCCCTGTTTTTAAATGGTCTGATAGATGACCTACTAGCGATCAAGGATATAGACTCCCCCAAACTGTCCCAAACCCGCTTTCCCACTTTGATGTTTGCAGACGACACTCTGCTGTTGTCAAAGTCTTCGCGGGGAATGCAGCGTGTTCTTAACCAATTTACACAGTTCTGCCAGAAACGGAATCTCGTGATCAACATTAAAAAAACTAAATACATGATTTTTAATGCTAGATCCATTAATTGTCCACAACCCTTGCTAGATGAGGGAGTCCTTTAAAGGGTTGCGACCTTTGATTATCTTAGCCTTACATTGACAGAAAAAAATGGGTTGGGACCCTCAGATGGTCAAGGTCAATCTTAGACTTACTCAGTCAGTTGGGGGTATTTTAAAAGTCCACAAGAGCTGTGTTTTAAAAAATATTAGCCCCCCATTGGAAATTTATAGGGTCCAAGCAAGATCATCCTCCCTTTATGGGGCAGAATTGTGAGGGCATAAGCTTCACAAGGACCTCACAGTTACCGAAAATAATTTCCGAAGGCAGCTTTTGACTCTGCCTAAAAACACACCCCTTGTTCCATTAAGGCTGGACTTAAATATTATTCCTGTTGCAGATATTATCTCCAACCGTCCACTTTTATACTGGCGGCGATTGTGGAGTACACCCGAGTTGGCCAGTTACAAAGAGGAGCTTAAAACGGACCTGTCCATTTTGGGGGTGTGTAATCTACCGTGGTTCTCTCATATAAAAACTTCTTTTATGACCATTGGTATGGAAAATCTATGGACCGATCCTGAAACATCCTGCCCTGCTATATCTCAGAAATCCCTGACGAAGGTGCTAAAGGAATATAAATTGACACAGATATATCAGTTAGCAAACCCCTCTAGCTTAACATATAGATTTTTAGATTTTAAGAGCAATTGTGAATTTGAAATGGCTTTGGACGCCATTCAACCGACCTTAGCTAAGAAACTGTTTTTGCAGTTCAGATATGGAACCCTCCTTCTATATGCGATCACCAACAAGTGGGATGTAGGTTGTTCCTTTCTTTGTCCCTGGTGCCAGACTGAGGAAGAATCTTTAATCCATGTTACGCTATTCTGTGAAGCATATAAACATCCAAGGAGTAAATGGATTATTCAACTTCGCAGGAATCTGGGGATTAGATACTACCTTGATTTCTTCAGGATCTTAAGGACTGATACCGACCCACTTTATGTGGTCGCAGTATCGAAATTCTTGTTCTCTATGTGGCTGACCCGTAGACATCTGTTAAAATCTGAACTACCTAAGGCTAACGACTAGTGGGTTATGGATTGTTATATAGAACACCTTGTTTCGTGTTTTCAGCATATATATTTACTTATCCATAAGCTGAAGAGGGAGTTTTGCCGGGCTACAGCTAGGGAATTGAGTGACAGGGACGGCTAGTGGAGAAGTTTTTAATAGTTTTTATATTTTAAATGTATGATGTAAATTATATTTTTGTATTGTATTTTATAATTATGTTCTTTTATCAAGACTGAATTCATTTTATCTTACCCTATCACTATGTGTTAACTGAATGGTGTATTGTGACCTTGGATCGGTAATATGTTTTGTATTGTTGTGAATGTGCTTTTATGGCTATAACTAGTCGCAATAAAGTTTAAATTGATTGAATTGATTGCTAAATTCTTTTTTCACCTCTGCAAGGTCTATCTCACCCATAGGTTAGCACGGGGATTGCTTTGATACATATTTTCAGTGTAACTTACCATTGATAATAGATGGAAAATTGGAGTTTGGTCTCTCTTAAAAACACAGCTTTTAGTAAAGTTGTTTTTTAAATAATTGCTGGTCTAAAAATGCAACTTTTAGAAAGTTGGCATTTTCTTACTTCAACCATTCTGTGCCTCTGCATGTCTCTGAATACATGTCTGGGTCAGGGTGACAAGCTAATAACATGTGTGAATTTGTTTTCATACCTGCTTAAAGCTCTACCAGCGACTTGGCATTATTGCACATTAACACATATTTTAAATGCACTCCCATCTTATTATCCCGTGTTGACCTTAACACATATTTTAAATGCACTCCCATCGTATTATCCCGTATTGTACATTGCACATTTAGCCTGACTGCTTGAGAAAGCATAGCCTCATTCTGAAGTTGCATTGTCAAGCATGAACTGCAGACTTGGTGAAGTCGGCTATTAACTATAGCTTGCTGTAAACGGTCTTCTCACATTCTTCCCATGAGAGGCGGCAGACACCTGCTCATTATTGTATAGCTAACGTTTCTGAGCTCAAATTAAAGACTGAGGACCTTGTTTTGAGTTTGGTGGGTGAGATACTCCTTCAAAGCATAACGGATCTTCAATATCCTGTCTGCCTTATTACAGTGCCATTAGCTAAAATATGCTTGTAAGAGTCAGGCCTGGACATCCACCACTTTTGTGACAGAGTATTCCCATTCATCACACAAAAAAAAGGCTGTACGAATTTGTGGTTTGTAATGTGACAAACAATGATTGTCAAGTACAACAGCTCCGTCTTCCTACCACCCAAGATCCCAAAAACGAGTAGCATTTAGTAACAACACTGTAATTCAAGTGGTAGAGAGAGAGCTCTATAGATGAAGCCATGTGCTCAATAAACGGTAGAAGGTATTTAGCTGGATGAAGCTATTAAAATCAATCAATGTAAGAGCCAGGAAAGAGCTGATGACTAAGGAAGTTATTTAGACCAATGTGCTGATAAAAACCAGTTGCAAATGCGAGTTGCTGCTGGTTTTAAACTATCATCCATTAGGAGACTAGCACATATTGGACTCTCTGGTAGTCTGCATAGGCACATACCATCAAGTTACATCTAGTAGTAAGTACCTGGGCAAACATGAAAGCAAATAACATGGGTGCTGCTGAAAAAAATGAATTGCTCTTTTGCTCACTACACCACTCTAGTTCGGACCCAGCCATTTGCAAATCAGTCTTGTCCCTGCTCCTCATGGGAACAGACCAGCCTGAACTGCCAAGCCGGCTCTCCCTGGACCAGAAACAAGCATCCTGGAACCGGTATTGGGGTATCACCCCTCATCAGCCAGTCTAGCTGAAATCCAGTGGCCCAGTGAGCAAGGTACCCATGTCTGGGCATTCTCATCCCACTTAGAGTGAAAAATGCTTCGGCAACAAATGGTGAATAGAATGCTGAATAAATCAGACATTCACCCCCATTCAAAGAGATCTGGGTTAAATCCATCATTCTTATGCACACTACGCCACCCATGTTTGGACCCAGCCATATGCAAATCAGTCTTGACTCTGATCTTCATGTGAACATTCCAGCCCGAACTACCAAGCCGGGTCTCCCTGGACCCGGAAGCGAGCATCCTGGGACTGGTTTCGGGTATCACCCCTCATCAAGGCTAGCTGGAATATAGTGGCCCAGCAGGCAAGGGACCCACGTCTGGGCATACCCATCCCACTTAAGGTCAAAAATAACTTGGGGGCTTATTTACAAACCCCTTGTGTAGTTGATGTGTTACTTTTAAAATAGGAAACAGTGATGTACCTGCGGCGCAAGGGACTTGTAAATAAGCCCCATGGTGTGCAACATTTAAAAATGTGGTCTGCATATCCAATAGTGCTCTAGTTAACATCTAGGTTGTAGATGGGATGTGAATACCATATTATTTGAACCTTTCAATAAACCGGAACATATGAAGAGTATGATTCTGCAGGGAAGGGGGGGGGGCTAACAGATAGGACTCCTAGCCATCTCTCTGAATCTTTGTATAAAAAGTTTGGAAAACTGAGGAACAGACCAAAGATAAAGAATAATTTCATGCCCGCAGAGACATACAGTGTCTTTTACAGTGCTGGGTGTGGATGAAAGGGGGCCTCTAACTTTAAGTGGTGTTTTAATTACAGATCCTACTTCTTGAATCATGGTTTATGTCTTGATGTTAATGCTGTTTAGGTTCAACTAGTGACATTTAAGCAAATAATCCTTTTGAGCACTGTAAATCTTATAATCCTAAATATAATACTAAGCCTGTACTATAGCATGACATGGCATAGAATTAACACCGGCGTTTAGTAGAGCGGAATAAATTGTGCGCATCCATTGTAAAGATCCATTTGTAAGTGTGAAATACCGTAACCCGAGGCGATGGCGCATCGACTGCACCCGTAGAATCCGGAAACTTAATGCAGCTGGTGTGCACTGGAAACAGGTGTTTGCCATAAGCTCAGGCCAGTCCATTTCAAGTAGCTGCAAGACCCTTCTTTACAAAATGGATGCATTAGTGCTTTCTGTCAGTGAGATTGAATTTAGATCAAAGGAGGTTTAACAATTTTGTGTAAACTTGATAGTGACGTTGATCTTCCAGAACACATTTAGTGAGAGAACTCTCAGAGACATATGACAACGTAGAAGAATACACACATTTAGTAGATTATATGTAGTTCTTTTGCCAGACTGATGTCTTCTATGCTGAAAGTATTTCATTTGTTATATACTCACGAAAAAGTACGACCTGTGCAGACAAAAGTGCTATATCATCAACTCTGGCACAGAGAGTGTAAGTTTGTGGGAAATGATGACTCAGCTATATAGAGTCGGTGCAAAAAAAGTGCGACTGTGATGACATTTTATTGACAATCATACATTTATTTTTATTGTGTCAGAGTGGTTTTAATGGCCCGGGCATCATTCCACGAGGACATAAAGCTAGATTACATGGGTGTCTGTCTATCATATAGCAACTTGATTATGTTATCACTGAACAGGGCTGCATGCTAACCAATCATCTAAATATATGTAGCCTGCGTGAAATGATTGGGTGATTCCATGCATCATTTTAGGCTTCAGTATATTAGTAAAACTAGCAAAGGATAATTATAAACAACCACTTACATTACAGAATTCCATGTCTCAGAGAACTATTTCAGATCAACAGCTTGAGGACAGAAATATGGTGTACTACAAAAACACCATTCATTAAATGGTCGTGAACGCAGGACTTAAAAAAGAACAAACTGCAGTGACCAGTAGTTCCAATAGTCTACTGGTGTACTGAGACTGTTTTTGCACTAATCCTCTCTCTTGTGGGGTAATCACATATATTCTTTAGGGCAAACTTTGTCTGGAGTATCCTGGTCAAACGTCTAAGGTTGATTCTGACCAAAACCAAAGCAAGACAAATCAAGATTCAATGTGTGGAGTGAGTCTGGTGAAGGGGGCCTCACGAAAGAACAGGAAAGCATTACTGCAAGCGTGTGCGAGATTGAGAGTCTGTAGTAATTTTGTAATGTTAATGTACCAATATAAATCCATTCACAATACGTCTGACAACATTTACTCTAAGCAGAATGCACAGCAATATTCAGGAAGAGTTGAAAGCCAGTCAGTTGCTGTCTGCCTTTCAATGACTAAATATATAGTGGCAGTTCGAAAAAACTATTATTAGAGAAACCAATAGGGTGGGTGTTGGCCACAGCATTTTGGTTTTGTCAGTGCTTGTTTTGATTTGCCCTGTTTTTTGCAAAATGTTATTGTTGCGGCTTTTGCCAGGCCCTCAAAATAAAACGAAAAGCATTAGTTAAAGCCAAATTATTTTTGAGACTCAAAAAGCCCACGGGCCTCATTTATGAGAAGTGACGCATCGCTGCATGAAAGCAGCGATGCGTCACTTCTCAGTGCGCCCTCCTTGCCACATGATTGATGCGTCATATTTACAGTATTGTGTTAAGTATTTATACAGCACACAAACAGTAATAACGTGAAAACACAACACAAGAAAAATCCCAAACCAAATTAGAAAAACATAGTCAACGTTAATAAATAAAAAGAGACCTAAAAAACTAAAATCCAATCAGTGGAACTAAAGATATGTGGTTTTGAAGTTTTAAGTAAAAATAGTGCCAAGAAGCAGAAATTGCTAACTGTGGGAATTTGGTTGCGTTACACTGGGACAAAGTCACAAGTGCAGGCCGAATACAGGGACCTGGTTAGTCCCACTGAAAAAAAAAACCTTCTTAAAGTCTGCACCCCACAGTGGAAAACCTCTGGATTTCACAGGAGGAGCTCAACTGATGCCGGACAAGGCAGGTTCAGTTGTAGGTCTGCTCGGCAGTTGCAAGGAGGATTGTTATGTCCCCATAGATCAGAACAGGAGGTCAGTCAACTGACCTTTGAAGTCACTCGGGTTTTCCTTGGAATACTGAGAGGGCAGCCCTCCTTCAAGCAGCAAGGCAGGCTTCAAGCAGCAGATCAGTCCTCTGAAGAATAAGGCAGGCCTCAAACAGCTGGGGAGTCTACTGGTAGCAGCAAGGACAGTTCTCTGAGAAACAAGACATGCCTCAAGCAGCAGGGCAGTCTTCTCTGGAGCAAGTTAGTCTTCAAGCAGCAGGGCAGTCCTCTGGAGTACAAGGCAATCCTTCTGAATTCTTCCATAGGTCTAGGCGTGTACTGAAGAAATGGCCTGGGGGTCCCATATTTATACCTGTGCCTGATATGAAGTGGGAGAAATGTCTAGACTTCCTCCAACATTTGGTTCTGGAATTTCCTTCCTTGCCCTGTCCATGAACCATGGGCTCTGGGGTGATACTAGACTGATGTCCGGTTTTTGTGAATGTGTTTAGGCACTACGTTTGAAATGTAATTGGGACAGAGAACAGCTCCGCTCATCTCATCAGCGCAGGATGGCCCATCCTGACAAACTCTACTCTTGCTTTGTCTTACTGTCTGGAAGGAATACACAAAAGCCAACTGCCAACTGCACCCTGCCATGTGGTTCAGAATACAGACTGCAGGCACCAAATGGTTAGAAAAAGAAAATGCCTTTCCAGAAGTGGCAGTTTCAGAATTGGGAATTAAAATCAGAATTTACCATTAAAGAGGGTTTTTAACTACATAAATTAATTTGAGAACAACAAAATATTCCTACATGTTTCCAATCAAAAGTTAACACAATGTTACCAATGGGAAAGCCCGGCCTTAAGGTAGTGAAACACAAATTTAAGAGTTTTTTACTAAACCACAAAACCTTAATTTTTAATACATATATGGTGTGCCACTGCACAACATAACTCTATGCTGAGCTTTTGCATCCCAGCTCCTTGTCGATGACTCCACAACCCTAGCCTGTGCAGCTCAAAGGCAAGGACTCTGCATCCCAACGTCAGGCCACAAGGTACTTTTTCAGCAGACGGAACTCAGTCCTGCATCCAGCTCACGCTCCATTTCAGTCAGCCTGAACTTGTGACTTGGACCCAGTCCACCAAAACCACAGAACCATGGTTGATGCTTTTTGCCTCTTAGCACCTGATTTCTTTAAAATCTTTAAATTTGCATATCTTCGGTTCTGTTGTGGGGTTTTTCTAGGGTTGTGTTGTCACGTTATTACTGTTTATGTGCTGCATACAAACTTTACACATTGCCTCTAAATTAAGCATGACTGCTTTTGTGCCAAGCTACCAGAGGGTTAAGAACAGATACATTTGGGGTTTGCGTGTCTCCACCTGACAAGAATTGTGGTTGCTGCTTGAGTAGGGATCCCACCTCAACCAGTAACCAACATTCTCATAGTGAGCTAGCATAGCTTTTTTTGCTTCTCTGGCACCTTAGTAGGATCAAGCCTCTGCATCACACTTTCAGGAATGGCTCAGCTCCTTTGCCATCAATGCTTTTTTACTCCCACAAACAAAATTACACCACTCTCCTAACAAAGATGCATCTTCACTGAATTCACCAAGACCAAACATTTGAATCACTCTCCTATTAATCTGTTGGCTTTGTTCACCTGGGTAGTGTCATTCTCCGCTCACCTGCATCACCTTCCTATAACTGATTCACCCTCCTCCTTCAGACACCATACCTCCTCAGCACCTTCAAGTAGTTTATCAGCCTGCAGTAACACACTTCCAACAAAGACTTACCTCCATTGACATCAATGGAATTGCCTTTCAATGGATGTGCATAGCCTTCCCAGCAATAGTTCACTAGTAGGACCTCATTGCAATCAAACATCTACATTATTCTTTCCAACATTTCCAGCTCCATTTTGGAAGCTTATTAACGACACAATATATTTATTAGGTTTGATATTATTAGCATGCAGTGTCATTTTAACTACTATCATGTCTTGGCTCTTTCTGATTCTCATCTTAGGGGCTTTCCTGACTGGAAACTTCTTCCATAGCCATTTAGTACAGAGTTTTTGTGTGCTTGTACCACTCAGAGAGGCATATGATGTACGCAGCATTCCTCTACCCACTCGAGTATGCATTCCCTTGTCACTTCCCTTTTCCACACCTCAGTGTGGATCAAAGACTGCTTTTCCCCTTCACAGCTTCATGAGGTATAGTTTAGGTCTTCGTTAAATATTTTGTATTATTACTTTTCCCCCTCAATCTTCTTTCATCATCTCGGGATGCTAATGCAACAACGTTCCGGTCTTATGCCATTTGTGTAATTAATGTGCTGTTTACATCCTCAGATCAACATAAACTCTGCATCTTCTGTCTAGGCTACCAACAGTATGAGGTCCCATTTAAACCACATGGCATCCTGTCTGGCTCCAGCTATGCTCACTTCAATTCCGACCCCCTCAGAGACCAAGTCAAAGTGATGGATGCTTTGTTCACTGCCACATCACAGTGTGGCTTCGGTGGTCAAATGGAGAGGTGGCGAGTGAGTGTGGCAAATGATGATGCAGCCTGCCACACTTTCCTATAACAGGAAAAAGAACGTTTAAGAGGTGTCTGGCCTCTGGGCAGGCTTGCAAGATTGCTGGTGATCATGTCAACTCTCTCAGTATCTCTTGGGATCATCAATCTTAATGGCCATCTTGGGATGGATTGCTCTATAAAGGGAACCCCGACCCTTCCATCGACTGCTTGTCAAGGAGAGGTCTCCTATGGATGACTGAGGGATTATGATACCGTAGTGGCAGTTTATTGTTAGGTGAACCCCATTGTTTCTTGAGGTTCAAGTGCGTGATTTGGGACAATGTTTTTGACTCCTTTGAGCGAGTTTGCATATGTTATGGACACTGTTCAGAAAAGCTCAGGATCAAATGTTGTTTGAACAGATGTATGCTATTCTATAGAAGCCATTGGAAAAAGCCTAGACTGGTAACATCACAAGCTTATTAAAAAAGCTAGTAATCCTGGAATCATTTTGTGACATACTTATGCCACAGAGTTTGGTGCAGAAATATAAGGCATTTTCTCTCAAAATTAAATCAGAGGAACACCGTAGACTACAATTAGACTCTTTCCCAAAGAGTTTGTCAAGCTTGGGAACACATGAAGCTTGGTTCTTGGTTGATACAGGAACCTGAAGACATACTTGCAGGAATTTGGTTAATAGAGGCACTTGAATGTATTGCGATTTTGGTAGCAAGACATCCTTCTCATCCTGGAGTTAAGGCAACACCAGTTCAGGTTGCAATCATACATTGCTGTAGTCAAAGTCTCTGTGATATGTTGAACAAGACATCATCCTTCAATGAAGACCTGCTCTCGTCCACAGGATCTGCTCTCTCATGACCCTTTCCTAATCCCCTTCCCCTCCTCTCTGCCGGTCTTCGCTGGTGTTTATTCTACATTACAAACTCACAACCAATTGCACTGAGAGGTCAGGTCCAACTCCCACTGGGACTTGAGTCTGTAAACGTAATATCCTGCTGCTCCATTGAATCCAAAGGCTAGATTGAAGGACTTAATGCCAGCTCGCTCTATGGAAGTGTCTAGCCTAGTCGGATGGAGACACAGACCCCTCCATCACCTGGCAGCTTCTCTGCCCATGCAGTTGAGCACAGCTCCTGCTCTGGTCAGGTGGCAGCTGGGATGATGAGCAATACCCAAGCAACCTGAGGTAAGCCTTGGTACAGGAAAAAAACAGAGGATGTACCAGCATTTGAGCACACTTAAAGTCACCCCCAAGCAAAGGGCCACATAAAAGAGAGTGACCAAATGTACCAACCTCAGCTGGGATGGCTTCCCTTGAAGACACACCTAGTCATGCTGAGAGGTTACCCTGATATCCTCCTGATATCAAAAGTGCACTGAATGACAGCATCTCATGCCTTTCTAGTCCACATCCTCGAGTAGTATACTTTTGCAGTAGGTTTGATATGTCATGCCACTCCAACCTCATGTTGAACCAGCTGCAGTGTTTACCAGTAGGCTGCCATGCTTTCTCTCCTTAGACAGCTTCTGGACGGCTTTGAGAATGAAGAGGAAAGCCATAGAAATTGCCATGATTCCTTTGCCCAAAATCCTTGTGCAGTTCTTGCCAACTCTTGTGGAGGTGCCACCTTCCTCAGTGTAGCGCTCACATGGGACCTGTCAGCCAGCTGCTCCGGGCCCCCAACATTGGAGCATTAGTCCCACTGCAGTTACCAACCAGTTCTTCATCACAGTCTCACCTCCTAGTCCTTCATTAAGAGTTGTATTCTCCACGGGACCCAATTGCCATGGTCCCTTCCTGCTAGAATTTTGAAAAATATAAATAAATATAAAAGAATGTCAAAATATATATAAAAATAGTACACAATTATTATTTAATCATATTATATTTAATAGCATGCTTGGCATTTTGAGAAAGTAACAGCATTTTTATAACAAAATTATGAAATACATTGTATTTAATTCTATACATGGCTTTTAATAATTATTAATACACATTAAAATTATATATTTTTTTTCTTTAGGCAATAATTTAATTTTTAATTTAAACTTCAGTAAAGTGCATTCAATTAAATTCTATATATTTCTATTAATCAGATTTATTATTTCATAATTAATGTAATTGTGCTGTGGCATTCTTTTTAATTTTGTTCAACACTTAAAGTAAATATATAAAATTAATTAACATTAATTTTTAACAAATACATTTTTATATTCATTTTTAAGTTAAATACATTTTTGAAATGTTCCTTATACTTTACTGTAGTAAGGTACAGAGAAAAATAAAAAAGGAAGTCCTTTTTCGCACTGAGTACACTTTCCTTCAGTTATTGTTCCACACACAGGCCAGTGCTCACACTGGATGGTGAATATGAATGTTGGCTAATACCTGGCTCTTCGGGATGTTCTCAGCATATACAGTGTGGATCTAAAACCGTTATTTGACTTTTTACGTGACAATCGAGTTGTGCATATTTAGATGTTTGTATTACATTCTTTTCACCCAGAACGGTGCTGCTGCTACAGAACTTCTGGGCAGTATTACTGTGCCAATGTTGCTTCTTGTGCAACAAACAAGAACGTTTTAGAAGAAATATTCAAATAATTTCAGCCACTGGTGAGCACTCAGGCCACAGCCCAGTCTGTACGTTTTCAGTCACTTCGGCATTCTAGACAGAGACTAGTCATATGCAAATCAGTATTGGTCCTGTTCCAATAGGAACAGTCCAGCCCAGATCCCTTCCGATGGGTATACAAGCAACTTCAGACCGTTTACATCATACGAATACCTTATCAGTGAGGTATTGTTTGAATCCTATAATACAGTAACCAAAAGATCCACATATGGGCTTCACCCTTGTACTTGAAGTGTAATCTGCAACAAATAACAAGGTGATGGAAAGAATGCTTACATTAATCCCGCCACTGGTGATGGTTTGGGCCGAAATCCAGTGGCCTTCTCTGACCGTTCAGAATGGAGTCTTTTCATCAGGAGCAGAGTCAGTAGGAATTTGTATAAGGCTGGCCACTGTCTAAAGTGGCCCAGCACGCCACTTTACAAAGTGTTGGTTTGCTACCTAGAGCAACTGCAGTGGTTTACACATTTGTAAGTGTTCATAACATCACCTTTTGTTATTGGAAGTAATGCCATAAGTTGCCAAGTATATGCCCAGATGTGGGTCCCTTCCTCACTTTACCTCAGTATCCAAGCTATACTTCAATGACAATGTTGAAACTGGTTTTGTGGTGCTTGTGTTCCCTTCTTGATAGAGCCTCGCCTGTTAGTTCGGGTAGTCTGTTTTATTGAAGAGCAGGGCTGTTACTGATTTGCACAATTTGGCCACTGTTTAGAGTGGCATAGTGGGCAAAAACCAAAAGATTGGAATGCTACCCAGAGCAACTCCCAGTGGTTAAGACTAGTCACAAGCATTTTTCCCCATCATATTTATTGAGGTTTGTTTTTTGGGCATTGCACTGTGCCATCCAAAAAAACAGAATGGAGTTAACCAATCTGTGGGGTGCCTGATGAATGTACAAGCGGAAGCCCTTGAAGAAGAACTCGTAGAAATAATGGGGAAATCTGTTGGAGAAGAGCAGTAAAACTCAACTAGCGCAGTAAATTAGAACAGAGCTGAAATAGTTTTCAAGGTGATGACCTACTGAAGAGGCCTGGCAAACCTCCAGTGTCGAAACGCGTCAACACATTTAACAAACAAATATTACATAAAACCTGGTCTGGAAAAGGCAAAAAGACTATTGAAAAAAAAAACATTTGTGCCTACGTTTTCACCTGTAACTTGTTCTAACTATGTCAGATTTTCGAAAGCAATATACTGTTACATCTGCTGGACCCTTATGGTTGCAGGGATATATAGGGCTTGTAGGTTCACCAAGAACCCGAGGTGCCCATAGCCAATAACTGAACTGCCCCCTGCAATGGTTTTTCTTGTGTATTGGGTATACAGCAATTCAATTGTTAAAAAATAAAGAGCAAAAAATGCGTATTAAGGAAACCTATGTATTTCTGAAATGAGAACAAGATACAAGTTTAGAAGCTGTTGTTATTTTCACATCTCTGAATTTGTGGGCACCAATACTAGCACGTGAATTAGAGGACATTTTTCAAAATGACTCCTTTTTTACACACTGTACTACATTTGGAAGGCACAAATGCAGAGAAAGACAATTGGTAATAAGACTTGTTCTCCCAATAAAAATGATACCTCACTTATATGGGGAGATCTAGTGCCCGTGACAGGAAACGGCCCAAAATGCAATGTGGACACATTACATTTTTCCACTGAAAACTGAACCTTTTTTGCAATTTGCCTAGCTGTGGATTTTGGGCCCAAGCTCAGCCGGCACCTAGGGAAAGTTCCTTGCAAACCTCAAAACCTGTTTAAAAAACATATTCCTCAAATTTCTATGACAGAAAGTTCTAGAATCTGAGGGAAGCCACAAAGTTCCTTCCACCCAGCATTCCCGCAAGTCTCCTGATAAAAATGGAATCTCACTTGTGTGGGTAGGCTTAGTGCCTGCAACAGGAAATGACTCAAAACATGACTTGGACACATCATATTTTTCCACTGAAAACTGACCCTCTTTTTGCAGTTGCCTGGCTGTGGATCTTGGGCTTTAGCTCAGCTGGCACCTAGGGAAACTTAGCAAACCTGCATATTTGTGAAAACTAGATGCCCAGGGCAATCCAGGATGGGATGACTTATTTCGCTCTCACCAGGTTCTGTTACTTAGAATCCCTTGCAAACCTCAATATTTGTCTAAAAAACACATTTTCCTCACATTTCTGTGATGGAAAGTTCTGGAAAAAGCGAGGAGCCACAAACTTCCATCCACCCATCATTTCCCCAAGTCTCTCAATAAAAATGGCAGGTGTAGGTAGGCCTAGTGGCCGCAACAGGAAACTGGCAAAAACGTATCGTGGAGACATCAAAATTATCAATCACAAAACAATCTAGTTTTGCAAAGGGCTCACCTGAGTTTTGGTCCTGGGCTCGGCGCCCATCTATGGAACCCTACCAAACCCACACATTTCTGAAAACTAGACACCAGGGGGAATCTAGCAAGGTGTGGCGTGTGTGGATTCCCCAATGGTTCCTTTCCCAGAATCATACAGTAATGCAAGGAAAATGTGTGATTTTAGTCACATTTTGAGGTTTGCAGGGCATTGTGGTTAACAAAACTTATTGGGATCCACAAGAGGCGCACCACCTTGTGCCCCCCTGGGTGTCTATTTTATGAAAATATCTTGAGTTGGTAGATTTTCTCTAGGGACAATGTACACCTTGGCAGAGATAGACAGAAAAGACAAATATTACTGAACAACCATCTATTCCTCAAGTATACAAACATACTAGTTGGATTTCGCATGAGGGTGAGTGAAAAGTTCAAATGTTTTATTTATTTATTTATTTTATTTAAAGAGTTTTATATAGCGCTGGCAAGACCCAAAGGTTTCGGAGCGCTTTACATGAGAATCAACAATGTAACGGAAAAAGTTCAACAATTACACAATAAGTCAAAAACAAAATAGGCAACACAATTAGGAAAGGAGAGAGAAAAGTTGTGGGGGGGCAGGAGAGGTGAGAAAGGGAGGATGAGGGAAGAGACAATAAGGAGAGACGAAAAAGAAGTATGCCTAAAGACCGACTGGGTAGGTGACGACCAAGGAGCGAATCCAAGGCCCATCTCCCCTATAGCTAAACCAGGTAGCTCCATCGGGCATCAGACAAAATAGTTCAGTCTCAATACATTGAGAGGGGAGAGAAGGAGAGACATAGATAGAGGAAGGATGTGGGAGGAGACGACAGGAGAGATGAAAGGAAGTGTAACAATGTGGTTCAACAATATAACAGAAAAAGAACAACATTTACACATTACATCAAACAATCAGCAATACATTAGGAGTGGAGAGAAAGGAGAGAGAAAAGTAGTGGGGGGTAGGGGAGGTGAGAAAGTGAGGATAAGGGAAGAGACAACCGTAGAGTCGAAAGGAAGTCTGTCTAAAGACTGACTGGGTAGGTGACGACCAAGGAGGGAATCCACGGCCCATCTCCCCTATAGCTAAATCAGGCATCGGACAAAATAGTTCGGTCTCAAGTGTCGAGGGCAGAGGTTCACAGAAAAACAGGGTGGGGACAAAGGGCAGGGGCAGGTGAGGGCAGAGGACGGAAGCTGGAAAGATTAGGAGCGGAGAGGGGAGAGGGTTGGTGGAAGGGAGAGGGGGAAGATAAGGTCAGGAGAGACGCAGGAGCATTTGCCCGAAGTCCGACTGGGTAGGTGATAGTCAAAGGAGGGAGTCCAAAGTCAATCTCCCCTATAGCTCGTGAGAAAGCACCACCGGGCATCATACAAAAGTAGTTAGGTCTTAGCTGTCTAGGGAAGTAAGCAGGGAAAAGGACCAGGTGGGTGACCTTTCTGCCATGGTTGCGTTGTTTTGGTGCCTCCCGGTGTATACCAGAATTGTGCTAGGTCACGGAGACTCTTTATATTGTTGTGTCTTTGTATTGTTGCACCCCTCCTTCTTGTTGCTGTTAACCTGGCGGCATCCTGTAGTCCGATTTTAAGATGGTTGCCTCCTGTGCCCCCCTGTGTGACCTGTGGAGCCTTTTCTCCTTTTGGTGTCTCTAGGGTCCTGGTTGGATGTGTTGCGGCAGGGCCCGGCAGCCTGTCATCTCCCCTTCCTTGGTGTTGCTGGGTGTCTGGTAGTTTTGGGCCTCAGCAGGTTTGTGGTCTCGGTTGAGCAGTGTGGAGCCACGTCCCAAGCCTTCGGGCACCGGCATCCGACCGACTGCACAGGCGGTAGCTCCCTGATCAACATTTAAACTCAATGACTCACAGCTCGGGAGCTGTGAAGCCAAGACAAGTCACCAACCGCTTTACAGGCCATTCACACACCTTTCATACTTGACTCAAAAGAGCATTCACACTGCTACCCACGGACCCAGCACATTATAACACTCACATGAACAGACAATTCAGTGAGAATGTACACCCTGGCAGAGGAAAACAGAAAATAACTAATATTACTATACAGTGATCTATTCCTCAAGTACACACACATACTGGTTGGATTTGTCATGAGGGTGAGTGAAGGTTCAGAACGTCAAATTTTTATGAGCCAAAGATTTCACAAAAATGAAATGCACTGTTAATAATTGAAAGGTAAAAAACTGAACCAATAACTCACAGCTCGCGAGCTGTAAAGATGCAACAAGACACCAACCGCTAGACTGGCCATTCACACACCTTTCATAAGTGACACACACAAGATCATTCAAATCGCCAGCCATGGGCCTATTACATTACAGTACTCACTTTAACATACAATGTAGAGTGAATGTACACCCTGGCAGAGAAAGACAGAGAAGACAAATATGGTAGAGAGACAAAATGTCGAAATTAAAATATCGATATACATTAATATCGATGTTTTAATTTCGATAGTATAGAATATCGATGTTCAATAATATTGATAGACAGAATATCAATATTAAGGTATGTATGTTACTAATATCGACATTTTGTTTAGTGTTATGTGTTTTATTATGTTGGTTATATGTTTGTTAAACATGTTTTTTAATGTATGTTTAGAAATTAGTAATTTTGGTTACATTTTGCGTTTTAGTATCAGAGCTGGTTGTGGGTTTATAGGGGAATAGGGTGGGAAGTAATTTAATTATAATTAATTAATTAATATTTTTTTAAATATTTTTGATTAATAAATATTAATTAATTAATAATTGGTAATTAATTATTATTAATTAGTCAATTGAATTAATTAGAGTTATTGTAGTAATATGTATTATTTTTTGTTATTGTTAATTAATAATTGGTAATTAATTATTATTAAGTGATTAAATGACAATTACATTTTTTATGTGATTTATTTATGTGTAGTGGGTTGTGTGTTTATAGGGGAATAGGGTGTGACATAATTAAATTAAATTAATTAAAGAGATTGTATTTATTTATTGGTATTTATTGTTAATTAATTGTTAATTAATTAATTGTTATTTTTTTATTATTTCATAATATTACTTATAAATAATGTATTAATAAATATTGTTTATTCTTGTAAATATCATGTTAATTAATTATTAATTGGTAATTAATTATTAATTGGTAATTAATATGTGTTCATTAGTTAATTTATAATTATATCAATGTAATAATATTAATTGTTATTAATTGCTTAATTGATATTTATATTAATTGTGTTGTGTGTTAAAGGGGGAGTAGTGTGGGAAGTAATTTTTACCCCCATGCTATCCAACGCTTTCCCTACTGTTGCACCCTCTGGAGTGGGAATAGTAATTTGTACCCCAACGCTATCCAACGCTTTCCCTACTGTTGCACCCTCTGGTGTGGGAATAGTAATTTTTACCTCCACGCTATCCAATGCTTTCCCTACTGTTGCACCCTTTGGAGTGGGAATAGTAATTTTTACCCCTACGCTATCCAACGCTTTCCCTACTGTTGCACCCTCTTTAGTGGGAATAGTCATTTTTACCCGTACGCTATCCAACGCTTTCCCTACTGTTGCACCCTTTGGAGTGGGAATAGTAATTTTTACCCCTACGCTATCCAACGCTTTCCCTACTGTTGCACTCCCTGGAGTGGGAATAGTCATTTTTACCCCTACGCTATCCAACGCTTTCCCTACTGTTGCACCCTCTGGAGTGGGAATAGTAATTTTTACCCCTACGCTATCCAACGCTTTTCCTACTGTTGCAATATGTGGAGTAAGTATATACATTAATTTAAATGTAGAGTTTAATTTATTTTAAATGTATATGTATTAATTATTATTTTTTAAATAGGTTTCAATGTTTATATTTATAATTTGTTAAATTATATGTATTTTTAAATTATTTTTACATTATTATTAATACATTTAGAAAAACAATATTTTTAATTTCGATATTTTTGTACTACAATATGTTTTTTTCGATATTTTTTTACTTACCTTTATGTAGATAGAACTCCGATATTTTTGATGTCGATATTTTTGTGTCGATATTTTTGTATGTCTATATTCTGTCTGTCGATATTATGTCATAGATTCGACAAATATTACTTCACAACCATCTATTCCTCAAGTACACACACACACTGGTTGGATTTGGCACAAGGGTGAGTGAAGAGTCAGACAGCACCATTCAAGGGCCCATCACTTTCATATGCCAACATAGCTGGCTGTCAGATTGTCAGCAGCACAAGAAACAAACAACGCCACTAACCTTTCGCAGTGGCGAGCTGTGATGATGGCTAGTTGAGAATTCTCCCAATTCTCCTGAACGCAACCCCCAACAGAGTAAGGGAACACTGCTTCGGGAGGTAGGGTCCTGGGGAAAAGGGAAAGGGAAAAATAACAAACTGTGCTGCAGATGCCCTTGTATCTCCCTGGTCTGCTCTAGGAGTCAGAATTGGCACCCTTCTAGGCCTTGGCACTATCGTGTGAAAAGAAAACAAACAGGTATGAGAAGCACCATAAATCAATACACACAGACACGCTTGAATGTCAATATATGCACACATTCACCAGGAGCCCTGCAGCTACATCCTTGGCAAACATATGTAGAAATGTTGCTCCACTTAATGGTTCGCCAAACATAAACATAGACAGGGAACACAACCCTGTCTGTAAGTTTTAATGTATTTCAATTAAAACGTAGGAGGAAGCAAACCTCAATGTCAGGTATGAAGTAAAGTCTGTCCTACTGTTTGAAAGTCACAGCCAGAACGCTCTACAGTTCATACCGAACGAGTTCATACCGAACGAGTGCACAGCTGGAGCAAACCAAATGAGTCTGCCCTGCAATCCGACACAGTGGAAGTGCTGAGCAGCTGGCCAGGAACTTCAATGTCAGGTATGAAGTAAAGTCTGTCCTACTGTTTGAAAGTCACAGCCAGAACGCTCTACAGTTCATACCAAACGAGTTCATACCGAACAAGTGCACAGCTGGAGCAAACCAAATGAGTCTGCCCTGCAATCCGACACCGTGGAAGTGCTGAGCAGCTGGCCAGGAGCTAGAATGGATAATTATCCAGCACTCAGTCACGGTTCCTTGACCACAGGACTGTGCTGAACAGTGTACGCTGTAGGAACTCCCAGCGTAAAGTCTTGAAAGTGAAAAACACAAGGTTGTGGTAGAGACGAAGCACTCCGGTACCCAGCCGCGATTCTCTGTCCGCAGTACTGTGCCGAGCGAAGAGTGCTGCTCTGAAATATCACAGCGTAAATTCTAAAACAAAGGAAAACAAAGTCGCGGTAGGGAGGGAAGCACTCCGGCGCTCCTCCCTCTAATACCTGATTTCTTCTCCACAACGGAAGAGTGGACCAAGGAGACGGGATACGGAACAGCTCCCCGCCGGTCGTTGATCAGTAAAAACTCGGGAACACAGGAAACCTGGCACTTCTTCTTGCAGAATCCAGCGGGGAATCACCATCCGCCTACTTCATGGCTCAGGAACAAGATTGTCAAGCATTTTCCTCAGGAACAGGAGGTGCTTAAATAGGGGCCGTACTATCAACCACGTTGTTTTCTGAAATGCCTCACTGCCTGCTGGGAGATATGGTGCCGAGGGCTCATGCTCCATTTACGCCCGGGTACTCGCATACAAAGAAAGGGTTTCAAGGTTGTGTGTGCCTGTCTTGCGGTCTCCCTATTCGTGATCACTACACTGGCACAGCAATCACACTGGCTGGTGGCTGTCATAGCGTGTGAAGTGGCGTTTGGCTAGCAGTGTGTAGTGACCAGCATCAAGTCACTACTCACACACCACCAGCCAAATGCCAGCTCACATACACTGCTAGCCAAGTGACAGCTCACATTCATGATAGAGTGCTTACAGCACTCTAACTTGTATGGGTTATTCTCATGGTTTAAACGCACTTGCATATATTTTTATCATCACAGTGTATTATGTGTAGCATATGCATTTATTCTAAATCTTAAACAAGAAATGTAATGTGCACCTTTAATTCGAATTTACATATGTTAGAGATATCATCATTTCTGTATTCATAATGTGTAGGATCACATTATATTCATATCAATGTAATCGTATATGTTAAATTTGCCTGCACGGTAGGCCCATAGTTATAAGTTGTTGACAGTTTAGAAACCTCTGGTTACTAAACAAATAATTAAATGTATCTTTGTGTGTGCAAGAACAGTATGCACTCACCCACTGCAGGTACAGGAATTCCACCTCGTCATTCTTAGTTTAAGGAGATAGCCGGAATGCCTTTTAAGAGTCTGAGAAGCAAGAGGGGAGGATATCTTCTGTGCCTGGCCTATCTGAACCTCAAGGCCACTAGTAGACAAGATATTTTAATTTTAAAAAAGTAATGGAAAGCTACTGGGAAACCTTGCAAGTGAAATAATTTGTCACGTGATACATTTCGGGGGTGGGGGGGCTGAATTATGTCTTTTTACATGATGCGCAGGGACAGAGAATCAGACTTCTAGATTTTCAGAGGAGAAGGAGCATTTCAAGAGCGAACTCCATAGCCTTAAACTATCTTGACCCATTTGACATGAGTACTTCTGAGGACACCTTTGGGAAGAAGTTAGGGTACTCAGTCAGGAACTTTGATGAGAGTAGTGTAGGGAAAGATAATTCATGCTTTCCTTCCTAATGAACAAAGAATTAGATTCAGCCTCCATCCTGTGTTGTATTTTGCTTCTTGAATTTGTCACTTTATGTCTTCTGTGCTGAATTAATTATTTGTGCAGGTTCGGCTCTATATTGATTTTTATGTACCTATATTCATTGATTCTTCGAAGCGTGTATTTCCAATTATTTTTGGCCTTATAATAAATCCATGAACTGGAATTCAAAGTCTGTGGTCCTTTAAGTAGGACTAAATTGTAAGTATAATATTGAAGTGTTTATTCCCCTCCACAACTTTCAGCAGGCAAATAAAAGACCATCAGTGCTTAATTTGGGAGGTAAGGCAAGGTCTAAATTTAGCGTAATCACACACCACCAGCCAAGCACCAGTACATGCACACCACCAGCCTAGTGCCAGCCCACGCACACTCCCAGCCAAACACCAGTCCATGGAAATCGGCAGCCAAGCGCCAGTCTATACACACCACCAGCCAAGCGCTAGTCCATGCATTCCGCCAGCCAAGCGCCAGTCGAATGCACAACCGCCAGCCAAGCACCAGTCCACAAACACTGCCATCACATTTTTAACAAAAACAAAAACACAAATCAAATGGAAGTAGATATAAAACTATAACAAAAAACACAACAGCTCTAACTAAATAAATCACACTAATGACCACCATGAAATTTGAGCAAAAATATAAAATGATACAGGCTAGTCAGTTTACTTTTATGTTCACAGTTGTTTCCAAAAACTCTGTTGCGTATGATACAATCTAAAACATGTGAGCACATACAGGCCAGGGTTAGAAGGATAATCGTAGCAGTACACATGACTCTCCTTCCGCACACCTCTATGGGTAAATACTCTAGGGGGCATATTTACAAAGAAGTGAAGGAGCGTGGAGTTAGCCTTCTTGGCTTAACGCTGCGCTCTCCAACTTCTGAAATGCCGAGCTGCTAAATGTAGCTGCCTAGCACCCTGGCACCATAGTGCAATGGTACCTGCATTTTAGGGAATGATTGTTTATGTGCAGGAAGGTGTCCATTCACCCACCGCAACACCCATTGCCCACTCCTTTCATGCTAAGTGTAGCCTGAAAGGGTGCCTTATTTACAATGCGCGTATCAAGAGAGAGAGAGAGGACTAGAAAGCTAGTCCGAGTCCCCGCGGGATTATATGTATTATCAAAGAAGACTAGCTCGATATGAGCATTAGTTTCAGGACTCTGGTTAGTATTGTCATGGGCACCTTGTTGGTGAGTTCGTGAAGCCCTCACCCACCAACCTAGTTGGTGGCATGCTTCATCATCGGGTCCACCCAGTAACACCTAATGTGTCCCGGGTGTGCTACGATGCCTGATTACAGCGGAGCTGGTATGTTACTGAGAGTGCAGTGTGGGGTGTTAGTGAAATGTCAGTTAAAACGGCTTGGCGAGGGTCCCAGTACCCGAGGGTAAATTCAATTTTAATAACTGGGCCGCCGTCAGTGGTTAAAATAAGGCTTGGGGATGTTAGGGTGGCGAGTTACTACCCCCTACATCCATCAGTTGGTCGACGTGTTTCAGCCAGTGCCTTAGATTAATCTGGCTTTCCTCAGGACCTACTAAAAATAGTGTTAGTGCAAGTTATAAAAGGATTTAGGAGTGTAATCCAGACTATGTGTTACACTCACTAAGGTGTTTCTCTAAGTGTGAGAGGGGGATTCCCTTCTCATGTATACCTGTACGTACAACATTTAAGACATAAACAAAACATGTAAGGAGAGAAGAGTCAATTGGCGTATCGCCACATAGTCATATACACAAAAAAAGCCGAAACTAAAGTGCATGGTGGGTAGACTATAGTTGGCTTAGGTGTAATGGTACTCGTGGTACCAGTATGGTGAAAATCGCATCTAGTTAGGCGTGGTGTAGCTAAAACACGGGTATCACAGATATGAATAAGGTACAAAGTGTGATGAGGCGTAAGTAAGGGTTCTTACACTGAGATTTAGCAGCCAAAGCTTCCTGGAGTGAAGCGGTAAGGGAGTGACCCTGTTGGGAAAATAATGTTGACCACTGGGATTAGAGACCTGTAAGGAAGAAAAGCGCTTACTCAAACTGGTTGCTTGGAGATTGTCATACTCACAGCCTTTCTGGTCAGAGCCTGCCTTGTACCTGTTGCGCCGTCCTTGTACTCCGGTAGAATGAGCTGGGATCTCTTATATATATATATCGTTTATATATGCCTGTTAATTGAGTTATCGATCGGCACCTGTAGAGGGGAGTAAGGGTAGAAAGACTTCCCCGTGTGTGCCGGTGGCTGTATGCTCATGTGCGGGAGTCAGGCGCTGACTGTTGGTGCATTCGCGAGTCTGTCTATTACTACTGCGCGTGTGCTGAGCTGAGAAGGCTATGAACTGTGTGTTCAGGACATGCGCGGCACTCAGTGGGTAGATCTGCGTCAATAGGGTGACTTTGTCAGTCACCGAACGTGTTACCAATACATGCGGTTTAACAATAGCAAGAGTGAGAGAATGTTTTTACCAACACGTGCGCAAAAGTTGCCATGCGTTTTGACAGTTGCATCCGGATGAATGACCAGATATTTCACGCATGGGCGAGATAGTCCGTGGTCTAAAGTAGTAATAACTAATGCACATACCTGGGCTTCAGTATGTTGGTACATATGCTCATCATGATGTGACGCGGGGGGGAGGTAGTGCGGGGGCCTGGAGTTGAATAAACCTGGCAGGTATGGCTGTGAATGGCAGTGTATCACAACCCGGTTTGAATTGGGGCATAAGTGGGGGCTGGAGGCCTCAGTTAGGTAAAGGGCCTCATGTCATGTAAATAGAATGACTAAAAGAATGAATTAGGAGTACTTAGGCACTGGTGATAGCCAGTGTATGCTGGTTATGCGAAAAGTCAGCATGCGACCGAGTTCCAAGGGATCGCATCGTTTAGGCCATTGATTTGTGTGGAGAGGCGGTAGATCCAACGCTGTTCTTTGCTCAGCAGTCTTTTCTCATTGTCTACTACCAGCTCAGGGAGTTGTTCAATGACGGTCCATGTGAGGTCATTAGGAGTATGGCCATGGGTGATGAAGTGGTTGGTTAGTTTACTAATGTTTTTATTGCACCTAATAG
Source organism: Lissotriton helveticus (assembly GCF_964261635.1). NCBI lineage: Eukaryota > Metazoa > Chordata > Amphibia > Caudata > Salamandridae > Lissotriton > Lissotriton helveticus. The sequence continues at coordinate 1,029,533,597 of NC_136071.1, forward strand.
TACTTCTGTGCTCAGTGACCCTAGTCCGTATTTTGCGGGTGGTCATGCCGATGTAGCGGAGACCGCAGGAGCCGGTGAGGAGGTAAATCACATTCCGTGAATTGCAATTAGTGTGGCTGCGTTGTGTCCACACTTTGTTGGGTTCAAGTGCCAGAGTTTTGGAGTGGGTGGTTAGATGACACACACTGCAATCATTACAGGGGTAATGTCCAGTGACTTTAGGGAGGCCCCATGCGTTCAGAATAGTGTTAGGTTCTTGTGTGAATGTGATTTACCTCCTCACCTGCTCCTGCGGTCTCCGCTACATCGGCATGACCATCCGCAAAATACGGACTAGGGTCACTGAGCACAGAAGTACCATTAGGTGCAAGAAAAACATTAGTAAACTAACCAACCACTTCATCACCCATGGCCATACTCCTAATGACCTCACATGGACCGTCATCGAACAACTCCCTGAGATGGTAGTAGACAATGAGAAAAGACTGCTGAGCATGAACAGCGTTGGATCTACCGCCTCTCCACACAAATCAATGGCCTAAACGATGCGATCCCTTTGAACTCGGTCGCATGCTGACTTTTTCGCATAACCAGCATACACTGGCTATCACCAGTGCCTAAGTACTCCTAATTCATTCTTTTAGTCATTTTATTTACATTACACGAGGCCCTTTACCTAACTGAGGCCTCCAGCCCCCACTTATGCCCCAATTCAAACCGGGTTGTGATACACTGCCATTCACAGCCATACCTGCCAGGTTTATTCAACTCCGGTCCCCGCACTACCTCCCCCCCGCGTCACATTATGATGAGCATATGTACCAACATACTGAAGCCCATGTATGTGCATTAGTTATTACTACTTTAGACCATGGACTACCTCGCCCATGCGTGAAATATCTGGTCATTCATCCGGATGAAACTGTCAAAAAGCATGGCAACCTTTGCGCACGTGTTGGTAAAAACATTCTCTCACTCTTGCTATTGTTAAACCGCATGTATTGGTAACACGTTTGGTGACTCACAAAGTCACCCTATTGACGCTGAGCTACCCACTGAGTACCACGCATGTCCTGAACACACAGTTCATAGCCTTCTCAGCTCCGCACACGCGCAGTAGTAATAGACAGACTCGCGCATGCACCAACAGTCAGCGCCTGACTACCGCACATGAGCATACAGCCACCGGCACACACGGGGAAGTCTTTCTACCCTTACTCCCCTCTACAGGTGCCGATCGTTAACTCAATTAACAGGCATATATAAACGAGCAAGAGATCCCAGCTCATACTACCGGAGTACGAGGACGGCGCTACAGGTACAAGGCAGGCTCTGACCAGAAAGGCTGTGAGTATGACAATCTCCAAGCAACGAGTTTGGGTAAGCGCTTTTCCTCCTTAAAGGTCTCTAATCCCAGTGGTCAACATTATTTTCCCAACAGGGTCACTCCCTTACCGCTTCACTCCAGGAAGCTTTGGCTGCTAAAGCTCAGCGTAAGAACCATTACTTACGCCTCATCACACTTTGCACCTTATTCATATGTGTGATACCCGTGTTTTAGCTACACCACGCCTAACTAGATGCGATTTTCACCATAATGGTACCACGAGTACCATTACACCTAAGCCGACTATAGTCCACCCACCATGCACTTTAGTTTCGGCTTTTTTTGTGTATATGACTATGCGGCGATACGCCAATTGACTCTTCTCTCCTTACATGTTTTGTCTATGTCTTAAATGTTGTACGTACAGGTATACATGAGAAGGGAATCCCCCTCTCATACCTAGAGAAACACCTGAGTGAGTGTAACACATAGTCTGGATTACACTCCCAAATCCTTTTATAACTTGCACTAACACTATTTTTAATAGGTCCTGAGGAAAGCCAGATTAATCTAAGGCACTGGCTGAAACATGTCGACCAACTGATGGATGTAGGGGGAAGTAACTCGCCACCTTAACATCCCCAAGCCTTATTTAAACTGCTGACGGCGGCCCAGTTATTAAAATGTAATTTACCCTCGGGTACTGGGACCCTCGCCAAGCCGTTTTAACTGACATTTCACTAACACCCCACACTGCACTCTCAGTAACATACCAGCTCCGCTGTAATCAGGCGTCGTAGCACACCCGGGACACATTAGGTGTTACTGGGTTGGCCCGATGATGAAGCATGCCACCAACGAGGTTGGTGGGTGAGGGCTTCATGAACTCACCAAAAAGGTGCCCATGACAATACTAACCAGAGTCCTGACACTAATGGTCATATCGAGCTAGTCTTCTTTGATAATACATATAATCCCGAGGGGACTAGGACTAGCTTTCTAGTCCTCTCTCTCTCTCTTGATACGCGCATACTTAGGCAGCGCACAGCAGCGAGAGTCCAACCAAAAACCATGGCTGAGAACCATGGCCTCACCTTCAGTGAGGATGATGTGAGTGACATAACCGCAGACCCCTCCTACCAAGCAGACTTCAATATTGCAAATTCCATTGCCCAAACCACTGATTGGGAGACCTTAACCGAGAAAAAGCGAAATAGAATAAGAACTATTCTCCATGGAGTGATACTAGCCCAATACTTAAGAACCAACACGGCCCGAGGGGCCTCATCGTTACCAACGCCCCCAGGATTTTTCTAGAAGACCCCACCTTCAGAAAAGACTGGGCCCAGATCGCCTGGCACTGCACCAGGGACTGGATGGTGTTGATCATCTAGACGGCCAAACGGCTTTCGGACGCCATAGTAATTGAAATCCAAGCAACAGAAAGCCACTTTAAAACAACATTAACTGCCTACAAAAAGAAACTTGATGATCAGAACAAAGAAATGAATGAATACAAGGAGTACCTGACACACGCTAAAATCAAGAAGTTTGATAAAGACCTGAAAAAATTCAGTTACGCAAAAATGTATCCCTACTCTGAAGATGACTTCACCCCACCACCCAAGAACACGAACGCTTCTGACTCATCGGCTGATGACAGTTCCGCATCCAGTGACTCAAGCACTGGCTCATATAAACGAGGTGGCAGAGTGTCATAAAGAAGGCTGACATCAGGCAAGGTTAAAGCTTGGTTTATTTGGAAATCAACCTCAGCTGAACACCCAAGCAGAGACACAAGTGTATCTTAAGGCAGTTCAAGATCAACTGTCTTTACTAGAACATACAAACACAAAGGCTCTCTCACCTGGAACACTAGGAACATAGGATTCCAGATGTATTACACAATAAGTGTGTTTACTAGAACATACAAACACAAAGGCTCTCTCACCTGAAACACTAGGAACATAGGATTCCAGATGTATTACACAACAAGCAGAGGTAATGTCATATAGTTACTGCTTATCTATATATTGTGTTAAGTTAGCGTGAGCTTATTAAATGTTTAAACGCCTTTTTTCCTTTTGCTGCTTCTGCACACGGCACTTACTCGTTGATTTAGCTTTCAACCTACAAGAGCGTTGTGATTTACATGAGAATAATATGTTATTGCTCTGATATCAGCTTTGCTTAGTAAACTATGTCTGTACAGTGAGTGCTGAAGCCTAGAAGATAACTCGACACAATTGTTGTGAAGTCTGATCTCTGCACCTTCATAGACATAACATAAGTGCAGCTCCTGCCAAATCCTGGCTTTAGGCGGGTTTTATATTGCTTTGCTTAGAGCACACATACACACTTGATGCGGTTCGCATGCAGAGAGAGCTGGTGGAAGCAGATGGGATCTCTTCATACTAGGATCTTGAGGTATGGGCCCGCCCTGCTTAAACCCAAAGAGACCTTCTTAGATAGTAATATAATATGCGAGTTAGGGAGGGTGAGAAATAGGTGTTGTTAACCCATATTCGTTACAGCATGTTAACATGCTGTCACCTTTTGCTTTCTATGGACTAGTAACTATACTGATAACTTTGCTTCTGAAAATATGTTTCCTTGTATTATCTAAGATACTGCGTTTGAGAAAACGGCATTAGTAAATAAATATTTCAAATGTGCACGTGTCCCCATTTACTCCACGTTCTGGTTTGAAATGATTGTATAACGAAAGAGTGTTCATGTGTTCCACGTAACCTGAGGTATTGTAAGTTCATGTTCTGGTTTGTCTAAACTTTGGGAGTTTGTTATGACCAATGAGACACTGTAGCTAGCCTGGTAAGGGGTTTTGGGTACTGAGGTGAGATTTGGGTCACCCTAATTCACTGAGGTTCCAAATCTCTATGCACAGTTCTGTGGGAGAACGGAAACCCTGCGACATGGCGCCAACGTTGGGCGGTCTTATATCATGACACTTGAGTAGTATATCATTCAAACCTTAACCCCTTCACTGTCGTTTCCGGAAAACGGTGGTGTCGGACAAACCTACCTATTTTGAAATAGGTTTTTTCAAGCTTGAATCTTTCTAAAACGGTTTCCTTGAATTACGACCCAGTTGTGCTACAAAGTTCGCTTTGTTTTTCTCCGTTCCGGTGTAATCATGGCCCAGGCTGTGGACATCCCGCAGCATAGTCGCATTGCAGTGCGCAACCATTTACAGACTTTTCAAGTCCCAGTGGATGGCTTGGCGGTGATTTTGGTGGTGTGTGCAGATCCGGCGTACCCTTACGAACTGTTTTATTCGTGGGTGACGTTTCCGGCAGTGGACGCAAATTCTGGTGTGTTCCACACCTACACCCCCTCGCCTGTACCAGCTGAATATACACCGTACAGGGCACTGGATATACCTATTGATCATTGGCAGCATCGCGTTTGGTTTGGTGGCGCCCTGCCCCATTCTTTGTCCGCTGTGAGGTTAGGTCCTTTGTCCGTTCCAGGCACAAATTGGCCTGCATTGGCTGGATTTACCCCGCACCCGAATCACGGCGCTTGTCCCCTAGCGGATATTTGCAGACTACATGTTGTTTCGATTGCCGTGATTCGTGCATTAGTGCAATACATTGGTCATCATCTCCCTGGTGGTCCCCCGGGGGGTCCGGCTGTTCAGACGGAACATGGCGGTTTAAAGCTCAATCCGGTTATGGTCAATGCAGTTTTTGGTAAGCGCCCCGATGACAAGGATGAGTTTCCTTTCTGGCTTGCCGAGAAGTTTGACCAACTGGAAGCTGTGTTTCCGAATTCAACTCCTGCTGACAAACATAGAATGTTGACGATTACTTTACCTAAGGATTTAACTCCTGAACTCGTTGACTGTGAAAGTTGGGGGAAAACTTTTGCGGCTGTTTATGCGAGGTGTTTCGGCACCCCGTCTATGTCTGTACTGCCTACGATCGTTAAACGTGTTCAGGATGATCACGGACCGGAGGCGGCGGTTGAATTGGGTATGCGCCTGTGTGGTTCTTTTGAGATTGTTAGCGATCTCATTCTCTCAAACATTAAGGGGGATGCGGTGAACTTTCAGGTGTCTAATGCTTTAGCGGCTCTACCCGATGCCGAAAGGCCCCGACAGTTGGCGAAGATAGTTGTGGCCGCATATAAAACTATAGGTCGCACAAGTAAAGGTCTGAAGTATTTTGCTGTCAAGGAGAAAAAACAGCCACAAGGGCAATCTGCTGAGGCAGATGTCCAGCCCAAGTCCAAAAAACAAAATTGGCCTAAAAAACAGAAACAGGGGAAGCAACAACAGCAGACTCAGGATTCTTATCCTGCGCCACAAGTTACTGCGCCGACAGAGGGAGTTTATGACTTGCGCGATCGCGCGATGATTAAATCACCTGATCGATTTCAGGTTTCTGATTAACGCTCTACTCGTTCCTTTCAGGACTCATCGGCCCGAAGACCGGTGGAGGAGGAGGCGGAAGGGGACGTGGTGGCCAACAAGAACGTGGCCAGTCCCGCCAGACAGACGGCGCAGGGAAGCAGGAGGACTCTACGCCAAAGAGACCGCAGTTTGCGAAAAAGAAAGTCGCAGCATTAACAGCGCATCGATATGCCACAGATAGTGAGAACGCGGCTTCGGAATCTGACGTGGGCTCTGACCTTGCTGGACAGCGCGGCGGAGATTACCATAGTGAGAGAGGCCCTGCGTCCACTACTGAGGGTGACAGCGACTGATGTATACGTTGTGGTAGAAACAGCCGATAGACGACTTGCTCCCCCTGATAGACTTTATGAAATTGTCCTGTTGATAGAAGGTGACATACAACGTACCATCAAAGGGGTATTTTGGGAAAATCTTTCATCTACGTATGACATTTTGCTTTCGGAGGCTGACTGGCCCCCACCTTTTGTGCTCGCGGCACCGCAAGGGGAGGAGGTAATCCTCCCGAGTTTCGCGAACACTGTCTCGAAAGAGCATGCGCAGCATATTGCCGAAGAGTGGGCTAGGGCTCTGGCGCCGGCTCTGTACCACAATCAATGTGGATGGGATAAATTTTCCCCATGCCACGAGATTCCGTTGCGGTCTCAGCCGCAGCCTCAACCTCAATATCCCATTCGACGTGAAGCCAAGGCTTCCGTCGCGGAAATCCTTGAACAATTGGAATATCAGGGAGTTATTGAAACATGTGTGTCACCGATGAATAATCCTCTTTTTACTGTGACCAAGCCTGACGGATCGTATCGTTTGGTATTGGATTACCGGCATTTGAACTCGCATTGCCGTAACTGTGCAGTACAGAATACTCACGGCTCTGCCCTAGTGGATAGTCTAGTGCGTAAGCGTTTTAAAAGACGCTTGACATTTCCAACGGTTTTTATGCCCACAGATTGGATAGCTTTAGCTCCCAATGGACCAGTTTTACATGCGCTGGGGTCCAAAAACAATTCCGGCGTCTTCCAATGGGCTATAAGAATAGTCCTGGTATTTTTACCGCCCGCATAGTCTCGCTTTTGGAGAGGATCGACCCAGATGCTTGCTCGTATGTGGATGACATATATCTCACAGACGACGAAATTTGGGAGCATCTGTGTCGTGTAAATTCGATAATTTGTACCTTTGCTGACATGGGTTACAAATTTAACTTTGCAAAATCACACATTGCTGAGTACACGGTGTTGTTCCTGGGCTATGACCTCAACAATGAGGGTAGAGGTTTGGCTCCTCACTTCTTGGAGAAAAGCGCACAATTGCGCGCTCCTACAACACTGAAAAAATTACAGTCTTTACTGGGCTTTTTAAATTTCGGGAGAACATACATTCCGGAATATGCCCAGCGTATCAAGCCTTTGTATGCTTTGATACAACCAACTTTTTCCAAATCATGCTGGCTGCCTGAGCACTCAGCCATCTTGCAATCCTTGCAGGCTGATCTGCTCGCTTCTAAATTCTTACTGACTCGTGATAACCACACCAACCTGGTGATAAGAATAATTCCGGGGACAGTGGGTTTCACGTACCTCACTTTTAATGAAGGAGACACAGTACCTATTGCTTACAAGTCACACTTGTACACTTCGGCTGAAATGCGATTTCCCACTGTAGAAAAGGTTTTAACAGCTGTGCAGATGGCGATTCTTAAGGAACGAGCTCTGTCACAGGGGAAACGCATGTTGGTTGTTACACCCTGTCCTCATTTGGAGGCAGTCACGAAAGCCTGTGTACCAAATTCAAAAGCTTTGCACCCTCGGTGGATTCAATGGGCGGCGTCCTTGACGTCCACGGATGTCACGTTTATTTTTGACGCCTCATTACGGTCGCAAGAGTACTTGCAGTATGAGTTCGTTCATCCTGCTCCGCTAGCTATGCGACCTTTGGAGGACTTCCATTGCATCATTTACACTGATGGTTCGGCGCAGGTTGCGCATGGCTCGAAACATGCCTACGTTTCTGCATGCGCCATTGTGGTCGGTGCCATGGTGAATGATGAGTTCAAGTCCAAGGCAGTACACACGCAGCCTCTGGGGGACTGCACCGCACAATTGGCAGAGCTTCGTGCTCTCTTACTAGCGTTGGAGTACGCTGATCCTAGTGTAACTACTCTTATTGTGAGTGATTCTTACTACTGTATCCAGTCTTACAATGAAAACTTGTTCTTTTGGATTCAGAATGATTTTCGTGATTCCAAGGGTAGCACAATAAAACACAAGATGATCTGGGTTCGAGTGGCGGAGCTTAAGGCTACGTTGCCACTCGTTTTTGTGATTGATACTCTCGGCCATCAGCGTGTTGGAGTCCACGCTGTCGGTAACTCGCTTGCTGATGAAGCAGCGAAATCAGCGGTTTCTACATACTTAGTTGCAGCAGTTACTAGGTCCAAAACTAAAATTGATGGTGACATCTTGGCGGCTGTTGCTGCCACTGAGAAGGGAGGTAAACATCCTACGGGGTTCCCTTAGAAGTACACATACCACTTAAGTCCCGAAAAGGTTCCTTTTGTGAAAATTCCTGATGTTGGAGAACGTTTGATTCCCAACTCGGATCGCAGGGCTGACTTGATTACAGCAGCACATGAAGGTGTGGCGCCTGCGCATGCGGGCGTCTCGGCCACTGTAACTCAATTACAACAACGTTTCTGGTGGCGGGGACTGTACAAACAGACGCGTGATTATGTCCTTCAATGTGACATTTGCCAGCAGATTAAACCTTCGACTGCTGCGCGTCCACCACAGACACAGTTGTACATTTCTAATAAACCACTAGGTTGTGTTTATTTAGATCACTGCGGTCCTTTTTCCTCTGATACTGCGTAGAAGTACATCTTAGTAGCAGTTGATTCCTGCACACGCTTTGTGTGGGTCTGGCCCCATCGCAGCGCTGATTCACAGACTGTCATTAGAGAATTGCGTATCTTTGTAGGGATTTTTGCCTGTGGTACCTTCCATTCGGATCAGGGTCCGGCTTTCGCCTCTAAGGCGTAAAAGGATAACATGACTTCGATGGGGGTCCAAGTCAAGTTTTCGTCTCCCTACAGACCTGAGGGTAACAGTGTAGTGGAGCGAATGAACCGTGATTTAAAGCAATCTTTGACAGCTCGAGTTATAGGCACTGGCAGAAACTGGCTGGCCCACCTCAATGGCGTGCAGCGTGCTCTTAATATTCTCCCTAGAAGGTCTCTGGGTGGGCGGACCCCATACGAAATGCTCTTTGGCATCAAGATGTACGTCCCTGACCTTGACGGTCTAGACTGCGTGGCTCGCGCCACAACCTTTGACGTAGATGAACCATGCAATGTTTTACAGGATCTACAAAAGACCAGAGACAGTCTTGCGAAGGAACATTTGCCCTCCACATCGGATGTTGCATTGCAGATCCCGGTAGTCGGCTGGCTACCCCAAGTTGGAGAACTGGTTCGAGAAAAGATCGATAACAAGAAAGAATTTGGTCCTTCCTATCGAGCTCCGGTTCCAGTGCTTGGCGTGAAGGGCACAAGAACAGTCATTTTACCACCGCTTCCTGGTCGTAAGGAAAACAGGTTTATCTCAATTGACAATGTCAAGATACACAGAGTGGCTGATTCTTCTTAGCATGACACCGGCAGTTTCCTGTCCTTCCATTGTGAGAAATTCAGTTGTGGCCACTGCTTCTAATCCTGAAACTGAAGTGGCCATCGAATTACCTGCACTTTCCAGTCCTTTATTAAGTACTTTGCCCGGTACAGACCATGATGAAATAGACTAAACTTACCCCACTGACTTATCCAAACCTGACCTGCAAGCACGTTTGGCCACAGAATCCAGATTTTCATTTGACACTGTTTCCAATGCTTCGAAAAGACCCTCACGTTTTGCAGTTTATGCCAGCTTATTTAAAAAACATTTTTTGATTCCCCTTTGGACATATGTTTGGCTGGTGCTTTTTTCAATTTACCTTTTTATGTCAATTGGGTTTGTGTTTTATTTTTTCCGGATTATAAATGGACACTATGTCGAGGAAAGAACATGCATTTGACATCTCAATGGAACTTTGGCCCCCCTTTCCTCATCGCATTCTGCACACAGACTGAAAAGAGACTTGTCTTTTGTTAACATCACTGCTTGGCCTGTCCTTGATGGGATAGTGTGGGATGCCGTTAGATTTCAAATTCATGGCCCTACTGAGGTTGTTAATGTCCCAAATGTACTTAGAGTTAATATGGGGGATGTGGTGAAACAAAACATACGTTCTGATGATTGGGATGTTCAGGCCGTAGAGTCTTTGTTTTCTGATTTGAAATACTATGCTGCCTTTGATGCGGAGGATTTGTACTTAGAATCTCCTAATTATGGTGATTTATTTTGCTTTCAATATTTTGGCAATCACTTCTTACATAAAACGACTTCCAGAAGGAATACTGTAAATTATACACAATGGGAGCATTGCCCAGCACATAAACAAGGCAATTCAAGTACTTTTTTGAAAAAGTACACTTATTTTACTGACTTTAATTAGTCTAATCCCGATTCCTTTTATTTCAAAATGACACAGAAGCCTATGTCCAAGGTTAGACTTACCGATACCAAGTTTTTGTACTCGAAGTCCTTTCTTGATCAGCTGGCTGTTCGCGGCTATGAATTGTGGAAGGAAACTATTGACCTAAAATCAGTTTGGGGTTTTAAAAGCTGGCAGGTACAAGGCACTGAGGCTTTGCACCATGCTTGTCTCATCCCGAATCAAATGTTGTTTTTGAATTCCTCTGTTTCACAGACCACATGCTTTGGATTGGCAACTTCTAAAAAATTAAGTTCTCCACCCATCCCAGAGTTAGAAGAATATTCTGGCTGGAGTAATTATACTCAGTTTTCGATTAGGGACTTACAGACCCTATTGCTGAATTCATCCTTTAACATATCCAGTTTGGATCCAAAAGGTTGGCTGATGTGGCACAGAAGTGGTGATTCATGCCAGCACCGTTTTCTGGGTTTGTCTGATGGCTTTACACATGTCTGACCTGACCCACGTTTTGACTCTGAACATTCTGTCACGACTTACTCAGTGGGCAACTTAGGTCAAAATTGGCTGACACATTCTAAATTGTCTGCAGTTAAACTACATCTTGCAAAGCTAAATGATGATGTAGATTTAAATGATTACATTAAAGGCCCGGCTAGTGGTAGATCAAAAAGGTGGATATATGCTGTTTATAATGAAATCTGGAAGACATCACAGATTGGAGCGGCGACACGCCTTAGAGCTATAGATCAAAATCATCTGGAAAAAGTGCTTGCAGTAGTAGACAATAGTATTAACATGCTTTCTTCCCGCATTTACACGTTAGATAATATTGTGTCTTCTGTGGTAGATATTGTGCAGGATGAAGTGTCTGTGTTGTACCATGGTCTAAATCAATTGCGTTCTATCATGCAATTTGCTTGGACCCTTCAAACACTTAAATCTGGCAAGGTGCCATGGACCTCCATGAATGTTTCTTCTCTCTTTGCCCCCTTTAATTTAACTGACAAGCAGCGCTTGCTTTCCATGCGAGATGTTTCCTTTTCTATGTTACATATTGAGAGATTAGAGTCCTTGCCTTTTTCTGTGGCAGAGGCCACCGCTGCATCGTGGCTTATCCACGGTTTGATAACATTACCTTTTGCTTTGTATAAATTTACAAATTGTATGAGATATGTTGCCATAGGTCGCTATGAGCCTTTAGGTAGTGCATTTCTCCATGAAGTCTGGTCCCTTCCTTTCACTTATAGATGTTTGAAAGACGGACAGGAAGTTTATCTGAATGGGGAGGAGTGTACAGAAACACCAGATCACTCGTTAATGTGTAGGCACATACAATTGCACGGTTCTTGTAACCGGGACCGGCCAAACTTAGCCTGTGTTTTAAAAGGGAATCCAGTTCCTGCAATCACCCCGACTTTTACCTTGCTGGGAAACGGAAGTTATTTACTTTTAAATAATGAAGATTGTTGTGGGTTAATTAAAGGTGTTGCTTATGTGGTAACGGTAACTGAGCGTGTCGTTTGCTGCAAAAATGTGCTGTACCCACCCACACATGGGAACGGGGATGTTTCCATCTGGCCGCGCATCCCAACCTTGAAAGCGGAGTTCAATGGCATGAGCAGAATAAGAGCTCTATTGTCCCAAAAGGAAGTGGCCTTGAGTTTGGCTAGGGAAACATTCGTGCTTCACATAGCTAACACCCGAACAGAGGTTCAAGCCCTTTTAAATACTGATTTACCGTTGCATTTCAGCGAACTGGTTCATTCTATCTTTAACGCTTCCTCGACGACGGGGCTGGCGCACTTTTTTAAAATAGTAAGCAGTGGTCTTGTGACTTCATTTGAGAAAATATTTGGAGTCATTCCTGCTTTCTTCCATTCCATTTTTTCGAGTCTGTTTGGTGGATTCCCGGTTTTGATGGCACAAGCGGCAGGCGTTCTGGTGATTTTTTGTTTCTTTACATATGGATGCCCTTCATGTGCAAGAAGTCGCGCAGCCCCTCCTGGCACTGTTTCGCAACAGGATGCTTGAATATTATGGCACACTGCCGCTTGCGACTTTAAGCACGGCGTTTGTATTATCGTTTCGATTTTCCTATTTCACCTGTGTCCAGCCTGTATTTCATTGCCTGAGCTGTGACTTTGACTGGGCCATTGATTTGTGTCTCTGCAAGACGGTTTCTCCTGACGTCGATTTTAATCAGCTGATGTGTCCCGTCGTGGCTCACGAGTTGGTTTGTTCTGGCGATAGGATTATGGCCTTGGCATTGATGCATGGACTAATGGGTCCCTGGAACATACTCGCAGCAGCGCAGGATTTCTTGGCACAGAGCTTTATTGAGAACCCACCGAATTGTCCTCTGATGGTGATAGAGGCTCCGGTACTAGAAGAGCACGTATGTTCTTTCCCACTTTTAAATTGGAAGGCTGAACTGTTTTCGGATGAAGACGGTGATTTCATGTTGGAGGCTGTTGCTGCATATTTTGCATATTCGGTCTTACCATAAAAACTTTCTTGATTTCTGATCATGACACCTTTTAATTTGCATTTTTTCACCTCCCAGACCTATTGACTTGAGTACTGATGAACACAGTCTTGACATTTTGAATTGGTTCATGGAATTTTTTTTCCGTTACTTTTTAAATGATAACATTGCTCATCGTTCTTGAACTCTGTTTTCATGAAGAGGCCCTTATCTTATCCTATCTTATCCGTGCTCGGATCATGGGGGGGGGGGGTGTCATATAGTTACTGCTTATCTATATATTGTGTTAAGTTAGCGTGAGCTTATTAAATGTTTAAACGCCATTTTTCCTTTTGCTGCTTCTGCACACGACACTTACTTGTTGATTTAGCTTTCAACCTACAAGAGCGTTGTGATTTACATGAGAATAATATGTTATTGCTCTGATATCAGCTTTGCTTAGTAAACTATGTCTGTACAGTGAGTGCTGAAGCCTAGAAGATAACTCGACACAATTGTTGTGAAGTCTGATCTCCGCACCTTCATAGACATAACATAAGTGCAGCTCCTGCCAAATCCTGGCTTTAGGCGGGTTTTATATTGCTTTGCTTAGAGCACACATACACACTTGATGCGGTTTGCATGCAGAGAGAGCTGGTGGAAGCAGATGTGATCTCTTCATACTAAGATCTTGAGGTATGGGCCCGCCCTGCTAAAACCCAAAGAGACCTTCTTAGATATTAATATAATATGCGAGTTAGGGAGGGTGAGAAATAGGTGTTGTTAACCCTTATTCGTTACAGCATGTTAACATGCTGTCACCTTTTGCTTTCTATGGACTAGTAACTATGCTGATAACTTTGCTTCTGATAATATGTTTCCTTGTATTATCTAAGATACTGCGTTTGAGAAAACGGCATTAGTAAATAAATATTTCAAATGTGCACGTGTCCTCATTTACTCCACGTTCTGGTTTGAAATGATTGTATAACGAAAGAGTGTTCATGTGTTCCACGTAACCTGAGGTATTGTAAGTTCATGTTCTGGTTTGTCTAAACATTGGGAGTTTGTTATGACCAATGAGACACTGTAGCTAGCCTGGTAAGGGGTTTTGGGTACTGAGGTGAGTTTTGGGTCACCCTAATTCACTGAGGTTCCAAATCTCTATGCACAGTTCTGTGGGAGAACGGAAACCCTGCGACAGTAAATGCAATAAGTAACTACTACACAGAGGCCGACATGGCCAATGGTGGGCAAACACATGGCAGGGAGCCCAACAAGGACAATTCTATGGAGCCCCCCACAACTTTGGCCCCATGCAAAACCCATACTTTGGATACCCACCCATGTATCTCCCGGGACCTATGCCACTCTTCTTAGGCAATCCCGGCTCCCACATTTCCTTTTTAGGACAGGGTCGAAGATCAAGAGGCAAGAGAAGACAAAACCAACACCAAACCCAGTGAGTTCCAATACCGGCCAGAAGGCGAAAGACCAACCGGGCACCAGCAAACAGTGACAGACTTAATTCAAACATCAATGGTATTCAATTTATCCAGCACGCCCCTGACACCCAAGGAACAATCGGTCCTAGAAAAAGGACTATCATTCGTCCCCAAATCAAGACTTGACAAATTCAAGCTACACGTGGAACTGGCAGGGTTCTTCAGAAAGTTAAAACTCAAGGCCTTCTTTGAGAAATCGACAATGGACGACCAACCTGTCAATGAGAATCCAAACATCACAGGCCTAAGGACTAAATCTACCTTTAACCCGCCACCATCCACAGTGCCCCCAGAGATCACCACTTTTGAACTGGCAGTGTACAATGACGTTGAAAATTTGAACCCGACTAACCGTTTCAACAACCTATCCAAAGAAGATAGGGACACCATCCAACGTCTAAAGAACAACCCTTCCATCATTATTAAACCAACCGACAAGGGCGGAGGCATTGTCCTTCTAGACAAAAAAGATTACGACACTGAATGCTGAGACTGCTGAGCGACACCAGAAATTACAAAAGACTGGAACAAGATCCCACTGATACCCTCCAGCACACCATCCAGACACTAATAAAGAATGCCAGCACTGCAGAACACATCTCCAAGCAGGAAGCAGAGTACCTCTGCCCCCAGAAAGTCAGAGTACCGTACTTCTACACTGTACCCAAAGTACACAAAGGCAACACCCCCCCCCACCGGGCAGACCCATAGTGACGGGCATCATCTCCCTCTTAGCGCCCCTGTCATGCTACTGCGATTTTTTCCTTAACCCGCTAGTGCAACAGACGCCTAGCTATATCAAGGACACCAAGCACTTACTACAAGTGATCAATAACACAGAATTCAACACAGAGACACAACTCCTGGTAGGACTGGACATTGAGAGCCTCTATACCAGCCTGCCCCAGGACGCCACCATAAAAGTACTCAGGGACGTCCTCATGGAATCACCATGACCTTACCACACCCCCAGGGAATTCATCCTGCAATGTGCCACACTGGCACTGAAGGAGAACTACTTTGAATACGAGGGATCCTTCTACCTCCAGACCAATGGAACATAAATGGGCAGCGTCTTCGCCCCAAGCATGGCGGGCCTTTACGTCCACCATTTCGAACGTACGCACATTTCTGACAGCACAAACCCCTATGCCCACCACATCCTCACATGGCGCCGATATATTGACGACATCCTTGTGATATGGCAGGGTTCACAAACAACCCTAGATCAGTTCCTTATTTGGCTCAATGGCAGAGATCCATACTTGAAGTTCACCAGCACCAAACCAACTTGCCTTCCTAGACCTAAACATAACAGTCAAAGATGGCAGAGTGGCCACCACAACCTACTATAAACCCACATCAAGAAACTCCTTACTCCACTTCACAAGCTTCCATTCTCGCCCCCTAAGGGAGAACCTCCCCTTCGGGCAGTTTTTGCGTATACGCAGGAATTGTAGTGACATAGCAGACTACAAAAAACAATCCTCTGAACTATCCAAGAAACTGGAGGCACGTGGCTACCCACCAGCCATCATCTCCAAAACCAAGAAAAGGGCCAGGAATCAAAATAGAGAGGCCCTCCTTGAAACCATACCTAAAGAAGAGCAGGAGCAACCTATCACCTGCGGCACGACGTACAACACAGCCTCCAATGAGGTAGCCAAACTCATTAAGAAAAACTGGAAGATTCTAAATTCCGGCCAGAGACAGTGGGATACACCACGATTTGTTTACAAAAGATGCAACAACCTGAAGGACCAACTAGTGAGCACCCATCCCAAAACGCAGAACACACAAGAACCTAACACTATTCTGAACGCATGGGGCCTCCCTAAAGTCACTGGACATTACCCCTGTAATGATTGCAGTGTGTGTCATCTAACCACCCACTCCAAAACTCTGGCACTTGAACCCAACAAAGTGTGGACACAACGCAGCCACACTAACTGCAATTCACGGAATGTGATTTACCCACTCACCTGCTCCTGCGGTCTCCGCTACATTGGCATGACCACCTGCAAAATATGGACTAGGGTCACTGAGCACAGAAGTACCATTAGGTGCAAGAAAAACATTAGTAAACTAACCAACCACTTCATCACCCATGGCCATACTCCTAATGACCTCACATGGACCGTCATCGAACAACTCCCTGAGCTGGTAGTAGAAAATGAGAAAAGACTGCTGAGCAAAGAACAGCGTTGGATCTACCGCATCTCCACACAAATCAATGGCCTAAACGTAGCGATCCCTTGGAACTCGGTCGCATGCTGACTTTTTCGCATAACCACCATACACTGGCTATCACCAGTGCCTAAGTACTCCTAATTCATTCTTTTAGTCATTTTATTTACATGACATGAGGCCCTTTACCTAACTGAGGCCTCCAGCCCCCACTTATGCCCCAATTCAAACCGAGTTGTGATACACTGCCATTCACAGCCATACCTGCCAGGTTTATTCAACTCCGGTCCCCGCACTACCCCCCCCCGCGTCACATCATGATGAGCATATGTACCAACATACTGAAGCCCAGGTATGTGCATTAGTTATTACTACTTTAGACCACGGACTATCTCGCCCATGCGTGAAATATCTGGTCATTCATCCGGATGCAACTGTCAAAACGCATGGCAACCTCTGCGCACGTGTTGGTAAAAACATTCTCTCACTCTTTCTATTGTTAACCCGCATGTATTGGTAACACGCTCGGTTGATGGGTCACCTTGGTCTTCTTCAGGATGTCTTACTGTCCCAGTCTTACACGATAACCCCCTTACCTTAGTTAGGTGTTGAATGTTAAAAGGGGTATAAGTCACTCATGCCCATTAGTATTAGGCTATGCGGAGGGAATTCCGCCAAAACGGTGACATAACAAGTTTATTGAAACCAATCACTTGACCTTGCGCATGGAGGGAGGAGTTGCGGCGCACCAGAGAGGGGCACGACTGGTGTAGGAGCTTCCCGACGGAACTGTTGTGTTCTCTGGGACTCCTCCCTCCATGCGCCAGGTCAAGTGATTGGTTTCAATAGACTCGTTATGTCACCGTTTTGGCGGAATTCCCTCCAAATAGCCTAATACTAATGGGCATGAGTGACTTATAACCCTTTTAACATTCAACACCTAACTAAGGTAAGGGGGTTATCGTGTAAGACTGGGACAGTAAGACGTCCTGAAGAAGACCAAGGTGACCCATCAACTAAGGACTAATATAGGTCGAAACATGTTGACTAGAGCAGTAAAGGAGGGGTGCTAGTGGGTCCTAATAACCTACTTTAGCGCTACCATCCATTCATTTTTAATCCTGACCTTGGAACCTACGAATAAAACTGAATTTGGTATCCAGGAGCCAGTTTTAACTTTTCCCTACTGCATATTGTTTGTCTATCACTGTACTCAGTCTTGAGCTATTGATTTCTGTTTGTGAACACTGTTGTCACTTTCAATTTTGTTTTATATTACAACATGAATTGGACAGTGGACCACCCAAGCACACACTCAAAGCACCAATCCAAATGATCCCAACTTAATCAATTCTCAATAAATCAGCGTGCACATTCCACATGCTCCCTGTCCCAGGAGCATTACCCAAACCTTGGGAAAAAGTCTATTTTTTGTCCTGAGTGGAAAAAGCACCGCTACATAAATAAATCTCCACCAATCTTGGGAGAACAAATCTCTGGAATATCCTCGTATAAAGACGCTGAGTCGTAGAATGCAAAAATAAGTGTTCTTTTAATGATCCACTTGTGGACAAGACACCAGCCAACGCGTTTCGTTCTGTCAAGCAGAACTTCTTCAGGGCGCTATCACTAACTCCAGTCGTATGGTACTTCGAACCGATTCCTTTATTTTCAATATTTTGCTTGTATTTCAAAGTTTTCTATCTTTGGTAATCCTTGTAATTTTCAAGGCTTCGCTCCAAGTAATCAAAAAGAAATGGTCCCAAATCCTATTCCTTGAGGGTAACCAAAATAATATGATATCCTTACGGCAGTAACCTGTTCTATCAATCCATGATTCGTGAGGTCCGCCGTACGGAACTTCAGTATGCGATCGGCTCGGCTACTCGGTTAGTGCCGTAAGGATATCATATTATTATCATATATATTATTATTACTTTGAAATACAAGCAAAATATTGAAAATAAAGGAATCGGTTCGAAGTACCATACGACTAGAGTTAGTGATAGCGCCCTGAAGACTTTCAATTTTGTGTTGCATGTTATTCTTGTATTTCTTTGTTCCCCTTCCCTATGCTCCGTCCGGAGTGTGGCTACGCCCTGGCGTCGCAGCAGACCCGATGATGAAGCATGTCACACACATTGTGTGTGAGTGAGGGCAGTTTTTCATCACTAATGAGTGTGCCATTGCTTGTACACTCGTGATTAGTTGGTGTATGGTTGGTTTTTTCCACCCCTCTTAGGTGTATACTATGGTGACGTAGGGGGTTCGGGGTGGTTGAACCACATTTACAACCTCTCCCCTCCTGTGTGTGAGCATAAAGTCTTTTTTATACCTGGGAGGAATGTGATCAGGAAAGTGGTGATCTTTCAATCTAGCCACACCCTCTACTGCTGCAACTCTAGGAACTCTTTCCTGTTCCTCTACAACATGGCTGCCTATCACAGACTGCTGAAACTGAACAAATGTCATCTTTGACTCTGGAGAACAATCCTTGAATTTAACAAAAGCATTGAAAATTCCTAATTGGAATAAATGGATAGCCAATTTCTTATACCAAACGTAAGCCTTTCGAACAGCAGTGTAAGATTCCAACCTTTGATCTACTCTATCTACACCTCCCATGTGCTTATTGTAGTCTAAAATGCACACAGGTTGCACACTTCAGCAACCTGACCCCAAACAGTCACAAGGGAATTACTTCGGAGACGCGAACAGCGGCAAAACAAGATGGCTGCTCCGTGAATTCCTCCACGGCACCTGGAAACACTTCCGATACGAAGGAGCATTTAAATGCATTGGTACAGGGGGTCGGACGCATGAATGGATGTCGGAAGCGCCTGGTAGTGGAGAGGCAAGTTATTTAGACTATAAATCGGTCTGATTTTAGTTAAACTCTCCTTTGCTCCCGGGGGCTCCGGGTCCCGACCGCCATTTTGAGAGCTTGTACTCTCGATTTCCTCACAAAGTCCAATATTCAGAGAGTTTGCGGCCAGACAACAACATTTTTCTTTTTCTGTGAAAATTCCCTGTCATTATTCACCGTAGAGGGACTGAGGCATCTCTGAGTGACTATATATGGAATTCTGAGGAGAATTCTTGGTTTTTCGAAGTGTGCTCTAGTCTACAAAGTGTCTGCAGTGGGTATTGAATGCCCCAGGATGGCGAATGGCTTGCATATATTTATTGTGCTACAAACTTAGCAGTAGGTGGAACCACTTCTTCACATTTCTGGAAAATGTTGTTTTAGCCGGCATTTTGTCATCACTTTAAGAGCTGTTTTGACGTTATTGAACTACTATTTTCTCTCACGAATACTTTGACTGGGTATTGTGAATTTTGTTTTTTTCTCTATCTTGTCTTAACAATGGAGTCTGGAAGCTCAATCAAGTCACAAGGCGCCTCTGGCCGTAAAGATACAGCAAGCAACGCTAATAAAAGAGCTAAAAAAGATCTTGCTTCTCCGTCTAAATCTCCTTTACCCTTAACATTGGATGACATTATGGAAGAACTGAAAAATATCTGCCCATTTATGGCAGAGATTAATGCAACACTTCAGAGAATTGACTCTAAATGGTCTGGATTGGATTCAAGGCTTACTGATATTGAGCAAAGAATTAGTGATACACAAGATGTATCCGCCAAAGTGATTGCCTTAGCTAAAGAGGTGGCTAACCTGAAGAAAGCAACAGAAGATTTGGAAAATCAAAATCGGGGTAACATCCCAGGAATTTATGGTATTCCGGAAGGTTCTGAAGGCAATGATATGATCTCCTTTTTGAAGTTGCATATCCCACAAATTGTCGGTCTACCTAAATCTGTAGATCTCAATATTCAGAGAGCACACAGAATTTGCCCTCACATTGCAGACTCCTCAAACAAGTCAAGAGGAATTATTGCCTATTTTCTCTTATACTCCAACTTAATGACAACTCTTGATGCAGCCGAACAGCGTAAGCAGATGCTTTGGATGGGGCACAAAATCTTTTTCAGTCAAGATGTTTCAAAACCTACTGCCAATCGCCGTATGGAATTTTTGGATCTCAGACCAATGCTTCGATCTATGAACGCTCGTTATGGCCTCATTCACCCTTGTTTTTTTGAAGTTACATACAAGGACAGAACAATGACATTCGAGGAACCTGCAGCCCCTAAGAACTTCATACATACGCATAAAACAAAAGAAATGGAACTGAGTAAAATCTAAAGTGCACTTATTTCTTCTTTTCTTCACAGGTTCTCCATTCACATAATGTTTAATGTTGTCTCTGTTCTTGTGTACATTGATTTTATCGTCCTTGTTTCCGTCTGGTTGCATTGTCTACCCTAATGTATGGTAAATTCCTTCACGCAGTATGTTTTCAACCCTTTTCGTAATCATACAGCCCCTCAATAATTTGTTGTTACTTCAATAGTTTTCCTTTCCTGGCATTTCCCTACGGAGCGGTGTCTACCCTTTTTGTCCCCCCCTCATCTGTCTTGTTTCCCTCATATCTACGATCATTATGGCTATAGTCCTCTGCCTTTTTGCCATCTACTCTGAATACATTTTTCAGAGGAGACTATGCTCTCCTGTCTTTCGCTTATCTTTTTGCTTTCAATTTCTTACTTTTGCTTTTTTTCTTACTTTTTCCCATCTTTCTGCTTTCTGTCCCTCTCTTCCCACAATTTATTATTATTGCAAGTTTGTTACTCCCCAAGGTGATTCTTGATGTCTCTTACCTTTCCTTATTTGGCCAGCTGTCTTTCAGTAAATATTGTGGAGCTCATTTTCATTTTTATACTCCTTTCCTCCTATTTTCTCAACCCCTTGGCTTACCTCTGTCTTCTATTTGTGTCAGACTTTTCCTCTTATTGGAAATGGTTTCTCAGTTATCAAGCTTGCTTTGTTTGATTAGTTCAAGCATCTATTTGGGCCAGATTCACAGAACTAACTTAAGACAAAATCCTAAACTTACTACCATTTACTCATTTTGGTATTCACAGAAGGCACTTACTCATTTTGGTATTCACAGAAGGCACTTACACATTGATCAGTAAGTGCCTTCTGTGAATACCAAAATGGGTAAGTGCCTTCTGTGAATACCAAAATGGTAGTAAGTTTAGGATTTTGTCTTAAGTTAGTTCTGTTAATTGGGTCCTTCCCTATTACATGTTATAAGGTTCATAGTTGCGTTTTTATGCACTTTCTTGTCATCAGACCAATGAGTAATTTATGTCTGATGTCATGGAATGTTATAGGCATTCGTAACCCGGTTAAAAAACAGAGAGTTTTGTCCCACTTGTCCAAATTGAATTGTCAAATAGCTCTACTACAAGAAACACATCATAAGGAGCAAGACATTAGCCCTTTTAGGAAACAATGGGTCAGCAGTGTCTTTAACTCCCCTGCTGTACAAAACAAAAATAGTGTCCTTGTATTGTTCCATAGATCGTTAAACTTTCAATTGATAAATGAGTACAAGGACGTTGCTGGAAGATGGGTTCTCCTTGAAGTAGCCATTCATAATACTAATTTCATGATTTGTAATATATATGGACCGAATGGAGTAGATCATACTTTCTGGAAGGATCTTTCTTCCTTGTTATCCTCTTATGCCTCTGAAAATGTAATAGTTGGAGGAGATTGCAACCAACCTCTTGACCCCTTTTTAGACCATAAGTCACAAGCTAGATTTGTTCCATCTCCAATGCATAAGGCTTTCCATAAAATTATTTTGGATTGAATGCTCACTGATGTATGGAGAGTACTCCACCCTGATGATTTGGAATACACCTTTTTCCCCCTGTTCATAAGTCCTTTTCTAGAATTGACTATGGATTTTCACACAATATATACTTCAATTTCTTACACATGCAGAAATAGGGTCGATTTTAGTTTCTGATCACGCACCTGTTATTGTAGATTTAGCTTATCCTAACCCCATCTCATCCAACTGGAGATGGAGATTCAATTACTCTATCTTACTCCATCAGCAATTTACAGATCAATTTACAACATTTACAAAGGAGTATTTCACTCACAACCTCCCTTCTGAATGAATTTTGTTTGAGATGCGTTCAAACAACTGCTCGAGGCTTTATATTTGACTATGTAGCCAAAAAAAAGAAGAAAACACTTCAGGAATCCAAACAACTCCTAAATCAGATCAAGTCCTTGGAACACAAATATTTTTCCTCCAACAAGGACGATACTTTGTCTAAGCTCATCAAATGTAAATTGCAGTATAATAAGCAATCCCTTGTGGTGTGGTGTATTACTTCGATTTAATGCGAGGTTGTATGGCGGGCGTAATAAAGCGGGTAAATCTTTGACAACTTATCTGAAAAATAAAAAACAGAAATCTAAAATTGTTGCCATCACAGATTCTTCTGTTGTATGACATGTCAACGATTCAAAATGTTTAGAATGCTTTACTGATTACTATAAAAACCTATATACTCCAGAATCACCCCTCTCTGCTGAACAAATTGATTCTTTTTTCAGTCGATTCCCAAAGATCCCAATAAAACTACAGATCTATCCTCCCTTGATACACCTTTATCCAAACAAGAATTGTTACATGCCATAAATATGCTTCCTAAAAATAAAACACCTGGACCTGACGGCTGCACTGTGCAATGTTATCTACATTTTAAACACCTTTTAAGTTTCAAACTTGTATCGCTTGTTAACCATTTTTTGAGTGCTAATTCTACGCAAGGCTCTTTTGCTCAGACCATGCTCTGCCTAATTCCTAAAAAAGATAACGATTTATCTCGATCCGGCAATTATAGGCCTATTTCATTAATCAACATGGATTGCTAAATTGTTGGCTATCCGGGTCAACTCTAATAAACATACACCCGTCCGGATTTATAGAGTAGATCCATCTCAGATAACTCAAGAACCTTACTTAATATTATACATTTAGCGGCTAAACTTAGTCCTCCAATAGCTGCCATAACATTAGATGCCGAGATGGCCTTTGATCGAGTCAACTGGGATTTTATGTTCGCTGCTCTGAAATGGCATGGTTTCAGTCCCCAATGTATTCAATATATTACATTGTTATGTTCCAGCCCTTCTAATTCGATCTGGGTAAATGGTAAGCAGTCCAATTACTTCCCCCTGCATAGAGGTACTAGGCAAGGATGCCATTGTCTCCCCTATTCATCATCCTAGCGCTGGAACTCTTTTTGCAAACAATTCAAACATCCCTCACCTTTTCAGGTCTTCAGTATAAAAATCAAAATATCAAATACACTGCATACGCAGATGATATTTTATTGTATGTATCTAACCCCACTACCTTCTTACCGGCATTTGTTTCCTTAATGGCTGAATACTCGATTGTTGCATACAATTGAATACCAATAAATAAGAAGTTCTACCACTAAATACATATTGTCTTCCCCATATGTTTAAAGATCCCGGTTTCAAATGGAGTTCAAAAGGTATAAAATGTCTAGGATTTCTCTATACAAATAATATTAAGGACACTATTAAAATTAATAAGAATGAAATTATGTCTAAAATGAAGGCATTAATAGAGGGTTGGTCACCCCTTTTCATTTCTTGGTGGGGTAGATTAGCCACAATTAAAATGATTTTATTACCTATTGTCAATTTCTATTTATCAATGCTTCCTATTCCTCTCCCACGTAACTTTCTTTCAAATTATTAACCGATCTTTCGTTAAATTTTTATGGAACAAGCGCAAACCTCACATTGCTTTAGCTCGATTACAAAAACCTAAGGACCTTGGTTGAATCAATTTTCTTAATATCAGAACATATCATTCTGCTTTCACGCTAAAACATATTTGGATTTCCCTTTCATACAACTATTCAGTACCATCCACAGTATGGTGTCAACTAGTGCATGCACAGTTTTCTCTTTTTAATTTTAAGGATGTGATTCATATATCTCAACCTCCATGGGGTCTAATTTCCCCTATACTTACCAACTCAATTGCCATTAGTAAACCCTTACTTGCCTCCTCTAATACTATCTCTGACACTATTTTATAAACTCCAATATGGTATGATACTAACCTTAAATTAAAAAGCAGGATCTTTGCGTGGAAAGAATGGATCCAAAATGGCATCATCACTATCAGACCACTTGTCTCAAATAATACGTTATTGTCTTTCTCCGAAATACAAGAAAAAGTTCATATATCCAACAAATATGCTTCACAGTTTGAACTTCTTAGGCCCCTCCTCAATACATTTATTTCTCAACAATCTCTCCCAGTTACAGGTACACTCTCCTTCCTCCTCAACTGAAAGCTTCAACAATATACAAGTTATTGACCTGCCCTTCTAAATCTGTCTCAAAACACAAAATAGAACTTTTAAGAGAATCAGACTTGCACCAAGAATTTTCAGTCCACACTTGGAATTCAATATGGGCCAAGATTCATACTTCGTTCTCATCAGCAAGCCGAACGCAAAGACTGTATTTTTTTTTACAACAGATTATTTATTACACCCAAAAGTCTATATAATTTTAAAGTATCCTCTAATGCTAAACGTTGGTTATGTGCACATGATAAAAGTGATTTTTTTCATATGTTTTTTGACTGCCCTCTTGTTAAAAGGTTTTGGTTACAAATTTGGCACAAAATCAATGACATCCTATCGGTGTCCCTTCCTTTTGATTTTCAATATATATTTTTGAGTAGTGCTTTCCCTTGCTGGGCTTCACAACGTTTGGCTGGTAAACTCCTTGACTTAATGATCGCCATGGCTTTTCAAATTATCACCTCTAATTGGAAGGATAAAGGAAAAATCGAATGTATGGCATGGTGGAACTTATTATGGCATCATCATCGATTAGAACGTGCTTATGCTACATCTATTCCGTTAAAAATGTTAAAAGATTTGTTATGGTTCCCTCTTACTTCGTTTTTATCTAGGAATATGGATAGACCATACCCTGAAATTATAGAAATATCTAGTACTACTCTCAGACATCATATACATCTTAATTCCATAACGTGCCCTCTTGTTAGGCATGTATTTACCTAAAAAGCCTTTGAACAGGACCCAAGACTCATCCACAGCTATTTTATTCCCTGGAACAGAGATCTCTGAAAATCAATCAAAAAAAGTGATCAAGGACAGGCCAAACCTTAAACAGACCATCACAATCAGGATGATCTTGTGGCAACGCTAAAGCATTAACAACAAAATGCTCATCCGAAGAAAAGCAAATACCAATTACAACTCTTGGTTTCAAGAAATATAGCCGTTGCCATCCAGGAACTAGCAGACCAATATGAAGACAGCGATGGCTTCCTTATCAAGCTCATCAAAAAAGTTAAACCCAAGAACTCCCTAAACTCATACAGATATGTGGGAGTCCACCGGCTAGCTCTAGAGTGGGGCTTACTGCTGGTATTGATGTCCCTCAAATACTGTTCAGCATAAAAATGTGTCTGGTCAACAATCTCATCCAAAAATATATTGTCCTTAAACAACTGAAAGA
The DNA here is from genome assembly GCF_964261635.1 of Lissotriton helveticus. Classification (NCBI taxonomy): domain Eukaryota; kingdom Metazoa; phylum Chordata; class Amphibia; order Caudata; family Salamandridae; genus Lissotriton; species Lissotriton helveticus. The sequence goes on from NC_136071.1 coordinate 1,029,559,541, forward strand.
AATGTATAGACAAAAAGTTTTCAGTATTCACTCTACACCCTGCAACACCACTAAAGGCAGGCAATGCTCGCTGCACCATGTTTGTTGCAACCCAAAGTTCAACTCTTCCAATGGGAAGCCTTTGAGTCCCAGGTAGCAATCCAGATGCCCTTGCTGCACTTCTCTAAAAGAGTCCCTCTGCACTGGGAGTGGTGTCATCATCATCATCATCAGGTGATTCCCTGTCAGAATCATAGACTTTTTCCTCTGCCTCAGAGGCAGTGTCAGTCTCATAATCATGGTCAGAGGAATACTTGAAAAGCATACCTAGATACTGCTGAGCTGCAATCTGGTGGCTAGCCAAAATCCTTACTAAGAAAAGTAACTTGACAAATAATTCACCAATACCCAACACACTGTAAAATAAGGAATAAAGTGTGGCTTCATCAAACAAAAAGTAAAACTACTGGCATATAGCAATTGCAAGGTAAAGTCAATCAATAAAAGCACACAAAGACCTATATACTGTAATACAGAGGTCTTCAATCTGTGGGACGCAACCCCCAGGGGGGCCATGGAGTCTTGGGAAGGAGATCGCACATTTCCAAGCTTCACTTGTGTTTGAAATACAAAATGTTTGCTTTCTTTTGGAAAAAGACAGCCGTCCTGGGATGGCTAATTTAGATCATTATCACCTGAAGTTTCATCAATTGAGTGTTGTGTGCTGTGAAAAGCTTTTGTGTCGGGTGCCTGCTTGACTGAATGAAATACAAATGGGAGCTATTAAAAAATCTGCAAGTGTAAAGGGTGCTTCTGGTTTTAAATAAATCATTCCAGGCTTTGTGATGACAAAGATGTGTTTGTTTTTGAGTGGTAGTACAAAGAGTTACCAATTTGGCTGTGAAGTGCTTGCTTTGAATTGTGACTGCATTTACACACCCCTTAGTACCCCATAAGAGGTGTTTAAGGGACAGTTATGTAAAAAAAACTATTTGCATTGCATCCGCACTAGTAATAGTAAAATCTAATTTTGGAAGCACCATTTTATCGTAAAACTATTTGCACATTTTGCAGAATTCTATCTTACACTGTGTGTAATGCAAGTTTCAAATAATGACTTACATATTCACAGTGCTTTCTGTCACAGTCTATGACCTCGTAGCACTAAAAATACACGTCCGCTGATCGGATTACAGGACGATTGGTTTCTAAGTCAACATTGACAAGGACTTTTTTGGGATTATATACTGATGCTTGGAATTCTCATTATTATGTGGTGTTCACTTTTGTTGTTACTGAAGGACTTTGGGCTTTTATTCTGATGCCTGAAAAATTGTTTTCCTATACTTTGATGTGAGCACTCTTCATACATTTCTTGAAGAAATTGTGAAAGAAACGTAATCTATCATAGAATATCAAGCGCTGAGGAAACTACTGCTTGTTGGATACAGTTTAAGGGAGACCAGACATAGACAATTTTGTCCTGACGAAGTTCCTCCAGGAACGAAACGCGTTGGCTGATGTCTAAAATCTTTTTAACTTGAAGACTTAATAAAGAATATATTTTGGAGTACATCTGAGAATCTTTGACTTTATTCTGGTGCACCGTCCTTCTATTCATTGAACTAAAAATACACGTCACTATTCACACTGTACCAATCTAGATTTAATTCTGTGGCTCTCTGGTTACACACAGATCTCTCCAGTGCATTACCTAATAGTGGTTTCATAATGTACTACAGTGTATTTCCCACTGAGTAACAGCTTTTTACATTTTATTTTTCATTTACACTGCCCTTTATGTATTATGTAGGTACCTCATGGTAAAAGACCTAAAAAACATACAGAATATTTTGGAACTTGTTTAAGAAAGGCTTGCGCCACCAGAGCATCACTTTTTTGATGCTCGGCATGCGCAGGCGTCTCAACCATACCTATGAAGCAGTGCAAAGCCACCTGCATGGCTTTGCACGGCCTCATAGATGTAAGACATAGCAGCGCAAGTCACTGTGTTGCCTTACTCTGCATCAGGGAGGGGTTTCATGGGCTTTGCATGGGGTTCCCATGAAATACCCAAGGATTTTGATGCTACCCCTATTTACAAAATCGTCTAAACCTGGGGCAGCTCCAAAAACGGACGCCTCCCCTAGAGGAGACGTAACGAGGAGAAATGTTTTTATTTCTCCTCGTTTTTCCCTATTTCCATGTGTGCTACATTCTGCAGCTCATATAGAAAGAAACAAACGCTGTTTTTGTGAAGGAAGGTACCCCTTTCTGTACAAAAACAATCCTACCTGTGTTGGTGCTAGCCAACACAAGGGAAAAGGACAGCAATGCACTGTATTTTATAAATACGGTGCATTCCTGACCTTTCACTTTGGCATAGGGCATCACAGCAAGAAGACTTGCAGCGCTGCCCAAAGTCAATTCCTAATAAATTACGCCCTTTGTTTTTATCTACACTTTTGACTACACCCCCACTGACCTTTGGTTTGCTAAACACTGTTTAATATTATTTCCCCACCGTAAACATTATTTGTTGGGCGTTTATAGTTGTTGATGATTAGGAGTACCATCTAGAAATTTTTATCAGAAGGGGGTCCTTAAGCCTAAATAATTTTGACAAGGGGGTCTCGGCATCAAAAAGTTTGAAGACCTCTGCTGTAATACAATACCATTCACTTGCCAGAGACAGCTAGATTCACCAGCACCTACTCTGCACAGACAGAGCAAGCACCAATAATATACCACTAAAGAAGAAATACAAAAGAAAATTACAACACAAGACAACACGATGCACATTGTGCACATATACAAGGAGAATTTCAAACACAATCAAACAGAAGCTAAATATGAAGCTATTATTACAGCATTTCCAAAAAATGCATGCATGCAGGGCAATGATACACATTTGGAGTAAACAGTACAAAAAACATTTTCTCACCAAACACATGCAACTACACAAACTGCAGATCTACCAGTGCTGAAACCGCAAGCAGGAGTTGCAGCATAGGAAAACAAAAGATGTGCACTTGAATAAAAAGGAGAAATAAAACATTACGATTAGAAATGATAGCAAGAAATAAAACAGTTTACATTATAAAACACTATGAAGTCCGCCTATCACCATGCAAATGCCAGTCGCACACATATTCAGCCAAATGCCAGTCTACACTCACTGCCTGCCAAATCCCACTTCACGCACACCGCCAGCCAAGTACCAGTCCACACACACCACCAACCAAGCGATACTTCACGCACACCCCCAGCCAAGCAATAGTCCACTCACACAGCCCAAAGAGGCAGAAACTGCCAAAATATGTGTCCCCTACTAAAGGCCCAGGTGGGTCTAAAAATCTGACTTACCTACCCCCAAGTGTGGCATAAACGGGCAAAATATATAGCCTCTCAAAGGGAGCAACCCTTGACCAAGGGGCCATTTCCTAAAACAACAATGTTGAAGTAGAAACTGTCATGACTCACTCCCTGCATTCTCGTGCCCACCACCAGGGGGCTGAATTGTGGGGCTCTCCAGTGTTCTAATAAGCTTCCAGACCCTCCCTTTCATGTATATACTGGCTTCCAGTCATTTGGATTCTACCTGCAAATTACCGTCCACTTACAAGCCATGCCGGGTTTTGTGGAAGCCAGCCTGCTCATGCTTGAAGCCAACCTGCTCATGCCTGAAACTCCATTATCTAGAATTACCTGCTCACTGCTCCATCTCCACCCCTGCAGACCAAGGATGGGTGGAGGAATCCAGTTCTCCTGTGGCTGGCTGCTGCTACCCTGCTCACACCTGATGCATATGATTACTGTGAGCTCCTTTAAGCCCCAGCTCCCTTCAGCCTAGTGTTGGTCATTGTAGCTGTGTTCCGGTGAGTCCAATCCTCGTTTCCTTGGCTTTTTTGATATTCCTCAGCTATATTTATTCTTTGTTCTTGTTCCTGAGCTTCAGCTAGTTCATGCTCCTGAATTCCACTGCTTGCAGTGCTCTCTTGACTCCTTGTTTCCTGAGTTGTAGCTATTTCCTGTTTCCTTGAACTAGCACTACCCGCAGTGCTACCTTGACTCCTGAGCTTTTGCTCAATTCTAGTTCCTGCTCCAGCACTCCTCTCAGTGCTACTTTGTTTTCTTGACTCCTGATCCAGTACTATTCTAGTATACCCTTGTAGACTCCCCTTCTGTATATCCTTTTCCAGCCCTTGCCTTTCTTCACATTTCCATGGTTCCAGTTCCTAATTTGCTGTCTTTCGATTCTTGCTGTCTTGCTTCTATTACCTTTTATGTTTGTTTGTTACTTGCTTTCTGCCACCTGTTCCCTGTGATTTCTTCCTTTCCTGTCAAGCAATCCTCCTTGGTAGCTCCTTGTCCATTGTGCTTGTGTGTAGTTCTACCCCCTTGTTGTTACTGCCTTATGTGTTACTGTTTGATCACCAGGATCAGTGGGAACAGCTGACTACCCAGTTGGTGTTTCTTGATCACTGTGAGCATTGCCTTTGAGTTACAGTTATATAACATCACCATAGGTATAAGCTCCAAAGACCATGCCTTTGCATGCATGTCCGATACAAGAGAATTTGCAGTCAGTATCTGTAATAGTAATTGTGAGTGAGGTACTTACTGAGCTTCAGTATTACCGTGTAGAGCTCTTGAGGGCTTTGCCCCACACTCACCTTTATTGTTAATGTTGTTTCATATATATGTCTTGCACATTTGTCCTGGGTGTAGTGTGTGGCGGTCTCTGATTCCCAGACCAGCAGAACCAAGATCCACAGGAGCAAAGATGACGCCTCTTCACTCCTGTAGGGTATGGCCACCTCAAACCAATTAGGTACACTGAGATATACTGATACCCCCAGGGATTGGAGAGACAGGAAAGGACCACCTGGACGTCTTTCTGAATGAAGGAACTGTAAATCGGAAAATCCTGCAGAGGGACAGGGAGACAAAAGTAAGAAGTTTATAGAGATATGAAAGCTGTGCACAAAGTAACTTCTAAAGGTTAAGAATTTTACCCATACTTACATGTACTTTAATCGCATGAACTTAAATGCGTCTCTCCAGGAATTTCAAAGGAAGTAAAAACAAGCAGTGTTCCTTTGACAGTGTTCTTTAGCAGTGTTCCTTTATTGCGCCCCAGGTATGAAAGAGTCCAAAGAAAAATCAGACAGGTCAACTAGTTGCAGCTTGAATAAAGGTAAAAGTCTTCAGGAGGACAAGCGGCCCAAAAATATATATATATATTTACTGAAGGCAGGAGGCAGGTAGAACTAATAGGGAACAAAGGGAGACAGCAAGTGATTTCACTCTGTGAACTGTGTAAGTCAGAATTTGGTAGGCGAAATGAAACGCGCACACCCACGTTTAAGAAAATAAAAAAATGCCCGTGTCAGGGAAGAAGTACAATTAACACGTACTTCTCAATGAAAGCCCAACTTCGCCGTAGAGAACAAACAGGGCGTGATTAATGGCGCATCTCACGCCGTCAGTGCGAAAAGAAAAACATGCCTCACGTCCGAGGCAGGGGAAAAAAAAGGAAGGAACCACACCGGGCGGCACCATTGCGACCTCGGGCTCGGTAAATAAAAAGTAAAGCCACGTTTGAACGCGTGCAGCGATATATCAAAACTGTGCTCAGGATTTAACTCTGTGGAGGGAATCCAATTGTAGAAACAGGTCAGTAATACAACACCACAACAGGAAATCCGAAACTCGAGCAGGCAGGGAAAAGCGGCGTGGTCCAATCCAGGAAGGAAAGCCAAGCACCTGATACCAGGGGCTAGAAGTCTATATGCTGTAGCAGGTAAGCTGATCGCTCCTAGTGCAGCATGAGAAAGCATACAAGGTGATATGCCTCACAGTGAATTCTGGGACTAGTAGTTCCTTGAGGGTAGAGGGACAGTGAAAGTGTGCAAGAGGCCTGGCAGCTGACATAGTGATTCTGAATGATAACCCGCCTCATGAGTGCCTGTCCTTTCTGAGTCTTAGCCATCTTGTTCCTTTGTGCAGGCTTCCCCTTTGAATCCCTTTTCTCCTCTGACTTCCTGTATGATCCTGGGCAGCGCCCAGTTTCCAGTCCTTGCCCAAGTACCTGACTGTGTCCCAGACAGCCCCGGACAGTCACAGACGGAAACTAGAAAAAATCCCTAATGGCCTAGTGGTTTCTGCCTCAATCAGCCTAAAAACATGTGGCGTCAGATACAGTAAAAACATTAAGCCCCTAAAGGGCTTACACTATAAGGGCATGATTAACAAAGGCACACACGTAGTCGCCAGTAGGTAGTTATAGTAAGGACCATGTTTCTATAGGAAAAGCGTTTTTTGACTTGCCTATTGCCTATATCTTTGCCGCTGGTTGCCGAATCTTCACAAAAGTTTGTGCATTGAAAGTTTCAGGGAAATCCATCAAGCGGGGGCTGGGAAAAAGGCGGATAAAAAAAGTGAATTTTCCATCTTAATCCCCATAGAGATTTTAGACATAACTACAGCCCGAACCGCTGGACAAAATTACACAAAATTTAGCAGAAAGGTAACTCTTGGTCTAGAAATTGTGCTTTTTGGTATTTTGTGTAAATCCAACAAATACTTTTAGAGTTAGGAAAAGAAATCTAAATTTGTATATCTAGGGAAGAAAAGGCTCCGCAAACCCTCCCAATCTCGTGCTGAGATCTGATTGGCTGCCAACACTTCAACCAGGAAGTGTTGACAGAAATCTTGGGACTCGGGACATTTGGACTTGGGACATTTCCAGCAGCTCCCTGCATGTAACAGCAATGTCAAATCCCGCAACAAGGAGGGGAGCCAGTTTGGACTAAGGGGCCTTTAGGCACCCCCCCACAGTCCCATAGCACACTGGATGCCCTGGGAGGAACCAGGGCACCAAGGAGATATGGCCAGGCCCTGAGGGATGGTGTCCCCGGGGCCTAAATTAGCCCTGGGAAGGGATCGCGTGGCCCCCTTCCCCCACTGGATAGGGACCGTGCCCTGGGGATAGGGTCACCAGGGCCAAAATCAGCCCAAGGAGGGACACACAGCACCCCTCCCCTTCCAATAATTGGGCAGGCCTCCCCTCCCACCTTCATAGTAATTAAAGGTCTTCCTGCCTTTTGTAAGGATGATGGACAGCCTACCAAAAGGACCCCAATGCGTCTCCCGCCAAATTTATTTACCCGTTCTTCATGTCAAGGAACATGAGGACATCTCCCCCAAACAAAGAAGCACTTACTTCAAACAGCTAAGAGGAAGTACCCTTGTTTGGAGGAAATTTACCTCTCTGTAGTATTGATGTCCTCTCTATAGGAGCATTCATGTTATCACAGATATCTGGATAAAGACACAGAAGGAATGATCACATTGCCGAAATGCACACAAGGTCACTGGAGGCATTTCCTCATGGTCCATTACAAAGATGTAGTGTAGAATACACACTGGACATTTACCCAACAGTTACTTATTAACCGGAAGAAGGCACACCACCTGAGTAGATATTTTGTGCAAAACCGTGGACTCTTGTTAGATAAAGGTGCAGGTGTATCCGTTGTGGCTCAGTAACTATACAGCTGCTGACACACCCAAACAGATATTTCGAAAGCCACTAAGAGACTCACTCAGACACTGAAATACCTGCTCATAACGTCACTCAAAGATTCACACACCTATTCATGAATTTGAATTTGAATTTAAAACATTTGTAGAGCGCAACATACACCCTGCGGTTTCTTGGCGCTGTGTAGACAAAGTTAAGCAAAACGGAGCCGTGGATGGCTGGCCCAAGAAATAACATGAGGCACAATTTACAGAGGAAAAGCTTGTTTAAACAAAAAAGTTTTAAGGTCTTTGCGGAAAGAGGAATAATGGGAGGCAAATCGTAAATGGTCAGGGAGGGAGTTCCAGAAGGTAGGAGCCAGAGTTGAAAAATTGGCTCCTCCCCACTTTTTTCGTTTGTAGCGCGGAATTTGGAGGAGAGATTTGGACGAAGATCGAAGCTCTCTGGCAGGAGCATATTCATTAATCAAGGAGGAAATAAAAGCGGGAGCAGAACCCTGGCGAGCCTGAAAAATCATACAACCAATTTTAAAAAGGGAACGTTCCTTGACAGGGAGCCAATGAAGCTCCTTAAGGAGGGGTGTAGAGTGATGAGAGCGCGAAAGACCATACACCAATCGTGCCGCTTGGTTCTGAACCATCTGGAGCTTCCGCAGGCTGTACGCAGGGATGCCGTTGTACAGGGCGTTGGCGTAATCCAGCCGCGAAATCACCAGAGCGGACCTGATCAGTTTGAGTGCCAGAGGGGAAAAGAAACGAGAAACAGTGCGAATAGTGCGAAGAGTGAGGAAACAGGAGGAGACGACGGAGCTGATTTGTGAGTGTAAAGTGAGTTGGTTATTCACTTTAACACCCAGGGTTTTGACTGTGGAGGAAGGAGTGGGGGAAGGACCAAAAGAAGGGGGCCAAAAAAGAGAGTTCCAGGGACTGGAAGAACCACCTATGAGAACCAACTCGGTTTTGTCCGGGTTCAATTTGAGGTGGTTGTGGTTCATCCAGTCCCTGATGAAAATCATAATAGACTGGAAATTAGAAATTGAGTGGGGAGAAGAAGAAAGACTGAAAATGAGCTGGAGGTCATCCGCATAGTTATATACGGCGACCTCCAGCTGCTGGAGCGCAAAGATTAGAGGAAAGATGTATAGGTTAAAGAGTAAAGGAGAAAGTGAGGAACCCTGGGGAACACCACAAGTGACGTGGAGTGGGGTAGTCGTGAAGTCCCCCAACCGAACCGCCTGGGTGCGGTCCCTCAGGAAGGACGATAGCCAGACCAGGGCTGAGCCCTTGATTCCCGCCGCTCTGACACGTGAAAGCAAGATGGTATGGTCCACCGTGTCAAAAGCGGCGGAGAGGTCGATGAGCACCAGCGCCTGATGTTTATTTTGGTCCATGCCATCCCTGAGGTTGTCCAGGACCGACACCACGACGGATTCGGTAGAGTGCCTAGGGCGGAAGCCGGCCTGACGAGACGCCAAGCCTCCATTCACCTCTACATGGGCGCTGAGTACCGAGGTGACATGGCGCTCAAGCACCTTCCCCAAATAGGGCAGTAGGGAAATGGGGCGATAGTTGGCTGGGGTGGACGGGTCGGCGCCGGGCTTCTTCAGAATGGGCACTATTGTGGCTGATTTGAGTGCGGGGATCACGACTCCCTGAGTAAGGGAGCTATTGAGGAAAGTGATTGGGGGCTGGGGGCAGGCAGAATAAATCTGTTGTAAAATTCGTGCCGGACAGATGTCTGCCGGAGAGCCAGATTTGACTTTAGGCAGCATCTCTAAAAATATTTCTTTGGTGAAGGGAGGAATTGAGGTGAGACGGGACTGGACAGTAGGGGGAAGAGGGTCAACAAAATTAGAAGAGGGGGGGGATATTTGCCTTGATAATTGCAATCTTATCCAGAAAATAAGAATTCAATTGGTCACACAGGGCCTGGGTAGGAGGGGATCGGGGTGAAGCCCTGTCCGAGTAGGCTAGATCGTTGACTATAGTGAAAATCTCCCTAGGTTTATTTTCAGCTGAATGAATTTTTGTGGAAAAATACAAAGTTTTGGTGGCTAAAATGGCTTTTTTGTACTCTGTTAGCAATGAAGAATATTGGTTTTTCAATAAAGGACAGTAATTTCTTCTCCACTGCCTCTCAGCTTGCCGAACGGCCAATTTTTGTTCCTTTAGGTCGTCACTGAACCACCTATTGGAGTCCTTGAGTCGTCGAATTGAAATACGGCGTAATGGGGCGACCGAGTCGCAGCTTCCAGCAAGCCAGATGTTAATAGCGGTGGCTTAAAGAAATAAGGGCATGGTCAGACCAAGGGCAGGGAGATACAGACACGGGGGAAACAGAGAGCTTAAGGGACCAAACCTGGTCTAATGTATGACCATGAGAATGTGTGGGGACAAATATGTGAGGGACAAAATTCAAAGACTGGAGGGATTCAGTGAATTGTTTAGAAGGGGTACACTCTAAACGGTCCGAAGGCCAGTAATTAAAATCGCCTAACACCAGGACAGAGGCGTAGTTGACCACCAGGGTGGCCAATAGGTCTTGAAATGCTGGCAGAAACAGAGGCGAAGGCTGGGTTGGACGATACATTAGAAGACAGGTAATCGGAGGAGTAAAAGAGAAAGAGCCGACTACAAGGTATTCAGTGGAAGAGATGGGGGGGAGGGCAAAAATTGAAAATTATAGTCCGAGCGGGCAATTAAGGCTACGCCGCCACCAGTCCTGCCCGCTGGGCGGTCGGCGCGTAGAGCAACATAGGAAGGGGGGAGAGCAGCCAAGAGAGCAGGTAAGGAAGAGTCACAGGACCAGGTTTCGGTCAGGAGCAGTAAGTCGGGCTTTTCAGAATCAAGCAGAACAAACAGCTCATGGTGGTGTTTAACCGCTGACCTGGTATTGAGCAGAATGATGGATAAAGAAGGAGTGGGAGGAAGGGAACCAAGCAAAGAAGGAGGCGGTGGCAAAGATACAAGGGGGGGAGACGAAGGAGTCAAGGAAGGGGGGGTAAGCCCTAGTGAGGCGATGTGGCAGCGGACTGACTCTGATAGCGGCCAGTGGCCCTGAAGAGTAGTGAGCTCCCCAGCAGAGTATGTTAAAAAATGGACATTACGACGGGGCCCTGGGCCTGGTCGTCCGCGGACGGGCGCAGACGGGCTTGACTTATGCGCGACTTCGGCGCGAAGTCGGTGCTCCCGCTGCGCTCGTCCGCTGCGCTCGTCCGCTGCGCTTCCTCCATACTGCCATTTTATACCTATGAGAGGGAACACTAGACCGCTAACCTGCAATGCCTGTAAGCAGGGCGGAAGTGGTGTTGCAGGCAGGCAGGAAGTGACGCTCCTCTGACTGACCCTCCGCGCAAACGGCACAGAGCCGGGGCGGAACGGGGTCACGAGCGTGGCAAAATGAGGTAAGGTAAGATTGTTCGCTACACAAATCAAGTAAAATACAAAAGTGCTATTAAAATCAGCAATCAACATTCAGATCGATATTTAAAATTCCAGCAGCCTCAGCGAGCGTGCATCCGCAGCCTAGCTCGCCGCTTTTGTCACTGGCCGGGCGCTGGGAGCGAGAATAAATCTACTCCAGTTCGGCAACACTAGACCGCTAACCTGCAATGCCTGTAAGCAGGGCGGAAGTGGTGTTGCAGGCAGGCAGGAAGTGACGCTCCTCTGACTGACCCTCCGCGCAAACGGCACAGAGCCGGGGCGGAACGGGGTCACGAGCGTGGCAAAATGAGGTAAGGTAAGATTGTTCGCTACACAAATCAAGTAAAATACAAAAGTGCTATTAAAATCAGCAATCAACATTCAGATCGATATTTAAAATTCCAGCAGCCTCAGCGAGCGTGCATCCGCAGCCTAGCTCGCCGCTTTTGTTCATAGAGCCACTCATACATCACCTCCCAGACCTATTCAGACACTCTCATACACCCTCATAGGTCCACTCAGACACTGATGCACCCACTCACTGAACCATTCACTGAAAAAAACTAAGGTCACAGGGACGTCATAGTTAGGAATTAACATTAAAAAGCCTTAAAAATCTCTAAAAAAAAACATAGGTTACAAGGAAGTTATAGTTAGAAATAGAATAAAAACAAAACCTTAGAAATTCACTGAAAAAAGCAAAGATTACACAGACGTTAGAGTTAGGCTCAAATTTCACTTGTACAAAACCAGTAAAATTCAGCAGTTATAGTTATCTAAGCTAACTATGACTTACACCCCTGCAATGCACTGCTTATGCTCTTACATATTACATATTACATCACTGATGACATGGTCAGTTACATCACTCGTGATATCACTGATGACATCTCAAATTACATTACTCATGACATCCCTGATGATATCATCCACAAAACCACTCCTATATCTACTCACACACCCATACAACTACTCATACACCCACTTACTGACCCATAGAGATGCACACACCTACTTACTCACCCATACGTTTACTCACACTGCCACTCATTTCCCATACACCTACTCACACAGTTACTCACTCACCCATACAGTCACTCACAAAGCCCCTCACTCATCCATACAGCTACTCACATGCCCACTTATTCACCCATACAACCAATCACACCTACAGACACTCACTCATGCAGCCTCTCAACAGAGCCACTCATTCACCCACACAAGCACTCAAACAGCCACTCACACACCCAAACAAGCACTCACACATATACTCACTCACCAATTCAGCCTCTTTAATAGACACTCACTCTACAATACAGCCACTCACACAACCATCCAGTTAATCAAATACCCACTCAAATAGCCACTCCATAACCATGCAGCCACTTACACACACAGTCAGTCACCTATACAGCCAGTTACACAGCCAATCACTCACCCACACAGCCACTCATACACCCTCTCAATCACCCATTCTAAGGTTTTGTTTTTATTATATTTCCTAACTATAATTTCTCAGTAACCTTTGTTTTTTTCAATGAATTTCTAAGACACTCACTCACCGATATGGCCAGTCACACAGCCCTCCCACACCCATACAGTTACTCACACGCCCACTTATTTACCCATACAGGTACTCACACACCTATACAGCCACTCAGACACACACTCACACACAGATACACACATTCACAAAGCCACTCAAATAATATATGTTAGAAATATTATCACTCATGAGTAATGCACAAAGAATAGTCATTTTAGTTATGTAGTAGCCTAGTATATATGTTTAGCACTTGTAAACGTTTAGAAACCCATCACAATCACTGGATGATGTCATTTGAGATTTCATGAGTGATGCTAATGACCATGTCATGAGTGATCAAATATGTGAGATCATAAGCAGTGCATTGCGGCAGCATAAGTTACAGTTAGTTCATGTAACTATAACTGCTTCATTTCACTGGTTTTGTATGAGTGAAGTGTGAGCCTAACTATAACACCTCTGTAGCCTTTGTTTTTTCAGTGAATATCTATATACACATATATATATTCACTGAAAAAAACATAGGTTTCAGGGATGTTATAGTTAGTTGGACATTTGACTCATATAAAGCCAGAGAAATTCGCCAGTTATAGTTAGTTGAGCTAATTATAACTTGCGCGCCCGCAATGCACTGCTGATGACATCACATATTACACCACTCGTGACATGGTCGGTGACATCACTGATGACATCTCAAATTACATCACTGATGACATCATCCACATGATAATCTGATGCAAATACTGATGCTCTAATATAAACTTTGATACACCCACTCTAAAATACAGACTACTATTTTTGAAACCATACACACAGCAATGCCAGATACTACATACCACCGACTATTTCCTTGGTCTATACACACATCCAGTGACTTATACATACAGTTACTCATCAATACAGTACTATAATACGTACTCATACACCTATACATACAGGCACACTCTACCACTCATCCATAGAGTTATTCACACACCTAGTCAGTCATGCAAAGAATGAATTACATACTCATTTACACTATTCTACAGTTATACACACCAACTGAGATATTTATACACACACCACATTACTTATTTATGCAGATACTAACACATACTTACTGTCTTATACAATCACTGATACAAGCAGACACTCATTTATACACCCACTCTTCAAATAACTTACTCTCACGTATAGTTATTTATCTACTCCAACACTCACATATACTGCATTAAAACATATGTTGTTACTCACACATATACCACTGAGACATTCATTCACTCACCAACACACACAGTCACACATCCATACAGCCCTTCACAGAGGCACTCTTGAACCCATACACCCAGTGAATCACTCACACATCTATGCACAAAGTCACACCCGCCACCCACCCACACAGACACTCAGTCACCCATAAAGGTACTCAGACAACTAATCAATAACCCATATAGGCACTCATGTAGCTAGTCACCAACCCATGCAGCCGCTTACAAACCAACTAAGAGACTAATACAGACTTTCACACAGTTTAGTCAATAACCCATGCATTCAGTAAGACACATTCAATCACTCCCTTATACAGTCAGTCACGCACCTACTAATTAATGCCTTCGGGCACTTGTAAATCTACTCATTCTTCAATACACCTTGGCATAGATATATATGCAAAATATTTAAACTTTACAGAAATATACATTTACTGGATGATGTCATCAGTGATGTCATTTGAGATGTCATGAGTGATGTCATGAGTAATGTCACTGACCATGTCATGAGTGATGTAATATGTGACGTCATCAGCAGTGCATTACGGGCGCTAGTTATAGTTAGCTCAACTAACTATAACTGGCGAATTTCTCTGGTTTTAAATGAGTCAAATGTCCAACTAACTATAACGTCCATTAAACCTATGGTTTTTTCAGTGAATTTCTAAGGTTTTTTAAATGCTAATTCCTAACTATAATGTCTGTAAAACCTATAGTTTTTTTCAGTGAATTTCAAAGGTTTTTATGTTAATTTCATATTTTGATATTAATAAAACCTATATTTGTTCTTATAATTTTTATTATTTTGCAACTTTAGTATCCTTTTATTAACTTTAAAAATTATGTAATGTTTTATATCTTCCCAAAAAAATGTATATCATTTCTTTTTTTTTGTTGAGAAAACTACAGTCCCGTACCCGTAGTCCACCAAGCTCGATCAGCACCCGAATCCTATCCACTACATTTAAATGATGCACAGTTCATATCCGACGGGTTTGTGGCACCATGTCCAGCGTAACAACATATACATATGAGGTCGCACTAGCTGCTACCTTGGTGTGTGATGGGTGCACACTACCAAGCCGCGCGTTACATCATAGACGTACGATGTTGCGCCGCGTACGCCATTCCCTTAATTTTTTGGTCTCAAAACTATAAATAACTTTAAAGAGTATGGGCCCGATTCACAGAATAAACTTAAGACAAAATCCTAAACTTACTACTATTTGGTATTCACAGAATGCACTTACTACTTTCGGGATTCACAGAGTGAACTTACTACTTTCGGGATTCACAGAATGAACTTACAACTTTCGGTATTCACAGAATAGATTTAAGACTACTAACTTTACGTCCGCACTCGGGCGGAGTTTCCGGCTTGGGGGCGGAGCTTCCGGCGCAGAGGTGGAGCTTCTGGCCCGGAGGCGGAGCTTGCGGCCTGCAGGTGGAGATTTCAGCCATGGCTAAATCCCCACCTCTGAGCCGGTAGCCCCGCCTCCAAGCCGCAAGCTCCACCTTTGGGCCGGAAGCTCCGCCCCCAAGCTGGAAGCTCTGCCTCCGGGTCAGAAACTCCGCCTCTGGGCCGGAATATCCGGCCCGAGTGAGGACGTAAAGTTAGTAGTCTTAAATCTATTCTGTGAATACCAAAAATGTAAGTTCATTCTGATTATATCATAAACGCTCCATCAGTTCTATTGCACTCACATAGCCATATCAAAAGCATTCAGCATGTGCACAGCTGGCGATTATGCGTGCTGTGGGCGGGCCGTACTAGGAGCAATATCTGTCGCCATCAACACTGCATCATCTGCAATAGCGACTCGATCTGAATTGTGAACACTGCTGTCTGCAGTGTAAGCGAGACAGAGCGGTCAGCATAGGCCCACAGCCACGTGGCATTGACTTGAGCTCCACAGTTTGCAGTACGCGATGCAACAAAAAAGCATATGCGGACCCAGCCTTGATTCGTATGAGTGGTGCAGACAGAGCACACTGCAGCAATGTCTTTTCCTACAGGACTACATCATCTACAATACCGACTCAATCTCAAATGTGAACACTGCAGTCTGCAGTGTAGGCCAGACAGAGCATTCAGCAAGGGCCCACAGCCACATGGCATTGACTTGAGCTGTGTATACAAAAGGAGGGAGAAGGTATACGGGCAATTTCCACTCACAAGGAATGGGAGGTCCAGCCACAACAATTGCCCTCAGGAAGTAAATAATTCAAAAGAAGCTGCGCCGTTCCTCGAAAAAGGGGAATGTATGTATCACCGGGTTATCTGGATGCTGTTGGTCTGCAAGCGACCTACAGTTGGGTATCCATTTTGTTGGATGTAATGCCCTCACACACCCTTTCAGGTGTCATGCTTCATCATCTGGGCTGCTCCTCGTTGGGTCAGCGGTGCAATACCCAATGGGCAACACCTCTAAAAGGGGCACTTTGGCGGAGATCTTTTATCCAACAGCCGTATGGTGAAGTGCGGTTGTGGGGCCAGTAGTGCGTAGACATGTTAGTGGGTTAAAATAAAGCTGGGAGTACCAGTGCAAAATTTATTCTGGGGGTCTCCTGCTCTAGTTAAAAAGGACAAGCCTAACTGGTACTTGACGAGGTATGATGTTCCCTACAAGAGTCTCAGTTAGTGTGTGAAGTGGTTGACATGTTTCTCGCGTTAATGTCCATTCACTCGCGGTTCTTCAGGACCTAAGGAGAATGTAATGTGTCGTAAAAAACTGTCTACGTGTTAAGGATCTCGAAGAGTATCCAATGTACTGTTCTAAAAACTCACAAAAACAAGATAATCATGTCTTGTGTAATTGTGTACCTGATGGATGCTGGAACTACCTGGAGGCGAAACAAAAAAGCATATCACAACAGGTATTATCAGCAGACAAGAGGGACCACGAAAGATCTCCTGTGACGTGCGACCTTTGACAACATCGCAGATTGCCTGCCTATTCAAATTGCCACTCCAACATTCGAGGAACATTACTGTACCTTCGAGGATATGAATTGGATCGCTTCGCTTTTCTCACACGATGGCAATTGTGACCTCTTGGAACATTACGCATCTCAAGCCACTGAAGAAGTTCCGGATTGCAATCTCCAAGACTTGTAAGAAATTCACGGTGTTCTCTGATTGATTTTTTCCAATTTTTTTTACTTTTTCCTTTAAATTTTTTTAATACACTTAAATTGAATTATTTTCATATAATACATTTCTAACTATGCTCACGCATTTGAACTCCGTTTTCATTATAGCCCCTTACGTCTCCACTCTAACCAGGGATCGGTGATGTATGGCCTATGCAAATGCACAATTTACTTGCTAAATTAGCCTAAACCCGACATCCATTTTGAGACCATGTCTATTCTTTGTGCATACGTCTCTCTACCTGCCTGTTATCCACAAAGGTCTTTCACACAAATGTACTCTTCCTCAGCCTGTGCTCACAAGCTGGAGATCAAGATAAAAAAATGACATTGTTTAGGAACTGGCTGGCACTGTGTGGTAATCGTATCCTACCTTTATTTTTATTCTACAATTTAGTTATTCATGACTAATAGCTATTGTTCATGTCACATAGCACTGTAACATGTAATGTGGAATTCACTGATGCAGGAGCTTTGGTTTGAATGCAGCAGAAGCGGTTGGAGTTTGCCTCAGCTCGATGCCTTAGCTCTCTTCACAACAATTTTTTTTAAAAGAGCTGAAGACAAAGCACAATGTTTGTATTCCTCCTCAAAGTTCCAATGTGGGTAGAATTATTACCAACTCTGACACGCACCAGATAGAATCTACTGCACAACAGATTCCTGACTGTTCTACTGTTGATAATTTTGTGTTTCAAAAAAGCAGTACCAGGGTACCTAAAAAGTGTGATGATTACATTTTGCTAAATCTTTTTTTTCTTTGTTTTCTTAAACAATACATGTGGTAATCATATCCTACCTTTATCTTCCTTATTGATTTCAGAGTCATTCAACTCTAATAGGTATTGTTGATGTCACTTGGAACTGTAACATGTAATGTGGAATTCACTGATACAGGAGCGTACATTTGAATACAGCAGAACAGCTTAGAGTTTGCCTCAGCTGGATGCCTTAGCTATTGCACCAGTGAGTCCATTTATGGCACTTAAATAAAAACACTTTTTATATAACTTTCAAACTCCATCGCTTTATTACACACAACCACTTTCTTACACACATCTGATTTCACCATTTGTCCTCTGTGACATTGCAACATTCTGCATTATATTCTTCACAATTATTTCTTTATTTCTGCTTGCTAAAACACTACATTCGAGTCTTCAGACCGGTAGGGGTGAGTAGTTTGCTTCCCACTCCCTGCATAGTATAAACGCATACTAACACAACTTACACAGGTATGGTACTGTGGCCAGTATACTACAGCGTCCACAGCACATCCCTTTAAAGCAATCAGCTCACGACTTAGACTTACAGTTTCATCCCGAGTCTTCAGAGAGGTACCAGTGAGTAGTTTGCTTCCCACTCCCACTGTAGTCTAAACGCACACTAACACCACCTGCACAGCGATGCTACAGCGGCCAGTATGCTACAGCCCCCAGAGCACATCAGTTTAGAGCACTCAGCTCACAGTTTAGGCATACAGTTTCATCCCAGAGTTTACCTGTACCTCACTTCAGCACCGTCTCACTCTAGGCAAAACAGAACTTTCACACCGGTAAGGGTAAATACTTTGCTTCGGTCAGGATGCTACAGCGCCCACAGCACATCAGCTTACAGCACTCAGCTCACGGTTTAGGCATCAAGTGGGGGCTGAGAAAAAAGGGGGGTCCCAAAACATGTTTTCCCCATGCAATTTTCTATAGGGACCTTTAGCCAGGGCTACAGCCCGAACGGCTGAACGGAATTACACCAAATTTGGCAGAGAGGTAGAGTTCGGTTCGCAGATTGTGCTTTTTGTTAACTGGTGTAAATCCGTTCAGTAGTTTCTGAGAAAATCAAAATCATAGCGATATCTAGAGACAAAGTACAGCACGTGTACCGAAATCCGTACAATTACAAGCACAAGCTGCATGCTGATTGGATGTCAACTGTCTGTCAACACTCCAAACCAGGAAGTGTTGGCAGCCATCTTGTGCCTCGGTAGTACTGAGTCACAAGAAAACAGTAAAACAAAGTTGAAAAATAAGGAAAGGGGGCAGGGTAGAAACATGTTGACCCTCTAGGCCTGCTCAGGGGTCCCACATGGATCTTTAGGCGCAAAATGTATTTATTTTTTAAAATTAAAAAAACGCGTTTTACGCGTATTGTACTCGTATGCGGTGGAAAAGGAAAAAAAACTAGAAGTTTGATTTATTTTTAATTAGCTCCCGGGGGCAATTTTTTTCTATAATGGGGGGCTTGGAAGTGTCCAACAGAAACAAAAGAATGAAAAAAAGTAATGTCGAGGACACCGATGCTCCTGCTTCCTGCATTTTATCAGGTCAATAGACTGTTTCCCATAACACAAAAGTTTATTGCAATAAATGTATAGAATTTTAACTTGAGCAAAATCAGGATGAATTTTTGGGAGTAGACTGCTTGCTGAAAATGCTGGTGCAACAGTTGATGTGCTTGGTGCAGCAGCAGGTGAGTTGTCCTTCAACCTCTGTGTTGCAGCTCGTGCAAAGTTGTTGGGGTGTAAGTGATAGAGCGCGCGAGGCCACCCGACCAACAGTTTTCGCCGTTTCCGGCTTCAGGGCCCATATACTTTTCAAATCACCATATACATCGATCAGGTGACTTCACGAGCTCTATCAGGTTGGAGTGTGTGTGTTCCCTGCTACCAATTTTCGGTGCACCCGACTTACCATCCACCGATGCGGGTGCCTAATGACCACAATGAATCAGGGAGCTAGCTGTAAAAGAAAGGCAGCAAAATACAAACCCAAACAATAACATTCAAATACTGTTTAAATGACCACGGACAACTGGAAGTTTTAAAATGTTTATCTAATGTTCAAATATTTCTTGCATGAGGTACAGTAAAATAAGGCAATCAATAACCAAGATAACGTAAATCACATACGCATGAAGAAATAATGACAGAGTAATCATCAAGGTACTAATAAAATGTAGCGAGAAAATACTATGTAAGTCAGTATTATCTAGACAGGGATAGACTAAGTGTGTGTGACTATAGAAGAGCTTATAATGAATAACACGCTTCACTTTAAGGTGAAGGGGCCTTTGAACAACCTAGGCAACGAAGTTCTAGACCATATCAGAAAATGACACACTGCTATGCAAAATATAATTTCTAACAAATGAGAAGACATAGGAATAACTTTGCAAAATTATAAATGACTGTTCAATAGTTGCGGAAAGGCATGGAAATATAACATATGCAATGTTGAACTTTATTTAAGCAAAAGTTAGAAATTCAGAAGATGCAAGAATTTTAAGAGGTTCAGAGTAATATTTACCTAGAAAAGGTGTGGAAACCAAACCCTGGCCACGGGTCAGTTAAGGACAGGAAACCCTCAAGGAAGGATACCCCTCAAAGGACAGCAGGTGCAGAATGGACACCCAGGACAGGACAGGATACCCTCGGAATAGGAATCAGGACAGGACCCTCAGGACAGGACAGCAAACCCTCAGGACAGGACCCTCTTCAGGACAGGACCGGAACCCACAGTTCGGAAGCAACGCCTGCGCTCCACCCGCTCTGCAGCTATCGATCAAGACCCCGATTGGGTCAGCGAACTCCCAGCTAAGTGCCTTGCCAGCACTTTAAGGTTCAGTAGAACCTTAGTCTATGGTCAAATTCGGACAGAGTGCTCCGCAGCGCTCTGTATCTTCAGTCACCTATTGAGTGCGTTGGGTCAGTGACAGGTCAGCTAAACCAGACAAGTCGGACGGTTCACTAGGTGAACCCAGGGTAGATATACAGTTTGGGGACAGTGTACCACCCCCCAATGTTGCAAAGTGTCAGAATCCCTCAATTTCGATTGGTCCTAAGGTAGGGTTTGGATAACACACCAATCACAATACGCGAATTGAAGCCTTCATTAACATATTTGGGTACCGCCTAGCAGGTTTGGGGTTCCCATGAGCTAACAGTAGCGCAATATTACAATGTATCACATAAGGAGCCACATTCGCTGTTCTCGCAGGGCAGAGGTGACTTTCTCAGGAGCATCTCGCCCATCACTGCCAGCTGGCTATGTTCCATCAGCCAAGGTCCCTCGTGCTGCCGAATGTCGCACAGGCGCAGAAGGGACCCCCAATATGGCTCTCCTCTCACTCAGACCCCCATTTCCCGCGGTACATGAAAAGTAAGCGAAAACAAATTAATACATAATAATGTCATTAGGAAAGCACATCACAGGGTTTGTACTTTTAACTCATCATCATGAAATAAACTTATGCATTTAAATGTTAGCTACATTGAGACGGACACAAGAGCAGTGGCACGAGCAGTACCACATGATAAGCACAGCTATGAATTACGCATGCGCATAACTTTCCCTCCACTTCTGCAGACGCGTCAGGACACGTGAGTGTGGCTGACGCATGCGCAGTAACTAAAATACAAGCAACGGCCATTTTAAAAGGACACGGATTAATTTCATTAGAAATACACATAGGCAAGCTTCGAGAACTTTGTTTTAAACAAAATAAGTGTTAGTAAAACATACTTTTGTTACCTTATTACACATAAATGAGGTTCTTGATTTCGGCAAGCCGCAAAATATGCGAAGCTTTGCTTCATCAATCCCCTCTTTGATGATATCTACTATCATCACAAATTATAATGGAACCAGATGCCAACTTTCTTTCACACTTTATAAAGTTCTATTTCTTCCAGCAACCGCTCTAACTTTTCTCTTTCAGTTTTAGCAGGGTGAGAAGTTTTCACCTTTTTGTATATCTGATCATTCACTTCCTCTAATTCAATCTCATCCACACTTCGTTTCACTCCTCTTGCATTTACCTCGTGCTTTTTGGTGCGCTTGCGGTATTTACAGCATAAGAAAATGGAAAGTATAATAAGACCTATAATACCAATTGGCATCAGAATTTTGAATAATAAGCTTTTACCTATGCTAGCAAGCCAATGACCTACATTTGAGAGACCATCTACCAGTCTCTTCCAGGCACTATCAACCTCGAGTGGTTTGAGTTCCTTTGCCAAATTAGTAATGTTTTTCACATATCTTTTGATCTGTACACTTTTGTCCGGAATATAAGTGCAACAATGTTGCGCCTTCAACATCCGGCAGACTCCGCCCTCTTTCGCTAATAAGGTGTCAAGAGCAAGTCGATTTTGTAAAACCATTGATCTGATCGCAACCATTTCGGTATTGACCAGCAAAAATCCATGAGCTGTTTCAGTAGACAGCACATCTACTATAGTAGACAATTTGCAAATTCTGTGAGTGTTCAGAACCACTCCCACTCCAGGTATCAGTGCACTGAAAATACTACCCATAATTTCACCTATACTTTCTCTTTTACTACGCACTAAGCCATTAGTATCTTCATTGCTTCCAGCTTTTCCATTCACATGGTATATTTTTGGGAAAACAATGCCAAAGTAGCAGCTCCCATACCAGTGATCCGGCAATTTGAAATAAGCCTTGTCCCCACAAATATAATAAATTCCAGGAAACACAGGCTCTGACCCATTTTTGAAACCCCAACCTCCAATTACCTTGTAATTATGTTCGCATTCACTGGAACCAATGAAAACATTATTATAATAGCTAGTCTTCTCGCGGTGAAGACATAGCTTGCCTTTCTTTTCAAAATCCAGCAACAGAGCAGGACCCGCTCCACCAGATGAGGTGCCTTCCATGTTTTCTGCCCACTTTGGCTTTTTCTGACTTTCGTCATTAGCCTTCTTCTGAATTTTAATTCTCCTTTTCTCTGCCATGTTCAGGAACATCTTTTCCTGCTCACGCAAAGAACAAGTCAAGTTATCTCTGTGTGCGTCTGCTATGTCAATGTTCCCTATAGTCAGAAAGTAGTCTCCCATATATCTTATGGTGTCAGTTTTGGTATGTACAGGATTCAAGTTCCCACGTATAGGAAGTTCAGAAAAGATCACGTCATTGTTAGAGTAATAATACTGTAACGGTCCCCTTTTGTAAAATAAACTAGCTAAAATGCTACAGGAAATTCCATATGTCAATGGCAGATGATGGTATGTCACGCCTTCAGCCACCGAAGTAGGTAGCTTCATGCAGACATAGCAATCTTCAATTTCCATAGTCTCTACATAGTGTATTAACAAGTTTGCGAAAACATTCAAATGTGTCCTGTTTTTCATTCCATGATAATGTAGTCCTTTCTCATCTGATGCTTCTAAGTCTCGTTTAGTTTGTCTCAATGCTCTCTCATGTCTTTCTACACTCTGTGTTGTCGGCTCCTCATTGTCAGTATTTACAACTTCAGTAGGGACAATGTTAGTATCTTTACTGACAGCAAAGGGAATGAAAATTGTTAATCCTATCCAGATAACTATCAGTACTACTACACTACATATACACACCTTGCAACACGTCTTAAAACGGCTGCAACTAGGACTACCATTCACTGTTGAATCAGACATTTTAGCTCAGTAGGAGTGTTCTCACCCCTCCTTTTTACTTTTTTTTTTTTTTACACAACTAGCTTACTTTGTGCAAATTCACGGTGGTTCGTCTTCCTCTTCAGCTGAGTACTCTGGGACAGGTTCTCCGTCGCTCACGTCAGTTATATCAAGATCTTCAAGTTCTTCCAAAACCAGTGTTCATTCAGGAGACTTGTACTTTTTGTTTTGTCTTTTTATTCGCTCACTCCTTCTTTTGGAAGAGTCTTCTTCTTGCTCTGCTATTCGAGCACTTCTTCTTGCTTCTGCACGTTTTTCTTCCACTGTCTTTATCCTTAGTCTCAGTCTTTTTACAAACCTAGGCTCAAGGTTGTTTCTTTTCTTTAGTCTCTTAGTCGGTACTTGGACTTCACTTTCTTTTCTTCTTCTCTTGTTCTCTTTATCTTGTGGTAATTCTTCTCCACTTTCTTCTCCTACTTCCCTTATCTGACTAGTTCCAGGGCTAGCATCAAATTCTTCTGCCTGGTTGCTAATCTGGCCTTGTTCAGGAATATTTTGTTTTTGGCTTTCGATTGTCTCTGTTTCTGTTTCTGTTTCCTGAATCCGTTCTTTTAACCCTATCTGATCCTGTTCAAGCACTTCGATCTCTTGATTTTCTTCTGCTCGAACTATTACTCTATGTCTAGTCTGTCCCTTATCCACATCAGGAGTTAGTGGAGGAGTATCAAACACTTGCTCTGTATCCTGCACTTGTTCAGTATCGGGTACTTGATCTGTATCAATCACGTGCTCTGTCCCTGTCTGACCTTCTCCTTCCTCAGTTTTGATTTGAATCTCAAGTGGCTGAGGTTCTTCGCCTGTGCCTTGCTTTTCCTGACTAGTCCACTCTCTACCTTCACTAAGTCGTTCTCTTGTTCTGATAGGATCTTCGGTCAGATCAATCATCGGTATCCATTCTTCTGGCCATATGCTTGGCAGCTCGTCTTCAGCTACTCCTGGCTCAGTTTCCTGGACCTCTTCAGCAGGCTGGATTCTTGGCAGTTCGTAGTCAACTACTCCTGGGCCAACGTCTGCTGTTCCTGCAACCTGACTGGTGCTGGGCTGCTCGTTGTCAGTTGCTTCTGGTCTGACTCCTTCAGGGTCCTCTGCTGGTTGCCCTGGTTCTTCAAATCCTTTGTCTGGCAATACCTTCTGGGTGTGTCCGGCGTGGATCCACTGGGGAACACCTGCGACTTTCACTGCAGTGGTTGTCACCAGGATTACTTGGCGTTTCTTTCCCCACCTTGGTGCCAGACAGCTTGATCGAGTGTGCTTCTTTATTTTGACCCAGTCTCCTGGAACCAAGCTGTGGAGAGGAGTCGTTGGATTGAGGATGCCGTCGTCTCCAATCTGGCGAGAGATAGAACACACTTGGCCACCCAATCTTCTGCAGTATTCAAGCACCAAATCATCAGTAATACTCAACAGTTTGCTTCCTGGCACCCATGCTTGTCTCATCACTCTTCCCATAATGATTTCATGGGGACTTAGGCCTGTCTTGCGGTCTGGAACACTTCTCAGTCCCATCAGGACCAGGGGCAGGGCCTTCACCCAGGTCATGCCAGTAGCATCTGTCAGCTTTGCTAGTCTGTTTTTGATAGTTCCATTTACTTGTTCCACTATTCCAGAAGCCTCTGGGTGGTATGCACAATGGAGTTTCTGCCTTATTCCAAAGGCCTTACAAAGTTCAGCCAGTATGTCATTCTGGAAATGTCCACCCTTATCTGATTCAATAATGCATGGTATTCCGAACCTAGGTATCAGTTCTTTTAGTAAACACTTCGCTACTGTCAGTGCGTCACTTTGAGGAGTAGGGTAAGCTTCTACCCATTTTGAAAATACGCAAACAATGACAAGGACATATCGTTTCCCTTCACAACGGGGCATGGTGATGAAATCAATCTGTATCTTTATAAAGGGACCCCCTGATCTCCCAATCTTGCTCAGCTCAACCATTGTCCTTTTGCCTGGGTTCATCTGTTGACATGACAGGCACCTCTGGCAGAGGGACTCTGCTACCTTCCTGAACTTTTTGCTGTACCAAGTCTGTTGAAATACCAAAATCATGGCATCCCTACCAATGTGTGATCCTTCATGTATCAATCTTGCCATTGTGCCAAGCAAGTGTCGGGGTAACACAGGCATACCAGTTGGGCCCAAAATCACACCATCCACACGTCTCGGTCTACAGCCATCCTCCTTCCATTTCTCTCTTTCTTGCCAAGGAGCCGACTCCTGCCACTCTCTCACCTCATCCCATGTAGGCACTTCCTCAAACACCTGAAGCTGGCAGCTGGTTCCTGGCCCCCCTCGTTTTGGATTTACAATATACCGATCTTTGGCACACCATTGAGCCACTCGATCAGCATAATCGTTTCCCAGTGATATCCTGTCCATGCTCCTTTGATGAGCAGTACATTTTACCACTGCCAGTTCTTTGGGCAACTGAATGGCCTCTAAAAGGTCATGAACAACTTTTGCATTCCGAATGGGAGTACCTGAGGAAGTCATGAATTCCCTCTGCAGCCATAATTGGCCAAAGTCATGCACAACGCCATAACAGTACTGACTGTCAGTATACACTGTTATGCGTAAGTCCTTCCCAATTTTGCAAGCCATTATCATGGCTATCAATTCGGCTACTTGTGCAGACTTGATGTTATATAGGTAACCTGCTTGTTCAATTTTTGTGAAAGACACTACTGCATAAGCAGCACTCAAGCCTCCTAATTCATGTCTTAGACAGGAACCATCCACAAATAGTTCTTTATCATGCTCAGGCAATGGTACTTCTTTTATGTCTGGGCGTGGCTTGGTACTGAACTCTGTCAGATCAATACAATCATGTTCATCATCATCCCCACCTTCCATTTCCAAGGGGTCGGGGAGTAAGGTGGCAGGGTTCAGAATACCGCACCTAACAATGCTCACATTTGCTGCACCCACAAGAATCCTCTCGTATTTAGTCAGCCGACTAGGGGTGAGATACTGTGTTTTAGTTCTGGTCAATAGAATTACCACTCCATGTGAAACATACACGGTCACAGGATGTCCCATGACAATGGACTCACTCTGTTCCAAACTTGCACAAGTAGCAGCTACTGCTTTCAGACAGCCTGGTAACCCAGCAGCTACTGGGTCCAAAGTGGCAGAGAAATAGGCCACAGGCCTTCTGGTCGTGCCATGTTCTTGAGTCAGGACAGACAATGCGCAATTATCGCGAGTGTCACAGAAAAGGGCAAACTCTTTGGAATAATCTGGCATTCCCAACGCAGGGGCTGTACACAGACAGTTTTTCAGTCTTGTGAAAGCCATTAGACTTTCATCGTCCCACTGTACAACATCTGGCATTCCTCTCGTGGTCATTTTTATCAAGGGACTGGCTAAGGCTGCAAATCCCAGAATCCACTGCCTGCAGTACCCTAATACACCCAGGAACATTCTGACTTCTTTTTGAGTACGGGGCAACTGCATTTTTTTGAATTATTCTCACTCTTTCTGATGTGACTTTTCTGACACCCTTTTCTATTTGGTGTCCCAGATATTTCACTGATTTCGCACAGAACTGTAGTTTGTCAGGGGCCACTTTATGCCCTTTCTCACACAGATGATTTAGGAGGGCAATGGTGTCAACTACACAGTCCCTGTGACTTTTAGACGCCAATAGAAGGTCGTCTATGTACTGCACTAACACAGAGTTCCCAGGTAAGATCAAAGTCTCTAGACATTTTTTCAAGATCTGATTAAAGATAGAGGGGCTCTCTGTATACCCCTGAGGGACCCTGTTCCAACAATACACGTGACCCTCGAAAGCAAATGAGAAAAGAAATTTGCTGTCGGGGTGCAGGGGTATCGAAAAGAATGCATGACACAAATCAATCACAGTGAACCATTCAGCATCCCAAGGAATCTGGTACAATATCACTGCAGGGTTTGGGACAATAGGGCAGCAAGGAACTACAATTTTGTTAACCTTTCTCAGGTCCTGCACTACCCTATACTTGCCACTAGGCTTTTTGATGCCCATAATCGGTGAGTTGCATGGGCTGCTCATCACTTCCTGTATGATGTTTCCTTCCAATAATTTTTGTATTTCCAGAGTGACACCTGCTTTCACTTCAGCATTCATTCGGTAGTGCCTAGTGTTAGGATATACTGCATTGTCCTTGATGGCTATTTGTATGGGGTCCACATCTTTCATCAACCCCACATCCTTTCCAGTGAAATCCCACACCTCTGGCTTTACGGCTTCCTGGAGTTCTTGGGGCAAGTCCTGCAGGGTCAATCTTTTAATTTCTGAGTCAGGTCTAAGCAACAATAATTTATAAATGCCGTCTTCATCTGGGGTCTGTATTTCAACACCTTTTGGTGTGCAAAAGATAGTACAGTTCATTTTGCACAGCAAATCACGTCCCAGTAGATTCACTGGACTGGTGTCACAGACGACAAATCTATGCATCTGTTTAAAATTTCCAATTGAAATCTCCATTGGTTCGGTAACAGGAGTACTAATCAATTGATTAGATACACCTACTACTTGGATATTTTCTCCCGAGAGGGGTAGGTTTGGAACGTCCACTGTTCTTACAGTAGAACGGGTAGCGCCAGTGTCCAACAGAAAGGTGACATCATTTCCGTCAACCTTTCCTTCAATATATGGTCCAGACTGGTCTACCGGCAAGGAAGCGCCAAGTACGCACTCCTCGTCCTCCCCTCTCAGGCCCCGTCAGTCCTGATCATTACAAAGGAAGGTATCATTCAGCAGATACTGCGAAGTTGCTGTATTTCTGTTCTCCCCGCTTTCCCAAACCTCTATCTCTTCATTTTCTGCCTGTCTTCCCCTGTATACCTGCTTGGGTGCTCGAGGCACCTGAACGGTTTTTACCTGGGGTTGAGTCTTTCTTGGTCTTTCTTTCTGCGTCTGTGGAATTAAATCAGGAGTTTTCTCATTAACATCGACTAATTGGGGACACTCGTTTCGCCAGTGTCCAATTTCGCCGCACTGATGGCAGGGAAATTTTTTCATAGCCTCTTCCCTGCTAAATTTGGGCCGGGGCTTTCCTCCACCCCCTTCCCCAGGACTTTTGTTCCCAGCATTTTTAACCATGTTACTCAATTGTTTTTCCTGTTGTTCTGCGAGCTTCACCTGAGCCCACATAACCTTCTCCTTAAGGGCCTTTTTCTTTTCTGCCATCTCGTCCTCGCAGTACTTAGCGTACCGCAGGACCTCATCCATTTTCTTAGTATGCCAACAGATTTTATTGTCTTTTATCCACTGACAAATTTCAGGTCTTAAACCATTTACAAACCTGTAAATAAAGTGCGTCATATCCTTCAGGTCGATGTTGTCAATACCACTGTATGTTTTAAATACCTGCAATAACCTCTCATAGAAGGAGTGCACTGTCTCGTCCCTTTCCTGTGTTGTTCTATCTATCTTTGTCCAATCAGTTTCCTTTGCGGGCACCTTTTCTTTCAAGTGCTGAATTACCTGCTCATATTTTCGCATGACATCCTTTGATGGCTCCCCTGTTTCCTTGTTTCTGGGATACTCTTCACTGGGCCAGTCTATGTTTATTTTACACTGGGTCCATAAATCTACTGGAACCACAATGTCGAAAAACCCATCCAGGTCTTTCCACAGACATTTCTGTACCTTCACGAACCTTTCCACCTGCCTGTACCAGTCAACTGGTTTCTCTCGTAATTTTGGAAAATCGTTCGTGAAGGACACAATATCCTGCCTAGACCAAGGAACATGCACATATTTCCCTCCTGAAACTTCGCGCATGGGGCATAATTGCTCAGGTTTTTCTACCTCTCTTAAAGCAAACTCGGGAGTCACTTGTCGGGAGCGAACCTCTTCCCTCTTTTTCGCCCACCTGCTTCTCCATCTTTCCACATCTCCCCATTTCTGCAGTACTCCCATTAATTCTTTAATCTGCAACTTTTTCCCTGCCACATTCAGGTGTTCTATATCTTTGTCTGAGAAGTCTGCTCTGTACGGTTTCTGTAAGGGCTTGGATTTTGAGATATCTACCCCCATACTAACTGCTGTTTCGGCCAGTTTTTCGTGGAGCACTCTGGTGTTCCTTGTAAAGCTTTTACATATGAACGACAATTCTTCCTCAGAGTAGGTATTCAATCGATCCAACCCCACATTTCCTGCCATTAATTCTTCTATTTCAACCCTCAGCTTGTAGAGGTCTAAAGGCTTTGTTTGCGGAGTCTGCTTCTCTAATTCACGACTCCAACTCTCAATTTCATCCGGAGATACCAGAGAGACATTCCTAGTACCGGTTGCTGTCTCTAATTTAATTTCTTTTGTATTAAAAGGGTTATACCTCTGCTGTATTCCCTTTCCAGTCTGTTTGTTTGGCAATTCCAAGAACGCAACTTCAGACTCGCATTCACTGGACTGATCATCTATGATGATTGGTTCCTGTCTCGGGGTTGCCATGACTGGGGTCATAATTGGAGTAATCGGATTTCCCTGACCATTTCCGTATAACGGGACCACCGGTCCAATAGTTACTGGAATAGTCAATGCCTCAGGACTGGTATTTAACTGGGAAATTTTCTGAATTATTTCTGTTCTTTGTCTAGCTAGAGCCTCTTGCTCCTTTTCCACTAGTACCCTTCTTAAAGTTGTGTCATGTAATATCTGTGGGGTTAATGGAGGAGTAAAACTCGGGGCAATAGGATGCGTTTCACTTGGTCCTCCCCCATAATTAGGTTTCGGGAATAAAGTTCCAGTATTAAAGGACCTGCGCTCTTCCCCATATGGAGGTTGAACAAAAGGCAGTCCCGAATTCGAGGGTTTCTCTTCGCTTTCATACAAGGGTCTGGGAAAAAAAGTTTTCGTACGTGAATATTTTTCTTCCTGACTTGCGGGCACTTTGGGATATATATCCCTTGTTTCCGTCAGTTCGGGTTTTTCAGGATAGGGCAATACTTGACCACCCCCTCCCAGTCCCAGGGACCTGTCTTCTTCTTTTAGGAAGTGGCGTCGGGGAACATCTCCTACACTGGAAGGTCGGGTTCCCTCATTGTAAGGTGGCGGACTTCGGGTACAGATGTCATCTATTAGTTCATCATCTGAATCCCCCAGGGCCCCCCAATGCTTACATTTTTCAGTACTTTTCTCACCTGCTCCAATGTTATGACATGCAGGCATCATGGGAAACAGACCCTCAACAATCATGCTCTGCCTCCACTGTTTCATCCTTTTATCCCTGGATTCCTGTTTCTGCCTGGGGTACCACTTGGTCAAACCCTTGTCCATTCGGGGTCTTTCTCTTTCAAAAGCCTCAATCTCCCATTCCTCTAATGCCTCATACTGCGTTAGTCTCGGTCTGGGATGCAGTTCATTCATTCGGGTTCTTAAATTAAATAAGATCCTACCATTGAAAGTACCATCTAACGGAAAAGCCAATACTCCGTCATCTTTTGTGTACTTCACCCAATTCTCCAGCCACACACAAGTATTGTACCCTCGGTCAAACATCATGAATGAGGCGGGAGTATTGGGTGCTGGGACAAGAACACCTTCCCTAGATTTTATCGGTTTGTCCGTTTTAAAATAATTTTTCACCTTACTTACAAGGGACATTTTTCTCTTGGTTCCGTACATAATATCGTATCTATTAGCCTTCCACTGATCCCTTTCAAACCCTAGATGCCTTGGATCAGGTCGAGTCTCTGTAGTCCGCGAGTGCCACATACGACTTCTGCGCTAACTTTGTTTACAAACTACCTCCAATCAGAACGCGCTTCAGAAAATTCGTGCAACCAATGGGTGCGCGACACAAAATAAGCTCCGCCAATGGGTGCGCGGCCCCTTCGTGAGACAGTTCCCACGCTCCGGCGCTCACCCCTCCTTTACAATTTCAGCTCCGCTACCCGCCCGCTGCTTCTACCAATCCCAGCGCGGCACAGAGTGACGTCAGAGGTGCTTCGCGACTGACTCCCTCCCTTCACAAGGTAACGGAAACTTTCTTTCTTTTAAAGTGCTCAGTGCTTGGTTATTTTACAACAAATACACATTCGCCACAGTGCTCAAGTGTCTAGACAGAGAAAGAATTCTTTTACAGCAAGTAAACTACTTCCATTTACTTTTCACTCGCTGCGGGCAGATCTCTTCCGCCTACCCTTCACTCTAGCATCGGTGAACCTGTTATTCCCCTAAACTCATCCACTTCTTTCCGGGATATATTCCGAGTTTAAGGTTTCTCAGCGGACCCCTCTGCTTTCACGCTAGCTCAGAGGAACCTGCTACTTTTCCGATGTGACCCTTACTAGGTTACGCCACTATGGGAATTTTGCCAATGAACCCCGTTACTGTCATTTATTCACACATGTATTCAGAAAACCCTAGTTAGTGCTTCCCGGTTATCCTAACCTGCACCTAACTTTCCTTGAACCTGTGACCTCAGGACAATGGATTCTATTCACCACTTGCCCTTTCAATTCCCCGGGGAGTTCGGACAACAAGAAACAAGACGGTTGACAATTGCATGGATTAGTACATATAACAATATAAGAACAAGAATAATAACAATACAGTAATTCATGAATTATTTTTACAAGATATTATTCGTGCGTATTCACAAGAGATTGATCAGGTCTCTTAGAACAGCCACTCTTATAGTAGCATTAATATAATAGCAGCTTCCGACTTAACTAGTCCAACTAATCCTGCCTAACCTTTAGCTAGTCCCTAACCATCCTCTAGCTACCAGAAAACTGATAGAGCGCGCGAGGCCACCCGACCAACAGTTTTCGCCGTTTCCGGCTTCAGGGCCCATATACTTTTCAAATCACCATATACATCGATCAGGTGACTTCACGAGCTCTATCAGGTTGGAGTGTGTGTGTTCCCTGCTACCAATTTTCGGTGCACCCGACTTACCATCCACCGATGCGGGTGCCTAATGACCACAATGAATCAGGGAGCTAGCTGTAAAAGAAAGGCAGCAAAATACAAACCCAAACAATAACATTCAAATACTGTTTAAATGACCACGGACAACTGGAAGTTTTAAAATGTTTATCTAATGTTCAAATATTTCTTGCATGAGGTACAGTAAAATAAGGCAATCAATAACCAAGATAACGTAAATCACATACGCATGAAGAAATAATGACAGAGTAATCATCAAGGTACTAATAAAATGTAGCGAGAAAATACTATGTAAGTCAGTATTATCTAGACAGGGATAGACTAAGTGTGTGTGACTATAGAAGAGCTTATAATGAATAACACGCTTCACTTTAAGGTGAAGGGGCCTTTGAACAACCTAGGCAACGAAGTTCTAGACCATATCAGAAAATGACACACTGCTATGCAAAATATAATTTCTAACAAATGAGAAGACATAGGAATAACTTTGCAAAATTATAAATGACTGTTCAATAGTTGCGGAAAGGCATGGAAATATAACATATGCAATGTTGAACTTTATTTAAGCAAAAGTTAGAAATTCAGAAGATGCAAGAATTTTAAGAGGTTCAGAGTAATATTTACCTAGAAAAGGTGTGGAAACCAAACCCTGGCCACGGGTCAGTTAAGGACAGGAAACCCTCAAGGAAGGATACCCCTCAAAGGACAGCAGGTGCAGAATGGACACCCAGGACAGGACAGGATACCCTCGGAATAGGAATCAGGACAGGACCCTCAGGACAGGACAGCAAACCCTCAGGACAGGACCCTCTTCAGGACAGGACCGGAACCCACAGTTCGGAAGCAACGCCTGCGCTCCACCCGCTCTGCAGCTATCGATCAAGACCCCGATTGGGTCAGCGAACTCCCAGCTAAGTGCCTTGCCAGCACTTTAAGGTTCAGTAGAACCTTAGTCTATGGTCAAATTCGGACAGAGTGCTCCGCAGCGCTCTGTATCTTCAGTCACCTATTGAGTGCGTTGGGTCAGTGACAGGTCAGCTAAACCAGACAAGTCGGACGGTTCACTAGGTGAACCCAGGGTAGATATACAGTTTGGGGACAGTGTACCACCCCCCAATGTTGCAAAGTGTCAGAATCCCTCAATTTCGATTGGTCCTAAGGTAGGGTTTGGATAACACACCAATCACAATACGCGAATTGAAGC
Source organism: Lissotriton helveticus (assembly GCF_964261635.1). Lineage (NCBI taxonomy): Eukaryota > Metazoa > Chordata > Amphibia > Caudata > Salamandridae > Lissotriton > Lissotriton helveticus. The sequence goes on from NC_136071.1 coordinate 1,029,592,994, forward strand.
CTTCATTAACATATTTGGGTACCGCCTAGCAGGTTTGGGGTTCCCATGAGCTAACAGTAGCGCAATATTACAATGTATCACATAAGGAGCCACATTCGCTGTTCTCGCAGGGCAGAGGTGACTTTCTCAGGAGCATCTCGCCCATCACTGCCAGCTGGCTATGTTCCATCAGCCAAGGTCCCTCGTGCTGCCGAATGTCGCACAGGCGCAGAAGGGACCCCCAATATGGCTCTCCTCTCACTCAGACCCCCATTTCCCGCGGTACATGAAAAGTAAGCGAAAACAAATTAATACATAATAATGTCATTAGGAAAGCACATCACAGGGTTTGTACTTTTAACTCATCATCATGAAATAAACTTATGCATTTAAATGTTAGCTACATTGAGACGGACACAAGAGCAGTGGCACGAGCAGTACCACATGATAAGCACAGCTATGAATTACGCATGCGCATAACTTTCCCTCCACTTCTGCAGACGCGTCAGGACACGTGAGTGTGGCTGACGCATGCGCAGTAACTAAAATACAAGCGACGGCCATTTTAAAAGGACACGGATTAATTTCATTAGAAATACACATAGGCAAGCTTCGAGAACTTTGTTTTAAACAAAATAAGTGTTAGTAAAACATACTTTTGTTACCTTATTACACATAAATGAGGTTCTTGATTTCGGCAAGCCGCAAAATATGCGAAGCTTTGCTTCATCATAAGTTCTTCACGTGTCACTCCATATTTGCTGTGCCAAATGAGTATTTTTGAGATGGATCACCCCTTGAAAGAGTTTGGAAAATTTTACAGGTTACTTTAGGAGCATTAACCTTTTTTTGCACATCTGGAAAAGTAAAAAACTGCCAAATTAGAGCTTCTTTCCTCTTCTTTGGAGGTTCTTTAGGATTGAAATATTCCTCTGAAGAATGGCTGGAAGATGAGTCCATTGCTGTTATTATGGTAAACTTTGTTCTATTTGACAAGATTCCCTGAAGCGATCCTTCTTCTTAGAAAGTCAAAGTAGAATTATTAAAATGGGACGGAAGTTTCAACAGTTGTAATAGGAAGTGTTATGAACCAATCAAATCTCTTCTTTTAAAGTCACATGGCTTTGCGTACGCTTACGCTGTGATTACGGTGCTCTTACGATGCGAGTATGCATGACGTTTCACCGCGATTTGTGTAATTGCTTTTAAAAGTAATATAGGATTATTGAAACTTAAAAAAAATGTTTTTATAATTATCCTAGATAATGTCTTCTGTTAGTATGTTCAATAAATACATAAATATATGTTTTTAAACAATTAAAAACATTTGCGTCTTTGTGTACGGGGCGCTGTACATGACGTCACACGGAAGCTTTGATGCGACGTGTAACGTGAAAGCGTATTCGTAGCGTATGCTGAGAATGATTAGCAGTACAAACTATGGTGCGATCACTCTCTCACTGTCAAATCAGAGCACAGGGTGCGCTATGAGAATGGTTAGAAGTGGTCACTCCTTGGAGATCCGATTCAGCTGTGTGGCTTATCCACGGTATCATAACGTTACTTTTTAGCCTGTTTAAGTTTGAGGTTTGCATGACATACTATGCTGTAGGCAGATATGGATGTTTAGGCAGCGCTTATCTGCATGAAGCTTGGTAATTATCATTTACATATAGGTGCCTGAGGGAGGGAAAAGAAGTCTATGTGAATGGCGAGGATTACACAATGAAAAACCAAAGGTGGTAATGGAGGGAGCGTTGACAATACAAACACTCACCCCCAGTCAACTGATCTGGGTTTAATTCATCACCGTTCTTTAGCCACCCCAGTTCAGACATGGCCATATGCAAATCAGTCTGACCCTGTGCCTCATGGGAACAGTCCAGCCCGAACTGCCAAGCCATGTCTTCCCTGGACCGGAATCAAGCTTCCCAGGACCGGTTTCTGGCATTACAGCCGTCTTCAGCCGGGCTTGCTTGACTCCAGTGGCAAAGTCAACAAGGGACTCACGTCTGAGCATACCCTGCCAACTTGGGGCGAACAAAGAAAAACCAAAGGTGGTGATGGACGGAGCGTTGACAATATAAACACTCACCCCCAGTCAACTGATCTGGGTTTAATCCATCACCGTTCTTTAGCTCACTCCCCCACCCCAGTTCAGAGATGGCCATATGCAAATCAGTCTGACCCTGTGCCTCATGGGAACAGTCCAGCCCGAACTGCCAAGCCATGTCTTCCCTGGATATGTTTTGTTGTATTATCTAAGGTACTGCGCATGAGATTACGGCGTTAGAAATAAACATTTGAAACTTGCACGTGTCTTTATTTACTCCTTTTTTTGGACTGCTGTGAGACTATAACGAAAGAGTGCTCTTTTTATCCACCTTACTTGAGTTAATCTAAGTCGCATGTTCTGGGTTGACTAGTCATTGGTGTTTTTGCTATAGGACGAAGAACCAATGAGTCACTGATTGCTATTCTGGTAGGGGGTTTGGGTACTAAGGTGGGTCTTGGTACACAGTAATTCATTGAGGTCCTAAGTCTTTATGCACAGTTCTGTGTAAGAGCAGAATTCCTGCAACAGTAGTTACAACAAAAAGGCTCGATAAAGGGCCTTGAGTTTGAATTAGAATATGAAATTGAAGAATAATTGATAACCCCAGCCAAAAAAAAGGGAGCAAGTGTGCAAATTTACAGTGCCTTCGGCTGGGGTACATGTTACAATAAAAATGCTCGATAAAGGACTGCACTTTGAATAGGAATATGAAATAGAAGAATAGTTGATAATCACAGCTAAGGAATGCAGCAAGTAGTTGTGTGTATGTGTGGATGGTGTGTTGATTGAGTGGAAGATGAAAAAGGTGAAAAATAAGAAAGGCTGGAGACACGCAAAGTACCCACTGCCTTGTCAGTGAAGAGAATCTTTGGATTTCCACCTCATTACACAGATAGGGTGTTGGATTCCGCAGTGGGAACAAGAGAAACGAGTACCACATCTAAGGAAGCAAGCTAGTGCATAAAGTACACACAGTGTGCGGTAGAAAGGACGCAAGAAAGGACGGAAGTGTGCAAATTACCCACTGCTATTCATGGGTAGTAGTTACGAAGAAGGCTGAATAAAGGGCCTGCACTTTGAATTTGAATTAAAAAAGAATAATTGATAAGCCCAGCTAAGAAAGGCAGTAAGTAGGTGTGTGTATTTGTGGATGATGTGTTGATTGAGCGGAAGATGAATAAGGTGAAAATTAAGAGAGGCTGCAGAGATGCAAACTTTCCATTTCTTTGTAAGGGAAGTGGTCTTTAGTTTTCCAGTGCGCATATATATATATATATTCCAACAACGTCTCCATAGAAGACAAAAAAAGCCGCCACTACAACCACTCGAATTTTCTGTGCGACAAAACTTAATTTATTCTTGAATCCATTGACAGCTTATTCACAGCATAAACCAACGCGTTTCGGTAGCTCCCCACTACCTTGATCACGGTTGTGCCAAACACTGTTTGCTGAGTGTGATTTAAAATTTGGGAGTTCCCGCCCACCTCGGTCACATGACCACATCCAAAATTGTTTTTACAAGGGGATTCTGGGATATGTAGTTCGAACATTTTTCATACATAATTCATTCATTACTTTTGTGTATCAGTCTTCAAATTTACAATTTTGCTTCCAGTTTTTGTTATAATATGTGAAAATGCATTTATTTCCACACTGTCTTACTACTTATTTTGTGTGTTCGTACCATCTCATCGATATACGAGACAAAAGGAAGTGATTAAGGGAGGGGATAAAACAAGGTTATTTTTACCAATTGCTCTTCCTATCTCCCATTTGGAGCCCTCAAGTGGTAAGTAGTAAGACAGTGTGGAAATAAATGCATTTTCACATATTATAACAAAAACTGGAAGCAAAATTGTAAATTTGAAGACTGATACACAAAAGTAATGAATGAATTATGTATGAAAAATGTTCGAACTACATATCCCAGAATCCCCTTGTAAAAACAATTTTGGATGTGGTCATGTGACCGAGGTGGGCGGGAACTCCCAAATTTTAAATCACACTCAGCGAACAGTGTTTGGCACAACCGTGATCAAGGTAGTGGGGAGCTACCGAAACGCGTTGGTTTATGCTGTGAATAAGCTGTCAATGGATTCAAGAATAAATTAAGTTTTGTCGCACAGAAAATTCGAGTGGTTGGAGTGGCGGCTTTTTTTGTCTTCTATGGAGACGTTGTTGGAATATTAAGCAGTGAGGTTCTACCGCAAAAAGCTTCGCACCTGTAAGTAGCGCCAGACGGAAAGAAACTCTGAACCAACCTTTGTTGAAATATATATATATATATATTCACTGAAAAAACCATAGGTTATAGACCATATATAGTTAGGAATTTGCATTTACAAAACCTTGAAAATTCACTGAAAAAACCATAGGTTAGAGACCATATATAGTTAGCTGGACATTTTATTGACATAAAACCAATGAAATTCCATATATAGTTAGTTGCACTAACTATATATCGCGCACCCGCAATCCACTGCTGATGATGTCACATATTACATCATTCATGACATGGTCAGTGACATCACTGATGACATCACTGATGACATCTCAAATGACATCACTGATGACATCACTGATGACATCTCAAATGACATCACTGATGACATCATCTAGTGTCTGTGTGTTTTTGTAAAGTTTAAATATGTTTTACATATTGAAGAATGAGTGGATGTATGGAAGACTGAGTGTGTGTGTGGCTGGCTGGGAGGTGTGTGACTCTGTGCATATCAATGTGTACTTGTATCAGTGATTGTATAAGAGAGTAAGTATGTGTTAGTATATGTGTGAAAAGTATGGTGTTCTGTGTTTAACTGTATAGATGAGGAAATCGAAGTGTGATTGATTCTTCACAGGACTGACTAGGTGTATGAGTGCATATGATAGTGTTGTAATAATGAGTGACTGTATGTATGAGTGATTGTATGGGTGAATGAGTGAATGTGTGTGTAGACGTAGGAATCAGTGAGTGCGTATGTAGTAACTGGTATTGGTGTGTCATGATGTCATCAGTGATGTCATTTGAGATGTCATCAGTGATGTCATTTGAGATGTCATCAGTGATGTCATCAGTGATGTCACTGAAGTATGGTGTTCTGTGTTTAACTGTATAGATGAGGAAATGGAAGTGTGATTGATTCTTTACAGGACTGACTAGGTGTGTGAGTAACTCCATGGATGAGTGGCAGTGTGTGAGTGTCTGCATAGGTGTATGAGTGCATATGATAGTGTTGTAATAATGAGTGACTGTATGTATGAGTGATTGTATGGGTGAATGAGTGAATGTGTGTGTAGACGTAGGAATCAGTGAGTGCGTATGTAGTAACTGGTATTGGTGTGTCATGATGTCATCAGTGATGTCATTTGAGATGTCATCAGTGATGTCATCAGTGATGTCATTTGAGATGTCATCAGTGATGTCATAAGTGATGTCACTGACCATGTCATGAATGATGTAATATGTGACATCATCAGCAGTGGATTGCGGGTGCGCGATATATAGTTAGTGCAACTAACTATATATGGAATTTCATTGGTTTTATGTCAATAAAATGTCCAGCTAACTATATATGGTCTCTAACCTATGGTTTTTTCAGTGAATTTTCAAGGTTTTGTAAATGCAAATTCCTAACTATATATGGTCTATAACCTATGGTTTTTTCAGTGAATTTCATTGGTTTTTTAAAAGCTAATATCTATAGCTGTAAAATATATTCTTTATTACGTGACGTATCACGTAGCCACGTGAGACCCCTCATGACGCGTCGCATAACCGTGACGTATCGGCTCTGCAGCACAAACAAAACCCGTAACGTAAGCGTGCCGGAGCACGCTTACAGATATATATATTTTTTTTAACCTTAATTAGACAAAATCCACACGTGCACATATCTTGAGACCTTGCAAAGGCACATCAAACAAACAGTCCCTACAATTTTGCCAAGTTTGCTGGAAATCTATTCCCTTAATTTTTTTTTTACTGTTTCTCTTAGTTTTCCCCTTGTTACGCTTACCGGGACGCTACCCGGTACGCAAACCGGACGCTCCAAAAACACAAGATGGCAGACTCCCGTTACGCTGCCGGTTAGCTGCCCGGTTCGCGTACCGGGAAGCGCCTCTACCGCGAAAAATCACGGGGGACTTTAATATCCCCCTCATCAATCCTAGGGGGTCAGGAGGGGTTTACCTTGCCCCCTTTCCTTCATTTCCCCCTTCTTTTTTCACCACATCTTGTCTCTCGAACCTACCGAGAGACAAGATGGCGGCCGCTCCGGACTGTTTACAATGTTGACAGCTACGCTGCCGGTTAGCTGCCCGGTTAGCTGCCCGGTGAGCTGCCCGGTTCGCGTACCGGGACGCGCCTCTACGGCGTAAAATCGCCAAATTTTTTTTTTTTTTTTGTTTTGCCCCGCGGGGCACTTTAATATCCCCCTCATCAATCCTAGGGGGTCAGGAGTGGTCTACCTTGCCCCCTTTCCTTCATTTCCCCCTTCGTTTTTCACCACATCTTGTCTCTCGATCGTACCGAGAGACAAGATGGCGGCCGCTCCGGACTGTTTAGAATGTTGACAGACACCGGAGAGCCAATCAGCTTCGCTTCGCGAAGTTCCGTTACGCGTCAGGTACGCGAACCGGGGCGCTAACCGGAGCGCTGTCACAGATATATATATGTTTTTTAAACGTTAATTTCTCAAAATCCACTGGAGCACATATATTGAGACATAGCAAAGGCACGTCGGGCAAACCATATCTACAATTTTGCCAAGTTTCATGTAAATCTATTCAGCCGTTCGAGCTAAAAGTGAGTCCAACCGCCCTATGGAAAAATGAATGGGAAAAACGCGTTTTGGGACCCCCTTTTTTTCTCGGCCCCCCCCTTGACGAAACCCCCCCAAATTTTCAGGGGCTGCTCAGAAACAAAATGTTCCATTTTCCTGAAAATTTCAGCCAATTCCGTCCACAAACGCCAAAGTTATTAGACATAGAATTTTCAGAAATCCCATAGAGAAAAAATCCTAACTATATATACCCACTGGCTATCGCCAGTAGGTAATATACATATATAAACATATATAATCTGCATATCTATATAAATATAAATGCATGCATACATATACATATATGCATACATATGCATGTTATTTACATGAAAGTTTTAAAAACACTAATAAAAGCAAAGCTAAAAAGCCACCTCATTACAAACAGAATGGCTTTAACTTAAACGAGGGCGAGATCTATTGCATTTTCAATGCTTGTTTACTTTGGTTCTATCAAGAAGGCATTCAGATGTGTCACACATTTGCCATAAATTCTGAATGTTAGCACTCTAGTTGCTCATTAGATCACTGTAGTAAAGCTAGTGCTCACCAGGGAAGTCTGCTGCTAATCATGGTTTGCAGCCATTTTCCCGCATTTTTTATCCCGCAGACTTTCAGTCCGCATACCATTATCCCACAAGGTCATTGACCTCGCATACCATTATCCCGCATTTTTTCAAAACGCATGTGCATTTATCGCGCATGCCTTTACAAAGAATTACGTTTTAAAGGCATGTATGGTAAATGCATTTGCGTTGTGAAAACCACGATGACGAGAGAGGTAAGTGGGTTTGTGTTAATTTTTTCGTGGGTTAGTGATTGTGTAGTGTAGTGTAGTGTTGTGTAGTGTAGTGTTGTGTTAGTGTAGTGTAGAGTTGTGGTGGTTGTTTAGTGTAGGGTCATGCTGGGGGTAGTGTTTTAGGGTTTAGGGTTGTGTTGTAGTGTTTGCGTAGTGTAGGGTCATGCTGGGGGTAGTGTTTTAGGGTTTAGGGTAGTGTTGTAGTGTTTGCGTAGTGTAGGGTCATGCTGGGGGTAGTGTTTTAGGGTTTAGGGTTGTGTTGTAGTGTTTGCGTAGTGTAGGGTCATGCTGGGGCTAGTGTTTTAGGCTTTAGGGTAGTGTTGTAGTGTTTGCGTAGTGTAGGGTCATGCTGGGCGTAGTGTTTTAGGGTTTAGGATAGTGTTGTAGTGTTTGCGTAGTGTAGGGTCATGCTGGGGGTAGTGTTTTAGGGTTTTGGGTAGTGTTGTAGTGTTTGCGTAGTGTAGGGTCATGCTGGGGTGTAGTATTTTAGGGTTTAGGGTAGTTTGCGTAGTGTAGGGTCATGCTGGGGGTAGTGTTTTAGGGTTTTGGGTAGTGTTGTAGTGTTTGCGTAGTGTAGGGTCATGCTGGGGGTAGTGTTTTAGGGTTTTGGGTAGTGTTGTAGTGTTTGCGTAGTGTAGGGTCATGCTGGGGTGTAGTGTTTTAGGGTTTTGGGTAGTGTTGTAGTGTTTGCGTAGTGTAGGGTCATGCTGGGGTGTAGTGTTTTAGGGTTTTGGGTAGTGTTGTAGTGTTTGCGTAGTGTAGGGTCATGCTGGGGGTAGTGTTTTAGGGTTTTGGGTAGTGTTGTAGTGTTTGCGTAGTGTAGGGTCATGCTGGGGGTAGTGTTTTAGGGTTTTGGGTAGTGTTGTAGTGTTTGCGTAGTGTAGGGTCATGCTGGGGGGTAGTGTTTTAGGGTTTTGGGTAGTGTTGTAGTGTTTGTGTAGTGTAGGGTCATGCTGGGGGTAGTGTTTTAGGGTTTTGGGTAGTGTTGTAGTGTTTGCGTAGTGTAGGGTCATGCTGGGGGTAGTGTTTTAGGGTTTAGGGTAGTGTTGTAGTGTTTGCGTAGTGTAGGGTCATGCTGGGGGTAGTGTTTTAGGGTTTAGGGTAGTGTTGTAGTGTTTGCGTAGTGTAGGGTCATGCTGGGGGTAGTGTTTTAGGGTTTAGGGTAGTGTTGTAGTGTTTGCGTAGTGTAGGGTCATGCTGGGGGTAGTGTTCTAGGGTTTAGGGTAGTGTTGTAGTGTTTGCGTAGTGTAGGGTCATGCTGGGGTGTAGTGTTTTAGGGTTTTGGGTAGTATTGTAGTGTTTGCGTAGTGTAGGGTCATGTTGGGGGTAGTGTTTTAGGGTTTAGGGTAGTGTTGTAGTGTTTGCGTAGTGTAGGGTCATGCTGGGGTGTAGTGTTTTAGGGTTTTGGGTAGTGTTGTAGTGTTTGCGTAGTGTAGGGTCATGCTGGGGGTAGTGCTTTAGGGTTTAGGGTAGTGTTGTAGTGTTTGCGTAGTGTAGGGTCATGCTGGGGGTAGTGTTTTAGGGTTTAGGGTTGTGTTGTAGTGTTTGCGTAGTGTAGGGTCATGCTGGGGGTAGTGTTTTAGGGTTTAGGGTTGTGTTGTAGTGTTTGTGTAGTGTAGGGTCATGCTGGGGGTAGTGTTTTAGGGTTTAGGGTAGTGTTGTACTGTTTGTGTAGTGGAGGGTCATGCTGGGGGTAGTGTTTTAGGGTTTAGGGTAGTTTAGTTGTTTAGTGTATGCTAAAGGTATATTCGTTCTAAAAGTTTTCGTTATTTTAATTTGCGGCCTAATAGTACATGCGGGATTTTTTTTGCGGACTGATGGTATGCGGGATTTCGTCATATATTCGCTAATCATACTTTCTATGGCAAAATGAACCCCCTCATTTTGTTCCTTTTAAATTAAATGTTTTAAGAGTTACCACTTTATTCCAATCAAGATGGCTTCAGGTGTGCCATACCTTTGTAATAAGTAGGACTGTTAGCACTCTAGTTGTTCTTTAGAACACTCTGGGACATTCTGTCATTGGGCTATAGTTGGGCTACATCTGGCTGATATTTGGGCTACATTTGTTTTTTTTGTCTCTGGTGGCCATCTTTGGGCTACATTGGTCTACATTGGGCTACATTGGGCTACATTTGGGCTCCAACATATATATAGCCCAATGTAGCCCAATATATATTTTTCAAAGTTAATTTTCGTAAAAACCACTGGAGCCTATATCTTGAGACATAGCAAAGGCACATCGGGCTACCAGTCCCTACAATTTTGCCAAGTTTGGTGTAAATCCATTCAGCCGTTCAGGCTAAAAGTGAGGCCAACCGCCCTATGGAAAATTGCATGGGAAAAACACGTTTTGGGACCCCCCTTTTTTCTCGTCCCCCCCTTGACGAAACCCCCCCCAAATTTTCAGGGGCTGCTCAGAAACAAAATGTTCCATTTTCCTGAAAATTTCAGCCAATTCTGTCCTCAAACGCCAAAGTTATTCGACATAGAATTTTCAAAAATCCCATAGGAAAAAAATCCTAACTATATATACCTACTGGCTATCGCCAGTAGGTAATATATATATATATATATTCACTGAAAAAACCATAGGTTATAGACCATATATAGTTAGGAATTAGCATTTAAAAAAACCTTATTTTACTCACACAAAACCATTGAAATTCCATATATAGTTAGTTGCACTAACTATATATCGCGCACCCGCAATCCACTGCTGATCATGTCACATATTACATCATTCATGACATGGTCAGTGACATCACTGATGACATCACTGATGACATCTCAAATGACATCACTGATGACATCACTGATGACATCTCAAATGACATCACTGATGACATCACTGATGACATCTCAAATGACATCACTGATGACTACATCCAGTGACTGTATAATTCTGTAAAGTTAAAATATGTCTTACATATTGAAGAATGAGTGGATGTATAAGTGTCTTGATGAAGGATTTAGTAGGGGCATGGCTGACTGTATGAGTGACTGATTAAATGTGTCTCACTGAGTGCACGGGTTAGTGACTAAACTGTCTTAATTTGTGCATCATTATGTCTGTTGTTCTGTAAACTGCTGCATGTGTTGATCATTAGCTATATGATTAACTGTATGGGTTATTGATTGGTTGCCCAAGCATTTGTATGGGAGACTGAGTGTGTGTCTGGGTGGCTGGGAGGTGTATGACTCTCTGCATAGATGTGTGAGCAGTTGATTGACTAGATGTATGGGTTCAAAAGTGCATGTGGAAACAGCTGTATGGGCGGTTGACTGTGTGCATGAGTGTATTGGTGAGTGAATGGATATCTCAGTGCTACATGTCAAAGTAAGTACATATGTAAAACACAGTACATGTGAGAGTTGACATATATAAATAACTGTGCATAAGAGCCAGTGAATGTGTGAGTGGCTGTATGGATCATTGTGAACTTGTATCCAGGATTGTATAAGTGAGTAAATATGTTTTAGTATATGTTTGAATAAGTAAGGTGTGTATAACTGTATAGTTGAGGAAATGGAGGTGTGATTGATTCTTTGCATGACTGACTAAGTGTCTGAGTAACTCCATGGATGAGTGACAGTCTATGAGTGTCTGTTTACACTGAGTGTATCTAAGGTTATATTAGAGTCTGAAGAGGTTCATCGTATTATCACATGAATGATGTCATCAGTGATGTGATCAGTAATGTCAAATGAGATGTCATCAGTGATGTCATTTGAGATGTCATCAGTGATGTCATCAGTGATGTCATTTGAGATGTCATCAGTGATGTCATCAGTGATGTCATTTGAGATGTCATCAGTGATGTCATCAGTGATGTCACTGACCATGTCATGAATGATGTAATATGTGACATGATCAGCAGTGGATTGCGGGTGCGCGATATATAGTTAGTGCAACTAACTATATATGGAATTTCAATGGTTTTGTGTGAGTAAAATAAGGTTTTTTAAATGCTAATTCCTAACTATATATGGTCTATAACCTATGGTTTTTTCAGTGAATTTTCAAGGTTTTGTAAATGCTAATTCCTAACTATATATGGTCTATAACCTATGGTTTTTTCAGTGAATTTCAATGGTTTTTTAATAGCAAATATCATAAGCTGTCGAATGTCAAGTACGTGGTAAGTGAAAACATTTTCGTGTTTATGCACACTGATCTGCTTTGAATGGTGCCCCCCCCTCATTTCTATTACGAGTACTCTCTCTTTGCAGATAGTGAAAGGTAGTTAACGCAGGCCTTTGCCCCCGTTGTAATCCGTCGTGCCTGCTTCTCTCTCCATTTGATTGATTGTTATCCAAGTATTTACTGTTTTAGAATTAGTTCTCTTTGGTTCATTCTCTATTTACAAACAAACACAGAGTCGCAATACTCTGTTTAGTCTTTGCAGATAACGAAAAATCGTGTAAAAAAAAAGAAAAGGAATCGAGCAAAATCAGCAGGCCACTAATGGGATCTCTTTTTGACCTCGCTAAAATAGAAACATTAGGAACAACCCCTCATGACAAATACAAAACTAGTGAGATGAACTGAACTCCACACAATGATGGCTGCAAAACAGCTCGGCTCCGCCACCCACCCCGCCCAAAATAACGATAAAGAGCGGCTGCCATGATTGGTTGCGGAATGGCCACGACGGAGCTACGAAATGGTGCTGCTCTCATGCTAACCCCAGCTTCAGTCTGAAACATCCAGAAACACTGTAGACTACCAATTCGATCAGTTCCGGTAGCGCCCCAATGTAACCCGGTAGAGAAGAACTAGCCCTCCCCTCTTTGACTGATGGTTCTTGTTGCCTGTCCCTTCTGTTGTCATTTAACAGAACTATTTAGCCTGCTGAAAGGGGTTGTGTTCCGACCGCTGGTTGGTGGAGACATTTTGACTATATTCTGGACCTGCGTTGTCGCGTAATGCGTCATATGACGCGCCGCGTTAGCGCATCCGGAAGTCATCCGGGGCGCGCAGCGCGTAACGTAAGCATAACAAGTCATGTGACTTGTTAATAAAACTTTTCATTGGTTCATTTTACTTTTCTTATTGTAATGATGAAAGGCTTGGTCATATGACCTAAAAATTACGCTTTTCATTACTTCCGAACATTATTTTTTCTTAAATATATGTTATAATGTTCCAGGCTAATGTACTTTCCCGGAAATTTTACAACTGTCCTGCAAGTAAAATATATTCTTTTTTCGAGAAAAAGAGCGTTTCTTCGTCCCATGACGGAGCCGTTGAGCAAAAGAGGGTCGACCTGCTGTCTTAGTCGCCGATACGCCTGAATATGAGATTCTTATCGATCACTTTATGTTGCAGGAATAGAAAACACAACAGCCCTTGACCATTTATCTTTACTGCGTTCCTTCGTATTATACCTTTTACCCTTCATGTAATTGGTCTGCTTTATTTCACTTGCCTTTTAATGATTCTAAAACAGTGACTATTATTAAAAACTTTACCAATGTATATACTACTACCATGTTTTCTTTTAAAAACCTTTATTGTGAAAATTTCATTATACAAATACGAGCCTATAACCACGTGGGCCTGCCACGGAGCAAACTGTAATCGTATATGATGAATAGACATTTACACTGTAGAGGAACGTAACGGGCGGGCCATTAGGTTGCAAGAACTAAGGTGTCTAACAGTTACGGAATCGGTGGACGTACATTTTATAATTAAAATACGACAGGGCCAGTTACAATAAAATTATCTAGATATACATTTGCGGGCAAGTACCATGGGTGACGTTAATTCGAACTTTCAACAGTACAGTAATCAATAACACATCAGAACTTAATATCAATAGGGATGTCGAAATATTCAATCAATTCTCGTCCCCGCCCGCCATGTGCTTCAAAACTGCATACGTATCTCGTGATTTCAAGGTTCTGCAACCAGTACACAACAAGGAGTTACGAGTCCCATTTATTCCGGCGCTATTTTGGGCGAGGACGGGCAGGTCCAGGATATAGTCAAAATGTCTCTACCAACCATCGACTATGATGATGTTCATATGCTGTATTTATTAGAGTAACACTCATCTGTCCACATGAAATTAATTTGCCACAATCTAAACATGTCATTTTAATCTTTCCAAAGTTCTTCTAAATATTTGGGACCGTTTCCCTTGCCTCTGAAGCTCTCAGTGCCACTTCTTTGATGAATGTACGAGCAGGTCAGGGGTTCTCCTCCAAATCTCTCTTTTATGCAGCACTATAATTAATTGGTGCCACCTCTCCATATGACGATGCATGGTATAGTTACCACAACTATATTTTTTTTCGGTTCCTCTGGAGAGTTCATCGTGGCAGATGAAGCGTGTAACGTACCGGGCATTTACCTTTTTTTGCATGTACAGGAAAGGAAAAAAAAATCGAGCGTCCGAGTTCTAAGGTGTCCCAGGGCCATTTTAGTGGACCAGGCCCAAATCCAAAGAACAGGCCGCCATTTTGAGAGTCCTCTTGCAGCCGCCTGTCGCTGTAGCATCAAGAGCAGCCGAAACTCAGCTGAATGGCAACTGAAACGGTAAAGGGGCGCCCCACTACAGCAGACGAGCCTCCACCTAGGAAGGCCCATTCACGCCGCCTCCCCCCCCCCTTCGGGCACCCCACGCCGTTATTCGGAGCAGTATTGTAGGATGGCCACACCAGTGCGGCAACTTGCTAGACATCACCTCGGTGGTAACCGAATCTCAACGCCTTGTGGTGTCTTCTATTCAGAAAACATTGTTATGCTGCCTTCGACCTATTCGCCGCAAGTGCGCACACAACTCAACTGCATAGCTTGCTAGACACCACCTCGGTGCCATCCGGATCTCGGCGCCCCACTGCAGATGAAGTGCCTCTCAACTATGAAACCACCACGGTGATATCCGGATCTTGGCGCGTTGTGCTGCCTTCGGCCTATTCGCACATCGGTCCGCTACTGACGCCATCTCACAGGCTAATGGGGCGACCCACGCCGAGTTTCAGCATTGTAGGATGACCACACCAGTACAGCAACTTGCTAGACATCACCTCGGTGCCATCCGAATCTTGGCATCTCAACGCCTAGTGGTATCTTCCATACAGAAAATATTGTTACGCTGCCTTTGGCCCCATTCGCACATCAGTCCGCAACTTAGACATCACCTCGGTGCCATCCGGATCTTGGCATCTCAGCGCCTTGTGGTGTCAGTCAGAAAATATTGTTGCGCTGCCTTTGGCCCCATTCGCACATCAGTCCGCTACTGACACCATCTCACAGGCCAACAAGGCGCCCCACGCCGACTTTTACCATTGTACGATGGCCACACCAGTGCCACAACTTGCTAGACATCACCTCGGTGCCATCCGAATCTTGGCATCTCAACGCCTAGTGGTATCTTCCATACAGAAAATATTGTTACGCTGCCTTTGGCCCCATTCGCACATCGGTCCGCAACTTAGACATCACCTCGGTGCCATCCGGATCTTGGCATCTCAGCGCCTTGTGGTGTATTCTCTTCAGAAAATATTGTTGCGCTGCCTTTGGCCCCATTCGCACATCGGTCCGCAACTTAGACATCACCTCGGTGCCATCCGGATCTTGGCATCTCAGCGCCTTGTGGTGTCGTCTACTCCGAAAATATTGTAGAAAATATTGTTGCGCTGCCTTTGGCCCCATTCGCACATCAGTCCGCTACTGACACCATCTCACAGGCCAACAGGGCGCCCCACGCCGACTTTTACCATTGTACGATGGCCACACCAGTGCCACAACTTGCTAGACACCACCTCGGTGCCATCCGGATCTTGGCATCTCAGCGCCTTGTGGTGTCTTCAAATCAGAAAATATTGTTGCGCTGCTTTTGGCCCCATTCGCACATCGGTCCGCTACTGACGCCATCTCACAGGCCAACGGGGCGCCCCACGCCGACTTTCAACATTGTAGGATGGCCACAGAAGTGCGACAACTTACTAGACACCACCTCGGTGCCATCCGGATCTTGGCGCGTTGTGCTGCCTTCGGCCTATTCGCACATCAGTCCGCTACTGACGCAAACTCACAGGCCAACGGGGCGCCCCACGCCGACTTTCAGCATTGTAGGATGGCCACACCAGTGCACCTTACTAGACACCACCTCGGTGCCATCCGGATCTTGACGCGTAGTGAAGCTGCAGCAGCTGCAAATAAGCTTCAGACAGTGTTACAACCGCTGCTCAGAACTCTCAACTATGACACCACCTCGGTGCCATCCGGATCTTGGCATCTCAGCGCCTTGTGGTGTCAGTCAGAAACTATTGTTGCGCTGCCTTTGGCCCCATTCGCACATCGGTCCGCTACTGACGCAAACTCACAGGCCAACGGGGCGCCCCACGCCGACTTTCAGCATTGTAGGATAGCCACACCAGTGCGGCAACTTGCTACACACCACCTCGGTGCCATCCGGATCTTGGCATCTCAGCGCCTAGTGGTGTCTTCTATTCCGAAAATATTGTTGCGCTGCCTTCGGCCCCATTCACACATCGGTCCGCTACTGACGCCATCTCACAGGCCAACGGGGCGCCCCACGCCGACTTTCAGCATTGTAGGATGGCCACAGAAGTGCGACAACTTACTAGACACCACCTCGGTGCCATCCGGATCTTGGCGCGTTGTGTTGCCTTCGGCCTATTCGCACATCGGTCCGCTACTGACGCAAACTCACAGGCCAACGGGGCACCCCACGCCGACTTTCAGCATTGTAGGATGGCCAAACCAGTGCTGCAACTTGCTGGACACCACCTCGGTGCCATCCGGATCTTGGCGCGTTGTATTGCCTTCGGCCTATTCGCACATCGGTCCGCTACTGCCGCCGCCTCACGTGCCAACGTATTGTCTCCGCATTTTATACCCTATGCCGCATAACAGGTCATGTGACTTGTTTATAAAACTTTTCATTGGTTCATTTTACTTTTGGTTTCCTAATGATGGAAGGCTTGATCATATGACCTAAAAACAACACTTTTCATTGGATGAAAACTTTTTTTTTTTCCCAAACGATGAAAGCCCCACCTTGTTTCTGGATGTTTCAGACTGAAGCTGGCGTCAGCATGAGAGCACCACCATCTCGTAGCTCCGTCGTGGTCATTCCGCGAGCAATCATGGCAGCCGCTCCCCACCAGAAGCCTGCAGGAGTCGGGGCTCCCAAAACTTTTGATGAATTCTCAAGGCGGAGGGGACGCTTTCGAGAATGGGGTCCAAGACCTAGCAGACAAGCGTCCGATTTCCAAGGTGTCCCAGGGCCATTTCAGTGGACCAGGCCCAAAAAGGAAACAGCCTGCCGCCATTTTGAGAGTCCTGTGACAGCCGCCTATCGCTGCACCGCAAGAGTGGGCGCAACTCAGCTGAATTGCGGCTTTTGACACAGTGGACCAAAAACGGACGGAATGGCAACTGAAAAGGTAAAGGGGCGCCCCACTACAACAGATGACACTCCACCTGGAGAGGCCCGTTCACGCCGCCTCCCCCGGGGCGCCCCACGCCGTTATTCGGAGCAGCATTGTAGGATACCAAAACCAGTGCGGCAACTTACTGGACATCACCTTGGTGCCATCGTTCTGCTGCCTTGGAACTATTCGCACAACAGTTTGCTACTGATGACCCACCCCCCGCGACGCCCCACGCCGTTATTTCCTGGGTGGCAACTTACTAGACATCACTTTCGTGTCATCTAGATTTCAAAGCGTTCTGCTGCCTTGGAACTATTCGCACAACAGTTTGCTACTGATGACCCACCCCCCGCGACGCCCCACACCGGAAATCTGGACGTTGTGCTGCGTTGGGACTATTCGCACAGCCGACCGCTACTTCGTTGTTTTTCCCTAAAAATGTTTATATGTTATTACTATTTTTGTTTTCTTGTATATATTTATAAATTATTAAAGTTTTATAATCTTACTACTTTGTCGGAGTGCTATATATTTTTAATGTGACACATAATTGTAAAAACTTTGATGTACAAAGAGTCATCCCTGGAATCTTCCGCTTCAGGCTCGGTCCCCTCCCCAATCACAATACAGGATGGTTTTCAGATAATAGCAACGCTTCTGCTGTGACGGATCTAATCGAGTGTGGGCCTTGATCTACTATAACTCCTTTGAAGAGGGGTGATTCTTTACAGCTGTGGCCATACACTACATCTGCAGGGCTAGCTGATACCCTAGGACCAGCCTGGACAATCGGACACAGAGGAAAAGGAGTGTCAGAGGGTGCGGTAGTGAATAGGGCGAAAGGGAGGTGTCGGGCGGGCACAGGGTGTGATTCTCAGGGAAGAGCAGCGCAGATGGGGGGAGGTTTATTACCCATGCATAAGACAGAGAGCGAGGGTGACCACTGCCTGGGGGAGATGCTTGCGAGGGTGGGGAGCCATGCTAAGGATCGACAGCGTGCACAGAGTGGGTCTGGTCAAGGCATCTAAAATGGCTGCCGTGCACGACAAAAGTGTGGCATTTGAAAAAAGACAAGATGGCGCAGACAATGTTTTTCAACACTTCCTGATTTCCTTCGAATCGAACGTTAACAGACGTTGGGGCATATTACCAAAGTTAAGCGATATTTATCCCTAACGATGCTTAGCAACGATTTTTTTACCGTCAGAAATTATCGCAGATAAACCTTGCTATTATCAAGGTTTATCGCAAATACGATAAAAAACGACCGCAATGCATTAATATCGCTGAAAACTCAGCGATATTCATGCATTACCGAGCTAATGCTCTTAGCCATGTTATCCACCTCCCATTGGATAACATGGCTAAGAACTGCTCAGGGCAGGTGCTAGCTTTTGGAGATATTCGCGCTTATCTCGAATATTTCCAAAAGTTGATAATAGGAGATAGCGATGTTAGCGACTGTTTCCAGTCGCTAACATCTTGGCATGCCCACTTTGCATGTCATTAGTGATAAATATCACTCACATGCAAAGTGGGGCCCAAGATGGTCGCTATCTCCTACTAGCCGTCGCTAACTGGTGTTAGCAACAGCTAGGTAATACAGATATAATTTTATCTCCGCGAAGCGGAGCGCTGTTACAGATATATATCTTGTTTTTGAACGTTAATTTCTCAAAATGCACTGAAGCACATATATTGAGACCTAGCAAAGCACATCGGGCTACCAGTCCCTAATATTTTACCAAGTTTCGTGCAAATCCATTCAGCCGTTCGATTATTATTATTATTTTTTTTTTTTGCCCCGCGGGGCCCTTTTAAAACCTCCACATCAAACCTAGGGGGTCAGCGAGGATCTACTATGCCCCCTGATGGTCATTTGCCCCTTCGCTTTGGCCTCCTCTTGTCTCTCGATCCTACCGAGAGACAAGATGGCGGCCGCTACGGACTGTTTGGAATGTTTACAGACACCGGAGAGCCAATCAGCTTCGCTTCGCAAAGCTCCGTAACGCGAAAAGTACGCGAAGCGGTGCGCTGTTACAGATATATATCTTTTTTTGAACGTTAATTTCTCAAAATCCACTGGAGCACATATATTGAGATCTAGCAAAGGCACATCGGGCTACCAGTCCCTACAATTTTGCCAAGTTTCGTGCAAATCCATTCAGGTGTTCGATTATTATTATTATTTTTTTTTTTTTGCCCCGCGGGGCCCTTTTAAAACCTCCACATCAAACCTAAACGGTCTGGGAGGATCTACTATGCCCCCTTATGGTCATTTGCCCCTTCGGTTTGGCCTCCCCTTGTCTCTCGATCCTACCGAGAGACAAGATGGCGGCCGCTACGGACTGTTTGGAATGTTTACAGACGCCGGAGAACCAATCAGCTTCGCTTCACAAAGCTCCGTTGCGCGAAAAGTACGCGTACTGGAGCGCTGCCCGGTCCGCTGTTACAGATATATATCTTTTTTTAAACATTAATTTCTCAAAATCCACTGGAGCACATATATTGAGACCTACAAAAGGCACATCGGGCTACCAGTCCCTACAATTTTGCCAAGTTTCGTGCAAATCCATTCAGCCGTTCGGGCTAAAAGTGAGGCCAACCGCCCTATGGAAAACTCAATGTTAAAAACACGTTTTGGGACCCCCCTTTTTTCTCGGCCCCCCCTTGACGAACCCCCCCCAAATTTTCAAGGGCTGCTCAGAAACAAAATGTGCCATTTTCCTGAAAATTTCAGCCAATTCCGTCCACAAACGCCAAAGTTATTAGACATAGAATTTTCAAAAATCCCATAGAGAAAAAATCCTAACTATATATTACCTACTGGCGACCGCCAGTAGGTAATATATATATATATATTACCTACTGGCGGTCGCCAGTAGGTATATATAGTTAGGATTTTTTCCCTATGGGATTTTTGAAAATTCTATGTCTAATAACTTTGGCGTTTGTGGACCGCCAGTAGGTAATATATATATATATATTACCTACTGGCGGTCGCCAGTAGGTAATATATAGTTAGGATTTTTTCTCTATGGGATTTTTGAAAATTCTATGTCTAATAACTTTGGCGTTTGTGGACGGAATTGGCTGAAATTTTCTGGAAAATGGCACATTTTGTTTCTGAGCAGCCCCTGGAAATTTGGGGGGGTTTGTCAAGGGGGGGCCGAGAAAAAAGGGGGGTCCCAAAACGTGTTTTTCCAATGTTAATTTCCATAGGGCGGTTGGCCTCACTTTTAGCCCGAACGGCTGAATGGATTTGCACGAAACTTGGCAAAATTGTAGGGACTGGTAGCCCGATGTGCCTTTGCTAGGTCTCAATATATGTGCTCCAGTGGATTTTGAGAAATTAACGTTCAAAAAAAGATATATATCTGTAACAGCGGACCGGGCAGCGCTCCGGTTCGCGTACTTTTCGCGTTACGGAGCTTTGTGAAGCGAAGCTGATTGGTTCTCCGGCGTCTGTAAACATTCCAAACAGTCCGTAGCGGCCGCCATCTTGTCTCTCGGTAGGATCGAGAGACAAGAGGAGGCCAAAGCGAAGGGGCAAATGACCATAAGGGGGCATAGTAGATCCTCCCTGACCCCCTAGGTTTGATGTGGAGGTTTGAAAAGGGCCCCGCGGGGCAAAAAAAAAAAAAGAAAAATAATAATCGAACGGCTGAATGGATTTGCACGAAACTTAGCAAAATTGTAGGGACTGGTAGCCCGATGTGCCTTTGCTAGGTCTCAATATATGTGCTCCAGTGGATTTTGAGAAATTAACGTTCAAAAAAAGATATATATCTGTAACAGCGCTCCGGGCAGCGCTCCACTTCGCGTACTTTTCGCGTTACGGAGCTTTGTGAAGCGAAGCTGATTGGTTCTCCGGCGTCTGTAAACATTCCAAACAGTCCGTAGCGGCCGCCATCTTGTCTCTCGGTAGGATCGAGAGACAAGAGGAGGCCAAAGCGAAGGGGCAAATGACCATAAGGGGGCATAGTAGATCCTCCCTGACCCCATAGGTTTGATGTGGAGGCTTTAAAAGGGCTCCGCGGGGCAAAAAAAAAAAAAAAAAAAGTTTTTTTGGTGGGGTGCGCCCGGTTAGCGTAACGGGAAGCGGACTGGGGAGCGTACTACAAGGAAAGAAGAATGATTGACTTTGAACTTATTGTATGTTTATAGACTTTTTTAAAACTTTTTTTTCTGCTGAGTGACGTCTCGGCCTATCTCCACGGGATGCAGTCCCTACCATCTCGGCGTTTAAGCCCAGGGGGACCGGTAGTGTGGGAGCGATAACGGGGCATATTATCAAGGGGGTTTATCTCCGCTTTTTTGGCTTTAAAAGCCAAGAAAGCGGAGATAAAATTATCTCCGTATTACCTAGCTGTCGCTAACACCAGTTAGCGACCGCTAGTAGGAGATAGCGACCATCTTGGGCCCCACTTTGCATGTCAGTGATATTTATCACTAATGACATGCAAAGTGGGCATGCCAAGATGTTAGCGACTGGAAACAGTCGCTAACATCGCTATCTCCTATTACCAACTTTTGGAGATATTCGCGCTAAGCGCGAATATCTCCAAAAAGTATCACCTGCCCTGAGCAGTTCTTAGCCATGTTATCCAATGGGAGGTGGATAACATGGCTAAGAGCATTAGCTCGGTAATGCATGAATATCGCTGACTTTTCAGCGATATTAATGCATTGCGGCCGTTTTTTATCGCATTTGCGATAAACCTTGATAATAGCAAGGTTTATCTGCGATAATTTCTGACGATGCTTAGCGGTAAAAAATTCGTTGCTAAGCATCGTTAGGGATAAATATCGCTTAACTTTGGTAATATGCCCCAACGTCTGTTAACGTTCGATTCGAAGGAAATCAGGAAGTGTTGAAAAACATTGTCTGCGCCATCTTGCCTTTTTTCAAATGCCACACTTTTGTCGTGCACGGCAGCCATTTTAGATGCCTTGACCAGACCCACTCTCTGCACGCTGTCGATCCTTAGCATGGCTCCCCACCCTCGCAAGCATCTCCCCCAGGCACTGGTCACCCCCGCTCTCTGTCTTATGCATGGGCAATAAACCTCCCCCCATCTGCGCTGCTCTTCCCTGAGAATCACACCCTGTGCCCGCCCGACACCTCCCTTTCGCCCTATTCACTACCGCACCCTCTGACACTCCTCTTCCTCTGTGTCCGATTGTCCAGGCCGGTCCCAGGCTATCAGCTAGCCCTGCAGATGTAGTTTATGGCCCCAGCTGTAAAGAATCACCCCTCTTCAAAGGAGTTATAGTAGATCAAGGCCCACACCCGATGAGATCCGTCACACCACACGCGTTCCTACTATCTGAAAACCATCCTGTATTGTGATTGGGGAGGGGACAGAGCCTGAAGTGGAAGATTCCAGGGATGACTCTTTGTACATCAAAGTTTTTAGAATTATGTGTCACATTAAAAATATATAGCACTCCAACAAAGTAGTAGGATTATAAAACTTTAATAACTTATAAATATATACAACAAAACAAAAACAGTAAAAACATTTAAACATTTTTAGGGAAAAAGAAGGAACAATGGTCAGTAGCGGTCGGTTGTGCGAATAGTCCCAAGGCAGCACAACGTCCAGATTTCTGGACGGCACCCAGGTGATGTTGCGTGGGTGCCGCACTGATTTGGGTATCCGGCGTGGGGCGTCCCGGGGGGTGGCTCGTCAGTAGCGGTCTGTTGTGCGAATAGTTCCAAGGCAGCAGAACGCGCTGAAATGTGGATGGCACCAAGGTGATGTCCAGTAAGTTGCCGCCCTCCGAATAACGGCGTGGGGCGCCCCGGGGGGGGGAGAGGCGGCGTGAACGGGCCTCCCCAGGTGGAGCCTCGTCTGCTGTAGTGGGGCGCCCCTTTACCGTTTCAGTTGCCATTCCATCCGCTTTTGGTCCACTGTGTCAAAATCCGCAATTCAGCTGAGTTGCGCCCACTCTTGCGGTGCAGCGATAGGCGGCTGTCACAGGACTCTCAAAATGGCGGCAGGCTCTTTCCTTTTTGGGCCTGGTCCACTGAAATGGCCCTGGGACACCTTGGAAATCGGACGCTTGTCTGCTAGGTCTTGGACCCCATTCTCAAAAGCGTCCCCTCCGCCTTGAGGATTCTACAAAAGTCTTGGGGGCCCCCGACTCCTGCAGGCTTCCGGTGGGGAGCGGCTGCCATGATTGCTCGCGGAATGACCACGACGGAGCCACGAGATGGTGGTGCTTTCATGCTGACGCCAGCTTCAGTCTGAAACATCCAGAAACAAGGTGGGGCTTTCATCGTTTGGGGAAAAAAAAAGTTTTCATCCAATGAAAAGTGTTATTTTTAGGTCATATGATCAAGCCTTCCATCATTAGGAAACCAAAAGTAAAATGAACCAATGAAAAGTTTTATAAACAAGTCACATGACCTGTTATGCGGCATAGGGTATAAAAAGCGCAGAAAATCCGTTGGCACGTGAGGCGGCGTCAGTAGCGGACCGATGTGCGAATAGGCCGAAGGCAGCACAACGCGCCAAGATCCGGATGGCACCAAGGTGGTGTCCAGCAAGTTGCCGCACTGGTGTGGCCATCCTACAATGCTGAAAGTCGGCGTGGGGCGCCCCGTTGGCCTGTGAGATGGCGGCAGTAGCGGACCGATGTGCGAATGGGGCCAAAGGCAGCGCAACAATATTTTCGGAATAGAAGACACCACAAGGCGCTGAGATGCCAAGATCCGGATGGCACCGAGGTGGTGTCTAGCAAGTTGCCGCACTGGTGTGGCCATCCTACAATGCTGAAAGTCGGCGTGGGGCGCCCCGTTGGCCTGTGAGATGGCGGCAGTAGCGGACCGATGTGCGAATGGGGCCAAAGGCAGCGCAACAATATTTTCTGAATAGAAGACACCACAAGGCGCTGAGATGCCAAGATCCGGATGGCACCGAGGTGGTGTCTAGCAAGTTGCCGCACTGGTGTGGCCATCCTACAATGCTGAAAGTCGGCGTGGGGCGCCCCGTTGGCCTGTGAGATGGCGTCAGTAGCGGACCGATGTGCGAATGGGGCCAAAGGCAGCGCAACAATATTTTCTGAATAGAAGACACCACAAGGCGCTGAGATGCCAAGATCCTGATGGCACTGAGGTGGTGTCTAGCAAGTTGCCGCACTGGTGTGGCCATCCTACAATGCTGAAAGTAGGCGTGGGGCGCCCCGTTGGCCTGTGAGGTGGCGTCAGTAGCGGACCGATGTGCGAATAGGGCCAAAGGCAGCGCAACAATATTTTCTGAATAGAAGACACCACAAGGCGCTGAGATTCGGTTAGCACCGAGGTGGTGTCTAGCAAGTTGCCGCACTGGTGTGGCCATCCTACAATCCTGCTCCGAATAACGGCGTGGGGTGCCCGAAGGGGGGGGGGAGGCGGCGTGAACGGCCCTTCCTAGGTGGAGGCTCGTCTGCTGTAGTGGGGCGCCCCTTTACCGTTTCAGTTGCCATTCAGCTGAGTTTCGGCCGCTCTTGATGCTACAGCGACAGGCGGCAGCAACAGGACTCTCAAAATGGCGGCCTGTTCTTTGGATTTGGGCCTGGTCCACTAAAATGGCCCTGGGACACCTTAGAACTCGGACGCTCGAATTTTTTTTCCTTTCCTCTACATGCAAAAAAAGGTAAATGCCCGGTACGTTACACGCTTCATCTGCCACGATGTACTCTCCAGAGGAACCGAAAAAAAATATAGTTATGGTAACTATACCATGCATCGTCATATGGAGAGGTGGCACTGATTAATTATAGTGCTGCATAAAAGAGAGATTTGGAGGAGAACCCCCGACCTGCCAGTACATTCATCAAAGAAGTGGCACTGACAGCATCAGAGGCAAGGGAAACGGTCCCAAATATTTAGAAGAACTTTGGAAAGATTAAAATGACATGTTTAGATTGTGGCAAATTAATTTCATGTGGACAGATGAGTGTTACTCTAATAAATACAGCATATGAACATCATCATAGTCGATGGTTGGTAGAGACATTTTGACTATATCCTGGACCTGCCCGTCCTCGCCCAAAATGGCGCCGGAATAAATGGGACTCGTAACTCCTTGTTGTGTACTGGTTGCACAACCTTGATATCACGAGATACGTATGCAGTTTTGAAGCACATGGCGGGCGGGGACGAGAATAGATTGAATATTTCGATATCCCTATTGATATTAAGTTCTGATGTGTTATTGATTACTGTACTATTGAAAGTTCGAATTAACGTCACCCATGGTACTTGCCCGCAAATGTATATCTAGATAATTTTATTGTAACTGGCCCTGTCGTATTTTAATTATAAAATGTACGTCCACCGGTTCCGCAACTGTTAGACACCTTAGTTCTTGCAACCTAATGGCCCGCCCGTTACGTTCCTCTACAGTGTAAATGTCTACTCATCATATACGATTACAGTTTGCTCCGTGGCCGGCCCACGTGGTTATAGGCCCGTATTTGTATAATGATATTTTCACAATAAAGGTTTTTAAAAGAAAACATGGTAGTAGTATATACATTGGTAAAGTTTTTAATAATAGTCACTGTTTTAGAATCAGTAAAAGGCAAGTGAAATAAAGCAGACCAATTACATGAAGGGTAAAAGGTATAATACGCAGGAACGCAGTAAAGATAAATGGTCAAGGGCTGTTGTGTTTTCTACTCCTGCAACATAAAGTGATCGATAAGAATCTCATATTCAGGCGTATCGGCGAGTAAGACAGCAGGCCGACCCTCTTTTGCTCAACGGCTCCGTCATGGGACGAAGAAACGCCCTTTTTCTCGAAAAAGGAATATATTTTACTTGCAGGACAGTTGTAAATTTTCCGGGAAAGTACATTAGCCTGGAACATTATAACATATATTTAAGAAAAAATAATGTTCGAAAGTAATAAAAAGCGTAATTTTTAGGTCATATGACCAAGCCTTTCATCATTAGAATAAGAAAAGTAAAATGAACCAATGAAAAGTTTTATTAACAAGTCACATGACCTGTTATGCTTACGTTACGCACTGCGCGTCGCGCCCCGGATCACTTCCGGATGCGCTAACGCGGCGCGTCATATGACGCATTACGCGACAACGCAGGTCCAGAATATAGTCAAAATGTCTCCACCAACCAGCGGTCGGAACACAACCCCTTTCAGCAGGCTAAATAGTTCTGTTAAATGACAACAGAAGGGACAGGCAACAAGAACCATCAGTCAAAGAGGGGAGGGCTAGTTCTTCTCTACCGGGTCACGTTGGGGCGCTACCGGAACTGATCGAATTGGTAGTCTACAGTGTTTCTGGATGTTTCAGACTGAAGCTGGCGTTAGCATGAGAGCACCACCATTTCGTAGCTCCGTCGTGGCCATTCCACGAGCAATAATGCTAGCCGCTCCCCACCAGAAGCCTGCGGGAGTCGGGGGCCCCCAAGACTTTTGTAGAATCTTCAAGGCTGAGGGGACGCTTTCGAGAATGGAGCCCAATCTCTAGCAGACAAGCGTCCGAGTTCCAAGGTGTCGCAGGGCAATTTTAGTGGACCACGCCCAAATCTGAAGAGCCGGCCGCCATTTTGAGAGTCCTGTGGCAGCCGCCTATCGCTGCACCGCAAGAGCGGGAGCAACTCAACTACATGGTGAGCGAGACGCTGTAGTCGAAAGAGCGGGCGGTAAACAGCTGAATAGCGGAAGAGGCACAGTGTAGCAAAAGCGGGCGGAATGGCAACTGAAATGGTAAAGGGGCGCCCCACTACAGCGTGTCTTTAGGTGAAACGGATTGTGGGACAAGGTCAAGAATGGAAGAGTTACCAAAAGGCAAAAAGTTCCGCTTGATCCCGGGAGCCGGCCACCTATGTCGGGGGCGATCTCAGGCTACACCAGGACAACACGACTTGGGGAGGGAGCCGGAGCCAAGCGCCCCCTCCGAGTCCGCGCCATCACACCGTCCCTCGGGGGCCTCCGTCAAGCGGTTCAGGGTGGCACCGCATCACATTGTTCACAAATGCAGTCACGTCCTCAAACAGCCCCCACTTTACTTTGAGAATAGTGAAGCTGAAGCAAGTGCAAATAGGCTTCAGACAGTGTTACAAGCACTCCTCAAAACTTTGAACCATCAGAGTGCATGAGTTTCATGCTCGATCGATTGAGCTAGCCGGATCGGGCAACAAAAAGTATAAAATAGTTATGTAAATAGTTGTTTAATAAAATGTTTTACCCTGTTACTTTGCTGGTGTGTTGTATATATTTGTAATATTTGCATAGAGTTTATCGTTATTTTGGGCGGGGTGGGTGGCGGAGCCGAGCTGTATTGCAGCCATCATGGTGTGGAGTTCAGTTCATCTCACTAGTTTCGTATTTGTCATGAGGGGTTGTTCCTAATGTTTCTATTTTAGCGAGGTCAAAAAGAGATCCCATTAGTGGCCTACTGATTTTGCTCGATTCCTTTTGTTTTTTTACACGATTTTTCGCTATCTGCAAAGACTAAACAGAGTATTGCGACTCTGTGCTTGTTTGTAAATAGAGAATGAACCAAAGAGAACCAATTCTAAAACAGTAAATGCTTGGATAACAATCAATCAAATGGAGAGAGAAGCAGGCACGACGGATTACAACGGGGGCAAAGGCCTGCGTTAACTACCTTTCACTATCTGCAAAGAGAGAGTACTCCTAATAGAAATGAGGGGGGGGGCAGCATTCAAAGCAGATTAGTGTGCATAAACACGAAAATGTTTTTTCTTACCACGTACTTGACATTCGACAGCTTATGATATTTGCTATTAAAAAACCATTGAAATTCACTGAAAAAACCATAGGTTATAGACCATATATAGTTAGGAATTAGCATTTACAAAACCTTGAAAATTCACTGAAAAAACCATAGGTTATAGACCATATATAGTTAGGAATTAGCATTTAAAAAACCTTATTTTACTCACACAAAACCATTGAAATTCCATATATAGTTAGTTGTACTAACTATATATCGCGCAACCGCAATCCACTACTGATCATGTCACATATTACATCATTCATGACATGGTCAGTGACATCACTGATGACATCACTGATGACATCTCAAATGACATCACTGATGACATCACTGATGACATCTCAAATGACATCACTGATGACATCACTGATGACATCTCAAATGACATTACTGATCACATCACTGATGACATCATTCATGTGATAATACGATGAACCTCTTCAGACTCTAATATAACCTTAGATACACTCAGTGTAAACACAGACTCACAGATTGTCACTCATCCATGAAGTTACACACACACCTAGTCAGTCATGCAAACAATCAATCACACCTCCATTTCCTCAACTATACAGTTATACACACCTTACTTATTCAAACATATACTAACACATATTTACTCTCTTTTACAATCCCTAATACAAGTTCACAATCATCCATACAGCCACTCACACATTCACTGGCTCTTATGCACATATATTTATATATGCCAACTCTCACATGTACTATGTTTTACATATGTACTTACTTTGACATGTAGCACTGAGATATCCATTCACTCACCAATACACTCATGCACACAGTCAACCGCCCATACAGCTGTTTCCACATGCACTTTTGAACCCATACATCTAGTGAATCAACTGCTCACACATCTATGCACAGAGTCATACACCTCCCAGCCACCCACACACACACTCAGTCTCCCATACAAATACTTGGGCAACCAATCAATAACCCATATAGTTACTCATATATAGCTACTGAACAACACATGCAGCAGTTTTCAGAACAACACACATAATGATGCACAAATTAAGACAGTTTAGTCACTAACCCATACACTCAGTGAGACACATTTAATCACTCACTCATACAGTCAGTCATGCACCTACTAAATCCTTCATCCAGACACTTATACATCCACTCAAGACATATTTTAACTTTACAGAAAAATACAGTCACTGGATGTTGTCATCAGTGATGTCATCAGTGATGTCATTTGAGATGTCATCAGTGATGTCATCAGTGATGTCATTTGAGATGTCATCAGTGATGTCATCAGTGATGTCACTGACCATGTCATGAATGATGTAATATGTGACATGATCAGCAGTGGATTGCGGGTGCACGATATATAGTTAGTACAACTAACTATATATGGAATTTCAATGGTTTTGTGTGAGTAAAATAAGGTTTTTTAAATGCTAATTCCTAACTATATATGGTCTATAACCTATGGTTTTTTCAGTAAATATATATATATATATATATATATATATATATATATATATATATATATATATATATACATACATATATATATATTAATTGAAAAAAACATAGGTTTCACACCAGTTATAGTTAGCTGAACATTTTACTCATACAACACCATTGAAATTCCCATGTTATAGTTAGTTGGACTCACTATAACTCGCGCTCCCACAATCCACTGCTGATGATGTCACATATTACATCATTCATGACATGGTCAGTGACATCACTAATGACATCACTGATGACATCACTGATGAAATCATCAGTGTCTGTGTGTTTCTGTAAAGTTTAAATATGTTTTACATATTGAAGAATGAGTGGATGTATAAGTGTCTGGATGAAGGATTTAGTAGGTGCGTGACTGACTGTATGAGTGAGTGATTAAATGTGTCTTACTGAATGCATGGGTTAGTGACAAAACTGTCTGAATGTGTGCATCATTATGTCTGTTGTGTAAGCTGCTGCATGTGTTGATCAGTAGCTATATGAGTGGCTATATGAGTTATTGATTGGTTGCCCAAGTATTTGTATGTGAGGCTGCGTGTGTGTGTGGGTGGCTAGGAGGTGTGTGAATCTGTGCATACATGTAGGAGCAGTTGATTCACTTGGTGTATGGGTTCAAGAGTGCATGTGAAAACAACTGTATGGGCGGTTGACTGTGTGCATGGGTGTGTTGGTGAGTGAATGGATATCTCAGTGCTACATGTCCAAGTAAGTACATATGTAAAATACAGTGCATATGAGAGTTGGCATATATAAATGACTATACATGAGAGCCTGTGATTGCATAAGTGACTGTATGGATCAATGTGTACTTGTATCAGTGATTGTAAAAGAGAGTAAGTATGTGTTAGTCTATGTTTGAATAAGTAAGGTTTTGTGTGTATAACTGTATAGATGAGGAAATGGGAGTGTGATTGATTCTTTGCATGATTGACTAGGTGTGTGTGTAACTCCATGGATGAGTGGCAGTGTGTGAGTATCTGTATAGGTGTATGAGTGCGTATGATAGTGTTGTATTGATGATTGACTGACTGTATGTATGAGTGATTGTATGGGTGAATGAGTGGATGTGTGTGTGTAGACTTAGGAATCAGTATAAACAGTAAACCCCTCCCTCCAGCGCCTTGAGACCCTCTGGGTGAGTAGTGCGCTTTATAAATGCATGAACTTGAACTTGAACTTGAGTGCGTATGTAGTTACTGGTATTGGTGTGTCAATGGTTTCAGGAATGGTAGTCTGTATTCAACACTGGATGTATCAAAGGTTAGATTAGAGTGTGAGGAGGTGCATCATATTATCACATGAATGATGTCATCAGTGATGTCATCAGTGATGTCATTTGAGATGTCATCAGTGATGTCATTTGAGATGTCATCAGTGATGTCATTAGTGATGTCACTGACCATGTCATGAATGATGTAATATGTGACATCATCAGCAGTGGATTGCGAGCGTGCGAGTTATAGTGAGTCCAACTAAATATAACGTGGGAATTTCAATGGTTTTGTATGAGTAAAATGTTCAGCTAACTATAACTGGTGTGAAACCTATGGTTTTTTCAGTGAATTTCAAAGGTTTTTTAAATGCTAATTCCTAACTATAACGAGTGTTAAACCTATGGTTTTTTCAGTGAATTGCAAAGGTTTTTTAAAAGCTAATTCCTTACTATAACGAGTTTGTAACCTACGATTTTTAAAGTGAATTATTAAGCTTTTTTCAATAGCTGTTTCTTATAACTAATAATTATTATATATTTTATAAAATTATTTAAATAATGTAGATTTTTCTAAAATTAATTTTTCAATGTATTTTTCCTTTTTTAATCATTTTACCTCGGAGCGCTCAGGGTACGCGCACCCGTAAATTCACCCGTAAACGTAGCGTAAGCGCTATTCCCGCGTGCGAAAAAAATATAAGTATGTATTTAAAGTAAATAATAATGCAAGACATTCAGTGGCATACTTATAAAAGTAGTATTTTTGATTTTAAATAACCATATTTCAACTTTAAACGCATTTCCGAAAATCTAGCAAAACGTCATTCAGACGCGCCGCGTAAGCGCCCCCGGAAGCGCCTATGTACATGCCGCGTAAGCGCACCCGGAAGTGCTCCGGAGCGCGTAGCGTAAGCGCGTCAAGTCATGTGACCTTAAAATACCACTTTTCATTGGTTGTTAACACTTTTTTTTTACAACTAATAAAAACCCCACTCATTTCCTTCGCTACCTCTTTCACTTTGGAGAGAGCAAGACCTGTTCCCTGTTTCTCCTCTTGAATTCTTTGAAAACAATGGCTGGAAGAGCACCAAGCAGCAGTGACTCTGATGAGTTTCTACATGAGGACCCTCCTCAGCCAAAAATGAAGGAGCATTTCATCTGGAAGTTTTTCACCATTCCAGAAGGTGAGAAAAAAGTTAATGCACCAAAGGTGGAATACAAAATATTTCACACAATTCTATCACATGGTGACATAAGAAAGAAATACAGTTTTGACAACGCCACTATGATTCGACATGTACAAAGAAGGCACCCCCAGAACTATGCCCGGGAAAGTGTCGGGGACCTGGCACGCAATCCCCCAAGAGATGGCCGCAGTACCTCAACTGGTGGTCCAACACCTTCTGGAAGGCAAGCTGCACGATTAATACCTGTTGTGCAGCCGGACTTTGCAGACCTGAAATTTGTGTGCAAGTACTGCGATGAATTGCTTTGTTATGGGGAGCAAAGCATAGAATTAATTATTACGAAGAAAAAGGATCACCGCTGCGCCCCTCATCCCTAATGTTTCCCTTTTTTTTGCTCCTGTTGGGCAATTTTGCATTCCCTGGTTTTGTTTTTGTTCTGTAAAAAAAACAAAAAAAATATAAAAACGTTCAGAATATTTACAAAAAAGAAGAAAAAAAAGAGTTCTTTTCAGAACTACCTCCAATTCTCCAAAAAGACCTATATTCCTTACATATTGTGTCGTTCTTTTTTCAATGAATGTGTACTGCATAATTGTTTGGATGAAATGACTAAATGAAGGGGAGAAAGTGACTCATGGAACAAATGATAGAAGGGGAGTGAGTAAAGGTGAGTTGATGACAGTGAGGTATGCAAGGTGAGTGAGGGTGAGTGAAGGGGGAGTGACAGAGTGAGGGGATGGAGAGAGTGAGGGTAAATCAGAGGGAGTGAGGGAAGGGGAGTGCAGAAGTGAAAGGACAGAGAGAGTGAGAGAAGGAGTGAGTGAAGTGGAGTAAGGTGAGTAAGGGAAGGGGAATTACTGAGGGAGCAAAAGATAGAAGAATAAATTTATATTTAGAAATTAAAAATTGTTTGAGACATTATTCATTTTTATTTGTAATTTATGAGGTTGTAGCGAAGGGATTCTAGTATAAAGTGAGACTTATAGTATAGAGTGCAACATTTTTATGTTACATAGTAAGTTTACTCATATTTACTTCCCTTCTCCCACTATATTATTTCTAGGGTTCCAGGTTTTATGGTATTTATTTTTTTGCCATTTCCGTCTGTATTTATCCATATTTATTTTTTGGGCATTTTTTCTGTATTTATCCACATTTATTTTTGCCACAAGCATAAAACGACGCTACAGCTAGTATTTTTCCACATTTATTTAAATTGACAATGCACACTTGCGCTCACCTAAACTAGCGATTTGTTGTGGCTTTAGCAGTGCTTTAAATGATCCGGTACTGATTAATTTGAAAAAGAGAATACCTGTGCTTCTCAGTTCTACTATAAAAACACTTTAAGACAGTGTACAAGCATTTATCAGGAGCAAACATGTACCAGCGCTTCTGTATTTCCATCTAAAGCCAGCTAGAACATTTTGCATACATTTTTTTTGTTTTTTAAATAGGTTGTGTTTAGTCAGCCCCAGTTATGAAAATGAAAACAAAAGTTTTCATGTAATATGACAGGCCTGTTTACAGACCAACATTCCTGATACAGACTTACATTACTAACAGCTGTATTTCACTTAACACACCAAGCTTATGTATAAACATTTGTTATGCACACATGCATGTCATGTAACATAACAAGCCTTGGACAGGCTTAAGTTACTAACACAGGTGTCATAGCATGTCAGATCATAGTGCAGTTTTATGTTACAAGCAATGCTGCATGCCAAACCTAGGGTTACCTATATAGCACTTCATCAATTACGCCTCGAAGTCTTGAAATAACTGGTGTTACTATTACACAAGGCAATGCAACTATTTTTATCAACTTTGGGAGGATGAAAGTCAAGGCAGCGAGTCTGGACTCGAATCTCTGACTTTAAGGCTGCACACAGATTTTCGGAGCGGAAGCATGACCTCACTAGTGAGTAGAAAAACAATTAGAACAGCAGGAAAAAACGCAAATGTGGGGAATTGACACATGCACACAGTAAAGCCTTAAGAGGAAAAGCAGGAGGACGTAATAAAAATAAAATTAACTTGGCCCTTACAGATGGTCTTAAAACAGCTGCCAAGCACTTGCTAAAAACCATTGGCATAAAACTCGACAAAGAGAAGAACGCCTGACCTTACAAAGAAGTTTTAAATCTTCGTGGGGCTTCTAAAAATAGCACTACCTCTCTCCGTTCGACTCCCTGATTTAGGAGCTAGACCATATTGACCTATGTTGGCTTCCTCTCTGTGAAACTAAACAACTTGAACCTGGTCTGCTACCGCAGACTTTGCCAGAGAGGGTGATATACAGGGACATGCATTTTCTAAGTGAAAAACAGAATGACCCCTGAATTAATGATTAGTGTATTATGAAATTACATTTTTTAATCCATAGTAAATGTTGAGAACGACATGGAAGCTGTTTAAGAAATCATAAGTAATTGTGTAGGAAAAAATGTAACTGCTCATTTTATGATGAGGGGTTTGTTTTGATTAAACAATCAGTTAATGTGTTTTCTCCAAGGACGACTTCATGGACATGCCAATTGTCACGGGGAAATATTCATTTATCTCTTGCTGTAGCACTGTGAATTGAAGTGTTTAAAACGTGCACTATATGGGGCCGGGGTCAGGAGGAGTCAGGGGCTTCGGGGGAGGCTACGGCATGAGGTGAAAGAATAATAAAGCCTCTTTAACAAGTAAATGGTCTTCAAATGACTTGTGAAGTACTCGGGTGCGGCTGTGAGTGTGCCTGGGAAGGAATTTCCAGCAACAGGAAGGGGGCCTGGCGAGTTAACTCTGGATTCGAGCACAGCAGTATTTTGCAGTTTTTTACATATAAATACAGACAAAGGAAAAATTGTTTTCCGTCTGTATTTATATGTAAAAATCCGTTTAAACGGAAAACCGGGAGCCCTAATTATTTCCAATGTGTATTTGACATCTCTTCTTCATCTCTTGCCTCCTTTCTCTCACTGTCTGTCTCTGTATGTGAAAAGGGGGCACGGTAGACTACCCCTCACCCCCTAGGCCTTCTCAGGCGGTCCCAAAAGGATCTGTTTCTACTTTCCTGAGAGACTATGGTATGAGTTCCATATACCACAATAACTTGCATTACAACATGCAAGATATCTACAGAGGTGACGGTGTACATTTCTCAGATGAAGGGAACAGAGTCTTTCTCTTGAATTTTAGACTCTGCATTGGTACCTACTTGTACGTACTTAAATCACCCACATAACACAACAGCTCTTTTTAGAGCTACCCTACCTCTAAGCACTCCAAATTCTTATTTTACACTATTTTCTTTCACTGTTTTTCCCTGTGGTATGCTCAGGGTACGCGTACCTGAAAGCGTACATGGGAACGCACCCAGCGCTTACCCCGCGAAAATTTCAACAAAATTTTTTTTTTTTTGCCCTTAAGGGTCCTTCAAGAACCCCCTCAGAAAACCTAAGGGGTCAGGGGGTGTCTACCATGCCCCCTTTTAATCATTTCCACCTTTTTTTTTACACCTCTTGTGTCTCGATTCTACCGAGACACAAGATGGCGGACTCTCCGGCCTGTTTAGAATGTTGACAGACACCCAAGAGCCAATCAGCTTTCCGCTTGCACACTTCCGTGGCGCGCCGGGTGCGCTTCCCGGTACGCGTACCGGTAAGCGCTGGAAGCGCGCATATGGATATATATATATGTGTTTTTGAAGTTAATTTTCGTAAAAATCACTGGAGCAATTTTCACCAAATATAGAAAAGGCACTTCTGCGTACCAGTCCCTACAATTTTGCAAAGTTTGGTGTAATTCCATTCAGCGGTTCGGGCTGTAGCCTTGTCTATTCGTCCTATGGAAATGAACATGGGGAAAACACGTTTTGGGACCCCCTTTTTCTCGTCCCCCACTTCACGAATCCCCCCGAAACTTTCAGGGAGGGAGCAGAGCGGAGCTGGCCTAAATTTTAGAAAATTACACGCAAATTCCTCATCCGGCGCCAAAGTTATTCCCAATAGAATGTTGCGGATTTCCTATGGTAGCTAGGTCCTAACTATATATATATTCACTGAAAAAACCATAGGTTATAGACCATATATAGTTAGGAATTAGCATTTACAAAACCTTGAAAATTCACTGAAAAAACCATAGGTTATAGACCATATATAGTTAGGAATTAGCATTTAAAAAACCTTATTTTACTCACACAAAACCATTGAAATTCCATATATAGTTAGTTGCACTAACTATATATCGCGCACCCGCAATCCACTGCTGATGATGTCACATATTACATCATTCATGACATTAAAACATTTTTAGATCAGTCAGAAACAGTGAAAGTAATAGAGACAGAGTGAGTGACCAAGAGTGAAGAAGTATGAGAAGAGAGGGACTAAGAAAAATAGTGAAGGAGTAGAGTAATTAAGTAATAGACAAAGGAATGAGCGAAGTAGCAAAGGTAGGAAAGTGATTCTTAAAGAAATAAAGCAGTGGAACTAATAGAAGTTAAATGTGATAGAAATATAACAAAAAGAGTACAAAACATTTACATTATAATTGTCGTTAAGTTACTCATTTGTTCTTTTTATACTAAAAAATCTGTGAAAGAGAGAACAAACATTTGAAAAATATTAAAACATGTTTTTAATAAATTAGAAAAAACAAGGGAAAAGATTGAAGGACAAATAGTTTTTCAAGAACTTTGACACTTACAGAAGCCTCTGCTTCTCCATGCCCCTACACAGTCCTAAAAATATACATTTTAAACTAATAGTATCTTGATGCAGATGAAGTGAGTCCTATCTTGCAACATTGTGCATCTTTTGCATGACTGCTGCATCGGTTTCATGTGGCATTGTTTTTTTACAGCATGACACATCTGCCTAGATTCATCATTTTATAATTTTGTCGCCTCATACCAAATCTTTTCAACCGCGACTGCGTCACAAAAGTGACGCACAGTGGCGCAAAAGAGGCATACACCTATCATAAATCTGTCCCTAACATGTTAAATAATTGATTCAGGATGACAATAAGGTGTGGCCTATCCAGAGGTTTGTTTAAGGTTGCAGATCAAATTTACACTTATTGAAGAATACAGAGAAGAAAATACATGTGCAGGCCTACCAACCAAGTGTGTCATGTCGACTGCACTCTTGGACAAATGTTAGACCTCCTCTGTCTCCAGGAACAGGCCTAAACCTCATCTACACAATGTGATGTGTAATGTTAAGAAACACAGGTAATATAATTGAAAAACGTGCAATTTTTTTTCCTCATTCCACAATCATATCACCTGTGTTTCCTTTGCTTAGGTATCTCATTGTGGAAATGTAGTCTATCATATGAAAGACTACGTAGAATATGAGCACTGTATGCAACAACTTTGACACTTACAGAAGCCTCACCTTCTCCATGCCTCCTACA
Source organism: Lissotriton helveticus (assembly GCF_964261635.1). Classification (NCBI taxonomy): domain Eukaryota; kingdom Metazoa; phylum Chordata; class Amphibia; order Caudata; family Salamandridae; genus Lissotriton; species Lissotriton helveticus. Next base: position 1,029,630,140 of record NC_136071.1, read on the forward strand.
CAGTTCTACATGTACATCATAAATGCAAACAGAACAGAATTAATTATACATATTAAATGGTTTATTTTAGCTGTTCTCAGAATGTATCACATTTCACTAAAAACAGTGACTTGAAGGTATTCATCATATAACAGCGGGGAAAAAAAAACACAATCAAAATGATTGTGTTTAAAAAACCCATACATCATAACAAATCAGAATTCAGAACTCCTTAAACTTAACTTACTTTCCATGACGGCGAAGGATGTCCTAAGAACAGCTTACACTCTGTTGTGCTGTTATTACTTTCAACCCGCCACTTTCTGAAAGAAAACCTCCATTGTTTTCAAAAACATGTTACATACAATAAATGACTTCTCGCTCTCTACCACACGTTTCCACAAGGCCAAATCGTGTCTGAGCCATTTATAACTCTTAGAATTCTTGTAAGCCAATCCCGTCATGTTGTATTTCCGCAACTTTCACAATTAAAATGTTCAAGATCATTTTCACAATCCTGGACTAGTAATATCTTCCCCTTCTTGCTCACTCATGTTCTACATTTCCTATGACACTGATACTGCTTACTATGAAGCAGACTTACACTACCTTTATGACTACTACAATTATTTAATTCTCTACATCACTTTTAATCACAAAGCAATGTAAAACAGTAGACAGCATTGCAGACTTACATTCCCTCTACTCCATGTTTTGATTGGCTGCTTCAATTAGCTTATAAAAAGAAACAGTTTTTCTGAACTCATTCAAAGTGCACGTATTTCTCCATGACGTCCAGTGTTATGGTAAGAAGTTATGTCTCTGTACTACACTTATCCTCAAGGCCAAATCGTGTAGGAGCCATTAGAACTTCTTGAAATTCCTCAGACCACATCCCGAGATTCTTTCCCTAAAATTTTGGTTTTAAAAACACCAGGTAAGAGTTTTTAAAATTAAAACAGAATCATTGCAGAATGACCAGCCATTTCTAGACTTTAAATAAGCTGTGTAATGTCCTGATGTTATTGAAGGACCGTCATGATATATAATTGCTACAGTTACAAAAGTCCTTCCTGATATTGACAACTGTGAAGCCACAAAATTTTTAATTAAAGTTGTCAATTTTGTTCCATCAGGCCTACATCGTTGGAACATTAAAATGACATACTGGCCATATGTTCGTATAAATAATGTGGACATCATTTCAGATTTACATTGGCTACACTCCATGTTGTGATCAGCTCCTTTTACTAGCTTATTAAAAGAGACTGATTTACTGTCTGGCAAAGTTAAATATATAAATCTTTCTGAGTCTACACTAGTAGTACTTGATACCCTACAGTTCTCGCAGTCATGCTGCCATTGATAAGAAAGCCCAAAGCCCAAAGCCCAAAGCCCAAACAGGTGATCTACATCTACACCTTCATCATGCAATATATCAAGCATATACATTAAAAACTCCTGACAATCTTGCTGACTATTTTGAGAGAATTGTGTTTGGCCTGAACATCTGTCTAACAGATTTCGAATTTCAGACACACTTTCTATGTTTGTTCTATCAGTGCTACATTTCTCTAACACAGAATTTAACAAACTGCAAAATCTTTGATCAGAATTGACCACAATCTCTTCTTTTACATTTTCTAGAGAAAACAAAACATTAACCACTACATTAGCATAGCAGTTGACACCAGAACTGTTTTCAAATTGAAAACCAACAACATCTTCAACAGAATCCTTTTTGTTTCTGCTTATAATTTCAGGTTCATCGACTTTTCGTCTTTTTGCTACA